>NC_140530.1:27321022-28643522 GCF_057382185.1 Mchenga conophoros | reverse complement strand
ATAGTGCTATAGGCTTCTGTATGGCTGAGTTGAGCTTATTTATTTACTCTCATACTGTCAAATGGAAGCAACACAAACACACTGTCTAGTAAACTAGTTCCAACTTTCCACTTTTAGTTTTCACTTTCACTTGCAATGGGCGGTCATTTACTTCTGGCTCTTACAGACACATTGTCAAACAGAGTGTGAGACACACACTCAACACCACAATATTCCAGGTTATTAGGGTAACAAGTGCAGCTATTTCTAAAGCTGATGACACCAGCACACATAATAAAAGTACTTATTCTTCACTCTACTGTAGGTCATCCCATGCACAAGCAATATGTGGGGTTGCATTTTGTGGGAAAGGATAGTCATCTCTGAGTTTTTTCTTTTCTGGACAGTGTTATTAGAAACTCTATACTGTGAACAAGCTAACGTAGTCATGTGCAATGTCACATCACATCAGGGTTCATAAGACAGTAAACACAAACTGGGTTCACTTACATCCCCATTATCAGCAGTTATTACTTATAGATGTAGTTGTAACTTGCAGTAAGTTAGTTTGTCCACCTGGTGAAGTAAACTCCAACATTAACTCTCACTGTAATATCTTTTGGTTTGCACAACTCCTGAAGATAATAATAATAGCTCATTCTTTAGCTTCTAAATGCTACCAGTTGCTAACTTTATCTGTGTGTAGTTTGGTACAGGGATTGTAATAATAACAGCCAGCCGTGATTAGCCAGTTTAAGTAAATTCATGAACAGATAATAGAAAAGAATCTATCCCATTTCTTGAATGAACATTTTTGAGATCACATCTTTTAAGGCAGCTGACTATACCCATTTTTATGCAGAATGCATTGACGTGTAACTTCTAAAAGAAGGCCTTCCTGCTCTGGCCATGTCACAGCAGGTCAATCTCATTAACCTCCAGCCACAGTGTTATGAGAGGTCAGTCCACATTCACCGGACATGAAACATGAATAAGATTCATCATATGGCCCTGATTCTTTCAGTATCTGCTACTGTTACTGTCTGTTTTGTACTTAGATTTCCTTTTAGACAGTTCTTAATTTAGCAATAAACTATTATAACTGTGTCCCAGCTTAGGGGTGATTTAGGAAAAATATAAAAGGACAGAGCTGAGTTAACAAAACCCTCTGACTATCTGACAAGAATTGAACGAATTAAATGTTAACTGTTGAGGTTTTTTAAATAATTACAGCATCCAATAATATAAAAATGAATAATCATTTTTCATATTATTGGATAGTGTAATTATTATGTAATTAATTCTATCTATCTATAGATAGATAGATAGCTATAACTTATGCTGGCTGTAGGACTTATAAGTAAGGCCTACAGGCCCCATGGGGTGTGTTCTGTGTTTCATGGCACTGTTTAAAATGATTTTTTTTTTTTACATCACTTTAAATATACAAATATTAATACTTTGTAAGATTGCATCTTTGTAGGGTTTATTATGGCTTGTGTTTAAGAAAAAAATGCATGTTAATAGAACAACCAGAAGAGGCAGGATTTAAGATTTGATTTGATAGTGGTTGGTGATGACGTAAAAAAAAGCAAAAACACAATGATTCAGCTAGCTACTAAGAAGCCAGTTTTTTTTCTCTCTATTTTGGAGTCTTTACCAATTTTTTGTTCAAAGTAGGAATGCATGGGTACATTCAAATGTTTAGTGATGTACAATGTTATAGCTTCAAGATTGGATTGCATGTATGTTAGCACTCAGCAACAAAACAAATTTCCCACCTGTGGGACTAATAAAGGTCATCTTATCTTATCTTATTTGGAACAGTGTTTAAAAGGCAGTGCCCGCATTGAGCTATCAGCAAGTTTTGCTAGATTACTAGTTTACTGGATTAGGGCTGAATGCAGATACTACATATTAGAGGACAATAAGAGGGGTTTCAATGAAAAATCAGCACAGTGCTCCAGTGCTCATTTTGAAAATGATATTATGCCACGATTTTCATTTTCCTATTGTTGTTTGAGGACTTCTTTGCATCATTTTGGTGTTCTGCCTTCTTACTTTCCTATCCAATTTACAATACTGGTAGTGGTGAGATGCATGGCATTGACCTATGGTGGTAACAGGACAAAATATCCAGATAGTTACTGTTGAAAGTAAGTACTTACTGTTTTTTTTATTTTTATTTTATTTGCTTCTTTTAAGATAGTTAAAATGAACACTGAAATGACCATTTACACAATATGATATGAAACTGTGTTTATGGTATCTGATTATTTATTGAGTACAAATGAGCACAGATCCTTCTCAGAATACAAGTGGTTAGATGATTTGTATCCCAGTCCAAAAAATGTACTCATGAAGTGTTTCTCATGAAGTCTGTCTGACTGCAGAAATGCTCTTCTCTCCTGTTTTCACTTTGCTGGAATAAAATGATATTAAAAACAATCCTCGGAGGTTGTGTATATCATTGTTGACTTGTACTGAAACTGCATGTGAAACTAAAAATGAAATGGATCTGTGCAGTGCACTGAGCACTGATAGAGATGAAGAATAGCTCAATGACACAACAAGCAGCACCTGACCCCCATTAACCTCCGTCTATGTATATCATCCTCACTCTGAGTGAGTTGTTTGAAAGTCAAGCAAGAGCAGATCCATCTTCTTTTATATTTCAAATTAGATGGCTACTGCTTCTGAAAAGGAAATAAAAACATTGTTGTATTCATGTCCATGTAATGCTTATAAAACCTCATTGCTAATCTCTTATTATGACAAGCTAAGTCACATTTCACACAAGCCTTTTTATCTAAAGCAACTGTGTGGTGTTGTTACAGAAAAGTACAGCATAAGCACAAAGAATTATTTTCGTGATTTTAAATGGCATATTGTGTTTTTCATATGATTCAGGATCTCCATTTTCTAGTTTCGCTGACATTGTCAACTGTACTTCTGCGCTGAGTTGGAATATAAATGAAGATGTCTCTCCTTTTCTACAATTTCTTTTGTCTCATCTTTGTGTTCCAAAATGAATTAAATACATACACACACATGTAATGCTGTGAAGGTTTTCAGTCATCCAGGTCATCGTAGTCTAAGGAGCTTGGAAAGAAAAGTGTCTGGACTTCTTTGAGTTGCTTGAAGACGTTTCACCTCTCATCCAAGAAGCTTCTTCAGTTCTAAGGGTCAAATGGTGGAGAGTTTCCCCCCAAAGAGGGACAAAGGACCCCTGATGATCCTCTACCTAATCACATGAGCCAAGGTGTGAAAGTGGGTGTGGGTCACAATCAGCCAGGGTTTCGGGTGAGCTCATTGTGAAACCTGGCCCCACTCTATCATGTGATTTCCTGAGGTCAGATGGCCCAGGATGTGAGTTGGCGTTAAGGCCCACTTAATGCCCAAAGGACTCAATTTTGCCATTTCTCCGCAACAGTTGCCCATAGTGGACCTCATCACAGCCACAGAAACCGCCATACGGATTAAGAAATTATCACAGACAGAAGCAGAGCAAATCAGGATGAAAGTCTCAGCCACCCTCTCCAGTGCCAAAGTCCCTCCGTCTAACCTCACATTACAAGAAAAGAAGGCCGTCGCTTCCCTGAGCAAAGACCACAACATCACTATATTACCAGCTGATAAGGGAAGGTGCACCGTGGTCCTAAACACAACAGATTCGGACCATACCACTGAAAAGCTGCCTCTCCGTGAGCATGTGTCCTGACTTTAGGAACAATCAAAAGGCCAGTACCAGAGGACCTCAGGGGCCACGAGGGTTCATATAGTAAAAGCAAATGTGAGAGATAAGAAGGCCCAAGACCATTAAGACATTTAAAAACCAATAAAAGAACTTTAAAATCGATCCTGAAACACACGGGGAGCCAATGCAGTGATTCTAAAACCGGTGTAATGTAGTAAAGAAGTCCAGATGATTTTCTTTCCAAGCTCCTTAGACATGTAATGCTGTACAGTGTGTAATAAGGACATAGTTAATCCAGTTTCACACAAGTGAATCATGTTTTTCTTTGTGTCATAGTTTATTTAAATTTTTTATTTATTTATTTTATGCTGGTGTCCATTTCGCTATAACGTCCATATTCAGTTATTTCTTCCTTACTTTATTTAATTTTCCCTGTAATGATCTACTGTTGCTGCTGCTGAAAGCAGAATATAGTTTATATCAGTGTCAGTCATCTTGTCATTCTGTAATCTAGTTTATGTTGTGAATGTTCTATAAAATAGTAGCTAAATAATCTGTAAAACTTTCTTTGTGGGAAGAGAATGACATTAAGAACTGAAAATTAAACCAGGGCAGTAGCAATTATGCAGGGTCAAGACAGGGTTTCCCTTTGAGTACGGTGAAACAGCTGATGCTCCAGATTAACACACTTTTAAATAGAGAAGGAGCCACCAATATGTTATTCATCTGGTGTAGTGATCCCCGCTTTCCACAGTAATCATGGCTAACTGGTCTCTGGACCGCAGGTGACACTAAGCTACCGGACTATTAATGGATTGGCTTCTCCAACTATGTCAACAGGGTCAAAGTACAAGCAAAAACACAAGCTGGACAGTTTTGTTTAAAGATTTCCACATTAAATGTTCACTATCACTGCTTTTTCTGCTGTTTTTTTAGATACCATGATTTGATTTAGTAGGTCGGCAGGTGTTAGGATCCCATTTAGAACAACATGCGTGCCACTTGGTTGATGGCCACTTAAAGGGATTGACCTTTCCAGCCATGTCAGACTGGTCAGCAAACAGATCCAATAGAGCTTGACCAAAGAGCCCAAGAGAGTTTTAGTGGCCAAACACTTGTTCTTAAATCACGTTGCTTCTGTTACTGACACAAAACCACCTGAATTTAATGATGAAACTTGATGAAAACATATGCATAATTACATATAAATGCATCATATTGCATGTAATCGCTTACTTCTATACATCATATGGTATGCACTTTTTTTCTAGATAGAAACACTGTGCTTAATGTGTTCCCACATACGTAATAAAGTCCAGTCATATTGTGTTTTTATGTTCAGTACAAGTTGTTGGTGTTTGTATTTATCTCTCTCTTTTTTTGCACAATATAATTGCAGCACTCCCTTTTTGTGGTATGACCTGAAAAAAATAAAAGCTAAAGACGAGTGAAAGGGGAAATTGAGGCACTAAGTAATCACTTTTGGCCCTGCAACTGTTATTGAGTTGTTCTCTGTGTATGAGAGTGTGGGGATGTGTTTCTGACAGTAAGCATTTTTGCAGGTGTGTGTCTGTGTGTTCACTATTGAAAGAGGTTTTATAAAGGTGAGACATACAATATGTGTTTTCTTTTCCGCTTATAGAGGAGAAAAACTTAATAAAGTGAACTCACTTCATGGTTTAATAATTTATCTGCTGCGTAGACTGCTTCTTGCTGTACTGTGGGTTGTATTTACTGATATGTGGCCAGGTAATGCTAAAAGTGGTCAGCATTCATTTATCAAATGAGGATTATTTCCACAAACCTAATTCAGTTGTAAAATGATGATCCTCAGATGTCCCCTATAGATGGCTATAGGGGACATGAGGACTTCATTAATCAGCAGGACACAACATTTACTAGCAATCCAGTCTCATTTTGGAATTATTTACTTATGTGAGAGCAATAATGCCTTTAGCAAGCTATCTTGTCTTATGAGAAATACTACGACAAAAACCCTTTCTAAAAAGTGTGGTATACTTCAGCTTTATGCTAAGAAAAAACAAATGTGAAAACAATTTACATCACAGTGGTTGCTAAATGGCAGACAATTAAATATAAATTCTTAAAGCCAGATCTATTGAAAGTACCACAGATTTAAAGTTCCTAAAAGTGAGCCCAATGAAATCCTTATAGTTTCTTGGAGTTAAATTTATCATGATGTTAAATGGGAATACTTATAGATACTTGGTAAAGGGCATAATTACTTTAGTGAAAATGAAACGCTCAAGAATGATTCCTCACTGTTGGCCACAGTCGCCTGTTTAGTGTAGTGTGTACAGTTAGGTCCATGTGTATTTGGACAATGACACATTTTTTTTAATTTTGACTCTGTTTACCAACACAGTAGGTTTTAAATCAAATAATCAAGATGTGATTGAAGTGCACACTTTCAATCTTTTTTAATTTATAGTGCCAATTTTTTCCAGTACTTAAACATAATTAGATCAAAGTTTTTTTTATGTGAATGAAAAACCAAATAAAAGTTATCAGAGTAAAGGCAAAAACTTGATAAGTGAACAAATCATCAAGCATTTTTGAAAACGGGAACCCACGAGCCAGCTTAGCAATAATAACTGTTACAATTTAAAAATATAATCTGAAAGCTTATCTGCTATTATATTGTTTTCTGGATAAGAGAGGCCCAACTCTTAGTACAGTTTGTGCCGACAGGACTGACAGGAAATTACATGCTTTTGCAGGCGAAAAGTGAAACTAAGCAGAGTGTTTGATCAAAACTTAAAGTGTATGTGATGTCTATATAAATGACTGGGCTTCCTGTTTTGTGCTTCAGACCTTGGGTTGTGTGTTGTGTGCTAAGGTCTCCATATCCAGGATATGTAAAATAAAGATCATTTTTAAAGTAAAAAGACCACTTTTGAGCCGTGTTTTCTTGGCCCTAAAGAATTCAAAAGAACCGTTTTTAACACTTGGTGCCGTGACCCGGATTCTTGTGCGGCTGAGGGGACATGTGGAAGACCAAAGAATTATAGTAGAATGCGGTTTTTGTGTTAAGATGCAACCTTTAGTAGAACCGGGTTCCTGGTATTCATTGATGTGACTGATAAAAGCAACAGGAGGAATTGTAAAGTGCGCAGGGCTATACTCTGTTCAGATTCTGCCAAATGCAGCAAAACTGATGGGACAGGGCTTCACAGTACAAATGGATAATGAGCCAAAATCTTATGCAAAAGGTTTTGGCTCATTATTTAAAATAAAAAAATAAAAAATAAACAAAGGAAAAGAAATAGTATATGATACACTGACTTAGTCAGTTTTTGATAGAGCAATCTTTTCTGTTAATACATACAAAACTTAATCCAGAAAGACCCACAAACAAGCAACAGGAGGTGGCTGCAGTAAATGCATAGTAAAAAATCTCAAGTGATGTAAACTGCAGGCAGTCATTGATTGTGAAAAGTGTTCAATTACTTATTAAAAGACTCCTTTAAAATTATGTTACTTTGTTTGTACTTCGGAGTCTCTGAAATGTTTCTTTTTTTATTTTTTTTAAAGGGCTGTATTTCAAAAACAGTTTTTGCTCTTCAATCGCATTTTGATGATTTTATCCACTGTGGTGTTGTTCAGAGGAAAAATTACAAAATATGTAATTGTCCGAAAACATATGGTGCTAACTGTGTTGCTCACTGCAGAGGCACTGGCCCGTTACAGCTTTGTTTCTAATTCAACTCAAAATTTCCCTGGCTCTAACGCAAACCCCAGACATGAGAGTGAGACTTGCTCTAAGGCAGCATAACTTGTAAATACACCTGGTAATTAAATTCTGGTCAAATGTTGACAGGCTCACAAAGTCCTCCTGAAAAACTGGGTCTTGGTCCCTTTCCAAGAACATTCTGGTGTGGTTAATTTGTGGTGTGAAAACAAAAGGGACCAAGTTCAGGGATTTTCTCAGAAACAACAGAAAGTTTAAGGGAGTTGTCCTATTAAACCATGTTTTTTTTAAGATAAGTTTTACATTATTTATGTTCAATCATGCACACAAACATCCTAATCAATAAATTACTAGTCAGGTGAAATGACTTATGTAAGTGGTCTTGGTTCATTGATAAAATGCCAATGCAAACATCAGCTCACCAAAGGAGAGTACCATTACTCGAGGGTTTATCTTACATGTTAACAGTCCTAAATACTGTATGCCCCGTTCATTTACAGAATAAATTAGTCATTAAAATAAGTTAATCCACTCGTTAGCAGTGGGTTGCACTTTCGAAATTATGTAACAAAATAATTCATCAGCCCATAGTGTTTATCTTTAGCTGAGGTGATAAGTCGTCTTGGGCAAAACTAGCTACACATTTTCCAAGGCACTAAGTACTTGTTTGTTTACACCTTAAGAGTGCTCTCATCGGGATAGAGACCCTGATATAGTGCCTGAAATCCTCTGAAGTCTAGTCTTCCAGTTTGGGTGTTACAGCTCTTATTGATCCTGTTACCACTGGGACCACTTTGGACTTTCCTTCCAAATCTCCTTCAGATGTACCTTCAGCTCCTGGTACTTCTCAGCTTTCTCTTGCTCCTTCTTCCAGAATTTCCTCTCTGCTGAGATTTCCAGGACTGGTTAAATATCATGTCACAGTGTCCAGTTTTTACTTGACACCAGCTTGTAAAGACCAACATTAAAAAAAAAATAAAAACAACCTACAAACTTACTTTCATTACACTACTTTTTGTACTGCCTCTAATAATACAATTTGTGCAGTGTGTCTGTCTGGAGCTTTTCATCGCAGGATGACAACTACTTACACAATTTTTTCAAAGAAATAATTTGGGTTGTTTTTCCGTCATGGTAGCAATTTTCTGATATTTACAGTGGCCTTTTACACACTCAATTATCATACAAAAGCCAGGATGCTGTTATGTTTCAGCACTCAGTACTTGTACTGGTACTTAATACTGGATGATGGCAAATCTATTTTCAGAAGTTAAGATTCTATATTTCAATAATTATACAGTACATTACAGTACTGTATAACATTAAAGTCCAAACATCATAATTTTATTTCTATATTACCCCTTTTTTGTCTTGAAGTTTCTGTGGTAGTAGAGTTTTATCGCCTTCCAGAAACGCTCATTCGTAGCTTTCAGCCTTTCTAAAATATGATGAGAAAACTCTATGAGATAGAAATGCTGGTCACACTATTTATAAACATTTAATTCAGACAAACCACAAATTCTATTGTTGTGCATTCGGTAGAGTGTTGTCAGAGGACACCTGTGACATCATCAGTCTTATTACCCTGTTTGCTGTGATGGAAACACAGACTTCATGACTCATCGTCATGATGTGTGTGTGTGTGTGTGTGTGTGTGTGTGTGTGTGCGCGCACTTGTCCACTTTTAATCTGAGGAGTAAGAAGCAAGTGTCCGTGTGTGTATACTGTGTCAGTGTCAGGACAGGACGTTTGTGTCATTAAGATTGTCCTCTATTAGGGGAACACGCTTTTAGCTGTTAGTGAATGTGCCTGTGTGCATGTGTCATAAACTATGTCCTTAGCACAGTAGACTATGTGTGTGTGTGTGTGTGCTGCTTATTCTGTATCCATTCTCTGCCCAGTTAATTAATCAGATTCTTTGTTTTGTATCTGTTGTTGCATAAGTTGCATTTGGATACCTTCATGTTGGATAGGTATGTGTTTTTCTCTTGGTGTGTGTGTTTGCATCCATGATGCATGTAACTGCTTGTTCACCTTATTTGTTTCTGTATACATCTGTATGGATGTATGTATATGTGAATTCAGTATACATTTAGTTATATGAATAACTCCTGCAGGCAGCAGTAATAATGTCAGTTCAGCAATGGAAAAGAACTTCTGCTAATTTTGGATGTGGCATGTTTGTTAACAAACCAGTCTTATTACCTACATGTTTGTTCTACATGTGAATGGGAGACTTGTTGGAAAAACTATTTTTGGGGACACATCATGTATTCTATCTAATGAGTCTTACACCGAAGACTATCCCTGTCCTCATTAATTTGGGTGATTCTAACTACACAGTGTTAACGTTTCACTGAGGTTATGCAGTAAGAATAGCCTGCACTGAAAAAAGTCTAACATGCAGTCATTCATTCAATCTAATAAGTGCCATTCAAAACAGAATAAAATCATTGATTTGATTGTGAAACCCTTTCTTTTTGCATTTTAAAATACCACTTTTGATTTGGATGAAACTAAATATCTGTACAAAGGACACAACGCAAAGTTTTTGATTTCTCTCAAAACATATATTTCTTTTCATGTTGAACAGATAATATCTTTAATTTGAGTCAAAGTGATTTGCACTTGAACACGCCCACCAGAAATAGACCGGGACCCATTTTTATTCTGCATGGCTGCTGGAAACATCATGTCACATCTTTGATTAATTTCATCTGAAAATAAACGTAAGTAAAGCCAAGTGTGTTACAAAAGCTTTTATAATTTGTATTACCAAAATTGCAGAAAATAACCCTATTTAAGCTGGGTCGACAGCCACCCCCAATTTTTGCATGATTGTAGCTGCTAGCTACAAGCTAGCTAGCTATCCGGCGCGACGGTAGAACTGGTTACCAGCAACCGACCATCACAGTCGGGAATGCAAGTTAGGCAAAAAGCCGTTTTTTTACCAGTATACTAACTAACTACCTAGCGTTACCACGATGCATCGGTGGTGGATACAGCTAGCTAGCATAAGTTCATAGTTCATAACATTCATAGTATAACTCCGTGCTCTGCTTCGTTTGAATTTTTCTGGTGAGCTCGCGGTTTCTAGACACAAGCTTGTGTTTGTGCGCGCACGTTTGTCTCTGTCTCTCTTCATATAAATATCTGTGTGTTGATGGCCAGGACCTTCGAATTCAGGAGGAAAGAGGTTGTGGATAAGAAGCCTGACATCAAGAACCTCTTGGAAAGATGGCCAGGTCTATTTCAGATGGAAGAGGTATAACTTTAACTTTTTTATACTAATGCCTTTTATCATAGTTTGGAAATTGGAATTATGTTTTGACTTTTTCTTGTTGGAAGTTGGTCTTTAAAAAAATGTATTGTACACTGTCTACTCATGTACAGATTAATGCAGAGTTTCTGCGGGTTACTGCAGTTCCCCTGCTAACCAGATTCATGGTCCAGCTGGACAAGCACTCCCCACAGCTACTTAAAATAATCAGAAAGAAAGGAGGGACAACCAAAGCAAAAACTGCCATAATCCTAGAGTTTCTTGATCAGGTAGGGTGTATATAATTAACTATTAACATGACAGTTAGCATTTTAACCGCTGTATCTAATGAGAATTTGTATCCTGTTACAGTTTTATTTTGGTAACGTCAGTGATTATGGCTGTGACCTTTTAAAATGTTGAAAGGAAGTGTGGGCTTTGTTCTTGAATGAATGAAGAGATTTATTGTCATTATACAAGTACAGAGCACAACTACAACAAAATTTATTTTGGAGACACATTTTTACTCTCACTCGCCAGATACACATACATACATATATACGTATAAACTTTTATTTAGGGACAAGAAAGCATATGCCGCTTTTACACCGACAGAACACGGTGTGGCTCAGTTCGCTTTAGCCCCCTGCGGACGCTTTTCCACCGCCTTTACACCTGATTGGCCCGGGTGTGTGTGGTGCCCACGTGATGTGATATAGAAGCGCTCCCACAAAAGGCTTTAAAAAAAAAACTCCCAGCAACCATACTCCATTGACTTTGGACCATGGCCACTTCCTCCACAAGAACCAAAAATCAAACCAATCAAAATGAACCACAGACGGAGCAAAGTACAAAAACACACATATATTGCGATTGTTGTTGTTCTTCGGGCTGTGACGTTGCGGACAAAGACTTTTGCACACGACTTTTCATAGCCAGATGGGTTCACCCCTGTTCCCAGTTACGTCTGCTTTATGTTTCCACCACAACAAGCGAGTTCATCCGCGCTAAACTGAACTGCTCTCAAGCGCACCGTGCCGATTTGTCGGTGGAAAAGGGGCATTAGTCACCTCATGAGGATAGAGAGGTGAAAAAAAATTCCTCTCACGCAGCATACTCTCCATATTGCATAGTAACAATTTTAACTGTTCCTGCAGGATGCTGATGCTGACATTAGGAGGGAGTGTATACTTAAATCTCTCATTATCTACCTTGGAGAACGTGTTGAGGACTTGATAAAAGAATACACGGTATGTCCATATCTGTTCTGTCTCTACATGAGATGCAGTCTCTTGATGTAAATTTGACAACTCTGCTATTAAATGCAGTGATTAATGTAGGACAGCAATGATTAATCAACTCATCAAGTTAATATCTTAGGGTTCTGTATTGTTTTCTTTTTTTTTTCTTGGGCTTTGTGGAACATTTATGAAAATGTTCCGCCATTGATTTAATTTAATGATTATGCAATTCACAATCTGATTAGTCAAATAATTGTTCTAATAGTCTGTGACCAAACAACTATCAAAATAGTAGTTATTATGGTCAAAGATTTATCAGGTGTGCCAGACTTCAGTTCTTCACTTGTACATTTTGTTCCATATTTTACCTCAAGATATCCCAGAAAGATGAAGCTGAGGAAGAGCTGCAGAGTACCACCATGGCACTCTTCGTCTTCAGGGACAACTCAAGCCTCCTACATCAGCCTCGAGACATCGGGATAATCATTGATGGTGTGGAAGTCCTGAATGAGTTGCCTTCTGTGGCAGCTGGAGTGGCAAAGGTCTTTGGACTCTGTTATGCTCTTAATATGGAATATCCACGAGGATTCAGGTTCACCTTT
The DNA here is from genome assembly GCF_057382185.1 of Mchenga conophoros. NCBI lineage: Eukaryota > Metazoa > Chordata > Actinopteri > Cichliformes > Cichlidae > Mchenga > Mchenga conophoros. The sequence continues at coordinate 28,631,032 of NC_140530.1, read as the reverse complement.
GAGGCTCTTCAAAAGATTATGATGGAGCTTGACTTTAACAAGATGACCAAGATTCGCATTTGCATGCATGTGTGCATGTGTATGTGCACATGCATGTGTATGTGCATGTGCATGTGTGCTTGGTTATTTTTCTTGGTTGGCCTGCAGTGATATTCTACATTCAAAAATTATAAGAACACCCATTTGAAAGGGAGATTTAAGTTGATTTCATTGATACATGTGTAGATTTTTTTTTTTTACATTGTACAGGCACAGTGCACATATAAACATTTTTGAGTACTGGCAAATTGGTTTAAAAAGAGTTTTTATAATGGTTTTATGCCAGTTTTAGACAGGTTGCAGTTTTAGACAGGTTGCAGGTTTTATACCAGTTCTAAAAAGATTGCAGGTTTTATACTGGTTTTCAAAAGGTTGCAGGTTTTATAAAACAAACATTTCTCTAATCATTTCTGCCGTAGCACTAAATCTGTATATTACTAATCCTCTCTATTGATTATAGTTAAAATGGTTTGGAACAATAAATAATTTAGAAATAATTGGTTGGCCAACTGTCTTTTTTATAGGAAATGCAGAGCATTTTTGAACTGAAATAAAATGAAATGTAAAAAATATAGTTTGAATATATGTAAATCAATTACCTGGCTTCAACACAAACATATTAGTTCATGTTAATTTGGTTCGATGTGAATACATTAGGTTGGTTAAATTTCAATATATTAGCTTGGTTCAATAATTAAAATATGGTTCTATGTAAAAAAATTTGGATCAATGCAAAATTTAAAGTTTCAGTCAAGTCTAGTAATATTGTTTATATCAACATAAAAGTATCAGGTCATATCAAGTGACTCATTTTGGATTCTATGAAGTCAAATATTTTGGATGTGACAATTGGACATCATTTTTTTTAATTTGAATAGGGTTATTCTTTTTACAGTGTGTATAAAATGTGGTCGTAATGAGGTTTGTGGATTGTGACGGTGTAATGTTTGTCAAAAGCCTGTCAGTGAAGTCCTTTCACTGCAAAGACAATTATTTCCATCCCCGTTTCATTGTGGTAAGGGGAATAGGTAATATCAAAAATAACAATTACTATATTAGAGCTAAATGACAAGGGTAAATTTAAAAACTATAACAAACTATATAGTTTGTTTTAAGCCAAATAAAAAAAGTTGGCTTTTTGTGGGTTTTTTTTTTTTTTTCCTTTCCTGTTTTCTTTTTCTTTTTTTTCAAATGTCAAATAATTTGTATCAACAAAGTAAAAATGGCTCTATTGCAAGGATTGTGGCTGGGCACAAAGTTATAAATACTATTTTGAAGAAAGATAGCCAACATGCAGAGTGGCAGATAAATGTGTATACCAACAGAGAGATACAGGCAGAGACATAAGTAAGAGACATGTCAGAGCCATTGGTATAGATGGATATAAAGTGCCAAAGCCAGCGATAGAGGGGATGATGGAGAGCAGTGGGTGTAGAGCCTCTTAGCCATCACCATGAAAGCAGCTTTTCCACTTGTTTGAGGTCCCAGGCACTGCTCTCTAAATAGCTAAACATCATCTGTGACATCAAGACACCGAGGGCAAGCATGTACTTAAATATCTAAAATTAGGGAATGGAAAAGGCATCTGTTTTTTGACTGTAGCACACAGATGCAGCCAATGTACAAGTACTTCTCAAAACCTGAACTCCTGCTGAACTTTACTGGATTTAATGAACGACTAAAAGGCATTTTTTTTCTTAGTTTTCTGACAATACCAGTTTATTATGTGTTTGTGTGTCTGTATTGGTAGGCTAAAGCAACTTAACGTTTGTCAAATGCTGCTGTTGAATGTAGCAGTTTTTTCCACTGGCAAAAATCATAGAAACTATGGGTAACACTAACCATTAAAAAAGGTTAAAAAAAATTATTTATTTTAATTATTTCCATATTCTCACCTGTTCCATCCATTTCCAGTTTCTTATCAGCTTCTGCTTGCAATAAGCTGCTGGCTTCACAAGGTAGTCCAGACATACATCTATTCAGCTACATTCCAGCAGCTTCTATGAATCACAAGATTAACCTGAAATATAAGATGACATAAGAAATCTCTCCAGCATATCTATATTCCTGAAAGCCCTCCAAAGTCCAGGAAACATCATCATAACATTCCAGAAGCACCTCAGCTGGATCCTTTCAGCAGTACGCATCAATGCTTCTACTATGAGATTCTTTATCTTCTCTATTTATACGATCCACATACACCCCTAAAGAATTTTGGATCCTCGTTTCGGAATTGTTCGGCAACAAAACAAATCTCATTGTAAGTGCCTGTTCTAACAAAAATATACTGCTAAACTGAAAGCTTCACTCCAGCAAACATTGTTTTTTTTTTACTAATACAAGAAACTGCAGCACTGATCCAACTGCTGACCTCATGTTGTAGCTGACACTCAGGTCTTGCTCACTTAGACCAGCAAGTTTCCAAGTAGGGAACACATGGGAGATGAACACACTGAACTGCAAACTGTTCCAGTGGGTACTGAATGGTATAAAATGAAGAGTTTCTCCAGAGGATCACATGACACAGAAAGAAGGGGATAATAATTTAAGACCTAATGAATGAAATTTTGATTATTTGCACCTTAAAAATCTACAAAATCTGGTTTCAGCCAGTAAAAGCTTGGAGTGCCTACAGCTTTGCATGCCCCAATATCTTTTTGTGCAAGATATTAAAACCCAAGTTACTCTCCAGTACATGCATTGGAGTGTGAATCTTAGATAGAAAGCACTTAAACATAGAAAACTACTCGTATGAATGAATGTGAATGGGTGAATGAGGTATGTTTGAGTGCTCAAGTAGAAGAAAAGAACTATATAAGAACCATTTAGCACTTAGCCAGAAGTTTAAACTAGACAAGAACTTTGAAACTATAAATTTCTACATCAAGCATACTTTGTGCTGTGCTGCAAACATAAACTGATGTTTCAAGGAGTCACCTGATGCGAAATACACTGTAGAGGCCATTTGTCCTCTCTGCTTCGATCTAATTTGCTCATGACAATCACACTAATGTATCTGCATTAATGTGCTGTTGATTTATTGCCATGCACCATTAACGCACAAAGGGGGACTTGTCCCAGTATGTCTACTGTACAGTGGCATCTAATGTTTCTAACCACATGTTGACCAGGAGAGAAAATTTTGCTCTTCTGCTGGTTATCACTTTGTTCCATGTTGTCCCATTATGCTTGTTTTAGGGCACAGTAATAAAAAGTTCAATGCAAAATGGGGAAGGAAATTCAGTGATTAATTAAGTGATTCCAGTTTCATTATCAATATCACGTATTAATTCCTTTCCCTATGAATTCGCTTATCAATTCTCATTGGCTCCTCTTTCATACTCATCATCATCGTTAAGCAGCATATCAAATACATTACATTCGTTCAAGTTAATTGGATAGTGTGTGGGCAAATCTTAGTGTTGGGTTTATTGCTCAAAAAAGGTAATGTGTTATACATTACTTGTTGCTGTTCTTAAAAATAATTCTATAATTCATTACACAATTCATTACGTCACTTTTAGGTAATTTCTCCATAAAATAGCCTGAAATGTATTGTCTCACAATTACCATTTAACAATACAAACCTCAGGCTACAGCCCCCTACACACTGACACAAATATCTGCCCTAATGAGGACACACATATGATCTTTCCTTTAGTCTTTAGGTATGAGCACAAAGGCCACAGAAGAAAGCAAAGATGAAAGCCAGCATTAAGAAACTTCAAAAGGATTCTCACAGTGATTCTCCTGTAGATACATGAACAGGTGTGTCTCCAAGCATATGGGACGCTGTCTCAACCACTTCAATATTGGATATATTATTGTTATATATTTAATCCTTTGGATATAAATTTTCAAAGTATAGCCGACTAAAATATGTGTCTGTCCTGAGGCCTAGTGGAACTCAAATAGGTTTCAATTAGATTTAACTTACTGAAAGCTCTCATCACCTGCAACAGTCATAGCGAGCGTGCAAAATATATGCAGAGCAATGCATACTTCTCTTCACTCTAGTGTTTATTAACCAAGGTGCCTCCAGCAATTAGGCACATGTTTTGACATAACAGTACTCACCTGCTTCTTCAGATACATCTGAGGTTGGTGCAGTGTCAGGAGTGTGGAGATGGGAGTGGGGCAGCTACACCTGAGAGAGGTTCGATTTGTTTTGCCTGGCACCAGATTGTCAGATCAGTGATGTAGTATACATATAAAGGGTCTGCCTGCACCATTTACATGGCTAAAATAACACAAATGCATTATTTTCTGTTACAAATAAAGTAAGCTAACTAATACTTGGAAAGCAAGTAGTTTCTTTCATGTGGAATTTGCTATGAGTTTAATGTCTCTTTTCTTTTTTCAAGCCCAGATGTCCTTAAATAATCCTTACGCCTCTTGCACTCAGAGGAGCTAGCGCTGGCACCTGGACCAAACCAAATGATTAAATAAGGTGGGGGGAGATGGGTCAGAGGCTGACTGGATTTTATTCTTTGTTGCCAAAAACAAAACTAATGCTATAAAACAAACATGTTCATAAGCAAACAGTATTTTATGGTGATAGGTTAATAACTTAAAAATAAGAAAACAAGACAAACTGACTGTTCTCCTGTTCTGTAGGGCCCTTGGCAGTCATGGACTCACAGGCTTGTCATAATTTTTCTCCCTGCTATGGCATCCTTGAGCATGAACAGGTAGAAATGGAGGCTGCAGCTGCCTGTTGAAAGTCACGGTCTGGCAGCTAGGCTGGGGTCGGCATTCACTCAGCTTTAACATCACTCTGGGTTCTTGGCTAGCTTAGCGTTAGCATGCTGTCTGTGCAGGTGCTGGCAACAAGACGAAGGTCTGTTAGCAGCATAATGCAGCTGTTTCTGTCCTGGATTCAGTTTGCACTTTACCATCGTGCTCTCTTGCTTTTTGTGCAATAAAAATAAAAGTAATGTTGATACCCACACTGCAGACTGCACCGCTATTTTCCTCTTCCTGCACACAAGCTGAAATCAGCTTATTGTGGGGCAGGTGGAAGTGGAACCAACAGTGGAGTCTATAGGTAGGCAGGCGATCAATTCTAAGAAGCTACTGTGAACCGGTTCTCTACAAGAACAGGTTCTCGATTCTCAGATACTCAGATATCAGAAAGAGTGTAAATGATATTCAAAAGTGTAATTGGCCACATTTATTTTTGTCATCTTTATATTAAGAATTGCTAAAAATTGAATTTCTATATTTTAATATTATTACTTCTTGAAAATGACTGGTGCTGCATGCGCAAAAAGGGGAAAAAATGATGAACACAATCTTCTAAAAGATATTTTATAATTTCTGACTATTCATTTGAAGCTCCCACATAAACTCTAGTTCAAGGGGATGCATTTCGTTTGTGAATCTGTGCAGATTTTCGTTGCTATGTGTGAATGAGGTTTGTTTTATGTTGTTTGAGTGCTTGTTCATTTTGAAATGCACATGTAACTACATGCTCTCGCATTTGCATCAAACATCTGACTGTACACGTTTTGTAAGACTGAGTATGTATTTGTGTGTGTGTGTGCCACAGTGGGGAATTAAAATGATCCAACATTAGAGTGTTTCAGATCTATATCAAAGAGGGTCTGAAGGATTCAGATGTGCCCTTCAGCACTGAACACACACACAAACATGCGCACTTTGTGAACTTGCTCATATCTCATGTTAATGTCTTTTTTCTTGTATCTCCCATGACATCAGATGTAAGAGACAACACTGTGCAGATAAGTATCACTTGAAAAAACACACACACACACACACACACACACACACACACACACACACACACACACACACACACAGCCCAGAAAAATGTTTTGGTGCTGCATGGCCCCATTAATGCTGTGTATGTGTGACTGTGTGTATGGATTTTGTGTATTTCTAAACATTTGTATGAAGATGAAGTCTTGAGTGTTCACCTCCATGAATGGGATTGGGTCATTTGTGTATTTCTTTGTGCATGTATGTATTCAAATCCTCATGTGTTTATCAAGTACCTGCCTGTGCTTGTGTGCGTGTGTGTGAGTGTGTGTGTCCTTTAACATTCTAGTGGCCCACATGAGCAATGCTGGGTGTGCGGCTACAGTCAGGTAGCTATAAATCACAGAGACAAACACTGGATTTTTGCGTTAGGAAAATGGCTTGTTCCTGCTGAAATGTCGGTGTGTTCACCTCCAGCCACATATCTCTGTCTGCAGCACAACCTACCAATGCCCTTGGGAGAAGACACACAAAAACACAGGCACATAGGCACAGACAACCTGGAACACCCAGGTACAAAATTCTCAGGGTGGATGATGATTTGCAAAGACGCTCTCCTAGATCAGGGAGAAGTTCATGAAGTGGGATGTTATATATTAATATGTGACTCTTTGTATAATTACTTTACATATATTCATTGTGATGTAGTTTAAAATACGTTGACAAGAAATACACTTGTGCTGTATAAAATAAACTAACAGTAGGAATTAATGTTCTTAGACTGCCTCATGATGTGACCCATCAAGTCCTTACATCTATTTATCAAAAACACCACGTTCTTCTCAAGAGTCCCAGCTGGCATTAGCAGTCAAGGGATCTGATCAACAGATCCCTTGACTGCTAATTTACTCATGCTAATTTACTCATGCAACAATGGTATTAGACATGGAGCAGCAGATCAAAGGCGCAATACGAAAAAGCAACATGAAATTCAAAATTTTCCAGATCCGAATTTGCCGTGGAACGTGTTTACACATCAAACATGTTGCGTTTTTGCAACTGTGTCCTCAATAAAAGCACAGTGAAAACAATGAAGTTAACATCAAGTGATAATAAGGTGAAGTTTCTAAACAAGAAAGCATAAGTGCTGCAAATTCATATTCATATGTTCACACGGATTTTACTCGTCTGGTGTGTTAAGACGTGTGTGTTAGTTTTGCACTTTATTTTAATGTGTTTCTTTCTTGGTTAGGTTCAGGGATAGATTGTGCTTTTTAAGCAATAATTTATGACATGCCCCTTCACAATATTAATCACAATATTAAATCTACATACCAAAAAATGAAGCTAGCCAGTGGGTTTAAATATGGTTTTAGAAGGCTTCCTTTACAGGTGTTCATTTATGAGAAGCTGGGAGAGACAAACCTGTATCAACAGCTTGTTGGGTCACTGCAAAGTAAGCTTTAGGTCAATCAATACTAAAATAAATCGAGGGAATAGCTAAAACTGGCATTTTGCATCTTTTCAAGATGTTTTGCTGCATTCTGGTGACTAGGGATGGGTATCGTTTAGGTTTTATCCGATACCGGTGCCAAACCGGTACTTTTGAAATGGTGCCGGTGCTTAAAAGGTGCTCAAACCGGTGCTTAAAGAATGGAGAACACAAACTTTGTCCAAAAACCTCTCATGTTCAGCTTTTTTTTTTCTTTGTAAAAAGATAACAATGTTAGCCTTTTCTGCAGCTATGGGGCATATATGGTATCACTCTTGGCTGGAAGCAGTGCTTAAACAATGGAAAAAACACAAACTTTGTCCAAAAACCTCTCATGTTTAACTGTTTTCCACTTTTTCTTTGGTCATTTTAGCCTTTTTGGCCAGGGTGAAGGGAGTATCTGCCATCAAACAAGAAGACAGCAGCATGTAACTACGACGGTGTTTGCTAGTTCACCTTACCTGCATTAATTTAATAACGTGGTTAGCCTACTCAACGTAAATTATACACGAACAACATTAAGCTACTCACGCAGAGAAGAACGGCTGCTGTTGCATCATCATCCTCATCATTTCTGCTACACTGGCAGGGCTAGGGGCCAGGACTCTACTCTTCGGCTTTTTGGGGGATGTTGCTAACTCTGGATCCGATTACAGGCACCACACCCGCAGTAGATGCGCTCGGTGTGAGGTCTCGCAGCAAGCTATCAAATGCAGCGCATTTTTCGGCTTTTTAAAAAAAAAAAACGCTATGCGTCGCCAGGTGTTTCATCGGATTTGAGGTGTTACTTCCTTTGACAGTATCACAGTATCAGCTTAAAGCACTTGTTGCAGGCTGCTGAGTTTGCATATTTTTTGCACAATTTGAGTTTTTTGCATTTTTGAGTTTGAAAAAAAAAGCACCGAAATAAAGCTCCGAAATGTGCGCTGCTTTTCGGTCTGGTTACTACCATTTATGTCAGAACTGGTGCCATCATGGCACCGGATACCGGTACCCATCCCTACTGGTGACATTTACTTCCAAACAAGTTGTTTTAACTGGAATAGACAGCAAATTAACAAAATACTATGGGAACCAACAGCACTGATAATAATATAGAGGTTATTCAACAAACACATATTTCACACAAAGTTGTTACTACACTATCTTTGGATTCAGGAATATCTCATACAAGCTGCAAAGCATGTCATAAATGTTGATCATAACATTAATATCACCTGCTGTTGTTTGATCATCTGAGACTCAAAGCCATCCTTTACTTCTCACCTTCCTTTGCACCTTTTAAAGGTGTTTATTCCACCCTCGCTTCTACATTAAACGCTCACCAGCAAAGCCAAATTTAGAACAACCATTTACTCATGCAACAATGGTTAAAAAACAAAAACAAAACAGACGATCAAGTTGGTCTGGATTCATGATCAGATGGTGAAATCTAAAATTTTATTCATCACTTGTGTCATCATCAATTTTTGCATAAAACCAGGCCCACTGCTGCAGATGCATTCTGTATTGAAATGCAAAATATATATTATCATATAAATAAAAGTATATATATTAACATAATCACAAAAGACACTGATCTAATGGTGATACCATTAGATCTTCACATACAAGAAGTCTGTTATGTGAGTGGTTAACCATGCAGAGCAAAATATGTGATATGAGATGGGAAGTGAGTCCTCACTCAGCCTCCTTCTCTCTTCTCCTTCAGTGTCACACACACACACGCACACAGGACATAACAAAGTCAGCTGCAGACAGAGTACTGATGTAGACCTTCATGCTTTATAGCATACTGAACGGGTGTCTGGGAATTAGCAGGGCACTTGTTTGAGTGTGTATATTCACCGTGCAGGGATTGGCTCATTGATACTGTGATCTGTCACATCTTTACTTGGATTGCTTCTGACAAATGATCAATTTAGATAACGTACACTGAAATCATGTGTTGGTGCTTTATGGTTAGGATACTAAAGAGAAAGACTAGACTCCCTCAGGAACTATATGTTCTCATGTGTGTAAAAGCAGTATGGTAAGTTTATATTTGTGGGTCTGCCTGAATATATGAAAATGTCAGAAGTTGTCACAGCATTTTAAAGAGATGTGAGTTCCTGGCTAAGCCAACAAGTCATAAAATTGATTTTTCTGGGTGATCTAAGCACATACAAATGGATGATAATAGCCCAGTAAAAACACTGGTGTCTTGACTATTTGTGAGTGGGACACATTTTTTTCCATTATATGTACTTCTTCATCCTGCCAATTCCAGCAGCAAAGAAGTAGTATTATAACAGTATAAAACTACAGAAATGTGGGTGTACATAATTACATGCATACAGGGTTACAGGTGAATTGTTGTTTTCAGAAATAAGTGAATTAAATGAATTTGTTTACACGTACAGTTTTACATTACAATGGGAGCCAACTGGAGGTCATAGTCCGCATCCCTTTTCATTTAGTGCTGAGGCACTGAAAACGCCCTGCTGGTGCTGTGAGGATGTCCTTTCCACATCCTCCTCCCACATTACCAGTTATATCACTTGCACTCATCTAATACTACACAGGTGGTTTCATCATCTTCCTCTGATTCTTTAAAACGTTCACTCACACAGTCTAGTTGTTTTTTCATCACACCACTCAACTATCACACTGTGGTAAGGTCTTTGTTTTCTATAGTTTTGCTCTTTTCTTTCTACATGTCTTTCGTTTCCTTTTTTCTTTTGCTGTATTTTTCCTATGCTCGCTTCTTTTCTTCTTAACATATTTGTTCAGATGCCACTTTATTTTTGTTCACTTCTTCTTTCTCTCTATTTTAATTTATTAACGATCTTCCTTCAGTTTCTTTTTCCTGCTTTGTTTGACTTGCTCTGTATTTACTTTTTAGCCCTCTGCCTTGCTTTTTTCTTGCCTTCCTTAATGTCAGCCTTTTGTATCTTTTTTGTGCGCTGTCCTCTCTTTGTCTTGTTGACTACTTTCCGTTTTCTTCCTGTCTTTGCCTCTGCCTATTAGTCACTTTGTCTCTTTTTAACTTGATCTTTTTTCATTGCTTCATTGTCTGTCTTTGTATTCGTTTGGTCTCTTTTTTAACTTGTCTTCTTTCTCATTTGTCTCTTTCCAGCTTTTATTCTTTATTTTCTTTGCTTATTCTTTTTCTACCTGGCCGAGCATCTTCTCACTTTTCCTTTTCATGCCAGCACCCGACCCATGTATCTACCTGTCTGTCTGCCTTCTATCTGCCTGTTTTGCCTCCTACCTCCTCTCAGGCTGTGCTAGTTCATTTACTCTGCATGCTGCCTTGATGTGATTTCAATGCAAATAGCAAGTGAAACACAAATGGATCAGGTTCTTTGTGCAGAGAGACGCACGAAGAGAGAGATCTTAAGACTGAGTGAGTGCTAGGAAGCGAGTGACTTCCATTCTTCTGATTTCCCAAATGGAGAAGCATAACAATCTATCACTCCTGCAGAGAAAGTCTGTGTGTATAGATGGATGCCGTCTCTCCTGTAGTGAGCACAGCTGCAAATCACTGTCAATCACATAAAAATCCTGTCTCTGTTTTCTGTGAAACAACACTGGTGAATTTACATTTCTACATATTCTAACCCATTCATACATACGCACACATCATGCATGCACAAACACACACAGAGACCACCTGCATAGGAATTTCAGGCTATCTTCTTTGATGGTGGAAGTAATATCTGACTGGTAAATGGAGAGTCTCAGTTTTCATATCCTGAAAATGGGGCTCCCTGCTGTAATGACTTCACTCTAGCACACGTCACTATGTTCTCTTTTTATCTTTCTCCTTTTTCTTCTTCATGCGTCTCTTTGCTGTTTATTATTGTCTAGTAGGTGCATTCTGATTTGATGGCACTTCATTAGTTGTGACTGTCAAAAATGTATATTAATGATCAAAAATTGTTTATCATATAGGAAAAGTTAGATTGTCCAAATGTAAATCTGCAGATTCCCAGGCACTGGCACAGCTTCCAAGAGACTTGCCAGAGCGCCACATTTTCTGATCAGACACACAATGGTACTGAATTCTCACCTTTTTTCATTCAAATCCTCTTAAGTTAAAAATAAATCAGAGTGTAGTAGCTCTTAAAAACAGTCTTTACTGTCACATCTTCGACAACCTGTAGTCAAGAAAGACAATTTTGAAAGGAATAAATGGAACAGGAACAAAGACAACATATTTCAGATTAGCAGCATTTACAAACCTCATTTGGATATATTTAGGTGCAGAGAGTAGCTTGAGTTTTCTCTGTACACCTCTAAAAGCAGCACTTTTCTTCAATATTTAGATTTTTAAATCCATGCCAGTGAACTCAGTCAGAAATACTGCTTTGTATACAAGGTGATCTCAGAGGTTTTAAAAACCCTGAACTCAAACCTCAGTCAGTATAGGCTGTGGTTAAAGTGCCCTTAATTGGGACACCGAGTTTGTACTGGAGGTTCCCATCTATTGTGTATGAATTTAACAGATTCAAAGAATAAAATGTTCTTTCCACGTTTTGTTACTGAATATTGTCTGAACATTACTTTGTTGAAACATAAAAGCTATCATTTAATCCTGCCACAAGTAGTACCTGAAATAAAAGACATGGCAAATGAGATTTTTAAAGCAATTTACAAAGTATTATACTAGAATGCCATGCATGTCTCCAGGGAGAACTGGTGTTTTCAAGCACACCTGAAGTGCTGGCTTTGATTTTGAATTACCTACCATCTCCTCAGGCTCTGACTCTCACAGTGAATTGCATATTAGATGTCTTTAATTACAGGTATTTCTGTTGTTAATCTGTTTTCCCTCACTGTTTTTGCATTTCTTTGTAAAGTGTGTTTTTTCAGAATGAATGGTGTACGGTTGAATGGGAAACAAGTGTGGAAATGAATTGACTGGACATTAGTGGATACCTAGGGAAAGTAATTTTGTGTGTTAAAGTCTGGAAAACGCACAAATGCCTTAAAACAAATTCCAACATGAAACAGTTGTCCTGCATTTAGCATTTACTAATCAGACTACCATTATGTGCAACAAAATCTTAAGTATCACAGCTGCTGAGCATATCAGAGAGTAAACATCTAGCTACGTACCAAAAGCAAAAGAGTTTAACAAGTGCTGCGGGCAGAGTGATGCACAGCCTGAAAGCACCAGCCTAAAGTGAACGCAAACAAAAGACCTCTAGACTTGCAAACAACTCCCCGCCACACTAATTTGCAGATCTGCCATAGCTTCTTTGCATTCCCTGGGCTTGGTACAAAATCTTCATCTTACCCTCTGTTCTTATTTTATTATTTCTACCCACATTTATTTTTCATGGTACCAAGGCAGGCATGATTAAAAAAATAATCATTTATTGTCAAGAAACTTGATTTCTGGTGAGTACATTGGATACACTCACCAGCCACACCTGCTCAACTGCTTGTTAATACAGATAACCAGGCATTCATGTGAAAGGAAATAACATGAAGACCTGCTGAAGTTAAAAGCAAACATCAGAGGGAGGAAAGGTGATTTAAGTGACCTTTAATCGGACATGTTTGTTGGAGTATTTCAGTTGATTCAGTAGGATTTTGCTACACAACCATCTCTGACGTTTACAGACAATAACTTGAAAAAGAGAAACTGCCCCATAAGTCACAGTTCTCTGGGTGTAAATGCCTTGTTGATGTCAGAGGTCAGAGGAGAATGGCAAATTGCATCACACTCAAAGAAAGGCAACAGCAACTCCAATGACCATTACACTATGTCCTTATATCCAAGATGTGCAGAAGAGCATCTCTGAACACACATGAGGAACCTTGAAGCAGATGGGCTACAAGTGCAGGAGTCTGTACCAGGATCCACTCTCTGTGAGCTAAGAGCAGGAAACTAAACCACATTTCACGTGAGTTCACTATTTGAAAAACATTGTCCAACCTGATGAGTCTCGATTTCTGTTAGGGTGTTAGGGTCAGACTTTGACATAAATAACATGAAAGCATGGATCCAGAACCATCCTGTCTTGTATCAGTGGTTTAGGATGTTGACGATGTGGGGGTATCTTCATTGCATTGTTTGGAACCTCAATTGAGCATTTAGTCACCACAGCTTACTTAAGTATAGGTGCTGACCATCTCCATCCCTTCGTGTCCATAGGGAACCCATCTTCTGATGGCTGCACACAGCAACATGACAGTGAGTTCACTATACTCTCCAAATACACCAGATCTCAAAACTATTAATAGAGCAGCTTTGGGATGTTGTGGAACAAGAGATTTCAATAAGGACTAATCATCTCTGGGGAAGGTTTCCACCACCATGTTGAATCTATGCCACAAAGAATAAAGGCAGTTCTGGGAATCCAGCTCAGCATAAGCAAGTGTAAATAATAATAGATAAATATGCCATGTATATTTAGTGTACCGTGTAAGTGTACATAGTGAGTGTATATATTTAGTTATAGCCACAAATGCTCAGCATGAGCTAACCTCTACAGTGTTTTTGTCTTACTACCTGCGCAGCTGTACTCAGTGTTACAGGGACTTACTTCAGATAGGTTAAACTCAGTCAAATCAAATCATAATGATATATAAAAATGAGGCTGGAGAGAACCAAGAGAAATATTTTCCTATTTTTAAGTATAAAAATCTGAACTTTGGTAAGTCAAACACCCGTGGATGAAATGAGCTCATAAATTATGAATTAAAATCAAAATAGCAGTAGATACAGTTGCTGCACTCAGAACTGGCAGACATCATACCAATATATATTGTGAGTGCTATTACACTCACAATATGTGTGTGTGTGTGTGTGTGTGTGCACGCACGCGCGCGCACACACACACACACACACACACACACTATTATTTCTTTTTGCTTCATAAATCCAGTTATGCTTTTCTTACAATTCTCTGTATAACTATCACTTACATTTTTGTCAGTTTGATTTATGCCATCCTTAGTGGGAGGCTATTGGTGCTCAGTAAAAACCACTATTAATAATTTAATCTTGGTATTGCTTGCTGCCTGCCGCTATTGCTCAGTGTGGTTTAGGTTGCATCTTTGTGCTATGGGGATGCTGAGCAGGCATAACAGGGCAGGCCTTTGTTATTAAATTTTTTAACCACAGACAAAAAGAAGAAACGATCAACAAATATCAGAATTGTATTAGTTTGTTTTGAAACCAGTGAATTTCAGCAAGCTCACAGATTTGCACAAAATCTTATTTTTGCTTTATAACATTATGACATTTATGTTTTTACTCTAAATATCTGTCCTTCCAAATAATTTTTGAAAATGTACTATTCAATATTTTTGCAAGGGACCCCTTACAGTGAGGAGGGGGCTATCATAGGGCCAGGGCGAGGTACACCGTGGACAAATCGCCAATCTAATGGAGGGCTTTGAGGTTTTTTTACTAGATGACAATGGCGCAACCTTTATAATGCGATTTTTGTTTTCTTTGTTTTAATTGGTATATGAAAGTAAAAATATATACAAATATTTTATCCCATTTTATGCCAAATCTTGATCTTTCCCTTAATTTGTTTGCACTTTTTGTTTCAGTCACAACATTATCTGCATTCAACTTTTTCACTTTTGGTGACTAAATGCAAGTAGTTGCTGTGACCAATGCCAGTTGCACGGCAATTGAGCATGCACGGCAACTGCACATGTCACGTGGTGGGAGGCAACCTATCTTGGAATAACTGCAATCTGACTGACTGCAGTCACTTTTACACAGACTGGCCAAGGTTTACAAATAATCACTATTTAATTTATACATGCAGACACACACTGCAATCAATCATTTTGCAACGAGAGCAACTTGTCTGCAACATGTCTTCTTTTTACAGTAGGGGACTCTGGTCAGCTTGTTGCCAACTGGCTGTCGTTTGGTTATTTTTCTATATAAAATCAAAGTTGTCCAGCCCCTGGGTCATTTTACAGTTGAATCACCATCCTGCAGCAGCATCATCCCTGCTGATGCAGCCAATGACTCTGCGGTGGTTGGATGCATCAGCAGGGATGATGAGACAGAGTACCGGGCTGTGGTCGACTCCTTTGTCACGTGGTGTGAGCAGAATCATCTGCAGCTCAACGTGGCAAAGACCAAGGAACTGATCGTGGACTTCGGGAAGACCAGGAAACACTTGACCCCTGTTTCAATCCAGGGGGTCAGTGTTGACATTGTGGAGGACTATAAATACCTTGGAGTACACATTGACAATAAACTGGACTGGGCTAAAAACACCACAGCACTTTACAGGAAGGGCCAGAGTCGTCTCTATTTTTTGAGGCGACTGAGGTCCTTCAACATCTGCCAGAAAATGCTGAGGATTTTCTATGAGTCTGTGGTGGCCAGTGCGATCCTCTATGCTGTTGCATGCTGGGGGAGCAGGCTGAGGGTCGCAGATGCCAACAGACTTAATAAACTAATCCGTAAGGCCAGCAATGTTGTGGGGATGGAGCTGGACTCCCTCAAGGTGGTGTCGGAGAGGCGGATGCTGTCCAAGATAAAGACAATGTTGGATAACACCTCCCACCCACTCCATGACATGTTGGTCAGTCACAGGAGCTCGTTCAGTGAGAGACTGAGATTACCGAAAAGCACCACTGAACGACACAGGAAATCATTCCTGCCTGTGGCCATCTCCCTGTACAACGCATCCACTTAACACACTGTTTGCTGCTACAACTACACATGTTTCTTTTCCAAATATTTATTTATAAGTGACTTATGTATGTATGTATGTATATATATGTATATATTGTACTATTCTTAGTTAGCGTATTGTCTGTCTTGTCTTAATGTTGGTTTAAAATGGAGCACTGTAACAAAAAATAATTTCCCCCAGGGATCAATAAAGTATTCTGATTCTGATTCTGATTCTCTGTAATTACTTGTGGAGGAATTTAATTCATTTATGTTTCAAAACTATGAGGTTCATTCAGGCATTGAGCCAACCATGATCTCTATACTTAAATATTCTATAAGGTTCAAGGTTCTCCATTCGCCACATGCATAGTTATAAAAGTATAACACACAGTGAAATGAAATGGGGGGGGGGGACAATATATATAACATATACATTAGGTGAATGTGCAGTGGTAGCATGTATGCAGCAAGCAGGTGAATTCTGTACATTAAGTGAATTAAATAAGAATAGACAATCTGAACATTTTACAAAATAAACAATATGAACATATTTATGTACATTGTGCTGGTGGGTTTGGAGTGTCTAGAAGAGAGTGTCTCAGTCACTTATGGATGATGTGAGAGTCCCAGATCCCTCAGCTTTGTGAACCGTCTGCTGGGCACTATTGTGTTAAACACTGAACTGTAATCAACATTCTCCCATAGTTACCCTGTTTCTTGTCTGCGTGGGTGCAGGACGCGGGCGATGGCGTCCTCTGTGGATCTGTTGGGTCGGTAGGCGAACTGGAGCGGACCTGTGGTGTCTGGGAGACAGCTAATAAGGTTGGAGGGCGTTTATGATGAAAAGACAATTGGTACATATCTGGTCTCAGTTTACCTAAATTTGTTTTCATTTTAAATGCAGTGATTATGAGCACTACATTCCAGCAAATGCAGAAACCATTGACAAGATTGAAAAATGAAAGGTAATCATGTAAGAAACTATTCCAGGAATAGCTTAAATAAGCAGAAAGAATACTGATGTTTGGTAGGATAAAGAATACTTGGACTGTTATCAGCTGGCTTGTTTCAAAGTGGTACCATACTGAAATGCCTTTTGATATTTGTGCTTCTCTTATCCAAAGCTGGTGATCATAGACAAGGATAGAAATGTATGTCAATTGGCAAATTGAGAATTTGAGGCCTAGCTTTCTTGTAAGTCCAGTACAGTGGCATATCACTCCTGACACCACATCAATCCCCGCACAGATTTTGTTTTATCTTGTGAACAAGCACCTGAGGAGCTCAACACACTATTTTCCTGCAGCACTGTTCTGGCTGTTGTGGAGTTTCTGCCAAAACAGTTTACTGAGTAGTCTAAAATAAACAGAACTGTTCAGTGATCAGCATTCCCAAGAATACCTTTCTAGGTGCTGATAAAAGTGGAAATTGTGCACTATGTCAGCACAATCAAAAGTGAACCATAGCACAAAATATTTCTACTTGTTTATTTTATGACAGGCATTTAAACACACACTTAATAAAACCTTTGGAAAAATACACAGTGTAAAGAGCTGAGTTTTTTTAAAATAGAACATTAACTGTTGTGCATTGTGATTTATGTTATTTGTATAAAGTGTACACTTTCTAGCTACAATTTTATATTCTTACATTATGGCTTTATAATTTATTTATAGTTTTATCCAATGATAAGAGATTAAATTAAGGATCCAAACCTCTGTACTGAGGAAAAATATTGGAGTTAACTCAAGCAAAACAACAAAAAACTAAATCCAGAAAGCAGAATCACCCAATATTCTGGTTCAGTAAGTGGGCAGGAATTAACACTCTTCCAAATACACACAATTACACACCCAGTCACTCCATCTTCACACTATGCATTCCAATTTCCATCCATACTTAATAACGCTGTTATATATGCCGTGCTGTGGCTAACATCCTCTGATTTCTATCTCCTTCCTTCCATTTTCTTCCATTTATTCAGTGCAGGGTTACGGGGGGCTGGAGCGTATCCCAGCTGCCATACACCCTTGACAGACTGCCAGTCTGTCACAGGGATAACACAGAGAAACAGACAACCATTCAGAAACACCAGTTAACCTAACCCCACTAACTTCATGCCTTTTGACTGTGGGAGGACACGCGAGCACCTGGAAAAAACTCACATAGACATGGGGACAACATGCAGACTGGTAGATTTGAACCTGGGACCTTATTGTGAGGCAACAGTGCTAACCATCCCACCGCTATGCTGCCCTGATTTATATCTCACTAAATGAAAAATGGAACTCTGCACCTCAGTATTATGTGGCTTCATATACATGTAGATGGCTGCATGTGGGTGTGTATGGTGATCCATTTGCATGCATGCTGTTCTTCTCTGCTTATGTGTTGAGTACATCTCAGTGGTGGTTTTTTTTTTGAACCTGCAAATCTAAAACAAATCCTTTACTGCTCACACCCCCCGGCATGTCAGTACATACTCACTGAGCTAATTAATTTTATGTTTTTTCAATAGACACTTAACTATAAATGCTATGCTACTTCACAACAAGAAACCATTGTTAAAATTTGAGTGTCCAGATGATAGATTTCTCTCTAAAAATGAGTTGAATGCTAGTTTGGTTACCTTTTGGGGGGTGTCCAATTTCCAATTTTAAAATATGATATTTTAGTGTTATTAAAAAATAGTAATGACATGAGCAACCCTATTAATTTTGCATAATTGATTTTTTTTTTACATTTTTTATTTTTTTTTATTAGTTTTTCTGTTTTCACAAATAGTACATAATTACATAACATAATAAAGTGTACAATTCAAAACCGAAAATAAATAAATAAATAAAAAACAAACAAAAACAAATAAACAAAACAAAAACAAAAAGACTGATAACTAAGCACAGAACACCAGCTCAGTTCCATCTAAAAATAAATAAATAAATAAAGAGAGAATACAATACAGTACAATACCTGTGGTCCCAGTATTACGTTGCAGTTTGAACACTCAAGAGAATCCTTGTAACATAATATTAGAAACATCAGGTTCCACATAGTTCATGTATGGTTCCCACACCTTAAAGAGTTGATCTGTTTTTGAGTGCAGTACACATGTAAGATATTCCAATGGTACTAGATCCAACACTACTCTTTGCCAACCTTTAATAGTTGGTGCTTTTTCATAAATCCATTGGAGTAGTATATTCTTCCTTGCCGCATAAGTGAGAACACAGTACAATCTCCTATTATTCTTGGATATTAATCGCCGGCTGGGGAGGCCCAGTATGAGAGACAGAGGGTCCATCTCCAATTCACAACCGAAAATCTTCTCCATTTCAGATAACACATTAGACCAATATTCTTGCAATTTCAAACATGACCAGAAGCTGTGAGTTAGGGTACCAATTTCTGTCTTACATTTGAGGCACATGGGTGAAAGGGTAGGATTATATTGAAGTCTGCGAAATATGGATATATGCATTCTGTGTATAATTTTTAACTGTATTGCTTTGGTACGATTACAAACTGATATTGATTTGGCATAACTCCAGACTTCATGACTCTCACTAAAGTTAGTACTATGTAAAATATAATGCCTTATCTGTAAGTAATGGAAAAGTCATGTTTGGGGAGAGAATATCTCTCAACCATTTGGTCTGAATAATTGATTTTTAATTAATAAATGATGATGCTGAGTGCTGAGGTGAGGAATATATGGCCTGGATAGACACAATATACTTGTTAATTAGACATTGATTTTTACTTCACCAAACAATGGAAATGATTCATTATTTATAGTCATTATCAGCACACAAATTCAAAATGGAAGAGGAAATTAAAAAGTGAATATATTAGTAAGGCCAAGGAGAATTTAAGACTAAAATGAGACAGAGAGAAAATGCATACCTGACAGATCTGGCATACCGAAACATGTAGCGAGGCTGCATTGGGAGCATCTGACAGAAGCCCCAGTCTACAAGATCCTCACTTTCTACTGCTGGCAGAACTTTGACAGCATTCTGAGGAAGCCAGAGGACATTGAGTCTTAGTGGACAGCAGCTCAGCAGTGGTCTGTTGAAAATGAAGGTTGGTGCCTCTTGTGGCCAGAACCAACAAACCAAATGGTGGGCACCAGAGATGGCTGTGGGTGGCTATAGCTCAGGAGGTAGAACAGGTCATGCACTGATTGGAAGGTTGGTTGGTTCTATCCTTCTCTCTTAAATATCCTTGGGCAAGATACTAACCCTATTGCTCTCCAATGCATCCATTGGAGTATGAATGTGGCATGTTGTATAAAGTGCATTCAATGCTATCTATCAGTCCATTCCAGTCACCAAACTGAAAAAGCGTTCAAGCTTTCAAGCTTGGCTGGCATGAGGCAGCTTAGAGATATCAAAAGGCTAAGCGGAACGTGGCCTTAGGAGTAACTAAACCAAAACTTGGGTATGGGAGGAGGTGGGTGAGGCCATGGAGCCTTTTGGTCAGCCTCAAGGCAATTCTGGCAAACCATCAAGTGACTCAAGGAGAAAAAGCAGTTCCTAATTCACACTGAATACAGTGGAGATGATGTGCTGCTTTTAGTGTTATAACTTGCTCTTTGCTTGACAAGAAAAACTGGAATGAGAGAGTATAAAGGGCATTCAAACTGCAGTTAATATGTATTTGTCAAATCACAAATTATATCATATATTTCAAATATTGATCAGCACTTTAAAAAGGCAAAACTGTAGTGCAACAGGCTGTTTTGTGGTAGCCTATATGTTGGCCTGAGGACCGTGCAAGGGCAAATAGTGTCTAGACCTTCCCAAATGACTGTGTGGAATTTACAAAATTTAATGCATCCTGTCACGCTCACCTGGAAATGGAGGGGAACAAATACCACACAGTCAGTGGGGACCTCTGAAGGGCAGTAGGCCGAAAAAGATTTGACATGGTCTTATAAATGGCAGTTCGGGTGCACCATTTGATATTGAGCAGACATTTCAAAGTTGCCTGAAAACAAGAAAACCTTTCCTTTTTCATTGCTTAATGGTTTACTTCATACATGTTTTGTGTTGTTGTCTTAAATGATCATTGTCATTGATACATAAACAAGCATACCACAGTAACTAATTTGCTACATGAAGAGGACTGCGACAATTTGGTAAGCTACTACATAAAACATCTTTAGAAAACAGACATGGACAGTGCAGTAGTAGATTAAACTTATATATCATGCTGCCTCGAGTTTATGGGAGAGACAGAATGCAATCAAGAGTAAAACATCCATATTCACCACAAAAACTGTCTTCTTTAATATCCACCCATCCATTCTCTTTCACTTATCAGGGTCATGGGGGGAGCTGGAGCCTATCCCAGCTACCATAGGGTGAAAGGTGGTATACACCTTGTGTGAGGCAACAGTGCTAACCACCTCACCACCATGCTTCCCATCTGACATATGAGATTTCTTCGACGATAATAATAATAATAATAATAATAATAATAATAATAATAATAATAATAATAATAATAATAATAATAATAATAATATTGTTAATTTACAGTTTAACTAAAATGAAGATCATTTTCTAGCCTTCTTTTCCAACTAGCTACGGTCACTGATGACATCTAATTCAAAGTGTTAATCTATTGCTACAAGGCGCTGTCAGCACCTGCCCTGTAGCTCAAAAGTATTGACACAGCATAAAACAAATGTAAAGTCAAACTTAGTTACTTTGTAACATTTAAGTTAAAATTTTGAGTTAAAAGTTACACTGTGAAACTGCTTGGTTGTTCTCAACATTATGTTTTTGTGGTGAAACAAGTTTTCTGTTTCCATCTTTAACAGAAACTGTTACCTTTTTTGTCTGTGAAGGTTCTCAGTCATCCAGGTCATCGTAGTCAAAGGAGCTTGCAAAGAAAAGCGTCTGGACTTCTTTAAGTTGCTTGAAGACGTTTCACCTCTCATCCGAGAAGCTTCTTCAGTTCTAAGGTCAAATGGTGGAGAGTCCCAGATATAAACCTAGTGGGAGTGACCCCCCGCAGAGGGACAAAAGGACCCCCTGATGATCCTCTAATCGCCTGAGCCAAGGTGGGAAACTGGGCGTGGGTCCCAATCAGCCAGAGTTTCGGGTGTGTTCATTGTGAAACCTGGCCCCACCTTATCATGCGAATTCCTGAGGTCAGATGGCCCAGGATGTGAGTGGGCGTTAAGGCGTCTGGGAAGGGATCTCAAAACTGGATTATAGATGGCAGAGAGTTGGTGTCGTAAACCCCCGCCTCTGTCCTTTCCTGGACTCCGCTGTGCACATTGAAGAGAACGGCAAACTCAACATCGAAGTTTACCGGAAGCCCACACACACGGACCAGTACCTCCTCTTTGACTCCCATCACCCTTTGGAACACAAACTTGGAGTAATCAGGACCCTACACCACCGGGCAGAACATGTTCCCTCTAAGCCTGAAGGGAAAAAGAAGGAACACACACATGTAAAGGAAGCACTCAAAACGTGCGGCTATCCTAAATGGGCGTTCTTAAAGTCAGCAAAGAGGCACAGAAAAGAAGACCAGACACCAGCGAGGGAGGATAAGAAGGACAGACGCAACAACATTTTCATCCCCTATGTAGCCGGTGTATCAGAAAAACACAGGAGAGTTTTCTCCAAGCATGACATCCCAGTGCATTTCAGACCCAGCAACACGCTCAGACAGAAACTGGTTCACCCGAAAGACAAAACGCCAAAACACAAACTTAACAATGTGGTGTATGCTGTACAGTGCAGCGAGGAATGCTCAGACCTCTACATTGGAGAGACCAAACAGCCACTTCACAAGCGCATGGCACAACATAGAAGAGCCACCTCCACAGGACAAGACTCAGCAGTCCATCTGCATCTTAAGGATAAAGGACACTCTTTCTAGGATGCCAATGTTCACATTTTGGACAGAGAGGACAGATGGTTTGAAAGAGGAGTGAAAGAAGCCATCTATGTCCACTGTGAGCGACCATCTTTGAACAGAGGCGGTGGTTTACGACACCAACTCTCTGCCATCTATAATCCAGTTTTGAGATCCCTTCCCAGACGCCTTAACGCCCACTCAAATCCTGGGCCATCTGACCTCAGGAATTCGCATGATAAGGTGGGGCCAGGTTTCACAATGAACACACCTGAAACTCTGGCTGATTGGGACCCACGCCCAGTTTCCCACCTTGGCTCATGCGATTAGAGGATCATCAGGGGGTCCTTTTGTCCCTCTGCGGGGGGTTACTCCCACTAGGTTTATATCTGGGACTCTCCACCATTTGACCTTAGAACTGAAGAAGCTTCTCGGATGAGAGGTGAAACGTCTTCAAGCAACTTAAAGAAGTCCAGACGCTTTTCTTTGCAAGCTCCTTTGACTGTTACCTTTTTTCTTTTTCTTTTGCATATTTTGCAATAATGCTGTAGTGTGTTTTGTCGAAGGCTGTTAAAGTAGCTCCCTTTTTACTAAATCATCGTTTTAAGCTGGCGTTCAGCCTGGGCTTGTCACGTTGTTGAGCACTGGGGAAAATAAATGCATGTTACTGTATCACTGATATAATGATATGACTTTTTTATATCATATAAAAATGTATGCTTGTATTATCACAGATGATAGATTGCAGAGCCCTAGTTCAAACCCACACAAGAACTAGGTCAGTTTACCACTCAAGTACTCTCTGTGACAAATGTCCATTTAAAAATGTCCCACTATACGTGAGGGAACTATGACTTAGAAATCCACTATTGGAAGTGTAGTTATCCTTATATTTTTCTATTTCCCTACAGGCACTGACTGCTTTCCCGATTGGTGTTGTGGGTACTCTAAAAGCTACACCTGGCTCAAGGCCATATAGATACACACAACACGTGGCACACACTGTAAGGCGTATCCAGTGTTACTGAAAGGTCACTTAGTACCAGGGGTGAACTGGCAATCTCGCACTTGTGGGCTAATGGGTCAATGTTATTCTTTCTTTGTCAATATAATTAAAGAGGCTACAGGTGAGCTTGAAGAGTCACTGCGCACTGACCCTACAAGCACTGACAGCAACCCATTGGTTCAATCAAATCTCTCAACATAACACGCACACACACCACCACAACCACCCCCACCCACACACACACACACACACACACACACACACACACACACACACACACACACTTTCCTCTGTACTCATGCACCTTGTAGAACAGAGTG
Organism: Mchenga conophoros; assembly: GCF_057382185.1. Classification (NCBI taxonomy): domain Eukaryota; kingdom Metazoa; phylum Chordata; class Actinopteri; order Cichliformes; family Cichlidae; genus Mchenga; species Mchenga conophoros. The sequence goes on along the minus strand of NC_140530.1, from coordinate 28,606,928 downwards.
TACTGTTGAAGTGGTTGATGAAAGGTGGAGCTGAAAAGCTAAGGGATAAAAAGAAAACGAAACTAGTCAACAGAAGTACCAGCAACAAGTAAAATAAAGCCTTTGCAGTCACAGGATCCTGCTGTTCCTTGCATTAGCCACGAAGAAAAGCGAGAGGAGGAACAGCAGTCCCAGCAAGAGAGTGTGAAAGAGATAAAAGAAGAAGCAATTAACATTGTAAAAAAATAGATGGAGGGATGAAATTAGGAAGGAAGAAATTCAAGGAAACCAAATGGCCCATAGTCTGCTAATAGCTAAGATTAGCTTTTAATTGTCACAAGCATCACCGCAATGCCACTAACATGTCCTAATCCAACAACAACTGTACCAAAATGATTAAAACTTGCTTCAATGTAAATCTATCTATACACACACACACACACACACACACACACACACACACACACACACACACACACACACACACACACACGTACACACACACACACACACACACACACACACACACACACACACATATATATGTGTATATATATATGTATATATGCCAGGGGTGATTTTTTTTGTCCCAGTCCAACCCTGCTTACTACCAAAAAGGCAATTCAGCCATGGGATGGGTAAACTCAGCGGACAAAGTGACAATACAGACTCCAAGAAATGAGGGCAGATTGATTGTGTGCTTGTCTGTATGTCTCTACATCCACAAATGTATTTTTATTGTAAAAAGCTGCTACCTGAACAGTTTTTCTTAAAAAAACAAACACAAAAAGATGGCTAACAGAAGAATAGTCTGGTCTGTGCACAAATAGAAATGCTTATCTTCTTTATGGTGTCTGTCTGTCTCAGCCCAGGAAAGTACCAAAGCCATCAAAACGTGATTCTATAAATGGCTTGATAGTGACAGCTTCAGTGGTCAGACCACCATCAAAAACATCTTCTCAAACATTCTTACTCTTCACTCCTGATGTCAGTAATGTTCACAGTTTTTTTCCTCAGAAAATCTACAAAACTTCTGTGTGAATGTTTGACTTATGATTGATTTGAAATTTAGTTTAATTAGATAGCAGTTCTTTTTTGTTGTTGGTGTAGTCTCTTTAAGGATATCAGGGTGCTTTAAGGCTCTTGTATGGTTAATCAGATGCAGTTGCACTTGAACATATCACAGAGATTGCTGTCACATATATTTTCTCTGCATGCGTTTCTCTCTCGCTGTCTCTCTGACACAGATGCATGTCTGCGCACATTGTAAATGCAAAAATAACGTCATACAAGCATAAGCATTAATATCAATGGCACCATCCCAGCTTTGGTCAGTATCATGGTCAACAACCAAAGCCAGAAGTGAGAACTGACATATTTATTTAAGCTTACTCTATAAACTCACACTGTTTTCTTCAAGCAGGCTACAAGAAAACAGAAAATAACCTTGATATAATATTATGTCTATTAGCGTGGAACAAAAACGAGAAGCTCGTTCCTCAGAAGGTCCTCAGAGACAGGATGAGGTCACCATATAAAAAAAACAAACAAAAAAACAAACAAACCCCACATTATTATAGCACCTAGATACAGTATAATCACACAGATATTACAGTACAAGTTCATATTTTCAACATACACTTGGTATCAGTGTTTCGCCCGTTAACAAAAACACATAGCAGCTCATCTGAACTTTATCGTTTCTACCAAAGTCCTTGGTGGCACTGCATCTCTTAAAAATCCTTTAAACAAAAATCTTACTCTTAAAAACACTCACTCGCGTGTTAAAGTCAGATTGTGTTTCAGTGTTTGTGGGCAGAGAGGTAAGACAGACAGCCCTTGAAACAGAAATCCTGTGACAGCAGAATGAGTGGACTGAACGGGATCTCATGACAGAAAAAGACACGCAAAGAAAGAGAATGCGAGGGAGGGAGAAATGAGACTGAATGCGAATCCTATCCTTTGCGGAGGATGCAGGCGATAGGACCCAGGGGGAACCTAGGAACTTAAAACTGCTTTATTGTAGTGAAGCTAGCGGGAATAAAACGAAGCCATTAAAGGAACTTTGACATCTAACCCTTAAAGTTAAAAGCATGTGTTTAATGACGGCGATAGAACAATAAGCAGTAGTGTGCGTGTATGCCTGCAACTTTTTTGCTTAGTGGTTATTTTATTCCAAAGTAAATACAAGCAAATTAACCACGCGGATACTTTAACGTTAAAGGACTCCATATTTAATCATTTTTCCAAACTAAAATAATCTATTACCAAACGTCCCAAACTGTTCTCTATAGAATGACCACGGAGACGTATGTTGCCAGTGAGAGAGTAGACTAGATGTTTCCATTTAAGAAGTTCTTTAGGTTTAGAATGATCATAAATGCTTTTTTTTTTTTTTTTTTAATATTTCCCCAATGCTGATACCCAAGATTACACCTGAGGAAAACCCAGTTTTATTGCACCTTTAGTGAACTCTGCTCCCCTTGTTCATGTTTTTCCCAGTTTGACCAGTTATTGGTTAATTTACAGCTCTTACTTCTTTCAAAACTCGGCCTTGATGGTAAATGGCAATGTCCTGTTTTAGTTTCCATTCAAACGCCACCCTGTTTTATTTTGAAACGTGTCACCGGACATTCAGCACGCGTTAATCCACTCCTCTTTACGCGGGTGCCTGGCACCCGGTGTAATGTGCACTCCTCTCCATTCCTCACCAACTCTAAGTCAGTCTGTCAGAGACCGTCTGAGCGCGCACACATACACAGAGCCCTTCATACAGTCTCTGGGGCACACGCGCGCACTGACGCGCACAGACACGTTGGCTCGCTCTGTCGGAACATAGAAGATAGGAGAGGAAAGGGAAGCGGAGAGCTCCCATTTATTTGCCCCCAACTTCCCTCTTTGCGTCTACTTGTGTCTTTCTGATTCTTCTTATCCACCAATGCAAGGATTTTATTACTCTTATTACTGCCACTGCTGTCCCGAACTAAGGGAAACAACTTTAAGGACCAGACGGGAGTATGTAAAATAATTCTTACTGCTGAACAAAACAAGAAGAAAAAGAAGGAAGAGATGGATAAACGGAGTAATTCTGGCGTTTGGCTGGCAGCTTTCTTCTACTTTGTACTTTGGGGACACACTGATGGACAATTCTTTCCAGGTAGTGAAGCAATTTATTCTTGTGTGTGTGTGTGTGTGTGTGTGTGTGTGTGTGTGTGTGTGTGTGTGTGTGTGTGTGTTTTAAATATTTTCAGATTCTTTGTGCATTGGTCGGCTTTGATTCAGTTTGAGTTGAATGTCACAGCGCTGAAGTTGCTCACATAGGGAGGACATGCAGGGTGATCTGAGCGCTTTGTGATTTCCAGGGCATTACAGATGCATATGTGGTACTGCTGGATAATGTGATAGTAAAGCAACTTTAAACTCAGCACGTTAGTCGCAGAATCTAAACCACTGTTCTGTATCCACACAGAAATCTTTGCATATGAGTAAGAATGTCCGAAAAAAGGAAACTGCAATAAATCCCTTGTTTAAGTAATTATTGAGATGGTTTTTTTTTTAATAATAGTGCCAGTTTGACTTATGATGGACACTCGTCTGAGTTTGCGTCAGCATATTCAGTTCAGCTTCACATGGCTCATCGGAGGTTTTGACAAAGTTTTGGAGCTTTAGGAGGTTTTGCTTTACGAAGCTTACTGTAAGGACGGGCTACATGTTGTTGACGGTAGAAATGTGTCTCATTTTCAGTTCAAATTATAGTCTACTTTGCTGAAATCACTTGGTTTTAGAAACGGGCAGAACAGTGCGCGCTTGTCTGAGCGCAAAACAGTCAATTTACAGCGTCCCCACACTTCTTTACATAACCTAATGATCACAGATATTTTGACATGTACTCCGGCATGCATATAAACGCGCACCTGTACAGCGGTACCATATGAAAAAAAGTGCAAGTGTTATTTAGAAACAAAGTGAAGAATAACTGAAGTTTCCTTTTTAATCTTTGGGCAATGGACTAATTCTAACAGCAGTTCAGATAGCCGAGTAATACTCCGCTTCTCAAACGGCATACCTGACAGTATATTACAGTAAACATACAGATACACAGTTTAATCTCTCGGAGTTTAAAGCTACGGAATCCTCTTGCTGTCCGCAACATCTCCCCTCCGCAGCCCACACTCAGCATCGCTCTGGCACTTGTTACGCACAGGCGAGGTATGGAGAGTTTTCGGAATCCTTTTGGTTTTAGGGATATAATCGAGTCAGTGGTGATTACGATTATCTTTTTTCAGAAGTGGAAGCTCCACAGTTAGATACAAAGACACGAGAGTCGAATTACAACAGCATCGTTATTACTCCCAAACATGGGATATATATCATTTCTTGATAAAAACACATCCCGAATGAAAACCAAGAAGCCGTTTAGAAGAGATCAACATGCGATTCCGTAATGGAAACATTTAACGATTCTTCAAAAAAAAATATAGTCAATATTTAAAATTATAATGCAAGCACTTTATGCCCTCTGCCTAGGGCTGTTTTGTATGCTCTTTGATCGTTGAATCTCACTTTTTAACGGTCATGATACAATATGAGACTTTCAAAAACGTCCGCTTGTGTCCTCTGCTCAAACTCAGGAAACTGAAGGTAGACGTGAGATGAAAAGAAAATCCGTTAAAGTCAGCGATGTTTCAGCGGACTGCAGCAGCAACCTGTCTACTCTGTGTTCTGCTCTCTCCAAGCATCTTCTGCTTGGTATTCATGACTTGTACGACTGCAAAAAGAGGCTACTTTGAAGGAAAGACTGGCTCTAAACACTGAGTCCTTCCTCGCTTTATCTTGCATTCTGTGTTGCAGAGGTGCAGAGCCGCGAGTAGCCTCTTTCCGTGCGTAATGGTGCAGCGGAGGTAACCTGTACTTTGTGCGTTACGATAAAGGAAGTACATAACTCGTCAAATGTGTGTGTTTATGTCTGAATTCAACTAAAAACTTAAAGCTTTGTGAGATATGAGTCTTCATTTCGACAGGCTAACATTAACAGACACGAGGAGAACAAAAGAAAACAGTTTTAAAGCCACATAAACAAAGGAAAGCCTATCCTTCATACAGATTTAAAGCAACTAATGAAACACAGGTGATCTCATCATCAGGCTGTGATAAATGGACAAAAGGCTCAAAATGTTGCAGAGGCTGAAAATATTTTTAGATTTTTGTTTGTTTGTTCGTTTTTTCTAAAGAACGATTTGGAGTCTTTATAATATAAGAATGCATCATCATTCTGAATTGTTTCACTCACATTTTTCACTTTATTTGCAATTTATTTTATTAGTGTGTGTGTTCCTGTATATGTAACAGAAGAGAGCAAAGGGACAGTTTTTTTGCTTGTTGTTTGATACGTGCCGTTGGGGGGCGATATTGATACATCCTTGCTATCTGTCGGACAGATTCCCCTATCTCTCTCTCTCTCTCTCTCTCTCTCTCTCTCACACACACACACACACACACACACACACACACACACACACACACACACACACACGTTGGACCAGACTTTTTAAAATGATTGTTTTTTCTTTTTATTCCTCTTACAAAAAAATGTGAAACATATTCAGCTATAATGATAATAGACTGAAATCCAATGATGAAGAAATCAATTTCACCCCACGGCTGTCAGTCACTCTTAATGACATGTTGTAGAGGTTGTAATAACCCTCTAATCCATCCTCATATGGAAGCTGCATTTGTATTTGTCTGTTTGCGGACTTAGTTTTTCTGTGTTTATTTATTTCATACTTGTATTTTTTTTAAACATTCAGCTGTTCTAGTTGGCATTTTGAAATTGGTTTAAGCTGAAGTTTAAGCTGAAGTCAGTGTATGACTTATTGATAAAGCATTAATAACTTACCTGCTTTCTCCTTACCTTTGCTTTTGTGATTTGGGTGAACTGATCCTTTAAAAAGAGGTTCATTTGTTCTTGTGTTTTGCAACAACATTATGTTCAAGAAAGCAGAGGCATGTGTTACTCAAGGCCGTCCTTTCATTTGGTGTGTGTGTGTGTGTGTGTTGGGTGCAGCTGTGCTCCTGATACATGTCTTTGAGCTCCAGTGCCCACTAATTGTTGAATATCCGGTTGAATCTGGAGGTGATGGGCACTGAGGTGTGTGTGTTTTCATGGAAACCAATTTACAATTTATATTCCACTTAATTAGATTTCTTTGGCAGCAAGGACAAAAGGGGGGAAAGTGAGAAAAAGAATGAAAGGAGAAAGGGAGCGACCGTGTACTTACTTACTCTTTCTCCTTGACTTGTTTGCCTGTTGTGTTGACATGATAAAGGGATATAGAGAAGTCTTTGGCTCTGATCAAATAAACATCTCTCAATTCCCCAATTAAAGAGCCATTTGTAAGATTAGTGTAGAGACTGCTATGTGCGTTTTGTAAATGAATGACACATGGAGACCTCTCATATAAGTGAAGTGGAGTAAAAATGTGCAGAGGTGAGGGGAAAAAGAGATTTACATGAGCAGAGGAAGGACGTGTAGAATGAACAATGATGAACTTGGGAGTAAAGAACACGAGAAGGTGCGGTGAAATGAGAAGGTCAAAGAACAATTTGGGAAGAGAATGGAGGAGATGTGTGGAAAGGGTGAACTTAGGAGGGGGAGGGGTAAGAGAGAGAAACTCAGGGTTAAGCGAGCAAAACAAAGGGGTGGGAGTGAGGAAAGAAGAAAGGGGGAGAAAGAGAGATGCAAGGGAAAATATGAGGAGGAGTAAGAAGGAGAGTACTCATCTAGATGGGGTGACGAATGAGGCAGCAGATGATATGACCATCCCTTCTTGCAATCTCATCCTTTTGCCTTTGCCTTCAAGCTGCTCTCTATGAATCTTCTCCATCTCCCCTTCTATTTTGAAAGGAAGTGGAGAAAGAAGAAAATGATGGAAATGAAAGAAAAGACAGAAAGAGTAAGAAGTAGATTAACATTCTGGACATGTAAAACAAAAGGTAGAGAAACTGAAGTTATAGAGGGGAGAGAAGAGCAGATGCCAAGAACAGGACTGGAGAAGGAAGAGACTGTGAGAGCAGAAGAGAGGACAAGAACAAAAAAAGAGAGGAGCTGTCTAGCTGAGATGTAGAGAGGCAAAGAAATAAGGACGAGTGGTCGGAGGAAATGACAAAGTATCACAAGACTTCCAGAAAAAAAAACTGCACTAAGTTGATTATGTCTCACTGTTATCGACTGTCTGAGTGGCTATAATTGTTTCCTTTGCTGTGTGTGTGTATGTGTCTTAAAGAACGACAGAGAGAGAGAGAGAGAGAGAGAGAGAGAGAGAGAGAGGGATTTATGACAGGATATCTGTCACCTCATGCCCCACTCTGTTTAGTATGCTGTCCATCCTCTGTGTGCGTGTGTGTCTCTGCCTAATCCACACCACTTATTCTATTGGCCCGACTAACTGACAGCCTAATAGCAGGGCATGTTGAGTGCTGGAGCATCGTGCATGTGTGTGTGTGTGTGTCGGAAATAGAAAGAGACGGACAGTTTGGTGTTGAATGAATGGTAGTGCATAGTGGAGCTGAAAGAGACCAAAGGTATAAAGAGTGAGAGCAGCCAGTCTCTCCATTCACTAATGTGCACTTAGAAAAAAGAAGGTGTTAATGCAAATGTGCATGTGGTGCAGTATTAGCGCGCAGTTACATCAGAAATTAATTTGTATACCCTTGGTGCTGAATGCCTGCTGATGCAGGGACCACTCACCACCCTTAGATGGCTTACCACCAATGCTGGCAATAGCCTGAATTGCCAGGCACCAATTAGCTGGAAGACCTATTCTAAGTGCTAACATAAGCTTTGGTTAATGCAAATACATTTTGTGAAATTTCAGCTGATTATAATCTCAGCTGCAGACAAGTTCAGAGGTGGAAAGACAAAATCATTTCCACAGTTCTCATTAACGTCGTGTAAAAGTCTCATACATCTTCCATTTTTTAAAGTCTAGCGAGGAGTACATACAGAGTGATTGGGAAAAAAATAGTGGGAAAGTCATTTTTTCACCACAGATGTGGTCTGTCTTTTATGATTCTCCAATAAATTTCATTATTAGGATGTCTTTCAAGTTCACCATTTGTCCAAAAGCCCTTTCAACATTTGAGGCAATAATCACAAAGCACCTTCAGCACCATTATACCCCTAGTCACAAAAATGCAGATTATATTCCCTTCCTCTGCATGTTTTTACTGAAATGTAATTTTTCTGTAAGCTCATGGCCAATTATCAAAATTATTGCCTGAAAACATTAACAAAGTTACTCCCTTGTGGGAGGCAAACAACCATGAGTTCTCTGTTCTGGAAGATGGTAGCCAGGCTGACAGTTATCTGCGATGGGGATATTTGACAGTTCAAAGCTGAATGAGACACTATGAGCACTCAACGATGACATAGCTGTCAAATGCAACTCTAATGTAAGGACAAGAAAAATGTGTGTTTAATGGGCCTGAGGGCGAATTGCCTGGTATGTCCACGGAGCCATCAGTGCACATAAAACTCATTCGTAACAAATGTACAGATTTAGCCATCAGAGATGCGGCCAGTTTTCCATTAGAACTACAGATAGCTTTATTAAATGGGCTGAAGATATTTGGTGTAGTGAAACCAAGATGTCTTATAATATGCACAAACTGAGCATGAAACGGAGAAAATTTTTTTTCCCCACCTGCAGAGGATTTAGAGCATGACTCAGAGGGAGAAACATCTCTCACTTACTCTCAGAGAAAAGTAGAAAGCATGTATAAACATTTTAAAACAAAGAATTCCCTTTATAGTTGAGCATAAACATAAACAGTTAATGCCTTCCCTCATTAAAGTAAACTAAGAACATATGGTGTATATTTCAGTGTATTTTTGTGCACTACTTTTTGAGTACAAAAGTGAGATAGCAATACAAGCTGAAAAGTTAATATCATCCCAGGACATTGTGTTATTGTAAAGTACCGCATTGTTAAATCTGTAGTTTGAACATATGCCATTCAATTCAATTCAATTCAATTCAATTCAATTTAAATAGCGCCAAAACAACATCAACAAGAACAACAACAGTTGGCAAGATAACCCCAACAATCAAATGACCCCTTTTGAGCAAGTACTTGGTGACAGTGGGAAGGAAAAACTCCCTTTCAACAGGAAGAAGCCTTTGGCAAAACCAGGCTACACTTTTATCACAGCCAAAAGAATTCAGATTGATGATATTGTTGTATCTATAGAAAAAAAATATAATAAGGGACAGCAGTGTAATTTGTAAATGTAAAACAGGTTATAGCTATGTAATGATCGTATTCTTGCAGCTCTAACTTAACACTTTTGCTGACTGACCAGTTGACCAGGCAACTTGTGCAAATTAATTTGTAGAAAAATAGTTTGAAGTTGCTTGCCTTGCTGTACATCTTTGTGTGCCACCCACAGGCCCTGTAGAATGTGGAAAGAGTATACAGTTTTTAGGCAAAAGAGTCATAATACATGGTATTTCTGCAGTATGTCAGCTCATTATTACTTGCTACAATAGTTCTGGTAAAGTTAAATGTGCTGTTAAGATTTCAAATCCAGAACTTAAAAGTTGGATAGCAAAAAGGTATTCTTATTAATATGGTGCCAACATTTTAAACCCACATTATAAACAATAAACAAATTTGGATATAGTGAAAAAAAAGAAGTTTACATTCATTTTATCTGTTTGGGACAAGTGTAGGTTGAGGTATGCAGTCATGTTGACTAAGTATATCATAAATCATGATTAAGAAATCTCACAACGATACTCTCATAATTATAATTACTTTTTGGGTACATGCCAGTTACACTGGAATGATTTTCTTTCCCTACCTGAGTACAGTAGAAAATATCATGACTGTGAGCTTTGAAAAGAGAAGAAAAGAGCATTCATTTCTGTGTTCATTAGTCACCTCAAAGCAGCAGAAGATACCACTAACACTTACCATACAGCCGTCTTTCAAGCAGTAATAGCCTAAATAAAATATATGCCTGGTGGACATTGAACTTTCATTATAACAAATTAAACCATTAATTACAGTTAATTCATGCATTACATAAATTATACAAGGTTACGTTTATAGCAGCCTATAAATTATACAGCCATCATAAGTGATACAACAGTGCATTCAGAAACCTTAACCTTAGAAGGGCATAATGGCATTCCTGATAGAATTCAGCAGCTGGATGGTAGCAGACATAAATGAGCTGGAAAATGTTTTTGTTTTTATCCTTTAGAGGCTGTTAACTTCGGCTTCAGGGCAGGATGGTGCAGATGTTCATCTTCCATGTCTTATTGCACTTTGACTTCACTTTCAGAAGGGAATGCATCAGTAAACATAGCTTTGTGGCACTTTTAAGCTTTCGGGAGTTAGGCGAAAAGAAAATGCAACTCTTAATAAAATTTTGAGTATGAGTGGTTCCTTAAATTTTCAGAAAGCTGGCCCCCTGCCAAAATCGCCTCCACTGTTCATTTGTGAAAGCAGTTTATGGCATGTTAATTAGTTTTAATAATTAAGCATTTTTTAGACACTGTGACACACATGTCATGAAAAAAAAACTTTGGTTTTGTCACCTTTTTGATGGGTCAGATTTAATTGACTGGTAATTTAAAGAATTATGCTTTAGAACACATGTTTCTTGCTGTAAAAGGTTACTTTTTCATCCAAACAATCATCTTTTCCTAATTTGAGGAGTTAGGAAAAGATGTTGGTTAGGCCTGCACCTGACCAACAGGTTTTGGTTGAAATTAATCCATGAATGAAGACAAAACTGAAGTGTTCTCTGACATGAGAACTGGACCTCAGTCTTCTGGTTGAAAGTCAGTAGCTTGCTGAAATATCTTTGACAGGGCTAATAATATAATAACCTCTTACTTTGAAATTATTGGTATGCACAGCACACAAAGTTTAATGAGCAACTACTAAATACACAGTTTTTATTTCTACTGAAACATCGTCTGTTGTACCAGAGCAGGAAATACCTCACAAAATAAGAAAAATTATGTATAAAATAGATTATTCAAACCTTGGATGAACATATCTCTATTTCAACAGTTTCATATAATTGCTGTCTTTATTGATAAAGATATAACAAATTAATCTGTATTTAAATATTCATTAGGTTTCAAAAGTTCTTGTATAGTAAGAATGTGATGTGAAAAATTTCAAAATAAAAGTTCTTTCCTGATTTTGCTTTCTTGGAGTTAAGATTGGTTTAATCTGACAAACCACAACTGTTTACAAGGAATAATTTTGGTCTTATTTAAAGCAACTGCCCAACTAAAATAAGAGCAATACTGAGCATTCAATTAAACTGGTTCTCTGAGGACTTCATAACTCTAGAACAGGGGTCTCAAACGCCAGTCCTTCAGGGGCAGTGTCCTGAAACCTTTCCATGTGTCCCTGTTGCAACACACCTGAATAAAATTAGTCTGTCATTAACAAGAGTATAGAACTTGACTGCATGCTGAAGTGGCAACCCCTAACCCTACTCAAGTAAATGTAAGTGTTTGGAAAAATGTACTTCTAACAGTACTTTTATTGCACCATGTTTATTCACTCATGAGCTGCTGTAACATGAATCAAATGGCTGATTTGCCACCTCAGCATGCAGTCAAGTTCTATACTCTTGCTAATGACCTATTCATTTTATGCAGGTGTGCTGCAACAGGGACACATGGAAAAGTTTGAGGTAACCAGCCCTCCAGGACTGGAGTTTGAGACCCCTGCTCTAGAATGACTTCCTTCTTTGCTTCCAATAGATAAAAGTTGTCCTTAACTACAACCAACCCAGGATTTTGTCTCTTTAATGTGAGGACACTGCTTTTGAGGTTTTGCCAAAATAACTGATGCTTGTGCGATATTCTCACCAATTTTTCTTAATTGGCGTGATGTTTCCTCCAGATTAGTTAAGCTTTTATGAAAAGGCTAGAGTGGCCATTTTCCTGCCATGGTACTCCAACTGGAGTAACTGCTGAAGATGAGGGCACATGTCTAAAATGGCAAAACAAACTTGGAGACAAATCAAGTCGTGATTGAGCTGATTAGAATGTTGGAGGTGTAAAACATACACGGTGCAGCGCATTAAAAACTTCCTTCCCTCTAATTAAAATAACTGCTGATTAATGCAAGAGGTCTTAACGATGCTTAACAAGGTTTTGCGGTAATTAATCCATATTTAATAGAAGATGTTAGGCGAGAGAGACTGCTTCGTCGGCTGAATCAACAAGCTTGGGGGTGTGGATGGCAAAAGGGAAATAAAGGAGGAAATGAGTCAAATAAGTGTGGGTAGCAGTTATAAAGACAGTTATTCAATTTAGCTGAAGGAGAGAGAAGAGAAAGAAAAGATATTAGATGACATCTGAGCATCTCACTGTATTCTCAGAGTGACTAAATTTAATTTATGTCAGACTGTGTGGGAGGTTTTACTCAGAAGATAGATACACAGATGTAGTCAGAGGCACTCTCAACTAGTCTATAAAACATTTCGTATAAAAATCTAAATAACCAAATCAAACTTTAAAGTTCAGGATAAAAGAGCCTTTGTAGAATAATTCCTGTTTATTACAACTCGGGTCTTGGTCTCTATTAGTAGTTATGGCCAGCTTTTCTATCATCATCCTTAACTGTATAAAAAAAAAGAAGCAGGGCAGGAAACACAAGCGGTAGAAATAGAAAAAAACATATTAGGAAGAATAGATAACGGCATTCAATAAAAGTATTACCCGTATAGTGTATTCATGGTTTGAGTCACCTGATTCCTAGCCAATGACTGCGACAGGCTGTGGAGCTCTTTCAACTTTTGCTCTTGAGTCAGTGTCTTTATAGGAATGCATATAAATAACTGAATTCCACTTCTACCACTTTTTTATGCCATGCAAAAATGTTATTAGTTATTAGGTATAAAGTCAAGGTTAAAGCAATGTTCAAAATGTGGAATCATGATATGCCCTTACATGCTATTTATTCACGCTTTCATGATCTGTCTCTAACCTTGTTGTTGAATACTTTATTGAAGACCAAAAAGAACTCTGGCAAATCAGCTTTAGCTGCAGTTTTGTGTTTGGTTTAGGGGTGAATGGCATGTCACTTAAACTAAAATGGTGAGCATGGCAAAACACATTTGCTAAAAATTTGCAGCTAATATTCTCTCTTTCATAACACTGATGTGGAGACTTCTGCTCAAAGGACCACTGTGCTTAAACACAGGCTCACAGGGGACACTACTAGATTCAGAAAACACCTTACTGTGCTTTAATAACAGCTTAGTAACAGGACAATGTGATTGTCCAACCTAGTCTATGGGTAACTTGTTATAGAGTCACAATGCTTAATCAATTGACACATATTTCTGGAAAATAATGCTACATTATTATATGTTCTTCAACATGAATTCCTAACATTATTTTATGCTCCTGAACACAACTCTTTATCAGTGCGCTCTCATTTGCATTGATTTGTGCCCATGTACACAAAATGAATGTTTTCCACTTTTGAGAGTGGTCGGAGGTGAAGCAAATCATTTACAAGTTCATACATATGAACGATTTTCCCATCTTATTGTTTCAGGTTAAGCAATAAAAAATGATTTGGTTAAGGTTATGTATTAAAAAAACTACAGGGTCAGGAAAAGACCTTTATGGTAAATGGCCTGTATTTGTATAACACTTTACTCAGTCCCTAAGGACCCCAAAGCGCTTTACATTACATTCAGTCATTCACCCATTCACATTCACAAAATACTGCTCTGTCTTTTAAAGCTTAGTTTTCTTGGTTCTCATGGTGACATCTCGCTGCTTTCTCAAGAAAATATAGATGCTTCTGACATGACAGACACACAAATTCATGAGTCATTGTCATGAAAAATGTGAAAACTGGTGTCCTTGAGCAAGAAAGACTGCTTTTTTGTGATTATTTAAAATGTTGTTATGTGACTGGACTGGACTGTACATAGACTGAGGAAAGGCAGAAATAAAAAGAGATATTTCAGAAGAAGTGGTCAGAGATGATAAAAAACGAGATTCAAAGAAACTGAGACTGCAATTCAAAAGTCGAAAAGTATCTTTCTCATGGGGAGAAACTGCACAGAACTAACGGTAGAAAGACAGAAGAAAACTAATTATAAGGGAATATAAAGTTGGCAAAGAAGGAATAAATGAAGATTGACAAAGGTTTGGATAGAGAGGAATGGAGAGAGCGCTAGAGACAGATAAGAGCAAACATCATAATATTTGCCTGGCAGTTTGATTTCCCCTCTCATTATTTACACACAGAAACACACACACACACACACACACACACACACACACACACACACACACACACACACACACACAGACGAAGTACACAGGCTGCCCAATATACACACATGTTGTTTTTTTGACAGAACAGTCTGTAGGTGCCAACCATCTTCTAGTTGTTTACAGACTTTCATCTGTACACACTCTTTCACACAAACAGATACACATGTATAGTACACACAAATGCACACACTTGGCTAAAATACTGCCAAGTATACACAACTGTAATCCAGCATCTGCTCTCCTTTATTTATCACTTACTTTTAATCTTTCTCTTCATACTGCATTCTTTATGTGTGATTTTCTTTCTTTCTTTTTTAAACAATTCAGCCTCTTTCTTATTTTTCTCACTCCATATAAGCATCCTCCCATTCATTCATTCATTTTAGCCTCACTTCCACTGATTCGGCAGTCCATCTGCCTGTCAGTCTATCTACTTATGATTTCATCATTTCAGCAATCATCCATCTAACTGTCAGTCAAACCAAACCAAAGCGGTGCACGTGAAGCGAAAGGCAAAACACAGCGGTGTAAGTGTTCATGAGTTCAGTGTGAGCATACGCGTCCAAAGGTGAGTGTGCGCTCAGATGAAATGCTGATTAATAGATAATTGCTTCTGTCATGGGTAGCTACAGAAAATGCTGCTTGGATAAGTGATACAGACGCACAGAGAGGAAGACAGACAGGAGAATGGACAGATAGACAGGAAACCATTTCCTCAGCCAAGAAGCATGGCAGCCACTGCTTTACCTGTCACTCACAGATAGAGGTTAGAGAAGTAGGGGCGATGGAAAGAAAGAGTAAAACACATAAGTGGGGGAGATCGAGAGGGTAAACGTGAAACCAATGAGGAGGAAGTGGAGGAAGCTGTGAGAGAAAGAGATTTGAGATGAGAGAAAACCATTGAGGATAAAAAGCAGAAATGACAAATGGGAGAATGAGTGGGAGAAAAGAAGGAGAAATAAAGATTGTAGATTGCTGAGGAGGAGGTGCAGGAGGAGGGAAAAGGAAGAGATTAAAAAGTTTAACATGGACAGTGAGAAAACGCCTCATTGATAAACACTTTAATACATAAACGTGCTAGTGTTTTTACATGCCACCCTCATGCTTGAATAAGCTGAATAAGTGAACACCTCGCACTCAGACTGTTGGCTTACTTGTGGTAAAATGTTAAGAAGAGCCTTCAGCTTTCAGGCCCCTCTGCTGTGGAACCAGCTCCCAGTTTGGTTTCAGGAGACAGACACCTTCTCTACTTTTAAGATTAGGCTTAAATCTTTCCTTTTTGATAAAGCATATAGTTAAGGCTGGATCAGGTGACCCTACAATAGCCCTGGGCTGCAGGTAGTTTGATTTAATCATTAGTTATTAATCTCTGGCTCTCTTCCAGTGTGTTTTTTATCCTTTCTTGCTCCCCTCACCCACAACACAGCACAGCAGATGGCTGACCATTCCTGAGGTCTGGTTCTGCCAGAGGTTCTTTCCTGTTAAAAGGGAGCTTTTCTTTCCCACTGTTGCCAAAGAATTGCTCAAAGATCATTGTAGGGTATCTGCTTAACAATATAAAGCACTTTGAGGCAACTGCTGCTGTGATTTGGCACTATATACTGTGAATGAAACTGAATTGTTGCTTGTTGCGTAAATTGCAGTGACCTTTTCCATCAGGATAGAGTCTAAATCTAACCTTAGTGCATTTTTATACCATGTCAGCCTGTCTCTAAGCTGCCACTGCTGAACGCTGCCACATTTAAGTGCATATGTTTTCTGCTTTTTGTAAAGTCACGTAAGTATGAGCATTGTGGTCATTACTCAAAAAGTAATTTATTACAAACTGTTACTTTAAAAAAATGTATTCCATGAAGAAAATAATTTGCTACTCTTTAGATCACATTTCTATTAGGCTACATTTCTACACTGGAAATGTAGCCTAATGCCAATGTAACTGACAGCAAAGCTGGTTTTCCCAAAGAAAGCTTAATATAGAAATATACCGAGGTGCATCAATTAATGTTTGAAATCACTGATGATTAAGATGTCAAGTTAATCGGTCAATCATAATCTTGTTGTTTATTTAACTCTGAGGAGACAATTCAGGAAGTTGTAAGTTCTCTATAGGGTCATCTGTGCACCTTTAAATAGAACTGGAAAGAATTTTCTTCCAGGATGTTGTTCTTCCCATCTTCTCTTATCTAGAACACCCACAAATCCCAGTGGTCATATTTTGTATGAACGGAGCCATTATACAACAATTATGAAATAGAAGACTTTGTTTGAAACATAAATAACCTGTTTTTCTAACAGATGAAAATTTGATTGCTATAGTGGCACAGAAAAACAAGCAGGAAAAAGGGGGCAGATATATAGGAAGACACATCAACACAAACAGAGTGATGATCTATATTTGATCTGCGCCTTTGTTCTTTGTACTATGTGAGGCAGTTCATGAAGTACGTCTTTGTTTCTAAACATGCTATAAATAAATTCACATCTACTCTGCCCGGTGGACAGTTAGAGAGCAAAAGGCATTTTAACTGTAAAGAACATAGAGCTTTTCTTGCATATTTTTAGATTAAAGCAGTAAAGTTTTTCCCAATAGATAGATGCAGAAAAAACTGAGAAAAAGAAGCAAACAGACAAACACACTAATAAATTCTTGACTTTATAAACGCTCTAGTTCTTCAGTGTTAAACTAGAACAACAAACTAGAGCTTCTTCCTTCCTTCCATGTAGTTTTTATTGTAGATTCTGAACAAAGACAAAAACCTTCAGCAATACAATATGTGTTTATTGCAAGAAAAGGAAATGACAGCTATTTGTCATGTTGTACTACAAGCTGGAAAGGAACTTTCATTACTGTGCAGCCCATTAAATGAATGGCAGAATTTTGAATTGTGATGAAGTGGTGAAAAGTAAGAATAGAGGTTTGTATTACAAACTGCTTTCTCTGCTTGACACTACAAACTTTGAGACAGGAATAGGCTGCGGCGGGTTTTACTACTAGTTGAGGATAATTGCGGAGCAGATGTTGGATGAGATGAGACTTTGTTGATGACTACTGCTGAGTTATGAGTCATGACTAATTATGAATATACTTTAAGTCCTCCATGGTTGTATGCAATGAGATAATGGCCCATTAAAACACTCTTAACATGCATAGACCTGCATGAAACAGGTGCATGACCCATTTCAGCTTTACAAGTGTAGTTTAAAACAGTCTCATCATTTTAAAGCCCGCACTCAACTCCCCGTCTATAGCATCATCAACAGATTGTGACTCCTATTTGTAAAATATGTCATTCTCAGACTTAGAATTATCCCCTTAATTGTGCACAATACTTGGGGTATATTTAACAGCAGACGTTAAAATAAGTGTTAATGACAAATTTTCCAGAAAAATATGAGAAAGATCTGTATGTTAAAAAAGAAAACAAATCTAACCAGAGACTAATGTGCAAGCAAGAATAATTCAGTCCTGCCAGTTTGGGCATGAAATTTGAAAATATTTCAAATAGTAATTTTCTAGGATAATACCATGCATATTTTTATTGCTCAGCATGGCATAGCTGTCCATTTTGCAGCCTACCCACAACTAAGTGGTTTGTCAGTGAAGTAATAGTCAGTGGCATGGTATGATGAACCCAAGGTGATGGAGACATGTCATGCCCCCATTACTTGTGATTTTAGCACTTTGTCATTTTTAATTATGTTCATGTAACATTTTCTTTTGATGCAAATAGTAAATGCACATGTAATTATTTCCTATTCTGCCATTTCATAAACATTACTTTGTGTGAATTTGTGTGCAATGGTCAACTTACAGCGTACAATAATAAAACCACCACTGTATGAACATTATAAATGACTTCCATAACTTTTGTTACACTGCTGGAAAGCAGTAGAGGCTGTAGCTATCTGAGCAGCACAGTCTTATTCTATCAGGCTGTCAGTCTGTAGCCCAGAATAGCATGACTCACAAAGGAGCAACAAAACCCAAAGAAATGCAATAAAAGCAGCAGCAGCAGCAGCCAACTGTGTCGACCGTGTCTGTACTTTAGAGCAGATATTAACTGTGCCATAAGAGCAGCCTTTTCCCCTTTCTACAGATTAGAGAGGGAAGAGATAACAAGAGAAAGAAGAAAAGAAGGTGATTAAAAAGAGAGCTTTATAGATACATTGAGTTGGGGTGGCAGGTAAAAAAAAAAATCAAATGACAGTGTAAGATGTAAAATGAGAGCGATGACAGGATTAAATGAAGATGACAGGGTAAGAGGCCAAAGAAGGGAAGTGATGGAGAGTATTTCGAGTGACAGATATGGTTTTGTTTTTAGTAAAAAAAAAAAAAGAAAAAAAAAGAAACTATAACTAGTATTTGATTAATTAATGCAGTTTTCCCAAATCTGCCTTGTACCAGCGATGCATTCCTATTTATTTGCTCATTCAACTTGTTTCACTTTCACTACAGTCCAAAAGCATGATCTTAGCTCGCCTGTCAAAACTGTAATACCAAGCACACATGCCCATTTGTTTCTCAGAGGATCTCTTCATGTCTAGTGTTGACTGCTGTCAGGCAAAGAGAGCAAGAGCAGGGTAGGCTATGGGAGAAGATAAAAAGAGAGAAGAGGAAACTCAAAAGAGCAGCAAAGAAAGGAGGGAACGATAGAGATAAAGAGAGTATATGATAAGAGGAAAGTGTTGGGTATTAAGAAATAGTAGTGAAAGTGTAAGCCATGGATGGTAATGAACTACCCTGTTGCTCAATAGACCACCAATCTTGGCACTGAGCCTGTGTGTGTGTGTGTGTGTGTGTGTGTGTGTGTGTGTGTGTGTGTGTGTGTGTGTGTCATTGGTAGGAGGAGGAGACAGCTCTGGGATAGTAACAACCCCCTTGTCTTATTCCTCTTGAGGTCCTATTAACCTTTACTCAACATTCGCAAGCACACACACACACACACACACACACACACACACACACACACACACACACACACACACACACACACACACTCTTCTTGACTATCCCACTCAGACACACACCCTCATGTTCTCTTTTGTTTCCCTGTGTCTCACACACACACACGCATCATGTCCTTACTAAGGAGATTTAAGAGCTGGTTAATTGGTTGGCTGAGGCTAATTTTCTGCTGAAAGTTAATGCCACCGTCATGCATGGCTCCCTGTGGAGAGAGTCCGACTTGGCTGGCTTTGTGTGTATGTGTGTTTGTGCTTGTATATTATGTGACTGTATTTTTTTAGTTGTGTCCTCCACAAGGGTTGCTAACTGGCATATAAACTCTTATCAGCTCCTATCGAGTTCCCAAACAAAAAGTTGTTGTTGCACTAAGTGGTTGGACAAAAGTAATGTTTCCACTTACATTGCTCAGAGGAAGCAGTAGGGAGGCGTATATTTACTGGGGTGGATGTAATATTAGTCTGACGCAAAGGATCTAGTGCCAAAGACTTTATTTGGAAATGCATTAAGCTCAACCTGCTGGTTTTTTTTCCAAGTTTAAAATCCTCCATATCCACTGCAGCCTGTACAAAAATTATTGTGTATTGTGCCACCTGCCCCAACTTTCACCAGTTCACTGAAGATTTCTGTGACAGTGGGCTCCTATAATTCCACTTTCTCTTCCTTTCATGGTGTTTTAACATTTTTGTCAAATTGGAAACAAAAAACAAAAACAAAAAAAACATGTCTTTGCGGATCAGGTCAGTGTATCAGAGGTGGGATCAAACTCATCCATATCAACTGTCATTCTGTACCTCTTCACATAAAGAAAAAAATATCAAAGAAAGGAGATGATCCTATGAAATGACAGCGAGAGGAGAAATGTCCCTACTAAGTGTTATAATAATAATACATTGCATTTATATAGCGCTTTTCGAGGCCCTCAAAGCGCTTCACAATTCATTCACTCTCGCATTCACACACTGCCCTGGGGCATACTGACAGAAGCGAGGCTGTCATATCACGCCATCGGCCCCTCTGACCACCACCAGTATACGGTAGGTGAAGTGTCTTGCCCAAGGACACAACAACCGAGACTGTCCGAGCCAGGGCTCGAACCGGAAACCTTCCGATTACAAGGCAAACTCCCAACTGTTGAGCCACGATTGCCACCAATGTCCAAGTGTTGTAGGAGAGTAACATGAAAATATCAAGAAGACTTCTACTTGGGTCAGAAAACGGCTTTGGTGATATTTTACAAATATAGATTCATCTTTTAAAAAAAAAAACATACACTCTCAGTTAACCACGAGGCACTGGCAAATACACAAGAGTACAGCGGAACAATGTACAAAAATAAGTTTGGAGGCAGATGAGAGAACCAAGATGCTTTTGTCAGATGACAGAAATGTAACAGCAGCGTCTTGGTTCTGTCACCAGAGTACTGAAAAGTCAGGCATTTTAAAAGGCACAGTGTTACAGATGAACCAACCACTACCAACCCATTAAACCCATGAATCCAGCCAAGAAGACCTATGGGTGGACACTCAGAGCTCCTCATTGGAACACTACATGCAAAAAAGTGAAATAAAACTAGACTAAGTTCAATCAAAAGGCTGAGGCTGCAACATCTACATTTTCAGTAAACAGAATTAGATAAAACTGAACCATTACAACTACTTTCAACTGTAATTAAGGTCAAGCCTGTCCAATGTGTTGAGAATTTACATTTGATTTTTATTCTACCAACTCCTTTCAACTCTTACCAGGGAGATTATGTCCCAACACAAGGAGGAAACAAAAACATCAGAAAAGCTCTGGCCAGATAGCAGATTCAAACCCAGGACCTTCTCGCAGTGAGGCAACAACGTTAACTACAGTGATATTGTGCTTCCCTCAATCAGAACTACAGCTTTGGGATTCAGAGCTAAAGGTCAGCAGTCATGTGCAGCGCACACACACATACACACACAGAACAGAATATAATTAAAGACTGAACAGAAAGTCTTTCAATAAGTTCCCCATTGTTCCAGATATAACTCATCAGTTTAAGTTGAAGAATCCACACTTTTGAAGCCAAAATGCCATGAAACAGATAATTTTTTCCAACATTCATCAGGTTGTGTTTGTCCCAGTGGTAGTGCGCCTTCCTGTTGTAACATCCAGAAGAAATAGTCAGTGGGGACAAACTGAATTATGGCATATGCATCCATCCATTCCGCTGTCTTCCTACAAATAGGTTTTAAAAATGCTATTTTTTTTTCAACAAATCACAATGCTGACCCATAAGCTGTACCTACCACTGTTTCTTCAAAACAGGTAAACGTGGTAGAAGTATAAGGATGAAAGAATTACTAAGAGATATTCATTCCATACCATCTCTGGACTGGACTTTAATACTTGTAGTTTCACCTTGCAAAGACAGATGTCTTTGAAGTGCACATGCAGACCCTGATGTCCTTTTAGTACGGAATAAGTATCTTACGTAATGGCAAATGCAGAACGTTGTTAATCAGATGGAGGTAAACTATGCAAAAATGCAAATGCAATAAAAATGACATGCAAATGAGATATACCCTTAGTGAAAGACTGGACTGAATGTTTTGACTATTGTTTGTGTTAATGAAGTAATCAGACTGATGTGCTAAAGTGGAGACTAAAGTTAATTGAATTTTTTTGAAGATTTGATTGTGGCTATTATCAGGTGGCTTCTGACAGACAGAACTCACGAGAGTGCAAAGCACCGAGGTGACAAAGGCATAGTTACCGTGATAACATCTGCATACAATGAATATTTGTGAAGACATTTTTAATTTCCTGCTTTTTTGCTTTCTCTATCTTTGCTAAACCTTAGAACAATTAACTCGAAGAATTTCCCTCACTAACCCACTCTCTTTGTTTCTCGCAATGTTGAGTGTGGAAATATTGAATTCAACAGAATTCAAATAAACTACTATACTGCGGTCTTTGGCAAGGTTACAGGCAAGGACAGCAGTGGCTGTATGTTTGTAGATTCATGTGTCTACTTTAATGTGCCTTTGACATGTGAGTGTGTGTTTTTATATATAAAATCCTACAGGTGACTGTGTGTGTGTGTGTGTGTGTGTGTGTGTGTGTGTGTGTGTGTGTGTGTGTGTGTGCTTTCCCTCTGGAAAAAGAAAGAAGATCAGAGTGTGTAGTGATGAATAAAGCTGACACCAAGTCTAGAGGGTGTACCAGCGCCTGCCTGTGTGTGTTCATTCCATGACCTCCAGGCAGTGTGTAGGAACACAAGTTCAAAAACTATTTCCCCCTGAAGTCATGGATGTGTATTAAACATCCTCTACAAAATCAAATTTTAAAATTTGGTGTGTACTTGTCCTTTCCAGCAATTTGCTTTGAAACCCCAATGGTTTTTATTAAAACACATTTTTGATTTTCATTTTGTTTACTGACATGTGCTAAGGTTATATTTTGGGTTGTTAATAAATAAATAAATTGAATAAGGTTTGATCTCAGATTTTGGGTGAAAACAGAGAAGCAGGATGCCAGCATAACAGTGCTCATCTGTGAATGTTTATGTAAAGAGGGGGTCGGGTGGTGGTGGTGGGTGATAAATGGCTTTTGTTCACAGTTTCACACACTGGGAGTGATTGAGTGTATGTCTGTGTTTGTGCACGCTTTTCACTTAAAGCTGTAGGTCTGTGTGTGTGTGTGTGTGTGTGTGTGTGTGTGTGTGTGTGTGTGTGTGTGTGTGTGTGTGTGTGTGATTGGCAGCAGTAATTGGTGTCTGGTTGGGAGAGGAAAACAGTGAATGCATACAGTCATGGAATACTGATAGATGCTTTCTGGACTGAATATCAAAATGCACACACAAAAATATAAACACTGGACCCTTATACCAAAGAGTCAGCCAATAACATTGATGTATATATATGTTTTATGTGCTCTATATGTGCTTTTTCTTTGTTCTCCTTTCTCTGTGTTGCACTCAACATCATTAAGTGATTTTCTTTTGCTTTCTTTTTGATTCTCTAAAGTAAATGGGGGTTTGTCCGGGATATCCAAACGTGGTGGAAACGGTAAAGCTCTGGTCATTTTTAAGTCAAGCCAAGTTGAACTGCTTTTCAAAACAGTTTAACATACCTTTGTAGTTTAGATTGAACAGCGCTTGTACACACACAGGGTACACAGAGCTATATTAGAGATGCTTACCTTTCCTACTTATTACGCTTCACATCAACGTTTTAATCGATGTTAGATTTTAAAGAAGTATATTTTTACTACTTGATACTGTAATTGAGCTAAGGAAACACAAAGCAAAATTTAGGATACACAACATGCAGAACATTTAGAAACATTCACAATCCACATACAAATAAAAGCTACATTACATTGAAGTTATGTGAGGGACAGAATTACATTTCTAAATTCAGGTAGTGGAATTACTTTGAGATGAAAATCTCAGCATTGTGCACGCTGAACATGTACAACTTTTATGTGGACCTCATGTTTAGCCTGTCTGAAAAGGGGAAAAAAAGCACAGTAGGACCATACTCATCCCTGCAAAGTCATTGTATCACACATTATCCCCTTTTTTGTTTGTTAAAGCTGATATTTTCTGAAGACTTATCATCAGTCATCTCTCTTGCCCCCTCTCTCTCTCTTAATTGCAATGTAGTTTGGCGGCAAAGAGCATGCAACAGCCAAAGCCAATTGTTAGCTTAGCTAGGCTGCATAAAGGTTAGATACTGCATTAGCATTTAGATGAGTGAGAGACTCTGAAAAAAGAGAGCAAGGGAGGAAAGGATAGATAGTAATTATACCTCGGTCTGTGGTTCATTTAAGTGATTGGTGGAAAGTGTGTGTGTGTGTGTGTGTGTGTAGAAATATGATAATTAATTTTCACACATACCTGCTTGTAATTTCTTCATGTGCTATGGAACATTGCTCACCTGTGCGCACGTGTATGTGCTTGTGTGTTTGTGAGCATCCATTTCTCTCTGTATTAATTAGTAACATCAAGTAACTCTACCATTATAAATAAAGTATTGCTGATTACAGACATTTTTTTTTTTTTTTTTTTTTGTGGTTGAACTATGATTATCCACATAGGAAACTATAAAAAACATATGCATCAGCATATGCACTCTCACTGCAGGCTGTGAAATTCTGCAGTTTCTTTGAATTGCAGGAGTAGCAGAGATGTGAATACAATGGCCTTCATTTACTCAGAGTGTGTAAATTGTATGCACAAGCTTTTCATGCAGAAATCTTTACTTTATCAATATTTCTGAATGTGGATTTGGTCATACTTCTTCTTCATACGCCTCTTACCATGTGCATGAACAAATTGTTATAATGGGGCTGTAAATTACTACTACTACTTTTACTACGCCTAATATCACTAGTGCTACTACTACTGGTTATTGTTTACAGTTTTCAGCCTCAGTGTCGCTTTTTGGTTTTTGACCATCGTTCTGGTGAACCATATTTTACACTTCACTTGGAGATAAACATGTTATGTAATATCGAGGAATGGGAGCATTTAGATGTATGCAAATGACAAATTACACAATATTTTTGATCCCGAATCATCCTGATTTAGTAATGTACATGTGTGCAATAGTTACAACTAAATAGTTTTGTTAATCCAGTGAAAGCTTTGAAAACATGTTGTGTTTTTCCACAGAAAAAGAATTTTCACACACATACTAGTAAAGGAGAGCCGGTATTCTCTGGCTTTGGTGCCTTCAGTCACCAGATTCTCACACTGGTTTGGTTTAGGTGCCAAAACTACTTAGTTAGGTTTAAAAAAGGTTTGTGGTTTGTTGTGTCTCAGTGTTAACCCTGTGTAGACACTAAAGTATACTTAGATACAGACACTAATAGTGTGGCAGAAAAACAGAATTTATACTCTGTGAATACTACCTGACTGTATCCACTTATGCCATACAGGTTGGACATTAAAAATAAAAAGAAATGGTACAACAAAAGTGTAACAAAATCTGACTATTGGAATGATTGCACAAATAGGAAACACACACACACACACACACAGATCCACAAATAGTTGATAATAAGGTGGTGTCAATAACACCTTGCAGCTACATGACATTTGCAATTAGGGGATTTGATGCACGTTTGTATTTGTGAGCGTGTCATTGAGAGTGCAGGTTAAAGGTTAATTCCCATTAATACAGACTGATAAACTAGACCTGACTTATTGATCGCTCTCTCTTTGCTTCTGGCTTCTACCTGTTCTGCTTCTCTCTTTCTGCGTTTCTCTCAACACCTCACAATACTCCTCCTCCTTTGTATCCTTTGTATCTTTCCTTTGTAGGAAAGAAACAAAAGAGTTATTAAGAGAAAAGGAAAATGAGAACAATGAAAATTTAAAGAGAAATAGCATGGATGTAACAGACTATCGGGTGATGGAAGTAGGGCTGGGAGAAAGAGATGATATAGGCCTGGATTTTAGATAGAGATAGGTGGCTGTCATCTCCCAGTAAGAAGGTTATTGTTTTAAGTTGACTGGATGGCTGAACATTTCAGTTACATAGGCTGTAAATTAAATGTGAGTGTGAATGGTTGTTTGTTTTTTATTTGTCCTTTACTAATGGACTAGTCTGGGTTGTACTCTGCCTAATGCCCTATGTTGGCCGGGACATACTCCACTCTCCCTGGAACCTGCAACCTCTTGAGGTGGATAAACAGTTAAGAAAATGAATGGATAGATTCAATGTGATTATAGTTAGTAAAAATGTATAGTGATACATTCATGTGCTTTCATGTTTTCAGCAAAAAATATTGCTGAAAACTCCCACTAGGTTTATATCTGGGACTCTCCACCATTTGACCTTAGAACTGAAGAAGCTTCTCGGATGAGAGGTGAAACGTCTTCAAGTAACTTAAAGAAGTCCAGACGCTTTTCTTTGCAAGCTCCTTTGACTACGATGACCTGGATGACTGAGAACCTTCACAGACAGCAAAAAATATTGTTTGTACATGCAGGCACTTTTTTGCATTCCTTTAGATACTTTAATGTGTATCTCTGTGTGACGGAAAGATAGATGTAATGCTGCCTACAGTATTTGCAGCTGGCAGTGTGTTGATGGATGACTGCTGTGCCCAGTTCACAGATGATAGATTTAACAGCCCTGATAGTTGAGCCCAATTATGTTGGTAGGGGGTTCTTAGGTTTGTGTGTGCCTGTGTGTGTGTTTGTCATATTGTATCAAATGAGCAAAGGTTAATGGAATGAATTATAAAAATGCGTGGTCAATTCTTTTCTGCTCTTGTTAAATACCTATTTAGTACAAGTGCATATCACAATTTGGCTGCTTAATCTTATTTATTTATGATTGTATTTTTTTCTACACTGTGTAAAATGTGACTTTTTGACATTGTGGGTTGTTTTTCTTCAAGAAGCCTGTGGTCAATGCAATGCTAGTTTACTTTAAATAAATGCGTAGTATTGTGTGTTTTAATGAAAATTAAACTAATTTGAATTTTGATATGATTTTTTTGTGACATAGAAATTTAGATACTTCTTTGATGTATTGTGGTACTATGTAATCAAGCTCTATTTCTGTCACACTCCACCTGATCTGCCAATATATTTACTGAACCCAAAAGCTAAAATAATAAACGTAGAGAATATTTGGCATTCCAGACAGAATATGTTGAGTGATTCAGTCAGCTGTGGTTTGTAAGTAGATAGTTCATTCCAAGTCACATACAGTTTTTTTTTCTCCTTGAAGGGCAAAGCAAGGTTTTTGTGAAATTTTTAATACCTAAATGTACAGTATATAGAAAAACATAAGAGCAGTTTGCTTTCCTGCCAAATACATTATAGAGGTTTATTGAATTTTTGTCGACACAACAGGGAAATGGAAGGACATAGAGAAAGATATGGAGGCAAGAAATGAGATACCTTTCTGATTTATTCCCGCATTATAGAAGCATAATTAATAGAACAGAGTAGATAATTGATGTATGAGGAACAAGATCAATTTAACAAGTTAAATATTAAAAGGATAACAAATCAACAAACCTTGGAGGCTTGGTTCAGAGATTAAAGTTTTTGTACTGCATTCTAAAATACCACTAACCTTACATGTCGTTAGAAACTTCCAAACACAAAAATAATCCATAAATTAAATAAAAGCCAAATAGACATTATGTAGTTTGTTCATTGTATTTGGATAAAGTAACACAATAAAAATGTATCTACATGTTCATGGGAAACAAAACACAAACGAGCAATTAAAAAAATCCAGGAAAATAAAAGTAATGATAAGGTGACTACTCTTCTTGCATGATTTTCTTTAAAGAAATTTATTAGGAAAACTATTTTTTGCTTAATTTTATTTTGAGTGCACAAAGATTTAACCAGTCCAATAGTAGTATAATATTACTCGTTCTAGCATAACACTAAAACAACAGTTAATAGTTAAGCTAATAAAAAAGGATGCTACTGAATCACAGCTGATAAAATTCTGAGGTTATAATGCTACACAGAGAACCACAAACCTCTTTTTAATACACTTGAATGACACAATACTGTAATAACTTTGAAATAATAAATTCATTTTGTCATTTTATAGTTAGAAACATGTTGTCTCCAAAAAAAAGATTTAAGATAAATGAGAAAAAAACACTGGAAGACACAATGCTATTCGTAACATCTTGTTAGCTTGTTAGCATAGTTGGATGCTAAACGTTAATGACTGTGAAGACATCTGCTAGAGGGAGGCCATGTTAGTCCATAGCCTTGAAAGGTGATAGTTTAATGGGGCTAAAGATCGGCTGTCAAGCACGTGCACACACACACAAACGTGCATTCACATCAACACACACATCTGTATAAATACACATGCATGCACTCGTCCCCTTTCTTATTCCAACTCAGTGACCATAAGGCTCTAAAATTGGAAGTCGAAATCTGTATGTGTCTGTTTGTTTGTGGATGTATGGTGGAAGGAGTTTGGGCTTTTTTCCCCTAAAATCTGCATCTTGTTTTCAAAGAAGTCAAAGGTTGATTGTTCGCATTCACATAATAAATCAAAATCATATTGATTAGTTTATTGCTTGAAGGAATTACACCTTCAAATTGTATTTGCGGTTCAACTTTTTTCCACACTTGCTTTGAAAAAATGTAATGCCTGTGTTTACTTGTGGGGGTGGTTTCAGTGAGTTGAAAGCCCTGTTCTTGTCCTCCTACCCCTTTTCAAACTCAAAGGAAGGGTTACTTTGCAAAAGCTTCTCAAGGCTTTGGTGCCTTTCTATCATTGATGGATAGTGGAAAATGCTGGCTTTGATTAGCAGCCCAATCATGTTACAGCTGCCCATTTATCCCCTTTTTGATCATTTGTTCTTAATTTATGCATTTCAAGCACCTCCCTTGAGAGACAAACATAGTTTTCTTTGATAAAGAAACTGGAACTTTAAAAATCACAGACTGACACAAGGTCGTTTTGTTTGCTCTCTCTTTCTTTTTTTCCCACAAGGCCTCATTTCTCATTTCTATTTCATGTTCTTCCACTAGATTGGAAATTATGGCACTTTTCTTTGTTCCAATAAGAGCATAACCTTATCTAAATCAGTCATGTGTAGATTATTTAAAGCCTCTTTTCAAAACCCACAAAACCTGGCAAGAGAATTGAATATACCGTGACCACGTTAGGCTCTGTGATGTAAATGTTTGTGGGGTGCAATGAGGAACTGGAACAGGAGATTCTTTAGGAGAACGAATGAAAATAGGCTAGATGGAGCTATCTATAACTTGAAATTTTCAGTTATGCATCTCAAAATTTTGAGTTTATAAGATACAATTTCAAGAAAATAACATGAAATTTTGGAGTAGGCATTTCAAGTTAATAATCTGAAATTTTGAGAAATTAACTATAAAGTTCAAGTTAGTTCTGCCAGTCAGGAAGCTTTGTAAAGGTGTGTCATGTAACTGCTGAACTAACTCAAAATTTCAGATTATTAACTTGAAATTTTGACTTATTAGTTGGAAATTCTGAGTTAATGATGGCTTTCTTTTCAGTGCCAAAAACAAGCTTCTTCCACCTCCACCTTCTCTACTTCTTCTACCACCACCTCTTCCTCCTCCCCTGGACCCCCTTTTTTTCTTCCATATTTACTTTTTGTATATACTTAATCTACTGTACAGAAATCTTAAGCCATCCCTCTATTCTTCATATTTTCCTTCCAAGGACTTCCTGTTTTTAAAGTTTTTCTTCACACATTGGCAGCTTTGTACTGATTTTCAGTCCAACCCTTGTAGTTGACCATTTTTTTATTAAGCCACTTAACACTGACCTATTAGTCATTTAAGCACCAGGCACCTAACCTAAGGGATGGACCAGGGTAGGGTTGTGTCTACACATAGCAGATAACTTTGCTCACACACAGTTTGAACAAATGACAAAGCTTCTATAGGTTACACATTGCACATCCTCCATCTTGCGTGTTATGAAGTTCAAGCTTTTTTGTTACTATAAAAATGATAATGATGAATGAATTTTACAAATATTTGGAAAGAAAAAGGAGGTTAAGGCTCGTTTTTGTGCCGTAGAATGAGCAGCAGGAGAAAAAGAGAGATACTACAGCAGGAGACAAATGAACAGAGTGTGAAGAAAGACTGAAATTATCCTCTGGCTTTTACAAGTTGAGGTGTTTCTGTAGCACGAACCATTGACCTGACCAAGAGCCAAGCTGTCCTTCAGTATGTGTGTATGTGTACGTCCACGCATAGGTAGTGAGGCAGCCAGCACTGTGACAGGGAGGAGAGTGGGAGGATGTATCTGTCAAGAGTTCAGTGTGTTGTTTTTGTGTGTTCTGTATATGTGTGTATGTGTGAATGTGTTGACCACTGTTGAAAGCTGTCAAAGGGAGACAAGTTGAGGTGAGGAGAGGTCCCTGTGGTGTTTGTGTGTGTGTATTTGTACTGAAGGGAAAGTGATTCCATGCTCATGTGCTTAGGCCTGTTATGGGTGTTTTTGTGTGTGAATGTGTGTGTGTGAGGCCATGTCTACTGGGCTGTGCTGAAGCCCTGTTCCAGCCGACCACCCTGGTCCAGACCAACTGCCAATCATCTTGCCCCCCCACCCCTGCTTAACCCTCTACCACCTTGCCACACATGCACCAACATGAAGAACCCCCCCCACCCCCACCCCCCCCACCCCCCACCCCACACACACACACACACGCACACACACAAAACTAAAACTAGTTGCATCTCAGTATCATCCACGCATAGGAAGGTGTATACACACACTAGGTTTTCTTAAAATGTTTGCCTATAATTTACAACATTTGTTACCAGCTAGTTTCCTATTTACAGAAATTGCCTTTGTGACTGTATGTCTAGAAAGAAGAAAAGTGATAAGACATTTCTGAATGCTTTAACTATGAAGTCAGGTCACATACAGGTCTTGTTTGGAGTGTGTAGCTGCAAGTGATTAGCATCTCTGACGGAGAGACTCATTAATCACAGTCTTCATTCTGGCCACTGGCCTGCATTTTAGATAAAGGTGCGCACACAAGCTTGTCAATATTATGGCCCCATCTTGGCTTGTATTTCTTAGACCCAACTTTATATCTACACACAGGGGCATAATGAAAGGAATGAAGGAAGAGAGCAAAACTTCTTTTCTGACAAATTCAAGCACCAGCACTCTCAAGGCAAAAACAGCAGTTGGAAGGGATTGGCTCTTTGAAAAACTCTGGGGATGAGAGTTGCCCAGCAGGAGACTGACATGCTGGTTTTGTATTCAGCCACTGCTGAAATCCACACAGCAGAAAGCCTGCGAGGACCATCCCAGTTGAGGCAGTCATTGTTATTGAAATGCATCAGTTATTTCTTCAGAAGCCAATTGACGTATGTTTACATTTAAGTCAGAAAGCCCTTGGGATAATGATTGGCAGGGTCAGAGGAAAAGCAACTACAGTACCCTCAGAGAGACAAGGTCATTTTTCAGTCTATACCTAAAACCAAGAAAGTAGTCATTCTGACCCATCTTTAAGCATTTCCCAATCCCAGGTTTTGGTATTTGTTTTTAAATCCGTGTGATGCAAGATCAAACTGCTTTGTATCACATTGATAGACTGTCATTTACATGGAGCAATGTGACATTAATATTTTGTACTCATATAATATCTAAATCTGAATCTTAATTTTCCTGTGACAGGGAAACACATTTTCATTATTGTAGAAAAAGAGGCCCACTACATCCACATCAGTTCAATGTTAGTGCACCTGCTATGAAAAACTATTTTTGAGTGGTAGGTCCAGCTAGTTTTGTTGGACCAAGGTCATTTACAGGTTAGCTGGACTCTGATCGAGGTTAAAAAAAAACCATCACTATGTAACATTTCAGTCTGAAATAGGCCAATGGCAGGCTCTGGGGAGAATAAACACACAGGACAGTACACACTTTTAGAGACACAGCAATGCATCCACATATAAAATCAGGACAATGATGAAAAAGCAGAGGGGAGATGTCAGAGAGTTGTGCACCTGTGCATTACTATAAATACACACACACATAACAACACACATAGGAGCCCATGGGTATGCCTGTCCTTGCTCTCTTGTTGGGGTGAAAGGCTGACCTGGTTTCAAAAACATGACCCCAGGTAGTAAAAACTCACACAAAAACAAAAACACACAGTGACATTCAGACAACGAACACTGATTTATGCAGGTGCATGACCACAAATGATGACCTCACAGGCATTTGTATTTATATGTGCTTTCATGCACAATGTAGCTTTTCCCCCCTTTTTGTTGGAATACAGATTGTCGTTTTCATTTTATTCAAATTATAGGGTCTCCCCAGAGTGTGAGGCTATAAACAGATATCAGATATATGTCCCTATAAAATGAGTAAAACAAAATGGGTGTAAGTGTGTGTTTGTGTACTTGAGAGGAGCAAACTTGGCTAATTTTTCCAATAAATCCACTAACTGTAATCAATCTTTGTCATGGAGGGAGAAGGAATACATTCTGCATATAACTGTTTCACGTTAGTCTGCAGAGAGATTGAGTAAGCAAGATAGGTACTCAATATGTGTGTGTCAATATTTTACCATGACCAGTCTTGCAGGTCAATGTGTGTGTGAGCATGTGTGTGTGGAGCTAATCTGCTTTTGATGAAAGAACAGGCCTCAGTTTAAACAGGTTAAACCCCAGGTTACCTGATGAAAAACTGGACAAGTGTGCGTATGTGTGTGTGTGTTTATCATTTCTACAATCAGTACTGCTATCACTATATTAACGGATTGATGTTTTGTAGGTTGACACAGATGAAAATAGGTGGAGATCCTGTAGTCAAAGATTCATATTCTGTATTTTTTTCTTACTTACTACAATAGTATACAGTTATGGTGAGATTTTTTTACAAACACATCATCATACACTCAAAAGTGTGCATACAGGGTCAAAAGGGTACATACACCCCCACTAATATTTGGTAAATGTCCCTTAGCAAGTTTGACCTCGACCAGATGCTTTTAGTAGTCATCAACATGCTTCTGGCATAGTTCTGGCTGGATATTGCTCTTCTTGGCAGAATTGGTAGACTTGGCATAAACTCAGCTTTTAAGCATAGTCCACAAATTTTGAACAGGCTTGATGACAGGGCATTTGGAACTCCATTATAAAAGTTTAACAGATCATTTTTAACCAACTGCAGATTCCAGGATCATCAGTTAAAACAACTCTAAGTACAAGTTATTAAATGTGTCCCCACTTTGCCAGGGTACCAAAGAAGACCCAAACTTTCACCGTCAGATAAAATAAAATGTAGGATGTTCAGAAAAAAAACCCAAGAACCAACAAGGCTCCAGCATGCTGTGAACTGGAAACTGCTGGAATACCAGCATTACTGTCCGCAATGAAATGAGTTTTACATCCTCATTGCCTGAGAGGATGCTGATCAAGAAAGCAGCTCCTGCTCCAAAATCAACACTTTCAAGCTCAACTGGAATTTGCAGCTGCCCACATGGATAAGCCAAATGTATTTTGGAGAAAAGTTTTATGGTCAGCCATGACAAGAACTTTTCTCCAGATATAAAAGTTCTCATCTTGTCCGGCCATAAGGCTTATCTCCAGAAGTCATTTTTAAGAGTTATGTATGATCTTTACATTTTAAGTAACTTACTACGTATGTGGCTGGTCTCTAGTCACACATAAAATGCAATTAGGTGGAACGGCATAGTCAGTCTCGGCCAGTGTATTCAGGATGGTGTGATGACTTTCACAAACCGGCGCCCACTCCAATTTCTTTTAATGGATTCATTCTGAATTTGAAATGCATTAATTTGTTGGAAGACACTAATCAATATATGTTTATGATTCTATCGTTTCTTTTCTGTTAAATTACCTCAAAAATGACTTAGTGTAACTTTAAAATGAATTCTGGATTTAATAGTGAGCCACTGAAGAGAAGCTAATATGAAATAAAGTGTCTGATTTTCCCCAACACTTTTCAAACTTAACTGTCCTGTTTTGCATAAAACAGATCTGTGGACATGCTTCATGGAAATCAGAAGGGGTCAGTGGGCACCAAAAACAAATGTATGCAGAATTTAATAGAAAGAAAAAATCGGAAACCGTAGGTAACGTTGTTGTGGAAATTGGTCTGAATCTACCATCGGTTACTCTAGATTTTGTCCAAGACAGGACAAAAGCTACTGACTGAGATAAAGAGGACCTACACAGCCTCTATCTGCCATTATGTGAGTTTCACAATTTGAAGTGGACTAAATGCTCAGTGATGGCTTAAAGCATTGCTAAGAGGAGCTTTCAGCATTCCAGCTAATTTAAATTAAGTATTAAGCCTGCCAGAGGTGTGAGTGAAGGGCCACTTCAACCTACACATTCCCCGTTATGAATATTTACAGGGATTAAACTGGCTTTTGCTCAAGGGTAAATCATGTGGAGTAGATGTGCTTTGTATTTGCCAGCCATGTGGTGTGTGTGTGTGGTGAGTGTTACTGTGAAGTGAAAACCTCGAACTCACGAGACATTAAAATTGTATCTTTTGTGTCTATGTGTAAGCATTAGAGCAGTTATTTTAATAATAAGTACAGGGCAGTTGCGTTAATGGAAACCTTTAATACTTTTTCAAAGGGATGCGTTTGAGTTGGCATTGACATTCATGTAATTTTAATTATAGGCTCATAACAATTAAAATACAGTGGATATTTGTACCATACTGTTCTGTCTTCTGTTAAATTTCACCAACTGGCAGCGATGCATCAAAGGTCAAGCACAAAAGTGTTAACTAGAATGTATTTTTGTGTATACTAATCTTAATGGTGATCAGACATCCTTTGCCGAGCTCCAGTGTCTGCAAGCAGTTAAAACAACTGGCTTAAAAATAGATATGATCATGAATCACAAACTTAATTTTAGTTTGAAATGTCAAGGTCAGTCACACTATATATTTTTAATCATGCATAAGCAATATTTCCATAATAAATGTAGTTCTTAAATTATTGTGAATCTTAAGACCTGAGGGTCACGTGCTTTCTTTGAAAACCCTGAAATGGGTTTAGCAGTATTCACAAGTGACTTCCAGTTTGAACATAGAGTCATACACAGTAAGATGAATCTGACTGACTCAGTGTTATACGACTGAAAGTTGGAGGGATTATGTGCCAGGTGCTAGAAAGCAAGCTCATCGTGAGTAGTGGGCCAGAGAGGAATGGCAGGGTCTAAAAAAGACTGAAATCATTTGGTAAACACATCAAGAAATTGGAGGGAGACCACGACGGAGCAGATGTCCTTGTCTCAGTGATAATATGAATGTTGACGTTATTTTCAAATTCTTGGATGGGATGTTGATAAACTGACTGATTAGCTCAGCTCTTTCGTCTCCACCTTTCCTTCTGTCACAGCTTTTCTGCCTTATATGTTCGATAAATAATTACCACTTTGATGTTGTGGATTCTCTACTCTACAATATGAAGCGCCTTAAGGTTATTGTTATTGTTAATTGGTGCCAGTTAAAAAAAATGAATTGAACTGAATTCAAAATAGAAAGAGATGCTTCAAAATAAAATGAAAAAAAAAAAGGCAGAAACGTAACACACAGCAACAATAAGAAAGTTCTGTTTACAGTTTAAAGTCAAAGGAGCTTGCAACGAAAAGCGTCTGTACTTCTTTAAGTTGCTTGAAGACGTTTCACCTCTCATCCGAGAAGCTTCTTCCTTTGACTACAATGACCTGGATGACTGAGAACCTTCACAGATATTTTACAGTTTAAAGCATCGAACCAAAGCTTGTTTTCAGACAGTCACAATCTATATTTCAAAAAAGAAAGAAAAGCTGGAAAAACAATGTCACCATCACTTCCCTTTTCTACTGTTTGATTTGACAAACAACAAAATGTTCTAATCATTTGCTAAGAAGTGGTGCAGACTCATCCTCTATGGCTCTTTACAATGTGTTTCTGAATACTGTAATTGCACCCACAATTTAGTTGTCATCAAGACATTTTTCCGTTTCTGTATCGGCGACTCTACATTAGATATTCTGAAAAAGTGACTTGATTGTGGCTCATAAATGTTACATGTTTCCCAAAGAAAATTGTAGCTGACAAACTTCAATGAGAATACGCTTGCAGTTAAACTCGTTCTTCGGCACAAACACGAGTTCAAATATGTGGCAGCATGAGCACCGTGTGACTGGCTGCATTTGCATTGAAAATGAGTGATCAGAGCAAGTTAGTTATACAAGTATTGCTTTTTTCATATTTATTTTGTTTACACGTCTTTCACTGTGTCAGAGACATGTGTCACAGTTTGTCAGATCCTTTCATGTTGGGTATAAAATGTCTGCTTCCTGTTTAGGAAGACATATATTTCCAAATCTCAGTCTGCTAATATTACTTGAACTGACGCATTCATAGCTTTGGTGTCCAACATCGACAAAAGTTCATAGCAAAATATGGCAAGTCTCCCTCTAACGCTTTACTAATATAAGCAGGAAATCCACTGAATTATGAATATTTACGGACTGCTTAGGCTCACAGTTCACTAATTAATCAAGATGTAACAAAACACATTGAGAAGTGTCAAAAATATTGAATGAACATAGTAAGACATTGCTTTGGTGAGATCTAAATTTCCAGAAACAAATAGGTGATCACCTGTCAACTAGTGGTCGCTAGAGAAAAATGTCTATTTCTAAACCAGTTAGTAAGTGGTTGTGAGGTAACCAGGAGCCGCTGTGAAATTGACTGCTAAACTAAAGTTTAGTAATAGCACCTTTCAAACACTATAGTCATTGTAAATGCTTTAAAGATAAAATTAAAACCAAAAATAAAAGAGTAAACAAGGAAAAAAAGACAGAAATAGTATTAATAACAGTAACAACAACAATAAAAAAAATGAAAACAACAGTAATAAAAATGATTGTACAGCTACTCCGTTAAATGAGCTTTTTTAAAAACAGCTAAGGTTGGAGACGATCTGTCCTCAATGGTTAGTTAGCGGTTAGTCCAACGATTGTCAGCATAGCAGCTAAATGCCTTTTACTCTTTTTAGATTCACATTTCTCTACTACAGTACTAACTGATCAGATTTCAGATTATACCTTAATTCATCAAGAATCCTATATATATTTTGGGTACAAGCCATTTAGCGAATTATAATGAGTAAATAATATTTTAAATTGAATCCTGTATTTTATTAGAAGCCACTGTAGGCAGCTGATAGGCTTTGTCTTCCTGGATTTTGTTAAAATTCTTGCAGCATCAAGATCTTTTTATGGAAGCAAATAAAAAGAGCATTGCAGTAGTCAACTCGAGAAATACAGCATGAATGAGCTTCTGTAGATTTTGCTGGGGCATGTATTCTCTCAGTTAAACTATATCTATGAGATGCCAAAAAAGCTGATTTAGTGATAGGCCTAATGTTGGCAGTGAAACTAAGGTCCAGGATAAAAGAATAATAAGACTACGAGATAAGAGAAACAACTTGCTCGAGGGAAGAAAGGAATGAGGTGAGTTGGCATTAAAAAAAGAGAGGTGTAGGACAGGGGTAAGTGGGGCAGTCGAGAAACCACGAGAATGATGAAACAGTAAGCGAGTGTAGTAGTAAGAAGAAAAATCAAAGAAAATGTGGGCAAAATATAATATAAAAGTAAAAAAAATGACAGGAGAGTAAAAAGAAGAGTAAAAAAAATACATGCAGAGAGAGAAAAGGAAAGTGACAGAGTAGTGAAAGAGTAGCAGAGGAACGCTGAAGTTGACAGGAGAAGAGGAGAGGAAGAAGAGAGGAGGACAGGGAGGGAGTTGGTCCACCCTGTAGTTTTGCCAGGAGGAGGGCTGGACCTGCTACCTCTCCTAATGAGCACCACAGAGAGTGTGTGAGAGAGTCTCCAGAGCTGGATTCAGGAGTGTGTGTTTGTGTGTGCACAGATATCAGTCTTTCTGTTGGCCTGCTTCTTTCTCTGTATGTGTTAGAGATGAGTGTGTGTGTATGAGGGCTTATCCTCATGGCCCTGTGTTTGTGTGTGCCCTTGAAAGGGCCAGTTGGAGCCGTACAGTCTCGTTAACTTTAAAGTTTGGGTAAAGGCAAGTGCAGACTTTTAAATGATCAAAACTGCATTAGTACCCATTCTGCATGACAGATTTTGCCCCCACGCTGTTGAACTATTGACATTACTAAAGGCACACAACTAATCGCAGATGGAGGTGCACTGATGACAAGCAGTATGACCGCTGACCCTTGGTCAAATGACTTGTGAACCTCACTCTGAAACCTTGTTATTTAATAAAAAGAAACATCTGAAAGTTACTACTCTGATGCCCCATAAGGATTTCAGGGTATTCACAAACTGCCTACAGCACTCTCATATCTCCTGTCAAAGTGCTGCTTATTGTGATGACTCAGAATCTCTTCCTCTCTGTGGCTCTAAATTCCTCCAAAAACATGACAGAGTGTAAATGAGAGTATTAGGATTAAAATTCCTCTGTGCTGCGAGTGCATGTTTGCGACAAAGACATCGTGCACATGTGTGCACTTTTTTGCTTACAGTGAGTGTCAAAAAGCAGAGGAATACGCGTTTGTGCCTGTGCAACCATGAAAGTGAGTTTAAGAGTGAACAGGGTGGAGGTGGAAGTGGTTTATTAATGCAGCGCTCTGACAGCACTGTAATCCAGAGCAGGATTAGCATGCTAATAGCAACAGGACCACATCAGGAATTTCACAAACTCTACAGTACCCCTGTGGAGGTGTGTGTGACAGAGAGAGGCTTTGGGTTCCACTGAGAGTGAGTGTGACTATCACTGGGTACCATTGTCTCCTGTATGTGTGTCTTTTCTCCAAATGACTCAACTGTGACTCAGATTGTCTAACAATTTTAAAAGTTTAGAAATTTCTGACAATCTGTTATGTCAATGTCACATGCATGACATAAGTGGCTGAGTAACCCACATATGTCTGCTGACACAAAACCAACTGGATGTTTAACAATAATGATGCACTGCTTTGGTTATGGTGATTCAACCAATTGGAAAGTGGTGGAAAGCTCATCATTACATTTATGACTGTGACTCACAAGGTTGCTAATATCTGGCACAGTCAGATCCTCTTTACACCAAGGTTACTGAGAGGGTTATGAGTCAAGATCAGGTATGTTTCTCATTTATATGGATAAACATTGCTTTTTTTAAGCTCTTTTCTTTGATCTAAAAATACTGTAGGTATTACAGTACTTTATGTAATTCCACACAATTTTGTATCCTAGCAGCAACAAATACATTAAAGTCCCACTGAAGTCCTTTTCAAATCAGTAGTCTAAAGAGAACATTAGACCTGTCACTCCCTGACTAATACCAGATATCCAACTTGTTCTAGGCATGTACCAAAAGGGTTTCTTCCTGTCCCTTCCTTTCACAGTAAAAGTCCCTGACATATAGACTGGGACTGCTGTAACATAAAATGCTTTACAAAAGAAATTCACACATATATATGTAAATTCTAGGATTAAAATACAATTTAATCAATTTAAGATTCTTTTTTCTTATTAAAATAGTAAATATTTGTTGGTTCACAACGTCTGACATGTGCAACTAACTAAACAGAAAACTACATTTCTTTTAACAAATGAATTAGCTTGTTCTGTAAACAATTCCTGTGAAGCTGATTTTGTGGTACACAAGTGAGTGTCAATTTAAAAAAAATGGAAGGATTGTTGACATTTTTTAAAAAGAAATTTACATTTCATACTCTAACTTTAAGGGGAACCAGCGTTTCCCTTCAGAATAAATGTTGGTCAGATGTCAGAGGTGTGTTGAGGCTTGTGGTTGGTACTACTGCCCAGAATCCCTGTATCTGACAACATTCATGTAAGAAAGTGGATGCAGAGAGAGCTTTGGGTGAGTGTCCTGTACTTGGTTACCTTTAGGAAAAAGGGGTTAAAATAGGTTCTTTCATAATACTAACCCTGCATATTGAAAAAAAAAAAATCATGCTTATGCTAGTACTTTTAAATTTGATGGCTAGGAGTCCTTTAAAAGTATCAATACATAACTGATTATTGCATCAAGCGGGTGCATCAAAAGAACCATTGAGCATGTCTGTGAAATCGCAGAGGCTTTGACAAAAATAGTCAAACCCTATTCCACACATTTGAGTATTCACAGCACCTATTTTAGCTTGATCTTAAATAGCCTAGACCATTTTTAAACCCAAAACAGAGATACCTTGGTTTTCATTCCATGCCAAAATAAGGTTACCTAGTTTCTACAAACCACCATGGCTCTGTCTCAAATGGGATTAAGAGAATTCAGCTCCTGGGTGACTCAGATGGCCTCCTTTCTAATAAACAGGCCTTGTTAATCTGTTGGGTCAAACCATGTTAAACTGAGAACAGACCTGGCTACTTTGGTTGCCAGTCAAGGGCCAAACAGGGTTAACTCAATTTCCAAGTGTGTATATCCATTTTGTTTGTGCTGTAAACATGTCTCTGTGTGTGTTGTGCTTACTTGACTTGGGTGAGGTTAAAGTGTGTTTTGGGAAGTGGAAGAAAATTACTGCAGCTTCATAAAGAACATAAATCAGACAATTTATGTCTATGTGTGAGACAAATAACTACTTATTTTGGTAACTTCTTGTTATCAGATTTAGATTGCTTGTTTCAAACTGTCGTGAAGTGAATGGGTATGGGTGGACAATGCGGATATGGTTGTGGGTATATAAATGTAGTGAATAAAATCTCCTATATGCTCTGATGCTTCCACTTTGACTTTGGAGTTTCCCTTCTGTCCGGTCAAATTCAATACTGACACACAATACATGCAGACGCTGGCTTTTATGTGAGGGCCTTTTTTCATGTGTCATGTGTCGTGTGTGGTCATAAAGCTTGAAGTGTGTGTCTGTGGTTGTGTGTGATAGCCAGTGAAACAGATTGGTGGCGATGTTGCTTTCTGTGTTCTTTCATGCAGAACTTAAGGTTATGAGGCAGGTCTCTTATTGATTCATGTTGCAGACAATTAAAGTCACTATAGGCCCGTCAGGAAAACACTTCCTTTCTCTTAAGACTTTAACACACACGCACACACATGCACATAGACACTGCAAAGAAAGTATGATTGAAAGCAACAACCGTTGATAATCCTCTCACTTATCTGCTTTTCACTAGTTTGCTAAGTCATCTACTCCAGTGGTCCCCAACCCCCCGGCCTCGGACTGGTACCGGTCCGTGAGTCGTTTGGTACCAGGCCGCGAGAGTTGAGGCTCAGGTGTGAAATGTATGGTTTTCAGGGTTTTTTATCGGTTTTCAGCATTATTTTGTTATCGTTTTTATCGTTAACTTGGTTTTCCTGGGTCTTTTCACGTGTGTTATGAATAAATCGTCTTTTTTTCGGTACCGGTACTAGTTTTATTTTGTTGTATTTATCCGTGACACCTTAAAGGCCGGTCCGTGAAAATATTGTCGGGCATAAACCGGTCCGTGGCGCAAAAAAGGTTGGGGACCGCTGATCTACTCGTTAACTTCTCTCAGTTACTAAATTTATCATTCATCCCTCGTTGCCTACTTCATCATTCACCATTGTTTTACTCACTCAAACATTTGCTTCCTCACTCATGTCCTCACCCTTTCACCAATTCAATTCCTCCCTCTCACATTTGTGTAATATGATACTTAGTTACTCTGTTGCCTGCTTGCTCATTGGCTCACTTGCCCAGCAGCCATTATGCAACTGATGTGCATGTGAGAACGCATATGTCTGAAAAGTTTGATTGGACAGTTAGCGGTGCTTAGTGTGATGTTTGATTGTCTCAGACTGATTCTCCCAATATCATCCAGAATTAATTTGTGAAAACAGCTTCACACACTCATATGTTTACTCCCTCATTTAATTATTTATGGTTACTCAGTTAACATGCTCATACACGTATTTACTTTCCCCTCAATTATTAACTTGCCTGTTTGTAAGTACCTCATTCATTTCCTGACTCTTTTATGCGTTGCTCATGATCTCGATCATTTGCTGTCATTCACTGAGTCTCCTGCTCCCTCAGAGTGGTTTGAGTATTCAATAATTGGCTCAAGCACCTGGCAAGGTACTGCATCTGTGCTATGCAGAGGTTTCCAGATCCATGTTTAAATGCTATTATTATCTGGCGCCAGTGTCAGGAATATGTAGAACAACCAGTCTGTTGGTTACACTTGTTTGTATTTCTGTTGTTGTCAGTCCTTCAGCTTAGCCGCTGCTCCAGAGGAGACAGAAGGTGGAAAATTCACCACAGCACTGCTTGTGCTCATGTTGTTAGCTCAGCTGTCTGTCTCTTTCCAGTTTAAGCCAATTTCCAACCAGTCAGTATTGTAGCTACAGACACTGACATTGCCGTCAGGTTACACGCTGTCGACTTTTTGGAGGACTGCATCCAAGCGCATCTCCGTAGCTCCTATGTTGGCATTAGTTCTACGTAATGCAGACACTAACAAAAATTTCACTGTTTACCTCTTATTTTTTTTGGTCTTTCACTGAACTCAAGAATGCAAAACATGAAAATACCAAAACAATTACATGAAATTCTTTGCATACACCAGTACCTGTTATCATTTGCATGTTACCAGATCATATCTTTAACACCTGCACTCCATCTGTTTTAGGGCTCTATGCTCGTTTCCTTTTCACTTACATTCTGCTCTCATACAAACACTGGAGATCCCTCCTAAAGACCTTTCAGAATCAACTACAACTTGTGACCTTTGGTCTACCAGTATTTTGGTACAAGTTTCAATTTTTTTCTTCTTTACAAATAAATTGGATTTAGCATAGGTTCACTAGGTTCACTGCTTCTTTCACTGGGCTGACTTTCGAACTCCAAGCTTTTCAATTCACAGAGCTACTGTATATAAACATACCAGTATC
Source organism: Mchenga conophoros (assembly GCF_057382185.1). NCBI lineage: Eukaryota > Metazoa > Chordata > Actinopteri > Cichliformes > Cichlidae > Mchenga > Mchenga conophoros. The sequence continues at coordinate 28,564,284 of NC_140530.1, read as the reverse complement.
CTCCGTGTTTTAAATTACTTGACTCCTTTTTAATAAAGTACTTGTAAAAGTAGCACCCGTGTTTATAGTAAACATCCTTTCTCCCTTACCATTCCCTCGTCTCCAGACAAAACCGTTGATGTGACTCGGGCAAAATCCCAAAACGTTTCACTTTGCAACTTTGGCTTTTTTCTTTAAATCAAGTTTTGGTTGCATGAACAGAATTATTTCACCTCTGCCACCACCAAACACTTTGTCTCACACTCACACTTATAAATTGGAACACACACAGACTTCATATCCATCTGTTCCAGTTGTGTGTTACTCTAACAAATCTCTGCCTCCTTTCTCTTATTATCCAAGCGTATTCGGGTGGTAGTAATGGCATTTAGATATCCAGTGAGTTTGTTTGCCTTGGGGTGTGTGTGTGTCTTTGTGTGTGTGTGAAAGGAGACCATGGGAGCAAATAGCATATAATAGCATATGTTTTAAATGACTTAATGGGAATATTTAAAGCTCCTGGCATGTTAGCTGACAGTGGATTTAATTCAAGCTAACTAAGGGATGGGCGTGCGTGAGTAAAGTACACTCACTTTTATTCAGTGAAAGCCTACACATGCAGAGGCATACACACTCATATATTAAGCCATACCTGTGTTTTTCAGAATTTCCTGTTGGATACTTGTATGCCTGGAAATGTGAACTGAGCTCTAAACACACAAAGTACACCAAACTGGAAATATAGGAAAAATAAAAACCATATTAAATATATGTGTGTACAGTTTATACAGTACGTCCTTTGATTTCTTGTTCCTCGGTTATGTTTATGATTCATTTACAGTTTTTAGCTAGATCAAAACTACATTCAGTTTCTGTAGCCACCTCAGGTTACTGTTGAGATTTTAATTTGCATACAACATCTCCCAGTGATATGGTGTAGAAGTACTGAGAAATGGAAATAATCAAGTTCAGCTTCACATAGTAGTTCATTACTATCCACTTTTGGTTTACTAAATGTTTTGCTCAGCACACAACAACTCACATATGAACACAGAGTAACATGACCTGGGTTTGCTCCAGCACACATACTTGAACATACAGTGATGCTCAGGATCAGTTGATGTTATCTAAGTGAGCAGTAAACAGACTCTTTAGAGTCTGACGCCTCTGGGTGCCCTCCTTTGGTTTGTGGCTTCATGGGTCCTGTCCAACTGCGTTAGCTTTTGCTGACATGAAAGGCTTTAATGGCTGCTATTGGTGCCTCTGGGGAATGAAAATTTCAACATAAGAAAGACAGGGAATTCTGTCTAAATAAGTGTTATCATTAGAAGATATGTTCCTGTGTCCGTAAGTGGATATTTTCAGGGCACCAACTTGCTCTTATGGGGATTTGCTTTGCTATATCCTCATGTTTACGAGCGTTTGTGGATGAAAGCTAGGTTGCTTGGGTAATGACTGTGTGTGTTTGTGTGTGTGTGTGTGTGTGTGTGCATCTATTATGTTGATATAGAGTTGATTTGATCTATGTAATCTAACCAAAAGGCTAAATGAGCTCAAGCAGAGAAATCACTTCTGCATGCATGTTTCCTCAATAACCTACTTCCTTATAAAACATAAATATTCATTAATATTGTTAAGTGACATTGTATCATTTTACAGCATACTTAGACGACACATATTACATTTGGGTAATTACATGCTATCGTGCACTTGTGTTGATAATACATTTTAAATGAATCAGGCCATATTCACTCTGATAAATTGTGGCCTAAAAATACAATCCCATTAGAAATAGACTGAAACCTTTGGGGAGGAAGTAATGCTGTAGTTCTGTTACCTGGATTCCATCTCTCAATAGGTTCTAAATTTATGAGTTTCCACAATTTGCTTTTACCTTTTGAAATGTGTTCACACTTGTCTCTTTAAACCTCATTTGTGCAAACCTTTAGCACTGTAATAAAGTAATTATCATTTTGATTATTAAGCTTTGGTGAGACTGTTTTGTTGACAGCCAAACAAATTACATCTCAACTGCAGTGACAACAATAAGTCCTTGTAATTTCTCTGTTGCCTATTAATTTGTTGACAATAACTGCCGCTGATGAGTTGTAAAAAAATAAAATAAAATAAAATAAAAAATTAAAGCTTTCATTGGGATATTGGAGTTGTTAAATACAAAACTGGAATTACTCAACTGAAAAACAAGTTTGCAAAACAGTTTCCAAATTCTGTTGCCAGAAAATCATAGGTTTGACTGCAAGGAGCTGGAGTTGATCTAATTTATTTTTTTTTTAATCTTGGTTAAATATTTTTCGCTGGCTGCCAGCAAGGTATAGCATGCAAATAAATGTGACACCATCCAAAAATGAGAGAACACTTACAAGGGAGGAATTAAGTGGCTAAAGTAAGACTGAGATCATTCTTTGTGGTTAAACCACAGCAGACTGAAAGACAAATGATGCTCTGGCACTGAAGACACCAAACCATCTGCTTAAAGACCAATCAGTCACATCAGCATTTAAAATCAGAAAACTTTGCAATAAAATAGTTTTCTCAGAGTCATTGGCATCGGTAAATTCTGTCACAAGAGGTAGCGATATGCAAAGTTGCAGTTATGAACTTTACGTTACAGTGCTCACCTTTGAGGGACAGTAGACAACATTTTTAAAAGTTGTAATGTTTGCTGGTTCTTTGTTTAGTTATTGTCCCGTTTGTTTGTCTTTATCTGTGCAAAATTTTTCACATCACTCTCCTCGCTGTTTACATTATGTTCAAAGCTGAACAAAGCTGAACTTTTTCTGCAAATTTACTGTCACATTGTGCTCTAGCTTAAAACATCCATCCAGCAGTTTTCTCAGATTTGATGATGATGGGTCACTGTAACTGCTCCATACACAGCCATTGCATGCCCATTTCATAATAATGACATTAATTTAATCTATCAATGGGGAAATTACATTAAAAGTTGGCTATCGTCAGTCCCTGACATCATCATCCATCGGCACAACCCTAGCTACCTGGAAGACTTCGTTGTTTTTCCAAATGCATTTTTTAATTTTTTAATTTTTATTTTTAGGAACAAAATGTCAGTGAAGTAAACAGCACAGCATAGAGAAAGGGAACTATTATCACTCACTAACAAAAATGCATGAGATAAGATATTGAGTAGAGTCTGGGTACAATAAATGATACTGTAATAGCGCTATAATACTGAAAAACCTCTTTGATAGAACAATGACTTTATATCAGCCGCTTTTAAAAGCAGCATGCATCAATACACCAGCATTTACTGGAAACCCACAGGAGGAGTCTTGTGCTTTTACAGATACATTTAGAGAGCTGCAGATTGTTGGGTACATGTAGCTCAGTTTTCAATATGAGCCACCTTTCATGTATAGGCTACACTATTCACGAGAGTGTAAGTGAAACATGAATGCTTTTCCTGTTTCCTGCATTTTATTGTAATTCAGAAAAGTGGTTTATTTAATCGAGATGATGGAAACTAAGTTGTTTTCCATTATGCTATGACATAGAAGTTGACAATTTTAGGGAAACACGTTTGCTGACTAACAGAAAACTACAGAGTGCCAAAGAGCAGAGCAAACCAGTGCTGCCAAATTTAAACAATAAGGGAATCACAAACCCATTTTAAGGGAATTTTGATTAATAATCATATAACAGGCATCACATGGGGTGATTGTTCTCTGTGCATGTGTATCTTTATCTGTGCATGTATGCATAGGCTGCAGTATTATTAATTGATTATATATCCTTATATATCCTATACATTAATGCTAAACTTCATACACAAAGAGATTATGCTTGTTTTGGTGTCACACTAATTCACACGTTACCATATGCACAGACGCAAACAATAATGGCTGATGCATAAAAGCAATGACACATACATGAGCCCATACACGTACCATCCCGCCGCAACACATTCTCACCATCGCATCCACTTTCACACAAGAACACACACACGCCTATGCTTCAGATCACACTCGAGTAGCAGTGTTATGTTTTCATTATGGAAATGCATTTTATGACTGAGAACATGTGATTATGTTTGCGTGCAGAGAGGGGAGGAGTCGTGCTGAATTTCAAAACTAGATCAGGGGCATTGACACACACATACTGAATGTTTGGCTACTGCTGTGAGCCAATTCTCTCTCGCTCTCTCGTGCCCTGATTGTGGTCCTTAAAATTGCAGTTCTGATATTGAATATTGATAGATACCCCACAGCCCCCCTTTGCCTGTTTATCCCTCTGTTCTAATGAGTTCACTTTGATTTCTTTTCATTTCTAATGAGATCACTGAACAACGAGGGGGCGATAAAGGCTAATTATCTCTGTATTGATTAATTTATAACAGTTATTTTCATATCTGTGAGAAAAATAGTGTTTTCCTAGTTTTCACCCTTTGCTGGAGGTTATTTTTTTCAAACGGAATGCAGATGGATGAATTTTTTCCCCATGTTTTTCAAATTCATTTCCCAGTTGATGTAAGGCTTGCTTGAAGAAGCATAATCAAAACCATATCATATATTTTAGACCCTATTCAGAGGGTGTGTATTAAAGATATCAATATATGGATATATGGATATGCAATCTGCTGTGCATTTTAAACCTGTGCATGTTTTATGAGTAAACAATACTCCAGCTCTCTGTATCCTATATCCTCAATAATAGGATTGTGGAAGTCTCACCTGCCTCATAGCTTGGAACTAGCCTTAATTCTCAACACCAAGTCTGTAGTGACGAGAAAAGGCAGAGCCACAGTCACAAGGTGTGACTCAGCCATTGTTTCTTAGTCTTTTTAAGAAAATGGGCACTTGCTTGACACGTCAGCATTATCCACCGACTGTATGTAAAAGATGGATGTAAGATAAGACAAGATAAAACTTTATTAATCCCTCGGGTGGGTTCCTCTGGGAAATTCGGTTATGTAGCATCCAGGTCTGAAAAATGAAGCCAATGCAAAGCCCTTTAAACCTGAATTATTTGCAATTTATAACAGGTGATGATTTGCGGCAATTCCGTGATGATTTGTAACCAAATCATTAGGTTACAATAAAAAGGTAAGAATGCATAGACATCTAAAGGAGAACAGCCTAGCTCACTTGATCTGTAGCCTCAGTAAACACTGTGCAGATGAGTTTGTAGTTTAAGGTCATTTTTTAAATTTAAAACAGTGCAAGCTTTAGGCCAGGTCTACCTACAACATAAACATGCAGTTTCCTAGTCAGATGTCCCCTTATTTGTCATGTCTGGACCAAAATGCTCACTTCAAAGCTAGCTTCAAGATAAGACTTCACAAGCCAGTGGGCGATGTACAGTTTAAACTCTCATCACAACAGCTATGCTACAACACTACAGAAGGATTTTGCAGTTAAATGCTGCCAATATTCTACAAAGCATCATAAGCCATCTTGATTTGGCCTTGTTGGAATCTAAAAACATGTTTGATGAAGTTTAAACTGGCATTTATTTCCTCGGTGGATGACTGGGACAAAGAGGCAGACAAAAAAAGTAAGCATTAAATGATTTCGTGAATAAAGCAATGACGTTCTCCAATTTCAAATACTTCAAAACAAATTAAAACGGTTGTGTGTCAAAGCATATGTCTAATTAAGGGACTCTGTTGCAGATGTGTGTGTATGCAGTGCTTGAGGCTAAAAGAGAAGGCTAATGCAGTGGAAAATGTGTCTTAGCTGGGCCATGAAATAATGATGAGACACTGTGACTTAATCATGTTGACACACAGAGCTTTCTCTTCATGTGCCCCTCACTCACTCTCTCACTCTCTCTTGCAAAGGCATCCTCTCTCATAAAGTCTGTTTTCTTTCTTTCTCACTCCCCCTGTTCTCTTCACTTCCCTGATAAACTGTGACAGTGTCTGTCTGCACTGGCACTTTCAATTCACGCTGTTAACTTAATTGGTATTATATTGTTAACAGTACCAAGGGAGCTTATAAAGACCGTATTTGTCGTCGCATAAATAGGGAGAAGTTTCAATTATTAAGAATTTCATTAGATCAGACCCTACTGTTAATTCTGTTTATGGTCACCATTAGCTATTACATGATTGTTTTATAACCTCTTTCTACTCTTCAACTATCTCAGTACGAGTTCCCACAATATGGGATTCAAATTGCATTCATTTTAAAGCCTTCTTTGTTAAAGTAATGCAAAAATAATGATTCATCTCATGCCTTTTTTAGTAAACGGATGCAGTGCTGGATCTTAGTTTTTTGCATTTGTGACAGTAATTGCTTAAGGCTTGCTGCTTCCTACAGTTGAAAGACTTTTAACTTTGGGCAAATTGACTTGCTACAACTATCAGCTGTTACCAACTCAAGGCTAAAACTGTAACAATTATAACAATTAAAGTTTTTTTGTTTAATTTTGGTCTTTTTTTTTTCTTACACATTACATTTCCATCTTTGACTATCATTTGCAGTTCTGAGGTTCAACCACTGCTTCAGTGAATTGGTTTGTAAAATACAGTATAAATTATAAATTCCCAATTCCAATATTAACGTCATGTATAAATGCATGCATCTTTTTCTATTTCTTTGTAGGTGGCTGTACATTTGAGGAGTCATATAGCAGCTGTGGATACAGTGTTTCTCTGGGAACCAATGGTTTTACCTGGGAACAAGTCAACTCCTGGGAAAAGCCCACCATGGATCCTGCCCTACCTACTGGTAAGATTCTACATATGTCTCTCTGTATTGTAGTTCAAGTTTTTGTATGGTGTCTATAATGAGACCCATTATAATTATTGTCATGGTTATGGTTTTGATTTTTGTATCACAACCAAATTAAATTAAATCAAATCCTTTCTAGTCTTGGTCAGTTGTAGTTAACATTAGGTTGATAAAATCAAACATAAAAATCATGTACAATATTACGTGATTTTATAATAGATAAGGAATGATTACCATTTGCTACATTTTTATAACAGGACCGAAAGCATCATGTATGTAGCAGAAAAAATATACTTTTTCTGGATTATAATTTATTTTCATATTTCTGCATTCATTAGAACAGGAAATGACTCTCTTTTATTTGTGTCTTATTTTGGTAAAGAAACAAAAAAAGTTTGTGTTCCTGTGACGTTTCAGAATTACACTAATGTAGCAATACTTATTTTTGTAAGGAGCCCACTATCAGTCATTTTAAAGGACAGTTTTTCATTTTAAGAATAAATCAATTTCACATATCTCTAACATTAAGTCATTGTTGTATATAGTTTAAAAAAAAAAACAACAACAAACAAAAAGATCAATGGTAGATACTTCCAGAATTCTGTAGATGTTGTAGTGGTTTATTACCTGATTAAGTAATTGTTTTTACAGGGATTTGGAGGTCTTGGCTTACCAAGAACTACAGCGTTTAATTGTACAGACATTACTTTTAAAGTTGTAGGATAAACACTTTATTAGTCTCCTATTTGCATATGAATTTGTGGTAATTTTTTTCTCTCTATATCTTCATCTCTCCTTCTGTCCTTCTGAGTTGGCAGAGTCAGTAGACATATCGTGACATGACCTCAGCTGGGTCACTTTCTACTTATCAAACGCCAAATGGCAATCAGACTGCATGTCTATCCATCTCGTTCTCTCACACAGTTCTGCCCTTATGCTCTCTTTATCTCGCCCACTGTCTCACTTTCTAACACGCCTGCTTTCCCACATGCTCTTTTTCACACACTCTCTCTTACATTTCTCTGTCTATAACTTGAGTCACCTTCTTCTTGTTGCCAAATTTACTTCTTTGACTGACAAGACTGTTTATCAAAAAATCTATTAGCAATGCAGCATTAAAATTCAAAGCTATTCAAATTATTTTAAATGCCAGTAAGGGCATTATTTTTCTCTTTCAAACCTTAATCCTTAATATGTTAATATCCAAATCAGACTGAAACACATTTTCTGTTCTGGGACTATGTTGTAGAGCTGGAAACTTATGAATCATGGTCTTTTATTGAGAAAATATACAACAGTGACAGAATTTTACTTATATTCACTTTATTCCATGTCACTTTGATGTAGATTCTAATGTTACTGTGGAGAAATAATGCTGTCAGATAGTGAGGATTTGAAATGGAAACCAGGTTTGACAAAGCAGAATATGTTTTTGTGTCCCTGCTAGCCAATAAAAAATAATGACTTACTGTAACAACGATTAATATTATTACAGGAAAGTACATCCCTCTGTTTTGCTCCTTGCCATTTCCCCTCTGTAATTAATTACTATATAATTATCATATTGTAACCAATGGTCTTATTTCTCTCACCATCATTTATTATCTTATAGTCATGTCAATTATTGCCCCAATATATCATCATCATGTCTCCCTCCAATAATTCTCTGCCTCTGACATGTCAGTTTGGTGCAATAATAGGTCTGTCAGCCACTGCCTCTGCTCACCACAGTAAGATCTTGTACTGAAGACCTGATACGAGTGAATGGGCATGAAGGCTATGCCAGACATCTGGCTCTTAGTATGTATGTCTTATGTCAGTTATCTGTCTCATCTATCCTTGTGGGTGGTGGTTGTCACTGGTGATATCCATCATGGCCTATAAGCCATCCTCATCATAGACTTATCAGCTGCACACTTTGCCCTGATAGCTACAGATCTGATAAGCCAGGACAAGAACAAATTGTCTGTCAAGCTCTTTGTCTGTGTCTCATTTTTTTTCTCATTTTGTTAAGTCTTTTAATGCTTCTGCCCAGATGACTATACTACAATATCAGTATCTTGCTCTTTCAGGGCAAAGCTATCCCTGTTAAACTACTTTTATTAGTGGTAAATGAGACTTCTTAAACATTGGGTAAATATAAAATAGATGAGGTGTATAAATACATCATGTGTCAGGTCTAAAGATGTGGTTTTCGTCAGCTGCTCATCTGCTGTAGATAGTTTTTTTAGGCCTTACATTTTTGTCCTTTTATTGTCTTTCTATTTGGGTTTCCTAAATTTTCTATGGACACACTTCAAACCATTCCACAATACAAGAAGTTTCTTAGCTAATAGCTCTTAGGGTATTTTATATCTGTGAAGATGTGTTAACATTGGTATTTTTCATAGATTCAACTAAAGAGATGGGGACAGATTATGTGTTTGTGCACCAAGCTGCCACAAACAAAGTCTCAAAAGATACCATTTAAAATCTGTGCTCAGATTTTTGTTATTTTTAGACGTAATGCTGGCTCATCACTTGATTTAGGTGCTTTTTTTATGCTTAAACAATTGGTTTAACAAACAAACTACCAACAAAACATTCCTCTGATAAGGGTCAGGTATGATGACTCAACTAAAAATATGTGAACGAGCAGTCAATGTCCAAAGAAAAAAGCCCTCAGGAAGTCTGAAAACCTATTGCTCAAGACCAATTGAAAAAATAGCAAAATGGAAACAAAATGTAAAAAAATGAGGGGTTGCTCAAAACCTTTGCACATTAATGTTCACACTTTAAAAATATCACTGTTTCCAAGCATTTGTCAAGTGTAGGTCTGTGAAGATCTTTTTTTCTTTACATTTGTTAATCACCTGTGGTTATACTTCAGTTAAACATGGATGGACGATTACTTTATGTTGAAATATCTGTATCATCTTTTAGGATTGTCCTAAAAAAATATCATCAAACTTGACATCATATTGAACTACATCTGTAAGAGTAATATCAGATCTAAAAGCGTGTGAAGGAGATGCTACTAAAACATCTTCACATGAATTTCATCAGTAGGTTATTAGATCAAAGCAGGCTATAGCTGGGATGTTAGTTGCAGGCCCTGATGCAACATAAAACTATTACAGCAACACACTTACATGTTCTGAAGTATTTTTGTAATCTCCATTGAGCAGTGGCAATAGATCTGACTGTGAAAAAAAACATGAAAGGAAAATGGACAATAAAAGTGAAAAAAAAGTCATAAGGATATTACCGCTGTGTTTTATTTAGCCCAGAAAAAAGCTGAAAACTCCACCAACTACAGGGCTGTGTCAAGGCAAGTGCATTCTGTGTGCCGGGTCTCTTTGCAATGAGTCAGTAGTGTCAATAATTTAGTCTGAAATGTTGAAAAAAAAGGTTGGTTTCACTGAGCTAAGATATGAAAAAAGACGTTCTTAAAACTATCAAATGTTTTTAAGAATATTTGAATTAACCTCGAACCGCATTTAACCATTTAAACCTCAAAAATAAGCTTAAATGTTTAAAATATTGTAAACCTACAAATGTGTATCTACTGTACATTCACAAAGGTGAGTGTCTAATGTGTTAGATGTTTTCTGCCAGTTTGGGGACAGCATGTAGCCTGCATGAATGCAGAAGCAAACAGCAAACCCTTGCTTTTGTCTCTTCTCCTCCATTATCAACAAAGTCATACATATAAGTCATATAATCCTCTTTCTCGCCTCACCTCCATAATATTGATGTGACTGATATGGTTGTCATAGAGCATAACCCACACTTGACAGTTTGTAGATATGACAAGATTGGATTGGCACCATCGCTCTCTCCATTTCTCTGTCTCCACCGCCATTTAGACATCTTTGTCATATAGTCCATAACCCTGACAGCTCATAGATCTCGTGGTAAGGCACGATTTGAATCAGCGCTTTAACGTCTTCTTTCATCATCTGTACTGACTTGGTGATGATATAATCCACACCTCTGACAACTTAGAGATGTGACGAGATTAGATGGCATGACTGTTTTTCCATCCCTGATAACATATACAAAGACCCAATGATCTAATCCTGAGAGTTCATGAAGTAAATGGTACAATGTATATGACATGTTTATGTATATCACTACAAAACAAAATCGATCCTACAAATATCAAAAACATACTCAGATTCCAGTCTTTGATTTTTTTCTGTACTTTGCACCTTTTATTTTTGATGACTCTTTAGAAGCATAAAACTCATTCATTTATTTACTATTATGCTATTTAATGTTTATTTGCTTGACTTATTGTTTTATTTAGATGGAAGTTTTGGCCAGTAGACTACACTTTGGAAGTATTAGTTGAGCTCTGGCTAGCATTTTTCATAATAATAATAATAATAATAATACATATAGGATAATAATTTTTTAAAAATGCCATTGCAGCAATTCTTTTTTCATTGTCCAAGTTTTGCAAACCTGCAAATCGCCGAAGGAAAACGTTTTTTTTCTGCTTTTTTTCTGTACCCGCTGCCTAGCTCCCCACTCACACTCATATCTCATACCTCTTATTACCTTCAAACCCTAGGCTCAGCGAGACAAACTTACACAAGCAGCAAACATCAAACATCAAAGCAAGTCAATGTTTTCAGCACCCGTCAACACGGCCACAATCTGAAATGTGAAAAATGATCAGAGGGAGAGCATGAAGGGGGGAGTTAAAGTAAGGAAGTGGAAGAGTAAAGATACGGAGACAGAAAAATACAACAAAAGGTGAGCGATTTTAGATGGTGGGCAGCAATGTATTGATAAATAAAGACAGAGAAAAATTACCACCTTCATTATCAACATATACAAACCTAATAAAAAAAAACATTTAAATTTATTCCTGCGTTATTGTATGTGTGAAGAAACAAAAATACATAAATCCAGATGGCAGCATTTCATTCATATAGATAGTAGGAAAAGTTAAATGTGGCAAAATGACTGAAATAATAAAACTAAAATGGAAATCAAGTGATTTTGGAGAGTGAGGATGGAGTGAATGTGAGGTAACGATTGACAGGAGGCTCAAAAGAACTCCACATAATGATGCAAAAACACACAAAAGAGAGTGATGAGGGCAGACAGGCATCTAGAAAAATATATGACAGTGACAGAAAGTAAAGGAAACCAAAAGAAAAATGACACAAAGAGTTGAGACTTCCTTAATGACTCTTACTCCACTGAGTCTTACTTTACTTACTGACTTATCTGCACGAAAAGGAAAATTGGGGAGCATGGAGAACTTTCTGTAGGTTACCATAAAACCACCTATTGTTTTAATTTGGACCTTTCTGTGCTGTAAAATAGTGTGAAGTAGACTTGACATATTTCTTACTGTCAGACACACAGAAACAAGAGATTTAAGGGGCTGAGGGGTTCAGGTGGAAATGGAAAGAGACTTAATTCTGTCACAGAGGAGGACCATTCAAAGAAGAGTATATCCTTTGCTCTTTTTTTCTCTTTGAGTCTCTGTTCAGCACTTACAGAAACCCTCAGCCAGTGTGTGTGTGTTACACTTTTACAGTTGTCATGCATCTGGTATGTCTCATGTGTTTATGGCTGATATTGTCTCTGAAACCTTTATTTCTTAACTCTGTAAAGAGACAGTGTTCATAATAGTACCCAATTGGCTGTTGTTGTTGTGTTTGTGTGTGCTCTGTGTTTTTGAACCCAGATAACAACAGAAACATGTTCATTAATGATTTCAGCATTGACAGACAATGTCTTTCTAGCCTTTCTGTGAATGAGACAAAGTAGATGAAGATTTAATGAGCCCTGAAGGGAAATTGGGTTGTTGTTGCAGCTGAAATACAGATACGAATATTAAAGCAAGTGCAAGATAATACAGAGGGATTAAAAGAGAACAGAGCACGATTAGCATTATCAGAAAGATAAAAAATCTCTTCAAGACAGGTGTACAGTTAATAAGTATGAAACAGTATGTGGGCTTACTCTACACGGTGTTGAAGGTCCATAGAAAAAAAATAGTATGTCATAATAATATAATGAAGTTGCAACATGGAAAAAACAGGATAGTCACCTGTGAAAATCTGGATAGTTAACTCTAACAGTTACTATTATAGTTTCATATATGCTATATAAATATTGTTAGGGGTGTTGGATACTGGTTGCATGTACAGGAATGTTTGTTGTGCAATTGAACAAGGTTTACCAATGTTTATGGTTGTTTAGCATGGTCTTACAAGACCTATACCACCTGTGATGCGCACCTAACTAACCAGTCATAAACACTTGGAATACACTGGCTAATGGTTAGTTAATTAAATTTTCCTGCAAGTTCCTGTTATGTTATAACGCCACGATTTTTCAGTTCTAGTGCAATATGTGTACCTGCACCCAAGAAAATAAAAACCTGTATTGGACAGACTCACACAGTTGCACAGTTCTGAAGGCTAAATAGATGCAGTCAATCATTCCAGCTAGTTAAACCTCTGCTCTGGTTGAAGCACAGCTACCCCGTTAATTATATCACCAAAAATAGTCTGACCAGTTGCAGCAAACAAAGATATGTTGTCCAGACAGCTGCAGCTCGAGGGAGATGTCAGTCAATATATACACGCCCCCACAGTCCTGAGAAGTGGTCTAATCAGGCACAAGTGAAAACACCTGTGTGGGGCAACCCATGCTGCACGACGACTATAAATGACAGCAAGCTGCAAGATTGAAATTGTATTTTCCAACTATATTATAGAGTCAAAAATGGCCAACATTGCCAAAAATCAACTTCATCCACATGCCAGCAAAGTGATCGTAGTCATTTGACGTGAGCTACCCGTTCTATTTTCTGCATGCAAGTGTTTGACTTTCACATAGCCCAGTCTTTACTAAGTCTTTTATGTTTTTGGTTTTACACACTGCTAATTTTCTATCCTTTGGCGCTTTACAGGGTTCCAAAAAGTTTGACAGCCAAATGAAATATGCTGCCTTTTTTATTCCTTCTTGAGGGTTTAGGTGATTTTAACAAAGGCTATCCAGAGTTTTGCTAACAGTGCCAGAGGTTTGTGCGAGTGTTTGAATGGGTGCCTTTTTGCTGGTGTACCCTGTCATTTGCAGTGTTGATGTTTGCAGTGACTGTCAATCCAGGGCCCAAACCGTGTTTCACAAAGCTTACAGCTCTGCCTGTCTTTGCTCTTTCTTTTCTTCTTTCTTTTTTCTTCCTCTATTCCTGGACCTTCTTTCTCTGCAATGCATTCATTCCTCCTGAGGCGTCTTTGTCCTAAATGTGGCTCTCGGTTTCTCTCAATCGTTTTTCTTTTTTTTACAATTTGACAGCTTGACAGAAAAGTATGTTTGAACTGTCTCAAACTGTATTTTGACATGCGTGTGTATTTTAATCCTGCCGTGTCTGTCCTCTTGTCAGCGCTGCCTCTTATTTTGTTCTAAGATTGTTTGGTTTGGTTTAAAATGGAGCACTGTAACAAAAAATAATTTCCCCCAGGGATCAATAAAGTATTCTGATTCTGATTCTGATTCTGAAGATCATCTGAAAACAAATGGGTGCTAATCAGAGAGTGCCTCACCACTCAGTAGTGACAAAAACTGAACACGCACACACACAAACACACACACATACATGTATTTAGTTAAAAACTAAAACAAGTACAGTCCACAAACAAAGACACTCACATGGTATAGTGTGCTTGAGTATAGTAATGAGAGCATAAAACTGTGTGTGTGCGTGCACAGGCAGGCAAGGGAGTGTTTTTCAAGTGGCTGCTGATGGGTACAGAGGTTAAATATACCGTGAGCTTTTTTAGCCGCTAGTGGTGATTCGAGGGTCCTTGTTGGAGCCAGCTTGATTGCATTTCTGATTTGTGGGTGGGAAGGAAGAAGCAAAGTAGAGCTGAGAAAAGGACAGATGGCGCAAAAGCGACACAAGCAAACTGACAGACACTGCGCAAAGCCCCCAATTTTTTCTGTTACCTGAGAAAAAGCTGTTGCCACTGTTCATTTGCTTTGAACTTTAGTATAAAGAAGACAAACACCCAACTGGCACCTCTAGAATTACATGGACAGTTAGGTTTAAACAGTTGTTATATAGGTGAACCACTTTGTCCCATGTCATTTTAACTGCTACACAGAATTTTACATCAAACAGACTCTTGTTGTGGAAATAAAAGGGCTGCTAAAGGATTAATTTAAGAATTAATTCAATTCAATTGAATTTTATTTATATAGCGCCAAATCACAACAACAGTCGCCTCAAGGCGCTTTATGTTGTACAGTAGATCGTACAATGATAGATACAGAGAACAACCCAACAATCATATGACCCCCTATGAGCAAGCACTTTGGCGACAGTGGGAAGGAAAAACTCCCTTTTAACAGGAAGAAGCCTCCGGCAGAACCAGGCTCAGGGAGGGGCGGGGCCATCTGCTGCGACTGGTTGGGGTGAGAGAAGGAAGACAGGATGAAAGACATGCTGTGGAAGAGAGACAGAGATTAATAACAGATATGATTCAATGCAGAGAGGTCTATTAACACATAGTGAGTGAGAAAGGTGACTGGAAAGGAAAATCTCAATGCATCATGGGAATCCCTGGCAGCCTATGTCTATTGCAGCATAACTAAGGGAGGATTCAGGGTCGCCTGGTCCAGCCCTAACTATATGCTTTTGCAAAAAGGAAAGTTTTAAGCCTAATCTTGAAAGTAGAGATAGTGTCTGTCTCCCGAATCCAAACTGGAAGCTGGTTCCACAGAAGAGGGGCCTGAAAACTCAGTTGCCTCCCATTCTACTTTTAAAGACTCTAGGAACAACAAGTAAGCCTGCAGTGTGAGAGCGAAGTGCTCTAATAGGGTGATATGGTACTACAAGGTCATTAAGATAAGATGGGGCCTGATTATTTAAGACCTTGTATGTGAGGAATTATATACAATTATTACAGATGGCAGCAAGTGGGTAGTGTGATTGTGTTACATTATTTTCTAGTGTTATTGATTGTTATTGTTTTTTTTTTGTTTGTTTTTTTTTTGTTTTTTTGGCCTGTCCCGTTTGGCTCTTTTGCCATCAGAATTGTTGTCTAAAGGCAAAGAAAGATGCCCAACGGATTTACTTTACCAAACTGACCATCCCAGCCTTGCCGTAATGGTCCATTTGATTCACCTTTTATTGTTTATTTTATTTTCACTTACTGAATACGGGACAGACTTGACTGGGGGAAAGAAGGGGAGAAAGAAAGAGGGAAAGAGAAACAGCTGAGAAGAGGGACGGGGGAGAAGGGCAAAAGACAAAAACCAACAGAATGGGCAGAGAAAAAAAAATGCATATATCAATCACCTGGGTCACCTGCTGAGGAAGAAAAAAGAAAACAAGCAGAAGAGAACAAGAGTAATAGAATAAACAACATCACAATGATATATGGGAATATGACAGTAAATACTAAATGTTAAACATTATTGTGCAGCACATAAGATCAACAGAACACAGTGTGCTTTGAGGTAGGAGCCAAAAAGGGTGTAGTTTGTGGGTGTGATCACCCGTGTGTACACCTGTGAGCATGGACGCGCTTGTTTTTTGTTTTTTAAAAGGTTCCTTCATGTAATAATCTGCTAGAGGGTGTGAGGGGGCCACAGCCCCGTCCTCCAGGGCATGAAGCAGGTGTGGAGGAGATCAAAACTCCAGACATCCAGAGGCCCCCAGAACACAAGAGACCAAGGAAGACCAACAGAGGGGCAGCCGCGCCACTGTCCCGGAAAGAGCTGAGGAGAGTCCCAGATGAGGGCTCACTCAGCAGCCGCGGAGCAGAAGCCAGGGGGAGTTGCAGTGACGCACCCGTGAGCTCCGCCGGCAGCCAGCTGCGCCTGAGTGACCGAGCCCCAGGCCGAGAGGCCGGGGGCACCCCACCTCCGAGGTGGCCCGAGCGAGCCCCAGGCTCCAGGCCCCGATAAGCGGCCGCCAAGGAGTGAGCCGGTGTGTACCTGGACGCCCATCCCCGGACACAAAGAACCACCAACGCACCGACGTCTGAGGGAGTCCGCCACTGGCAGGGGAAGTGGTTTGATTGATTGTTATTGTTACTAAACAGCTGAATTCCCTTACAGTCATAATTGTTGTACTCGCAACAAGATCAGAAAAGTACTCGTGTGTTACATTCAGATAATGTTTTATTCACTACACAGTCATGGCAGGCCACACATAAATGTCCACACATAAATCTGGATGACAAATGTTCCAATTAGTGACTAACAACAAATTAAAAATATTTTATTAAAAAGCAACTGCCCTAAGCAAAGAAAGCTTCAAATCTACATACATAATGTTGCCCACGTACAGCACTTGCTTCTGTGAGTGGAAAATAAATTAGATGAGAAAACAAATCAATATAAAGGAATTTTATTCACCGTTAATTTGATTGCAATGAAGTCTGACCTTGTAAATAATATTATATGTAATGATCTATGGGTTATGCACAGCTAACATATACATACACTTTCCCGGGTCAGAAACACACTCAAACACATCAGGGCAGCAAAACAAGAGGAGAGTGTAGCAGAAGTTTACACTCACAAGTCACTTTGTTAGGTACACCTTTTCCTCAGCTGGTTAGTTAACCAATCACAAGGTATCAACTCAATGCATTTAGCCATGAAGACATGGTCACGTCGACCTGCTGAAGTTCAAACTGAGCCTGAGAATGGGGATGAACGGTTTTTAAAGTAACTTTAAACGTAGCATGGTTGTTGGTGCCCTGTGGACTGGTCTGAGTAGTTCTGAATCTACTAACACTTTCATGCACAACCATCTTTATTTTTGACCATAGCAATGAGTTCACTGTACACCAAAGACTTCCAGAATTAAATTCAGTATGCACTTTGGGAACTGAAGATTTGTATCGAGGATGTTTAGCTTCCTAATGTGCAGCAACTGCTTGACGCTTTCATGTCAACATGGAAACAAATTTCTAGAAACTGGCTGAATTTTTGCCACAAAGAATGAAAGCAATAAGGAAGGCAAATTGGGGCGCAACTGAGTACTAGCAATGTACTTAATAAAGAGTTTATACATTCTCATATTTTTGGATAAGAAACAGGAATGTGACTGTCATTAAAAGTGATTATTTACATCTGATTCTGGCAGTCATTATATTCCTTAAGTCATCTAAAAAAATGAAAACTATGGAAGATAATTGCCCATTTTATAGCACAAGATTTGGTCTCCACCTTCAGATTTAGACCTTCAGCATAACCAGTGAGTAGAGTGTGATCACATAACTAAAAGGAACACCTTTTTATAAAACTACGCTCTTCGGCAAGCTTTTTTCCTGGCTAAATACAGAGAAATAAAAAAAGTCTCCTTCACTTTAAAATGAGCAAGGGAATCGTGGCTTCCAGTGAAATGTCGCTCTGAGAGCTTTTTGGAGCTGTTGGTATCTTTCTGAGTAAAGCCATTAAAGCAGTGGTGTATATTCACAGAGAGCATGGAAGATGAAGATAGATGGATTATCTGACTGGTAAAATCCCTTTGTAACCCAGAGCAGATAGAGCAGTCGGTGACAGACATTGAACCATGAGATAAGAGAATAAGATGAAGGGAAGGAGAAGGATTGGATGATGAGTGAGCAATAGGGAGACCAACAGAGGGTACTAAATGAAAATCTGTCTGAACTGATATTACCTATACATAAGAAAAAACAGAACCAATAATAATCATAATAATATGTAAATTCATATGTAATTTATGTCATGATTCATAAGAATTGCACTTTGAAGCAAACTCAAACACAAACGCAGTTCACCGATTGACTTACAGGAAACAGCTGCCACAATTGCTCAGACTGTCAATAAACTTTGAAGCAGTCTCCAGCAATAATATTTATGAATCTCTCTGAATGGAAGACAGAGGGAAAGTGGGCAGGCAGGTGAGGGAGGTCAACAGCTCTCTAGAGCCCGAAGTGCTGAACGTGAAGATGACCAACTGTGCGAAATCTGAAAGTGGAGAAGAAAATGTGATGAGCACAAGAGGCGTTCACTCGGAAATAATCAAGAGAAAGTCTAACTAGTTGTCCATGAGACAGCCAAAGATTCGAACCCGACACGGTGGTTTTATGGGCTGGATGATGAGGTGAGAATAAATAGGTGCCGCTGCCAATCCCATGCCAGCTGTAGCAACACGCCTGGTTGAGGGAATGCCAGCCATGAGAGAGGGCGCGAGGTAGAATGTGAAAGATGGTGAAGCCAGGCCAGGACCCCCAGGTGCCGTGCCAATTCTGTGTTTTATTACTCTTCACTTTCTGTGTTGAGAAAGTCTAATAGTTCTTTGCTCTTTCTTTCCAGTGGTTTACTATTGACCTCATTGGCACTTTCTTTGACCCTTTCCCAAACTTATACTTCCCAGTAACCTTTCACTATGGAGAGTCAGTGCTCATGCAATCACACTACAGCAAAGGGCAAGTAAACAGTGACCCAGCCTTACAGCGAAATGAAAGTATCAAGATGTCCATAGAAACTTCTCAAACTACCTCTGCAGTTCAATCCACTCCTCAACTGTCCTTCTGTAGCCTTGGCATTTTACACACACAGATAAGCTGAGAGTGTATTCACCTACAGTGACTGAACCTCTGTCTTACTTTTCCTTTAGGCAAGTTTGAGTGTTTGTGATTACTTCTTTACACCCTTATTGCTCCTGAAAGAAAACACAATTGGCTTCTTCTCTTTTATTCAGACTTTATAAGCACTATGTTTGCCCTTTCTCCATTCACGCTGGGGTGTCAGAGAATCTTGTCCATCATCTGTTCAAGTGATAGTCACTGCTTCAACAGTCACACATGACCTTTGCTGTTTTTCATTTCTTGCTTTGACTATCTGTCTTTTTAATACACACTTAAACACACTCATTCTGCAACACAATATGCATTTTCTGTATATATATTTTCCAAAGAAACCCAGTAAACAGCAGATTCAGTAACAAACACACTCACACACACATGCACTATTTATCAGGGGGAGCAATAAATGCCCATTTTTAAGACCAAGCCACCATATAAAAGCCTTGGATCACAGAAGTAATGAGTCCCTGTAGGCCAGTGATAACTCTGTGTTTATATGTGAGTGTGTGGGGGTGACTGTGTGTGGAAGGGGTAGCGAGAGAGAGTGGGGCAGACTGAATGGGACAAACACTAAAAGAAAGGCAATAATGTCTAAAAATGACAGACAAGGAAGGAAAAGAAGGTGATAACCAGAAGGAGAGAGAGAGAGAGGGGGGGAGAACACAAAGCACAAAGACATCATCGATGGCCTCTGTTTCATTTTCCATCTCTGCCAGCTCCATCTAATCTGAGCCCCTGATGTGTTTCTTCATTTGCAGTTAGTGGTTAAATTATATACCCTACACCCAGCTGTGGGCTCTATATTACTGTGCATGTGAGTCAAATGTGCCTTTCAGCACACTGATAGTGTGTGTTTGCATGTGCCTACCTGTGTGTGTGTGTGTGTGTCTTTACAAGGCAGCACTCATGTGGGGTTATAAAAATATCCATAATATTCGCTGAGTGATTTTCTCCTTTAGGCGAATGAAGAGGAAATAAGCTCTTATAGGGAAATAGGTGTACATGTCCCATGCAGTGTACATAGAGAGAAAATTATTATCTCTCTTTGAACCTCATTTTTGTCCTCAGTAGTCGTGGAGTCTGAAAAAAACCCTGAACCAACTCCAGCCAACTGTAACTTCACGGCAGCAACCCCAATACACCTCCTGATGGTACAACAACTTCATCTGGAGCAGAAGTTGCCGGATGGCACTATTTCCCGCTTTGTTGCTAAAGTGTTAAAAGTAAAATATGCCCACTGTAATGCAAGTACTTTTTGTTCTGTCCATCATTTTTGCTTATATCCATCAATATATTTTCTTTGCTTTAATAAATTCTTTGCATGGTCTGATCATTGTATTGAAAGTCACTGTTTGCCAGATATTGCTACTATGAGAATAGAGTCTTTTTCTACCACGTCCTAGATCCTCAGAGGTGCTTACTGTTTAAAAAACAAATTAAAACAGACGCTTGACATAATAATTAATAAAACATATCACAAGTGTTTTCTAGAGTTATTCAGCTCAAAGTGAATTTGTGCCACCTGCACTCTGTATTTTGTAGAAAGAAGCAATTGATGATAGTACAAATTATGCTTACTGTATGCATAGGCCATGTTATGCTATGAGAGGAAGAGAGAGAGCATAACAGGAACACAACAAACTTGAGAAATACCAAGGGCTCAGAGGAGAGCTCGAGAAGATGTGGAGGGTGAAGGTAACGGTGGTCCCAGTGTAATCGGAGCACTAAGTGCGGAACAACATTGGAGATCTCTGTCCAGAAGAGCGCAGTCCTAGCAACAGTTAAGATACTGCACAGGACCCTCAAGCTCCCAGGCCTCTGGTAGAGGACCCGAGCTTGAAAGGGCTGCCCCTCTATGAGCTTGGTTTCTTCCTGTAGAGAGATTTTCCTTCCCACTGTCGCCAAGTGCTCACCCATAGGAGGTCGTTTGATTGTTAGGGTTTCATTTGTATTATTATTGGGTCTATACCTTAAAATATAAAGTACCTTGAGGCAACTGCTGTTGTGATTTGGTGCAAAATAAATAAAACCAAATTGAACTGAATTTACTGTTCATTCAGACAACTGTTTTTTTCTACTCTGCCTTCTTCTCCAGTTCACCCATCTTTCCAGTGTGTCATTTGTGCAATTGCTTTTGTAAAAGTCTTAGAAACAAATCAAAGATGAAACCAAGCCACATTTGTGATGGTTGTAGAAAAGATCTAAATGATTACAGGAGTTTTTACTTGAAGTATGCATTTGTTTTTGAAAAGCTGCTGTGGTAGATAAACAAGTATGGCTATTTTTCTTCTCATCAGTTTCAAAGAAATTGGATCTGGCCTAAACAACACTGTGCTATGTAACACTGCATTTCAATAATGAAATATGCAGTTCTGTTTATTCAGGTATTCCGGGCTGTATTTTGCAGACTGTGTTCATTCTCTGAACTTTAATGATGCATTTCAATAACACGGTCTTCAAACATACAATAGATTTTTTTTAAACTCTTGTCAACAGCTGAATTGCAGAATGCATTGATTATGAGAGACAACTGGTGCATGAAATTCTTGTCAATAATTCAAATGTAACCACATCAATTACAGTACAAGTGTGTTCTCTGCAGTCAAATACTTTGAGACGGTTTAAGTTTCTTAAGGTCGTTTTCTTGTCAATTTCATGCACACTAAAAGCTTCAGAAATAATTATACATATGTGACAAACACAGACTGACTCATGTGCATTTGGACACATATGTGAGTACAAGCAAACATTTAAGCAGGAAAGTGTGAAAGTGACACTTATTCACATTGAATTGCAGGAACAATCTCACATATACGTGCAAATGCAATGTTGTTTTTTATTGACATATGTGGGGCAGTGACAGTAAATATGGCATGAATAAATCATGTGACATTAATAATGTCACAACCTTGTTGTTGACATGATGGGTTTTAAATTCTACCTACCTACAGAAAATAACCTGACCATAATAACTACAGTCAGAACTACTACTTACCTGATCATTTTAGTGATCATTTGTCTAACCCTTTTTCCAGATTTTGCATATGTTGCTAATGTTTTTGTTAAAAATATGAAAAAAAAACCAACACTGATTTCCTTCATCAGTGACCTTTATAACATTGTTTATCAAATGCTTACACTGGATATGACTTTAGCGGTTTATTTTAAAGATTTGTCAGATTAAATGCCATCTTGCTCCTGTTATAACGTGTTTTATTCATTCAATGTGAACAGCTTTGGCTAAAACGATCAAACCAACAAGTTAAGTCACTGAACTGCAAACACAAGCCGTTTCTATTTTGGAAATGGTTCCTACGATTAAATGGTGCTTAAATGGTGCTTCATTGGGACTACTTGCAATTAACTTGCAGGACTGAATAAAAGACCTTATTTTTAGTTTGAAAGCCTGACCCTTCTGTCTGTTGACTACTGACTGGCTGACACACCTGCAGCAAAGTTACTTCAAAGCCCTTTTCTGCTTCCTGTGAAGGGAATATCTCGTTTTCAATTCTTTTTTTTTTTTTTTTTGGTGCCCGTTTCTTCCCTCTTTATCCCTCTGAAACAGAATTTTCAGTCATACATCTTAGCTATGCTGCTCACAGTTGTACATATAAATCAAAATGCACTGCAGCTCAAAGAAAAACAAAGATCTACAGACTTACACTAAATAAATTCAAATATGTAATCACTTATGTATACATCACATACTGCATAGAGAGTCCAATGTATATGGATTAGATAAGTCCATATGAAGACAATAATGGTAATATATTAATGTGACATACCAAGCACGTCTTACACTGCACAAGCATAAGTAAAAAAAACAAACAAAAAACAACTAAATATTCAACAGAGACATAAATGGTCCATGTAGTTGTCGTAATGGAATCTTGTAGGGATAGAAATAGTAGTTGTGACATTTCTGAAGGTCATGGTGGGCAGACATTATCCGGACATTTCTTGGAATAGCTTTGCAATGAAATTGTCTCATTCTTCAGGATGATTACCCAGAACTGAAATCCTTGTTTATTTTATAAATGCACTTACTTTGCTACTCTCTGTGTCATTTCAAAAAATTTCCTACTCAATTTTGTGTTCCTTTGCCTTTGCAATTTTTCAGTATGCGTCATAATACATGGATGAAAATTCCACCTTGTCTTCTGCTCTTCTCTTGTGATGTCTACTCTCTTACCTGCCCCCACCCCACCCACACCATCACCCTCTCTGTGTGACTTCTCAGATTAGGCTTGAGAAGGCAAATAACCAATATGGGAAATGTGTGGAAATGCAGAGGTCATTAAAAAGCCAATTACCCACAGGTTCAGTGCTACAGAGAGGAAAGTGGGGAATAGCAGAGAGCAATCGTAAACCCAGTGATATATGGAAGCCAAATAGCTGTGTGTGTGTGTGTGTGTGTGTGTGTGTGTGTGTGTGTGTGTGTGCGTGTGTGTGTTTGTTGAAGGGTTCTCATTTGTGCACATGTAAGCTTGTTATAAAAGTCTGCTAATATGCAGAGGCACTTTATGTGTCTTTACATTTCACTGTTTCTTCTTGTTGATCAGTACTTAAGTATGCATGCCCCAAAAAGTAAATGTGTGTGCGGGCTTGTGTGTATTGCATGTATTTTTGTTTGCAAATCAATGTCCCTGTGTGATGCAGGTGTTTATTACACTGTCATACATCAGTATCGCAGGGAACAATATGAAACTTTATTATCATTTTTCACATTCACTTAACAGTCTGAGAGTCATGTATCACACACTCATATGCGCAGGGCTGTATTTTTGAAATAAAGCACACACACATACTTGTGCAATGAAAAGTACACAC
The DNA here is from genome assembly GCF_057382185.1 of Mchenga conophoros. Classification (NCBI taxonomy): domain Eukaryota; kingdom Metazoa; phylum Chordata; class Actinopteri; order Cichliformes; family Cichlidae; genus Mchenga; species Mchenga conophoros. The sequence continues at coordinate 28,540,181 of NC_140530.1, read as the reverse complement.
ACACAGAGACACACACACACACACGCACGCACACACACACACACACACGCACACACACACACACACACACACACACATACACACACACACACACACACACACACACACACTTTTGGGGGACTTGAGGTTGTAAGTTAGAGACCAGTATCTTTGTGCTCTCATCTTTTGTGATTGTACCATACCACACACACTGAATGCATTACATCTTAAAGACTTATGCTTCAGCAGGAAATCTACGTCATCACTTACAACATAGCGGGAAATGCATCGTAACCCTATGCTGTAACCTTCTACATAGCCAGAGAATTACCACCCAAGAAACGTAACTACATGTCGGGTCAGCACAGCCCACAATCAGTGGGTCAGGGTAAAGAGGGGTTTCCAGTCATGTTTTAAAATACAATGTAGATTTCAGACAGGAGCATAAATTAGGTATTTTAGTGCAGCATGTGTTAGCACGACGAAATGGATATGCTGAGATGCAAACTCCTTCATCCTGTAGTCAAACTTAGACACAGAGAATAATCATATAATTATGCTTGTCATATATACACTGGATAACAGTAAAATAGCACTGAACTTCAATAATTTCATTAAACTTGAATAAAAAGGCCAGACTGAGTTTTGACTTGGAGATGAGTGAAATTACTTGAATGAATATAAATCTGCCGCTTATTCAGGTTTGAAAGGAAATTCATTTGGATTCAACAAATGATCTCAGATTTGCTTGATTTGGATTTTGGACCATTTATTGCTAAAATAGACACCTTTATCTATCAAACCACAGTGTGCCCAGGTAAAACCCCAATAAATACATTTGATAGCTGACAACCTATAATGTATAGAAAGACTAAACATGTAAAAGAACTGGACTTCATTAGTGGCACTACCTTTGATGAGTTAACAGTGTTAAAGTATCTTTGGGATTTTGCTGTTTTAAAACAGATGACAGGCTTATGTGACTTAATGTACACAAGAATTTAGTGCAGGTCTAATTTCAGTGAGTGAGAAAAATACTTTAACAGGAAGAGATTTAATTTCTTTCTACATTTTTTTAAGTGGTCAGCCTTTTTAAGCTATCATTTTCATCCATTGTGTCCTTCACGGAAGCTTCAGTTTTCAGTATTTCTCATAAATTGCATCCTTTTTTTTCTTTTCTTCTTGATTTGTAAAAACACCTCAGGGTGGCACACATGATTTTTTGCTGTACTTTGCCTTGAGAGCTCACACGCATACATACAAACACATCTACACATGGATGGAAACATGGGATAAGAGCAAAACAGAAGCACATAAGCCAGCTTCCCTATCCATTATCTGTGGTGTCAGTAGTCACATGTTCAATTTTCGATCTCCTATAGGTCAACACTCCCATCACCTGTTCAGCAAGGGCTTTTGGGATTTAGAGTACCCTCAGGTCAACTCAAAATCCTTGCACAAGGTTTTACCATAGCTACTTTTGTGTGTGTGTGTGTGTGTGTGTGTGGGGGGGGGGGGGGGGGGGTGTTTGTGAGCAAGTATAAGAGAGCGAGAGACTGCATTGATTACGTAAATAGAGAGATTGCTCCAAAAGTCCTGATCAATAATGCCAATCTCCTGTCTTTACCACTTAATCAGGAAAGGATTAAATCACCTTCTCATTGGCCTGCAGGCACATGTATATGTATATGAAATGCCTTATTAATTTTCTACTTAATAGCTAAAAGCTCTGTGCCTCCACATTCTGAATATACATGTGTGGGTATGCATATTTCTACATTTGTCCAACTTTAATTTATAAGGGACAGCATTTTTGCATTAATTAAATAAATTAACTAAAATATGTTTTGTAACGCTCAGTTTCTTCTGAATCATTATTTCTATGATTAGCAGGTGCTTAATTAAGAAGTAAAGTCTTCCTGATTATTAAGGCAATAAAAAAAAGGACTGAATAGATGCACACACCTCACCTGCCACACAGACATGGATTGATGTCAACACGTGAATATGTAGATGTGAGATTGTGTAAAAATTCAAAGATGCTTCAGAGACGCAGCTGCTAACAACACATTGTGATCCAGATAGTTTCACTTCATGCTTCTTTATCTCAATATACACCTGTGTAGTTACACCACCACAGTCCTCCTCACTGTTATCCAGCTGGCAAGCGTAAATAACAATAAAATATGCAGGGAAATTAACTTCAAATACAAATAAACTTCACTTTACCTAATACAAGAATAAAACAAGGGAACTTACACACAACACCTTATATAGAAAGCAAGCTGTATTTCAATCCAATCAAATTAAGTCATTAGCGTGGTATACCTCAAGCTATTCACATATTGTGGAATAAGGTACAAACCCAGTTCCAAAAAACGTTGGGATGCTATATTTGCGAATCTCATAAAGTCATCTTTTATTCACTATTGAAACATTACATTTGAACTGAGAATATGTCTGGATATTGCAAAAGTAAGTGATTCTGAAAAAAAAAAAAGAAACGGCTGGAGAAATACATTGGAACTGGAGCGTTTTGGCAGAACAACAGTAGCACAAATAGGTATTAAAAGAGCATCTTAGAACTACAGTGTTTCTCATGGATGGATAGAGGTTCACCAGTTTGCAAAAAACTACAAACTGTACAAACTGTGGAGCAATTTCAGAATAATGTTCCTCAACATAAAACTGTGAATATCTCAACATCTACAGTATATAATGTCATTAAAAGATTCAGAGAATCTGGCGAAATCTCTGTGTGCAAAGGACCGGGCTAAAAATCTGTATTGGATGTCTGTGTTCATAAGACCCTCAGGAGCCACTGCAGTAAAAACAGGTGAGATTCTGTCATGGACATCACTGAATTGGCTCTGGAGGAACTTCCAAAAATCATTATCTGTGAACAAAGTTCGCTGTCTCATTCACAAATGCAAGTTAAAGCTCTATCGTGCAAACAAGAAGCTATATATGAACATTATCTGAAAGGTAATTTCAAATGCAGCTAGACAAAATGGAAAACTGTTCTATGTTGAAATTTGAACTTCTTTTTGGAAAACATAGACGTCAGACTATAAAGAGAGGAAATTGCCTAAGGAACTGCAATATTGCACAACTGGAAAAAAACATCATCATTACTATAAGTTATATAAAGGTTGTAGAGCAATAAATGCTCCCATCCAGATATTGTCATTTTTAAGGAAGGCCTTGCACGTTTCAGCAAGACAATGCTAAAATACTGCATTTATTACAAAAGCATGGCTTTGTAATAAAAGAGTCCGAGTGCTAAACTGGCCTCAGAATCAGAATCAGAAAGGGTTTTATTGCCAAATGTTGAGCAGGTTTACAACATTAGGAAATTGCTGCGGTACTTGGTGCAAACATACTGTCATATGGCCTGCTTGCAGAGTTTGCACCAATGGCACATCATGAAATGAACATTATTTCAAAGACTGTTAAGCGCATACAATCCTTTATCATACAAGAGTGGGACAACAAATACACCATGTGGTATCTTCAGTTTCCAGATGTTTGTGGTAAACATGGCCCTGTCCTAACTCATCTAAGATGTATTGTGGCCATCAAATTCAACATGACATTTGTTTTTTTCTTTAAATGGTACATTTGAACAAAGTTTAAATTCTGGATGTGTTCTCTATGTTCTGTTTAGAATAAAATATATAATTTTCTTTATATTTTATGTAGCGCCCCAACTTTTGGGGGATTTGAGGTTGTAAGTTAGAGACCAGTATCTTTGTTCTCTCATCTTTTGTGATTGCACTATACCAGCTATATCCGCTGAATTTGATAGTTTTGTAGTGTTTTCTTAAACACACATAAAGGAAAGGACATAATTCTGCAGCTAAAATATACCATTGTTTAAGTTCTGATCACTATATTCAGTGACAATATAATAACAAGTCTTGTAAAGATACAGAAGAGCACAGTAGGTGTATAAAAAAAAGTTGGCAGAATGTTAAGATAAAGTACAAAAACAGCCACAGTAGCTTCCTGACAGACATTTCGAGGCCACATGTGGACATACGCTGTCTCACTACACCATCAAATCAAATCTCTATTGCTGGATTTCAAAAACTCAGTCAAAATTACAAATGTATACCACACTCTTAGATATTAAAAGAACAGCAAGAGATATCTTGCTCAGAGCTCAGAGCTCGTCTTAATCCAAAAGATGACAGACACAAAACACCCGATAAGAAGAATGAAAGAGAGATTTAAGAGCTACACAGCATGCTTTGAGCAGAGACCCCAGGGAGCCATTTGAGCACATCGTACTGTGAACATCTTGCATCAACGTCATGTTTCAACAGGAAATCTGGGAATGTAACTGATCTATTAAAAAGCGATTTAGTCTGCGCCTCTCTCTGCTTTGTTGCGACTTTTATGTCTCAACCTCAAAACCCCATTGTTTTGTGAAAAAAAAAGTTTGTCATGGAGATTATGTAGATTGAAGTTCTTATCTTTCTTTATGGTACTGAGACTACTTTTTGCCCTTCTTGTTGAGGTGTAGACGACATGAAAATGACATGTTATTGCATCTAAAGGACATGCGTGACCCTATCTGTGCTATTTTACCAAGACTGATAGAACTGGCTGCCCTGGGAATCGTACAGTTACACTCCCAGGTTTTAGAAAGGCACACAATCTCAGCAAGCTCTTGTTTTCTTTTTGAGACAAAGTTGCCAGCATTTGCTTTGTCATCAGGATTTTTCCTGCTCCTTTTGCTTCTACGTATTGGTAAAGTGTCAACGTTGAGCTTTTGTGTTTTGTGCAAATGAAGAGAGCTAGCCAGCCGCAATGTAAACCAATGTAAAAGCATTATGGAAGCTATTTGTGAGGTCTGTGAAGAGTGACAAAATTCCCTAGGCACATACAAACAATTGTGCAAGTACACACACATTCAGACACACCACCTGCTCCATTTGCTATAATAGGTGTAAATGAATTAGATTTTGATGCTCTTTCGGCCTGGTGTTGAAAGTAAATGTCACTCTAATGGTGAGGCGTCTGTTTGTACAAGCCACTGATGATAGAGAGAGACAGAAAGACTGAAGCTGGGAGCTAGAAGAAAGGCGAATGGATTATAAGTGGATTTCAAAGAAGGTTACAGACAAGGATGGAGTGAAAAAGGTATAGAGGATAAAATGGTAGGAGCACATATTCACTTTTAGATGGATAAATGAGTTGTTTGCATTTATGGCTTAGCCCATTGCCCCAATAATGGCACTTCAATTATTGATTTGCCACTTACCAGATTACTGCAAGGATAAGAGACAGTGAGGAGAGATGTAAGGGTGGGGACAGAGCCATCGCTCATTCTCCAGCAAGGACACAAAGATTTCTAAAAAATTGCATAGAATCTACACTATGCAATCTAAAGTATGCTTCAACTTGCAGTGAATATCCACGTCAATATTTATGAACACAGACAACAGAACAACCCCTTGCAGCCTTTTAAAGACATGTGATTGAAAGATCAATAAATATTAAGACAGTGACAAATATGAGGATATATAAACAATGTTACAAAGACAAAAGGGAACAGTAACAAATGAGGAAAGCAGAGGCATAATTTTATAAGAAAATAACTGAATAAAAAAAATACACTGAAGATTTGTATAAAGGTGAGGGGAAATAGCTGTAAAGTTATCCTGTTTGAAAGATCAATGAAGTCTGCATAAAGCTTATTTATGATGCTGCATCTGTGTACCATAGATGCACAGATGGTGCATATGCTAAAAAGTGAGTTGGACATGGAAAGGGACAACATCAGCAAACAGGAGCAAAGCTTAAAGTATCAAAAACAATATGAAAAGCATGGAGAGTGGCCACTTCTGCTCTTTAGCTGTGTCCCAAAACGTAGGCTGCATCCTTCGGAGGACCCGGCCTTTGCGGCCTACGTGGGCCGGGTCCTTCGAAGACCAAGAAGGCCGGAAGTGCGAGGCTGTGAAATGGGACAGTCTAACCTTCAGATTTGCGTCACCGCTGTGTCGGTGGAGTTTAACAAACTCGGCCGTCTGCTCATTGCTATCTAAAATATAACAGGACACTGGCGTAAATTCTTGACCGTCAGTTTAATCAGTTTTCTGTTTGACATTTATTCAGCTGTGTGAAAATCCCGGAGGAACCCACCCGATGGATTAATAAAGTTTTATTGAATCTAATAATCTAATAACTTTGATCTCAGCCAAACCGATTTACTCCGGAAGCAATAAAACACCAAAAAAGGCCAAACAATTAAATTTTTAAGTTATCCGAGTGACTTATATATCGTGTTTAACCTGAATAGCGAAAGACGGCAGGGTCTGAAAACAATGAAGCCGGGAGTCCACTGCTCTCGCAGAGTGACCATTGAACCTCCGGCTAGATATCGAGCGGGTGGGTAACAGACGTCTACGAAATCGTCGGAGCACTTTTGCAAATATGCGATGTCTTGATAAACCAAGCAGATATTTGAAGTTTACACAGCTACTTTCTTGCCTGAAAATATGTTTAAAAAAAGTTTATTTTGTGACCCAGAAAGAGTAATATTAAAACTTAGTAGCGGCCGCCAGTGTTGGAAACTGAAATTGGCTGGGCCGCGCTATGAATTCTGGGATATGGTGGGCCACCAAGGACACACCCGACCCACAAATGTGACAAATGTGTCCTTCAAATTCGGAGAAATGAAGGACACATTTGTCGGCCGCATTTGAAGGAGTCGACGAATTGGGACGGCCTTCGTCGCCTGGCTGTGACGCAATCGGCCTTCAAATGCGGCCTCCGAAGGATGCAGCCTACATTTTGGGACACAGCTTGAAATTGGCTTGGACAGCCTTCATCGTCTGGCTGTGACGTAATGCGGCCCCCGAACGATGCAGCCTACGTTTTGGGACACAGCTTTTGTATGTTGCCATGTCTCTATAGCTAGCAGAAGGACAAACGATAGCACAAGGAGGAGTCTGCCCACAGACAGTTTTTTGTGACACTGCCCCCAAGTGACAGTACACTACCACAACATATTGGTCCGCAAAATCTGTCCATTAGCCCTGCATTGAACCAATGCAAAAACATAGAAATACCTTAAGGAAATATTTGCAACCACTTTCAACTTAAAGATCAGTAAATCACAAAACCATCAAGAAGAAGACAAGATTCATGTCCTTTGTAGAACTTTATTTTTGCTCATAGTCTGGCTTGTTTTCATGAGGCGCTTACTTTTGTTTCCCTCGTTTATTCTTTTTGTTTTTACTTGCTGTTCAGTTAGGTTTGGACATAAAAACTTGGCTGGGTTTAGGAACAGAATATGGCTTGGCTTAGAATAATTTAAAAAGTTAACCTGGCATGTTGAAAGATAATGCTAAAATCTGTCCAGTGCATATGATGCCAAGGTTTCCACCCGAGCGTAGGTGGGAGTGAGTTTGGACTCAGTTATTTCCATGCAGTATCATAATTCTGTGTTTGCAGTTGACAAGAAATTTAAACTTATATGCCTATTTTAAGTTGTTAAAATAATTAAATATATATCAGCCTTTTAAGAAGCAAATAAGCATGAAGAACTGGGGGATTTGAAGGGCAAATGAGGCTTAACCTAAAAGGTGATGCAAAGGCAAATGGCAGGGCCCGGTTGGGACATTGAAGCATTGAACATATGGGTTTGCCTCTTTGTATGTGTGTTCATAGTGTTTTCTTTAAGTGATAAACTTAACAATAATGAAAATTATGCTATTTTATATTGTAGCATATTTTGTCATAACTATAAAGCCTGTCTACATCAAATATTATGTTTTTTTATTGTTTCTTTGCTCATTTCTTTTCTTCTTTCCAGTGTCTCTCACTCTCCATGCAGTCTTACTTAACTCTTAACTCACATATTAAAATACTGCTTTATCTCCCTCCTTACTTAGTTGAAAGGAGAAAGAGGAAACTACAATGATCGCAATGAATAAAGGGTTTCTCTCAGTTTAAAGCTGCTTTTAATGATATGCAGAATCTAACAAGTCTCTAGTAAATGATAACAAGTAAGAGTGTGGGAGGCTTGTGTTCTGAGTATTTTCCTTTGGGCCCCACAGACAACAGAGGTCGCAATTTGTCATTCTACATGTGAGATTGTTTCTTATTTTTAGCCAGCAGCCTACACGCTTCACAACCATTTTTATGCCCTTTTAAAGGAGTGACTCTCTTGTCACCCCTTGCAAACAGTGGAAAGTCAGTGACACATAGAAAGCATATTCTCTCACACATTTGATTTTTTTTCTTTTACACATATGCAGTTTGGTGAAACATTGTCCTCTTTTTACACAAGCCAGTTTCTTGTTAAATAAGAGTTGCCCAATAATATCATCGAAGGAAAGTGCTCTACTTCTCTGAAACATGAACTATAATAAAACCTTTGACAATTACAAAACTGTAGCCATTTTATGCAGAAAAATACTGAAGTACTAAAAAAACCATTAAAGAATCTTCTACTGTACACTTGTCACTGTGGTGTATCTCTGTGAGAGTGCAGCAACCTGCATGTTAACTAGCCAGATTTTATTATTGCTGAGCTGTATGACTCACCTTTGATATTTATCTAAGAACCTCCTTGTGTCCCATGTTTTCTCCCTCACACTCATACACATATAGATCACCATATAGGAGCTGCCAAATTCTTAGACCCCACAATCTTAACATTTTGGCAGCTTTTGATTGTACATTGTACTGGAACTGTCGTTTCCCTACACAGGTAAATCATAATCTTTTATTTTATGCCATGACAGGCTGAACTACAAAAAAAGTAACATAAATAATTCAACAAATATGATGTTAAATATGTCAAATATAATTTGAGTCAATCAAATCTTAAGTTAAGCTCCTGTTAAATCAGAATATATCCTTAAAATGATCTTCTATGATATTTTCATACATTAAATACAAATTGTTTTGATTATTTTTTTATACCTGTCATTAATTCATAGACTTAAAATGGCTAACCAATCAGAGTTAATAATATAATTTTTTAGTGTAATTTAGTACAAAAAACAATTAACCACTATATTAAAATAATATAATACTTCTCTTAGTGTTAAGTATCATTATTTACAATATTTTGAATGTGATCACATTACAGTGCAGATGCATAGCAGCACCAGGGGTTAAATACTTTGCTCAAAGGCACTTCAGCCGCTGACAGACACAGTCGCGGCGTCTGCTGCCCTTTGATGTAGACTGCTTTTGAAAAGTAAAAGTGAAATCTCAAACTCTCAGCAGTATTTGTGAAAACAGCTGGTCTCATGCGGCAATATGTGCTGGAACGTTTGTTGCACTGAGTTGACCCAGTTATTTTGATGTACGTGTAAGCGTTCGAGTGTGCTTATGTGTGCGTGTTGACACGGTAGACCGATTCATCAGTTTTTGTCACGTTAACAGATTGACCTCACACCTGGGAAACAATGTGTGAAATGATGGCTGTGTGCACTTGTTTTTGTGTGTCATAGTGTGTCTGTGTTTGCTATGACATTTGTGACCGAATGAAAACATCATTGTCGGTGTCTTAGCGATATTTCATTGTATCAAAATAGCTTTTTATAGGCGTCTGGGGCATCCATTTTGTTTGTGTTTTGTTTGGATGACATTGTTCCATATGTGTGAATATACAACGATAGGTGGATGCCGACCCAACTCTCTGGAGTGGGGCCTCAGGGGTTCTACTTCATTCCTCGGGTGCTCAATTAGATTGGGATAAAGTGTGTTTGGAAGCCAGGTCAACTCTTTGCGTCTAGTGCTTCGTGAGCAGTTTTTTCAGTGTTGTGGGACACACTGGTGCGTCACGTTTCTAACTAATATCCACAAGAAAGTCAGGACACAAGATTTCCCAGCAAAATGTAGTAAAATAATAAATTCGTTTAACCTGTGAAGGTCTTTAATATTGTGCCTTTTGTGTTTGTGGATACATTGTAACACTTCTGCTTCCTTCACACAGAGAGTTGTCATAGTGAGAGAAGTTTCTGGGTAACAGACATCACACGTATTGCTTGAGTGTCAGACTGACTCAAGTCTGCTTTAAAAAACAAACAAACAACAAAAAAAGCAGATAAACAAAAGTACCTGTGGAAGGAGCTTTACAGAGCATCAAAGGACAAAAAAAGGAGTATAGAGAGAGTGTGTTTATGTGTGAGTTTGTGTGAATAAGAAATGTAATCAGAGCCAGTTCGCTGTGGAAAGACCTGTTTAGAAACCCAGGCTAGATTAATTTTGCATGCACGCAGGCAGCGTACACACACAAACCGTCATTTAACTTCAGCAGTGAGACACACACCTCAGCTGTCAGGCAGGCCCACATCAAATTACCGTAACTTCAACAATATCAATACACACAGGCACACATAAACCATCACATTAACCATCATACTCTCAGACTTCCACAGTGCCGGAGTGGATTAGTTCCATTGAGTTGAAATGGATGAAATGTTTTGAGGCATCAGTCGTTTTCAGGCACCTCTGTATGTGTATTTGTGTTATTCAAGATCAGAATTCAGATAAGATTAAGGTTATGGTAATCTTCAAGGAATTAAAGTCAGTGACAGTAAACGTCAGTGTCCTTTGTGTATGGGTTTGCCCTGCCATTACAATCTATTGTCTTCACATCATTTCACTGCCTTTAAAATCAAGTATTTGAGTTATAAAGTATGAATTTCTCTCATGAAAATTATATTTGTGAATTGGAATCTTAGGAGGTGAAATCGAGCAAACAAATCTTTCTAATGGTTCTGTTAGGCTGCTAGAACTAGCTCTCACATTGTGACTGTACTTCAGTCAGCCAAGAGATAGCAAAGCCTTTCAATTTAGACTGTTAGGTCAAATTACACACCGAGCAGAAAGTGGGCAATCACTTTTAAAATAATTCTTTCTTTGCAGTAGAGCTGGGCGATAGAACGATAACGATATGTATCGCGATATAACTTTTACTCGATAGAGAAATTAAGCTATCGCGATAGACCTCGCCGCTCTTGTCCTCTTAAAATAAAAAAATAAAAAATAAAATAAAAAAAAAAGGTCAGCCAATCCAAACTAAGTAGCGCAGAGCCGAACCAATCACAGCCGCAGCGTCACGTCGCGTGACTTGTTAGGTACAGCACAAGTGCCAAGCCGCACGTGTGTTTGTTTGGGAAGCAGCCAGCAGGTAATGGAGCCAGCGCATAATGGAGGACATGAGTGTGCCGACTAGAAAAATCAACCGAGCGTGACCGAAGAGAAAACAGATGACGGTTCCAATGCCGGAGAGATTGTCGAACGGAAGAGCCATAGAAGTTCCGTAGTGTGAAGGTGTTTCGGCTATTTCAAGTCTGACAAAAAACAGAGTAGCGTGCACTGTAAATTGTGCCGAAAGCAAGTCTGGAAATACAATAAACTGGTGCATGCGTCACACTGTGCGCCACGTTATTGTTTCGGTGAAATGAATTTCTACAATACTGTTACTGTTAATTCTACTCTCTGCAGTGTTTAAATGCTTACATATACACACAGTTACTGTCCCTCCACACATACGACTCGGTTCTGCTTCTATGCCGCAGCTTTGTTTACTTTTTCCCACCGAGGCTTCTAGACTTCTGATTGGCCAACATTTCTGCACGGTTAGGAATCTAGCTCCACCTGCTGCTTTGGCATGTTCATAGCAGCGTTTTCTTTCATTTCTGCCTTTATGTGTGGACGGGATTATTTTTTAAAACGAAAACGGAAAATCTCCGTTTTCAAAAATACCCGTGTACGTGTGGACGTAGCCTCAGTCTCTGACTGGAAGCGCTAATTCGTCATTCGGCTTTTGTCAGACTAAAGTAACTGTTAAAACTGTTTGAAAAGCTCAGCTATACTACAAGGAGAGATTGAGAATTTCCTTTTAGTTCTCAGTTTATTTGATATTGACAAAAGTTAGTCAGTTTTGTCTGTTCTTCTGTAAAACAAACTAAGATTTATTTTTAGAATTAATATTTTGTTTCTAAGTGGAATTGACAATTTAGTCTGTTTCGTTTGTTCTATTTTGAAACTTAAACGCTTTAGCGGCTGCCTTTTGTGTAGTTTGCAATATTTGCCTTTATTTATCTGAAAAAGTCTCATGTTCCTTAAGTACATCTACCCTGTTGAACTTATTATGGGAAATAAATATTTAAATAAAAACAAGCTGCTGATTATTTCACATTTTACTTGTGAGCAACGGCACATTTAAATCTTACAAATATAGTTATTTGGCTTATATCGTGATAGATATCGTTATCGCCTGAAATGAAAAAAACATATCGTGATATGAAAAAATCTCATATCGCCCAGCTCTACTTTGCAGCTTCTTCAATCTGGGAAGCACTGCTGTGCCAGTACTGACTTTCAGTTTGTCCAGACACCATCACATTTGCCTCTTTCCTTCACATTACTGTTTCTTTTCTTCCTTTTTAGATAAAACATAGATATCATCTTCATATCTTGAGTCTGCATGAGTTTTCTTTTCCCCCACATTTGGGATGCGAATGTATGTGACCGGTCTTTAGCAGCATACATAAAAATGATTAGGTGAAGCGACAACGTCAACTCTGGCCACTATAGTAAAGATGGAGGGGCAACATATTAATTTCCTCAAACTACTTTAAATTCATTGAAGAGAAGGCATCAACTTGTTGGAATACGTAATTAAACACTAATTGATGCATATTTATGAGTACAATATTGTTTTTTTCTTCTTCTAAATAACCTAAAGAAATGACTCACTGTATTTTTAAGCTCCCATATTTCTTCGTACTTTGATTCAGAACATTTTCATACATGCACAAGAACTCACGTTAGAAATGCACAGTCACATCTGCTTGATTCAGTATCTCTTCTTTCCCTTTTCTTGCCAGTATCCTAGTCACTTCAAACTCTCAGTCCACCTGATGGCAGTCAGCCAAATGGAGGAGGCCAACCCATAAAAGCTCCATCCTGCTCCATAAAGCACTGACTAAAACACACTTAAACAACGAGCCAACAGAGAAAATGTGTTTTACGTCTTAGTTCAGAACCCCAGGGTGTGGATACATTAAGACATTGATATACAGTTCTGGTGAATTAAAGACCCTGAGGTTTTTTGTTTTTTTTTTTTGCTTTATCAAGCATCTGGCGAATGTCACACAAAGCTAGTCAACTGTGTCCCAGCGTTTTAGTATTTAGAAATTAATTGTGTGTTCAACAGAAATTAGCCTACAAAGTCATGTTGCAGCATGTTTCTGTCATTGCTACATTTACAGGATAAATCCATCAAGAAGATGTTTATTTGTGCAGCAAAAGTAATAGTGGTACGACAACTGGGTTGACCTTTTTAATGTGCTTAAACAAAAACAAAACAAGTCTAAATGAATAACCAAGTAATTCTCAGGGTTACAGCTGGTTTACTTTGTGGATATTTGTGCTGCAGCCTAAATGCAGTGGTACACATAACAAGATGTTAATGACACCTTGAAAATTATTTGAATGGTATGGAGCAAAGCAACCAAAAGAACCAGTTATCAGAAGTGGCAGATTAAGTCTGAATTCCGCATACCCTGGAAAATGTTTTTCACACAGTATTGACTTAGGGCTGTTCGATATAACGATATATATCGGATGACGATATAAAAATGTCTATCGTTTCTTTTTACGCTATCGTTTGTTTCGTGGTGTCGCAAAATAAACAGTTTACGGCAATATTTTTTCATCGTTTTGAGGGTCACTGTAGTGGCTATATTAATTTCTTAACGTTCTCTCTTTCTCTTTCTCATATATTTTATATAACCACACTATGGAGGGACAAGCGCCTGTTTTTATGCGTTGTGGTTAGCAACAACGACGGTAACAGCATCGGGTGTCCGCTTGTTTATGTTCCACATAAACCTTTCACAATAAAGCTCAAGATCCTGTTGAGACTTTTCAAACTAAACTGAATCACGTGAAAGAGCAGATTATTTACGGATGAGAATTAAATGGCCTTTACAACTTATGTCTAAAAATGTATAGTTTCATGCATCGGTTAAAAAACTCGACTCCAGCTACATGACGCGCAGCTGGAAACACTTCCCGCAAGACGAGCTGCCTGAGATTCACAGAATTTACAGAAAATGTTACATTTTTGTGATTTATATCGTTATCGGGACGATAGAATTCTTATATCGGGATATGAGATTTTGGTCATATCGCACAGTCCTAATATTGACCAACTTTGTTAGGTTCAATGAAAGACTCATTATTGATAATGGAACAACAGCTATTTCATTAGTGTCATTTTTGTATTTTTGTTTCTGTAGGTTCGTTCATGGTGGTGAACGCTTCAGGCCGGGCATCAGGTCAGAAGGCTCACTTGTACATGCCCACCCTGAAGGAGAATGACACCCACTGCATCGACTTTCTTTACTCTCTATCCAGCCGGGATGGAGCCAGCCCAGGCACACTCAATGTCTATGTCAAGGTGTGTGTTCAGTGTGTGTGTGAATGACAGGGCGGGAGCGGGTAGATTGACATATGAAGGGCTTGATGAAACTTGAACATGTACACAAACAAACACACCTCTGTTCTCTGTTAGGAGGGATGAAGTTAGCCCTCCGGCACTAAATATCTATCTGTGTGTGTGTGTGTGTGTGTGTGTGTGTGTGTGTGTGTGTGTGTGTGTGTGTGTGTGTGTGTGGCTGTGTCTGTCTGTCTGTCTGTGTGTGTGTCTGAGAGAGAGAAAGTAAGAGAGAGAAAGGGAGAAAGAGAATAAGTGATAGGTAGGTAAACAGAAAGTCATCATCTATTCCCTTTTAGCAGGGATCAAGTTAGCTGTAGTATAGGCTGCTAGATAGCAGAGCTCTTGATTTTTATGTAGTTTGTGGACTTTTAGAAAGAAGGTATTATTTTCAGCTTGCTTCTATTAATGGACTCAAAAGCTGATTACGAATACCAACCATTAAAGTAAGCTAACAGTAAACATTAGGAGTAGCTGCCATGGGATAGAACAGTAGTAGGTATGGACTTGCAAGAATGAATTTTTTATGTTAAAGTACGAATGCACTCATGGGCACCTGAGTAGAATTAAGAAGAAGCTATGGATGGTGAATGGAGATATGAAAAGACAGAGTAAAGAGGGAAACTGGAGAAATATAAAGCTGTGTGGAAGGCATACAAAGAAAAGAAATGGCATGAAGACACTGATGAAGGTATGGAAACGAGTAAGGAAGGTGAAATGCTACAGCTTTATTATACAGAAGCATGGTGAAAAACCCATCAAAAAAATTTGAGGATTTGGCTTTGAAAACAGTTCATGAGTGAAACGACTTTATGAGTAATGTGTCTAAATGTGAAATAAAAATGGAACATCATTGTCAATAATGGTAGATACAGCTGATAAAGTTAGTAATCCTGGAAATTATGTGTTTTCCTTTATACAGCTCTACATATTCAGCTGTCTCCATACTATGACGTCTATAACTTCTATAGTTCTATGACTGCAGACGTTTGTGCAATTGATTCAGACACAGCTTAAAATGCAAAACTATTCACAGTAAAATGTAATATGTCAGGTTATAATGGGAAACAGCATGTTACTGTTGGATTCAGTAGTTTTCTTACTGCAGTTTGTTAGTTTTACCCTTTTCTTCGTTTTATCCACTAACTCTGCTTTAATTAAACCGTGCCTCTTTTTCTCTCCCTGCCTGCAGGTGAATGGAGGTGCTCAGGGTAACCCAGTGTGGAATGCCTCTGATACTGTCACTGAAGGTTGGGTGAAAGCTGAATTGGCTATTTCTACATTCTGGCCCAACTCCTATCAGGTACTACAAATGCACACAAGTCCTCTGGACATACTCTCACAGACATTGTTTAGGTACTGTACTGCTTAGATGCACATAAATAACAACAAATATGTCATCATCCAAAAACACGTGGATCTAACTGTAGGTTGAGCACAAAAGGTACATTTCATGACAGTCATTCTTTAATGACTTTCTCTGTTGTGTACGTGTGTGTGTGTGTGTATTGGTCGGTTTAAGGTACAGAGACATACCCTGCTGTGTTATTTTATGAGGCTCCACAAAAGCAACTCTGTTGTACCTAATGACTGAGCTGTGCTCAGTAAATGCAGGCACCCCTGTGTCTCACACAGATACAAGGCACAATGGTAATCAAAGTGAATTAAATGTCAGTGTGTCTCTGTGCATGTTTCCTTCCCTAATAAAGAGTCACCACCTGGGGGGGAAATAGCACTCAGTACAGTACAGAGTGCTGGAGGCCACTGAGGGCAGAAACAAGTTTTAAAGACAATTTAGTTCCTCTTTTGAATTGTTTAACTGTTCTAGATCAATAATTTGTTTGTTATTGGAATATCATATCAACATAGAGTGCTAGATATTTGAATATTCAGATATTCCCCAGTGGGAATGCATCGAAAAATAAAAAAAAAATTCTGACAAAATCTCACTAGAAAAATATTAGAGACACAAAACTGTAAATAGTGAACAACATGTATGCTTATCAGGGTCAAATCAGCACCAGCCTTTGTTTATATAGCGAAACAAATATGTGCAATCAATCAAAGTTGGGAATAGAAATCCCAATTTCACACAGTGACATGCTATTACACAAATCAAAATAATGTTGTAAATGCTTATAATTTCAAATTAAATTCAGTTTACCAACACTGTAAACAACATTGTCAAACTGTTGCTAATACAGCAAAGCTTTAGCAGTGACTGTGACTTTTAGAAACTTGATATGTATGCCAAAAGGGATTTATTTTTGAAGTAACAGAGGAGAGTAAAGACTTCCCAGAAGTCTTAAGTATTCAGAGTGAGTCGCAGCTGATACTGCTGAGAATCCTGACAAGTACAGCACAGAGGTGTGTGTGTGTGTGTGTAGCGTGCGTAGTGTGTATGAGTCTATATATGTGTGGGTCAGGAGTGCATGGCCCCTTGACAGCCCTGCTGACACCCTGTTCTCATCCTGAGAGTTTGCATAAACTCTGTTGGAAAATATAAGGGACTGTCCTGTTGGGAGAGTAAAATGAGAAAGACACAAAAGAGCAATTAAAAATAGGAAGGAAAAATAGAGGAAAATGCGAAAATATAGAGAAAATATGGGATGGTGGAAAAGTCTGAAAAGTACAACATAGATAAAGCGTGGAAGAAAACAGGAGGAAAAGTAGAGGAGGTTTAAATGAAGAAGAGAGGAAGAAGGCAGAGGAGAGGCAGCATATGTGCTTGGCATAAGGATGGAGACAGAAGGGATGAAGTGAAAAGAGGAATAGTTGCTGACTTTTAGTGGAAAACTCCCCTGGGGTTCCCATATGAGCTTCATAGGGATGTCAAGATGTTCCAGTTTGTGAAAGAAAGTTCTTATTTTTGAATTTCATTATAATGCTTGCATTTCTTTCATTCTTTCTTCCTTTCTTCTGTCTGGTCTAAGGTAATATTTGAAGCCGTTTCAGTCCAAGGCCACCCAGGTTTCATCGCCATTGATGACATACGAGTTCTGGCTCACCCATGCCGTAAGTGGGAGAGATTGTGAATGTGTTGTGATGGTTGACCCTGCACAACTGTAGCCCTGCTGAGCATCATCTGTTTTATAGATGTCGCACACTTACACACACAAAAACACAGCATAAAGGACAGATTGTGAGGGTCGCAGACAGATTGTAGAGAGCAAGGAAGAAGGTCCAGACCCAGGGTCTTCATCACTCAAATGTGACAAAAACACTTTGCTTCACAAAACTCTGGACTGCTTATTGCCACAGTCTGAGGTCTACTTACTGCGCCCTGCCTTCTCAGTATTCTGCAACTCCTGACATTCTCCTTCTGCTCCTATTAACTGTTTATGTTGTTTCAGGAATCAAAGTTTTACACTCAGTTTTACGTCTATTTTATAGATAGGAATCAAATCATACTTAGTCATCATATTAGAGCAGTATAGCTAAATTAATTGATAAATGATATTGCATTCATTTTGAAAGGATTATAAATGAAAATGAAAAGTATTTTATTTTTAATCACTCCACTAGTATTATCTTTGTATTTTATCTATGTTCGGTCTGTCCACCGTGGTTCTCTTGCTGATCCTCTCCTCAGCCCTTCTTTCTATCTGCCTTGTATCTTTCCTTTGAACAGCCGACGCAAAACAATCAGTTCACCTTTGCAAGCCACTAATCGTATTATTCAAAAAGAGAGCAAACATATTTACAGTGTAAGGAAAAACTAAAATCCAATTTAATTTTAAAAAGACTGAGGAAAAAGATGACTATAAAAATAATGAAAGATTTTCAAAAAAAGCAAATCTAAGTTTTTGCCCTTGTCATTTGCAACAAGCTGACCATTAATGTCAGGACAAATTATCATTGTTGAGTGATCGATGCATACTCTGTTAGTCTTATCTATGTCTGCAGACAGTCAAAATGAAATTAACCAGTCGCAGGCTGGTCTCAATGGCAGACCAAAGTCACCCAGCTGTCTGTCTCACTGACAGACCTTTGCATCTGTCTCATGGCCACAGAATTTCTCTGCCGTAGTCCAGACAATGTTAAGCTCTCCTAGAACTGAATTAGTATCGTTCATGGTTTCCCTGAAAGTGTGAACTCTTAAACTGTAACAGTAACACTTTGAGCAGCAAGCAATTTATTTTTTATTAGCATGTTAATTTAGGGTAATTGGGATATTGTTTATCATTTAAATAATTTATTTGTTTTTGCAGACTATATATGCATTTGATGACTTCAACAACATTGAATTCAACGTGTATAAAAAAAAGACCAAGAAGAATGGATTTATATTTATCCTGACTTTTACACATCTATATCATCAGCACATTGCTGTCTGTGTTGCAGGTAAAGCCCCACACTTTCTACGCCTGCAGAATGTGGAGGTAAATGTGGGTCAGAATGCTACTTTTCAGTGTACTGCTGGAGGGAAGTGGTCTCAGCATGATAAACTCTGGCTGCAGGTGAGTATGTTCACGTTAGTAAAACTGTGCATAAATGGATATATATACATATATGTTTGTTAAAAGGAGGGACAGAATACCACAAACCAAACCATATTTACCCAATTTACCCAACTTGGGGACACAAATATGAATATATAAAAAAAGTGTACTAACAGTATTACTAATGTCAACAACACTGCACATTTATAGACATCAGTACCTACAGTACGTACTGCTGTTTACACCTGGAACTTCTTCCTAGACTTTAATTTTAATGGACATATAGGATAAACGGGTATATATTTTTCAATAAACTAAAAGAAACTAAAAGAAAATTTAAACCATTGAAAGGCCAACATAACAGATAAAGTTATTATTCATATATTATTCTTAATTTTATTTTATAGTATTGTTTGGCGAACATCCCAAGTATTACCAGCTCTATTTCAGAATTGATTAAAACTCCTTGTTCTGCTTTGCACCAGTGATTCCATCCTTGCACGTGTGATTTGTGATTTGAGTGTATATGCTGTGTGCAGCCATGCCTATGTACTCATTCTGCTTTACATCCATGTGCATTGGCAAGCTTACATGTTTTCACTAAATGAGTATGTACTGCTGAGAATGCTCCAAAGGAGATCAGTGACCCTCCTCACCCAGGGGGTCTATATCTGAGAGTATGATACCACAATCATACGCAAAGCAAAAAAAATGACAGTAAACACTTGGAGTCTTTGTTGAAAACTCTCTGGTCTTTTCCACCATGCAGCAATGGAATGGTAAAGACACAGCCCTGATGGTGACCAGGGTGGTGAACCACAGACGTTTTTCTGCGACCGTTAGCGTTGGCGACACATCTCAGCGCAGCACAAGCCGCTACCGGTGTGTCATCCGATCAGACGGTGGATCTGGGGTGTCCAACTACGCTGACCTCATTGTTAAAGGTACGTTCATCTGTTTAACTTCTTTAAACTACAAAAACAAGATGATTTATCTTTCATTTAAAACCAGAGCATCGGAAAGGAATTTTGATGGATATAAGTAGAGCATTGTTCAACAAATCAGATCAGAAAGGATGCAGTAAAGTGGGACAGTTTCTTTAGAAAGTGAGAAACAAGCCTGGGTTGTGGTTGTGTAGTTGCGTGTGCATTTGGCTGTTGCTCATTAGGGATGTGAGAATGCTGAGGATAGAATACTGAATAGATTTGAGAATAGTGCCTAGAACTCACAATGAGCCCTCATTCACTCAGTTTCTGCCCGTCTTTGTCCATCTTTTAGTTCATTTTCTTCCCAGTATGTTGATTCTTATTCCCTCCCTTTCCCACAATCTTCAAAACTCATACTGCTATTTTGTTTAGTTATTTTAAATATATATGAAAAAAAAAATTTTTTTATCCTCTGAATGTTCATAGTCACCTAATTAAAAGATGATTTTGTAATAGTTTATAATAGTTTCTTCTTGATTAGGTCAAAGGAAGAGTACAGCAGTACTTCAGCAGGACTGCAGATAAAAGTTGGATAGAAAACCTTTTGGGTCATCTGTTATCATATACAACTCACAGAACTACTCAAGATATCCACATCCCAAAAAGTTGATTCTGTTCACCTGAACGTAGCGTTTTCAGTGGGATGTGTACATCCACTGGGTGATGTGTCCACTGGCCTGTAGGTGTAAATAGACTGCGGAGTCGTGGCCTGACGAGTTAGCTCTTCTGTGTTGTGCCATCCACTTAAGCAGAGGTTGTTTGATGACAAAACGTTTCTCCCACTGAAAACGCTATGTTCAGATGAACAGAATCAACTTTTGGGGATTTCCTTACCTGGATGATTAAGCAGGCATCAAGACAGAGATATCGAAATATTTCAAACCTATAAGAAATGTGTGATATGCACACAGGTGTGATGTAATGGGGTAGCTAAACATGCAATGTAAAATAGAGACAATTTAAACACTAGCATATCAACAATATAAAAGAAATGCAAGAACATGCAGAGAATACATCATGCTGCCAAACATAAAAAAACCTAATTGTCTCAGATAAGCTGAAACTATGCTTATAAAGCAAAAATAGAAGGTAATCATTAATCTGACTAATGCTAAAGAAAGTAGCAATGATTTGCTTACAAAACTGATTCTTTTTTCTGTCTCCTGCCTGCTTCTTCTTTTCTTCTTCAGTGTTTTGCTTTCATCTCTTCTCACCTCCTGTTTCCTCTGCCCCCGTAGTGTACTGTTCTGTGCTGTTCGACAAATCCTCTCACTGAGGACATTCAAATACTCTAATGCAATCTATCAACTCTGTGACAGGGTAAAAATATGAAGGAAAATCTGCCATTTAGCAAGTTATTCCCTCTCCCATGATTCTTGTGAACAACAGGAAATATGGTCCTGTCCTGCTGAGAAGGATATTGATGTACTGAGTAGGCTGGATAATATTGTTGTAAGGACTTTGATAGAATTATAGCATTGCAGCTATCTGTTGTTGTCAGACATAATTACATTCTTTTACCTCTCCCCATCTCCTTCTGTTGCACTGTGTTTTTAATTCTTTTTTTATAACGATCTTTGTCTCCACCTCCAACTTGTGGACTTCATGAAGTTCTGAATAAATAGGAAATAATCATTCATTTTTTTCAATGTTGACCTGATCGACGTAGCGCCTGCTAAAGGGCTTTCTGTCTCTCATGAAGTCTATAAAAGGGTTCAGTTAGTTATTGCTCAACATAGTGAATACTTGTATTTTAGTACTGATACTTAATTATATGTGAAGCAACACGGAAAAAGATGCGAACACCAAGCAATGTATGCTAATATGTTAGCCTATTAGCACTCTACGATTCTCTTAAGCTAGCTTTCTTGCAGCATGGCACACAACAAAAGTAACAGGTATTTTTTCCTGGCATTTATCCTTTAAGAAATAAAGTATAAGACCCCAAGCTCACAACTTTTATTCTCTTTTTAAGTGTCCTTGACCATGACACTGAAGCCCTATGTGTTCAGTCACTGTAGAGCTGAGTTTATGCTTGATCGCTTGACATTCTCCGGGGCTGCCTTTTGACAGCATCTTGTGTTGCATCCTGACCAAAGTTTATAACCAGGGAAAAGGGGTCCAAACACAAAGGAATGGTTTTCTGCAGTTATAGTGTAACATACCCTTCAGTCCATGGGTTCCACTATTTATCATATATAAATAGTATATATCTTGTGTTTATTTAAGAATAGAGTGCTCCCAGTGAAGCTTAAAGTAGATGTCTAGGATGCATTTCCCACAAACACACCTCTCTGCCCTAAAATATTTAGTGTGAAATATATATATTTTTTTATATGTATTAAATATATAATCGTGCGGCGCAAGGGGGATTGAACTGTGTTTGTTTTTAATGGAATTTGAATTGCATCACTGAAATCCGTTTCAGTGCAGAGGCGCTCCAGCCTAAATTATGTTCTCAATGCATATTTGGTTTGAATTATGCTGTTAACCTTATTTGGTGTGAAGGATGTTTTAATCTGAAGGGAGGCTGGAATGTGTAGCCTGTGTGTGTGTGTGAGTGTGCTGTTTTGATTAGATGATAGTCCAGGGACTGAAATTGTCATTACCATCTGTTAGCAGAACGCACAGACTGTACTCCTGAGAACATCCAAATGTGTGCGTATGCGTGCGTGTGTATTGCTTACCTTACTGAATGTGTCTGTGTGCATGCGTGTGTTTCTGTGTCTTACTCCTGTGTGTATGTGTTTGTAGCTCAGGTGCTGTCAGCCATGCATTGTGCCAGGGGAATAGCCCATGCCAACACAGTGAACGAGCGAGAACGGAAAAATTAAACACACGCACATGCATGAACACACCTCCCCGAAGCCCTGTGTGCACAGTGTGTGCTGCTAAATGTGTGTAAATGTGGCATTGTCCTTGATTCACACGTTAGTGTACTTGTGAGTTTTCTAATCTATTCATTCATGTGCTGTAGAAACATCCTGTGTGGCTTAATTTCTCTCTGGGCGTGTGTATCATCATGCCTTTTCATTTGTGTTTTCACATGTAAGGTATCGTAAGGTTTTCAAATTAATTTGTGCAGGTATGTGTGTGTTTGTGTCTTCTTCCAGGCTTTCTAAGTGAAATCAGGGTTAATTAGTGTGTTGTTCAGCCAGGTGTGACAACAGGAATCTGGAGAGACTCTTCTAATCTGACAGCACCCTGTGTGACTGTATGTCTGTCTCCCATACATGCTCATGCATGAATATTCATTTTGTGACACAATAATGCTGACCAGCTGAGCAGATGATTTCTTCCTTGTTGACTAAATTAGAAAAGACAGCTGAAATGAAATGTTCTGAATCAGCCGAGCTACTGCCTGGTGGAGGTAAATTTCTTTATTACTCAGTACAGTTAAACTCATTACAGCTAAACCTATTCCAGGATAAAATGACTGAACTGAGCAAAAATTGGCATGTGTAGCAACTTTCAGGTAACTCTTTTTGCGGTGTTTTGTTTGCAAAAAAATCGGACAATACTGGGGAAGATTTGGGTTCTATAATACTGCCAGAGCCAAAGAAAGACATTTTACCCACTGGTCTTCAGATTTTAACATTCATCTGAAGAACGTGGAGAAAAAGCAGACGGAAGTCAGGCTTTTTAAGTATAATGCACAGCTTTACACCTCTTCTGTCATCTTTCCATCATTCAGTGTCCATATTATTGTTTCACCTTACTTCTTTCTTATTCATGCCTCTGCCTGACTTCACACCTCTCTTGAAGTTAATATACGGCAAGGAAAACATGCAGTGACAGCCGTTAGTTGTCAACAGCACCTCCTCCTCCTCCACCTCCTCGCCTCTTTAAAAGCATTACATCTTTGCATTAAAGATAACCTAGTGTGGTTGTTCTTTTGTGTCATGTATATGTGGTTATAATGGTGCTTGCTCATATTAACACTAAAAATAAGTATATGTAAGTGGAAATGGTGATAAAGTCACTAACATATACTCCTCTAGAAGACAAAGGGGACTAGATGGGATTGGAAGAATAACTGGAAACTGTAAATGTAAAATGAATGCACTGTCTCCAATACACTAAGAAAAAATCCAGTTGCAGTTAAAAAAGCATGTCAACAAAATGACTGAAAGCATGCAACGCTTCCACACAAGCCAGGCACAAAGTTTCCCAAACAGACACTCACGGCTATAGAAAGTTTAGCAAAACACATACACACATCTACACCCACACACACACGCACACAGATGTTTTTCAATGCTCCTGTGCGTTTCTCATTTGTATTGCTCTTGTAGAACAGATGCAGTCAAAGCCCCAGGGCAACAAGGTCTCAACCATACCCCCGGCTGTACTTGTGTTTGGGTGTGTGTGTGTGTGTGTGTGTGTTAAAGAGTGAGCAAGCCTACATGCTGACATGTCTCAGGGAGTATGAATTTAGGCTGTATTTGAGTTGTGAATGTGGTGTATTGTGCATGGGCATGGGCATCAGTGTGTATGTGTGTACAGTTCTGTCTGTCATAGATAAGACTCAGTGGGGCGTAGCAGAGATCCAGGAGAGCCACTGACAGCCAGTGCCCTGTGGACACCATGCAGAGTGTGTGTAATGGTTATGTGTGCGAGTTCCCCAGGAATATGGCCACATTTTTCTAAGTCTCCCTCGGTGGTCATAAAGCTGATTGTAGTCCAAGAATTAGACCTAGCAGTGCCACTGCAATGTGTAAGGGTCTCTGAGTGTGTATGTGTGTGTCTGCATACTGTATATGTGTGTTTGTCCATAGAGCTTTCAGTCGCCCAAAGCACATTCCCAGCATCTTCTGTGTGTCTGTTCCTTGATAAGGAAATCAATAGGAGAGTGGACAGCTCAGCTGTATGTGTCAGATCTCTAGAAACTCACTGACGCTCTGAACCCCCACTGGGTGTGAACACAACACAACCTTCAATTTATAAAAATAACTGTTGGAAACTATGTTAGACTTCCAAGTGAGGAGTTTTATTCCAAAATGAGATGTCAAACATTTAAAAGGCAGACAAATGCGATGTCAAACATTCACACGAAAATCAATTTCCAAGTTTTCCAAGCAGTTGTTTGCAATAATATTTGCACAAATGATGCCATCTTCTTAAAGCCTTAACTTATCTACATGCACAGTTCATTCTGTAAACAAACCTGACATTCATTTTAGATGGTTTATGCCCTCAAGATATTAGGGAGGCTTTCATAGTTTGACATAGAACACAAGTGTCAGAACAACCAGCTGTAAATACTTATCAAAACAGCATTTCTGTGAAAAATACAACAAGGTAATGCGAATGTCATGACTGTGTTTTTCCACTGATAGTTTGTGAAAATGTGCATTAAATGTACATCAACATGAAATAAAAACACATCAAGAAAGTGAAAGATATTATTAGTTTTTTGCCCAGATAAATAAAATGATGAAAAACTAAATAGAAATAATACCCAATCACTGTGATTTATGAAGGTCTTATTATTTAGTCAAATTACCTTTAAGCAAGCATGGGAGGAAGTGTATCCAGTAATTCTGGAAAAGGGAAATCAAAATGTAATAGTTATCTCACCAGCTGTCATGGTAATGTGGCCAAATTTGTTTGTTTTTTTAAAGTCATTACCTGCAAAACCTTTACTCGTGTAATTTGATCTTTTTTTGGCATAAAAACTGATAGATTACTCGAACTTGGATTGCAGAAGAGCTGCACTGCACTGCTGCAGCTCAAGAAAATAAAAAATGGATAACAAATAAATAAAATGTTTATTAGTTTATCATACTTTCATAAGTTTTGTAAAGATGAGCTCCCCGAGGAGAGAGGAAGTGTAAAAAAAGTGTGCAAAGTTGTTTGTTTGGCTACATCGGGGAGTATGTAGGTTTCTGTGTGTGTGTGCATGGAATAAGAACGGAAGCTTAAGCCAGTGTACACTCCGCCTGCCTCTTTAACCAGGTTCTTAGGGCTTGCCTTAGGGTGTGTGTGTCTTTAAGTGTGTGTGTGTCTGTATGTCTGTGCATGCGTTGTGTTGTGTTGTGTACACTGAGCAGTTTGTCATGTAATTGGTATTCCATGTCCATTTCTCTTTCATGTGCATCTCCTTCTCTCCTTGTGTGTGTGTGTGTGTGTGTGTGTGTGTGTGTGTGTGTGTGTGTGTGTTAGTACAAGAGAGTGGACACTTCACACAGAATTTCTGAAGAGAAATATAAGTAATGCATGAACAGGTACGGTGAATAACGGACGAGAAGGACTGCGGGTGAGAAAAGGAACGAATTGGACAGAGAGAGGAAGTAAGAAGAGGGTCAGCAAGGAGTGAGGGAAGCAGGCAGGAGAGGATGCAGTAAAGGTGAAAAGTTGAAATCAGAAACAGGACAGCACAGATGAATGAGTAAAAGAAAAATGTGTTTACAGCAGAGTTCAAAAGAACAAGGGAGAGGACCACAGAAAATGAGGTGAAAAGGGGGAAAAGTAAGAAGAAAGTTTGGGCGAATCAAAAGCAAGAAGATTTAATTTATCACTGCAATGATAACTGGAAAAAAAAACAGAAACGGTAAAAAAACAGAAGTGAGAAGCAAGGAGTAGGGAAGTCAAGCAGGTAGAAGTTGACTGTCATCTTTATGGACACTTTGACGGGACGTAATGTGGCGCAATCCCACAAATTCTAGTGAAAAAAGATTCAGGAGGCTGTGTCTGCACTCATGGTCATAATTACTATGAAAAAATAACACATACCACTGAATTGTTTCCCCGGTGACAGCATTATGTGAAACCTTGTCAGATATACTCCATACAACACGAAGACCCATCATAGTCTGTCAGACCAACCGCTGTGGTCTGAGAGGTACTGATAACACAATCTATCCTTATTTATTCCATTTCCATAGTTTAATATTTTTCTGCAAAAAGTTTCAACAGCATAAAGACAGCGTATGCAAATGTCGAAAATGCGCAATTATTACTTCTGTTGAAATTTAAGAAAGGCATAAAAACATTTGCATAGGGCATGTTCCTCTGTGTGTTTCATAATGCTCCAATGTTTGCAGTGGGTGAAAACAGACGTTTATACAGGTCTGCAAGACGGGGTTTGGCATTTTCTTGCTGAAATAGACTTCTGGATGGCACCGTGTCACTCCTAAACCCGTATATACCAGCAGCATCAATGTGGTTATCACCAGTATGTCATCCATGGCACTAACACTAACTTTTGCATCAGTCAGTCTCAAGTGAGCTTGAGCATATAAAGGCTGGCAACCTTTCTGGATCTTGTTTATAAATGTTTTATTGTTTGCACGATAGAGCTTTTAACCTCGCCATCTTATGTTCTAAGAGACTAATCCCTCTCTGGGACTTCTGCAGTTGGGAGCATCAATTTCAAAATTAGCTTATATTCTTAGAAAAACAGCCACATTTGATACATTTGTAAGACTGAGTGCAGGATTTTACATTGAAATGAATGTTCAAAACAACTAATCTAACATGTTTACATAGTATTGGTAATGGCAACATTAAACTACCTTAAAGATGGAAACACTGTTCTGTTCCCCGAACACCCCCAAGCTTTCCTCCTGGACCTGCTGCGCATTACATGACTACAACTTAATTTGATATGCATGTTATGATGTAAAATTGCTTTTCTCTATTTGATTTTATTACCATATTTGTACCAGGTAATGTCTTGGTATTTGGTTAAATAATTCCAAATAAGTTTGCCAATACTAAGTCCTGTTTACTATAATTTCACAGTAGTTTTACACTGCACTGCTATGACAATCATTGCTGACTACTTTAGCTACAGGAGCTGCTATCTGCAGAGGAAAAACAGCTTTTATCAAAAGTAAGTGAAAGCGAGTGGGGCTGTGCCAGGCAGTGGAAACAATGCTAAAACCAGGAGATACTGAGGACAATGGGAGGACATGTCAGTGGACCGAGTTTACACCAAGTTGATGAGTGAGTCAGAAATTTTCCCTTCAGGTAGAATACATTCACAATAGTGAAAACCCATATTAAATTTTGAAGCACACAGGCTGGGCCATCAGAATACAGACATGTATTCTAAATAAATAAAATCTTTGTCTCTTAAATGTTGTCCAACCTAAATGAGCAGAAAGGAAACATCATAGTTATGAATTAGATGCTTTTAGGTATGCCTCGGTCTAACAGGTTTGTTTATCTTGCTTGTTCAAAGATTTAAGACAGCACCATTTAAAAATGTGACATCCTTATGAACTTTCTTCTTTTTGGATTGCTGCCTTTTATAACAATGAATTATCTGATATCTTAGTTCACATGACAGGAGCAACAAACAGAGTCCCTTGATATTTCAGCTGCATAGT
Source organism: Mchenga conophoros (assembly GCF_057382185.1). Lineage (NCBI taxonomy): Eukaryota > Metazoa > Chordata > Actinopteri > Cichliformes > Cichlidae > Mchenga > Mchenga conophoros. The sequence goes on along the minus strand of NC_140530.1, from coordinate 28,511,959 downwards.
CTGATAACTGTCATCAGTAAACCCCTGCCTGTTGATCTTTAAATGATAAGGAAAATGAATTGGTGTCTTTGCAGTGTTCTTCAGCTCGCTTAAATTAGAGGTTAGAAGTGACACCAGCTCTTGTGAAATATCTCTGCAATTTGCATAATTACAGTGCTGTTTCAAAGAAAAAAAAGTGTTGGTTGACAAAATTACATCACTTTAAAGAGTGGTGCTCAGTGTTCTAGAAACACTGAACGATGAACCTGGAAATCAGAGATAGAGAAGTTTGAAATACTAAAAAACTATCCAATATAAATTTGTTCCACTCAAAAAGCTGCCATGTGGCAGTTATCATTAACACTTGGCAAATTCTGTTGATCTTATCATATCTGAATTATGCTATTCTGTGCGCATGTGAGTGTGTACGTGTGTCTTATCTTTGCTATGTGAGATGAACTGAGATGAAGTTCAAGGAGCTGCGAAATGGACCTGCAGTGTATTACTGATAAGACAACAATTTACAAGGAGATTAAGCAAAAAGTGAAAAAAAAATCACTAATATGGGGAAAGAGAGAAAAGAAAGTTGTCTTTTCAAACTTTCACATTGTTCAAAACATATCCTTTAACAACATATTCAGATTTTTGTAAATAAAAGACAACTCCAGCTTATTTAATAGCTACTTGATAAAGTTCATTTTTGGGGATTTTATTCTGCATGGATTATTAAAAGGAAAGAAAACCCATATAAACGGGCCAGATAGAGAGAGAGGAAGCAGTTCATGGACAAAAGAAAAGAAAAGTCTGTTATCATCTTGACTGTCATTACTCCTTCTTGCTCCACTGTTGAAATGGGAGAAAAACAGATTTTGGCAGAGTGACTGTCATTTTTGGTGCAACAGATTTTTCCATCTTTTCCGCCACTGGGGTGATATATTTTCTCTCCTCTGGTGGGCTGAAGCCTAATATCACTCAGTCTTTCACCCACTGTACACACACACACGTTTGCAATCTTATAATCTTTCACTTTCCAAGAACATGGGTGAGCAACATATATATACAGTGGGGCAAAAAAGTATTTAGTCAGCCACCGATTGTGCAAGTTCCCCCACTTAAAATGATGACAGAGGTCAGTAATTTGCACCAGAGGTACACTTCAACTGTGAGAGACAGAATGTGAAAAAAAAAAATCCATGAATCCACATGGTAGGATTTGTAAAGACTAAATACTTTGTTGCCCCACTGTGTGTATGTGTGTGTGTATATATATATATATATATATATATATATATATATATATATATATATATATATATATATATATATATATATATATATATATAGTAACCCCGGCGGAAGGGGCTACATGAATAGGATGAGGGACCTATGGATTCTTCGATACCCAACATCCACAATGACGGCGAAACAACTAGTAGCTCAGTGTTCCAACATTCGAAAGAAGGGACTGCTCTCACAGCTAGAGATTGACGAGGTACAACACAAATGCTACGGCAAGGAGGAGTCAGGACGCCAGGTCAGGGGGGAGATATCATCACCCCCACCCGAGATTGGGTACATAGCCCCAAGTGCGATAGGAGAAGGATCGTTGAGTGCGAGAGGAACTGACCTGAAAAATAGGATCATGGCCAAGCTTGAAACCTGGATCCCGCGTAGCCGGTTACCAAGATTACGTGAAGGTCTGCTAGATGATGTTAATGCAGCACTACGGGCAATACCTACAACCACGATTACCGACACTAACAAGCTGATCTACAATACGGCAACAGTGATCAGTGAGATGCTTGGCTACAAGTTGAACAGCCACAAGGGGCAGTACCCTCCATGGAGAAGGAGGCTAGAGGGCAAGATCAAAGTAGCACGGAGGGAGGTTAGCCAACTAACGGAGTTGCAGAAAGGTGCGACAAATAAGGTGCATAAGAAATACAGCAAGCTGTCCATACCTGAGGCCTTGGAAACTGCCAAGCAAAGACTCACAGCCTTGGCCAGCCGCTTGAGGAGGTACACCAGAGAGATAGAAGGCAGGAGAATAAACCAGCTGTTCTCCACAGAACCAGCAAAGGTGTACTCTCAGTGGCAAGGGAACAATAAGAGAACAGCACCACCAAGGCTGGAGACGGAGCAATACTGGAAGAGCATATGGGAGAAGGATGCAACCCATAACGGCAATGCTCAGTGGCTAGAGGATCTGAGGGCTGACCACAGCGACCTCCCTGAACAGGGTCCAGTAACCATCACAGTGGCAGATATCCAAGAAAGGGTCTCCAGTATGAAGAGTTGGACAGCACCAGGGCCCGACATGGTTCACGCCTACTGGCTGAAGAAGCTGACTGCACTCCACGAGCGTCTGGCAGCACAAATGAACCAGCTGCTAGTTAACGAAAGACACCCGGAATGGCTAACTGAAGGCCGGACGGTCCTGATCCCCAAGGACCCCAAGAAGGGACCGGTCCCCTCCAACTACCGACCAATAACCTGCCTCAGTACTACATGGAAGCTCCTGTCAGGCATCATATCGGCTAAGATGAACAGGCACATGGGTCAATACATGAGCGGGACACAGAAAGGAATTGGCAAGAATACCAGAGGCGCAAAACACCAGCTACTGGTAGACAGAACAATCAGCCGAGACTGCAAGACCAGACTGACCAACCTGTGCACTGCCTGGATTGATTACAAGAAGGCCTATGACTCAATGCCCCACAGCTGGATACTGGAATGCCTAGAATTGTACAAGATCAATGGGACCCTAAGAGCCTTCATCAGGAACTCAATGGGGATGTGGCGTACAACACTAGAGGCCAACTCCAAGCCCATAGCACAAGTCACCATCAAGTGCGGGATCTACCAAGGAGATGCTCTGTCCCCACTGCTGTTCTGCATAGGCCTGAACCCCCTCAGTGAGATCATTAACAAGACTGGCTACGGATACCGACTACAGAACGGAGCAGTTGTCAGCCACCTCCTGTACATGGATGACATCAAGCTGTATGCCAAGAGTGAACGAGACATCGATTCACTGATCCACACTACCAGGCTATACAGCAATGACATTGGAATGTCGTTCGGACTGGAGAAGTGTAGTCGGATGGTAACAAAGAGAGGGAAGGTAGTCAGAACTGAGGGGATTGAACTAACAGAAGGCAACATTGCAGACATAGAGGACAGTTACAAGTACCTGGGGATCCCACAGGCGAATGGGAACCATGAAGAGGCCGCTAGAAAAGCTGCAACCACCAAGTACCTGCAGAGGGTCAGGCAAGTCCTGAGGAGTCAGCTGAATGGTAAGAACAAGATCCGGGCCATCAACACGTACGCCCTGCCCGTGATCAGGTACCCTGCTGGGGTAATAGGCTGGCCAAAGGAGGAGATAGAAGCCACTGACATAAAGACAAGAAAGCTCCTTACCATGCATGGAGGGTTTCACCCCAAATCCAGCACCCTGAGGCTGTACGCTAAGCGGAAGGAAGGGGGCCGGGGACTGGTGAGTGTCAGCACCACAGTCCAGGATGAGACAACGAACATCCAAGAATACATTAGGAAGATGGCCCCAACTGACCGAGTGCTCAGTGAATACCTCAGGCAGCAGAAACCCAAGAAAGAGGAGGGAGACGAGGAACCATCATGGAAGGACAGGCCCCTGCACGGTATGTACCACCGGCAGATAGAGGAGGTGGCTGATATCCAGAAATCCTACCAGTGGCTGGACAAAGCTGGACTGAAAGACAGCACAGAGGCACTAATCATGGCAGCACAAGAACAAGCTCTGAGCACAAGATCCATAGAGGCTGGGGTCTATCACACCAGGCAAGACCCCAGGTGCAGGCTGTGTAAAGATGCCCCAGAGACAATCCAGCACATAACAGCAGGGTGCAAGATGCTAGCAGGCAAGGCATACATGGAACGCCATAACCAAGTGGCCGGCATAGTGTACAGGAACATCTGTGCCGAGTATAACCTGGAAGTCCCGAGGTCAAAATGGGAGATGCCCCCAAGGGTGGTGGAGAATGACCGAGCTAAGATCCTGTGGGACTTCCAGATACAGACGGACAAAATGGTGGTGGCTAACCAACCGGACATAGTGGTGGTAGACAAACAGAAGAAGACGGCCGTAGTGATCGATGTAGCGGTTCCGAATGACAGCAATATCAGGAAGAAGGAACACGAGAAGCTGGAGAAATACCAAGGGCTCAGAGAAGAACTCGAGAGGATGTGGAGGGTGAAGGTAACGGTGGTCCCCGTGGTAATCGGAGCACTAGGTGCGGTGACTCCCAAGCTAGGCGAGTGGCTCCAGCAGATCCCAGGAACAACATCGGAGATCTCTGTCCAGAAGAGCGCAGTCCTGGGAACAGCTAAGATACTGCACAGGACCCTCAAGCTCCCAGGCCTCTGGTAGAGGACCCGAGCTTGAAGGATAAAACCGCCCGCAGGGGCGTGCTGGGTGTTTTTTTATATATACGTGTTGAAATGGGAGGGCAGAAAGTGAGCACTTATGTCATTGTCATGCAGGTGCATATGCTGTTTCATGACTGTGGTGCATGCAAATGGAAACTTAATGTGTCTTTTTTTCCTACCTAGCTAAAAGGGTCAAGACCACTATAGACATGAAAAATGTCTACAGTTTTCTCCTTTTATGAAATGTTCACCTAAAGTTTCTCAAAGATTTTATTTTATTTTTTTGCTACCAGCGGGTGTGTCAAAAATTCATCTACTGAAAAATTCAATTTTGAGATTATTTTTCTAAATATCCATTAGTTAAAAGACTAGTAGGGCTAGTATATATGTGTAATCTTTTAATCTCTCTCTTAAAATTAGAAAATAGAAACTATGTAGGCTTTTGATTTTCTGAATACCAATTGGACATTTTGAGAAAGTCTAGTATAAATGACCTTGAGGTCTTAATAATGGAGAGAATCTATTATAGACAGAAAAATCTCTACAATGCAAACACACACACAGAAACAGCCAATGCTTTTTGGTGTGCACACTAATAAAAACTACAATAAGTAAAGCAGACTTAGCACACGCAAGGACATTTTTTTTTCCACTGTACAAAGAACATTACTTAAGGTCTTTTGTTTTTAGCTTATTTGTCTTGACACAGACACATCATGAGCCTTCTTTAAACACCATGCTGGGATTATAATACAGTGTAGTAAAAAGTAGATCCATATACTTTGTTCTCGCAGGGTGTAGTAACATGAGGCACGATGAGTCTTCAGACAACAAGACTCCAGAATACAAAAGATAAAACCTTTTGGGGCTGCGACTGCTGCAAAAACATAGACATAAATACTTACACAGTGGTCTTTATGGGCCCAGAGTTACGCGCTGTTTGCCCGCTGTATCCCAATTTCTGTTTGTTTTTACTACAGTAGGTATGTGGCTTCTGCAGAGGCATAACAGAGCTCTGCAGGAAGAGCTCAGTGGAAACGGCCTATTCTCTCCTCTTGTTTATATTCATATCTAACTTTCAGTAGATGAAAAGCATTTTTAACCATTTAGCATACAGTTTGTGGTGTTAGTGAAACATGTAGGAGAGAATCTGACTCATTATAACACCTGAAAAGCTGTTATTACAATTATTTGTTTACAGTTTCAGTGAGCTTTCTGCATTTTTCAAATATCAAGATTTGGTTATAAGATCAACTTTTTGGTAACTTAACCTGCAGGAAATAATAATAATAAAAAAAGATTCCGTCAGGTTAAATATACTGTTAGTTTCTCTATGTATTTTTGAGTCTTGTAGGCATTCAGAGTGCCTTAGACACGTTCTGTTTCCCGTATGAATGACAGAATTATTGTTGGCTGCTGCATTTTTTTTCTTTGTAATGCAATGTTTTATGTCTTGGGAGTTTTTTAAAAGGCTAAAACGATGAATGTGAAAAGCAAAGCAGAAGAGGAGGGCCTTCAAATCCAGAGACAAAGAGGAGTTGAAAAGGGTGCAGAGAGAGCTGAGGGGACTGATAAGGAATGGGAAGGAGAGCTACAGGCAGAAGATGGAGAACCAGCTTCAGCAAAACAACGTTGGTGAAGTCTGGAGAGGCCTCAGAACCATCTCAGGCCACAAACAGCAGAACTCTCTGCCTGGGAGGGATGTGAGGTGGGCAAATGAACTGAATCATTTCTTCAACAGATTTGATTCAACCATGAGACAGTCTACAACATCGGCTGCAGACTCACCCACCCCCACTGCTGCTGTTCCACCTCTGACACCTCAGACACTTCACACCTCCTCTATTCACCCTGCTCACTCCCCCCCACCCCCAACAACAGCATCCAATACACACTCAACACAAGGCTCCAGCCTGTCTCTCTCAACCACCCAGGTTAGGAGGGAACTGAGGAGGATTAATGGCAAGAAGGCAGCGGGCCCAGATGGCATCAGCTCGAGGGTCGTCAGGTCCTGCGCGGACCAACTGTGTGGGGTGATGGAGCACCTCTTCAACCTGAGCCTGAGGTTGGGAAGAGTCCCACAGGTCTGGAAAACCTCCTGTGTTGTACCAGTGCCAAAGACTTCACGCCCCAAGGACCTCAACAGCTACAGGCCGGTGGCTCTGACATCCCACCTGATGAAGACCCTGGAGCGGTTGGTCCTGGCTCAGCTTCGGCGCCTAACAAGCTCATCACTGGACCCACTTCAGTTTGCCTACCAGCCTGGCATTGGAGCGGATGATGCCGTCATTCACCTCCTACATCGTTCCCTCGCTCACCTGGAGACCGCTGGAAGCACTGTGAGAATCATGTTCTTTGATTTCTCCAGTGCCTTCAACACTATTCTTCCCTCGGTTCTGAAGGACAAGCTGGAGAACTCTGGAGTGGACCATCACCTCACTACCTGGATTTTGGACTACCTCACCGACCGACCACAGTATGTGAGGACTCAGGGCTGTGTGTCGGACAGGGTCGTCTGCAGTACGGGGGCCCCACAGGGAACGGTTCTGGCTCCGTTCCTCTTCACCATCTACACTGCAGACTTCTCCCACAATTCCACCCAGTGCTTCCTGCAGAAGTTCTCTGATGACTCTGCAATAGTCGGCCTCATCACTGATGGGGACGACAAGGAGTACAGAGGACTGACTCAAGACTTTGTGGACTGGTGCCAGCTGAACTACCTCCAGATCAACGCCAGTAAAACCAAGGAGCTGGTGGTAGACTTCCGCAGGCACAAGCATTCTCCACTGCAACCACTCAACATCCAAGGTATGGACATGAGGCTGTGGACAGCTACAGGTACCCTGGTGTTCATCTGAACAACAGACTGGACTGGACTCATAACTCAGACGCCCTCTACAGGAAAGGGCAGAGCAGGTTGTACCTGCTGCGGAGACTCAGGTCGTTTGGGGTGGAGGGCCCACTCCTGAAGACCTTCTATGACTCTGTTGTGGCTTCTGCTATCTTTTATGGTGTGGTCTGCTGGGGCGGCAGCATCTCTGCTGGGGACAGGAAGAGACTGAACAGGGTGATCCGAAGGGCCAGCTCTGTTCTAGGATGCCCTCTGGACCCAGTGGAGGTGGTGAGTGACAGGAGAACGGCGGCTAAGCTGTCATCCCTGTTGGACAACGTCTTCCACCCCATGCAGCAGACTGTGACAGCACTGAGCAGCTCCTTCAGTGGGAGACTGCGGCACCCACGGTGTGGGACGGAGAGATTTCGCAGGTCTTTCCTCCCCACTGCTGTCAGACTCCACAACAAAGACTTTAACTGAACAAACACACACATCCACACATGTGCAATAACACTAAGTGCAATAATCTTTTCTGGCATCGTTGTATTTTTACTCAGTTGTATATAGCATTCGTATTCTATTTTTATCTTATTGTATATTTTTATTCTATTTTATTCTACTGTATATAGTATATTATTTTATTCTATTCTGTACAGTTGTGTACTGTATTTATTCTTATTGTATTCTAATTTTTGCATCATAACTTTTGCACTGTCCACTTCCTGCTGTGACAAAACAAATTTCCCACGTGTGGGACTAATAAAGGTTATCTTATCTTATCTTATCTTATCTTATATGCAAATATAATTTGTGCAGGTTTAGAGAAGTCATTTAACTAACAAGAGCTACATTTGAAGTCTGTTGTAACACAATTTTAACAAGGGCCTGTCTGCCAATCATAAAAAAAACTCAATGTCAAATATTTCTTCAGAGTACTGATTGCACAAGAGTGATTTTCAGCTCGCTGGTGCAGCATTTGTCCTGCTACTTTTTAAAAGCATTGTTCACTCTCACCATTTTGGCAACATTCATTCATTGTGTTTCTTTCTGGGGGTGGCTGTAGCTCAGGTGGCAGAGCAGGTCAGCCACTAATCAGAAGGTCGGTGGTTCGATCCCAGGCTGCCTCCTGGCTGCATGCCAAATATCCTTGGGCAAGATACTAACCCCATGTTTGCCTACTGGTGGTGGTCAGAGGGCCCGGTGGCGCCAGTGTCCGGCAGCCTCGCCTCTGTCAGTGCGCCCCAGGGCAGCTGTGGCTACAATGTAGCTTGCCATCGCCAGTGTGTGAATGTGTGTGTGAATGGGTGAATGACTGAATGTAGTGTGAAGCGCTTTGGGGTCCTTAGGGACTAGAAAAGCGCTATACAAATGCAGGCCATTTACCATTCTTTCCTCGCTTTCTCTCTTTTTTACTTTCATTTAAATATATGATAAAATCTCTCACCAGTCATGGTTTGCGGTTCTACCTATTTGCTCCCTGTCTCCCTTACTCTCAAAAAACCTTTCTGCTTTCTTCTGCCCTCCACTCGCCCTCCTATCACAGTTCATTAACATCACTGTTTGAATTCAAGTTTGAAGGCTAAAGCTGATTAGCGATCAGAATATGTTTGTAGTTTTTCTTATTCATTAGAGATCCCCGCATATGCTTGCAATACATAGTCTACATGTACTGAAATGCTTGTGTGTGCTTCTTACAAGTTATTGTGTTTGTATCTCCGGTTTATCATTCAGTTCCAGTTGCGGTATGTGTAAGTACAGTCATGTATTTGTTTGTATTTACATGCAGGCCCATGCTTTGATTTGTGTGGGTGCATTTGCATGCATATGTACAAGAGGTACTAGAGTCAATTTTTTATCAGCAAACGTCTGTGTCTGAGTTTCTGAAAATGTGTGTTCGCTCCATATCATCGTGGGTACCAGGTTGCATGTCACCGGGTGGCCTCTGTAACTCTCTGCTGCAAATGAGCTGGCAGAGGGAGAAATGGAGAGATGGTGGGTGAAAACAGAAGGAGCAGGGAGTGATTGATTGATTTTGCCTTTCTTCCAGTGGAGTAACATCAGGAGAAGTTGTTGAATATAAATGATGTTAATGAACAGTTAGGTCTGTGTTAAAGCACTTGTAGCAAAGGTCGACAAGCTTCTTTTAGAGGTAGTTGTCAGTGATTTGGCGTGTTTACCTTATTTAGTGCAATACTCCCAAAAATTTTCGCATTATTTGTCTAGCCTTTCAAGTAGATGCGACCATTTTCCTACTGTGAGTTACGCTTAAAAATGTTCTGGGAAAAGTAACATCCAGTTTTGTATGACTACTGCAACTGGACACAGCTGTAGTACCTTGAACGTTACCTATACTTCCTCAGTATATTTTCTAGCTAGAAAAAGCTTGTCCACATCATTGTTTTACATGACCTGTTGATAAAAAGGCAATATCCTAAAAACAGAACTGATAGATTAGTAAGAAAGCCAAGAGGAAATAAAACTAACTAGCCAGCAAGGGCAGCTTAAACTGACTGATGACTTCTCATTCTGGAGCCCATTTTTTATCGTACTGAACTAACTAACCTAGAAACCAATTTTCACTGCACCATATATTATAATGCTGACATCAAGGGGCAGAGAGATAATGGTTGTGATCAGACAAAAATCCGACAGACTTTAGACACAGATAGTGTTTTTCTTGAAAAAATGTTGGGTGGCTGTTTCAGACCATTTGGTAACCAAAATTCAGGCAGTCAAATGACACTGGATGAGAAAAGGAAACATGCATTTGGTTACTTCATTACAATAATGTGATGACTGTTTCTTACTTTGCAAAAGATGGTTTGAATGGACCTCTATTGTTTGCAGAAACATCATCAATGGCACATTTTTCCCTTCATATTGAGACCAGTTTTGAGTGGGGGAAATGACATTTAAACTGTGTTCATTGGACAAAAGACTGTAACAAAACTCTTATGTATTTTTTGGGATTTATACAGTAGTGATGATTGGTTTTATTTCACTGTATCACTATTTTGTGAAGGAAAATATTATTATTTTTTTATCCCAAGAATCAAAGTTTCTGTTTGCCAAGAAGGGGAATATTTTGACAGAAGCACATGCATTCAAATACATGCAAAGCACACTAAACCTCTCTTAGGCATACACAGAGATGCTTATTGTCTGTCACTCTCTCCTACACTCACAAATGCACACACACACAGACTCAGACACACACACTTAGCCTCCATATAGTTGAGATGGATGAGTATGCAGTAACTGACAGTTGATTCATCGGCCCCGCAGCCACCATACATATTCTAATGCAGCCTTGAGGAAAGTAAAAAACTTGGAGAGGGAAATCAGGACTTTTGCTTTTAGACTGCAGGAGTAAAGGGACCATTATTCTTACCCAGCATAACAGAGCTGTCAACTGACGAAGCACCTGCCATCGCAAAGAGATTCATTCTCAGAGACCACAAACTTCAATCTTTAAATGACTCTTTTAGTTGCAAGTGTTTTCAGAAGATTACTGTGTAGCGTAAGGAAGCTTCATTTTGAAAAGACCTTTAATTGGTTGGTCCTCTATTTGCACGTGTGTGTTTCTGAGCATCATTGCCTCCATCTTAATAATCATTGATCAACTTTCAAGCTGATCCATGTTTAGATGCCTCAACGATTCTGTATCACAACAAAGCTCCAGGAAACTGATTTTTATTTTTATTGTTTTACCTAAAAGAATATTACAGTGTGATTATGACTCACATTTTAAGGACACAAGAAGTTAATCCACACTTGGACAGCATTCTCTTGTTTCTAGTGCAGCTCAGGCACATCATATCCTTCCGTTAAAAAGTGGGTCATGACCGCAGTTCAATGTGCTGATATAGAGGTCTTCTAAGAAGTGGGAGCTGCCCATACTAATTACCATAGTTCATAATGATGAACAGAATTCTCACCGGCACTGTCTGAGGGCCAGTAAAAAATACTCCATTTAATTTCCATGCCATTGTTTCCATCTGCTCCTGTTGCTCTTTAACTGAGCCAGTTGTTGAGTCACACTACTGTGCCTTCACATTTTGTTTTGAAAGTTAATATTACTATGTAATTTGTCTTTCTCAAATAATTAAATTTCCAGTAGATTGCATATACCTAATGTCTTCTTCCTGAAAACAGAAGATCATTTACGTGGTCTCATACTCACCATGTGTGTATGAAAAATCCCTTGTGGCATTGGTGTTTAGCAGCACTTTAGCACTTTATATGCTTTTAATGAAAGTCGTTTTGTCAAATATTTAAATTTCCCCATTATATATAGTATTTTCCAAGTAAAGCAAATGGTCTGCTTTTAGTTAGACTTCTTTTCATATGGGTTAGAACTTTTCTTGCATGTGTCATTTCAGAGGTTACTTTCATTTTGAAAAGATATTGCCTATAAAATGTGAACTTGGTTTGGACAAGAAGAAAAAAAAAAAGGAAAGAGCAATAAAACTTCATGCTTTTAGGCTTGACAGATGCCATTATTTCAAAGTAGCTGTCAGCAGTGTGTCAAAAAAGTGATGGATTAATACTACAAGTAAAGAATTTGACATCTCAAATGTCTCGTTTAGCTTTAATGGTATCTATTTTCACTGCAAAAGGTAAAGTGCACGTTAGCAGCAGAGTAATTCTTAAATATTACATTAAAAGTTGATGGATTTGTACACTTAAAGGTACAACATGTGTCTGTGAAAGGATGTGAGAAGTTGAGTCTCAGATAATGGATGGATGGATGGATGGATGGACCAAATAGTCTGTAGTTGCTACTGAAGTGTGAAAAAAGTACTTGCCTATATAATGAAAATATAAGTCTTAGATTGTTATTTCTGAAAATTACACCTCAAACCCAAAGAGAAGATTGGAGACATTCAGTTTTTTTTGTACTAAATACTGGAACACAGCTGGAATTCTTGGCAGCAGTAAATCCTGTAATTCTGCATTACAAATGATAAGGCCACCCATATGGAAAAGAAATAGTAAAAACATATATGATTTACTCATGAAAGTGGCCACTTTCTCATTACTTTCATCTATTTTTTTAGTAAGTATACAGTACAAAACATACAAGTTTCATTATATAATTTTTCAAGGGATCTTATATGTGTTTTCACTCTTGTATGCTTTTCATACAAGTTTCATACAAGACAGATACAAACTTTATAAGATTTATATATATCTTTTCCATATGGGCAGCTGCAGATATAGTTAAAGTGAAAAGAAAGTGATGTATTTTTTTCCTGTTTGCTGTGTGACTTATCAGGGACTGTGTAATTTTTCAGGTTACAAAACCTTTTATTGATGTATTCAGAAGAATATTTATTGATTATTTTATTTAAAAAAAGAGAAAGATTTTACACTCAAATAAACATTTTTGTCTTTATTTCACAGCTCCACCCACTCCCATTGCACCTCCTGAGCTTCTTTCTGTTGGTGCTACTTACCTTTGGATCAAACCCAATGCCAACAGCATCATTGGTGATGGGCCAATAATCCTGAAGGAAGTGGAGTACCGGACCACTTCAGGGAACTGGGTAGAGACCCATGTGGTTGACTCCCCTACATATAAACTGTGGCATCTGGACCCAGATGTAGAATATGAGATCAAGGTCCTGCTTTCCAGACCTGGAGAGGGAGGAACAGGACCCCCAGGTCCACCACTGGTAACCAGGACCAAATGTGCGGGTAAGTAAGCACTTTTTTCTTTGTTATTGCTTTAATTATTTGTTTAATTATTTTCCCATTTATGTTGCCTTTTTACCTATTTCTCAGTTATTTTTAAAAATTTAGATTTCATTTAGAAATCTCTCTTTGCAGTTGCTTGATCCTGTTTTGTCTTATTTCTGTTGGACAACTGTACTGTGATCCACTGATATACTCAGCTCATTAATCCTTGGGTAGCACTAATATAATAAGAATGATTTACTATGGTCTGAATATGATGACAGCATGATTTGGAGCCAGAGAGGTAAAAAAGGCTGATGAGAAAGATAACAAAGAAGGAAAAAATGAGGAAAAAAGTGTTTCCTTTTACGTCTTCTTGGGAAGAGAACGCAAATCAAAGCTGATGATAATTGACATGTTAAGAAGAAGCCCCAGAGATGAAGAAATGTTGGAGTGCATAGTTTGCAGGGAAGAAGGTAGGAGAGGTTAGGTGGGGGCAATCATGGCCAATAATGAGTATCCCAGCGGGGGTGTAAGGACGCAATAAGTGGCAGTTCATTTGATAAAATGACAGCCCATCAGATCTCTGATGGCCTCTTATGTGTGTGTAGGTGTGTGTCAGTGTGTATGTGTTAAGTGTGTTCTTACTTAACAAGTAGGAAGCCATCATTCTCCATTCCAGCATTCCCTATGGACTTCTCTGTGTTTGCATTTTGCCATGCAACTAATTGTCTTTGTTCTATCTTGGCCTTTTGACCTTTTTTGTTGCTTTCACTGTACTACTTTAGTCTTCTGATTTTCTGACGCTATTCTTGCTTCCCACTCTCTTTCATTCTTAAATTCATTTTCCCACTTCTAACTTTTTTCTGTCCTTTTCATTTCCTTTTCTCTGCAATGTTTTCCACTCTTTTGTCCTGACTTCATTTCCTTCTTGTCTTCCTTTCTCCCATTTTAGAGTTTTTTCACCCTTTCTCCTTTTTCATCACTTGGGTTTTACTTTATGGTGTCGTTTTTTTGAACTCTTCTTCCCTTCTGTCCTTTAATGTTTACTTCTTCTGTTTTTGACACTTTCCCCTTTTATTCACGCCTCCCCCTTTCTTCTCTGCCATGTCCTTCTTCCTTCTGCCATTCTGTCTCAGTTGTTTTTCTCAAGGGCTTCATTTTATGAGAATTAGAGAGAACAAGACAAAATGATGATGAAGAGTGAGAGGAGATCAAAAAGATGAAGGTGTTATTCTGTAAAGACAGTGGGCTCGATCTGGATCTAACCTTGCATTCAAAGAGGGGAGAGAGAGAGAAAGAGAAAATGCTTTAATAATGCTTCTACTTTTTTTTGATGGAATATACATAGCTAGTGTGTGTGCCTTGGGGCATTCGTTGTTTATGCTACAAGTTCTGTCAAAACTTTGGAGCATTAACTTGGCAGATGCTTAAATTTAATTGGAATGGGAATTTTGTGTATTTGCGGTTGCTGTGTTATGTGTGAGTGAGAACGTGTGAACTCTACTGTGTGCATATCTTTCTGTGTTTGTGTGTGTGAGTATGTCTGCATTGTGTACATGCTTGTGTGTCTACCACAATGTGTTTGTGTTTGTGCATTTGTGGTCTTCAGTCCACCCCATGTTTTTTCTTTTTTTCTTAACTCTGTGGTAATCAGCAAGTGAAAATTATGTGTTAACACTACAGTCTCTGTTTTGGTCTCTCTCCCTGCTTCCTTGCTTTATCTATCTCTCACTTTCAATCTCTCACTCTTACTTTCTGTCTCCCATATTGAAACACAAGTAGCTGGTGAGGCGCTGGGGTCTTATGGGCCCTACACATAAATGTTTTCTCATAAAGAACTCATTGTGCAAACCTGCTAGCTAAATAGCTTACTAGCTTGTAGAATATGAGCCTAACCAATTCTTTAAACGAGGCATAGACCTTACCTTCTATCCTTCTATCTACAGAGAAAATGCTTATTCAACGTATCATCCAGATTTTTTCAGGTTTGTGAATCCACAGCTACAATACTCAGTGATGATGCAGAGAGATGACTTTGCTAATATTAAATTACAGTTTGAAGAGTGCTTTTACAAATTGATATATACAGCAGATGCCAGTTTGCAGAATTACTAGTAAAAATGTTAACTCTTTCTTTTGCTTTTGGATGTTGTAATAAATAAAATTCTCTACCTATACCAGTTAGAAAATGCACAACAGACAATGTTTATGAACGTTTTTACACAGCCAGAGTGAAATTTACTCATCTATAGGGAGTGCAGAATTATTAGGCAAGTTGTATTTTTGAGGAATAATGTTATTATAGAACAACAACCATGTTCTAAATGAACCCAAAAAACTCATTAATATCAAAGCTGAATGTTTTTGGAAGTAGTTTTTAGTTTGTTTTTAGTTTTAGCTATTTTAGGGGGATATCTGTGTGTGCAGGTGACTATTACTGTGCATAATTATTAGGCAACTTAACAAAAAACAAATATATACCCATTTCAATTATTTATTTTTACCAGTGACACCAATATAACATCTCCACATTCACAAATATACATTTCTGACATTCAAAAACAAAACAAAAACAAATCAGCGACCAATATAGCCACCAATATAGCGACCAATATAGCCAAGGACACTCAAAAGCCTGCCATCCATGGATTCTGTCAGTGTTTTGATCTGTTCACCATCAACATTGCGTGCAGCAGCAACCACAGCCTCCCAGACACTGTTCAGAGAGGTGTACTGTTTTCCCTCCTTGTAAATCTCACATTTGATGATGGACCACTGCTTGAAGAAGGTGTCTTGGCAGTAGGACTGGGAGTTGAGCTTGACTCCATCCTCAACCCGAAAAGGCCCCACAAGCTCATCTTTGATGATACCAGCCCAAACCAGTACTCCACCTCCACCTTGCTGGCGTCTGAGTCGGACTGGAGCTGTCTGCCCTTTACCAATCCAGCCACGGGCCCATCCATCTGGCCCATCAAGACTCACTCTCATTTCATCAGTCCATAAAACCTTAGAAAAACCAGTCTTGAGATATTTCTTGGCCCGGTCTTGACGTTTCAGCTTGTGTGTCTTGTTCAGTGGTGGTCGTCTTTCAGCCTTTCTTACCTTGGCCATGTCTCTGAGTATTGCACACCTTGTGCTTTTGGGCACTCCAGTGATGTTGCAGCTCTGAAATATGGCCAAACTGGTGCCAAGTGGCATCTTGGCAGCTGCACGCTTGACTTTTCTCAGTTCATGGGCAGTTATTTTGCGCCTTGGTTTTTCCACACGCTTCTTGCGACCCTGTTGACTATTTTGAATGAAACGCTTGATTGTTCGATGATCACGCTTCAGAAGCTTTGCAATTTTGAGACTGCTGCATCCCTCTGCAAGATATCTCACTATTTTTTACTTTTCTGAGCCTGTCAAGTCCTTCTTTTGACCCATTTTGCCAAAGGAAAGGAAGTTGCCTAATAATTATGCACACCTGATATAGGGTGTTGATGTCATTAGACCACACCCCTTCTCATTACAGAGAAGCACATCACCTAATATGCTTAATTGGTAGTAGGCTTTCGAGCCTATACAGCTTGGAGTAAGACAACATGCATGAAGAAGATGATGTGGACAAAATACTCATTTGCCTAATAATTCTGCACTCCCTGTAGTGGAAGAACAATTAGAAACAGCATAAGTTGCAATGAAATACACCAAAATGAATCTTCTAATTTTAAAGTGAGTTTCACATGGTTGAAGTAGCGGCATAACAACAGCATTGCTGCAGCGGCTCCAGACATGCTCCCAATAGTATGGGACAAGTTTGACTATCGTATGGAGGAGGACACAAGTTTTGTGTAAAATTTTATTTTCAGAAGATATTTTAAAATTTACCACAAGCTTCTATGTCTATTACTTAAAAAAACAAAAAACTATGGCCTTTTGAATTCGGATGATTCTTTTTGATACACCCTGTTTTGTTCTCCTGTATTATCTTTTTTTCTAGCTGTTTATAGATTCTTATGTCACATGGCTATAAAATTAGTTCACATAGCTGCTCTAAATATGGGAGAAATAAATCTCCCTGAGGGACCAGGGGGCAAAGCAGTGAATGTTTACAATGTTTAAGTCCACCTATAATCTGGCTCTTTGAAATATCTTTGAAAAGAAAAAAATGAATGCATTAGTTTATGTTATAGTTCCTTATTTCATTCTAGGAACATATCACTCAGCAGTAAGAGTTGCTTGCGGATGTAATTATTTGGACAATAATGAGGTTCTGTGGCACAGAGGGATATAATATATGGACTTTGAAGTGAGTATTTGTTTTATTGACTTTTGTTGACAATAAGAACTGTAGAAAATGATTATTATTATTATTTTGCTTCTCTTTCCCTTTTAGCATCCTTTACAAATCCAGCTCTACACCTCTAATAGATCTGTATTCTTTCTTTGCCTTGGAGTAGAGCAGGGCAATATGGCCAAAAATATTTATCACGATATATATATTTGAAAATTTGCGATAACGATATAACCAACGATATAATTGATGCGAGACAAAATACAACTCCACAACATTACTAGCGCAAAAAGACAACCTTCCATTTATTTTCACTTAAACAAGAAGCTGGTTTTTATGTACATTAAAACCTTTATAAAAATGTAACAGTGCAAATGCAAATTCCTTGCTTAAAGTTTAACCAAAAGGCATTTCCAGTAGAAATGGGCTGACATATCCTGAGCATAACCATGTATAATATCCACTGAAGTTAAAAAGAGGTGCTTTGCAACATTAAACTGCAGTGTGCAGTACGTATTTTTCGGACCATAAGGTGCACGGGATTATAAGGCACATTAAGCGAAACAAAGCAGTCAGATAAATCAAACTTTATTAAACTCATTCTTCTTGCTTCCTCCACTTCTGTACCATTGATTCATTAATGTTGAATTCTCTGGCAGCTGCTCTATTCCCATGTTGTTGCAGTATATTAATGACTAACCTTGTATTGTGGATGGATTATCTCAGTTGTTCTCCTGACTGAAGTTTGGTCCGTTTACAGCATCCTGCCATGCAATTGCATTTGTCTCTAACTATCAGGAACTTTAACTTTAACTTTTATAAGTGGAAAAGTGTTAGTGTTCGTCCTCCAGCACTGTTTATGTTATGCTAACATAGCTGTGTCGCTAGCGATCAGGTAGCACATCATTATATACCAGCTAGCCCAACTTCAGTAACCCTACAAACGTCACTGCTGTTTAGTTTTCTGTCTTCATTTATGTTGGACGTGATAGCAGAGCTGTACGTTTGATTTTTTCCAGAAATCTCTCAGTCAGAACATGCCATATCATGCTTAGGTAACTAGCGAAACTAGCGAGCTAACTTCCGCTAGCTTCCTGCTAACTTCTAACTCCGTTAAATGTAATACATTTTGTTTTCATGGATGCTTGGAAGTTAAACTTCATAGTTTCACCTGGTTAAGCAGCAATGCTGATCGTTTTATTAAAGATGAAAGAATTGAGACAGTTTTTAACTCTCAGTGATGCTGCAGTGTTGTTTGACCTGAAGATACGGAGTTTAGGACCCAGATTACTCCCAGATTTAAGAGCATCTTAGTCCCACAAATACGACAATAACGACGGCCGCTTGCATGTTCTGCAAAAAAATGTGCTTTGTCGTGTATCTGACGGACAAACACCAAACCAGTTCCACATCACGGAAGTTGCACCATTTTTACAAACCAATTCTGGTTCATCTGTTTCACTCAACAATCGGCCATGTGCGTATGAAAACAAAGGCACTGCGCATGCGCGTTTTACTCATTCTATCGCGATATTTCATTTTCCTATCGTTGCCTAACATTATACCGGTATTACCGTGAACGGTATAATATGGCCCAGCCCTACCTTGGAGTACATCATCACACAGGTTACCTGAATTTCCTGGTCTCTACTGTGTTTATTCTTGTGAACACAAAGAGACACCCTCAGCCCACCTATCGTCTACATACACACACATACACACCTGTCCTGTCTCAAACTTCCTGGTATGCACATCTAAAGCTCTCTGCCCTTTCGCAGACATGCCACATACACACTCTTCAAATTTTTATTTTGCTATTTTGCTCAAACAAAACTTCAGATTGAACAGAGGCTCAAATCTCAGAACAGTTTGTCTGTGTGTACTTGCAGTACATTTAGAAGTAGCCACTTGTTTTCAGCAGGTGTACAGCTGCGAGGTGAAAAGGGATAACTATTTCTCACATAGGAATAAGATGAGGCACAAGAGGAATTGGAGACAGTGAGATAGGATTAGGTGGAAAAATGTTGCGTGTGAAATAAAAATAGCTGCAGTGAGACAGTGGCAAATCAACAAAGCGGGGGGGGGGACACAACAGAAACTAGAAAATGTGCTAAAGGATGAGAAGAGAGGGTGAGAGTTAAAGAAAGAAAACAAGAAAAAAAGGATAATAAAAAAAAATATGGAGCACAGAAGAAATGGAGAGGAGGAGAAGAAAGAGACAGAAGAAGGATGCAGTGTAAGGGAAAGAGAAGCCAGTGACGTGAAGTGAAATGGAACAGAGCCGGTGGTCACTCTTTTTGTGTTTGTGTGGAAAGCATAGTAGAAAGGAACATGTGTTTCTGGGCTAGTGGCGCAATGTTTAGCTGTCACAACCATTCATGGGGTGCTCCATGTGTGCTCATTTGTGTGTGTTGTGCGTGACAGGATTGAAACAGGCAGGCAGGACAGATGTTCAAGAACCTGCTGGCTGCTGGAATGCATGTGTGTGTTTGTCGCCACACCTCCTGTGTTCACCTTTCTCTTCTTGTTATCATCTACAGCCATTCAAATTAGGATTCACCAACAGACCTAATAATCACTTTAATTGGTAGAACCTGGGACCATTTCGTGGCCTTTGCGTTTTTTAATTCCACGCCATTTCCACTGTGTTTAATGGAGTATAGCCAAATTTTCAAACATGTATTTTTTTCCCATTTTATTTAAAATGAGCTTAAATGGCTGAATAAAAGGCATACATCCACAATCGAACCTCGTGGCCGATTTCTGCCCCTTGAAACCCATTATAAACGCTATTTTTCACTGCAAATTAATTACGGTCAAAGGGATCGTCGATGTTTTTAAGTTTCATTTTCATTTTGGAGGAGGCCTTAGAGTTGTAATTTTTTTATTTGTCCACCGAGTGGCGCCCTTGCTTCACATTTGACCCCTGCTGGAAAACAGCGGGCTGCTTAGACAGACCTGCGGAAAATGAAGCCTGATTCCCGGCGTGCAGCAGCGGCTTCGCCCGCTGATCGGGCGGGACCATTTTCGGTCCCTAGGACCGTGAGAGGGTGCTTTTTTTTTTTTAGTCAACAGGAAATGACGTATTTGTTGTCACGTGGTATCGGACGTGTGTGCTGGAAAAAGCAGTCCCCGGTGATCGTGCCCCGGTCATCGTCGCGACTTACCCCGGGAAGATGCACTTTTTTCGGCCTAGAGGAGCAGCATTTGCCGCCTGGAGACCATTTTCTGGTCCTGAAAAAAAAAAAAAAGGCGATCGAAATGACTGTTGGTGCCAATCTTTAGTCCATCTAAAGGCCTAATTATAATAACAATTGAACATTACCTCAAATGTTTTTTTTGGAAAATATTCAAGTTTTATGTTTTTTGGGGCAAAAAAAGTAGTGCGCTCATGTGACGAAACTGGGATATAAAGGGTTAAAATCCGCGAAATGTAATTAAAACTTGACATGAATATTTCAAGGAGAAGTAGGTCTAAAAGATTGGCTAATTTAAAGTGGAATAAAATATTAATATATAAAATTTTTATAGCACTTTTTTGGGCGTGGTCGATTAGGACCGATAGTGTGTGCATTTTATGAAATGCGCTCCTGCAAAAAAAATAAAAGTGGATCGAAATGAATGTTGGTGCCAATCTTTGGTCCATCTAAAGGCCTAATTATAATAACAAACAAATATTACTTCAAATGTTTTTTTTGGAAAATATTTAGTTTTTTTGTTTTTTGGGGCTAAAAAAACAGGGTGCTCATGTAATAAAACTGGGATTTAAAGGGTTAAAACAATGAAAATATAATTAAAACTTGACATGGATATTTTAAGCAGAAGTAGTTTTAAAAGATTGACTAATTTAAAGTAGAAAAAAATATTGATATATAACATTTTTAGAGCACTTTTGGGGCGGGACAATTTTTGGTCCCGAGGTTCACGAAAGGATGGGATTTTGAGGTTCTACCAAGGTTAAAGTCATTCTCCTGGCATTTATTACACACCTTCAAGATCATGTCTTTTCATTAAAATGATATATTTTAGATTTTCCCATCACCATTAAAATTCTTCCTTCATGGTTTCAAATGGCTTATGGGTGATTACACTTTTGTATTATTTGTGCAACCTCTCTACCTGCAGCCTGCCCCTCACTCTTCCTCTGCATCTCTAAATGGAGACACAGTGCTGGTCCACGCAACCCAGGTATTTAACTGGTAAATCAGAGGGCAATAGGAAAGGGTTTAGTTGAACTTTTAATTAAGAAGTAGATGTGGATTACAAAAAAGAGGTGCTATAGGAGATGAGTTGTTTAAGGATGTTTGGAGAGTATGTTGTGATTCTATGAACATTAAAGTCCTGGGATTGATTGGTGACCTGCTTGTTGTGTATCTTGCCTCTTCCCCTTTAAAAGCCGGGATAGTTAAAAACAAAGAGATTTGATCCCTGAAGCAACTGATCACTCCATAAATGCAGTAGATAATGTTATTCTGTTTCAGTTTTCAGTAAAATACCAAATGGGAATTATTAGAATGAAATAGGGTGAAGCTATTTATTGCACAGATGTTGCTACACAGATGGACTATTCCATAACAGTTATACCAGTGCAGATAAAGAAAACTGCTAACAATGAAAATACTAACTACCAATATTTCTCACATAAGCAAGTAGGAAAATGAGCAGAATGGAGAAAAAACTGGAGGGCAACTTGAAAAACTGTCATAGACTCATAAAATTATGTCGAAGTTCCTGCAAAAACTACCCAAACATGACTCAGTAAAGTGACTCACTATTAACTGACAATCTGACAGGTTATGCCTGTTAAGTTAAGCCATATATAGGCGATGTCAGTGGAAAACAAAAGACTGTCAGACCAGAAACCTTAAATAATTCAGAAAAAAATGACAAGGCAAACACACACACGCGCACACAAATATATATACATACATATAATTTGGACCAACTGGCATCACATTTTAGCCCGATGGGTACCCTTTAGCTTCATTTCACCAGTCTTCATAGTTTCAGGGTCTAAACCCAATAAAACAGCAAGTGAAAATGAAAACAGAAAGCATGTGAAAGCATAACTAATTAAAAGTGAACAGCAAGTGAAAGTAAAAATAATGAGCGAGTTACAAAAAAGTAGACCAAATACAAAGACGAAGCTCCTTTTTATGCACACTTATGGCTCTTTCCAGTAAAAGCATTTCCTTTGTCCAACTAGTATTGCTTGAACTTGTGCATCATGGCACCAACAGCAAAGAGCACTGTCTGACATGCTAGCGACTTTGACAAAACTGCAGCGTTTGATACCCTGGGAAGGAGAACCGGCTGGGTTCAGTGAGGACATGGCCTTGATCATGATTGATTTCACTGTGCACTCTCCTCTACAACTTCTCCTCTCTTTCCTCTTTTTTTTCTTGGTCCTATTCCCCCATCTTCCTTATCATCATTCTTTATACATTTCAGGGCTTTCAAATGGTTCCTCAACTTTTCCATTTGAATAATTTGTTTTTATGCCTATAAATATATACCTTTTTCAATAAACCAAACTCAGAAAAAGAGATGTTTCCTCACTCCTGCAATGCTCTCTATAAGTGTGTATGACCTTCATAGTTTTGTGCTCTTGATCTGATTTCAAAATGAGCCTCTATCATTTCATTTCATCCCTGTTGATCTTTCTTACTTAAGTCAGTGACACTGCTTAGCTGCAGAGAGCCTGTCAACACACACAAACACACTCCTGACATTTTCTCTTCCCCTTACTTGTCGTTCATCTTTGTATCTCTGTCCTTTTCCCTCTCCTTTATCCTTCCCTGATCCTCTGTCTTCTTGCCTCTACTCTTGCTTGAAATTCAAAGTTCCCAAGCATAAAATGTGAACATTGGCTGTGATCCTTGTCTCTATAAATATCAGCTTTTAACTTAAACATTACCTCTTCAAAGTGTAAGTGTATCCTCCTGTAGTCCCTTACTTATAAATTAATATTTTTTATGTGCGGCGATAATGTAAGTGTTGGCTAATTTGTTACCCAATAAAGACTTTTTATTCACCTACGGTCTTTAAATCTTCCCTTAGTATATTTTCTTTGCCTTTTACTCCCATACAATTTCCATTCCGCGTCTCTTCTTTATAGAAGGCAGGTGCTAATGTGAATGTTGGCTAATATGCAGCACTCTATAAAGACTCAATTCATCTGAGGTTATATACTGCATCTGAGCATCTTCTTTCCTTTCCCTCTCTTGGCCGTTTCTTATAAAGTAGATCTTTATGTGAAGGATGGTAATGTGAGTGTTGGCTAATGTGTTACTCCATAAAAATGGATTTTTAATTCACCTGCTGGGTATATACTGATTTGGCTGACACCACTGCTCTATCGTTTTGCCGAGCCAAGCAGTATAGATGCAGTTAAGGGAGTGCATCCGTTTTACATCAAACATTACCAGAATGAAACAGTTCAGAGCTCAGATTTTTGCAGGTGCACTGGTATTGAATCAAAGCCTGGATCCATATTTTTTGTGAAATAAGCACATTGTGCTGAAAAGGAAATGGAATGTCACAAATGTACGCTGCTCTTTTCAGCTACCGGTTGATGAGCTGTAGCCCTCAGTCAGAAGTGGATGTCATCAGAAGGTTCCTAGTGGCTGCCAAATCACTGGACATCTGCATGGAACTTTCAGCTAGTCTCCTCTCACCTACAAATTGAGCACTTTATGCTTCCACCCCCATTTGCTGAGCCCAGTCTTTCTTCTCTTATTACCCAAAGCGTTCAGATGTTGCCAAATCAGCCTCTGCAATACAGCTATAAAAGCTTATATTTTAAACTTTTTAGCAGTGTTCCTCTAATGACAGATAATACTCTTATGTATTATTATTCAGAAAAGCCACAGTGATGTTGAAGATGTGGCTTATAGTTTTTCTGTAGCGTTAACTCTCACCTCCAATGTTTAGTTCTGTGTGCTATCCCTGACTTGTTTTGCTTCTAATTAAGACAATTACCGTATTTTCCGGACTGAAAAGCGCACCTGAATATTAGCCGCACAAGCTAAAATCAGGGGAAAATCCTGTTTTGTACATACATTAGCCGCACCTGACTAAAAGCCGCAGGTGTTTCAATGTTGACTCATCATATCGTTAGCTTCATAGCATAAGTGCCTAAGTCATTGACTTAGTCAAATGACTTAGGCAATTATGCTATGAAGCTAACGATATGTAAGAGAATATGCACAAAGGGAACTGTCAGGAAAGAGATGGCTGTTTGGAGACACACCCCTTTTATTAATATTTTGAAAAACAAGTTATGGGTACATATTTGCATAACTTTTTAGGTATATGTACAAGCACCGGTAATTACAAGTACGAAACATGTACTGTGCTTCATAAACGAGTAACAAATGTAGTACATAACAATAACCTACAGCACACCAGAAAAATAGATTCGGCCTACCTTTTAGGCTCAGGTGCAGTGACACAGCTTTAACAAGAAGAAAAGTCAGTCATTCACCATCTTTCTCTTCTTCCGGTGCACTAAAACCACCAAAGTCCTCTTCTCCAGTGTTGGATACGAACAGGCTCAGGATGGCTACTTCATCCACTCTCAGCTTCTTTCCTTTGTTGTCACTTTCAAAACCAAACAAATCCTCGTTGTCAGTGTCAGAGTTGAACACCCTAAGAAGGGCCGTGGCGGTGTCCTCCTCTCCATCATGCAGCAGTCCAGCCCTTCGAAATCCGTTGGTGTTCGTGGATATTTTCACACTTTTCCACGCTGTCAGAATCCACTGGTGGAGTTGAGCATAACTTGCTTTTCGCAAGGTTATCGGCGCTCATCATCCACGCCTCCCGCTGAACGCGTAGCGCTACTTTGAAGTTTGTTTTTCGCGCTACTTTGTACGGCACTACGTTGCCTGGCGGACGGACATGTGACCAACATACCACTCTTGAACCCCGATACTGTATGTCTGATCACATGCCCTTCCGCCAGGCAACGTAGTGCCGTACAACAGCGGAACAAACAAAGCAAATCCTCATACAATATCACAAAAATCATGGACAATCCATAGAAAAGCCGCACCTGACAAAAAGCCGCAGGGTTCAAAGCTTGTGCAAAAAGTAGCGGCTTATAGCCTGACAATTACAGTACATCCTTTTTATTGGCAATTTATCCATGGCTTCCCCTTTAATTTTACTTCTAAAGCCATCAAAAACAACACGTATAGTATGCAGCCAGCCAGCCAATTCAGGTTCTTGGGGCGCTTGAGGTTTTTGCAGCTCTTACATGGTGAGAACCAGAATTTAGGGCTAACACAATGAGACAGACAACCATTCACATTCACACCTACGGGCAGAACATCCAAACTTCTGGTCAGATGGTGGAGGTTGGTTCGTAGGACCTTCCTTCTCTGAGACAATGGAGCTAACCATTTGAATTAATTTAACTAAGTCCTGATTTACTGGCAGACCGGGGTGGTGGTCCCCATCTTTAAGAAGGGGGACCGGAGGGTGTGTTCCAACTACAGGGGGATCACACTCCTCAGCCTCCCTGGGAAAGTCTATGCCAGGGTGCTGGAAAGGAGAGTTCGTCCGTTAGTCGAACCTCGGATACAGGAGGAACAATGCGGTTTTCGTCCTGGTCGCGGAACACTGGACCAGCTCTTTATCCTCTCCAGGATACTTGAGGGTGCATGGGAGTTTGCCCAACCAGTCTACATGTGTTTTGTGGACTTGGAGAAGGCATTCGACCGTGTCCCTCGGGGTGTCCTGTGGGAGGTGTTGCGGGAATATGGGGTGTCTGGCCCATTGCTACGGGCCATTCGATCCCTATACAACCGTTGCAAGAGCTTGGTTCGCATTGCCGGCAATAAGTCGGACTCGTTCCCGGTGGGTGATGGGCTCCGCCAGGGCTGCCCTTTGTCTCCGGTTCTGTTCATAATTTTTATGGACAGAATTTCTAGGCGCAGCCAAGTGGCAGAGGGCTTTCGCTTTGGTGGCCTCAGAATCTCATCTCTGATTTTTGCAGATGATGTGGTTCTGTTGGCTTCATCGGGTGAGGGCCTCCAGCTCGCACTGGAACGGTTTGCAGCCGAGTGTGAAGAAGCGGGAATGAGGATCAGCACCTCCAAATCTGAGGCCATGGTTCTCAGCCGGAAAAGGGTGGAGTGCCCACTCCGAGTCGGGGATGAGTTCCTGCCCCAAGTGGAGGAGTTCAAGTATCTCGGGGTCTTGTTCGCGAGTGATGGGAGAAGGGAGCCGGAGATCGACAGACGGATTGGGGCTGCAGCTGCAGTAATGCGGACGCTGCACCGGTCCGTCGTGGTGAAGAGGGAGCTGAGTGTAAAAGCGAAGCTCTCAATTTACCGGTCGATCTACGTCCCTACCCTCACCTATGGCCACGAGCTGTGGGTAGTGACCGAAAGAACGGGATTGCGGATACAGGCGGCAGAAATGAGCTTCCTCCGAAGGGTGGCTGGCCTCTCCCTTAGAGATAGGGTGAGAAGTTCGGCCATCCGGGAGGGGCTCAGAGTAGAGCAGCTGCTGCTCCACATCGAAAGGAGCCAGCTGAGGTGGTTCGGGCATCTGACAAGGATGCCCCCTGGGCGCCTCCTGGGTGAGGTGTTTCAGGCATGTCCCACCGGGAGGAGGCCCCGGGGCAGACCCAGGACACGCTGGAGAGATTATATCTCCTCTAGTCTGGGAACGCCTTGGTGTTCCCCCGGATAAGCTGTAGGAGGTGGCTGGGGAGAGGGAGGTCTGGGCCTCTTTGCTTAGGCTGCTGCCCCCGCGACCCGGCCGGATAAAGCGGATGAAGATGGATGGATGGATGGATGGAAGTCCTTGATTTATAATAATAATAATATTATTTCTCAACCACTCAACGTTCTAGCATTTCCCTTAGTTGTTAATATGATGGTATCACACAAATGTATTTTAATAAACAATAATATCTTTAGAAAAAGAGATGTTCTACGAGTATCACTATGTGTAAAGTGGTGTATTTGCCACTGTGTCAGTGTATAGCTGTATCATTAAAATTATATTGATGAATACAAGGCTGTTTATTGCTAAAAAATTATTTTTAACAAACACATCCATCCTGTGTGCTTTAAAACTTTGTAAGCCACAATGCCTCATTACCAAGTGTAAATGAGTTTGTAGGTGACATTTTTAAAATGTGCTTATGTAGAAAATTTGTATGACACTGGCATTTGAACTTTAATATTTGATTTCTGAAACTGCTGCAGTGAAACAAGTTAGTTTTGCTGTTTAGAAATCTGTGCTATTCTGATACCACATTGAAGACCAATTTATTAGACTGGTTTTCCAAGGCAAAATGCAAAGTCTGTTTAAGTGCTCTATAAAGTCTCTGTTGCCATATAAACTTATCACAATAACACTGACA
Organism: Mchenga conophoros; assembly: GCF_057382185.1. Taxonomy (NCBI): domain Eukaryota; kingdom Metazoa; phylum Chordata; class Actinopteri; order Cichliformes; family Cichlidae; genus Mchenga; species Mchenga conophoros. The sequence continues at coordinate 28,484,401 of NC_140530.1, read as the reverse complement.
TGTTGATTTTAGAGTTTGATGCAGTTGAATGTATTTACAGTGGACAGCAGGTGCTTTTGAAAGCAGACAGTCGACATATCTTCCAAGTTTTAAAAATGTAACTGCCATTTTAATGAAACCGGTTTTCCCCTTGTCTTTATTCTCATTGCTCTGTCTTTATTTGGCCGATTCCAGACCTCGTAAATGCTCTCTGACAAAACGATAAAACAAGACTAACTTGAACCAGAACATGATTTTTTCATCACAGTGCTACTTGATATGAAGGGGCCTTTCATATGTCAAGGAACTTGTCTCCACCATGCTATGAGATATAGTAAACATGGTAGTACAAAGTGACTGTTCCACTGGCAGTGTCTGGTAGTCAAATGAAGGGTTTCCTGTGTTGTAGCACAGATGGAAGCCTCCTTTTTTATTAAGTATTGTAGAAATGAGCCAGTTCTTTCTTACAGTGCTTGCTCAGTAGGAAGCAAATCATAATTTGCCTCCTGCTACTTTTAGACATAATATAATATAATATAAAGATGAGGCTATTAAAAATAGAAGTGAACCCAGAAGCACATTTCTGTTTGTTATATTTCATGAAGATTGTCAATATTGTCATCGCTTGAGGCATGACTATGTTGTCACCTCAGGGAAGAAGTTAACCATTTAACCAACTCAGACCAGGGCCTCGTTCTCTGGATCTCTTCGCTTTTGTAGTTTTTCCTTTTCTTATCATCCTACTTTATGTAAAATTCCCTGTTCATCTGTGTTTTTTTTCAGGCCCTTTAGGTTTCCATAATGGCTTATTTCTTTATTACTTAATCTTTGAATGCCTGTCATGTCCTTGTCAGTTCTCCCCTCCTGTCATTTAAGGTCAGCACACATGTGCGTTGGCTCTCTGCAATCTGACGTTCCCTCATTCATGCGCTGAAGCCGACAACCACCCACAGAGTGCCTTAGTGCCTTATACTTTCTTGTGAATTCCTCTTTTGAATTTCCTCTGATGTCTTGTCACCCTTTCAGCATAGTCTCTTTGTCACTGGTGTTACTGTTTTAATGCACTAAGTTGAAATCCTGCTTCCTTGAGTGCTCTTTTAAGCTAACTTAACCACGTCAGTTAGAATGACATGTACCACTTTTGTAGCATTCTCTCTCACTGAAACACATAGCATGGCTATTTCTTATGCTGGATTTAGCTTTCATAGCATTGGTTAAATCCAAATGGAAGCTTTTGACACCAACTCTCCATAAAATCATTTCCAGTATAAAATACCACGAAGAACACTTGCGGAAATGAGATTATCTCTAAACTTCTGCACAACGTTAAAAAAAAATCTATTATAGGGGAGACTGGGGATAGTTGTAACGTGGGTCAGTTGTAACACTTCCAATTTCTCCAATCAGGGCTAAGTTTCAAATGATGTGACTCATCCTGTGCATGCCCAATTCAGTTCTGCTATCACATGTGAAAAATCAGCACATTTTGTCAAACACAGACAATTTAACACGAAAAAAAGTAATTTGTTTGCCAAAAAGTAAGTTTTTCTACTTTATTTCAATTCCTAATAGCATTATCTGCTTTGCAGTTAAACTCATCAAACTTAAATTATGTTATTTGTATGTCTATGGTGATATATCCTGTGTAGGTCTTTAGTGCTAGTGTTTTAGCCGTTGGCTGTAATGTTAGCTAGTTCATGGCTATAGGAGTCTGGGTCAGTTGTAACAGCAACAGTCTGGGTTAGTTGTAACAATAATGCAGATGTTACAACTTGCCACACTATTACTTTAACTTATATTAAACAAGTTGGGGCAACAACATCAGCAGAGAGAGGTTCACTGGTCGCATTTGTATATGTGGTTAATGCCATTGGCAACACAATTCCTCCACTGTTTGTGTTCCCACACATACATTATGCAGACCACTGTGTCAGAGATGGACCAGTAGGAAGTACTGGTAGTGGAAATAAATCAGGATGGGTGCAAGAAACAGATTTCCTCATCTTTCTGAAGCACTTTGCAAACCACACCAAGGTAAGCCATGATAAAAAGTAATGGAATTGCGATGCTGGTGAACAACTACATTTTTTCAGCTTCATTGTTATGTTCAAAATTGGTGCAAGAGTTGTAGGTTATAATGCCCACTGAACCAATGAGGCCAAACTCAAGGAAGACCAATCAAAATTAATGAAATATTCAGTTGCAGAAATTTCCATAATTTGTCTTTTTTGGGGGGTTGGAATATGTTCAAAAGCTAGATTTCTGCATTCTGTCGCACACACACAGAGCTACATAAATGGCTCTAAGTGCATTCATGTGTTGAATAAACAAAGATTACATGTTAATGTTTTGTTAGTACCCTTATTTCATTGTGTTACATTTTACCCCAGGATATGTTACAACTAACCCAGACTATGGGGTTAATTGTAACATTTCACTCTTCGTGTTTGAGACCATACCATGCAATGGGTAATTGTGCTGCAGAGAAAATAGCTGCACTATTTAATAGCAGAGACATGTAAATACTTTGCATTACAATTTGAATCCACTACCTTAAAAGAGCTCCAGTTTACAGACAGAAATGTCAAAAATGTTACAACTATCCCCGGTCTCCCCTACCTTTAATATATCCAGTCCCACTGATATTACAGTAACTGGCTTAAACTGATGCATAAAAAACTCTACTAAATTAAAATCAAAATTACATTTTTTCTTAAAAATCATTAGACGTTACATGACCTGACAAGCGCACTCTGCAGGGTAAATTGCTGCACATATCAGGAATGTCCCCTGAGCGGGGATGCTGCCTTTCATTTAGCCCACATTTCAATTAGGAAATAATAAGGCATAAGGATATTAAATTTAAATCAGTTGCTATATTAAATGTACTCCTTAAGTGCTTCACAGTTTACATCCAACCTGAAAACGTTTTAGAAAACTAACATTGTTTTTTTTGGGGGGGGGGGGGGGGGGGTTTGTATCCACGTGTGTTTTTAGCATGTGTGTCTCAGAGCACTCAAGGAAGAGATAGTTTGTTAAGTTTTAATGCTGCTCAAGCAGATGATGCCTATCTATTGTATTTCCCACAAGCACATAGACTGTATTTCTTTATTCTTTGAAAGGATTTTTGTTTTTTATGTTCATGTACATGCATATCTTTGAGTCGTTCTTAACGCACATACACACAGTCACACAGGCAAATTATGTCCTGAGGTACATATAACATAATCCCATGAGGACATTATGAAGGCACAGCTGCATCTTCATAACTTGCCAGACTCTCTATTTAAGATAGAAAAGACTTCCATTGTTGGGTTTAGACTCCCTCGACAGTCTACTCCATCTGCCTCATCTGCCACATCTAATTTGATAATGGCTGAGAAATTTCAGAAATTATCCACTTACTGTGTTAATGCACTACATAGATAGATAGTCGTTTCCTAATTCCTTTAAATTTGCTGTTTCTCCTGGTTTCTGAAGGGGTTGTAATTGAGTCTTAAAGCAATCGAGGTTCAACATCTTGATCACTTGCTTTCAACTCACTGAGATGCCTCTGAGTATTGCATATACATCCTTTTTATACCAACGACATTTTTAAGGAAATGGGGAATACTAAGACACGTTGTGCAGTGTTTCGATATTTGTTTTAAAAACATATGTGCCCAAGACAATCTTTTCTCACTTGTAGCTGTTTGCAGTCACACAGGCTGATAAGGGAATAAAATCACACAGTAATATGTGTGCTGTGAAAATGTGTCATGATATAAAACATTTTATATCTTATTTTAAATCTTATTAATCAGAAATGAATCTAAACCCAAATAGCTGAGCCTAAAAGGAGAAATGTATTTTATATTTAAAATGTTAATGTTGTGTTCATTGTACTCTTCCTACTGGAATATAAGAGTATCAGTTTGTGTGACTCTTTCTGTGCCTCAGTAATTTCTTCTTCTAATTAGTAAGAGTAATAGCACACGGGACAGACTATTAATCATCATCAAACTACGGACAATGCTCTTCTGCTCTTCTTGCACTTTCCCCAGCGGGTGTTTATTATTCTACAAACAGTCTATGGAAACAATGGACAATATTTGGTTTCATCGTATTGGAGCTGGAGTTGATTAACTATGACGTCAACTTTTAAAAACATTTAAAAACAGAGCACCTAACACTGATTTACAACAAACAAACACATAAGAAAACACTAAAAATCATACAGATGAGGTTCACCAGCTAGCTGTTATTATTCAATCAGGAACAGTGAAAGGGTCCATTATTCACTGATCTAAGTGGCATAATTGGTTCCAAAAATAACAGAAACGCAGAGAAATCTACCTAGATACTCTCACAACACTTTAAATCTTCCTAGTAACAGGCCTCTATTCTGAGGGTGTGTTACATGCTTGTCATGGTGGCGCAGAAGGGAGTAGAGGGGTGCGAAGTTTGTCTGTCTGACAGATGAAGCGAGAACTGCTTAAAAACCGGTGTCAGACGTGAGAACACGAAGGAAAAGTCATTATATTAAGTACAAGATACAGGCGTGCACGCGGCATTCGAATGAACACACAAAAACAAACCTGCAAACTTCATTTATACCTCCTAATGATGTGAACGTGTGGACACGTACACTCGCACACAGGTCTGCAGGTGATGCAGTGCACGAGACACACAAACATTAATGTACAACACTTTTTTTTTTCTTTTTTTTTTTTGCTCTCACAGCAGTGTAGCGATTGTAATCAACACTTGAGAAAGCTGCAAGCAAGCAGGATGAGTAACACCAGGGGTGAGAGTGTGTGTGTGTGTGTGTTGGAGAGAAAGCTGTAAGTGAGAGAGTGTGCTGAATGCAGGGGAACAAAGAAGTTACCACAACACTTTCTTGAATGACAGAAAAATTACAAATACAAAATACAAAACAGACTTATGAATACCCACAATGCAGGTAGTCTCTTTTCCCATAATTCTGTTGGGTCCTTCAGTCGGGTCATGCATTCATGTTTACTGTGTTTCAGCTCTTTTCTATGATTACAAGATCTCTTAAAACAAAGCACCATGATTTCTGAGTAATAAGTAACCATCCAAGGCTGAGATGTACATAAAAACAAAAACAAAAAACTTATAATCATAGATGCAGTTCTACACAGGTGTGCGCACACACGAGCTTTCAGCACTAGTGTTAGACACACATACACACACACTAACATACAAGGCCAGTCCAGCAGAGTTTGAGGAGGAAGCCAGGCAAGCGCAAAAGAAATAGAGGCTCTTTATTAGAAGAAAATGTTTCCCATTTTGCCCGCAAATAAGTTGCTCACACACATAGATGCGCCCTTACACACACCCACACCCACACACACAATGCCGCAGGGCTGTCCTTTGTTGTGAAGCCATCAGGATCCAATTTCTCCTTCATTAAGTCTTGGTAGGAGGCAGTATACAGCCACTAGGTAGCTAGCCTTCTCCCCGCTACCACACACTAGCCTCCTCGCTCCACGTACACACAACACACATATAGAGAGTATAAATGCCCTTATCTTCCTCCAAACCAAAAATATCAATAAAGGCTTGTAACAACAAAGCAGGCACACATAAACACAACCACACGCTCGTGCAAGAATAATTTTCGTTAGAGCAAGATGAGAAGGCCACTACAAGCACATACACGGTTGCAAAGTACACACATGAACAAGAGTTCAGTAATAAAATCTCTGGTTCGCTTGGAAGAGAAATGACAAGGTCTCAGCTGAGTGAAAGAGAGTCATCATTTGTAGCTTTAATTGTCCTGAGCAATTACCAAATGGGCACACCGGTACACACTCCTTCCTTCTGTAAGCACTTACTGCTGGTCCTTCTTTCTCCACGGGGTCAGATTGTACTAGATTTTGGTTGCAGGGAACATAACCAACCATTTTGGTGTGTTACAGTTCAGTGGGTGATGGATGATGAACTCTGGTTTAGTTGTAAGCATGATATAATAGACACAAGCACAACTCATGCAAAATAATAAAAGAACTCGAACACTGCATACATTTATGACACAAAGCAACTCTTACTTTTACTACGTTAACAATTGCTCGTTGGTGAGGAAGAGGTGGCTACGTGTGTGTGCGTGTGTGTCTGCGCCTGGTGTATCCAAAGGGCAGCCTAGATAAAATGCATTAAACGGAACAGGTCTGGCTTTAATTGGTGCTCTTTGGTAATTGGCCTGTTGGGGCTGATTTGCATTGTTTCCAGGGCAACAAGCTTGTTTCTCTATATCTAAGCACAGCAGGAGGGTCGGGGAAAGCGAGGGAAGAATAGAGATGTCGAGAGGTGGTGCAGAGAAAGAGAGGGGTCAGAGAGAAGGAGGGAGGAAAGAAGTTTTGTGGAAATTGCTTTTTCTCTGAGGAATTTCCACAGAATTAAAAGGACACAGCAGCAGTAGCTTCTTTTTTTCTAGAGAGGACGTTTTGAGGACATACCTTTACAATTGTTTGATGAGAATAGTGATACAGTTCTTTTGTACTTACTTCAAGTTAAAAATGTTATTCAGCACAGATATGTAGACAGAAAGTCTGCTACTGGATTCCTGTGCAAAAACGTCGAGTTTCTCAGTGTTTCTCTTTGTAACTAAACATTCAATCCTTCAAAGATACACAGCATTAACACACTATTACATTATTTATTAGATTCAATAAGGTAATTTTCCACAGCAGAAGAGTAAATGGGGTAAAGCAGATAAAGGGAAGGCTAGAGTGAGCATAAAGAGTGGAATAGAAGTGGAAAGGCATGCAACTGTGGAACAGATGACAGGGCAAAGAAGGCATGATAGTGCAGGACAGATAAAAGGACAGATAAATTGAGGACAATTTTACTCGTTTAGTGACCAGGGATGCTGGCAGCAGCTTCGATTTTCTGGGGCTCTCTTTATGGTTTCTTGTAGAAGCAGTGGAGGTGAACAGAGTGGATTAGAGCTGAAAGCTGCATTTTCTGACACAGGAAGTCAACAGCTCCACACTCTGAATTGGACAAGTGATGAAAAGTGGGCCAATTTTCATCACCTCACTCAGTGAGGCTGTTTAATTTTCTGTGTGTGTGACTGACTGTGTGTGGTCGAGTAACTAAAGTCAAATTTCTTTGAAAAACTTTCTCAGATAGATTGCCTCAAAATACATTACAAAGCAATCAGTGATGTTCTTCAGACGCTGATATAAACCAGCCCAGTGATTATAAAACAAAAAGAGACTTCAGAAAATCAGTTTTTCCAAGCCAAGATCATTAGCTAAAAAAATCTTCATTCCATCGGCTATTTTTATTAGTTATGTATTTAGTTGCAACAGTCCAGATTTGGACTTCTTATGCAACCATATTTAAAATTAAAATAGGTCTTCATATTTGTTCAGTTTAAAAGCAACCTATAGAAAATAGTTTAATTAAAAAAAACAACAACACAAATACTAATTATTGAATGTTACCAGTCATTTCTTGAAATACCATTTGATTTATTCACTGTTGCTAATTTTCACTGGTTGGTTTCTCTTATTTACTCAAGCTAACGTTTGACAAACAACTAGATTATTTGTGTTAGGCTTCACTGGAGTACTAATTAGTTGAATTTTTCAAGTTTGGTGTTTTAAGGGCAGCTTGTTATAAAGCTCAGAGATGGGCTTATTTTACCTAAAAGTTTCCTGTAGTATAGTCAAATGAGAAAATGTGCTTGCATTCACCAATTTAACTTTATATTCAAATTGCAACAACGGCCCAGTCTTCTTTTCGTTATTGCACCGCAGCAGTTGTTATAATTTCTTCAGTCATTTCCTGGCCTCCTTGGGGAATTGAATCAAAGACTGTCCGATGGTCTGGAGCCTCTTCAGTGAAAGATCTTTGGCAGTTTTTAAAGCAGGGTTACGGGCTCTTTGCTGTTTGAGTGAATTGAACGTGAAAGAAACAATCTCCTTTCAAACTACAGAAGCAGAACTGTTGTGACAGAGAAGAGGGTCCACTTCAGAAGATTTTAAAGATCATCTGACAGGGGCGAAGCCTCACCAGGAGATCAAAGGGCAGTATGTGCTGTCTTTGACCCTTTACATCTTTGATCAGCTGTGCCAGGCTGTACTTTGATACTTTGATGACCATAGACGAAGTGGGTAAAGGTCTGTGTATATATGCATCTGCTGTTTATTCTTATTAGGTTTTTCTTTCTTGATGTCCGAGCATAAAGACACACTGAATGTAACAGCTTACAGCAAACATTTCTATTTTACTTAAATTTGAACACTATATTTAGTCTTTTCTCTCCGTTCTCAAGAGTAGCAACAGCTACAAAGATGACAAGTGAGCACACACCGACACCTATTTAACGGAAGTGGGAACAAAAAGCATCAGCATTGGTCATTCATAAAGGCCCCCCCCCCCATGTTCCTGAGACGTGACCTTTATCAAAAACAAGCTGATTGCAGCCATCTTGACATCGGCACATCACACTCATTAGCACCGCTACACAACAAATAACTGCTGAGAGGTTTCGAAAAAAAGAAGAAAAGATACAATCAAACAATGACGCTAACAATAATCAGATTGGCAGAGGCTTGAACATTTGTTTCTTGCAGCGGCAGGTCAAGGTGGTAATGAGTTGCTATGGTGATTGTGAGTTTGCCGGCTTGTTGATTGGTGCTTAATGATGCCCTACTTGATCATCTCATTGAGTGAGAGGAATCTGAGGAGGGTGTGCAGAGAGCGAAGAGAAGGGGAGCAATAAAAAGAGTGTGCAACAAAAAAACAAAAAACAGAAACAAGAGTGATTTAGATAGATAACAGAAAGGGGAGGCAAATAAAGAGACAATTAGATGAACAAATGAGGGTAGAGGAGGAACAGATGAAGAGAGAGGCCACTTGGTTTGTAGTGCCAAATTAAAAAAAAAAACCAACTCATTAACTTTGCAGTGTTTCATTAACTTGTCAGTTAAACAATGGTTAAGGTTTATACTCATTTATCTCGCCAAGACTTGAGTATTTACAAAAACATAGCATACCTTGCCGTATGACTTAGCTATAGGGTGGTATGTACATATTGCACCTTCTACTCCAAACACTCCTTCTCACCTGATTTGATGCACGACATTCCCTCTGATCAGTGGTGGGAAATGATGCGCCCGGCAACATGATGTGATGTATTAGAGGTGTGACATCAGAAATCATCCAGTGGAACTGTTGGGATTAAATCATGCAGTTTATAGACGTGGCCTTCGAGCCATACTTCACATACACACAATTGTCCTTTATGACTTCTCATCTCCACAGTCAAGACCTTCGGTTCTGAGTTTGGAGACAGTTTGGGAACACATGCTGATGTTCATGTGTTGAAATGCAAAAAAAAAAGTGATATGAAAGAAACTTCCCTGCTTACTGCTCAATATTAGCAGTTTTTTCCCTACATTTTCCTATTGAAAACCCTTTGAGATAGGTTTGGACTGGATAAAGTTAGTTGTGTTCATTTTTCTCTTCTCTTCTCTTATCTTGTCTTGTCTAGAGGACAAACCCCTAATTGATCTATTCACAATCAAAGGTATACTATGTGGACAACGTACTCCAATAAGAACACTACTGTATACGTCCACCTACACATTGCACTTACAGGACCTGCTTGCCCATGGAGACCCATGCCATGAAGCTCTCAGCACACAGTTTTTGTGCCAATGAGGAACTCTGCAGTTATTGAGTCAGCAGAGTGTTGGAGACGTTCATACTCTATGCTCATCAGTTCTTGGTGACCCTGCTCTGTTACTGTGGTTCCTAAACACTTGCATTTTGCAATAATACTACTTATAGTAGATGGAATCTTGGTATCCAATCAGAGAACCACATTTAAATTTAGTGAGTTCTGAAGGAGGTCAGAATGACCAGTTTTATTCATTCATTGTTTTTTACATATATGGCAAGAGGACTGAAAACACCTCAATTAAAATATTAAGTGACGTGGCAAAATTCTTTTGTACATGTAGCGTGCCAGTAGGGCTGTTCGATATAACGATATATATCGGATGACGATATAAAAACGTCTATCGTTTCATTTTACGCTATCGTTTGTTTCGTGGTGTCGCAAAATAAACTGCTTACAGTAATATTTTTTCACCGTTTCGATGGTCACTGTAGTGGCTATATTAATTTCTTAAAGTTCTCTCTTTCTCTTATATTTAATATAACCACACTATGGACGTACAAGCGCCTGTTTTTATGCATTGTCGTTAGCAACAACGGTAAAACCATTGCGTGTTCGCTTGTTTATGTTCCACATAAACCTTTCACAATAAAGCTCAAGGTCCTGTTGAGACTTTTCAAAATAAACTGAATCACGTGAAATAGTATGCAGAGTGTTTACGGATGAGAAGAAATAAAGAGCTGTCAGGTGCTAAAAAATAAACCTTAGACTCAAACGTTAGAACAGGCTTTTCCTGGCAGCACGCCGTGTAATAAATACTCACAAAGAAAACGGCGGCCGTTACAACTTATGTCTAAAAATGTATAGTTTCATGCATCGGTTAAAACACTCGACTCCAGCTACACGACGCCCAGCTGGAAACACTTCACACAAGTCGAGCTGCCCGAGATTCACAGAATTTACAGAAAATGTAAAATTTTTGTGATTTATATGGACGATAGATGTCTTATATCGGGATATGAGATTTTGGTCATATCGCACAGCCCTAGATGTCAGTATCAGTTTCTCTCTCGCTCGCTCTCATTTCCCATTATAAGTTCTCCCTTGGGCCACAACTTTAATGAAAAAGGAAAGAAAGGAATTTAGACTACATGAGCTCTGGTAAAGGGTTAAAGTATTACTGGAAAATTTCAAGTTCCTTTAATTTTGTGGTTCCCACATGCTAGGCAGTCTACATGATGCAGACAGCTATCTTTGAACCTCTATCTATCGCAGCAGCTGTGGCCAAGGTCACGCTGGGGAGTCCCAGCGGGGGTGCAGGTAGGTCGGTGAACAGAGCCAAAGAAGAGAGAAAAGTAATAGAAAAAGGAAAAGCAGACTGTGGGCTCTTTTTCTTTCCACAGTTGGAAATGCAGACAGAAACTCAAGCGATATGCAGAGTCAATACTCCCAGCTGAACACTCATTTATGATTAGTTATTTATATGTATTCAAGTATTCTGCGCACACAGGAGTTTTCTGAAGCTGTTTAGACAAGGGGATGATTTTATGGTAATTTTCAAGGCCGTCGTTTGTGATGCTATTGAACTGTTATACTGACAGGTGTTTCTAAGATTCATTTTGCTGTAATGAAAAGAATTAGGATGTCTAAACCTCTGAGTCTGAAATAATAAGCTCTAAGATGTCAGATTTTTATACATCTTCTTTTTTGCTTCATATTCTTTTTCTCTTTCTTACCCCTCCTGTGTCTCTCTGCCTCTCCCTCGCTTTGTCTCGTTCTTGCTTTCTCTCACTCCACCAAGTTTACTTTTTTTACAGTGTGATTTATCTCTATCAGTGTCAAACAAATTAACAATATTGCCAAAGTGGTTTGCAGTATATTACAATAAACTGAGAAGCACATCAAAATAATAGAGAAAAATGATTTGGCTGTGCATTCTTCCTTTCTCGAAAGCCCACTGCTTCAATATCTGGGCTAATAAATGTGCTCGCATGGGGTTTGCACACACACACCACCCACAACCACATTAAGGTGGAGGTGGCAGGCAGGAATTCATGCTGTCTGATCCCCTGTGAGAGCAGTCATTACTGCATGACAGTTTTCAGCAGAAGACACACAACCATTTGCTTTCTCGTTGAAGCTTGTAAACCAACAAAAATTCCAATTACACTCAAAACGCTAATATTTATACACACTTACGTAGTTGGTGCGTTCAGCAGCAGAATGCTGATTGCATTCTCAGCTTCCTTTTTCCCAAGAAAAGGACAAGTAATAATGGTCATAAAGTCGCCACTGAGGGCAGCTGTTCTTGTGCGGAGGTTAGAAGTTAGTGAATGTTGCAGCACTTACTTGTAGTAGTGCTGAGTGTCCTGGTTGAGAGACTGGATAGTGTGGAAGAACTTGAGTAGTCTGCATAGAACACTGACCTGTGGTTTGCAAACAAGCCAGTGTTTTTGTGTCAAGCTTTTAATGGACACACACAGACACACATAAACATATTGGCAGTTAGGCAAAGATGCATCTTTGCTAGGTGATACTGACCAGTTTCGCTAATGCACTTCATGCTTGACTGCCTCTGTCTATCTTTTTTAATTACTCTGAGCTTGTAGTTGAACACAAACGCACACACACATGCTCTCTCTCCCTTTCTCCAATCAAGTCAAAGTGAACGGAGCTCACTCACCAGAGCGAATAACAAGAGCCAATAGAGGACAGATTGTTTATGTGTGTGTGCGTGCCAGTGATCATCTTGTTGTGTAAAAATGTGTAGTATGTCATCCCACAAATGTCTATCTGTCTGTGTGCTTGTAGGTTTGGGTGTATATGTTGAGCTCATTAAGAGTACCCAGCAGACTTCACTGACCTCTCTGTTCTTTGTCCAGTTTCTAACTACTGATGAGAGCTGGAGGGGAAGGAGGAAGGCAGTAGAGGCGCATGCAAATTAGGGGGAAAAGAAACAAGAAGATGATTAGAGACTAAGATAAAGAATAGAGAGGAAGAGAGGATAGAAATTGATATAATAAGAAAACATAAAAGATAAAAATAGATGCGAGAAAACAGTGGCGGATGGTGGGATACAAAAGCATGATAATAATATTGCGGTATAAAGCATGAAAATGACACAGGAACTGAGGAAGGGTGAGGAAAAAAAGAGAGACTGAGGTGGAAAGAGCCAGAGAAACAATGAGGATAAAGCTGGATACACAGGGAAGGACTGACATTATTATTGCCTCATTGCTATTGCTGCTCTCTGTATCTGCTCATATTGTGTTTGCTTTGACTATAAGTGCTTCTTTATTCCTCTTTGGTAAAGCACCTTTTCAAATGAACTGAAAGAAACCAGTGTGTTGTAGTATCTGCCCACAGAGTTCTTTGCCTGTCCCAAAGTCAATCTTGTGTTTCTGCTCCTATTTCTGATTTGTGAATGATAAATTGAGTCTGTCCTTTTCTTTCTGCGGCATGGCGATGGATGGGGGCCCGACATTTCGGCTGGGATAAAAGCCATGCTGATGAGAACTTTGTTGAGCCTTTATGAAAGCTGGCCTGCTGCTTCACGAAGGCGTTCAATCATATAAACACGCCATATTCATTTATCAGCCCTCACAACAGGGTTCAAAATTTGCATTTAGCATAGACGTCCTTCAAAATTGCCAGTCTTTCCGATTGAGATATAATCTCAAGAAAACCTTCATCAAGCCAACGTTTTCTGCATGTCAGAATGACAAGCATGTGTTTGTGCAAAGTTTCACGCATCATTATTTTCCCCCACCTTCTACCTCCTGCTTGTACATACCGTGACACATCAGCAGTAAATGTGATCGCACAGATACTACTGGGTATTTCTCCCAAAAGTATTAACATAATATTTGTTACATTCTGTCCCTTAACTTCTCCATGTCTTTCTTAAACACAAATTGGATTCAATAAATGTTACACTCCTGTCTGCGTTCCCAATAGAGGGTTCCATTTTAATGGGACACCGGTCAATACCCCCCCCCATTACGCTCACAGACAAGACAAAAATCATTGACACTTAGCACTCATATGCACAAACAAAGACAAACACCCAGAAAGGGACAAAGAATTTAATGATTTGTGTAGCTTTGGTTTTAAAACCTACACACACACATATACACAGGTGTACATTGACAACTGCACTGCTGCAAGAGAGTCATTAACACAAAAACACAGTGGGTGCATGGCGAGATGCTCGCTCGATGTGCTTTCAGCCTCGTGGCATTTAGAAAGGGCCGTCTTGGCACATAGCCAAACAAATCACCCTCTTGTCTCGTCAATGTGAAGATGGACAAAGCGAAAACTGAATAACTCATTAACAGAAAAATGAAAACAACCCAGTAACTTTAACTTTGATGATACTTTTCAGTCTTTTTTTCTTCCAAACTATAGTCAGAGATTAAAAGATACGCATTACCGCTCTACCACAACAATTTGTCTGGTTTTGGTTTGTGTGTAAGTATCAAATGTCATCTTCAGGAAGGAAAGTCCAATCACATTAGCATTTTTTTGGTAGTTATCATTAAAATTGACTTCAATAATCAAAAGTTGCGATTTAAGAAGCGTTTTGCAGCCTTCATTACACTGACCAGCTGAGGGGTTCAGATAAGTTCTGTTATTTTTTCTGCTGTGTTTTGAGTCCTGCAAAGGGCCCTTTCCCTGACACTGTCCTGTCATGTGACAAGACATTATTAATTAACATGTGAGATAGACTTTGAGCTTGTATTAAAACATATTTAAGATCACAGTCTTAATTAAATTCCAATGTAAAGTAAATATTTTAGTGTTCACCTCCTTTCCCATTCCCAACTCTGAACCTTTTATTAAAATAATATGAGTTTTTTTTTTTTTTTCATTTTCTTTAATAAAAAGGAAAAAATCTAAAACTTCACATCCAGATCTTTGCCTGTGACCTCTCTTTTTCCTGACATGACCTCACTGGTTCAATTTAAACTCATCACCTTTTCAGTTCTCGGTTTAAACCATTCTCCATATCAAATTTTCTACCTGCCTTTTACTGCGCTTACTTAAGTGGTTTGGTGTATTAACTATTTGCTTTCAAGTTCAAGTCTGTGCAGTCCTGTGACTACAATGATCTGAGCAAATAAGGACTCCATTCTGGCCTTATGCGTAATACCTGCTTTGTATACTCATTAGTGTTTGTTTGGGACTGAAATGGTCACTGCACGCAATGGTCTACAAAACTCTCACATAGCGTGTGCTGTATTGGTACTTGCCAATAATGTAAATCAGGTCAGACTAAAATGTGTTTGAAATAATGACAACAAATTACAGCTCAATCGCAGTGGCAGCCCCGGAGGCTGAAAAATGAAGTGCCAGTAAATGCAGTTCCTCTAATGACCACTTGTTCTGCCTTCAAAAGCAAATGACTTCCCCACAGGCCACTGGATTTTTGTCATTCTTCTTGGAATTGTTACCTGTAAGCTTTAACGTTTGGATAGGGGCTGCCTTGATTGACAGATGTGCTAAAACCGGCTGCTGAAGACTTCATTTCTGCAAATTTGAGTCATTGAATTGGATCTCTCTACCATTGCTTAAAATTTGGAGCACTACTTTTAGTGAAATGATATTACAAATGGCGTTGTTGTGTAGCAAAGGTCATCCAGCAGATTTTGCTTCAGTTCGCTGAGTGAAATTGTGTTCTTTTATTAGTCTGTTAGCAGTAAATGTGTGTTTGTGGCATTTCAGTTTAGGAGAACGTCTTGCTACTGAACAAATGCGAGAATTAGCAAATATCTTAACACCCCATCCTCTGGGCTAATCACGGTCACTTCTGGATCCACTCGCCAAAATACTAAAAAAGAATCTTCAGAATGCCGAGTCCAAAACACGTGAGTGATGTCACTAGAGCTGTTCATATAATGATATATATATCGTTTCATTTTACGCTATCGTTTGTTTCGTGGTGTTGCAAGATAAACTGTTTACGGCAATATTTTTTCATCGTTTTGATGGTCACTGTAGTGGCTATATTAATTTCTTAAAGTTCTCTCTTTCTCTTATATTTTATATAACCACACTACAGACAGACAAGCGACTGTTTTCATGCATTGCACCATCGCGTGTCCGCTTGTTTATTTTCCACATAAACCTTTCACAATAAAGCTCAAGGTCCTGTTGAGACTTTTCAAAATAAACGGAATCACGTGAAAGAGCAGATTATTTACGAATGAGAAGCAAAAAAGAGCCGCCAGGTGCTAAAAAAAAAACAACCTTAGACTCAAACGTTAGAACAGGCTTTTCCTGGCAGCACGCCGTGTAATAAATACTCACAAAGAAAACGGCGGCCGTTACAACTTATGTCTAAAAATGTATAGTTTCATGCATCGGTTAAAACACTCGACTCCAGGTACACGACGCCCAGCTAGAAACACTTCACGCAAGTTGAGCTGCCCGAGATTCACAGAATTTACAGAAAATGTTAAATTTTTGTGATTTATATCGTTATCAGGACGATACATGTCTTATATCGGGATATGAGATTTTGGTCATATCGCACAGCCCTAGATGTCACAGTTTATATGATACAGGTGGTGATCAGGGATCAAGATCTGCAATACCAGATGTGGCTAGCATGGCATGGGTCTGTTTGTAATGTAGTTCACTGTATATCCTGACATGTAATTGAATATTTTTCTCGGTATCTACCCCCAGCCACACACACCTTACAGGTTTCCAGGGCTGTCACAAGCTGTCCTGACTATATATTGGATAACTTGGAAAGGGGTTTGGCTTTTACTCCAGCAGTCCAGACATCTTCCTGAGAAAGGTCATTCAGATACTCCTATCATTAGCTGTGTGTATTTTTGTCATTGTAAAATAGCACATGATAAACTTTTTAAATTATATCCCCCCTCACTTTACACTCAAACGTCCCACCTCTCTAGTCCTCCTTTAAAACACAGCTCTAAAAGCCTGCAGGGGATCTTTCTTTAGTGATCAAGGGAAAGAATTTTTTAAAATAATAATAAAAAGAAGATCCATCTTCAAAGGGAAGTTACAACACACGACCCACTGGAGGTATCACCACAGTATCTCAAACTCTCCTGAGGAGTTGAAGTAAAAGACATTTTCTTTTATAATTTAATCTGATATAATTGGCTGAGTGACATTATTGTAACGAGTAGCTGTATTCATGCTTTTATATTAGGCCCCCGAGGATTTCCCAGCCTTTCCTCCTCTTTTTCCAGCCAAAATCAAATTAAAAAAAAAAAATGATGGGAGGAGCTGTTGAACGTATTCATCTTACATTCAACAGCTACCCCCATCTCTCTGCTTCCATCTTTCTCTCTCCTTCCAGGTCACAGCCTATATCTCTCTGCTTGTCACTCTGTCATTCTCAGCCAATTACTTGCTGGCTTCAGGTGCTTAACCTCAGGCCTCACTATCAACTGGCTCATTATGTCGCTGCTTTAAATCTCTTTCTCGTCCCCTCTAGCTCATTCTGTCTTTTCCTCTGTATCACTTTCTTTGTTTTGGGTCTTTCCTTTTTCAGTCCCTTTATTTTTTGACTTCGCATTTCTCTCATTTAACTCGACTTATTTCATTTTGTTTATTTAGTGTCTTCCTATTAAATTTTCAGTTTTTTTCTTGCTCTTTCCATCTGTTCACAGTCTCTTTTTTTGGTCTCTTTCTCAGTCTCAGCACCCCTCCTTCTTATTCCTCTCTTTCTCCCTCCGCTCTCTGGCCCCCTCATTCTGCAAATTGCTACAACTCAATTGTCCCTTTCCTGGCTGTAGGCAGCAATGGTATTAATAAAGCGGGATTCGAAATAGATTTTCTTTCTGCTCCATTTTGAATTACATTACTGCGTAGTGTTGGCTCCGAGCATTCTTCTTCTTGTGGCTTTTGATATCATAATAATATACATTCATCCTGTATCTGTCCCGCTGAAGGATTACAATGCTTACAGTGAAAGATGCCGCAGTAGTGCTCATTCCACGGCTACCGTATCATGTGATGCTTTTTGACTTCAAGAACATTTTGTTCTCATTTGTTCTCATCTTAAACCTCTTTATATTTGCTAAGAAAATGGGAGTGATTTATTGGAACATCTGTAAACATAAATGGAAATACAATATATAAGGCAAAAGCAGGTTTTGTCCAATTTGAGCACCTTTATTTTTCAACACAGCCTGAACTCTAGACATCCTTTATTGCAACTTGTTCTTCAGGAATAGTTCACCAGGCATCTTAAAACCCTTCTTTGAATGCTGGCTGCCTTTTGTTCCATTCTCTTTTAAGATGATTCCACACTGCTTCAATAATGTTGATGTCTGGACTCTGGGGAGACCAGTCCATGACTGGTTCCCCTTGCGTGTTCTTTTACTGTATTGGCTGTGTGTTCTGACAGTTCATGATTAGGATTCATTCATTCTATAAGACTTGGCGCCACTGATTTAAATGACTTTCGGGACACTTCTTCTTTTGTCCTCCACTTTTCCAGTTTCAGATTTTTTTAAGGACACACATCACACCAAGACCTCGAGTAAGTCTTGATCCGTAGCAGCAATATGTGTAGAAATGAGTGGTGGCTCAAGACTTTTTGAACAGTTGAGGTCACATTTGTTGTACATTTAAAGGTTAAAGACTTTAAAGACTTGAAAAAAGTCTTTCTTTTGCTCAGCGGAGAATGGGATAAAATGGGGGATTGCACTGGTTCCTTGGTAGAAGTGTGCAACAATCCTGTATCAGTCATTTATGATTGTCTGCTAATTTTTCAGAAGTAGTAGGAAGCACAGAAAAGAGGACTTGGCAGCAACGAGGAGAACACAAACAGTTATTGATTTTCAGCATAAAACTGAAATGATGTTATCTTAAACTTAACTTTAACCTCTTATGTAACCATTTGCACCCGAATCCATCTTTAAAATTAATTGCGCTATTGAGTTATTTTTGACTTGTAATAGTTGCAGATGACTTTTGAGACATGAAAAGTTTCTTTATATCTTTTAAAAAGAAAATCTTTGTGAATTCGCTGTGCTGCAAGTTTAATTCAGATATTATGAGTTATGGTTTAAATTTCAGTAGTTGGTTTCATGCAGGGAGGCGTAATTAAAATCCACTAAAAGGCATCTGCTACTAGTGAATTTAATCCAATTTATCAAAGACAAAGAGCTACAGGGTGTCATGTTGTCTGCTGCTGCTATTGTGTGTGCTCGGGTTGAGTTGGATCTGTCTTTATATATGTTTGAGTTTCCCCAGCATCTAAATTGTACATTAATTGTACCTGTGTAGAGTAATTTCCTTCACTGATTAGAGGGTCTGCTTAAGACAGTGCATGTGTCAGATGTCAGATGTTTTTTGAGCACCAGACTGAGTTTAAGATCATCAGATTACAGAAATTTTGGCAGGTCCATGTAAAAGAGCAGTTTATGGCTTAAGACATAATGGTTAAACTTAGAATTTAAGGGTTCAAAGGTATGTGGGATTAAATGCCCTCAGATGGTCATACAAATGTGTGTGTGTGTGTGTGTGTGTGTGTGTGTGTGTGTGTGTGTGTGTGTGTGTTGAGGCAATGAGCCAGTTTAATGTCATTCCTAAAGCTGGCATGATTAAGAGGTCGATAATTTTATGATGTGCTATTGAGGTACTTCACTGCTGAAATATTGCATACTTCATTTTTGCTTTTTATTAATGAGGTGAATCAAAGTATGTCCTTAAGTGCTTGGGTAAAGATGTTTCTGTGTGTGTGTGTGTGTGTGTGTGTGTGTGTGTGTGTGTGTGTGTGTGTCCGTATGAGTGGCCATATATGCTATTTATATGAATAGGTACTTTATTTTTGACAGCTCAGTAAACACTTCACACAAATGCACACAAAAAGAGGTGGGCTTTTGCTATATACTATAAAATGTACTATAATAAACAGCATTATTTTCATACACATGATTACACAGTACATACCGACACACACACGCGCATGTTAGATTTGAGGAGGGTGAAAGCCTCCATGTTTTCTTCTGATCTTGTTTGTTTGCCTTAAGGGGTCATAGTAAAGCTTGGCTCTCTCACTGTGTGTGTGTGTGTGTGTGTGTGTGTGTGTGTGTGTACGTAGAGGTTAGGTTCTTATTTCATTGGTGTGAGGATGCAGATTAAAGGTGCAGCCTCTGCAACATATCACTGGTCACAAATAATGCTGAAGCTATAAGAGCCTCAGGGGTGCTCCACTGTGTGCGTGTGCATGTGTGTGAGTGTGTGCATGCACATGTGAGTTTGTAGTGGTTTGAGGTGTTTAGAATCAGCTGTATTAATTGATTTTCTAGCCTTTGGCTAGTGTGCTCAACATGATATGTCATTTTGCTTCACCCACACTTTGACTGCACATAGAACGCATGCATGTGAAGCATGGCACAGAAAAGTGTCCCTTCCATGCTTTTCTCAGTGGGAAGCTCTCTATGATTTTACTTTCACACTGACTCTTCTTTCACTCTCATTTGTCATTTTTTAACCTTTTAGGTGTGAATATAGAAGAGGATCAAAAACACAAAATGAAGTAAAAATTCAAACCGCATCGAAGGCATAAGAGGCCATAGAGAGAGTCAGAGACATACAGGTCCTTTCTAACAGCACATATACAAATACCAGCAGAAATCTTTAGGTCGTTCCAGCAAAGCCAATTAGTAAAAGCTTTTCTTTATGAAATATACAAAATTAATTGCAGTACCCATTTCAACTACAGTATAGCATCTTCTAGCATGACACAGTTGCTGTTTACTGGCTGTTTGTACTTTTAAGGAAATGTGTGTAGCCCATATGTGATGAAAATAAAAGATGTGTATGGTTTTCTTAGTCTGCACTGCCCCATCTTCATTTCTTCGGATGCCTGATTTTTGACTTTGGGGAACAAATTAATGTAGGAAGACTGATTAGAAGAAAGTACAGTAGAGCTGCAACAAGAACATGTTCCTTTAGAAGCTCAGAATTATACACTTTTTTGTAGTGAGCTGTGCTAAACTTCAAGCAGTCCTCCTCAACTCACTATCCAGAGACTTTGTACTGGAGGAATGTATACTTGCCAGTTTTTTCAATGCCAATATTGATATGTTAAATTACAATTGTTACACCTTATCACATAAAAGTTACTATAATCATAGAAGTTGGCATGGACAAGAACGTAAGTGTCTAACTAAATGTATTTAATAGAGGTACACAAACTTCAGATATAGAAGGAACTATATTTATTTGAATCAGGCATATGATTATACCTGAATGGTATGCCAAGTTTAAGTTGAAGTACCTGTTTAGCATTTCACTAGTCCTCACCCTACCTATAACTTGACTAAAGTTTGTTCTGCACCGTGATCTTTCCCTAACCTTTGTCATAGGGGATGCATAGTTTTGCATTTTTCACTACACTTATTTCCCTTGGACCTTGAAGACAGCAGATTTCTGAATAAGAATTTTTATAACCAAGTGCAAAAGTGGTCGAACAAACAGGGAAGTGACTATAAAAAATATACAGAACGAAAAGCAGAAGTGGCAAATGGAAGAAAATCTTGGAGAAAAGATGAAAAAAGTTATTATTGATCGATTATAGATTCTATGCAGAAAAAAATAACTGGTCGAGGTACAACTAGGAGTAAACAGTTAATTAAAGGAAAATCCTCAAAAGGTGGAAAAGGAATGATACAAAAACAAAAGGAAAAGGAGAACAAGAGAGGAGGACAGGAAGCATGGGGGGCAGTAAGATTGATTTCCATTCCTTCTCTTCTTTTTCTCTCCTCTTCTCCCTGGAACGGCTCCCTAAAGTCTTTGGATTAATGGCTCTATTTCTGCTGCTCATTCATCAGATTCAGAAAGGCACTCCAAAACACAATGCCTCACTAGGCTCTTGCCTGAACTAGATATCTACCTGCCAAAACATCCAATGGGCCCTTAAGTACTTTCAAAGACAGGCAAAACAACTTTATCTCTACCTCCAGTTAAGTCAGCTGGGCATTAGCATTATCCATTGGCTTGCGTGCTTGTTAGTCCTTCTTGTGTAGATGATCACAGACAGTTCAGGCTGGGGTTGTAGAAAAGTCAAAGAAAAGTAAAAGTGCTAAACAGCTTGAGTTTGGTGATCCTGCATTTAACCTCTGGCATTATTGTAGGCTAGAACTGTCATGGGGACAAGCTTCTATTTGCATTTCACATATTCCAAGTTTCCACACTATCCAGTTTCCAGCACAGCTAAAAGAAATGAATTACAGCTGAATTGTCTCATTTTTGGACAGTCAACAACACCTTGAAATATAGTTTACTCAATATCAGCATCAGAGGACTTTTTGATAGTTGTTGTATTCAATGTATTTAAACTCTTCATTATGCAAGTCATATAGTAGATGTGTTATGATATGGGAGTCAAATTTTCTTTATAAAGTAGATGTATTTTTTTTGTAGTGCTAAGCTAAAAGAAAAATGCTAAAGGTAGCTTCTGTAGTCCTTTTAATATTAAGAACTACTTCTCTGGTCCACCATAGGGAAAGAGGCTCCATGTCTGGCTGCAACATGGCCCACTGTTTGGCCTTGTCACATTGTGTGCCAGCTGTGCCATCTACAATGCCCTTCCACAGTGTGTGATGGCTAACATGCCAACCCTTGACCAGCCCTGATTAATGAGGGTGGAAACATTGCCCAGTACAGGGTTTGTCTCCCTGTGGAGTGATACAATTGTTCTTCTTGCGTGTAACTGACCTCTATTTTTATCCCATATGTCAATTTGTGCTTTATTTTCCTCTTTCAGCGGTTACTGTACACATCTTTTTTTTTTTGTCTTTATTTTTTTGTTTATACTTTGGATTCTTAGTGATTCTTTTCATCCTGCATCACTATCATCCTTTGACACAGAGGTGATTTCAGAAACATCGACAAGAGATGCAAAGCCGATGTTAAAGAGAAGAATATATAAGTAGTGTGATTGTAAAGAAAGAGTGGAGAAGAGGGCAGAAGGAGAGAATAAATCAGATGGATGATGTGGCAAATCTGGCATTTGTCATGACCAAGGGCAGCCTGGGAGACACCATCATCAACTTAACGATGTAAACAAAGTAATAATTCAAATAAGCTCTCCTACTTGTTTCCTCCCAGTCTTCCCTGCATTCCTTCTCCACAACTTTACAGCACACGTCTTTACTTTGGTTTATAAAGAGAAGAAATAGAGCTGGATGATAATCTAAAGTAAAATTTGAGCATAATCACTGTATACAGCAGTAAAGAAAAACAAAATATATAATAAATATATAATACAATGTAAGATTTCATAAAGCAGTGAAGTGGTCACTGGTGGAATCTTTGATCTAATTTTCTGTTTCCATTCTATTACAATCTAATTCTCTCTCTTTTATAAATAGAAGTTAAGAATCTGTTTATCCGGGTCCAACTAGGAATGAGACGGATAATCTGAAAGATTAGTTCAGATCATACCAAACTGAAAGACTGCTGGATTAAGTGGTCAGGGCTGGTAGTTGGTGAGGGGGGATTTGTGGAGCTGTTTTTGGTTTGTTTTTTTAGCTGTTTCTGTGCTGTATTCTTGGTGCATTTAGAAACAATAGGCGTTGCAGTAAGGGAAGCTTTGATGTATTGCTTTTCTTGGGGAAACCTGATTACTTAATTCTCTCTGAATGAGTGAGTGATTATGCCTTTGAAATTGAGGAATTACATTGTGCGTTTCCTGTAGGTACGCTACTTGATCTGCTTAAGCACGCATATTTAAAGGTTAGTTCAAATGTGTTCTCTATAGAAAAGTTTAAATCTAAAACAGCATCTTTCTTTGTTTTGTCTCCAACTGGAGGCTACTTTTCAGAAAAGATTTTACTACCTAATCATTTCGAGGAAATTTTGTCTGTTGTTACTGTTTACATTGTTGCAGTCGTATATGGTTATATGGCATAGAGAACAATTCAGCAGTGGAAATGAATATTTAAATTACACTGCATGAGAAGAAAATTTTGAAAAAAATAAAAGTAAAGTAATGGGCACCTGTGATTTATAAACGGCACCCACAGCAGCATTTCAGTAACTAAAAACAGTGATGTCTTTGACAGAGCACCAGTTTGATATTGTGTAGTTACTTGATATTGAATGAAAAGTAGAAAGAGAGGAGAAAATTACAGACTGTTTTAGGCATTCTCGGTCTGAATGGATCATAAGACTGTTGTTTGAAAACAGCAAGTCATACAATTAAGTCCTTTGTTTCTTTCCATCATCTGAAACCACTCGTGTAATTCAGTAAGTTCTGGTTTCCCGGCACCCACATCTCCACTGATCTCACCTGAACCCCCAACACCAACGCCCTGGTAAAGCAGGCCCAACAGCGGCTGCACTTCCTCTGTGTCCTGGGGAAGAATATCCTGGACCTCTGATCGGGCCTCCGGTCAATCAGGTCCAACACCTCCAGGATCATAAACAGGTTCTTCCCCTGGGGCATTCACACTGTTAACAAACACTATCAACCCACACCCCTGCCCACCCCACCCCACCTATCTGAGCCATTGTCTGAGTTACCCCAATCACTCAGGCCACTCAGTCTTTCCCACTCAAGTCTTTGCACTGCTTCCAAGCAGTTTTCAGCTATTCTATAATGTGTGCCTTTCCCTTATTTTTGTATATATTTCTCCTGTTTTCCATTTATTCCTGCCGTCTACTATTTGTATTTTATTCTGACACAGTTGGTGAGGAGCACCTACAATTTAATTGTACATCTACAATGACAATAAAGGGCTATTATATTCTATGGCGCAAAAAACTGCTTGTTTGGGGCAATCTCATTAAAATGTGAGGGACAAGAAGACATTTAATTATCTAATATTGGCTAGCTGCGTGGAAACAGGGCAGTATTACCTTTGTTGGAAAAATATCTTAAGCATGAATCAGATCAAAACTTAATTTCAGGGCAAGTAAACATACCTTCATTTTAAAAGGTAGATCATTCGACCAGTGATGTGGTCACTGCACTGTGGAGCTGACTTAGGAAAAGTGTGTTTGCAGTCCTGTATGCTTCTAGCAGATGTCAGCAACCTGAGTGGCTGTTTGAATGAACAACTATCCAGGATTTTGATCAACCTGTTCCGCAAACAAAAGCTAATTATGTAGTATATTTGTCACTTAAATGTGTTCTATTTTAAATTTAGGCTTATTTGACCATAGAATGAGAAACTTCACGTAATGATAGAGATGAAGCCCAAGGATTAATTATACTTTTTGCATCTGCGACTCTGCCAGGTCCAAGTAAATATATGTAAATTCGTCATCACAGTCAGTATGGACATTTGTGTGTCTGACAATTTTTTGTGACTGTGCAAACTTGTTTGTGGAGACTTTACATTATAAACCATGCACGCACCCCAGGTGATGGACATCAAAGAAGTAGAACAGGAAGGACTACTCGGCCATCACGCCTCCAGCTGTCCATGTCTGTAACAGACTATAATAAAAGCTTTAATCTTCCCACAGGGGTTGAGCGATTTACTCCATAGCTCATGATCATATTGGCGCCCTGTGGCATTGATGATAATGCACAATATCTGGCCGAAACACAAAAAAACAAAAACAATTAAAGCTGCAAGCAGCGTTATGAGGGCCCTCGCACCCCCGGCGTGTCGAGCCATGCCCAACACCTGAAACCAGCACGTCCGATCTGATGTCACATTGATGGAATTCATGCATTTAACCACCAGTTAACATTTCATTTGGTTCAACCATGAGTATAGGCGTCCCACTAGGTGGCGCTCTAACCATTATAGACAAAGGGCATAACAAACATTTCCGAGCTCGAGTCTCATCACGCCTGCGACCTTTGGGAAAGATTGGACTTTGTGTCTTTGAGTGACAGCATATTACTGCTTTTTGGCGAGTGATTGAAACTCCACGTCCCGCCATGACCACCCCGTTTCCTTGAACGTAAAAAGCTTCGCAATTTAACATCACAAAGGTCTTTAGATTCCACACACTGGAGAATGGTTCAATATGATGAAATCCCTTGGAGGAGTTCGTCAAAGTATGAAGCCTGAAAAGAGGGGAAAATGTCGCCAAAATTACACATGAATTTTAAAATGGCTGACTTCCTGTTGGATTTGGGATATTGCTCCAAGAGACTTTTTTGTACATCTTGATATTTTCCATAAGCTTACCAGGTTTCAGACTCATAGATGAAACACAGAGCTGGGGCTGACTTTTTGAAATTTTGTAGGGGGCGCTGTGGAGCCATTTTGCGCTATTCAATGAAAATGATCACATAACAACAAAGCCTTCATACATTTGGAGGTGTGTGCCAACTTTCAAGCCTCTATAAACTTTCCAAGCCCCTCAAAAGCCACTTCATCTTTCATGGTGGACCGCGTTGCCACCAGGGTGCGCCGTTCAGTTTAAAGTCACAATTTTTGCACTGAAGCATCACGAGGGACTGATGGTGATATTCACCGCTTTTGAGGTGGCCACGATGAACCTGTAAAAATCAGTACAACAAAATTAAAGCCATGACATTTCCTGTTGCCAGTAGGTGGCGCTGTCCGTATTCCCGACAATGGGCACATCAATCTGTTCAGGGCGGGTCTGACATCATGCCTGTAAAGTCTGGTACTGATCAGACTGGATTTCATTGAGTTATACTAATTTGTTTCTTCATGGCGTGACATCAAAGTTCGCCATGCCGCTGGGGTCACACCCTTTCGCGAAAACTCACAGTTTTCACTGTAACCCAAGACCAACTCCTTAAGGCTTTTCTGGAGAAATTTGAGGCTGCAGATGTCACCCATCACAATACTGTACCCCAAAGTGTAAAACATGACATTTCCTGTTCCCACTAGGTGGCGCTGTCCCTGGTGTCAAATATGGCAGTTGAAATATGTTCAGGGGTGGAGCCTTATCATATGTGTTCACTTTGGTCAAGGTCAGAAAATGTATGACAAAATGAGAGGCAATAAGATTTTCATGGCGAGTCATCGAAATTCGCCGTGGCGCCACGGCCTCATGGTATTGTGAAAACTCAAAAGCTCCGCAATTTAACATGGCCCAGGTGTGTAGTTGACACTGACCAAAGATGAAGCTTATACGACCAAATCCCAAGGAGGAGTTCGTAAAAGTTCGAGGCATGGAAACGGCAAAATTAGAGCCAAAATGTCACCTTCACGTCCAAATGGCGGACTTCCTGTTGGGTTTGCGTCAATGGGCCCACTGACTTTTTTGTTCGTCTTGGCATTATACACATGTGTGCCAAATTTCATACATGTAGCCCAAACGATGTGGTCGTAGGGCTGCATTTTACAAGGCATAGGTGGCGCTGTAGAGCCATTTCCCAGTGCTCATATGTAAAACCATTAAAATACAAAATTTTTCACCAGACCTGGCATGTGTGCAAAATTTCATGAGTTTTTGAGCATGTTTAGGCCCTCAAAAAGGCCCTTGTTTGGGGTGAATAATAATAATAATAATAATAATAATAATAATTAAAGCTGCAAGCAGCGTTATGAGGGCCCTCGCACCCCCGGCGCGTCGAGCCACGCCCAACACCTAAAACCAGCACGTCCGATCTGATGTCACATTGATGGAATTCATGCATTTAACCACCAGCTAACATTTCAACTCATTCATTCATGATTAGTTAGTCGTTCCACTAGGTGGCGCTCTAACCATTATGTACAAATGGCATAACAAACACTTCCAAGCTCGAGTCTCATCACACCTGAGATGTTTGGGAGAGATTGGACATTGTGTTTTTGAGTGACAGCAGATTACTGCTTTTTGGCGAGTGATTGAAACTCCACGTGCCGCCATAACCACCCCGTTTCCCTGGACGTAAAAAGCTTCGCAATTTAACATCACAAAGGTCTTTAGATTCCACAAACTGCAGATCGGTCCAATCTGATGAAATCCCTTGGAGGAGTTCGTCAAAGAACGATGCCTGAAAAGAGGGGAAAATGTTGCCAAAATTGCACATTAATTTTAAAATGGCTGACTTCCTGTTGGATTTGGGATATTGCACCAAGAGACTTTTTTGTACATCTTGATATCTCCTATAAGCTTACCAGGTTTCAGAATCATACATAGAACACAGAGCAGGGGCTGTGGTTTTGAAATTTTGTAGGGGGCGCTGTGGAGCAATTTCGCGCTATTTAATGAAAATGATCACATGCCAACAAAGCCTTCATCCATTTGGAGGTGTGTGCCAAATTTCAAGCCTCTATAAACTTGCCAAGACCCTCAAAAGCCACTTCATCTTTCATGTTGAACAGCGTTGCCACCAGGGTGCGCCGTTCAGTTTAAAGTCACAATTTTTGCACTGAAGCATCACGAGGGACTGATGGTGATATTCACCGCTTTTGAGGTGGCCAAGATGAACCTGTGAAAATCAGTACAACAAAATTAAAGCCATGACATTTCCTGTTGCCACTAGGTGGCGCTGTCCGTATTTCCGACAATGGGCACATCAATCTGTTCAGGGCGGGTCTGACATCATGCCTGTAAAGTCTGGTACTGATCAGACTGGATTTCATTGAGTTATACTAATTTGTTTCTTCATGGCGTGACATCAAAGTTCGCCATGCTGCTGGGGTCACACCCTTTCGCGAAAACTCACAGTTTTCACTGTAACCCAAGACCAACTCCTTAAGGCTTTCCTGGAGAAATTTGAGGCTGCAGATGTCACCCATCACTATACTGTACCCCAAAGTGTAAAACATGACATTTCCTGTTCCCACTAGGTGGCGCTGTCCTTGATGTCAAATATGGCAGTTGAAATATGTTCAGGGGTGGAGCCTTATCATATGTGTGCTCTTTGGTCCAGATCGGAACATGTATGACAGAATGAGAGGCAATAAGATTTTCATGGCGAGTCATCGAAATTCGCCATGGCGCCACGGCCTCATACTATTGTGAAAACTCAAAAGCTCCGCAATTTAACATGCCACAAGGGTGTAGTTGACACTGTCCAAATTTGAAGCTTATAGGACCAAATCCCAAGGAGGAGTTCGTTAAAGTTCGAGGCATGGAAATGGCAAAATTAGAGCCAAAATGTCACCTTCTCTTCCAAATGGCGGACTTCCTGTTGGGTTTGCGTCAATGGGCCCACGGACTTTTTTGTTCGTCTTGGCATGATACACATGTGTGCCAAATTTCATACATGTAGCTCAAACGATGTGGTCGTAGGGCTGCATTTTACAAGGCATAGGTGGCGCTGTAGAGCCATTTCCCAGTGCTCATATGTAAAACCATTAAAATACAAAATTTTTCACCAAACCTGGCATGTGTGCAAAATTTCATGAGTTTTTGAGCATGTTTAGGCCCTCAAAAAGGCCCTTGTTTGGGGTGAATAATAATAATAATAATAATAATAATAATTAAAGCTGCAAGCAGCGTTATGAGGGCCCTCGCACCCCCGGCGCGTCGAGCCAAGCTTAACACCTAAAACCAGCACCTCCGATCTGATGTCACATTGATGTAATTCATGCATTTAACCACCAGCTAACAATTCATCTCATTCAATCATGATTATAGTTGTCCCACTAGGTGGCGCTCTAACCATTACTGACAAATGGCATAACAAACATTTGCGAGCTCGAGTCTCATCACGCCTATGAGCTTTGGGAGAGATTGGACATTGTGTTTTTGAGTGACAGCATATTACTGCTTTTTGGCCAGTGATTGAAACTCCACGTGCCGCTATGACCACCCCGTTTCCTTGAACGTAAAAAGCTTCGCAATTTAACATCACAAAGGTCTTTAGATTCCACACACTGGAGAATGGATCAATATGATGAAATCCCTTGGAGGAGTTCGTCAAAGTATGAAGCCTGAAAAGAGGGGAAAATGTCGCCAAAATTACACATTAATTTTAAAATGGCTGACTTCCTGTTGGATTTGGGATATTGCTCCAAGAGACTTTTTTGTACATCTTGATATTTTCCATAAGCTTACCAGGTTTCAGACTCATACATAGAACACAGAGCAGGGGCTGTGGTTTTGAAATTTTGTAGGGGGCGCTGTGGAGCCAATTTGCGCTATTCAATGAAAATGATCACATAACAACAAAGCCTTAAGCACAATGGAGGTGTGCGCCAAATTTCAAGACTTTTTAAACTTTCCAAGCCCCTCAAAAGCCACTTCATATTTCATGGTGAACAGTGTTGCCACCAGGGTGCGCCATTCAGTTTAAAGTCACAATTTTTGCACTGAAGCATCACGAGGGACTGATGGTGATATTCACCGCTTTTGAGGTGGCCACGATGAACCTGTGAAAATCAGTACAACAAAATTAAAGCCATGACATTTCCTGTTGCCACTAGGTGGCGCTGTCCGTATTTCCGACAATGGGCACATCAATCTGTTCAGGGCGGGTCTGACATCATGCCTGTAAAGTCTGGTACTGATCAGACTGGATTTCATTGAGTTATACTAATTTGTTTCTTCATGGCGTGACATCAAAGTTCGCCATGCTGCTGAGGTCACACCCTTTCGTGAAAATTCACAGTTTTCACTGTACCCCAAGACCAACTCCTTACGCCTTTCCTGGAGAAATTTGAGGCTGCAGATGTCACCCATCACTATACTGTACCCCAAAGTGTAAAACATGACATTTCCTGTTCCCACTAGGTGGCGCTGTCGCTGACGTCACATATGGCAGTTGAAATATGTTCAGGGCTGGAGCCTTATCAAATGTGTGCTCTTTGGTCCAGATCGGACAATGTATGACAGAATGAGAGGCAATAAGATTTTCATGGCGAGTCATCGAAATTCGCCGTGGCGCCACGGCCTCATGGTATTGTGAAAACTCAAAAGCTCCGCAATTTAACATGGCACAAGGGTGTAGTTGGCACTGACCAAATATGAAGCTTATACGACCAATTTCCAAGGAGGAGTTCGCAAAAGTTCGAGGCATGGAAACGACAAAATTAGAGCCAAAATGTCACCTTCACTTCTAAATTGCGGACTTCCTGTTGGGTTTGCATCAATGGGCCCACTGACTTTTTTGTTCGGCTCGTCATGATACACATGTGTGCCAAATTTCATACATGTAGCTGAAACGATGTGGTCGTAGGGCTGCATTTAACAAGGCATAGGTGGCGCTCTAGAGCCATTTCCCAGTGCTCATAAGTAAAACCATTAAAATACAAAATTTTTCACCAGACCTGGCATGTCTGCAAAATTTCATGAGTTTTTGAGCATGTTTAGGCCCTCAAAAAGGCCCTTGTTTGGGGTGAATAATAATAATAATTAAAGCTGCAAGCAGCGTTATGAGGGCCCTCGCACCCCCGGCACGTCGAGCCACTGCCAACACCTCAAACCGGCACGTCCGATGTGATGTCACATTGATGGATTTCATGCTTTTAATCACCAGCTAACATTTCATCTTATTCAACCAGGATTATAGTCATGCCACTAGGTGGCGCTCTAACTATTATTGACAAATAGCATAACAAACATTTCCAAGCTCGAGTCTCATCACACCTGCGACCTTTGGGAGAAATTGGACATGGTGTTTTTTAGTGACAGCAGATTACTGCTTTTTGCGAGTGATTGAAACTCTACGTGCCGCCATGACCACCCCGTTTCCCTGAACGGAAAAAGCTTCGCAATTTAACATCACAAAGGTCTTTAGATTCTACACACTGAAGAATGCTTCAATATGATGAAATCCCTTGGAGGAGTTCGTCAAAGTATGAGGCCTGAAAAGGGGGGAAAATGTCATCAAAATTACACATTAATTTTAAAATGGCTGACTTCCTGTTGGATTTGGGATATTGCTCCAAGAGACTTTTTTGTACATCTTGATATCTTACACAAGCTTACCAAGTGTCAGACTCATAGATGAAACACAGAGCAGGGGCTGATGTTTTGAAATATTGTAGGGGGCGCTGTGGAGCCATTTTGCGCTATTCAATGAAAATGATCACATGCCAACAAAGCGTTCATCCATTTGGAGGTGTGTGCCAAATTTCAAGCCTCTATAAACTTTCCAAGCCCCTCAAAAGCCACTTCATCTTTCATGGTGAACCGCGTTACCACCAGGGTGCGCCGTTCAGTTTAAAGTCACAATTTTTGCACTGAAGCATCACGAGGGACTGATGTTGATATTCACCGCTTTTGAGGTGGCCACGATGAACCTGTGAAAATCAGTACAACAAAATTAAAGCCATGACATTTCCTGTTGCCACTAGGTGGCGCTGTCCGTATTTCCGACAATGGGCACATCAATCTGTTCAGGGCGGGTCTGACATCATGCCTGTAAAGTCTGGTACTGATCAGACTGGATTTCATTGAGTTATACTAATTTGTTTCTTCATGGCGTGACATCAAAGTTCGCCATGCTGCTGGGGTCACACCCTTTCGTGAAAAGTCACAGTTTTCACTGTAACCCAAGACCAACTCCTTAAGGCTTTCCTGGAGAAATTTGAGGCTGCAGATGTCACCCATCACAATACTGTACCCCAAAGTGTAAAACATGACATTTCCTGTTCCCACTAGGTGGCGCTGTACCTGGTGTCAAATATGGCAGTTGAAATATGTTCAGGGGTGGAGCCTTATCATATGTGTTCACTTTGGTCAAGGTCAGAAAATGTATGACAAAATGAGAGGCAATAAGATTTTCATGGCGAGTCATCGAAATTCGCCATGGCGCCACGGCCTCATAGTATTGTGAAAACTCAAAAGCTCCGCAATTTAACATGGCACAAGGGTGTAGTTGACACTGAACAAATATGAAGGTTATGAAATCAAACCCCAAGGAGGAGTTCGCAAAAGTTCGAGGCATGGAAATGGCAAAATTAGAGCCAAAATGTCACCTTCTCTTCCAAATGGCGGACTTCCTGTTGGGTTTGCGTCAATGGGCCCACAGACTTTTTTGTTCGTCTTGGCATGATACATATGTGTGCCAAATTTCATACATGTAGCTCAAACGATGTGGTCGTAGGGCTGCATTTAACAAGGCATAGGTGGCGCTCTAGAGCCATTTCCCAGTGCTCATATGTAAAACCATTAAAATACAAAATTTTTCACCAGACCTGGCATGTGTGCAAAATTTCATGAGTTTTTGAGCATGTTTAGGCCCTCAAAAAGGCCCTTGTTTGGGGTGAATAATAATAATAATAATAATAATAATAATAATAATAATAATAATAATAATAATAATAAGAAACGGAGCAGATACAATAGGGCCTTCGCACTCTCGGTGCTCGGGCCCTAATAAGAAACGGAGCAGATACAATAGGGCCTTCGCACAGTCAGTGCTCGGGCCCTAATAATAATAATAAGAAACGGAGCAGATACAATAGGGCCTTCGCACTCTCGGTGCTCGGGCCCTAATAAGAAACGGAGCAGATACAATAGGGCCTTCGCACTCTCGGTGCTCGGGCCCTAAATATAGCACACAATAGCATGTGGGTGAGAGAGCAACACAGGTGGACAGATCAGCTGAACAATTAAAATACTTTTAAGTCATTACATTTACACAGCTCTGCACATAGCTTGGCTACTTCTGTTTTTATCTGTGTTCAAACTGGCTCACCTGTGTCTATTCTGCTCCCCACCATGCCCTCTCCATACATACAGAGTTCTTCACAGATCAGTTTGGGGGGAAAAAGGATGGAGATGGGATAAACATGTGTGTTTCTAAGTGGAGAGTCATTGTGCTTTAGTTTAAAAATCATTCTCAGACAGCTTGTGACATGAAGCCATGAGGAGGCAGATTCAACTTATCATCAACCTCATAATAAAGATAATATTGATTTAATGCAGTGGAAAATAGGGAAATAAGGTGAGCATCACTGTTCACTTTTGATCTGACTTTGTCATCACACTACATTTCAAAACACATTTGAAGAAAATTCACATGAAATTTTGCCAAATGTCCTGCTGCTGACAAATAGACAAGTGATTATCACCTGTTGGGTAAAAAGCAAGTTAACTTTAAGTGGGCGGCCCTTGTATCCCAAATGCTGCACGTTGACCTGCAAATTTTTTTTTCTTCAATAAAATACAAATACAGCACGAGTAGCCCATCAGCCCATCTGCATTAGTCTCAGTCAGATGTAGCAAAGTCCCATTTTCTGCAGACAGTATGTGGGCTGTGTGAAAGCATATTGCCTGCTGTGCTGACCTGAAGATTGGGCTATAAGTTGGTTATATTACTTCCCCCTGCTGCTTTCTTGGCTGCCAAATGTCAGTCTGCCACAGTTTTATCCAGGAATAGTAGATTACTTCATAGGCTTTGGTCTTTTAAGTAGAAACAGAGACTCTTTAAACCATAAAGCATCCCAGGGAGCCTAAAGTCTCACCCAAAGTCACAAAAACAACAGTAATAAAACGTCATCAACAAGAAGTCCTGTAACATATGTTTCATGTCTAAGATGGTCTCTAAGATGGCTTATCCATGCTGCTGTGGTCTAATCTTGTCCCATTATACTAAGAAGCTTGTTTGAACAATCTTCTAATGCGCTCAGATGCATTCATGCAGTCGTTTGGTATCAGACCAAAGGTTATTACCTTAGCCTTCACTTTGATAGGCTTTTCTAAATTAAACAAGTAAGCAGAGTTTTAATAAGATGTTTTGTGGAAAAACCTGAAAAGTCAAAAAAAAATATTTTTTTCTTCTTTTTTAAGTCTGACTCAATTACACTTAAGTATCCATTCTAATTTTCAAAAAGTAAAATGTTTTGACCTTACATCTTTAAAGTCTGAGGGTAAAATCCTTGGTTATAATAGTTAAGGATATTCAAATACCAAAAATTCATTAGCTGTGTTTCTTTCTTCTGACAAGTATCTGAAATAATCAATTTGATTATTCATTATTTCTCCAATATGTGTATTTTTAGAGATAACCTCACCTAGAATAATGGTTTTCATTTTGATTGGAGAAATATGCTTAATAGCTTCACTAATTATACAGTGACCTGTTTTGGATGCCATCGTTAGCTGATAGAAACTAATTAGGCAGAAAGAAAGATTAGTTTGAACAAGCTTGTTAGTGTGCAGTCAGTTGTGAAAGACAAACCTGGGGATGAGAGCCCAACATATGGCTAGAACAAAACTGTGAGGGGATATGTTGTTGTGTGTAGCTGTTTTGCTGCATGGGTGTAGGTGGGCCAATTTGAGCTTGTTGCTTGTTGTTCGTGTAAGCTTGTGATTTTACACGTGTTTGTTTGAATATTTCTTTCACATTTTACAGGTTTGCCACGTTGTGCTTATGGAAGGTCTACAAGTAATTAATGCAAAAGTAATCAATTAAATGCCCTTTATAGTGACACTCTGGATGTGTGTGTGAGTGAGAGAGAGCGAGAGACTGAGTATTCAAAGGAAGTAATGCAACTCCTAATGTCTGCAGATTAAGACTTGTGTCATTATACCCTGAATCTGAACTTTGTAATGTCGTAGCACTGCCTAGTGGTGAGGCAGAATGTCTGTTATTTAACAGATGAGAGGTGAGGACCTGTGAACCTTTTAAAAGCCTTTTATGGCCTGTCATAATTTCCTTGCCATTATTGTCAGTGAATAAATTGACTAACTGAATCTGGTAAATGCCAGAGCTTGCAAGCTTGATTTAAAAAAAAAATACTTGGTTGAAATCAGCAGCATTGAGTTGACCTGCAAACTGTAGTTTAGAAGCCAACAAAATCTTCCAGGGAGTGTATTTTACCCCCTTTTTAAGTCAAATAGATGGAACTGTAGTACTATGGAATTAGTACCCATACACTCTTTCCTTGCTTGAGGCTGCTGTTCCTCCAGCTCACTCTAAGAACAAGCTATTGTTTCTGTCCATCTCTGTTTCATTCAGATCCAGTTCACGGTCCTCAAAATGTCAATGTGGTGGATGTCAGAGCCCGCCAGCTGACAGTACAATGGGAGACTTTTGGGTATGCTGTGACACGCTGCCACAGCTACAATCTGACGGTAAGCACAACCATTATTTATTCTCCACCTTTAGGGTATTATGTGGAATTAATAAGGACCGGGAGCAGAGTTTATGGAAAAAAAATCAACTGCCAGTTAACTTTATTATTTTTCATATCTTTCTGTTTTTTATGATAGTTTGATGATAGATGGGAAATGTGGGAACGAGAGCAGGGGAATGCATGTTGTAACTGGCCGAAAGCTGACCTGAGGACTTGTCACAGTTTTTGTCCATGCTTTGGATAGAACATTCTTTCAAGAGATATGACCTTATCTAATGTTTTGATGATTGCGGTGGAAAGTGGTGTCAAACACAGGACGTCCCAGAGGCGATTCGCACATTACTCACGGAATCACTCAGTAGCTCCTTTTCCCCTATGGATAGCCGTCCTGATAGAGACCACATAGAAATAAATGTTTTACCATTGAAACATTTACATTGACATTGATTTACATTGACCCTTCCCCTAGTAGACTCAAACTGTGAGTCTCCAGATCCTCTTATTGTATGCTACAAAGATCAGACCCCTGAGTCTAAGGAGCTTGGGAAGAAAAGCGTCTGGTCTTCTTGAAGTTGCTTGAAGATGTTTCACCTCTCATCCGAGCAGCTTCCTCAGTTCTAGGGTCAAATGGTGGAGAGTCCCAGATTTAAGCCCTGTGAAGGTACCTCCTAATGGAGCCCCTAATGATCCTCTACCTAATCACATGAGCCAAGGTGTGAAAACGGGTGTAGGTCACAATCAGCCAAGGTTTCGGGTGAGCTTAACATTTGCTAATGTGAACACGATGACTACGATGACCTGGATGACCTGGATGACTGAGAACCTTCACAGACATCAGACTCCTGACTTTTTTTTACTATATTGTTATCATTTTATTAATATTTCCCAAGCATATTACATGAGGGCAGCTCTGGATTTGTCACTATTATTGTTAACCAAAAAGCAAAATCTCCCATGTTTCTTCTTGTGCTTTCCAGGTGCAGTACCAGTACGTGTTCAACCAGCAGGAGTTTGTAGCTGAAGAATTAATCCAAACATCATCACATTAC
This sequence comes from Mchenga conophoros, assembly GCF_057382185.1. Lineage (NCBI taxonomy): Eukaryota > Metazoa > Chordata > Actinopteri > Cichliformes > Cichlidae > Mchenga > Mchenga conophoros. The sequence goes on along the minus strand of NC_140530.1, from coordinate 28,447,841 downwards.
ACTTTGAGGGGACTGAGGCCATTTGTGACCGTTAGGCTGCGGCTTGTCCTGGCCAACCCTGAGGGCAGCAAGGAGAGTGAAGAGATAGTCAAACAGACGGAGGAGGATGGTGAGTGAAAGCCCGATTGGAAAAATGTATAAGCATGTTTATTAGCATACTTTATAATGTAATATTGAGCCAACATATTACCAGACAGCAGGGCTGGACGGGGACAAGAAATGGGCACTGGCATTTAACCAGGTTGGTACAGTTGTTGTTGGGTTATTTCTTAGTTGCACTGCAGCATGTGACATTAATTAAAAGCAGCATGAATAAAAGTTAGAAATTAGCAACGGCTCATGGTCATAGCCATTCATTTTACCTGAATGGTGCTAGCAGCAGCAACCTCCTGTGTCTGTGAGGCCTGCTTACTACTTGTTGTTGGTACTACTGTTCATGGTGCAATTTGACACATTTTGCTGCATTCATTGTAGTTTCTTTTTATTGTTTTCTCTCAGCTTTCCAGCTCCACCTTCTCGCCCCTTCTTCCTGACAAAATGTTTTCTACATGGTGCATGAGTGCACAGCAAATGTAGGGGAGTGGCCTGTTGCATTAAGAGATGGGACAATCCAGTGTCAGTAATGAAAATGAACGAATGGGCTGCTGTCAGTTCTTGTACAGCCAGTACGAAGCCTATTGGTCCAAAAGTGCGTTAGCCTGCCGGGAAAGTGTTCGGTGTGCTAGATTACCAGTCCAGGCCTGAAGTCAGCTATTCCTGGGACAAATCCTCTGACTTTGTCCTGGGAGAAATAAGCATGATTTTATTTCAAGGAAAATTTGAACCTTAAGTTAGATAAATGGTTGACAATAGGTCTGTTAATAGGACAGCCTATTAACAGGAAGAGACCAGGTGCATTCTGTAAAGACAAATAAAACATGATCCCAGATTGTTTGTTTCCCGGGTTATAAATCGCAAATGTAAAACAGTTGTTTCAAACAAAAGTTATTAATGTGGTTGCTTATAATAAGACTCACAAACGTCACACAGAATTTTTATATCAGCAATAATCAGAAAGTAAAGTAATCCATGAGACTGCATTAAGGAAACAGAACAACAATTACAAATAAAGTAAAAATACACTCACACAGGTTTGATCTTTGCCATGTTCAAATTACACAATAAACATGGATGTCTTAGCAGTAGACTTTTGAACAGGATTTTTTTTATAGTACATACTTTGGAGCCTAAAAGCATGCATTATTTGGTAGGAGTTATTTCTAAACAACCACATTTTAAACTTGTTCCTTCCTTTTCTTTCTAGAGGGCTCCATGTTCTACTAATTCAGAACATAGTGTATACCCTCGCCACAGCTAGTAATAATTCATTGATGCTTCACATTTCTCTCAACAACATGCCTGCGATAAAGTGGAATAGCATTAGAGCAGTGCCTGATAAGCAGGATAAAAACATTGTTCTAATGATCCCAAATCTCTTATCTCTTTCCCGCCCTCCTCAGGGCTCACTGTTCTTCTCCTGATCTCATAACTAATATTCTCTGAATTTAGCTTCTGGGGAACATCACATCTCAGTCTGAAATTCCTACCTTTGCTAGACGAGCACACGGATAATATAAGTTGCCTGAACCCTTAAAATAAAAAAAACTAACATGACTGGGGAGTACCAATGGCTTCGAGGGGGTAGGGGAAAAAGGCTTAATTGTTTTGTTCTTAATTGTTTTTTATTTAACCATCGTTAATCTCCTGGTTGTAATTCAGTAATTAGGGAACAGAACAGCAATTGTTCACATGGAGGCTAATTACTGTTTGTATGGTAATAGCTTTATAGAGCTGGGGCTCCTGTGAGTGAAGCTTTTGCTCTCTCACATGCACATGCATAAACATATATGGTTTTCCATTTTTTTTATTGTGCTCATACTATAAAATGGAAATAAACTTGAGCCTGTGTTTGGGGATTTGCAATTAAGACATGAAATTACTTTTCGCTTACTCACAAGGACCATGCTCTCCTAGTTTGTGAAAGTAATCTCAGGATAAGAGCAATTTTAATAATGCCCTCTTTAATTGTTTTACCTTTCAGATTATAGCATATTAACATGCACATACACACAGTCTATCAAATCATATTAAGTCATGAATGTTTTAGCTTTAGCTCACTGTGAGGAGACCACCACTATTAGGCTGACACACCTATTAGTGTAGAAAAAGAAAAACAGTTTCTTACTGTCGTGCTGCTAAGAAGATAAAGGTTTTTCATGTTTACTCTCTTTGATTATATTTGGCTTGAATACTGATTTTCTCATAAACTGGCTGGACTACCATTTATAAGCACTTTGCAAAATGTGCCTTTCTAACCTAAAGTTGTCTACAAATTATAATAACAATTACAGAAGAAGCAACAACAAGACTGCTGAGGCAACTTGTGAAACTTTCTTTAAAAATAGCTAATATGACATTGCTACCTTTCAAAGAGAGTTACGATCCAGTATTGTATATGCTATTTGATAAGCATTGCTTATCAAAGCCATTGCTCCTTGATAAAAGGATCGGCAGAAAGAGGTTCTGTACAATGACCGGAGTAATGAAGTAATACTAATGTTTTCCATCATCTCACTTAACAAGAATGATGCCTATAACTACAGCCACTGTACACAAGATGTAAATCACTTCTTAAAATTCTCTATATAGATAAAACTATTAAAAGCTACATAAGACTAAAGCAGATAAAAATTAGGACCTTGCCTTTCACTGTCAAACAGAGGCAGGTTCCCACTACATCACATCATGCCAGGGCAGTAACTTAATCACTACTATGTTTGTGTTCCTCAAGCTCGGTTCCTAAAGTGCCTGTTGTTTTTGACCACCTCACATCGGGACTTCTAATCCATATTCAGTCCTGTTGGCTGTGGCCTCTATCAATCTGGTGTTTAGGGAGCGTTCACGTGTTTCCATTATCAGAGTTTCTGTGTCATTTTGCTTTTGCTTTTCTAGTTCCTGGTTAGTTTTCTTAATGTCCGTTACTTTCTTAGGTACTTGTAACTGTCCTGCATGTCCACTAACCTGCCCTCCGGAAACCTAATGACCTACAGATGAAGGACTCAACTGGCTGAGTTGTAGCTTGTCTTGTAGTCAATTCAGGTGGTCCTCAGTTTGACTCCCTGGTCTTAAGAGAGGTATATTACTGTATCAACTAGTAGCTGGTACTTTGACCCTCTGGTGCTGTTTCCAGTTTCTTTCTTAGCTGTGCTTGCCTACTGGTTACTGTGATGCCCAGGAGAAAAAAAAACATGTTGTAAAGAGGGAAGAATTCTGTTGACCCTTGCCTTTCTGGTATATCTCTTTGGCCTGGTGGCCAGAGACGTGATCCTTTGTTTGGCACTCTCTATAGCATCACTTATGGAAATCTTGTTGTTCTTGTTAAGTGGATCTGTGAGTCTGCATGGGTCCCCCTTGGGTCCCAGTGACATAATGCTGTCATAATGCTCTTCGGCTCCTCTCTTAATGTTCTAATGTCTTTGCAGGATTCCTTGATTTCAGTGTCCAGATGTCTTCTATATGGGGAGCTGTTTGTGCACACATTCTTGATCTTTATACCCCGGTGTTTCTTGGATTACTGTGACAGTGGTAGTTATTACTCATTGATTTCTGTAATATTAGTAGAAGGGCTTGTGAGTAGAGCTCTGTTAATATCTCTAAGCATCTCTTATGGACTTTGTTTGTAAGTGTATTCGTGGGTGTGTGGCTGTCTTTAGTATAGCCATAATTTTCATCCTCAACTCAGTAATGCATAGGAGTCAAAGGCGATCATAGAAGGCATTTGGGCATCATATTATGGCGGCTCTGACATCCACCACATTTACAGTTTGAGGACTGTGAACTGGATCTGAATGAAAGAGAGATGGACAGAAACAATATGTTGTTTTTAGAGTGAGGAAGAGTGTATGGGTACTAATTCTATAGTACTACAGTTATAATGATAATAATAATGGATTGCATTTATATAGCGCTTTTCGGGACCCCTCAAAGCACTTTACAATACCGCTATTCATTCACTCTCACATTCATACACTGGTGAAGGCAAGCTACAGTTGTAGCCACAGCTGCCCTGGGGCAGACTGACAGAGGCGAGGCTGCCATATCGCGCCATCGGCCCCTCTGGCCAACACCAGTAGGCAGTAGGTGAAGTGTCTTGCCCAAGGACACAACGACCGAGACTGTCTGAGCTGGGGCTCGAACCGGCAACCTTCCGATTACAAGAGGAACACCCAACTCTTGAGCCAGGATCACCCCTGACAGTTCCATCTATTCGGGTGTTGTGCCAATGACTACACGACAAACGGGTAATAAATATGGTAACCTTAAATCCCTTTGTTTATATGTGCACAAATATCCAAACCACTGTTAAAGAGAAAGATCTCCTCACACAGACTATAATGACAGCAATTGAGATGACATCATCCTGTTACCATCACAGTACGGTTCTTGTTTAAGATCAGAGTAGAAGGAAAAAAAGATAGCAGCTCTGTTTTTTGTTTGTTTTCTTCAGAGCTTCACTTTTCAGGAAGGCAGTTTATCAGAGCACGTTTAAAGTTGTAGAAGTGCATTTACATTAACGTGCTTTTAATCATTCTTATACTTTTATTTGATGTAAAAGTCAAATTTTCTAATCCTACAGGACAAAATCTTTACATGACAATAGAACGAGTATTTTGGCATAATCGTATTTACCATTATTGACAACTTTAGATCAGGTTAAAAAATTAACGAGACGCTACTGTGTATATAAAATGTTAACGGAATCATTTAACATTTAATATTCCATAGATTAGATGCATACAGTGGAGGAAATATTGATTTGATTCCCTGCTAAGTTTGTTTACCTCCAAAGGATTGAACTGATTTTAATTTTATGCTGGTTTGTTCTTAAAAGAAATGTATTAATTCAGTTCAGATTATCATGCATGAAATAAATCTCTGCATTTCATCCCTGGCTCTCATTTGTTTTGGGCTTTTTTATTACATAACAGACCTGATTGTTTATATGGCAATAATGACTTTTAGTCATTGTTAGTGTCTGGGTTTGTAGCTGCTATTTTGAAGTAAGAGCAAATAAAAAAAAAAAAAAATTTCGGTCATTATTCTGCTTCTTTCCTCTAAAATGAAACTACCATAAAAACAGAGTTAAATAAAGAGTTAATTTCTTTGTAAGTGAGAAAACTTCAGGATGGAATCAAATAATTATTTTTCCCACTGTATACATAGGAATAGGAATTTTCACATGGATAAAACATTGGCTTTAATGAAGGGGATTATTTGTGGTCTGATTGCCAAAAAGAAGTTTTTCAAATGATTCAAATCTTGCCCTTGTACTTTCTGAGGGGTTTCTAATTATAACTGCAAATATGTATCTGTCCTAAATCCTTGTATCACAATGAAAACTGAATCCTGCACTACTGCTAGTAAACCTTGCTTGTTTGCCATTTGTCAAGATGAGTTTATTTGTTCCCCTGGAAGCTAAGAATCTGTGTTGAACAACATGTAAAAAAACACACTACATAACACTAAATAATTCCCCCGCCGCCCCCCCCCCCCCCCCCCCCCCTCCCTGCAAGAAAAAAAATGTAGTTGTTTATGTTAAAAACAAAAAGAAAGCACTGTTATGGAAAAAATAGCTCAAAGTGAATAGTGACTACAAGAGTATTTACTTCACTCTTACATAGTTATAGTTGAGATAATCACAAAATCACAGGCTGCTACAAGATGAAACACTGACAAAGATTAAAAGTCAAAATTTTCATATAAACAATCAGGTCTGTTGCATAATAAAGGGCGCAAGACAAATGAAAGCCAGGGATAAAATGCAGAGATTTATTTCATGCCAATAAAGATAATTTGAGCCAAACTTAGAAAGCAAGAGAGGGTTAAGAGACAAAAAATGTGAATACAAAAGAAAGATTGAGAGAGATGGCAAGACAGGGGCACACACAGAAGAGAGAGCTGCTGGCGTAATAAAGCAGGCCATTCATCTTGCAGCATGATGGGACTTAATCAAGTTATGATTAATGTGTTACAGCTGCCATTATCTTTTCAATGAAGTCTGTATTCTTCTGTCCAAGCCCCCGAGGTACACAGGAACACACAAACACATGCAAACCACAGCAGATACGGGGGTTTGTCATGTGAGTCATGCACACACTGGAAAGCAGCATACACAGATGTCATGGTACACACTGTGAGTAACAGAAGGCTCCTCACGTGCATTCACACACACAGTTGTGTTTTCATATCTTTGTGGGGACATCTAATTGACATAACGCTTTCCATAGTCGCTTACCCCTAACAAAAACCATCAAAAATGAATGCCTGACCCTGACCCAAACCTAACTGTAACTTTGACACTAAAACTACATTTTGAGTTTCCAAAAATTCCTTCAAACCTGTGGGGATGGGGATGTCGTCTTCATAAAGGCTGTTGGTCCCCACAAGTATAGTGAACTTTCAATTGTGGTCCCCACACAGATATGCAAACCTGGTATACACACGTGCACATACACAGACCGCAGAGACAACACACAGAAGTACCACACAAACATCCAACGATTTTCAGGTAGACACTGTGCATCATAAAAGATGAGAGTGCACACACAGACACAGAAGTGAGTGATAAGGTGTTGAATAAAAATGGCAGCAATTAATTGGATTTCTTTGTTAGGGTAATTTGATATGCTCCACAGGCTGGGCCCTTAATCAACACCTCAGAATTACTAATCAAAATATTCCTGTCAGACTTGTCTGATAGTTTACTAGTCTGTGTGCTTTCTGTTGTGCATCTCAGTAGCTGTGAGTCAGAATACTTTGTGAATGAATTTTAGTGAAAAAATTGTTTCCAATAATCTTTGTTATTTTTCCATGTGCCATTGTTGTGCTCTGATCTTTGGGGGTTTTTAAGGTATAAAACATTAACTCTGAGGTTTGGAGTCATGAGCCATAATTTTTAATGTAACCGATAAATGGTCATACTTTTGTTACATTATCCTCTAACCTGTTATTTTCTCATATAAGAAATAATAACACAAATATCTGTATTTAATAACCTATAGGTGTGAGCAGCTGTGTTGCAATAAATTTCATTTATTGCAACACAGCCACCCTTTCATTTAAGTATATTTTTAGGAAATGTTTTGTAGGAAATGTAGGAAATTCTTTTAATCTTCTAACAGCCAAAAAGGGGCCAAAACAACAAAATAACTTTAATATTTTTAAATATTGGGCATTGAAATGTGGATAAGTGTGGAGTTTTTAAATATAACCCTTTCAACCTCAGAAGGACTGGTCTTTGTTGTGTTTGTCATGTCACTGTTTTATGGCTTTAAAAATAGCAGAAAAGGTTGGAAACTTCCCATACTGTGGGTTTTCCTTAAACTGTTGGATGTTATAGAGAGAGATGGATAATGGCAGCCAATTCTCAAGTGTAAAAGAACTAGCTGTGGCACATCCATCTTTGTTAGATTCAATTTGTGGCTGTAAATGGTGGAACTTTGCAGAATTTTTTTTCCAAAATGCTTTTTGTCAGTTGAGGGGCATCAGACTGAGGCAACTGTAAAAGAGTCCTGCAGTTGTCAGACTCATTTCTGCCTTACCGCACAGGCATTTACCCAACACTGCTATTCACAATGACTTACAGTGAGTCCAAAACCAACACAAGCTTAACTTTTATGTAAGCCAACATTATGTTCATCCAAGATCAATCAGAATTAAGGTCAACATACAATAAATGATCAGAATCAGATTCAGAATACTTTAATAATCCCTAAGAAAACATTGTAGTGTCAGTTGCTCCAAGACCATAAGAACAGTAACAGACTGGACTAAAATAAATAATACAATATATTACAAAGTTACAAAATTTAAGAAATGACTCTAATATATACAAAAAGCTCAATTATAAATATCCAGAATATTACAAATATATATGACATTTTTCTCTAAACTGTAAAACTCTACTCATATATGTACGTAAATAGTAAGTAGCCATGAAGTAAAAATGAAAGGTGGAAAGAAAAATCTGAAGTTAAAGGCCTTATCCTGTCCTTGACCTAAACAAAAGCAGGACTTGGCAGCAAAGCTTACTGATTTATGTTTTGGGAACTAGCTTCCTAAAATGAGACTAGAGAAAGAGATTAAAGATGTCCAAACCAAGAGTAACAAGTATGCACACAGACACAAATGCACACATAGAAGCACACATGAATTCTTGCACATTGCAGTTGGTTGTCCCTTCTGGCACACTGTCTCTTTCTTCTTATCATTTAGAGCAATTCACACCCCTCAGTGTATGTACGTGCAACTGTGTGTAAGTATTGTGTTCAAGGGTCTAGTGCATGTGTCTGTGTGTAACTGCGTGTTTCTGCTTTTATGTGAATTGGTGAGTTCGACTGTTTGACAGCTTCACTCCCAGATGAGATGTCTGACACCTCTTCTCTGTCTGTGTACCTCCATGAAGACATGTGAAAGCCTGCCTCATCCTGAAAACCCCACTGATACACTCACACTCTTGTTACTAGGTAGATTTTAATGAGTCAACTGTCAACACAAGTAGTCCTGTCTGCGCTTTCCTGTACAGACAGGATCCTCATTGCTCAGTATCTTTTGACCCCACAGTTTATAATTTGATTAACAACCTTTTACACCGATAACCATTCACTTCACTCCAACTCATTGGATTTGAAATGCAGTGTACTCAAGCTGTTCGGAAACACAGTTTTTATTTTTCAAAAAAAAACTGCAGTCCATAATAAAATATTTGTGATCAGTGATCAGATTTAGTCCATCAGTTATTCAAATATTCCATTGGCAGAATTTCTTAATTCACAACACAATCATTAAACAGTTTTGATTAATTAAAAACTAAAGCATTGAGGACATTGCTTTATAATAGACTAACAGATAGTAAACTAATTCACCTTGAGATTAATAAATCCAGAAGAAATCACATCTTCTGAGCAAGTGTCAATACAGTCAACTGATCTTAGTTGAACTTAAGGGTTGAAAGTAAAGATGTGTTCATCACAATCAAAGAACAGGATGGATACCAAATGTCTGGAAGAAGAGATCATTTACTGTAAAATATCCTTAAATGATAAATACACAAAATGCGCGTCTTGCTGAACTTTGAATCAAATCATTAACACAGATAAAAGTTTCTCCCTTACTAGAGACAGTTGGTCCATTGACATTGAATTGGTAATTGACTTTGTAAGCTAATAAAATTTTATGTTTGAGGCTTTTCATTCCAGTGAGTTTGATTTGGGTGTAGCGTTCCCAGCAGTGAGCCAGAAAATCTGCCCATAGCCCAAGAAAATCTCAGTGGCTGCTGTCTTTTTTTTAATCTCAGCAGTTGTTCCATTATTCCCTGACTACAGGGTGCTTCAAGATGTATCTCTACATGACATTATTACAGCTTGTCTGTCTCCCATTCATCTTAGGATGACACTGGGTTCATTTTACAAATTACCGCTGAGCTGCACAATAATATGGCAATACCTAAAAGTCGTAGGTTGTCGTTAAACTTTCAATATGCGTAGTTGATGTTGAACTGCTAATTAAGACACATTTCTCAGGAAATCACATTACGTATGACGTTATGTCCTCATTTTCATGTGATAAAATATCAATATCCGCTGGACGAGACTATATCTATGTTAAAAGAATAATTCTTTTAAAATAAGAATTCTTTTAACATAGACTGGTATTGCTGCATGTCAGCAAAATATTTCATTCTTTCACACTATAAGAAATATTGTGAAATATCCTATCATACCTAATAGTTGCAAATGTCCTCCATTTATCAAGTTTTCCAGATCAAACAGTGTTTCTCACACTGCCTCAAAGGGAGAAAAAAGCCTATAATTAAATTTCAGGTAATTGAATATTTTTACCTTCTGAGACATTTGAAACTTTTGGACTCAAGAAATTTAATTAAATCATGAGAAGCTGAACTGTAATTTAGTGTAATTTAATATACCTCTCTTTACTTCTGATTCTGATTCCATAGTTCTTTTTACTCCCTCCCTTTAATATTTAGAGTCACTGAACCCGAGATGTGCTATTTAGTCATTACATTGCACATCGGCCTTTTTGCTTATGTCTATCTCAATTTGTGTTTTTCAACTGGTACTCTGTATTCGAGTGCTAACTGCTCTTTTGGGGATTATTAGAAATGGACTCAATGATTGTGTGGATTCATTTTCTGGAAAGTTGACTTTCTTTACAACCTAAGACATTTTAGTGAGATTGACAATTAGATGGTAATGTCAGAAAACAATGAACATTTTTATTTTATTGTAATATTGTAATATAATTACTATAAATACATTTCATACTTCTAAAATAGTTTATAATCTCTGCTGTAATACCTATACTTTATTAATACTTTTGTCACATACATATGTTTGTGAACCAGTTATTTGAATATAATTTTATGTACATTCTTCAGATATGAGTACATATTTGTGTTGTAATGTATTATTATACTTTATGTACTTGGTGTCTTTTCAGTTCCTGGATCAGTGCCTATGGAATCTCTGCAGAATACGCCATATGAAGAAAAGATCTTCATGCAGTGGAAAGCTCCCAACGAGACCAATGGAATCATCAAATTGTATGAGGTCAGTGAAAGACTTCAAAGAACATCAATGGGAGTTATAAAAATGAGCAGATGCACGGGTAGATAGATTGAAGGAAGGACGAAAGCAAGGGAGGGAGGAAGGAAACATCCAGTTGCTTACAAAACATCAAACACAAAAAATAACAAATACAGATGTAATTGGGCACACCACAGTAATATTGTAACAGAATTATGGAAAGGTGAAAAACTTGTAGTGATGTAACAGTTTCAAATTATTCTAACCACTGTGCATAGTGTATACTGAAGTACAAGGTACTGCACAAAAGTACCCCAAAAGAAGAGTAAATGTGTAGGGATCAGTGGCTTAGTGCTGGTTTGCAGAGTCCTGCTGAAATACCACTATATGTCTTTCCCTGTCTCCTATATTAAGATGCTTTAATGATTAAACGTATGAAACACAGCAATTAGTAAAAAAGCAATTCTTTTTTTTAATGCATGACAACATTTTCTAGAGTATCGGATCTTTACAAAAATCATGCAGGCACGTTCTGAGTCTGTGGTTGTGCTTTTGTGTTTTATAGTGACAGAGGGGTGCATGATTGTGCATTAGGCAAACTTGTCAGTACGTATTTGTTCATTTGCCTTTAAACTTATATGAACTTCAGTGACACTCCAGTCTAAATACAAAGGGTTTAATGTGATATCAGCCCACCTTTTGCAGCTATAGAAGCTTCAACCTTTCTGGGGAGGCTTTCCACAAAGTTAAGGAGTATGTTTATGGAAATTTTTGACCATTCTTCCAGAAGCGCATTTGTGAGGTCAGACACTGATGTCGGACAAGATGGCCTGGCTCACAGTCTCTGCTCTGTTGGGTTGAGGTCAGGACTCTGTGCAGTGCCCTCTCCACCAAATTTTATACTTGTCACAATACAGTCAAACAAGTACCATTCTCCTGGCATTTAGTTCCACTTTGTCGTAATCCCAGCAGTTTATGTAGTTTTGAAAATCAAGCGTCTAAAGCCTAGGTGCCTGTTATTGTTTTATAAACACGCTGGAGCCTTAAATGTCAGGATACTGATAAATGAAATGACTTAAATGTAAGATACCTAAATTATATACATATAAAGAAAAATCAATCCTCATTATGCTTTCTAAGATGTTTGTTAAATTTGCCAAATTCAGCCTGTAGCACATTGACGCTTGCTAACAGGCACAACATTCAAGAGCTTTTACTCCCTAAATGGATATCTTTCTGGAATTAAACCACTGAATTGTGACTACTGTAAAGCAGAGGGTTGCTAGCATGATCCCAGTTTGAGTCTGATCTTGTGTCTCATTTCACCTTGGCTGACCTTTTTTGCAGCTTTCTCTCTTACTATAGCTACAGAAACAATATTTGACTTGTTTGTTTCGGACCGAGATAGATAGAGAATGTGGTTTAAGGAAAGAGAGGAACTCTTTAAAACACATTAATTTGTAAAACTAATTAGATGCATGATGTTTAACGATATGAAATAAGACAAGTTAAGATGAACTGAGAATGAAATATATAATATATATATATATATATAATATAAAAAATGATGTTCAGATTAATGTGGTGTTTAACTGAGGCACTCTTCACAATGCAGCTACAGCTGATTCAGATTTGTCACTCGTGGCATCCCATTTCTATCTGTCTGAGACTGGCTTGTTGTGATGGGTTTATTTCAGTGCTTGTTTTGTGTTGTGTTGTATATACTAATTCCACCAAAAGGAAAGTATAAACACTTGGGCAATAAGCCCCATCTCATACTGCATCTCAGAGTTTGTGGATGGGGTTGAAGTCCCTAAACGAGGGCTTGAAACCAGTCTAGAAAATGTTGTTTTCTGTAGCATTACGATTCTCTTCATTTGTACTAAGGGGCTATCCCAAACCAAGGAACACCGCCCCAAAGGAGGCTGTCATTATGCTTTTGGACCCACGTGCATACAGTGTATACTGTATGTACGTTTGTACATAAGAATGTATATTATCCATTAAACCGTTGTCTTCAGCTGGATTGGGCTGGAGTATATACCAGCTAAGATGGGGCGAGAAAAGCGATATACCCTAGATAGGTTACTTATCACAGGGCTAACACAAACAACCATTCACAACCCACATTCACACATTTTGGCTTCTGGACTTTTGTAGCCAATTTCAAATCACCAGTTTAACTAATATTAATGTCTTTGGACTGTGGGAGGAAGCTGGTGTACCTGGAACGTTCTAACTCCGCAAATGGATTCAAAACCAGGACTTTATTGCTACAAGGCAATGGTACTAACCATCACACCTGTGCCTTGTGCATTCTTCTGCTCCCAAGTGCCATATAGGAGAAAAAAATGCAATAATTAAAAAAAACCTTTTTAGCCGGATGTCTTGTTTGTTTTTCATTCATATGGTCTTATTTTTAAAACTAGGTGATACAGGGAAACACAAGAACAGTGTTTTCTCTCTAACCACTGACAGTTCATATTTATATCAAATATAGTTTCATCCACGAATAATTGACATATATGACCATAAATTCAGGATTAAATGTAAATTATCATAAAGGGAAAGTAGAAAGTCTAAGTCGCAAGACAAAGTGGGAGAAAGACTTATTCTTTGACAGTCTTTTATACAGTGGTTGGAACTGAGTGAGATAGGTGTGCGTGCGTGTGTGTGTGTGTGTGTGTGTGGACGTTTATTTGGGTTGAAGTTGAGTCCTCTATCTAATGAATTATTGACCCGTTCTTGGTCTGTTGTCTGCCTCTTATATCACTGCATCAAGGAGCTACCTCACATCAAGACCTGGAAGGGCGCTTGTGTGCGCGTCTGAAAGAGGGAGAGAATGAGCTACCAAGGAAAGAGATGTTGCTTTAAAAAAGACCAACTAGTCTCCACATGTGTGTATTAAGTGTATGAGGACTTTAAAGTGTATAATCCATAAACTGTAAATAAAGGATAGATGTAACGACTGTTACATAGCCCGCCAATTAGTGAAGGTCCACATTTAAATGACTGATCCACGTGTGTTCAGACCGTCAGTCTTTTAAAAATATATATTTAGAAGAGATGTGGGATAATACTGACTGAGAAACTGAGAAAAGTATAGCCTGACTTATTGTCTCCTTAACTATAATTAATAACGACTATAAATCCATCAGAAAAGGTAGTTATTTCATCCATAAATCTAGTAACCAGGAGCTTTGTTCTGCCACAGACAACAACACTGGCTTTTGTCTTTATAACCTATACAGAATTTATTTTCACAGATAGTTACAATTTTTTTTCACTAAAAAAGGTAGAATATTTGCTGTGCAAGTTAGAAAGTCATCTTAATTTTTGTAGTTAGTTGTAAAATCTGTAAATATTAAGCACACACTAAACAGTGTTACAGTTATAAAGCTGGGTTGCTGTAGGTTAGATTAGTAACTAACGTATTGTATATTTTAGCTGTAGATTATTCCTCTTGTCTTGCAGATTTACACATCTTGTAACACAGAAGGCAAATCTTATTTTGAGAGCATCTTCCAAAGATATAATTATCCCTATTTTCTCTCAAACCCCTTATATTTACTACCATCAATCTCCAGTCTCTTCTCTCATTCTACACCTCTAAAAGACCCCTTAGTACCATGTCTGACACTTCCATTAGACCTCAACCCAGAGCCTGAAAAAACAAAACAAAACAAAAATGTCCTCAGTCTATGAACCTCCTTGGGACCATCATCAGTTTCACCTTGTTTGATATTAATGAAATCAACACCAATCTAAGCTCTCTGCCCTCTCTGCCTGGTAGAGGCGGCACGACTCAGCATCATCTGTTAAACATATCAGAGCCTCAACAAAATGCGCTGCTATTAGAGATAATTACTATAATTGCAGCTATTGACAGGATTAAAGGCATCATCTGCAACATCTAAAGGGCCTCTTGTTGTGTCCTATTCTGTTCTGTTGTCTCTTGTGTGTTCCTTTTTTCCCCTCTGCGTCCTTTTCAGGACAGAAACCAGATGAATTACACCTAGGACAAAGAGGGGATTGAGGAGTATGGAGAAAAACTGGGGGGTGGGCTCAGGGTAGCTTTGTGGAGGTGGGAAATGGTGCAGAGAGATAAGGAGAATGGGAAGAAGGAAGGCAGAAGTGTGAGAGAGAGATAAAGCATTCAGTGAGCAAGTTGAAATCTGACCAGAAGACATAGTTCTTACCATACAGCAAGATTACAGAAATTAATCAGTGTGCAAATATGATCACTCCATCTCTTGTATCTATTACCGTAATTGCAGCTAATTACAGGATTAAAGGACACATCTGGGTAAGATCTAAAGGGATCCCCCACTCCTCCCCCACTCTCTCTGGTGCTCCATTCATTTGAGAAAATGAGAATAATGTCTGGAGAAAAAGGGATGCAAAAAGAAGTGTAATGTTTGGTTGCAGGTGAGGTAGGAAAGGCAAAAATGAAACAGCATATAATTTATTAATATATATTGCTCAAAAAAAGAGAAGATGACATACAATCAAGTGAAAAAAAAGTTTTTACAGGATGAATTCAAAAACCCTTAAAAAACTCTGTACACCCTGTGATTCAGTAGCTTATAGAACCATCTTCCTCTTTAGCAGCAATAACCAACTAAGAAGTAGTTGGTGTGAGGTACTTTTTAATAAAGGTTGTTGTTGTTGCTAATCATTTTATCAAATGCATTTGATTACCAGCAATTGGCTGCAATCATCATCAGTAAAGATGTACATAGTTTTTCACAGGACTACAAAAAGTCCTAATACAAGGTATTATCCTAATCTTCTTAGATTAGTATGGTGCATTTAATTAGCTCTTAATCTGACTATGGTGCTTGTATTAGCTGATATTTATCCTCAGTAAGAGTACAAATTTTCATCAGTCTTTCCAACCATCCCCATGCACTAAGCACAAGAAAAATCCAGTTAATTGCTTATATGTAACCTCCTTTTTTCTAAAATAAAAAAAATCAATAAGCAATTTTTGAGCAAGTCGTTTATTTAAGGTCTTTTCTTCTCCTCCTTGGAAGTTTACAGTGAGTTCAAAGCTGAAATATTTATTTTATTTTATTTTTTAACATTAATATTCTGGAATTTGCATGGTAAATTTTAATTGGTACTCAGTTTGGTCGGTAGATGTCAGGCAGTTAGATTTTTTTCTGCAATTAGGTTAAATGTTGGAGTCGTGAATATTGGCTTAAAACTGTTAATTTGAGAACTCTTGATGGATTTTTATTTTTAATGTTCTGCTGGGCATGGAAAAAGGCCAACTTAAATACCTTTGAAAAAGAAAGCCAGTGAACAACTAAAGGCTTCCACTGGTTTATATGAATCTATATTTTCCCTGCAACTTTACCAGGCCTCTGTGAGACCTCAGATAATACACAGTTATTGATGGTTACTGAACTGAGCAGAGGTGCACTCAAAAACACACTTGCACACACACAGATCATGGCCCTGTCAATCCCTTCTTTGATTGCCTCATCAGACCATTCAAGCATCACTGGTCCTCTCTGCTAGTCCTCACCTCCCTGCTGGTCTCTGCAGAGTTATTTCTGAACCCCTGCTTGTTAAACAGATGCTGGTGCTAACATTGATTAGAATCAAGCAGAGTAGCAAATCATGGTTTGACCAACTAGCAAGTGAGAGCATTTTATATTTAGGTCTAATATGAAATGGAATATATATATATTCCATCAGTAGTGAAGAAACAGTTTGTGTTTCAGAATTATAACCTCCTAGAAAATGCTTCAGGTATATGGATAATAAAAGTTAATATGGTTCCATTTCATTTTCTTAAAATTAATGTCAAGCATTAATTGAAAAGCTACTAATTAATAAATTTAATTAGTCCTTAACAGCAGAAACTGTAGATCAGAAATCAGTCATTATGCATTCTTTTAAAGGCAACAATAACTGTATCATGACTGCCCAACTCCATGCAATGATGCATTTCAGGTCTGACCCACATTCCCAAAATCCATCTGCAAGATTGGGGTAAGAATATGAGTGTTTCCTGACAAACCTCTGAGTTGTTTAATCCAACACACCGAAGAAATTGGTGACTAGTATGGTATGTAGTTATTCTTGTCTGGTCCTGTGTGCAAATAACTTTACCTTCCAACTCTCTGCGGATAGAGGTTTTAATCAATCACAGAAATAAATACTGGCAACCAGTCTGGCATTTAATTCAGTTAGTTACTCTGTTCCAAGCTGTGGATTTCTCTAGATACAGCTGACCATGTAGTACAGTAACATTCTCTCCCCATATTGCTGTTTTCTGAACAAAGAAATGATTCCTTCTCATTAGGAGAACATCAGTTGCATAGCATAATCTTGGTATTCGTTCTCTCTACTATTTACTGAGGAACAGAAGTGGCTCACCTCACCTACATAACCTCAAAATTCTAATGGTGCAAGCAAGGTTATTATCGCATGATTGAAATTGAAAACTAATACTTGAGCCATGCTATAGTCATGCTACAGGTTGGGAAAACTAGCTTCTAAAAGAGGCCTTTAATTCCTTTCAGATAATTAATAAACTGATTATTGACCAGTTGATGCCATATCAATAAGTGCATGTAAATTCTCCATTGGTGTTATCCTCCCCAGTATCGCACCAAAGCATGTGACAGATCTGCCACTCCCCTATGATGTCAGTGTTAATTCAGCAAACTTTCATGCGTATTGTTGAAGCCACCACCCTCAGTTATTGAAGCGAGAGTGGCCTCCCACTGACCCACCAAAGTCTTCATAGAGGGTATCTACCTGGAGTATCTAATGAGTTATAATAGCTATTTCTGCTTAACGTTAATAATATTCAAAGCAGCCTATAAATGAATTCAAGAAAGAAATGAGTGTTCTGACATAAATGACTAAATTCTGAAAATCATATACAAAATTACAGATTTTGTATAAGAAATACAAAAGCAAAAATCTGTTCATTTTGCAGCAAAATTCATTGAAGTCATAGTTGCCTAGTAATTCTAGACTTTGAGTTATGACTTATGCCATAGAGCATTTAATATAGGAGATGAAAAGACAGGTTAAGGGAAACTGTTCACACACATAAATGCCCCTTGCATTCTTCTTTTTTCCACACGATCTGAAGTATTTCAGAAGGCGAGAAGTATGGGAAGGAAGGGAGAAAGAAAAATGTGAGCATGCAACACCCTCAGGCTCTTTAATTCCCCCCCCCCCACTATCACAGTGTAAACAGAGCCAGAATCAAGACATAAATGCTAAAGAAGCAATCTCATCTAAGCCATTAACTTCTATCCATCTTGTGTTTTACCCTTCTCTTTTCTCTCTCTCTCTGTGTATTGTTTTTCTTTTTTGTCAATAATGGGCTATATTTAGTGTAGCTTGAAAGTCCTTAAGCTGATGACCCCATTTACTCTGTCACACTGCCTGTCTGGCCTGTAGGGGTATGGCCTAGTATCACTTACACCTTTGTCAGTCTATGTGCCCTTCACTACACTGCATGCAGCCTCTTTTCTTTTGCATGTGTGTGTGTTTGAAATATTTATTATTTTTATGATTTTACTTTATCATGGTGATATCCACACCATAACACTATATTATAAAAACAATTCACTAACAATAGAATCTCTTTTTGATTTTTAACATTTTACAATATGCTACGAGAACATATATCCCAATTTGTCACAGTTTTTCAACTGCATATTCATGCCCTCAAACTTTAACTTTGTCGGTATCTGATTTATCCTGTAAGATAAAGTTATCTCACTAAAAGCTGCCATAAATGTTGCAATGATGGAATCAGACATATCGGTCTGCAACTGAATGGGGTCATCTTTGCAATTAAAAGCAATCTATTTATGATAATAGAGCAATTTACTGTATTATCAGATAAATGTGCTGTCTACATAGACAGAAATGCACATTTAACCATTGTTTTTCTGTCCAGCAACCTTCCTGCACTAACCAGAACACAACCAGCTTGTAGCCACTTGAGTCAAATGCCCTTGAGTTAAGACTCATTCTGACTGATGTCAACATATTGGCAGGTCTTTTTATTTATAGATTAGATAGCAATTATTCGCAAACCTCACTCTCTCTGGGAGTGATTGCAGTTTGCCCAAATCAGACTCTGACTGTTTGCATCAGTTTGCATTCTGTTGTGCAACCTATGCAATTACTTTGTGATCAAAAGTGATTGTGAGCATGCAACACCCTCAGGCTCTGAGCAAACTTTTAGTCACCACAATATACAAGAATATGAAACAGAACCCCCACAATCACTAAGCCACTGCTTTTATTTTATTTATTTATTTTTTGGTTCATACACGAAGGTTATTGTCCTATAATTACTCATGTGAGTATTTCTACACTAGGTGTGTGTTCGGTGTTGGATTGTTTTTTGGTTGAACTGAGTTAATATGTGTTTGTTTGGCTAATGTTATCTCAAGATGGTGTTACATGAAATGAGCCCTATAATTGATAGTATTCTCAAAGCATTTAAATTATTTTATTATTACGATATTTCATGTCCTTGTATCAATACAATATCCCCATGCAAAATATTGCAATATTATCCTGTACTATCCATGAAAATAAGCAACTTGAACTTTTGCACTGATAACTAATTCGTATATAACAGCAGTATAGGAGAGCTTTCCAGTTTAACTCTTTTTTTTTTTTTTTTTTTAGTAACTAAAAATCCATGTTTTGTTTATTGAAAGACTTGAGTTTTCACTTTTAGACAAGTGGTTTTTTTTGTTTTGTTTTGTTTTTTAAATTTAAATCTATCTATTCAGGATAGTCAGCATCAGTTTGAACTGCAGTGTTCTGAAGAAGTGCTACATTAAAAATGTAGGGGTCATTGAGCTCCAAAGCCAGTGGAATAATTTTATCATCATGTCAAAACAATATGTCTAGTAAAAAATGAACCAAGAAACTTTAGCATTAAAACTAACTGAGCAAAAAACACATTAACGTCAGGCAACACAGTAAGCCTATCTAAGCGTACCATGCAGGCCTTGTTGCTACACAACTACTCCTTTAATACTTGCACACTTCCAAGATAAATGAAAGTAAATGTCCCAAAACCAAAGTCTAAGTAATTATAAGTAAAACAGTAAACTTTGTTGGAAGTAGAGAAAAACTTTAGATAAAACCAAAAAAAATAAATCCTGTTAGGCTTTGAGTGAGGTTATTGGCAACGCAATGAAGCAATGTTGTGTGCTATTTTCAACTTTGGGGAATTTTTTTTCATGTTTATATGCCCCTAAATAATACAATTACAGGTGTTGGTGATAACGTGTAATTACAATAATTAAGGTTGTCGTGATATACCAGGACTTTTGATAACCAATAAATTTATATTACATTCAATGTTAAAATACTATAAACAATCCACCCACAGCACAGACTGTTTATCATGGCTCTCTTTTTTCCAGCAACTCCACTTGAGCTTCAGCTTATCAACACATTTTATGGCATCAATTATCTGTTGCTGCTGTAACTTCTGTCATACATTGGGAGATGGGTGGATTGGATAGGTTGGATGGGTTGTTGTCCCACAATAGCCTACCCAAGTTAGACAAGAGTCACTGACACGAATGAAGTTAAGCACTATAGACTGTTCATTTTATTACTCTTTTCTTTCTGTTATTTGCTGCCACTCCTCCCCTTTTTGTCTCCTTTCCAAGGATTTAACATGAAAACCCGTAATACTAAACTACTGTGTTCTGTGTTAAAAAAATTTCTTTGCATAATTAAGGATAATTTTAATTGAGCAAAAAACCATTTTAATTGTTTCAACTATATAACAAAAAGATTCAGAAAAAATGTGTTACAACAGAAATAGGTGTGATTCCAAAATTAATTCTGTATATATTTTAATTAATTCAGTTATGTCACACTAAGTTAATTAAAAAGTTGAAAAAAGTAAATTAAGTAAAGTATAATTGAACCTTTTATTTAAAAAAAATATAATATGTTATAGAGAACACAGTTCTTTTTTTTGCACTTTTAAGCTGTCTCAAATGATTTGTGTCAGACTCGCTCCACAATGTTGACCTCAGGGCATTTGCAACCATACCATCTGCTGCCAAACTTTTTGTTCTTCCAATTGATAACAGTGGTTCTTTGGGATCTTGTATTCTCTATGTTTGTATTTTGCATGTTATCACAATAAGATGCTACAGTTTAACATCTTACGATTATAAACAATAAAAAAAATACATCACAAAAATAAATGTGAAATAAAGGAGTATCAGTAAATGTAGATCTATAAAAATGTACTGAAACTGTGAAGTAAGATCACTTTAATCTGTCTCCCTGTAGTCAAAAAGAAGAGGATTATATATTTAGTCGCAGTAATACAAACACACACAGGCATACTGTCTCATACACACACACAGGCCCTGCACAAGGGGGTAATAGTCAGAGAGGATTATCCATCCCCCATCGCTACGCAGGATTAGATGCAACCTTCTAATCTCTCAAGCATTACGACTTCCTGATGTACAGCCAATGAGGGCTACAGTCCCATTTCTCTAGCCAATCACATGCTCCTCAAGAACCCCACAAGTCAACTCAAACCAGCTCCTCAGTTGGCAATTACAAGTGTTTTGGCTCCCGTACTTATGAAAATTTTATTCTCACTTTTTAATATTTTACTTGTTTTTTCTCACATATTAGCTCAGCTGTGCACACCTTTGCTATAAATGTAATGTTTTATGAATGTTACTGGAGGCAGTGTTTACTAAAAATTCACAGTGATCACATTTAATAATTTTAACAAAGATAGTCTGTATTTTTAAATTAAGTTCATATTTGGATGGACCTGAACTGCGAGGTGTAACAACCAATAGCTGTCCAAATCTAATGGGGAAATCTAATGGGGAAAATTGCCAGACTTTAGAAGCAGTTGCAAGATAAAGTGACTGATAAATGAATCCAGAATTGAAATTGGTATTTTTGCGTTATATTATACCAGACAGTGTTGTGTAAGACAGTGTACAAGAATTTGCCATGTTGTTGATGTAAATAAATTTGTTAATTTTATCAGACAGTTTGTACTTTTGTAGACCAAATATGGTGACATAGGCTACCACACAGCTATCAGGTGGGCAAAGGACTTACACCTTTGAGTATAGGGCTAAAAGCAGGACGTTTTTTGTGACGCTCTCAGATGCAGAATGGATGGAAGATCTTGCATTTGCTGTTGATGTGACTGCATTAATGAATGAACCACATCCCAAACTGCAACTGTCAAAGGTCTGTTTGCACATGAAATGTAAAGCCTGGTGAAAACATTCATGAGACAGTGGCAGTTTCTTTAAAGCCAAATGTGAGGTCACATTTTTACTGACCTGCCAACACTCAACATGTTAGTTCTCTTTGGATCTAAATTGATATATAAACAAACATTCTCAGTGACGTAATATGCCAAATCCAGACACAGATTCCCTCTCAGTGATGATCATGTCTATTGTACATTTCATTACCTAATTGTAATTACAAGTAGCATTTTATAAAGAGACAAAATTAAAACTGAACAGATTTGAGGTCAGCTTGGAACAACCCAATGTGTCAAAAACATGATTTTAGTTCAGTTTATCCACACACTTAGTTTCTCATGTGACCCCTTGGGGAAATTAATTGCCCTCCTTCGATCCAAAAGAAGAAAAACTAAACTTGAAAAAAAATGATGAGCTTATCACTAGTCTGTTTTTCACAGTTAAACTTCTGGTGTTTAAAAAAAAAAAATAGCACAGCACACAACACATTTCACACTTCAGTCATAAATCACTGTCAATCTGTGGTGAATATCGTGTCAGCAAATGATTTTTAATGTAGGAATGAGAGCAGAAAAAGCGTTTGTTGTCTACATTAACATCTAGAGGGAGAGTGCTCGCTCTGTCACTTATCTTATCTCGGCTGGCGGGAAGTTGCTGTGTGGCTGTCAAACAGGCATTAGTGGGATGCCGATTCAGGCCGTTTCCTGTCAAACTGTCACCACTGGCTGATTTTAATGCTCCATCTCTGATTGCTTCTTCTAGAGTGAACAGAATTCTGCTCTTTGATACTTTTGTGGAGCTGGTAGTATTGATTTTCATGTGAACTTTTGGTCGACAAATGAGAGGATAAAAGAACATTTCAAGGCTCTTGTATCCTGTCATGTGTTAAATTATATACTCCCAGAACTTTTCACTCTTGCCTTCTGCCTCTTGACTGATTGAGCAACCCGATTAAGCCATCCAGACCTTTTTAGTGATTAACAGTTCAGGTCATTTAATGTTTTATTTTTGTCTACTGTTTATCTCTCATATAGTTCTCGGTAAGACCTGCTAGATGGAAGATTTATCAAGCTATATTTTGCCCTCAGCTTGGTCTATTCCGCTTATCTTTCTCTCTCTCACTTGTGTTATCAAGAGCCAGTGACAAAAATAGAGATAACACAGCTAGGAAATATTATCGGACTATTGTCTGTAGCTATTTCTATCTCCAGTTAGCTTATCTATTTGGGCACAATTGAAAAATAGGACAAGGAAAACAGCAAACATCTCATTCCCATTTGTGTTTTTTATTCATGCATACATATTAGGATGTGTTCATCCCTCTGTGTGCAGGCATTCATTTGTGGATTATATAAGTCTTTGAATTTGTACATCTTTGTGTGTGTGTGTGTGTGTGTGTGTGTGTGTGTGTGTGTGTGTGTGTGTGTGTATCTTTGTATTAGCATTTGTATTGCTTCTGTGTGTGTAGTGACCCAGAATGTCTTGACAATATAAAGTCATGAGCTGGAGATGAAGGTCCCAAATGAAAACTTCAAAAAGCAGAGATGCTGAATCTTAAAACAATAGGTGCAGCCTAACTCTCAGACTGACGCAGGGTGTGTCAAGTTACACACTAAGGAGACGACGTAAAGAATTTTTTAAAAAAGTGTTAATCTATTACAACCATAGGGAAATCTACTAATTGTTTTCTTGTTATAACTTCACATTGAGAAGGTGTATAGCTTGGAAGAGTTTTTGAAGGCTTTACTATTTCGGCAAACCTCTTTGAATTTTAGAGATCAAACGCCAAGTGTGGGATAGATTTGTTTTTAAACTAAAACATATTTTTTCCTTTCTTCATTCATTCTTAACAGATTTTAAAATTATACTGAATTTCCACGCAAACCATTAGACACTGTTACTTAACGTTCAAGCATCAGCTAACGGAATGAGGCACCTGAATACGCTTTTTTTGTGACCTGCATGAACTGCAGGAGTAAGGTCACTGACTAAGGTTTTAGACAGTATCTTGGAAATTAATGTTTCAGATTATAATTAAGTGAATGGAAACTGTTTGTTGCATGTATGTTAAGTTATCTTAAAAGTCAAAATTATGGTTCAGTCATTGATCGGTAGGGCTTCATAGATTGGGTCCAAGCAAGGAAGAGTTGTGATTCACTTCAGTCATTGTCCTTTAAGGTCCAAGCCCACAGAAAGCTGTATTGCCTTTGTTCTCTTTGTTATCTGAGTTAACACTCTGCACTAACATGCTCTGCTGTGACTAACTTCAACCTTTTAACTTGGTTAGTGGTAGGTACCAGCTAACGGTGGATCTTCTGCGGGATGTCGCCTTGTTGCGAACAGAATTTATTTTGGTGTGTCTATTTGCAGAGCAAACGGCCTCTGCCAGTAAAGTCAGAGCAGTAAAGAGCAGTCTTCTCACCTCAGAAGTGAGAGCGGAAAAGAAACCCGGAACAATGGCCAGCTGTGATTTTGTCAAGCTGGTAAAAGGTGTCACTTTACAGATGCAGGAGGTGGCCTATCACCTCCTAGGGCCACAAGGTAGTATTTATAGCAGACAAATAAATGGAGCCATTGCCTTCGTCATAGCTCCTACGAGCGACAGAAAAGAATCAGCAAATGGCAAGAACAGGTGCATTGCGTGCCATCAAAATGTTTGTTAATGTGTAAAGCTGCAGTGTAGATAAAACAGAGTTTTACTGCTGCAATCCATGGATCTGTATAAATAAGTCCTAACAAAGCAGTGGAGGGGGGGAGGTAGATCTAGGCTTACCAGTTTAGAAGAAACCAGAAATGTTCAAGTGAATTGTTCATGACTATATCAAAAAGGGAAAAAAAGAAATGAAATACTTAAAGGATACAAGGTTTATTTATGTATACAAAATGCTTGTAGCAGAGATGTGAAAATCCATTAAAGTAAATAAACCGGAGCAGAAAGAGCAAATACCTCACATAGTCTGTTCTTAATTCAACAGGACAGAGAACACTGACTCTAAGATGGTGAAGAATGAAGACACTGCATGTTCTCTAATAAAAAAAAAACAGGAGCACAGAGAACAAGAATGGAAAATAGCAAAACTCAATAGAAATAGCATTCTAGATTACACAAAGGCTCTTCAATAAACGTCCTTTATTTTCATAAACCTTGGCCGTGATTCCAAAAGCTGCAGCGAGGCATCATACACCCACAGTGTGTTTGTAATAGGCTTGACTTCTGGGTGGAAGTTATGACTTTTAGTATTCACAAGCATTTGTCTTCTGTGTTTGTTTGGACAAAATAAATACAGTATTATGTTACCATGCAGTGCACAGACACACAAACACCTGCACAAATCTAAAATTACAGGGAGTGATTTCAATATAAGATGCTCTTTTAAATGGTTTTAGACAAGTTGGTGACAAGTTGTAAAAAAAAAACTTTTTACTTTGTGATATAAACGTAATATCAAATGTTAAAAACTCATAAATAAATATTTAAAGCATACAATCTTTAGCTACAATTAATAAGCAGTTTAAAAAGAGTGTTTCCCACTTTAGAGTATTAAGATGGGTATTTATAAATAAAAAGCCATACTGCTCCTTATGACTACAGATTACAATGTTATTCTCAAATTATTAGCACCCAGAGGGACATTTGCTAATGCGCCGCTTGGGTAAAGAGCTGTGGTAATCTCTTACAAGTAGTAAACACGAGCACATAGATCTGGATGAGTTCAAACTTTGGCTAACAATTGCCAGTTATTGCTATGTAAGTGATTAGCTAGCAACCTAAAACAGCTCAATTGACCAACTTTAAGCAGCGGGTATGAAGTGTATGAGCTTGATTGGGATGTCTAACCTGAGCGTATGACTTAGTGGAATAATGATAACAAGCGTTTCCTTGAACTGACTAAATTGAGGCAGTTATATTACCAGCCAATCCCATTTGCATCGGAGCCATTCAAGTTTACCAGAGCTTGTCGTGCTGCGATTAATTCACAATTCTCTTGCATACAATGCATTGCGTTTTGGTAAATGTAGCATAGTAAGCCCACAGCTTCGAACATTCTGCTCTGACTGTATAGCACAGAATGTAAATGCACAGTAATTTCAATGTTAATCTGTTTACACTGGTAGCTTCATCAGTATTTGGGGTTAGTTAGGAATTTGAAAAGGTCACAAAGAATAAATCTTTCAGAAATCCTGATAGCAGAACTATAGTTATCAATATTTCTATGTTGATCAGTCTGGAACTGATACCAATGTAAAACCCACCCCTATTTATATGTTCCTGTTCTATTTTCCTCACCTTTCACTTTTCCCTTCTCCTGTTCCTTTGATCATTTCCTTCCATTTCTACTTCATCATCTATTTACCATTCTCACTTTCTCCTTTCCTACCCACTAATTCAATCACGCACTAACTCACACATATGTCTGCCTTCCCTCTGGTAAGTTATCCCTCAAAGACACACACTCTATTACCCAAGATGCACTGCCCCGCTGCGCGCCTGCCTTTTCATTGGCCAATAAAACAACCTGAGCTTTATAGCTCTACCAATTCCAAGTACATCAACTATAAAGGGAGAAAGAGAGAGAGAGAGAGAGAAGAAAGATGAGGAAAAACAAGGAAATTGTGAAGAAAAGGGAGGAAGAGAAAAAGAAAAGAGTGGCTAGAAAGAGGAAATACCCTGTAAAGGGTAGAAGACGGAGAGAAAGCAAGAGTCTACTGCTCAATATGGAAAGAAATGTGAGTGGGTAAGATGAGAGAAAAAGAGAGACGGAGCATAAAGCCTATAAAAATATAGAGAGCCATTCATGACTTATAAAATAACAGCCATCGATGTGCAAACCAAAACTGCAGCGTAGATGAAAGAGATGATATTTTATTGTTCCAGCCCCCAAGTCCCAGCCTGTATAAATAGCTATTGATTCACCATGTTTTATTCAGCCAGCCAGGCGAACTTTCAGGCCTGGGAGACGTCAGCCGGTTGTTGAAGGCAAAGCTGCTGCTCTGTCTAGGCTTTTTCTGCTGCGTTTTAGACTGTTATCTTCTATTGGCTAAAGGTTTTGTCCCAGGTTCCTCAATCTGAGAGGCACTTTAGTCATCTGTCTGGTTTGTAGCAGGGGAGTAATGTGTCGGGAAAGTGGAGGAGAAAACTTCTTATCATTTTACCATCTCAGGTCACTGGCAATAAAACTGACGAAAAAACAAAAAAAGAAGGAAGACTGGTAGAAGCATTGTTTGTGGCTTTAGGCTCTTATTTCAACTTTGGTGGGTTTTGAGGTAGTTCGATTTTAGCCAGAAAAGAGCAGCGGCCTCCAAATATCTAGACAAGGTAGAGTTTCAGTCTCGCATTAAATTCACAATAGAAGCAAAGAGCTACTGAACATAATGGGAACATTCATTCATGTCAGACCTTCTGATCTCTTTTCTAACTATTGCTATCCATAGGAACAGCTTTTCACTAGGGGACAGTGGCAATCCCAATGCATCAAATAATGCAGACAAATGAGCTCAAACTAATTATGAATCTTTTTTTCTGCTTATTAATAACATGAATGTACTGTAGCTTCTGCACCATCATATATCCGAGTCTGGGGCAGCCATTCTATTTTCTCACATATTTACATGGGCTGTGTCCCAATTCAGGGTCTGCACGCTTGAAGTACGCAATTCAAGTGCGGTTACGTCAACGCCACGTGCCGACGGCTGTCCCAATTCGAAGTGTGCTTCAAATGCATACTCCAAATGTGCCGTCAATTTCCCCAAATATTAAGCGTGGTCCGGTGCACGCTTCGTGGCCCCATATATCCCACAATTCATAGCGCGGCGGTGGGTGTGGAGAATTTTGCCGCAAAATACGGCAGAAGGGAGCGGCCGAAGAGTTTTTTTTTTTTCCAAACTTTATTGAACTTATAAAGCGAACAGTCAGTCATTCCAGTTCAGTTTGTACAGTAGACATACAAGGCAAATAAGAGTAACAATATACAGTACAATGAAATAAGAAGGATAAATAAAGGATAAAAAAAGAAAAAAAGGGGGGGGAATGTGACAGACTTCATAACAACTTTGTACTTGAAAGTTGTGACAGCTCATTCGTTAAACATTTCTGAATGAATTTCAATCAATGATAAACCTTTTTTATTGGAAGTTAATTTAAGAGAGTTTAAGTAATATTCAATTTCAGTCAAAAACAAATTAAATGATGGGGTTGAGTTTTGAAATTTACATTTATGTATGTGGAATTTCCCTAATAAGATGGAGCGGCCGAAGAGTGAACTGTCAAAAGTACTGAATATGACGTCACTTATTTATGTGCGAATGTTTAATAATTAAAGTCGGTCATATATCCACAAACAAGCTGAAAGTCAGTGAGATATATATATATATATATATATATATATATATATATATATATATATATAGTTATTTACTAACTAATCTTAAATGACTGTTCAGCACAGAAATGAAGCCCAACAATCATGTTTTACAGTCCCGTGGTCTCAGCCTCAGATACTCAACTAATCAAAGTGATGTCATGACAAAAATGAATGACCAACAAAACATTTTTCTCCTTCATTTCTGTCAAACAATGCTGTATATAACCTGTCTTGCGATTATTATCATGGTTGCTAGGCAACCTGAACAGCGCGACGAAGCGTATACAGTCCCATTTCACAAGCCTCTCACTTCCGCACGTCTCGTACTTATAGTACGCACCGTACGTAGTACGCGTAGTGCGCGTACTTCAAGCGTGCAGACCCTGAATTGGGACACAGCCATGGTCTCCCTTACTCTGCGTCTTTCCTTTCTTCTGCTCTGTCCTGTCGTATGTCCTCACTCTTTGCATTTGTATTTGCTCCAGCACATCCATCCAAAGTCACGTATTCACACATCAGTACTACAGCCTGGGGCCTAGTTGAAGTGATGCACCCAGCTATCAATGCCTTTGATTTGACTGTTAATGGGCTGACGTGGACCACCCAACGTCCATGATTTTGAATTCCTGAATTCGTCCTCCAACAAATGTGCTATTTCACTCTAACACACTCCCATGCACACTCGAAGCTACCCATTTTCCCTTTGTGTCTATCCACATCACTTGTTTCTTTTCATGTCCTTGCTTTCTTTTCCTTATTCATTCTTGTTCAGTCTTGTTTTTATCTTCCTCTTTATCACCGTTATTATTTTCCTCGTTGTCGTCTTTTTTACTCACTCCCACTAATCTGCTTTGAGTGTATATCAATGCAGTATTCTCATTTTAAATTGAGAGTAATGGTGCTAAAGATTATCAATACATTAAATTAAAACCCTTCCTGGAATCCATAATCATCACTGTTTGATTGCGCAAATGTGTTTGTGTCTAAATTAGCCTATCATCTATTCATTGCATTTCTGTTCCAAAACTTTATGCTGTTTTCAGTTTGTTTGTCCACCTTTTTCTTTCTTTTCCACCTTACCTTATAACCCCTTTGTGTCATTCTGTGCTGTTCATTCTGAAATATGACATATTGTCTTTAGTCCTGAATGCAAACTGGAGAGGTCATAGTCATGTTGTTCCTCCAGAACAGTTCTGTTGTTTTTTCCCCCTGTCTCCCTCAAAATGTTTTTATTCTTACTCAGTTATTTCTGTGTATTATGCATCTCTTAAGGATCTTTCTCCTTGTTAGTTAATGTATTTGGTAACTTTTCAGTTGATGTGAGTCATTTAGACATTTAGTGATGTGATCTTTCTAGGTGAGGTAGCTCTGCAAGTTGGCAAAAGACTTATGGCTCACTCGTTTTGTTGTTTCTGTCTCTCTGGTTCAGTCTCCTGCTCTACCTGCCTCTTTGTTTTCACTTTCACACTTTATCCAGTACGTTTTTTCACACTTTGTGGCTAAAGGACAAACAGATATGTACTCGGACAAGCACTTACACACAACCACAAAGTGCTGAAATGTGTTTGGAGTTGATTTGCTTTTAATGTGTTTTTTCCCACCACTCAATAATCTTTTGTACTGACTGTCATTCACAATGACAGCTGTCCTCCTGTGTTTTATCGTGCGTGTTTGTGTGTGCCCATGTGTGCAGTCATTGATGGTTTCACAGTGTGGAAACTTGCCAGTAGCAACACCACGACAGACATTGACAGTTCTTTTAACAGAAGAACTATTTTAGTGTTTCTGCCAGTTTAATGGTTACGGGTCAATTTGCTCAATTTGTTCCAGTCTCAAAGTGGAGATCGTGGAGAGACACACAGACCTATTGTAAAGAGCCATCATCTCTTGAACTCCAAAAATTGATTTGTACTGCATTTAGCAGACAATTTAATAACTGATGATTGATTTACTGGATCTTTTAGATGTGTCAGTGGAGGTGTTTGGAAGACGGTGACTCCGAATTTAAAGCTTACTTTCTTTTGTTTTGTTTTTTGTTTTTTTCTGATTTGAAGATTAAAAAATAGAAGAAAGAAAATCAGTCTATTTTGATATTCTTTACAGGTTGAAATTACTGTTTATACCATAACATATTTTACCCTCTAAGACTGCACGTAAGCTGGCATTTTTGAAATTGAATCAAATCAAATGAAATGTCTAATGGGAAAATTGAACATTCATGTTGACAAAAGAAAGATCACTGATTGCAATTCCCCTCAGGCCATGCAGCATTTATAGCATTTTTCATTTTATTGGTTGGTTGTACAGCCAACTGTACACCAGCTGTACATCAGTGAATCCAAAGGATGCTGTTGCATGCCTGCGTGTACAATTAGATGAACGCATAAATGTGTTCTTTTTAAATTTTGAAGCATTATTCAACCGAACCAAACTACTTATGGATTAAAAAACGAAAACAGATATTATTGATTGAAATCAAGCATTACAAAAATTGGTTTAAACAAATTGATATCTAAAACCTCAAGTGCAACGTTAAACCAAACCTGCTTGTTCCTTCCTTTAAAAAATAAATAAATAAAAGATATTTCAGTCATGTTAAAATTAAATGAGCTATCACTTGTTTATTTAAATTGCGTGAGTGAAACAAATGTAAACAGATGAATAAATAAAGCTGAATTATGTAAGTGCATTTAAATGTAAAATTTTCCCATCTACCTCTAGATTACCTATAAGGCACTGAGCTCCTTGGACCCCAGTGCTGATCTGACAACCCAGCGGGGACAAGTTTTCAAGCAGAGGAATGAGACCCACCATCTGTTTGTTGGGCTGTACCCAGGAACCACCTACTTCTTCACCCTTAAAGCATCTACCAACAAGGGCTTTGGTCCGCCTGTCACTACCCGCATAACCACCAAGATTGCAGGTAAACAATACTGTTAGGTGTTATTTGCTTCTTAAAACATTAATACCACATACAGACAGTAAAAGCGTGTTTATTAGACAGCCTGTGTGCTGACATGTCAGTCAGTTGCACTATAAATAAGCGTTTTAATTTGTGTCTCTCTTTGTCTGAATGACCATTTGGTTGTTCTCCCATCTGGCTTTGTATCCCCCTGTTTGTGTCACCAGCCTTGGTCCACAGAAAATGTCAGTCGCTGCACAAAAAAAGGAAAAACAATCAACTTTTGTGGCAAGAATTGTGAAGTGCCCTCATATGTTAATACAGCTCTTTATTCTTGAATGAGAGAACATTATCATTTCAACTGTTTAGAGAAGGCTATGCTGTGATGCCCAAATGACAGAATGACTGATGCTAAATAAAACCCTTCAGCTCATTCTTTGTTATCTAAATCTCTCTGTGTGCCTTTCTGATTTCACATTTTGCCTTTTTTTCCCAACAATTCTCCTGTAAGCCCTTTACAAATCTTTTACTGGATTGTCTCTCCTTTGTGGTTTGTTTGTTTAGCTAATTAGACCTCATTGAGGCAGTTGTGACCTTTGAAAAAACAAAAGAAAACAGAAAGCTCTGAGGAGACACTCCCTGTAAGTTTGTGCTAAACCGATAAACTCTTATGGTTACAAGTCAACTTTATAGAGAAGGAACTCTGAATAAGTATCGCATTACTGAGAATAATTTTAATTTAGGAATGAATACAAAAGCTGCAGAGTAAAATATGAACATTTAGAAATATAAACCACTCGGTATTTCACTGAAAGCTTGTCACTTCCACATTTGTCAGTCTCATTACATAGTTGACTAGCATACATAGATCTTGTGCTTTCACTTTGTTTCAAAAGAGGCTCTGTATTCAAACCACTTCACTTATCTGTATTCAGTCCTGGAGTCTGTTAAGTGCCACAACAAGTGTCCACTCTTTTACTAAAAAAAGCAGTGTGGTTTATAAAAAATGTGGCCTGAAATTGTTTTCTGTTAACGACACTATTCAACTTAGTTCAATTCCATTCGGTTTTATTGATATAGCGCCAAATCACAACAGCAGTTGCTTTAAGCTCTTTATATTGTATAGTAAAAACCCTACAATAATACAACCCAACAATAATACAGTAAACTACAATATACGCTACCATGTGTTGACAGTATACACGTCACTTCTATTCCCTATAATATAAAAAACAAAACAAAATGTGGGTTTGTGGCTTAAAGTCAAATGCGAATATACCACTGAATCCTTGTCACAGTGCTGCTGTACACGATGAAGTCCTGACTGATCTAGAAGATGAATGCGTAATGTGTTAACAGTATGTTTTAAGTGTTGTCCTATCTGTCAACACCTACAGTGATTTTTAGTGTGACCTTTCCACCGAGCCTCTGTTCTTCCATCATCCTTTCAAAACTTAACAACACATTGCCAAGAGGAACAAAAAGGAAATGTGGTGCCTCCACACATAACAGATGTGTCTTCTTTCAAATGTCACGCCATCACCAATCTTTATTATCTCGTTCAGGAGCTACATGATGTAGAGATTTAAATTAAATGCTGCAGACACATAGAGATGGATGGACAGAGTGGCGGGGGTAGGATTCATGCTAATAACCTGAATGCCATACCAATCAGGGAAAAAAGTGTTGATGTTCTACTCAGACATTTATATGCTGCACCTCCAGTATGAGGACATGACAGATGTGAAATTAAAATTTGAGTGTAATAGAATAGCTGTGAAGCCCTCGGCGGTGAAGCTTACATCTACTTCTTCTTTACCTTTATACATCCTGATAATGTCATTCTGGTTGCGATATACTGTGATGTTAAAAAAACAGAACATTTCATAGCAATTTAGCATTTACATGTTTTAAATCAGGGATTCGACATACACATGGGAGGGTGCGTTTTTTCTTCCATTGTTGACTCAGAGGAAACATAGCTGGCTTTGCCATATGGCCGTCCGTCTTTGTCAGTGACGAAGAAGTAGACCTCAAAGGTTGGGTTTTTTTAGACTTCTTTTTTTATTCAAGTTACATTTAATAGTTACATTAACCCTTTAAAGGCGAGACCATAAAAAAAATGTATTTGTATACTACCACAAAGGTACTAGAATGCCTTTCTGGTAATATCTTGCAAAGCACTGTTGGTGTGCATGTAAGTCAAGAAACATATTGTATTTCTGTGATTTTATACCTTTACAAACCCTTTGTACAGAGTTACTTTTGGGATTGGTTTTGGGATGTATCGCTATTTCTAAAACATGTGTCATTAGAAGGAGGATGATTGTTGGTCAGCTAGCATGTTCACTTGTTTCAAATTGCAGTCAAACCCTTTTGAGATATTGGTTTCTTGTTCAATAGGGCACAGTCTCTCGTACAGACAATCCATCAGTCTGAGATGCATAGGTCAAAGATATATCCAAACAGGGATATATCTTCTTTGCTAGGGTCTTGTACATGTGTATGAGCATGCTACAAAGATCAGTGTCTCCAATATGTTCACTGCAGGCATGAATGAGTCAAGGGCAAAGGTCATCTGTCTTTGTGTGGGCATCATTATTCCAATGTTCGATAGTCGAAAGAGGATTGATCCCACAGGCATCAGATTGCATGGCCTTGCCCCATAAAGTTAGATGCTCCGTCTATTATTTATTAAACAGGAAGAAAAACCCAAAAATGACAAATCATGCACTGTCACAATGCTTGTAACATCTCGGTATACAAATATATGTCAGTATAGTAGAATTACACATCCTTGTACTTTTTTCTTGACATTTATCATATTTACAGTTTTTAAAAGATCTCATATTTTATTCATCATGTGTAAGAACTGTACCTCCTATGTGCTGGCTCTGGGCGTGAATCGTTGATGGGCAAAGCACATGTATCTTTATGTGGACCTCTTTGCTCCATTGTTTGACAGTCCAAAGAGACATGATCCCACAGGCATCAGATTGCATGATTGCTTTGGCCTTGTCACATAAAGTTTTACAGTCCAAAACAAAAACCATGTACTGTTACAATTCATGTAAAATGTCAGTATACTAATGTATAGTATGCTAAAGTTACCAGAATTCACGTACAATGCTAATAAATCTGCATATTTTGTTCTAGACATTTACTATATTTATACTTGTGAAATTGTTTTAGCCTTAATTTCATCTGATAGATAAATAAAAGTGTTATATAAACACCAATGATCAGAAAAGTTTTCATTTGTTTTGTAACGAGACATTTTGAGTTGCATTAGCTTCAGGTCACAACTTTTACCACGAAGGGACAAATCAGCCATGTTTTTAGAAAATTATTTAAACCTTATAAAACTGTCTTATTTTGAACTTGTCATGTTACTTAATTATTTTCATTAAAGGCTTCCTGGAGGGCAGCTAATTAAAAAGGTCTTTCATTTCAAGACAGATTAAGATCCGGTGGGTTTTTTTCTGAGAATAACAAAACTATGACATGGCTCAAACAGGTTAACTTAATTTCAGTGTCTTTTTAAGAAAGGTATAAGGACTCAAAATGTGCTCTACCAAATGACTGACCACAACCCAGAGCTTTTTAAATTATGCTGGCCAATAAAATTGTCCGTGTACGGTAACCTGTTTTAAAATTTAAATTTGTTAAACCTTTTCAGCCCCCATGATGCCAGAGTATGAGTCAGAGTCTCCACTTAATGAGACCGAGACAACCATCACTATCCTGCTGAAACCTGCCCAGTCCCGCGGAGCACCTATCAGGTAATTTCTTAACATTCCTTAACAAAATTTTAGTTTATTTTTCATAGAGTTTCTTTTACTATCCTCTGCTGTCCTACTCACATTTTTCCTCCCAGCATCCCATCTACCTCCTTTTCATTACCCCCCCTACTTTTTTCCATCCATGTTCTTTTGGTCTTCCTTCAGGGCCCTTGTAGAGCCATTGCAGTTACTCACACATATAAGTCTAATTTGTATGCAAAGGAATTCAGAGAATGATTTTTTTTTTTTAAATTTGTCAGTGAAACATTTTGCCATTACTCATTTTGCTTTTTGTGACTTTTTGGCTATTCACTAGTGGAATTGCAACTTCTACTGGACATTGCAGGCCCAAGTGTCTGATACTTTAGCTGGTTACTTGAAACTTTGCTTTAATTTAAGGTTTCAGCCATCAAATTCTTAACATAAGGAAATGGAAATTTGGATTTTATTGAGCATATTGTACAGAAAACACCGTATTCATAGTCGTATACATAGATATTGATGGTGTTATTAATTTATACCATACATGTAAAAACAAGGACTAAACAGTATAAAAGAAAAAAGCCTCAGCATAAACTAACACTTGGAGTGGGTTTTTAGCTTGGCTCACAAAGTGTGTCTGTACTTTGCTGACACTACCAGTTTTGGTTAACTAAAAGACACATTTAACACAAAATGTAATTAATGCTAATTCTTAGTTTTATCAACATTCAACAAAAAGTCAAACAGGACAAACAGCACCCACATGTCTCTTAAGGCCCCGGATAAACAGGCCTTGTGACCAGTCAGTGGCAACCATGAGACACAAGGGAAAAAGTGTGTAATCTGGTGGCTGCAAGTTGCTAACTGTCAGTGAAATTGACTATATGAGCCTCATTCAGACAGGCCAGTGGCACCTGCTGATCACTAAGGAAGAGTGAATGCTGCAGTGGTTGCTGGAGGTTGCTGACAGTCACTGGTCATTGGTTGCAAAGAGGTATCCAATCAAAAATCTTTTGATTGCGTTGGTCTCTAGCAGGTTGCCATAGTCAGCAGCAGATTGTGCGGCTTGTCTAGCAACCGGAGAAATCACAACGTTTGTGGTGCAAGAACATCTTTGCAAATGACTTCTCCAATAAATAGATTGTATTTGCATGTTCTGTAAAATCCCTTAGAATGCTTTTATCAGGCACACACAGGTTTTATTTTCCCAGTCACCAGTCCACTGTATTCACTTCAAAACAAAGCAGCGAGTGAAGGCACCCAGCTAATTTATTTCTTTTCCTTTTCTCATTTTTTCAGCCAGCATGTTTTTAATTAAAAGTTCACTTTGAACATGTGATCTCATCCATTTAATTGGTGCAGGGGAGAACATTATTCTCGCTCGCCTTTAGGGAAATAGCGCTTCGACAATGCTGTGTGGAGAATATATATCACTTCAATTTAGACTTTGGGAAATGGATTTGTGAAATGTGAGTGTAGGTCAGTGGTTTAGCATTAATTTTTGTAAATCCCTTATCATATCTCATCATTAATCACCCGCAGATGGCAAATATATCTCATGTTGAATTAGGCCGCACCCTCATCGCTACCATCTTCATGTGTTTATCAACTAGAGAAAAGCCCATTAATGTGTTTGCTTATTATGTGTGTTTGGTGCAAGTATTACATATTTTAAGTGCCAACAGATGTACGTGTGGAAGCAGGAAAAAAAGGCATCTGTTTGTTAATGTGCACACAAATGTTTTTGCTGCAATTGTTTTCTTATTCATCCTGCAGATCAGAGCATCTGAAATTTAGGAGGTTAGATAAGATTTTTTTTTTCTCGAAAAGGCTCTGTAAAGCGAAGCAGCTGTTGAGACACACACTCATAAGACACACACATCAGGCTGCATGCTCAGGTGCCTACAAGTTCACTTTCACATAAATGCACACAAACGGAAACCATTGTAAATGTTTACAGTGACTGTCAGTGCAGATATGCACCAGTTGATTAAAATCCAGTGCTTAATATTGTGTAGGTCTCCTTCATGCTGCTAAAACAGCTGCTGGGCCTGTCATGGAATCTCTGAGGTTGTCCTGTGGTATATGACAGTAGCACATTATAGATTATTTGAGCCCAGCGGGTTAAGATTTAGACTTCTATGGATCTGGCTTGTTCTCGGGCATCCTGAGTCTCGAGGTTGGCTAAGCATCATGGATTCTGTTACATTCCTTCAACATGTCTTGATGAGATTTTGCAAAGTGAACAGTGCATTGTCCTGCTGTGCAAAACCACTGACATTGGTGGGTGGTGTTGCCATGATAGAGTGGCTTGGCTGGAAGGAATATTACTTCAGTGTGACACAAAATGACATCCACATAATATAGTTGCTCCAAAACAGGAACATGAAGAAAATAACTCTCAAAAATCTCTCAGTTTTACTTGCCAATATATTCATACATACATGCTCCATTCATCAGAGTGCATGACAAAAAACATGTCTGCAAGCCTCAGCAAAACACTTTCTAGAAGTATACAGTACCAGTGGAAGGTCTGAACAAACTTTTCATTGGTACTGATGAGATATATTTATTTCAAGCCTTAACTGTAAACTTCAACTTTAAAGCTTAAAACCAAGTTTTAACAGTGACAGTAACAGCTGTCTATTTGAGGAAAAAAAACAAACAAAAACCCCCCAAAGAACACACATACACACACAGTGATTTCTTCACTTTTCGAATTCACTCGCTTTATGTTGCCTAACACTAGCATCCCCAGGCTTCTACCTTTCTACCTATAAAACCCGAGAGCAGTCAAATGGTGGAAGTGGAAGCTAAATTGGCTAAATTGACCGCGGAGTCATCATTTTGCGTTTCTACCTTTAAAAGCCGGAGAGCAGTCAGTCAAATGCTGGAGTCATTCATATGTATATTAGGTCGTTACCTAGGAATTCTAGGTAACGACCTAAGGTAACGACAAGGTACCACATGTGTACCTGTAGCAGTGAACACATCGCACAGTGGCCTGATTTTTTTTGCATCTGTGTACTTGGATTTTAGGTCGCAAGCCACCCAAAACTTGCTCCATGCACCACTCAGCAGGCCATTTGTAAATATGTGTACAAATGGTTGGTTTTTTGTACTGTTTTTATCAATAAATGTCAGCAACAAAGGACATACACCCATGTGTGTTGATTTCTCCCTAAGATGGCAAACTGAAACACTCCAAGTTGGTGACTTTTGGAGATTTGTTTCCCTGGATGATTGAGAATGCATCAAGATGAAACACAAAAGGAAGCTCACCGCTTTTAGCAGCTCCCCCACCCCCTCAATCACTCAGTGAGTGATTGAGGGGGTGGGGGATTGGAGTGTTTCAGTGTTTCAGTTTGCCATCTTAGGGAGAAATCAACACATGTCCTTTGTATGTCCTTTGTTGCTGACATTTATTGATAAAAACAGTACAAAAAACCAACCATTTGTACACATATTTACAAATGGCCTGCTGAGTGGTGCATGGAGCATGTTCATTGGTTCATGGACCTCCCTGAACTAATGGCATTTACTGAAAATGTTGAAATGTACTCACTCACTTTTTATCATTATTTGTAAATATGTGTACAAATGGTTGGTTTTTTGTACTGTTTTTATCAATAAATGTCAGCAACAAAGGACATACACCCATGTGTGTTGATTTCTCCCTAAGATGGCAAACTGAAACACTCCAAGTTGGTGACTTTTGGAGATTTGTTTCCCTGGATGATTGAGAATGCATCAAGATGAAACACAAAAGGAAGCTCACCGCTTTTGTTGCTGCCATAAATGCCATTAGTTCAGGGAGGTCCATGAACCAATGAACATGCTCCATGCACCACTCAGCAGGCCATTTGTAAATATGTGTACAAATGGTTGGTTTTTTGTACTGTTTTTATCAATAAATGTCAGCAACAAAGGACATACAAAGGACATGTGTTGATTTCTCCCTAAGATGGCAAACTGAAACACTGAAACACTCCAATCCCCCACCCCCTCAATCACTCACTGAGTGATTGAGGGGGTGGGGGAGCTGCTAAAAGCGGTGAGCTTCCTTTTGTGTTTCATCTTGATGCATTCTCAATCATCCAGGGAAACAAATCTCCAAAAGTCACCAACTTGGAGTGTTTCAGTTTGCCATCTTAGGGAGAAATCAACACACATGGGTGTATGTCCTTTGTTGCTGACATTTATTGATAAAAACAGTACAAAAAACCAACCATTTGTACACATATTTACAAATGGCCTGCTGAGTGGTGCATGGAGCAAGTTTTGGGTGGCTTGCGACCTAAAATCCAAGTACACAGATGCAAAAAAAATCAGGCCACTGTGCGATGTGTTCACTGCTACAGGTACACATGTGGTACCTTGTCGTTACCTTAGGTCGTTACCTTAGGTCGTTACCTAGAATTCCTAGGTAACGACCTAATATACATATGAATGACTCCAGCATTTGACTGACTGCTCTCCGGCTTTTAAAGGTAGAAACGCAAAATGATGACTCCGCAGGGGTCTAAGGTAGAAAACCAAAATGACTGCTCTCCGGGGGTCTAAGTGCTAATAATCACACAGCCATCCACCAGTCTCAGAAAATCCCCTTACTCTAAATGTTCAAGCTGTAAAGGTGTAACATCTCACAAACAGAGTAAAGGTACAATAACACACGTACACACACCTATGGATATGTATTCAAAGACATGGATAGTTACAACAGAAGCACACACACATATAAGGGCTCCCAAGCGCTCGACACAGACCCACACATACACAATTCCCTATCCGCTCCTTGTGCTAGGCCCCTGCTTCATCCCTTGTGCAGTCTCTGAAAGCCATTAGTTTGAAATGGATATTTTACCAGAAAGGCAGAAACAGCAAAGAGAGTGACAGTAAGGGAGAGAGAGAGGGACTCATCTTTGGTCATCAGCAATTATCTTTTATGAAAGCTGCCAAACGGGAACAGGGGATAATTGGCCGCGGCCCCCTTCACAGAAACATACATTTCCCTAATTGCGTATAATTGTGAAGTGAGTTCTTGGCGTGGAGGACGGAGGTAATTGCGGAGGGCCGCTGCGTTTGTCCTGACCGCTAAAGGAGCCCTCAGCCATTCATGAAGCCTCTCAGAGTGTAATGGAAACACACATACACATGAAAGCAGCTCCACTGCACAAAGATAGATGTTCATTCAAGTATATAAACACCCCACTACACATGTGTTAAAATACACACAAGCACAAGCACACCTGCCAAAGCACATACAGGTAAATGCGCACCTGTTAGAGAGCATGCACACACACACGTGCTATTGATGTACACATAAAGAATATAAGGCAAGAGGAGACACGTTTGGACTTTGAAAAAGATCCATTCATTTCTACCCTCACCGTTCTCTTATATACACACACACACACACACACACACACACACACACACACACACACACGTATTTTCTTCCTTTAAGCTGTACTGGGGTGCTGAATCAGCACAGGAAATGATTTGCCAGGAACTTTGTTTGAAGTTTAGCTTCTAAAGTATATCTGTCGTTCAGAAATAAGTGACCCTTATAACAAATTATACGCCTTTTTAATGGTTAGTTTGGGATTTTGTGAATTTTTTTCCCCCTCATAGCAGACCTCGGGCCTCTTCTGCTAATGCTTTCATTGTAATAATGAATTTAAAGCACTCTGTGAGCTACAGGGGATAGTAAAGTTGAAGTAGAGTTGTCAGTTTTATGTGTTATGTCCCTATTTCAAAACAAAGTCTGTCTCTACTGTACTAACTGGACAAATAACAGTTGAAATATTGTCAGTTTATTGTGATTAATTTTTTATTCTTTTCAAAAACTCTGGCTGTTGTCGTTGCCACGTAAACCATCTCCTCATAAGTATTGCTTTAGCTAGTGATAAGTAGATTTGTTCTTGTTTCAGTAAACAACATAAGGCACTACTTTTAAAGACATCATTTATTTTTCCAGCTCCTACCAGCTTGTTGTGAAGGAGGTGCGCAAGTCCAAGACCCGCCGTGCCGCTTCTGAAGCCCCCGAGTGTTTTTCTGTCCCAGTGAGCTTCCGCAATGCCTCCATCTTGGACTCACCCTATTACATTGCTGCTGAATTACCACCGTCCAGCCTCACGGTGGTACAGCCCTTCACTGTGGGGGACAACAAGAGCTATGGTGGTTTCTGGAACCCTCCGCTGTCACCTGCCAAGAGCTACAGCATCTACTACCAGGCAATGAGCAGAGCCAATGGGGTGAGTCTCAACTCTCCAGAAGTACCCATTGTAACAGGAAGTGGCATGTTCATATTTCCCATTTGGCCATATTAGATTTTATTTAAAAGTAATTAGACAAATTAGATTAGTTTACATTGTGGGTTTATTGTCATGTCATTAATAACGGGAATAATAGTGACTTTTGAGGCGCACAACACATGGTGTAACAAATTTGATATGAAGCTTTACCAGGATTATCTTATTTTTATTTGTCATAAAAAATAATTTTAAAAAAACAGCAACTTTAAAACCATTCTTTGGCAAGCAAAAGCAAAAGTAAAAACAAAAATATTATTTCTCCATCTCAGCAGATTATTTAAAAAAAGGGCCAACAATTCTGTTCCTAAGTCATTAATGTGACAGCAAGTGATTGAAGTTAGAATACATTATGTTATGGGCGTCTTGCGTGACTTCTCAAGCCTGTAGTTTAATATACTGAAGGTTATGTGTTTGCTTATCAGAATAAATAAATAATTAATATAAAAGAACACAATTACAACTCCCTCTGGGAATCCCCACTCCTAGCATTCAGCTGTTGATGTCTGTTTGCTGCCCTTTTTGTCTGGTAATTATACTGTCTGCGAATACAACAACACCTCGCCCACCTCCCGCCACCCGTGTCCTTCTCATAACTCATTCACAACTTCAACTTGGCTTTTGAATTTCCATACTACTCTGAACTCCTGTGGGGGTTATTTTAATTTTCCAACGCTGTAACCACGGTAACTCAGTTTGGAGAGCGAAGCCGGGTGAGCTGGCTGACTGTTGTGATGTAATATCCTCCTCCAGAAAGCAGATTTCCCACAATGCAGTCATATGGAGAAAGGCTGTGTGCAAGCGGGTGTGTGTAGGGGGGGGAATTCTTGCATGACTGAACAAGTGTGACTGTGAGCAGATGAGTATTCATTTAAAAGTGTAAATACTCGCTCGTGTGCCCCACTTTTGTGTATCGTGTGTGCTTTGCACACCTGTATGTACAGACCCCAAATCCAGTCAAATCAGAGTTCCTTATTTGATTGGATTTCAGTCAATCCAGTCAGTTTCAGGTTTGTTTAGATGATGAATTGGGGCATTGTGTGGGTGCTTAGTGGTTAAAACGGAAATAAAAATGCAAGCGCACCTGTGTAGTCGCCTTAAACAAGATGATTTGATAAGGAAATCAGGCATAGAAATAGACACGTGTTCATAAAGCATGATTTTTTTGTTTTTTACCTGATTATACTTCTCTTTTAAATTTCAAGTGATTGCAACAACCAGGGTGGTCTATCGATTTTACTTTCCCAGACAGAAAAATGTCAGATAAATGTTAAATAAGTAAGATTTAAAATGATGGACTTTACTGCAGTCTGATCAAACCATTTGAATTACATGTCAAAAGGAAAAGTCAGTCGTTATTACTACATTACTACATACACTATATAATACATGAGTCGACTTTTGTTGTGATTTGGCATCATACAATTAAAAATTAATTGAATTAAAACATTTTAATTTCAGGCACAAATCTTTGATATTTTGTGACTGCATTGCTGTGCAACAGTCTCTTTTTAACTAACCAGGGTTACATACAGTATATTTCAGGGATCTGAGGTGAGTAAAATCAAGGAGTCAAAACCTCCAAAGATAATTATTAATGTGGATAATAGTGAAATCCTAAAGTGGCAAGAGTAATCATATTGTTCCACAACATACATTACATATAGGACACAGGACTCCTGAACACGGTGAATGAAAATAGGTTGAACACAACTGGACTTTTTGAAGGGCACATCACCTTTCTCACACACCCACGCACACAGGGTCATGTGCAGACAGACATCACACACACACACAAAAATCCAGGTCTTGAGTCAGTTGTTATTTTTTTTGGAGCCATGCTTGCTACTCAGATCTAGCCAGCAGATTCACTGTGGACATTTTCATCCGCTCTGAAATGACTGCAGAGCCACATTGGTGCAGAAAGAAGACAGTCAGTATTTATTTAATGTATTCTGTAAATTGCATTTAGTAATAATATGTGAAAGTGATAGTTTGTCAATCAAGGATTTAAGTTATCTGTAGTCCTCACAAAGTCCTGTGATTTGTTTAATTTCTTTGCTGTCAGTCATTTCGTAGTGTAGGTGTCACTTTTTTTCTGCAGCAGTAGATGTCTCATATTGGAAAGAAACTCCTCATTTACATTTTAGAGGACTTGGCTCATTTGTCGTAGTTTGATCCCATGGATGAAAGTCTGTTTCTCATTCTCTGCCTGCCTTGGATAATCCTACTACTTTTTTCTCCCCCTCTGAGCTCCACCTGTCTATCAAGGAGAATGTCTATCCGCAATCGTTTTCCTTCTTTTTTTTCTACCATATCTCTTGAGGACATTTAGAAGAAATTGTTCTCTCAATCCACCCACTCTCCATCTCTTCATTGCTCACTGCTGTTTTTTTCTCTTTCATCTAATAAAAACAATCAAATTCTTTTTTTAATCTTCTTCCTCCCTTTCCTAAATTCTCTCCATCTCCATCTGACTTCCTCTATGCT
Source organism: Mchenga conophoros (assembly GCF_057382185.1). Taxonomy (NCBI): domain Eukaryota; kingdom Metazoa; phylum Chordata; class Actinopteri; order Cichliformes; family Cichlidae; genus Mchenga; species Mchenga conophoros. Next base: position 28,404,090 of record NC_140530.1, on the reverse strand, counting down.
TATGACAAATGTTTTCTCTGATTTAACCCTTCATGCTCATCTGTTGCTCACCCCCTTATCCCCACTGCTTTTCCTCCTTCTCTTCAGCAACCACCTGTTTCCCTGCTTTCTTTTGGGCTTGATTCTCCCAGAGGTAACATCAGTCTGATGCCAGTCTCTCATCTCCTGTCACTGTGCCAGTTAGCTCTGCACATTAAAGCTACTAGGCAATCTCGACGTCTCCATGTTGTGCGTTGCCACACGAGCACACGCGTCGCCCACCCACCCATACACACACACAAGAATAAATGCCTAGGGCAATAAGTAAGAGAAGTAAGAGCAAGAGTGGTTTGGGAGTAGGGAAAGAGAGAGAATTGTGGGAGGGGTAATAGCAATCTAAAAAGAGTAAAAGAGACATTAAACAAGATATAATACTAGAGGCAAAGATGGAAGTCAATAAAGATAAAAACTGATATGAGCGGAACTGTCATGAGTTTGGTTACTGGAAAAAAATACTTTTGACCCAGTGTGTTCATTAGCATTTAACCAAAACCACAATCTATACTTAACCAAGTTTTCTTTTTAAAGATGTACACAAGCAGAAACGAGAATGTGAGCACGGTTATCCATTTTGATCACCTCCCTGTGACCCAAATGAAATCCTTAAGTGGGGTATTTTATTAATTGAGTATGCACGTTGCCTCTGAGCAAATAACAACCAACAATATATTAAAGTTTCTAGTTGCAAATGAAAAGTAACTAAAGAGATTAAGGAGAGGTTTAGAAAGGTTGAAAGATCACACCTAGTGTTGTTAATTTTTTAATATAGAAGCAGGACAAAAGTCTGAAAAAAGATTAAATGTGTCTGAAAGATAATATACACAGAGCTACCTGAAGTAATAGGTTTAAAGAAGGGCGACTGAGAAAGGTCTAACCAAGATTTACTTGTCAACATACATAAAATGATCCGTGGATAAAATGGATAAAAAACAGGATGGGAAATTTGGAAGAAATTCATGGGAGGACAAAAGGAGGTGAAGGATTTTGGAGATTCTGGAGTCAGGGAAGGTGGAAGTATTTGAAGAAAATGGTAAAGGAGGAGGAAGTAGAATGCAAGGAGAAATGGGGTGGGAAATGGCACAAAACAAAAGGAAAGTGTGACAAACATGGAAAAACATGCCCTTCTGCAGTGTGAGAAATGTAGCCAGACACCTTTCTTGACAAGTAAAAAGCCTCAGGGGTTGGCCAAGATGCTCTGACAATCAACGTCACACACGCACACGCACCAAGCAAGCCTCAGAGTGCAGTTTTTGGAGAGTGTAGGAGAGAGACAGAGGAAGTTTTACCAACTGACAGTCAGTGTCAATCAAGATGCACTCAGATGACTCAGAAATCCCTAAATGCATTTTTTCTGTGTGCTGGTGTATGACTAAGGCTCACACACTTTCGTACGTTTGGCTTGTGGGTAAGTGTGTAGGAATTTTTGCACGTACATATGTCTAAGTTTGCATTTGTGATAGACTTATTAAGATTCTATTCATTAAACAGCCATTTTTCAAATTAAACAATGGAAGCATATACTGTGCATGAGCAATTCATGCCCATGCGTTTGCCTGCTCATCTGAGTATCAAGAGTTTTTGGTAAAAGAATGAGCTTCAGGAAAAAGAAAAAGAAACAAAGTGTCAAAGACAGGGTAACATTATTTTTTTTTTTTTTTAAAGTTGTTACCCTGGCTACATGGGGTTGCCTGGGAACTCCAACAGCTAATCACAGTATCCAGAAGTCACAGAAAAAACATACATGATTGAAAATCCTACCAGTCGGTTAGAACACTGAGCCAACCAACTGTGATTGAATTGGGGAAAAAAGGAGAGGAAAAGACTGGCAAAGATGGAACGATAGATGGATGGAGAGAGAGCTCACCCACACAGCAGCTGCATCTCTCTTGCACTTTTAGTATTCCTGTCAGGCTCTACAACGTTAACTACTACACACAGAAATGAATGCTGTGTTCCATTGTAAACACCTCAACCCCCTTCTGGTCTCCAAATGCTCTGTATAGAGTCAGGGCAATAAATCCTTATATTTATTAGCTTCGCTTCTTATAACCCCCTGAGGCTTAGTCCATTAGCATGAGCCAAGTGGAGGCCGTGTTTCTGTTCACAGTGACTGTGAATCCAAAACAACCACGCCTCTAAATGGACCATAAATGGGTACAATAGGGTCAGTTTATAAAGAAACACAATTCATTGGTCCTCATGAAACTGATCGTATTCCAACTGTGTCCATTCATATGATACATTTCACTCTTAGAGGAGTAGGCATATGAAAGAAAGTATTTTGAAACATTTGTTACTTTTTAGGCCTAATCAGACAGTTAAAAAAACGATGTTTGAAACCCCCAGGATGTCACCCATTGACTTTTGAAGCCTTAGAAGTAGCGTTTTTGGATGGTTATTTCTTATGCTTCGTCTTATGCTTTTACTGCCCCTTGTCTGCGGACCCAAGGTGCAAACTCTTGGGAACCAGTCTGGACTGTGCGTACCTCAGGTTATAGCAGAAGTGATTCCTATATCCTGTTAGTTCCCTTACATATAAATCCTTCTAAAGTGCAAGGCAATAGGTATGTGTAGGTTCTCACATATGTCCTTGTAAGTTGCAAACCTTCAAAAACATAATAACTCATATGCCAAGCAAATAAAGGGGTCACACAATACTAGAATCTTGGTAGTCAGTAGCAGTACTACTAATATATTTTTGTGGTGTAATTACAGTATCATAGAAATGAGCAGCATTGAGCTCTTTTTTTGAGGAGCCATGTTAATGTGTTACAAGTACAAAGTTATGTTACCTTTGTGAATATTTTATGTTGAGCATTGCTGCGACGCAGCTGTAAATTCAGTATTCATTATATTCTGTATAAATGAAATTATGTTTTGACAAGTTTAGTGTCCCATATCATGAATCAAAATATCTTCAAAAACAAGTCTCGTTTTGTTTTCCCCCACTGAGGAATTTGTTCAGTCTCTAGTAGATACAGCATCCATTTTTTTTAGAAATAGCAAGTGGCATGATTTTTGTCATTAGCACACATGTATTGGCCTGGTGAAATCCCTTTTTTAGTCTTACGAATCAGTTTTTCTTGCCCTCTATTTTACATATTAACTGAAGAGTACATTAATTGCTCTTGAAAGCCATGTGTGTACATGTGACTCTTATCATAAATTCACTCTCAGTTTTCTACAGGTTCCTTCAGTCAAATTATGCACAGAGACAAATGAGGGAAACGGATAAATAAGACAACAAAGCAGTTGAACAGCCAGGGATTGAGAGAGTCATTATTCAGACAGACAGATGGACAGATGGAAAGCAGACAGAGATTTAGTAGAAGCAGGTGTGTTTGAAGATGCTCATAGGATCTATCATTTGCTTGCATGTATCCTTTCATAAATCTTTGTAAACATGACAATAAAATGAACAATATAAGTTAATGGTGTTAAATCCTCAAATACCAAACTGTAGTTTGAATAGAGCTGGACTTACTTTTGGCCCCTGACCACATAATTAAATCTAAAAAGCCAATCTAGTGGAATATATAAATGATGTTTTTGAGTAGGGGTCAGATGAGGTGCAGGCTGCTACCATTTGTTCTCTTATGTTTAACTTTGTTATGTTATGTTTTGGAGTGTTTATGAATTAAAACTTGTCACATTCAGTGCGGTGGGCTTTTTGTTTGCTTTTGAACTCCACTGCTAAGAGCAACCTTGAAGAAAGAGTTTTTCTTCTGTATTTAAGCACAGAAATTAGCTTAACTTTAGGCTTTGCAAAGCATCTCTTCTTCTTAAATTATTTTGTTTCTTCCTACAGGAAGACCGTTTACAGTAATCTAAGTAAGACCCAAAATGGCACAATTAAAATGAAAATGAGTGTACAGAAGCATGTACATTAGGACTGATTTTAATGCTGAGGTAACACATTTCCGTGTTGGTAGCTGCTGTAGTCTTTATATTTGATGAAGACAAATGGGCCAAAACATGAAAGAGGCCAAGTGGGTGAGATAGGTGCACGCACTGATGACAGCACATCATAAAAGAAAGAAAAGAGGAAAAGGCACGGGCAGCAAAGGAATGAAATGTGCTGGTTTAAAAGACAGAGGCTGAGAGACATCTTCTACCCTATTTTCTGTAAATATCAAGATATGTATACTGTAGTTTTATATTGTACTATGTATGTATTTTTTATAGGGTCACATTTAAATTCATTGGAGAATCATATAAGAGTATTCCTTCAGTACATTCTGTTGTCATCTGGCTCAAGAGCTATGACAAATAATGGGAGAGACATAATTTGGACAAAAGTTTACAAAAGGCAATTAATTAATTAATGTGGTGTTTTGTAGTGTAAAACCTAACAAACCAAAATGGCCAATCCCAAGCCAAACAAACATATATCAAGTTTCACATTACTATAGTTAGTTGGATTTTTCCCCATAATAAAAAGTGTCCCATTAAAACGACTGTGTACAACTGAAAGTCTGCTGATTATCACACGTTTCTCGTTAGTGCCCTAGCTCCTTATCTATCCTACCTTTCTTTGTATCATGCATGACTGACTCCCTTTACTTCCACCATCCCAGTTTTTTTGCCAGTTTATTTCCCCGCTCTGTTTTTCCCTGACTTGGATGGTTTGATTTGAATATCTACCTTGTTTGTCTTCCTTTTTATTGCTATTAATTCTTGTGTGTGCTGGTACCCAATGTTGTACTTTTGCCCTGTTCATTTAAGCAAGAATTAACTGATAGAATCTCACAGATCATATCCAAGTCCTTACTGGCTGTCACTGTATCAAACACTGAATATAAGCATCTTACTATCTCTCAAACCCTCTGCCCACTCCAGTGCAAGCACTACTGCACACAGTTCCGCTGCATATAGACTTAAATAATGGATGTTCTTCTACTTATGCCCATCTTATGGGAATGATGACTGCCCCTGATGACTCTGTGAGTCTGTTGACCCATTTATGAGATCAAAATATTAATCTGCAGCTTTATTCCAGTTCTTAATATTCAACAACAATAGGCTTCTGTAACCCGAGGACTGATGTAAGAAAGTCAAACCTGAGACAGACAACTCTTAAATGCTCAAGCAAGACTAGCCAGGTGCTCCCAGTTACACTAATTAACTCCACCTACTAGGAACCTAGAAGACAACACAGAGGGGCAAAGGGGAAAATACAGTAGGCCCTGGCCAAAGCTTAGGGCCATCACAATGCTGAGAAAAATGAGTGTTTAATACCAATGAAGGTACTTTTGTACTTTTTTCACTTATTTATATATGATGTGTGGAAAACCATTCGAATCAACACCAAGAATTGTACAGCATATTGATCCTGGTATGATTGATGTGTCAATCATGTGTGTTTGGACAAAATGAGAAGCCAGTGGCATGGTTTTGTGATCTTACTGATGATTAAGACCAATGATTACATGGTGTATGCAATATATGCACTGTCAGGCAAGTGGTTACTGTATGCAGTCAACCTATATATTAAAGAGGGTACCTTGTTTTAGTCTGTTAACTATGATTTAAATACATTTTTTAAAACTGTTGTGGACAAATTTCCAAAGCATGATTCCTGATTGATTTTCTGGTTCCTGTTTCAGATTTAACACTTTTCTTTGTCAGTTGTTTCAACGTTTTCTAAAAGTTTTCTAAAACATGGTGCTGAGTTTGCAATTCAAGATATACTGCAGCCTCTGGACATCAGCTGATCTCAATGCCTGCCAATGTCATCGGATGGCTGATACATGCGGCATTTATGTTGTTTTAGCTTGACCACAGTTGCTGTGTATCTGGAGGCCAGTTTACAGCCCAACTATAGCTCAGCTTTTCTTTTTCAAGCTTTGTCTGACTTAATGTCTCTGTCTCTGCAATCATTGTTGTCTGCTCTGTTTTTGGGGGTGGGTGTAGCTCAGGAGGTAGAGTAGGTTGTCTACTAATTGGAAGGTGGGTGGTTTGATCCTTGTATAAAGCACTTTGAGTGCTCAGTTGTATAGTATAAAAGTGCTAAATAAGAACCAGTCCATTGATCATTCTGTACAGAATAGAGCTAGTGCCAATGATTTTTCAATACTGCAACAAACGAAACTTGACTTATGCCTTGGAGAATACTCAGAAAAAAGTCAGATTTCAAAGGGTTTTCCACCATTTTCCTATGTGTTCAACAAAGCCTTACCCTCATGATTCAAAACACTAGTATCTGAAAAATTAACTGTATATTTTACCACAAGGTAATTAGTTAACCTGTCTGTCTCTCTCCACAGGAAACCAAAATCAACTGTGTCCGCTTGGCTAACAAAGGTATGAGCAGCCTTCCATTGATAGTCAACATGCACATTAATTATGATAAGATATTTGTAATTTTAATTTGAAATTTGTTAGTAGTTCATTTTAAAGAAAAAATGGTGCGAATACACAACCCCCTAGAATTGTGTTGTGCTACAAGTGTATCAGCCAAGATGAGAAGATTGCACACTATTCTGGAAAAGGTGAACTCACAACCATCAGCCCGGGCAAACCTATACCACATCCACGTTATCTTGCATGATTTTGTCGCATAGCATTCTCTCTCCATCTCTTCTATCCTTATAGCCCTTTTCACACTCACCTTTTCTGTGACTTTCCTCCATCATGCTATTCTTTTTGCATCTCACACCACATCCATGTTGGTCATCAATGTTCAATGTTCAAATTGTATTCGCAGTATAAAGGGTATAAAGTGGAACATTGGGGCCATTATAATACCAATTGACCACCTTCATTAAACCCAGTGAATGAAGGCTAAAGTGTTAGCTCCAAAACCCATTTCATCTTCTTCTGTTATGCTTTCCCCATGTCTCCCATTTTTATTTGCTGCTCATCTCTGGCAAATACACCCATTTATGTGCCAGGCAATATGCTTTAAAAGCTTTTCAGCTTGCTATTGATTTTTTCTCTCACCTCGTCTCCTTTATCTGTTTTAGTTTTTCATCTGCATCAGGCATTGATTTGATTTTTCCACATCTCCTTTGTCTGTTTCTGTATCTCTAACTCTCTTATTATTTTTTTGTCTACATAAAACATTTATTGCTCTTTTATGAACATTCTTATCTTTTTTACCATTCTTTTTTTTTTTAATCCATTTTCATTTTTTTCTTTTCTTTTTTGAGTGAGATGTACTCTGGTAGGATGTCTACAGTGTCTAAACACTGCGCTCTGTCTGTCTGCATGTATGTGTGCTTGGAAAAAGACATGCTTTTAACTTTGTGGCCGTCTTTCATATATTTAAAAATAATACAAATCTATTTTGAGTATGTGAAATTATATGTAATCCAAAAAAAAAAAGATTTTTATACATGAAGTATCATTAATATGCTGTTATTTGGTGTTCTGAGGCAATGCAGATGGCTGATTTTGCAAATAATTATGATTATGTTTGCTGCATTACCTAATATCCAATATATGTGCACTTATCATGCACTATTGCATATTTACAATAAGTACGTGACATCACTTGCTTTCTTTCTGTTGTTTCTGAACTGCAAAAAATAAAATTGTGAGGCCTTAATCTACCACATTGTGAGCTATTAAGCATTTAAAGGTAACAAAGCAATAATAGCTCAAGTGACTTTTGAGAACAAAAGGAGGGACAACTAGAGCCGCATACCTGCCTCAGTTTTACTCTTCCAAAACAAATATTCTACCATTAAACTTTTAGTAGTTTTACAGTATTTGTATTAGAATGCTGTATAAAGGAAAGTATTAACTAGAGTCAGATGCCAAAATTGGTCTCTCCACCAACTTTCCCATGCCACAAAGTTCATAATTTATTTTCTTTTAACCATCACTTTGTTTCTTCCGTCTTACATTTCCCACTCCCCTGTTTTTATTAACCCTTCAAACCAGGCTAACAGACATAACAAGCTCCAGTGATAACCGCCAACACCATATCTGCATTCACTGACAACTACTTTGTAATAAACATCCTCACCAGCATCACCTCTTTCTGGCCTTTTCCTGGTAATGGGCCAGTCAAGATGCTCATTGAGGGTTATTTCCTAGAAATAAGACCAGTCATATCCCAGCTGAGTGGTATTGATCTCATGGTTCTAGTGCTATCTCTCACCACTGCAGTTTCTCTCCTCCAAGACAGATTGTGCAATTGAAAACCAGGGAGATCTAAAACTTGATGAATTGAAGAAAGACAACTATACATCTTTTTTTCTTAGACTTTTTCTTCTTTCTTTTCCTTTTTTGTTGTTGTTTGTTTTCTCTCTTCCCTTTCTTTCTCATGCTTTCCGGCGGGGACGTGCGACCCTTGGCCTTAGTGGTAATAGGTAGGGGACAAATAACAACGCCGTACATTCTAGTCATCCCAAGCGAAGGTGATTATTGCTTTATAGGCAGAATATTTTCTTCCCAATGTTATGTCACAGTACAACCATAAACACGACGCAAACACTGTTTCATTTTGGTTGTCCCCTGCCCTACACCCTCCCTTTTTTCTTCCCTTTGTTAATTTTTTGGCGTTACCTTTCCTTCTCATCACCATCTTAATACATTTGTTTGCATGTCTGCTCTGCTTCAAGCGTTGCTGGCTGTGCTTGAACGTCCTCTCTGTCTTGCATGCACACATACACACACATTTTTCACACACACACTTAAGTGAAACCATGCTGCTTTTGTGCATGGTCAGTAGCGCAGCTGTTGCACCATTACGCTGATTGTAGGCTTTGTTTTTTTTAAAATCTTTTATTCTTTAATAAAGTATAGTTTAATATTAAAAAGAAAACTGACTAGACTATGAATAAATACATTTTTTCCCCTGTTCCCCCAACTTTATTAACAATGCATATACTATTCTGAAAGTATAGTTTCCATTTTTGCAAGTATGATTATCTGATTGAAAAAAGGGATGGTAACAATTTTCATTTGATAATCTTTGACCGTTGTCTCATCCACAATATCCACCTCTTTGCTTATTCTAAAGCCTTCGTGTATAGGTCCATGACATTTGTTGTATAATATCAAATCAGTGAAGATGCTTAATTCAGTTGTACTACATGCTCAAACACCTAGCAGAGTACTAAAAATGTTGAATAATAACAACTAAGTGGTCAAAACATCAATTAATATGCAAAAGCCACCAAACAGAGCATGGTGTGGTTTCAGCAGAACCATTATGTTAATTTATGTCTCATATGATTTGTATCCTTGTATTTGGAAAGAAAAGAAATTCATTTCTGAATTTGTCAACCATGTCAAGTTTTGGAGCTTTGCCACCAAGGCTGAATAAATTTGTGTAATTCTTTAGTGAGAGATCCAGCCTTTGAATGTGACACAATTACTGTATATTAACTTCTGAAAAAGAAGATATCTCCTATTAGTTAGTTATTATTAGACACTGGAAGAATTATAGTTCAGTAATGTGTTTTCTCAGCTGTTTACTGCTATTAGTGTGTTTAGTGCAGTGAACAACCTTAAATCGACAGAGCTGGTTACTGTGGAATATTTAAGTAAATTTTCAATGACAAACACAAAATAATAATAATAATAATAATACCAGCACAGTTCTTTGAAATCCAATCATCCATCTGTAATAAATACACAGCAGCTAAACATTGTTTATTAAATTGTGTCAAAACCATAGCAATTCTAATCCTCTTAGTATTTGTTTTTCCAATTCAGAGATGTGACAGTAGAATATGAATGTCATTGAGTGATACAACAGTCAAAATGTTGACTTTAACAATGTGGACACAACAGGGAAGCAGTCAGCAAAAAGCATTATTATAAACTGCTGTCACAGTTATTTGTCAAGACTATGAGTTTATTGCACAAGAATACCATAACACTTATTGTCCTGGGGGAAATTCAGTTTGCAAGCTCTCGCAGAAAGAATTATGCATATCATGCACAAGTCTGAAACTATAAACAAATAAAACTCTCAATTGAATAAAAACTGATTATATTTATATGAATGCAGAAGATCTCTGGGTACATTAAAAACCACATCGTTTTAAAACGGAACTTACTTTTGCAATGTAGCAATTCATGTATTATATTTAATATCATATTCAGAGGACCATTTAGGCAGACATCCTAAATTGAAAAAGTGGTGCATAAAATGCAGCTTTTTCTCTTTCTTTGTACTCCACTTAGTAGAAGTCACACTTTATTAATCTATCCTGCTTGAGAAATGCTAAACGACTCGACTTATTTATCTAAAGCTGAGTCTATATGGAACGTAAAATTTGTCCACTTATTATAATCCTTATACTCACAAACCTTTTTTTAAGTAGTAATAATATAACATACTTGAAATTACTTACTTGCGTCTTCCAGAAAGAATACTCTGCAGTCTCTCTTCATGTGTACAAATAAACTCTCACTTAAAGCTGTATTTGTTCAGTTGCTTTGGCAAATACATAAGAGACCACTGTGATAAACTGTCAATATGGCTGAGAACAAATCAGTTAAATAAATAAAATAAATAATTCCCTGACTTCATATGCAGCCCACCACGTGAAGCAGATAAATACCATTGCTACTCTGTGCATGCATGTCTCTCAGACATGGTTGTGGATTGCATCATTCACGTCACATATTAGTAATGCAGAACTAAAAGACAGCCTGCAATTTGAAAAAAGCTTTTGTACCTCTTAGCCAAAACACTGTTGTTTTTGTTTTTTCTCTTTTTTTTTTGTAAAATAGAAATTAATTTCCAAATCATACGTTTTTGCTTACCGAGGGCAAAATAAACCAGAAGGTATACATTGCTAGGTGGGACTTTTACACTGGCAGGGTTTGAATGCCCAGCATGTTCTCAGCTACCATGGCTCATAGGAGCATCAAACCCACCCCTTGTCATTCACACATTGGTATTATATGTCAGTTTTAATTCCCATTCCCATTAGTCCTGAGGTCGATTATAATTGGTGGTGTTCAGAGTCGTGTTGTAACTCACACAGACACTGTGCAATACTGACGCAACATGTGGCTTGCTATCTGAGTATGTGTGTGCATGTGTTTGTGTGATATGGGTGTGCATGAGAACACTGTAAAAGTCGTTGAACCCAACTACCTCAGACAAACAAACATACTTTTATTTGTAACTGCTGCTGTTTTTCCATCATTGCCAAGTGCTTACTTGTTGCTGCTTCGTCAGTCAGTTTTCTGTCTGAATTTGCAACACATTGAGTCAGAATGTTTAAAAAAAACTCTCATAAGGAGCATTTGTAGGTAAGTATCTAGGGATGATGTGACATTTATGGCACAATACCATAAGGAATGGATGAAGTTCTTTTCAGGCTGCACAGTGAGCGTGCAGGCTTCAACTGCATTTAGACCTGGCAGAAACAAAAAATGGGGTGGGTGGATAGTGGACTTTTTTTGTCAAGAAAAAAAAAGGCCTGGAGGAACATGAAACACTGAGAAAGAGACATGACAAAAGTCAGAGACTGACTCTAAAGATTTTTTCCCTCTTCTTACTGTAGCATTGTGCATGCGGACAGGTGTACTTGCTTACCTCTTCACCAGAAAGACATTGTTGTGAATTGTTGTATTATGCTAAATCCGCCCTTCTGTCTCTGGCTTGAATTTTCCACCTGCTCCAGTGAGTTTTCACCTGCCCCTGCATAAATCTTAGAAGGCTCTTTGGAAAGATGTCATCAGCATCAGGGGAGGGAGACAGTAAAAGTAGAGAGAGGAACAGAGTGGAAAGGAAGGGAGAACAAAATACGCAATGCCGAGAACTGCAAGATCTTCCATAGAGCTGCAGACCAAGGGCAGCTGATGATCATTTTATAGTTTTTCCATTTCTGATGAGTTACACCAAGACCAAGCTTCTTGCTGATGGTCTTGTTGGCCATTCTAGCCTTGTGCCAGGTCTCTTTTGGAAATTAGATTTTTACTCTCAGTGAGATTTTTTTCCAAGATTAAATAAAAGATTAATAATCGTGTATGTCTACAATCTTGCCCCTGATGTCCTTAAACAGGTCTTTGTTCTTGCCCATGGTGATCGGGTGAGGTTTGAATGGAAGAAAAATATTGGTGTGATTTATAAAAATAAGGAGTTGAGATCAGGAGTAAGAGTGACAGATTGACTGGTTTGCTATCTGTGTGACACATAGGCACATAGGAGCCAGAATTCTGACTGGGTCATAGGGGATGAAATAGTTATTTCACTCTGTGACACGTAGATCAATTCAAAAAAAAAAAGAAAAAAGTTTTTTTTCTCAATTTTTGCTTTATTGCTTTGCAAGTCACTGAGAATGAGCTAGTGTTACGTGATTTATCACTTTTTTAAAATTCTAATTTAATTTGTTTTAACAAGCTTGAAGGATCAGGTTCTTGAAAGAATTTTTTTTTTCTTTGTACCTGTAAGATTTCAGCAACTGCATCTGACATGAAAATCACTTCAGCCTTTACCTTGGCACACATTAATCTAATGTCTTCTATTACTAGAAGATGTATTATCTTCTATTCTGCCAAATCAAACATGTGGTGATACTTCAGCTGGCCACCACAGCAAGTAGCACCACATGTTTGATTTGGCAGTTTTACGCTTGTCTACAGCTGGAATCAAACTTGCAACCTTTCACTTGTCAATCAAATGTGTAAACCGTTACAATATAGAACCACAATAAATCGTACATAGAGCACATGACCTGTCTCATAAAGATGTCATAAATCATAAGTCCAGAAATACACACATGCATACAATCACTCAGAACGTGATTTAAGTATTTAGTAAACAGTATCCTGCTTTATTTAACATCAGTGGAAACTGGCGTATGTGTGTGTGTGTCTGTAAGACAGAGCTAATGGCCAATCACTACCATTGTTAATGTTCACAGAGACAGCTATCTTAACCGAGGTACCATTGGGCCACAGATACATTCAGTATATACATACACAAAACTGGACAGAGACACATTTCCAAAGTAATGCAGGTAGATCCATTCACGCAGAGGTAACTTGTTACATATGCAGATCTAGTTACATATACACAAACATGGACCTAAATGTTCAGAAACGCAGCAAAAGGCAGATTTAAAAGTATACATGCAAACACTGACATGGAGCGCTGTGGTAGCATAGTTCAGATTAGTAATCCTGTTAAACGTACTCAGCCATGGTAACACTAATCCACAGAGGATAAGCCCTGCAGCTGCTGACAAAACAGTACCGGAAAACTAAACCTTCAGGTCATTTAAGATATTTTTGCATTTATACATGCACCAGTAAAGCCTACATACTGTAACACCCTGCATCACCTATATATATTTTTTTAATCAAACAAAAATATTGCAGCAAATTCCCATTATACTCTGTTCAACTTTCCATTTAAGCGTGTTAGACAACCGATATCCTATAACGTGAACAAGTAAGTCAAACTCAGTGCACATGCACAGTGATCCATGCCACTCAAACACACAAAGAAAAGTACATTTGTGAAGACACACAAAATACACCCACCTTCAAACAGTGATCTGCACCTGACACACATACACACATCCACGCTGAAAAGAACCATTTAATATGCCATTCAGGGGTGCAGGAGTGCGTTGGAAGCTAGGAGAATCAATCTTCTCTCCATTTGGATGAGATTATGTTTTTAATATCTCAGGTTTTACTCGTAATTCCTCCCTGATAATTTTATCATGTTCTCCAAGTAGGGGAAATCAAAAAAGGGGAGAAATGGTATAAATGGGGGGAAAAAAAACACCCTCAAAAAACATTATACCCAGTTGCACGTGTGCACACTTACACATCCTATGTGCATTCAGGAACACAAGATATTCAAGGGATTAATGCCTTTTGGAAGTAATCAGTATCATCACCAACCCAGTGTTGTCACAATTACAGTGGCAAACATTGAAGCGGTTCCCTTTAATGTTTTCTGTCTTTACTCCATTCTGCGTTAATACAGAAGTCAACTTTTATAAATTAAAATATTCCATGACATCCTTTTATTTTTTTATATTTTATCCCGAGCCAATTATTTATTTTCGCTCAAGTTCATATTTAAAGTTTTTGTGAAGTAATTCTCACCCTGTAGATATTTTTAGGAATTTCTGACAGTATTTGACAGTATAGGTGCATATATTTAGTTCTGCACTATAGTTTATATATTTTAGCATAGCTTCTGTTGAGGAAAACATTGAATCATATTTTTCCAGTACTTCAACATTTTGGTGCACAGTTGCACCAAAATGTTCAGTTCATTCTTCTTTTCTAATTGAATGTTCTTCCAATTAAAAGGTTTGTTGTTTCCAATAGCTTTTAAGATATATCACTTTTGCAGCAATTTACCCTATATACACGATCTAAAGTATTTATGCTTTGTGTTAGTGTTACCACAGTAACCCCTTTCCAAACCTTACAGTATAGTCCTGACAACCTATTATTGTGAAAACTAGGTGGTGTGAATTCAGGCACCTAGACAGCCATCCAGCTACTGGTAGAACAGTTGGATCTTTCTTTCTGATATTCCATGTCTTTCTGTTGAGTTAACATTACATAATAATAACAAAAAATTACTGTGGCCATTGCCATGTAGGCTCAATTCAGTCCATTCTCTATGAAACCACAGATGAGTGATTTAATGTTGCAAATATTCAGGTTGCAGACATAAGTATATGTGAGAATTTCCAGATTTCTTTCTTTCTTTTGTTTCTTTTTTGAGGTAGTGCACATTTTAGGATACTCATTAATAGAAAGTTACAGTTTGTGAAAAGATGAGGACATTCACACACTATGACACGATGCAAAGCTCTTCACTGTTCCAACTCTCTTTTTTAGCAACCTGGTATCTGCCAAGAAAATAATACCTACACCACCTGCCAGTACCTGTGGCAAGAAAGCAAGATGGATGCATCTATTTTATGTACTTACAGGCCACCTGTTACCTTAAACTGACAATACAGAAATAAATGAGGCCATAGTCTGCTCCATATTGTATTTGCACCAGTTGGAAATTAGTCTTATTTTGCTGTTCCAATTTGCTTCATCTCAACTTTTACCCTCATGTAATGGACAAAGTCACATTAGATCACTTCTTCTATGCCCTGGTCAGAACTCTGTTTAAGTGTGCCTGATTGGCTCCCAAACTGGCCAATCACAATGTTAAATGGAGCTGAACTCATCACCAGATGGGGTCCTCTCCTGTTACATCATGAACTGTTGAACCCAATCATCACATGGGCTGGTGAAGTGTGAACAAATGGGGTCACACTGAAATGTGTCAGGTGATACATATTGTGGATCACTCAGGGGGGAAATTGAGGTTTGATACACCTGTGGGGTGATTACCAGGGCACAGACTACAGGGAAATGTGTGAACTCGTCTCTTGCATGATCGCTCAAGACTTTGGTTTAACTATAACGTGCTTGACAGACACAGAAAAGTTGAACCTTGAACTCTTAAGCCTTTGCTGTTTACAGGGCTATAAGCTATTCGATAGTGTACCATGAACACTATTTTCTGATGTTGTTCATTCGATATAAAAGAGTAAGTAAGATAAAAAAAATAAATAAATAAAAATATTGAACGATCCCAACAAAGATTTAAAAACGTTAAAAAATTACTACATTGTATTATTACTAAAAGCAATTTCAAGTAAAACGTCCTTGCAAAGTCCCTTAGTTCTTAAAAGCACCTTTCCAATATCTGGAAAAGCACCTTTTCTTTTTAGAACCACTATCCTCTGTACAGTGATTACTTGGGGTGGCACAAGTGTAAAAATAATCACAGGTCCATGTCTTTTAAAATTACACTTTGCATTTTGTGCCTTTATGATTTTTCTGTTTCTCTAGGAAGAAAAAAGTCAAAAATCTAGTATATAAGATTAAAAATGTTAAGAGGAAGCAAAAACAAAAAGAAAGGAATATAAAAAAATTGTCTTTCTTTTTAGGGGGACACTATTGTCTCTGGAAGGGCATGTTATTCTTTGCCCAAGATGCTTTAATTTCCTAAATAACTGTTGTTTATGTCAGCAGTATTAGCTTGTTGCATAAACCACCCCAGTATTGTAACTCAGAGTTGCATCTTGGAGTGGGGGCGGTATTACACATGATGTACTAGGGGTTAGCATGCTAACACTGGTGTAGATCGAACACAATTCAGTCTTGACATGTTGTATTTATAAGACCTTCAAAATCTCTTCATTTTTTTTCTTCATAAAACAGATCTGCCGATATGGGGTACAAGTTTTGAAAACTCAAAGTGTTCAAAAAGCAGAACATAATAATGTGTTATTAAACTTACACAAAGAAATCTTTTTAGCAATAAATTGTCAGAGAATAACTGATGCATTCTTCTTTTTTTTTCTTCAAAGATGATACAGCTACACGACAGGTAGACTGTCAATGATTGAGCTATAAAGACTGAGAATATGTTGTCATTGAAGGCATTCGGGGTTTTTAAAAGAACATCTCCTCACCACGGCAATTGAGGACTGCAGCAGCTATTACTGAGTGTGCCAAGGTTAGGTGCTTAAGCCGTTAGCTCAGTGCATTCCACTGCCAACCTTGTGTTGTTATTGCAGAGGGGGCGAAGATGAGAGAGACGGGGGATTAAACTGAACTCCTACGCAGCAGTATTACTTTATTAATCGGCTGTCTTTGTCTATCAAGGTTATAACAAGAATCTGTTTGGCATATGTCTCCACGAGGACAGGGGCATTCATGTGCACGATCACAGATCACAAGCTTGGGGATTCTTGTCTTTGTCTTTCCAGTGTATTTTTTATTATGAACTGTCAGTTTTTAAGTAATACATTTTACCAGTCCTTTGTTTTATGTCTGATTTTACCTTTTGACATTCAGTCTGTTGAAAGTTATTGACAGTTACCTTTTGGTTTCTATACAAAATATCCTAGGAACTTATCTTTGACTTTTATAATTTTTAGCAACCAGTTACCAGTTGAGAAAAGCACTGACAATGAGAGTGCATTTGTGTCACTGTCTTAAAGGACAGACCAAAAACACTAAGCAGTTTTTTTTTGTTTTTGTTTTTGTTTTTTTTTTTAGATATTTCTGTGGTTCAGCACAGACGGTATTTGAAAACATTTTACAAAATAAATTCTAGATATAAATTTCATATATATGAATGAAACATCAGAAGAAATTTTCTTTATATGCCTTTAACACACTTCATTGGCCTCTCTGTGACCTTCTGTGACATCAGTGTTGATCAGATTCAGTGGTATTATCATTAATGGAAACTATGGTTAAGCTGTAACTCATATTACATACCATTCTTTTATTATAAAAATAATATATTTTATTTGGCTTTATATATCAGCGCTTTATATATTTGAATATGTTTTCTTGTTTAGTAAAATCAACAATATACACAAACCATTTATCCCCCTTCCCCAAGTTTCCCCATTTGTTTCCCCATAATTTGCCAAATTATTTAATCCTTACGTAACTCAAAGTGATGCAAATCCAGTCTGTACTGTGTTTTCTATGTACATTTCTGGACCATGAACCTGGATGTCGTTTACTGACTTACACATTTGTGCATTGTCCTTTGACTGTTTTTGTCCTTTGAAATGAAGTCAGTAATGGTTTAAGAAAAACAATTTTCTTTAAAACGTTATTCCACTATTCTTCACCTATATTTTAGGGGTGCAACGATATTCGTATCGATATTGAACCGTTCGATACAGTGCTTTCGGTTCAGTACGCATATGTATCGAACAATACAACATTTGTAATTTATTTTATCAACTTTCCTTCTGACGATGCTGTCTGTGTTGAGCGCTCAGTGAATCTGCGTTCGACTACTCCGCCTAGGCTGCACTGTCGAGCGCAGATCCACTGAGCGCTCAACACAGACAGC
Source organism: Mchenga conophoros (assembly GCF_057382185.1). NCBI lineage: Eukaryota > Metazoa > Chordata > Actinopteri > Cichliformes > Cichlidae > Mchenga > Mchenga conophoros. The sequence continues at coordinate 28,386,218 of NC_140530.1, read as the reverse complement.
ATAGTTAGGAGAAAGAGCACAGGGCAAGCTAGCGAGACAGAAGTTAAGCTCTCCTTGCAAGATGGACCTCCCCCACCCTCATTCAGATCTGGCTTTTGGAATTATTTTGGTTTTCATGTGACGTATGACCCTGAAGGTAAGCGAGTCATGGACTAAAGTAAAACAGTATGTTGGATGTGCCATGCAATGCTTAATTACATTGGTGTGAACTAGTGTGTTAGCGCAGTTAGCTCGTTAAGGTGTTGGCCGTCTAGCCCCATGCACGGGGCAATCGGCGGTAGCTCGTTAACGGAGATTTGCCGTGTTGTGGCGTTAAGGTCATTTCAACGAGATTAACCTGAAAGCACTAGTGGGAACACAACGAATATGACTGCACATTTACGCCGACATCATCCTAGTGCAAAGACAAGTGGAAGCAGACAAAAAAAAGCAAGCATGCTACTAACTTTAGCCGAGTCATTTAGACAGCTGTTAGCACATGATTCTCCTTATGCTGCTGAGAATATAGCCCAGAAGAAGCGGATAGTATAGCTTTTATTTTGGAAAGAGCCATTTCTCTGTAATAAACTCTCTTTTCCAAAGATGAGTGATTCCTCAATCAGATACAGGGCTTGCAAAATCGCTAGCCCGACGTCCCGGAGCTAGCGATCTTTCCAGTCGGGCTACAAAAATCTCTCTGCCCTGCCCGTTGGGCTATTGTAGGAAAAATATATGTCAATGCTTTTGCATTCTTTCAGAAATGTAGCTGGGTAATTATGTCATTGGCATCGGTGAGCCACTGTCAATATGTGACATATTGAAATCGCGTTTGAATTTGCGCTTGTTTTTTTGCTTTCACTTTGCAATGACAGCACTGATCTGTGAGTGATGATAATTTGTGCACCAATTCCTCTGACATCGTCTTATTTGAAACCACATTCGACTTCATATATTAGAACAAAATGGGAGAAGGAAGGAGGGATAAAAATATTAGAGGAAGAATGGACGGCAATATGGAGATATCAGTGGATGTGTACCAGCTCACAAAAGTGGAGGGAATTTGGCTGGAAGTGCCTAATTAGATACTTTATAACACCTTCTCAGAAGTCTCATTATGATGATAACCCCCCTGCTTGTTGGAGGAACTGTGGAAATCAAAGTGCAAATCATTACCATATTTTCTGGGACTGCTCAATCTTGAGGGATTATTGGAGAGAAATACATAATGCCTTACAGGATATCTTTAAACGTGAAATACCTCTCGAGAGTAAGACTATGTTCTTTGGATATATACCTCAGGAATGGCCTAAATATGATAAACATTTAATAAATATTTTATTGGTGGCCTGTAAAAAGAATATCACCAGAAAATGGTTATCCCCAGAGAGCCCAAACATAAGTACATGGATGGAAATCACAATGGAAATTTATAACATGGAAAAGATAACAGCTTCTGTTAACCACAAGCTGGAGAAATTTACATCATATTGGGAAAACTGGGTTAAATATATCACGCCTCATAGGCCAGATTTTACTATTACAAACCAATAATTATGATGTATGTATATATATTTATAGGATCACCCCATACCAACACATCCGTGTTTTTTTTTTTGTTTTTTTTTTTTCTCTTTTCTTAGGTTTGTTAGTTTTGTTTTTTGTTTTTTGATTTTCGGATTATGTGATGGTTTCAATTACTTCTATCGTTGTAAGTATTCTTCCCTTATGACTTGGATGTAAATTAAAATACTATTTCAGTATTTAAGGCAGATAACCTAAGTATGAAGAATGCTTACATGATGTACATACTGTGAATGCCTGCTTTTGAAACCTTAATAAAAATATGAATTAAAAAAAAAAAAAAAGACATCGTCTTATTAATCGTTAGCTTACTATGCAAACATGACAAGTGAAATCTCCCGCAGCAAGCTTAAACATGTGAGAGGTTGATCGCGCAGAGAATCGCTGAGCTTATGTGAGTCCGTGTGTAAAAGTAGCAGTATATATATTTCAGTTCTGCTGAGCCAAATAAGACAGGTCAGGGTGAAGAAGTGACAGCCAAAGAAAAGCTTACCACAAAACGGAGAAGTTATGACAAATCAGACTATAAGGCAAAAGGAAAGTGCAGCTTTATGGTTTCATGGACAAAAGAATTTCTGTGGCTGCAATATGACGAGCTAAATAACCAGGGGTGCACATAAGTGGTCCGCAGGTGCGCATTTGCTGTCAAAATAAAAAACGCGCACAAGGGTTAGGGTTAAATTTAAAAACTGTACTTTTGAGTTAAAATATATATTTATAATTTTAATAAATGACAAATTAAAAAGGCATGAACATTTTTTTGTATCGAAAAAATATCGAACCGTGACACCAAAGTATCGAACCGAACCGAACCGTGAATTTTGTGTATCGTTGCACCCCTACTATATTTCCCTTTATTCTTTGGCTTTATATATTTACCTGTAAGAGGCATTACTAAATTTAAAACTGCATTACATTTGAAAGAGACTGTCAAACACTCAGAAAGGGTAGTAAATTTGAGAGTAATTAGTTATTGATTATTAACAGTTCATGAAGCACCACTTTTTTGCCAATGAAATGCTTTCTTCATCCACTGTTTGTCATCTTCATTACACTGTGTATGGTTGTATGCCATTATTTATCACTTATTACTTTTTAAGAACACAAAGCCTTTTAACAGTTATCACTCAAAGTATGTCTAATCATTTTGTTCTAAAATGAAATATAAACATTTGTGAAAATAATGTTTGCTTTCAAAATGACATACTGAAAATTCACACATTTTAGTGTGAGCTTTGTCATTACAAATTCTTGTCTAATATTGTCAAATAATGCTAAATTTCAAATTTCTCCTTTAAATTTTCATTTTTGAACAAAAATGATCACATTTCATCCAATGCCTATTACTTTTTTGTTTTTGTGTTTTGTTACCATGATTTTATGGGTTATATTCTCTTTTAATGTGGATGCAGTGTTAAGAATTTATCTTCACCTTGGGATACAGTGTTTCCAGTATTCCTTCATTGCCAACATATATATGTTTTGTCTTTGAGCATATGTACGACTGTGTACACATTTTATATCTAGATATATGGGTCCATCAATAAAGATGTCTTTGTATACATATAGATCTAGTAGTGGTCAGAGGTTTACATACACTCATCATGAGGCAAAACCACTCAAGAGCATAATGCTACCACCACCTTGCATGACAACTGGTAAAGTGTTATTAGGGTTGAAAGCCTCCAAAAAATACCTCTTTCATTATTGACAACAGTGCAATCTTATCTGACAAAAAATGTTTCTCCAGAAGACAATTGGCTTGTTTGTGTTGGCTACAAATTTCAATTGAGCTTGAATGTCTCAATTTTTGAACAGGGGCTTATTTCTTGGTCAACAGTCTCTCAGTCCATCCAACAGAGTGACTAGCTTCACTGTGGGTTGTGACATCTGAGCAGTTTTTCATGGCTGGTTTGAACCTTGATTCCTGTGCTGTTTCTGAACATCTTAACTGATTTCCAAGACAGCTGTGTCTTTTTCCGCACCTTGGCAAAGTAGTGGCACATCTAAATAACTTTTTCTTCCATATAGATGCTTAAACTGGTGAACTTATTATCTGCAGTTATTTAGAAATTGCTCCAAGGGACCTTAAAGAAAACATTAAAGCTATACAAACATGAGGAAAATTTAAAAAATGAACAGTTCAAAGAATAATAGCCCCAAATGATTAATCGACGACTCATGATGAGTTTGTGTAAACTTCTGACCACAATGGTGTGAGTGAATGTGTGTGCCTGCAAAACCTGCTCACCGTATTGAACTTCCAATGCTGTATGCAAATGAATATGTCCATCCGCACATTAGCATTTCTGTGTGAATGTATATGCCAAGCAAATATGTTTAAGGTTCCCTACCAATGTGACTATCTGCATACCTGTTTGTTTGTGTGTGCATATGTGTGCTTTTAGGTGCATCAACGCAGGACTCTGATGCTATGGAGCCAGAGAAACAGGTGGACAGCACAGTTAAAATGGCTGGCGTGATTGCTGGGATTCTTATGTTCATCATCATCCTTCTTGGAGTTGTTCTCACCTTCAAACGCAGGTAGGTATTGAACTAACCAACAGGACAGAGTAGCAGCTTAAAGGTATTAAATGTAGCATTTTCACAATGAGTCATTATTAACACATTTTTTTGTAACTTCAGTGCCATTATCTTAACCCTTAGACAAGGCAGTGTGTAGTTTGTTTTATACTAGTAAGTAGCACTGCAGTTTTATGTTTATAGTAATGCACCTTTAATGCAAATTAGTAAACTAAAAGAAAGCGAGGTTAATGCATAGGCTGTATTCTTAAGTTTCAAGTGTCCTCATTAGCATATATACGCAGGTGGATAGTTTTAAGTGTGCAGGGAGTGACAGATTAATTTGACCCTAATGATCTATCAAGAAAAAAATATGTTCAGTTAAAGAGATTTGACCACATTTAGAAATAAAACTGAATCAGAATTTACAATGTTTTTTTTCCCCTTTAGGTTTTGTTTCTTGCAACAACAACAAAAAAAGTCTAAGATTTAAAATTTTTAACAAACATTTCAGGTTAAAAACATATCCGCAAAACCTACAGATTTATAGACATTTCTTCTGGCGATATAAAAGGTCAAAATTTTGTATTAAACCTGGCGACATATTTAATCTTATAATCCTTAAAGACAAATAAATGAGAATTATACTATTCCCCAGAGACTTATATATATACACTCAACAAAAATATAAACGCAACACCTTTGTTACTGCTCCCATTCCCCATGGGATGGACGTAGAGACCTAAAATTCATTCCAAATACACAATATAACCATCCCTCCCAAACAGTGGTCACAAATCAGTCCAAATGTGTGGTAGTGGGCACATCTGCTATATTGAGATAATCCATCCCACCTCACAGGTGTGCCACATCAGGATGCTGATCTGACATCATGAGTAGTGCACAGGTGTACCTCAGACTGCCCACAACAAAAGGCCACCCTGGAATGTGCAGTTTTGTCTCACAGCAAAATGCCACAGATGCCACAAGCAATGAGGGAGCGTGCAATTGGCATGCTGACAGCAGGAATGTCAACCAGATCTGTCGCCCGTGCATTGAATGTTCATTTCTCAACCATAAGCCGTCTCCACAGGCGTTTCAGAGAATATGGCAGCACATCCAACCGGCCTCACAACCGCAGACCTCGTGTAACCACACCAGCCCAGGACCTCCACATCCAGCAGGTTCACCTCCAAGATCGTCTGAGACCAGCCACCCAGACAGCTGCTGGAACAATTGGTTTGCACAACCAAACAACTTCTGCACAAACTGTCAGAAACCGTCTCAGGGACGCTCAACTGCATGCCCGTCGTCCTCATCGGGGTCTTGACCTGACTCCAGCTCGTCGCCGTAACAGACTTGTGTGGGCAAATGCTCACATTCAATGGCGTCTGGCACGTTGGAGAGGTGTGCGCTTCACGGATGAATCATGGTTCACATTGTTCAGGGCAGATGGCAGCTGAGAATGTCCCAGTTCTTGCATGGCCAGCATACTCACCGGACATGTCACCCATTGAGCATGTTCGGGATGTGCTTGACCGGCGTATACGACAGCGTGTACCAGTTCCCACGAATATCCAACAACCTCGCACAGCCATTGAAGTGGAGTGGACCAACATTCCACAGGCCACAATTGACAATCTGATAGACTCCATGCGACGATGTGTTGCACTGCATGAGGCAAATGGTGGTCACACCAGATACTGACCGGTTCTGGGTCCCCAGACCCCCAATAGCGCAAAAAACTGCACATTCCAGGGTGGCCTTTTGTTGTGGGCAGTCTGAGGTACACCTGTGCACTACTCATGATGTCAGATCAGCATCCTGATGTGGCACACCTGTGAGGTGGGATGGGTTATCTCAATATAGCAGATGTGCCCACTACCACACATTTGGACTGATTTGTGACCACTGTTTGGGAGGGATGGTTATATTGTGTATCTGGAATGAATTTTAGGTCTCTACGTCCATCCCATGGGGAATGGGAGCAGTAACAAAGGTGTTGCGTTTATATTTTTGTTGAGTGTATATAAAACTGTATTATATAACCCATTTAGCAGATATAAAAAGCTTTCTGTATCGTTGTTTACTTGCACACTGGCTTGCACCATCACCAGCCTTTCTTTCTGTTACTTTCTCTAGTTTTCTATACTGTTCCATCAATTATCCCATTCCTCTCTAACCTTCATATCCTTCATATTGCTTTTACATTTGTGATTTTTGTGTCACAGGTTGTTTTTTATTTTCCCAAAAAGTTGGTTTTGCTTTAAAACATACATTAACTTGGCAGCAAAATTAGAGAAAAAACTAAATAGTGTGAGGATTATTTTCTGTTACCAGTCAAATTAGAAAATAATGACACACTTGCAAATGCATTCCAGTAACCACTTTATAGTGCGTTAAGAGATCAGTAATTATCAGTATTTATTATAAACTGCGTACACTTCAAAACTAAACGCTGCACGGGAGTGTGATGAAATACATTTAGACAATATGTTCACTTGGTCCTTCTGTTTTAGACATTAAAAACTGAGATTTTCTTTTTTTCTTTACAAAACGTAATACTGTGTTTGGAAGGAATATATAGCTACTGGAGATTGTTTGATGCTTTACAAATCTGTACTGTCTCCATTCCTAAAATAAAAAGTTGTGTTTTAATATCGACCAAACATCCACTAAAATGAAATACCATAGCACTGAACAAGGTCAGGTTCTCAGGTAGATTACTTGCTTGTGTAAAACTAAAATTATTTGTTGTCTGTGAAGCTTCTCAGCCATCCAGGTCATAGTAGTCTAAGGAGCTTGGAATTAAAAGAGCCTGGACTTCTTTGACTTTCTTGAAGACACTTCACCTCTAGCTTCTTCAGATCTAAGAGCAATCGATGGAGAGTCCCAGATTTTTAAGCCCTATTGGGAATGTTCCTAAGAGGGTCGTGGAAGACCATCTTTGAACAGAGGGGCTGTCTTACAACACCAGCTGTCTGCAATCTATAATTCAGTTTTGAGATCCCGTCCCAGATGCCTCAGTGCTCACTCATATCTAGGGTCATTTGATCTCAGTAAGTCACATGATATGGTGGGGCATGGTCTCAAAATGAGTTCACCTAAAACCTTGGCTGATAGTGACCCACACCCATTTTCACACTTTGGCTCGTGTGATTAGGTAGAGGATCAATAGGGGGTCCATGACCCTCTTGGGGACACTCCCATAGGGCTTAAAATCTGGGATTCTCCATCAATTGTGCTTAGAACTGAAGAAGCTTCTCGGATCAGAGGTGAAACATCTTCAAGGAAACTTAAAGAAGTCCAGGTGTTTTTCTTTCCAAGCTCCTTAGACTAAAAACATTAGTTAGCAAAAAGCTTGAATCAAGCACAATGTCATGTAAAATCATACTGTTCCACAGAGAGAGAGAGAAAAAGGACAAAATATTGTCTAAATGCAACAAGGATGCTCTCAACTTGCATTTGCTAAATTAAAGAATTGTTCATAACCTGTTACTATTGAACAGCTGTTGAATTTTGAACATTAAGCTTGATGAACAGATAAAAATGCCCTGAGGGAAAACTGGCAGATACCTTATTGCTAGTCAAATATAACGTTGTAACCATTTTAAGCAAGCAAAAGAGTACTCAGGCAAAAATATAAAGTCAGGCAGGGCACTGGGTCAGTTTGAAATGCTAATTAGAGGCTAACCCAGGCTAACAGAAAATATACCAAATAAGAGGATTACAAATCCAGTAGAGCCAAAGGAGGATAATACATTATATAACAAAAAAGGTAAAGGTGGAGAAATCAGAAGAAGGCACAAATGGGGAATATAGAAGTTAAACAAAATAAAAGTGGGAAAGGATGAGAGTAACAGAAGGAAGGGACAAATGTATAAGATTGGAAGGAATATGGTAATTGAAAACCAGGCAGCACTGGTTAACCCTGGGGTCAAGTGGATATGCTAATGAGATGCTAACCAGACTGGGGGGGTGGGGGGCATAATATACATAAAAAGCCAATTAGAGGGCAAACATTGCAACAGTAGATATAGACAAAAAAAGCAATGACACTGTAGAGAAAAAGATAGAGAAAAGAAGGAGCAGTTGGGATGCTTCTCGTGAACCGGAGCTGACCGAGGCCATCAGTCAGAATTAAAGGGCACATATATGTCAAATGAAATCATGGAGTACATATCAAGATAGGAAAAACGTGAGAAAAGGGAAATTATTAAATTGTACCAAGACATAGTGGGGAGTCATGGAGACACAAGAAAGAAAAACAATCGATAACATGAGTCCAACTGAATGGATTCAGATAGTGATGGTTTTACCATATATCTGGGATCATCTATATTTTACACTGCATACTTCAGCCAGTCCCAGTGGCAGATTTTTTTTAAACAGAAAGTGTTTTACATGCCTTTTAAACCTCATAAATTACTCTGCACCAATTAATCTTTTAGACCACTTTTACATGTGTTCCAAATGGACTTTATTTTCTGAAGAAAGCCAGGACATGTTGCTGATAATGTATGTGAAAGTGAATAACACTGAACAAGGCTGAAGGCTTAATGGGGATTCAGTGTTTCTACAGCCAGGTAGCCCTGAGGGCTCAAAGAACCAGCACCAGAAGACACACTTTTCATAGAAAGTTTAAGAGGAGAATCAATGAATAATTAATGTTGCAGAAGCTCCCTGTACACCGGCTGATTTCTGTTTGTAATGCCAGAGAAGCAGACCTAAACAAAGTAATTGAGAAAAGGTGACATCTTTGGAACTGCAAATTGATGGAAAATATGTTAAACTTATTTCACCCCTTTTTTCCTTTTATCCAAGCTATTTCAAATTCTGGCTCAATAACTGCCTTTTGTGATTGTATTTTATCTGAAGCTTTCATACGCCTTTCATGCCCACAACAACTTTAAAAGGAGGTGTGAATTAAATTCTCATTCTAAATAAAAACTAATTATATAAACATCTAAAAAGAAGGAACACAGAAGTGAGTTTAGTCAGGCAAACAAGCAAATTTACTGAAGTTATTAACCCTTGTCTGTTTCATGGTTTTACCACGGTGTATAACTTTAAGTAAATACTATACACATATGTAGAAGTGCACAAACTCTAAGTTAAAGTCATATATGCAATTGTTTCTGTCTGTTTGTCTAAAAAAAAACCTACTACTGGAGCTTTGTTTATGCATCCATTACACAGAAAGAAAATCTGAAATCCTAGAGATGAGATGTTTTTATAGAATCCTCATACAGTGGGGCAAAAAAGTATTTAGTCAGCCACCGATTGTGCAACTTCCCCCACTTAAAATGATGACAGAGGTCAGTAATTTGCACCAATGGTACACTTCAACTGTGAGAGACAGAATGTGAAAAAAAATCCATGAATTCACATGGTAGGATTTGTAAAGAATTTATTCGTAAATTAGGGTGGAAAATAAGTATTTAGTCACCTCAAACAAGGAAAATCTCTGGCTCTCACAGACCTGTAACGTCTTCTGTAAGAAGCTTTTCTGTCCCCCACTCGTTACCTGTATGAATGGCACCTCTTTGAACTCATCATCTGTATAAAAGACACCTGTCCACAGCCTCAAACAGTCAGACTCCAAACTCCGCCATGGCCAAGACCAAAGAGCTTTCGAAGGACACCAGGAAAAGTATTGTAGACCTGCACCAGACTGGGAAGAGTGAATCTACAATAGGCAAGCAGCTTGGTGTGAAAAAATCAACTGTGGGAGCAATCATCAGAAAATGGAAGACATACAAGACCACTGATAATCTCCCACAATCTGGGGCTTCACGCAAGATCTCATCCCGTGGGGTCAAAATGATCATGAGAACGGTGAGCAAAGATCCCAGAACCACACGGGGGGACCTGGTGAATGACCTGCAGAGAGCTGGGACCAAAGTAACAAAGGTCACCATCAGTAACACACTACAACAGCAGGGAATCAAATCCCGCAGTGCCAGACGTGTTCCGCTGCTGAAGCCAGTGCATGTCCAGGCCCGTCTGAAGTTTGCCAGAGAGCACATGGATGATACAGCAGAGGATTGGGAGAATGTCATGTGGTCAGATGAAACCAAAGTAGAACTTTTTGGTATAAACTCAACTCGTCGTGTTTGGAGGAAGAAGAATACTGAGTTGCATCCCAAGAACACCATACCTACTGTGAAGCATGGGGGTGGAAACATCATGCTATGGGGCTGTTTTTCTGCCAAGGGGACAGGACGACTGATCCGTGTTAAGGACAGAATGAATGGGGCCATGTATCGTGAGATTTTGAGCCAAAACCTCCTTCCATCAGTGAGAACTTTGAAGATGAAACGAGGCTGGGTCTTCCAACATGACAATGATCCAAAACACACCACCCGGGCAACAAAGGAGTGGCTCCGTAAGAAGCATTTGAAAGTCCTGGAGTGGCCTAGCCAGTCTCCAGACCTCAACCCCATAGAAAATCTGTGGCAGGAGTTGAAAGTCCGTGTTGCTCGGCGACAGCCCCAAAACATCACTGCTCTCGAGAAGCTCTGCATGGAGGAATGGGCCAAAATACCAGCTACTGTGTGTGCAAACCTGGTAAAGACCTATAGTAAATGTTTGCCCTCTGTTATTGCCAACAAAGGTTATGTTACAAAGTATTGAGTTGTATTTTTGTTATTGACCAAATACTTGTTTTCCACCCTGATTTACGAATAAATTCTTTACAAATCCCTACCATGTGGATTCATGGATTTTTTTTTTCACATTCTGTCTCTCACAGTTGAAGTGTACCTCTGGTGCAAATTACTGACCTCTGTCATCATTTTAGGTGGGGGAACTTGCACAATCGGTGGCTGACTAAATACTTTTTTGCCCCACTGTATTTGACTACACACCCACTGCCCAAACACAGCAAAATGACATAAAAATATGACACACAATAGGTGTTTGATGGGGTATCTACACACAGTAACCCTACTACTCACTTCTACATAATCATAAGTGATTAAGTTTAGTTTTGTATTAGTCTGAATGCAAAATACCAGTATTGCACAATTTTCCTGTGATTGTGATGATGGTGATAACGATAATCATTTGCTTTGTTAGTTCAAAAAAAGCACCAAAAGAACAACTACAAACAATAGTTTTGATCAAGTTTATGTTAAATACAGATCTTTTTACAAAGTCCATGAAGTGTCCTTACAGAGTTTTTTATTTCCCCTTAAAAAAAGGCTAATACCTTTTTGGTACTTAAAAAACAAGGTTATTTGAATCCACTTTAATAGGGCTGAAGCAATGCCGTGAATTGTTATGATGTTAGTTTGGCCAAAGCTTTTCAGTGTTATGTGCACTGGTGAAGGCTAGCACAATGGTACACTTCAAGATGTAAAAAAAAAAAAAATAAAATCACAATTTACAGCCCAATGATTTTTGAATCCTGTGAATGTTAAAAATGCATGGAGAGTGTTCATGGTACCACTGACACACTTAAACATAAAAGCTGTGTCAATTTGACAAACAAGTGTTTGAAGACCAAACACATAATTTCAGTAGGAAGGATAGAACTTCCCAGGAGTTTAAGGAGTGTAAAAGTAGTAGGTACACAGGAATTGGCACAGAGTTCACAGGGACGCGACCTTGAAATTTAAATGGTGTAGACTGAAAGCTGCTTTCAGACTGAAGTTTTTATTTGTTCTAGGCTTGTATCGGAGCCATACCTTATGCTTAACAACAATGTATTGCACCTGCAAACTTATTCACATTTGCCTTAATGAAGTTATTGACTCACACTCTTAGTCTTGTGGTGACTCACTCTTGAGAGAGATCGTAAACCTAGTCTTGGTTTACTGCACAACTTTCTAAATGGCTAGCAGTGCAGTACTCATCTCCCGAAATGTAGGGGTCTTGAAAAGCTCTCAAGATTAATTGCTACCAAATAGAGCTGGGCGATATGAGATTTTTTCATATCACGATATGTTTTTTTCATTTCAGGCGATAACGATATCTATCACGATATAAGCCAAATAACTATATTTGTAAGATTTAAATGTGCCGTTGCTCACAAGTAAAATGTGAAATAATCAGCAGCTTGTTTTGATTTAAATATTTATTTCCCATAATAAGTTCAACAGGGTAGATGTACTTAAGGAACATGAGACTTTTTCAGATAAATAAAGGCAAATATTGCAAACTACACAAAAGGCAGCCACTAAAGCGTTTAAGTTTCAAAATAGAACAAACGAAACAGACTAAATTGTCAATTCCACTTAGAAACAAAATATTAATTCTAAAAATAAATCTTAGTTTGTTTTACAGAAGAACAGACAAAACTGACTAACTTTTGTCAATATCAAATAAACTGAGAACTAAAAGGAAATTCTCAATCTCTCCTTGTTGTATAGCTGAGCTTTTCAAACAGTTTTAACAGTTACTTTAGTCTGACAAAAGCCGAATGACGAATTAGCGCTTCCAGTCAGAGACTGAGGCTACGTCCACACGTACACGGGTATTTTTGAAAACGGAGATTTTCCGTTTTCGTTTTAAAAAAATAATCCCGTCCACACATAAAGGGAGAAATGAAAGAAAACGCTGCTATGAACATGCCAAAGCAGCAGGTGGAGCTAGATTCCTAACCGTGCAGAAATGTTGGCCAATCAGAAGTCTAGAAGCCTCGGTGGGAAAAAGTAAACAAAGCTGCGGCATAGAAGCAGAACCGAGTCGTATGTGTGGAGGGACAGTAACTGTGTGTATATGTAAGCATTTAAACACTGCAGAGAGTAGAATTAACAGTAACAGTATTGTAGAAATTCATTTCACCGAAACAATAACGTGGCGCACAGCGTGACACATGCACCAGTTTATTGTATTTCCAGACTTGCTTTCGGCACAATTTACAGTGCATGCTACTCTGTTTTTTGTCAGACTTGAAATAGCTGAAATACCTTCACACTACGGAACTTCTATGGCTCTTCCGTTCGACAATCTCTCCGGCATTGGAACCGTCATCTGTTTTCTCTTCGGTCACGCTCGGTTGATTTTTCTAGTCGGCACACTCATGTCCTCCATTATGCGCTGGCTCCATTACCCGCTGGCTGCTTCCCAAACAAACACACGTGCGGCTTGGCACTTGTTCTGTACCTAACAAGTCACGTGACGTGACGCTGCGGCTGTGATTGGTTCGGCTCTGCGCTACTTAGTTTGGATTGGCTGACCTTTTTTTTTTTATTTTATTTTTTATTTTTTTATTTTAAGAGGACAAGAGCGGCGAGGTCTATCGCGATAGCTTAATTTCTCTATCGAGTAAAAGTTATATCGCGATACATATCGTTATCGTTCTATCGCCCAGCTCTACTACCAAACAGTTTGAAGAATCACATCTGCAGGCTGGAGCTTTTTACTTTCTCATAGAGGAATTTGGGCTCTGATCCTCAACTTTGATTTGAAAAGTGACTTTTTTATATTGTATTCAGTGAAGTTTGACATTTTAGATTTTCACCAATGGTGATGATGGTCCAAAATGGTCCAAAAAGCAAATGGTTAAACTAGATCTTCTTAGCAAAAATAAACTTCATATACTATGCTTCATATATTCAATGAACTTCTCACTTCTCGTAATATCACAAAATTTATCTTCTGAAAGAGTTAATGTAACTTTGCTTGTCACTATGCACTATACAATATTAACAATTTAATAATAATTGGTAGTTTCTTAATAAAAAATACAGTGAGTCACAGGAATGTAAGCTAGAGCTAGTTCACATATTTGCCTCCTATTTGACCATATATACAAGACAAATAAGGTGCTTCAAAGAGTCCCAGCCCTATTATGTTAGTTCTGAACTTTGGTGTCAAATGCTTAGCATAAATTGAAAAAGTAATGAATGTGAGGGAATGAAAGGAATGCATTACAAATGATTAAAAAAACAAACAAACAGATGTCTTGCTCAACTCATCCTCTTTGAATCAAGTCTCACGCCCTTTTATGTTTCTCTCTATCTTCCTGCTTCCTGTCTTTGGCTCCACCCCTTCCTGTCCCGTCCTGTACCTGCCTTGCCCTTGCTCCGATAGAGAGATTCACACATGGAGAACTCTGAGCGTGGGGTATTGTATGTTTGCTTCTAGACATGACCACATCCACTCCGCACTGTTCTTCAATGTGATTTTCACCTCAGCATTTAGTAGTTTCCAAATACATCTTGTCACTGTCATTGAATATTAAGTTGCTGAGAATTATTCTTCTCATATTTGACAAACTCATTAGCTATAACACCTACAAAAAATCTCATTAATGATATAATTGAACGTTCCTCCATATATTTCTTGAAAGACTTTCCAGTTGTCCATCTTTCACCTTGAATTGGGATAACCTAAAAATCAGATGTACCTTTTGGGGGAAAACAAACAAACAAACCAAACAAAAAAGCTTGGGATACATGGTGTGTACCTTTCAATATAATAAGTGTGCAGACAGTGTGTAATCACCTTGGTTCTGAATCTTAGTATTGGTGAAAAGGACCATAGAATGTTATGGCCTAAGCAACATGTAAAGGCATTTGGGGGTCACATATTCGTTTTCTTTCATACAATGAAAATCTAACGCCTAATATTGTGGTATGCAATTTCCTCTCAGCAGTTTTACCACTGAGACTTAAAACGCCTCTGATTGCCTTTTTACTGCCCGATTTATGCCACTAAATAGATGAAATTTAGATTTTAATGTTACTTTGCAAGTTCCATTGTTAGACATTAGAAGTCATTTAGGCAGTTGTTGGCACCCTACCTGTAATAGTATCATTAGTCTGTATACTTATCTCTCTTCCTTGCTGACTGAAAGTCTAACTTGGGGAATACGTTTTAGCAAAGTTTTAGTAGCAAACTGAAGTGTGAATGGAATTTTTTAATGGCTGCTTTGGCTGTTACTATTAGCTAGGTAGAAAAGTTAAGTTAATCTAAGATGCTTTTGGAAAACTTTCTAACATATTTTGTCACTTTGTCAGTACTTTAATTTATTTAATGTGAACATTTACACATTGTTGCACACCATCTGTCCTTTTTGGTACTTTATTGTCCTGTCAAAAGTGCACATCTAAAACTATTATAATTTCTGAGGACGTTCAATGCATCAAAGTATACTTATCATTTCCTCTGATATGAGATTTATCTGCCCAACACTCTACCAGTCATTTGCTTTGACAAACTGATAAACATTGTTAACTGTTTCATTATTTGCAAGAAATCTGCAGTTAATTTTCCATCAACAGAATTTCAGACAGAGAAAAAAAAATCTTCCCACATTATGGTGCTTTCTACATTGATAGCAGGTTGGTGTAATTAATTATATGTAGGTATAATGCAGTAATGCAGGAATCAAGCCAGCCTGCCCTAAAATTAGCTAAAAAAGTTAAATAATTAATCAAACTTTAGGAGAGAAATTATGTTTTTGGCTTCAACAAAAACATAGGTGGGTGATTAGGATTTGTGGTATGTCTTGCCGAATGAAATGCGATGCTTCACAAATATCTCCACCTACACTGTTCTGGGCTCAAAGACAATCCATTCTGTTACTGTCATGGTAGTTATCTGTTTCTCAAATAAATCCCCTTCCTTAAGGTTATATATGGATAACCCTATATACATATAACATAAAATTAAACTATTGATTAGACAACCTGGGTTATATTTAGTGCAGTGCTACAATGACTTTGCAATAAAGTACAGTTTTTTCTTTTTACCTTAGATTAAATATTTCATTTAGTATTCTGGGGGATTGTAAAGTATTTAGAGTCAAAAATTACTTACCAAAGATTTTTTGGCCAAAGACAAGTAGTAGCATATAAAGATTAAATTGCCAGTGGCTTGAACTTGGAATTCTATAACATAGTTCTTCATATATTTAAAGCCGACCCAAATCTGGTAATTTTAGGAAGTTTATTGACATTGATGCAGTGCTAGATGTTAAAGGTTGTGACAGTCCTTGTGGATGGTGCACAGTCGCTCAGAGAAAGTAGGAACTTTGCCAAAACTGTTGGTTTATTTTCTTGAAACTTTTAGATTAATCATAATCCTGATTTAGCAGTTGTAATCATTGCGCAAAGAGCAGCAGTTCATTTTTTTTATTAAAAAAATGCGGAAATTAATTAATTTTGTGATTAGTACTGTTGACCTGCAGCAAAGAGTTCTTTGATTTGAAATCTCCTTTCCGTTTGCTTGACCTTTATGCATAGCTGTACAGGTTTTTTTCCCCCATGTTTTCTGGTTTCCTCTGACATTCAAAACATACATATTAAGTTAAGTGGTATGTCCGAATTGGCCTTAGGTGTGGATGTGAGATAGATATAGTGCTAAATGAATGTGTGTGAGGAAAAGAGCTTTTGTATTAATTCCTTTAGAAAATTGTGAGGATGCCAAGATTAACAGTTGTTTGGTAAAAAAAAAAAAAACACAATATAAATGATGACTCTCAACTTTGAGACAACAAAAGGACACATCTTCTTTCTAGATTGTATATGACACCCTGGGGTTCTCATCTATAACAAGAGGAATGAGGCGATTAGAAACTGGTGTCAGCCAAGGGAATGGACTCAGGCTGAATCCACTGCAAATGGCAGGCTCTTGTGAAGCCAAGTGGTGTGTGTGTGTGTGTGTTTGTGTCTGTACCCGTGTATGCAAGTGTGTACACACATGCAATACATTGGTGGACTGAAACTCTGTCTCTAAACTAGAAGATGTACAAAAACACACAGAGAAACATTAAGAAGCACACAAATTTGAAAGTACCGAATTCTTTCATGCTAAACTTGGACGTATCAGTAGATAAATTGGAGGTGTTAACACAGACACACTTACACACACATGCACTCACAACAGAGCTGGACTTGACCCCTATTCTGCAGATGTGACACATGGTTGAATAATGGACTCTGCAGCTTGCTGAGATAAATGCTTGATGGTCCACTTACAGCACATTTAAAATTGGTGATGACAAACCATTTACACACTCACACAAATGTACAAACTCATACTGTGTGATCACCACGGATATTCTGTGGCTAATTTACTAGTTGTTTAAATAAGAGAAAAAGAATCAGAGTAGTCGACTGGCCTAAAAGCTGAAAACACATAATCTAATAGACAAGGTTAAACATAGGCCATGCAAATACTGTGTGTGTATTCTACTGCCATATGAAACAGTTATTTGCATTTCTCGATAATCAAATCGTAGTTGGCATAGCATTGCACAGAAAGAATTTCGGTTTAGTTTTCGAGTGTGGGTGATATGAGCAGTGTTTCTATGTTTGTGTGGTCTCATACTGTTTTATGCAACCAAAGCCATAATGATCAAATCTATAGATAAAAACTACAGAACTTGTGTGTGGACATGCAGTCTTTAAAAGGCTTCCTTTTCCACCCTTCATTTGTCAAATAACTTATTTATTTTGACATTTATGCATGCATATGTAAGTACTTTTCTCTTGTCATTTTTTCCACTATGTCTCAGTGTTGTTGTGTGTCCATATGCGTATTCCATCGTAGCGTCCTCCTTCCGTACATGTCAAGTAAGCGGTGTTCTGTCAAACCTCAAATTAACTTGGCTGTAGACGTGAGCACTCTGAAGAGATTTCACTTTCATTGATACCCTGTGTTTCTTAACTTTCTGTCCTTCAAACACGGAATTTACTTTCATAGTCGCATATTAAAAGGTTTAACTAACATGCTTTTACTGCTACACACGGAGACCTTAGGTGTAACTTGTTAACAAAAAGTTCAGATTTTTCCCCATTTCTCATCCAAGCTAGTCTCTTCTCATTCTCTCTCTGCCCCATTTAATCAGTCTCAAACACGGTACCCTGAATAACTTGGTTGAGTGTTTTTTCTACACTATATTAATATTTATGACCAGTTTTAACGACTATGACTTTTACAGCTGGGCTCCCAGTGCTCTGCATTTTATTAATATCATAAGGACAATGTCAGCAGAGCTCTTAAAGAGGGTTATGGGTGTGACTATGTGCACATAGTCACTTGTTCAGCTATCTTAATGAGGACCAGTATTTGTTTATGGCCATTTCAGTGAGGACATTTGGACCTTTTTCCACATTTTTGCAAAGCTCTGCTTAAGGACAGTTCTTTGTTTGGGGAATGACATTAGAATTAGGTGTAGATATTGATTTGTGGTTTGATGTAATACCAGTTTCATCAACATTTGTCTCAGTTGCACTAATGTTTCCACAACAAAGCTATGAAGCGCTGGTTTAAAACAAACTACATTTCTTTTCAAAGGCTCTGGCAGATTTATTCTATCTTCATGTAAAAATATGTGTAAGCATTGAGTAAAACATTATTTTGCCTCACCTCGTTGCCTTACAATAGTGTTGCTGTGTGCACCCAGAACTCAAAAATAACTCTTCTGTTACAAATGATTTTTCATTCCATCTCTGCTGCCTTCGCTATATCTACTATACTTTTTTACTGCCCTTAAATATAGCAAAGTAGCCCTTCCAGGCTGGTAACTGTTATTATATCTGGCTAGCTAACCCATTTTATCCAACCATGCCATTTTATAAATGTGTTATTAGTGTTAGAAATATATTTTTTTCGGGGGGAGGGGTAGGAAGTACTATAGAGTCTCTATGCTTCTCTTGTTAGTCTTTTTTTGTCTTATTTATTTATTTAGTTTATCATTCACATTATTATCAGAAGATGGAAAAACAGAAGCAGAAGGAGAAGAATAGAACAATAAAACAGACAGAATGAGAACAAAAAAAGGGGGCTGGATGAAAAAAGTGAAGGAGTATAAAGTATAGAAGTCATTTACTAAAAACATCAAGCCTGTAAAAAGTTAATACAGTTAATAACATTTCGCTTTTCACATGTATATCAGCCCTACTAACGGCCAGTAACTTCTCTGTCACATGAAAAGCTATAGTAGGTATTTTGTCAGCATTTACAAAATTCATATTATGTAAGTAATTAAGATGGCATATCAGATAGATTGACTGATTGAAGCAGTCTGCAGTAGTTGTGTAAGGTGTGCTCCTCTGTGAAGTGGAATGGAAGTATTGATCCTTCTGAACTGTGCTTGACTTTTCCGTGCTATAACAACTCAGTCTGATGAAGTATGAGTGTGTATGTTTGTGTGTGTTGTGTGTCCAGACATATTATGAAATCCCAATCTCTGGCCACTCATAGATGAAGGATGTATGCTGGGGGGCAAAGTTACCAACAAACCATTGAGGAAGTAGCAGAACAAGCACACACACGTACACACACACGCACACACACACACTGATACACATGTCATATTAGTCAAGTACAGTGCAGTGGAATAAACCTGTGGCTTTATTATCAAAAACAGGATAAAGGAGAAGGAAAAATGTAAAAGGTTAAAGATTTTCTTGGCTTAGCTTTAACATGTTGGTCCTTATAATATTAATTTGATTTTTATTATTACTTTCACTAGTCTTGCAATTCATTAAATTTCAGACATAATTAGTACGTTTTCTGTGATTAACGATTTTAAACACAATCCAGAGTAAAATTATGGCCTTGTACAGATATTATTGCTACAAACCACACTCATTCAACCTTTACCTCCTTGCTTCTGTGTGTTACTCTTCCAGCTTCCATCCTCTCCCTTTGGGTTTGTTTTGTCACTTCTCATTCGATCTATCTCATTTACTTACCTGCCAAATGGTGATGGAGGCATCAGTGGTGTATTTATATTTACTTTTCTCTTCACCTGTAAACCAAAATTAAGTATTCATGCCGTATTGAAAAACCTACAGGTTAAAAAATATATTTCAGGGCAAGCCATTCAGTTATATATAACATAATGACAGCATAGACCATGAAATACCCCTGAGTCCCTGTTAAATTAATGGAGACCAGAGCCCATTGCTAGCACATTAGCATATGCTACATTGAATAAAAGTTGTAGGTCATTAATGCTTTAACATTTAAAAATACATCTAATTAAGTACTGGACATGCATCTGTTTTTGTTTACTGTAGAATGTGTACTACAACACAAAATGAATGTACTTCTTTCTGAAGTACCATGCTTCTTCTTTCAACTACCCACAAATCATACACCTTGGTCAGATTCTAATATTGCTCAGTAGTTCCTTAACTGGAGTTGTCGAAAGTCCAATGCGACTATTTCAAATCCTATTAATAGAATGATTTGTATATTGAAACTGTTTTGTTTTATTTCTTTCATCTAATTTTCAAATTTTATGAAGAAAAAGTCATTCAGTTAATAATTTGATAGTGTGGGTGAAAGTTAAAGTTTTAACATCAGGGTACAAGACTGAATGATGGATTAATAAATGTGTTTTTATCTTCTAAAGTTAATGACCTGGCAAAGCTCTTATGAAAAAAGTATAATTTTTTGGGTGAGTGAAGTAATCATTTCACAAGTCATAGATCTTCTTATCCAATTTATTTGATTGACTGCTGGCCGGTTCACAGCTGACTTACAATGAAGCTTTTTTTTAACCAAATATATCTTTGGACATCACTCTAGAATATTCCTTGGATGTTCTGTTATGCCTCAGCATGAACTTTTTCTTGAGATTTTGTGAAGGCAAAATATATTAATCCAACATGCAGTAGAGAAAAATTAATTAAATTCATCAGCAACTAGATGTACTAATATATACTTCATAGCAAAAAATTAGGGGTGCAACGATATTCGTATCGATATTGAACCGTTCGATACAGTGCTTTCGGTTCGGTACGCATATGTATCGAACAATACAACATTTGTAATTTATTTTATCAATTTTCCTTCTGACGATGCTGTCTGTGTTGAGCGCTCAGTGAATCTGTGTTCGACTACTCCGCCTAGGCTGCACTGTCGAGCGCAGATCCACTGAGCGCTCAACACAGACAGCATCGTCAGAAGGAAGAGCGCAGGGCAAGCTAGCGAGACAGAAGTTAAGCTCTACTTGCAACAGGCAAATTGAACCTCATTCAGATCTGGCGTTTGGAATTATTTTGGTTTTCATGTGACGTATGACCCTGAAGGTAAGCGAGTCATGGACTAAAGTAAAACAGTATGTTGGATGTGCCATGCAATGCTCAATTACATTGGTGTGAACTAGTGTGTTAGCGCAGTTAGCTCGTTAACGTGTTGGCCGTCTAGCCCCATGCACGGAGCGATCGGCGGTAGCTCGTTAACGGAGATTTGCGGTGTTGTGGCGTTAAGGTCATTTCAACGAGATTAACCTGAAAGCACTAGTGGGAACACAACAAATATGACTGCACATTTACGCCGACATCATCCTAGTGCAAAGACAAGTGGAAGCAGGCAAAAAAAAGCAAGCATGCTACTAACTTTAGCCGAGTCATTTAGACAGCTGTTAGCACATGATTCTCCTTATGCTGCTGAGAATATAGCCCAGAAGAAGCGGATAGTATAGCTTTTATTTTGGAAAGAGACATTTCTCTGTAATAAACTCTCTTTTCCAAAGATGAGTGATTCCTCAATCAGATACAGGGCTTGCAATATCGCTAGCCCGACGTCCTGGAGCTAGCGATTTTTTTCAGTCGGGCTACCAAAATCTTTCTCTTCCCTGCCCGTCGGGCTATTGTAGGAAAAATATATGTCAATGCTTTTGCATTCTTTCAGAAATGTAGCTGGGTAACTAGAAAGTGCATTTTCTGAAGAAACTGCAGTGTGAATGCTTGAATCTGAATGTATGCACTGAAATGAATTAATTGCTGAATTTTGAGTTAAAAATATTGAATGAGATTAAAAAAAAACAAAAAAAAAACGAATTTAACCTGAAAACAAAGGTGCTGAACTGCTAAAAGCTGAAGGTTACACAGAAGAAGGAGTTGGAAAAAAACTGAAAATGTTTTAAATGTAAATTAGAAAACCCTAAGAAATGAGAAAAGAACATTTAGAGTCAGAAAACATCTGAATGAATATTAAAAGGTCATATTCTTTGAATCACTGAATGACTCAAATGTGATCCCTCCACTTTGATCCACACAGTTTAAAAAGTTTAAATGCCTGAGCTTTGAAAGATACGGTGTTGGAAAGAGAACAATAATGGCGACAATTTGAGGGTAAAATGATGGCTGTAACACTGTGGACACAGCAGCAGTTGAAAGAGAAGTGTTTAAGATGAATCTTGGCACAGTGGCAGGCAGAGCTCGTTAAGCAGGCAGGTGTGAGCCTGGTTGCTATAGTGACTGCACCCAATGGCTCCATACACAGGCACACAGACATGCACCTCACTTTTGCTGCTTAAAATGAACAGAAAAGTCAGGCCGAAACAAATCGTTCCCAAATGAAAAGTAAAAGTTGTATTGACAAAATTCTTTCACTGTGAGCGACAGCAATGTCTACTCTACCAAATTCTCAGTTTTCATGTCTGTGGAGTTTATTATATGGACGTGGTGACAGTGGAAAGACACCATGCTCTTCTGATTTTCAAACGAACCTTCTGAGCCATTTTAACATTAGAGTCTATGGAAGAGTTGGAGGGAGGAGGCTGTGCATTGGTGACATTTATGAAAGAACCATAACACCTAGTACAATAGTAAACACATTGGATGAAAGAGGACAGCGATGGCTACGTTTTGAGGGTAAAATCATACCTGTAGAGCAAACGCTGCGGACACAGCAGCAGTTTTAAAAAAGATTTTAAGATTAATTTTTTTGCTCCTCTCACTCTAGCAGTTGAGCTGTCTCACTCTAGCCCCAACATTCCGTCCCATACACACCCATTATAAACTCTGAAACGGGTGAAAAAACATCATGAAACTTAAACTGGAACTGAAGAAAAAGTATAATAGATATTGAAAAGATAAATGCAAGTTGAATAGTTGAATGTCTTGTCTTCGTTTTAAAGTTTGAATGGTGGCTCTATGTCAATGTATGTGGAAGTAGTAAGAGTTTAAAAATGAGTAAGTTGAATGAGGATTTGAAGGGTCTCCCCATTGAAATACATTATAAATTTTTGTTGAATAAAGTTGAATAAAATTAAAAATATAAATGTTAAAAATATGAAAAATGGAAGCAGTGTTGTCCAAAAGAATAGGAATCTAACGGTGTTGGAATGGTTTTTCTAAGTTGAACGGTTTTGAAGGAGTAGGATTACAAAAAACGTACGGAATACAGAATAAAATATAATAATAATAATAATAATAATAATAAAGATTAGAAGAACAATACTGTGAATGCTTTTCAAGCATTCACACTAATTATGTCATTGGCATCGGTGAGCCACTGTCAATATGTGACATATTGAAGTCGCGTTTGAATTTGCGCTTGTTTTTTTGCTTTCACTTTGCAATCGTGCGAACTGTGTATAGAGAGCGACAGCACTGATCTGTGAGTGATGATAATTTGTGCACCAATTCCTCTGACATCGTCTTATTAATCGTTAGCTTACTATGCAAACATGACAAGTGAAATCTCCCGCAGCTTACACATGTGAGAGGTTGATCGCGCAGAGAATCGCTGAGCTTATGTGAGTGAGCGTGTAAAAGCATTTCAGTTCTGCTGAGCCAAATAAGACAGGTCAGGGTGAAGAAGTGACAGCCAAAGAAAAGCTTACCACAAAACGGAGAAGTTATGACAAATCAGACTATAAGGCAAAAAGAAAGTGCAGCTTTATGGTTTCATGGACAAAAGAATTTCTGTGGCTGCGATATGATGAGCTAAATAACCAGGGCTGCACATAAGTGGTCCGCAGGTGCGCATTCGCTGTCAAAATAAAAAACACGCACAAGGGTTAGGGTTAAATTTAAAAACTGTACTTTTGAGTTAAAATATATATTTATAATTTTAATAAATGACAAATTAAAAATGCATGAACATTTTTTTGTATCGAAAAAATATCGAACCGTGACACCAAAGTATCGAACCGAACCGAACCGTGAATTTTGTGTATCGTTGCACCCCTACAAAAAATAACCCATTCAGCATCTGTAAAAACAAAGTTAAATGACAACAAATGTTTTCAGATGAGGACACATAGAAAAGCAAATTTAGGATTCAGACAGGCAGGTTGTACAGGTAGGTTGGGGAAAACAGTTGAAAGAAAAACAGGTAGTTTATCAATTTAAAATAAATACAGTCAGAATTACATTTTCATTTAACTCATGAACTAATCCAATGTGTTTGTCCTTCTTCTGGGTTTTGCTCTGTTGTCATCATCGGCCTCACCTCACCATGCTTCAGAAGACATGCTTATTCCTACTCTTATTACCTGTAAGTAGAGATTTCACATCAGAAAAATTCCTTTCTCAGTCCAATACTCTTTTTTTTATCGCTACCTTTTGAGTTGTTACATTTTTGTCCTTTTTCATGTATACTGTTAAAGTATTTAATTATCAAAACAATTAAATCCTCTATGCCATCACAGCTTTCAGAAAAATGGTTATAGTAGAATCAATCTTTCTTATTTATTTATTTTTAAGAGCCAGCTTGTCATTTGCACTGCATGATAAAATGTCTACTTTATTACCTGCCAAAGACAAATTCTTATTTGATGGTTGGTACACAAACACTGCAGCGTGCAGTCACAATAATGTTATTTGGCTTGAACATAAGTCTAGAGCAAGACAAAAGCAGGCACTTGGTAGCTTGCCAATAAAATTGCTCAACACAGGAGAGATACAACATTGTTTGCAGTGTTATGCTGCCATATTAGAAATACTGACCCTCTTTAGCTGCTAGGAAAAACAAATGTTTGGTAAAATGTATTCATTCATTTAATCTTTACTACATGTGACATAAACTGCATGTGACATATTAGAAAAGAATTGGGGAAAGTGTGTAATATCAATATTAAGTTCACTTAAAGGAGATATATACATATTAACCTCAATTTACTGCGTATGTACATTTTGCATAGTAACTGCCCTCAAATAGCTTTGCTATTAAATATTAGTCTTAAGTCTAATACTTCTGACCATTCTGCTTTACATTCACAAGTTATATTCACCTGCTATACTGACTAACCAAATGTAATAGTGTAATTAATGTAATAGTAACACTATACAAAATATGTACTCCTTATACAGGGAGTGCAGAATTATTAGGCAAATGAGTATTTTGTCCACATCATCCTCTTCATGCATGTTGTCTTACCCCAAGCTTTATAGGCTCGAAAGCCTACTACCAATTAAGCATATTAGGTGATGTGCATCTCTGTAATGAGAAGGGGTGTGGTCTAATGACATCAACACCCTATATCAAGTGTGCATAATTATTAGGCAACTTCCTTTCCTTTGGCAAAATGGGTCAAAAGAAGGACTTGACAGGCTCAGAAAAGTCAAAAATAATGAGATATCATGCAGAGGGATGCGGCAGTCTCAAAATTGCAAAGCTTCTGAAGCGTGATCATCGAACAATCAAGCGTTTCATTCAGAATAGTCAACAGGGTCGCAAGAAGCGTGTGGAAAAACCAAGGCGCAAAATAACTGCCCATGAACTGAGAAAAGTCAAGCGTGCAGCTGCCAAGATGCCACTTGCCACCAGTTTGACCATATTTCAGAGCTGCAACATCACTGGAGTGCCCAAAAGCACAAGGTGTGCAATACTCAGAGACATGGCCAAGGTAAGAAAGGCTGAAAGACGACCACCACTGAACAAGACACACAAGCTGAAACGTCAAGACTGGGCCAAGAAATATCTCAAGACTGATTTTTCTAAGGTTTTATGGACTGATGAAATGAGAGTGAGTCTTGATGGGCCAGATGGATGGGCCCGTGGCTGGATTGGTAAAGGGCAGAGAGCTCCAGTCCGACTCAGACGCCAGCAAGGTGGAGTACTGGTTTGGACTGGTATCATCAAAGATGAGCTTGTGGGGCCTTTTCGGGTTGAGGATGGAGTCAAGCTCAACTCCCAGTCCTACTGCCAGTTTCTGGAAGACACCTTCTTCAAGCAGTGGTACAGGAAGAAGTCTGCATCCTTCAAGAAAAACATGATTTTCATGCAGGACAATGCTCCATCACACGCGTCCAAGTACTCCACAGCGTGGCTGGCAAGAAAGGGTATAAAAGAAGAAAAACTAATGACATGGCCACCTTGTTCACCTGATTTGAACCCCCTTGAGAACCTGTGGTCCATCATCAAATGTGAGATTTACAAGGAGGGAAAACAGTACACCTCTCTGAACAGTGTCTGGGAGGCTGTGGTTGCTGCTGCACGCAATGTTGATGGTGAACAGATCAAAACACTGACAGAATCCATGGATGGCAGGCTTTTGAGTGTCCTTGCAAAGAAAGGTGGCTATATTGGTCGCTGATTTGTTTTTGTTTTGTTTTTGAATGTCAGAAATGTATATTTGTGAATGTGGAGATGTTATATTGGTTTCACTGGTAAAAAAAAAAAAATTGAAATGGGTATATATTTGTTTTTTGTTAAGTTGCCTAATAATTATGCACAGTAATAGTCACCTGCACACACAGATATCCCCCTAAAATAGCTGAAACTAAAAACAAACTAAAAACTACTTCCAAAAACATTCAGCTTTGATATTAATGAGTTTTTTGGGTTCATTGAGAACATGGTTGTTGTTCAATAATAACATTATTCCTCAGAAATACAACTTGCCTAATAATTCTGCACTCCCCTGTATAATCAACAATGAGAAGAAGTCTTTTGATATTTTTGGGTGGCTGAACTAACTAGAGCGTGAGTTTGGCAGTGAGGGTAAATTTCAGCCAAACTTCATCTGCATTGTTTTCACGGTCCGTCTCTTAAAGTGTTTTCATCCTAAAAGGTCAATGTAATTCACTATTATCTTCTCTACCAAGTGGCTATTTCCTTATTAACTAGTTCTAATGAGGCACTATTATAGCTGTCTGTTCATACACGCAGAAACACGTACAGGCGTGCACACACACACACCAGTATACCTGCACAGTCACATGCACGGTGTTGCCCCGAGCTCCTGCACAAATCCTTGCTGAGAATTTTTAAAACTCTTCACTTCTGCAGCTGTCTTCAAAGCATTTGAAAATTTCCTCCAGATCTCCAGCAGGCTCCTTACTGAGTAGAAAAGTCATCATATACCAACACTTCTTTTTAAAACAGCCCCCCTGAGGCTTGTTGACCCACTGGAAATTGCTTTTTTATAATATGAAACTGGCACAATTAGAAAGACAGCAGCCATCACTGTGGTTTTCCTGCTTTTAATTTGTCTCGGCATAGAAAAAATGAGCATGACCTGCCATGCTGAATCTCATATAAATATGTCAGTGGAGACACAAGCAGACATCTTAAGAATAATCCTTGTAACAATAGTCAAAATCATACACCAACACACCACAATAACAGCCTTGGACAAATGTACAGCTCACACACAGACTGACAGAGTAAGCTTGAACTCAAGGAATGTCCTTAGATGACAGTTTGGATTATTACACATAGACACAAATGCATGAAGATCTTGATTTATATGAAATATTTGAATTTGATAAAAGTCTCTCTCAAACCAACCTAATATAGTTCTTGTCATTTTTATTATGACTATAACTATCAGTATCTCTAAAGACCAAAACTCCATAATTGAAATACAATTATAAGCAGAAAAGATATGATGGAAACTAGGGGTGGGCGGTATAAACGGTATATGGTAGAAACGATATGAATTTGGCCAACGGTAGACATTTTGACTATACCGCTCTACTGCGATAGCTCGTGTTGATGGTGTCATCAAGCTGCGCCTGTTTTGGTCAAAAGCATCGCAGCAGCTGCAAGCAATATCATCTGCAAATTATGCCAGACGACAGTAATAGCAAAGAGACAAAGCATGTTTTGGAATATGAGGAAAGCCAGAAACTGTGCTTCATCCACTTCCGTAACATTGATTCGTTAATGTTGAATTCTGTCGCAGCTGCTCTGTTCCCATGTTGTTGCAGTATATTAATGACTAACCTCGTATTGTGGATGGATTATCTCAGTTGTTCTCCTGACTGAAGTTTGGTCCGTTCACAGCATCCTGCCATGCGATTGCATTTGTCCCTAACCATCAGGAACCCTCCCGTAAAGTTTGATTGAGTGGAAAAAAGTTAGCGTTCATCCTCCAGCTTCACTGTTTATGTTATGCTAACATCACGTAGCACATCATTATATATCAACTAGCCCAACTTCAGTAACCCTAAAAAAGTCACTGCTGTTTAGTTTTCTGTCTTCCTTTATGTTGGAAGTGACAGCAGAGCTGTATGTTTAAATTTTTTCAGAAATCTCTCTCATGTTCAGGTGGAAACTAGCGAGCTAACTTCCTGCTAACTTCCAACTCCATTAGATTCAATAAATTCTGTTTTCATGGATGCCTGGGTGTTAAACTTAACTGGTAAAGTAGCAACTAGGGATGCACCGATACCACTTTTTTGGAAACGAGTACGAGTACGAGTACTTGCATTTCAGTACTCGCCGATACCGATACCGAGTACTTAATAAAAAGATGATTTAAATTTGCAGGTAACAGCTTTAGTCCTATAATTTAACAAAAAACAAACAAACAAGGGACTAGTTTGGAATTAAGAACATTTATTTAAAATAAAAAGCATGTTGTATGCAACACATTACAGAATAAATAATTATAAAAAAACAAAATTTAATTTTAAATTTGTTCGTCTGTTTCTCTGTTTAGAAGTCTCACTAGCACAGTCACAGCTGGGATGACATCAGAGGCTAGTGCGTTGTAGCTGCTCACTTTTTTTAGTTAGTTCCTCAAAGGGGGTGAGGATGGCAACAGTTGTCTCCATAAGAGCCCATTGGTGAGCGGTGAGATAGTCAGTGAGTTCGTGCACTCGCTTTTGCTCAATGAGGGACTGGAGCATGTAATACGTGCTGTTCCAGCGCGTCTGTACATCCTGCTGCAGTCTCTTTATTGGCTGGTTGAGCTGTCCCTGAATGTCCTCGAGGCGGGAGTAGGCTAAGGCGGAATGTTTAAAATGCCCAACTATTTTCCGTCCCACTGCTATAGCATCAGCTATGCTCCTCTGTGCTAATAAGTGTGGGTAAACTCTTTGTACTTGTTGTTGTGTTGGGATTTTAGGTGCTTGATTAAATTGCTTGTGTTAAATGCGCTACCTTTAGAGCCTCCTCTGGACAATTTCGCTGAGGACAATTTGCAGTCCGCCTTTGTTTTCGCGTAATCGTTCACTTTAAAATAGTTCCACACAGCTGATATGTCTCGCTTCGCTTTCTCCCCGCTCTGAGCTGCAGCCGGGGCCTGGGGGTGGGCACTCGGCGCCTGTGATTAACCTCTTACATGCCGCTCAAACATAGACAGGTCTCAGACCGTGGTATCGGTCCTTGGTATCGGGGGACTTTTAACGAGTACGAGTACTTTAGAAAATGTGGTATCGAGGCCGATACCGGTATCGGTGCATCCCTAGTAGCAACGCTGATGAATTTATTAAAGATGAAAGAATTTAGACAGTTTTTAACTCTCAGTGATGCTGCAGTGTTTGTTTGACTTTGGGACCTGAAGCAGACAGAGTTTTGGACCTAGATTACTTCACGAGGCTCCTGACTACGATAGCCGTAATGCTCCGACAAGCCATCAAGTGGTGCAGCTTCGTACCTTACCAAAGTTGTACTAAACCATTTTTTGACAGATTTTGAGCCCCATGTAGTCAGGGTCAGGTCAGTAAGAACAACCAGAATTCATACATAAGGCGCACCGGATTATAAGGTGCACTGTCGATTTTTGAGAAAATTAAAGGCCTTATAGTGTGTAAAATACGGTATACAGAAGAAAAGAATATAACGTGATATATATCGTTACGACACATGCTTCAAATTATACCACGATATGGATTTGAGGCCATATACCCCAGCCCTAATGGAAACATACAAATAAACATAACATATGACAACTAAATATGTAGAAAATGTGAAATTAATAATTAAGAAGCTGAAAATACACATACATTTTTTCCCACTTTTAAAAATTGGTTGTAATGCACAGCCAGTCTCACCCATATATACATAGATGCACAGTTATAGCCCAAGGAGGTTTACTGTTAGATGAGAAGGGGATTTAAATTTGCACAAGACTCCTGCAATCCTGTAGTGTGTGTTTGTGTGTTTTGGTTCACTCTGTCTTTTCAACCTCTATCTCTCTCTTCACCTCTCTTTATATCCCTCAATCTCTCCCTCCCTTGTTGGGTCTGTCTCTAAATCCTGTGATACGCAGATGAAAGTTTGTTTGGGCTTCGCCTGCAGCCTCCTCTGGAGCTACTGCTGTCATCCTGAAGTGACTGACTGCCTGTCTGACTTCAGCACTGGCTGGGGATGGCTCGAGGATATTTGAGCTATCTAGTTGCCAACCAAATGGCTGACGCCATTCTAGCCATAATACAGAAGTTCTCACTCAACAAAAGAAACAAATGGCCTCTCCCATGTTTGACTGGACGCCTTGAGATTGCCGTGATCACTTGCCAAGCTTCAACTAAAATGAATGCAATTCTCTTGGCATGAGTTTGTATCAACAAGCCATACTTGCTGCCATGAAATAAATTCAGTTCAGAGTTTGCTTTCTGAAAATTGAAGAATCAATCATTTCCACAAAAACTTGAATAAGAATGGACAAGGTGATTTTAAAATTTTTTGGCCATTATCTTTCTATATGTCAGCAATCTCCTCCATGGAGTCAAAACAGTAACTCTGCTACTGAAATATAGACATGGATGTCTAAAAGGTGAAGGAAGGAAGGAAACAGCTGTACTGCATTACCATTTTGATGTCAAATTAATGATCCTACTTATCTTGAAAACAATATACTGGTAAATGGACTGATTCTTAGATCTTAGAGCATTACTACTGTCCTGGAGCACTCAGAGTGCTTTATACAAATTGCCACATTCACCCATTTACACAAGCATTTTACACGCATTCATACTCCGATGGATGCATCGAAGAGCAACTTGGGGCTAGTATCTTGCCCAAGGATATTTGGCATGCACAGTGGGGGAGCCAGGGATCAAACCACACACCTTCCTATCAGTACATGACCTGCTCTACCTCCTGAGCTTCAGATAAACTTTAACTCCCTGGATAGCAACTTTTGTATTTTATTATATTATTTGGTAATGAATTTTACATATACAGCATTTTGGAAATGGACCCATCAAGTGCTCAGGTTAATACATCAAATAAGAAAGAATTAAATTTTTTCCTGACCATATCTACTGATGCATTGATTCACCTCATTTCATCTCATCTCATGTCTCTCTATTATAATGTATCTTTTCTCACACTCATACACAAAAAAAGACATTTCTGCCAAAAATCTCTCATTATCAACCTACCAAACAGCCTACAATTAATGTCGCTCTGGCCACAAAGAAGTCCATGATTTTTGCCGTGGTTGCACCCGGCAGGGTAACCTTAGTACTTAATGAACTGCCGCCGTGACATTCATTAAAGAAGGATTAAGTCGTGCTCAGTGCCACTTAGAATATGCAAGGAATTTGTCATTTAAATGAGTCCATTATTGGTATGAATGTGTGCTAGGTCGAGGTTTGGTGAAAGAGCGGGGAGGAGAGTGGGGAAGCCTTTCACACACTACAAGTTGCAGGTTTTTGTCTTTTGCTTTTACTTCTTCCACTCTATGCCTGCTTTTGCTGCATTGTTTCTACTTCTGTCACTTTCTTCATCTGCCACCTCTATTTCCTAATGAAAGGAAAAATTATTTTCCTTTTCTCCTCAACTTCCCGTTTTTTATTTTTTTCTCCTTCTCTTCAGTTTTTTTTATTTGACTTTCCTTTCTTTGCTCTCCTCTTCCTCTTCCTCTTCATCTCTGCCCACTTTTCTGTCAAAGTGCAGTCAGATAGTCAGGAATAGGCCACTCTAAGCTCCAATCACACAGGAGGTTTTGAGGTTCTGTCGCCTATAAATTGGTGTGGAGCATAGCAAGGTTGAACCTGGGGTTGATGGAAGGAAATGATTATGGGAGAAACTTTGTAAGGTCATTCCTTCTTGTCTCTTGTAGTTTTCCTGAAAATGTTCTTTCTAACATCGTTCATCTCACTCTTTCTTTGTTTTTATGTTGTTGTTTTTTATTTATTGCCTCTTTATTGATGAGCTGTTTCATTTGTCTTCCTCCTTTCTCATGTTCACTTTTCACATCTGCTCTGTCTCTGTCTTATCATCTGTCTTTGATTTTTACTTATGTCTTTTCTCGCCCTGGCTTAAGTGCTTAAGGGCAACTACAGCTCATCATCTGATCCCAGGCTTTTAAACACACACACACACACACACACACACACACACACACACACACACACACACACACACACACACACACATAGCAAAATTGGTGTGGCCTGGATCTTGCCCACACAATGTGCTTACACATGGCCCACATACTGCAAAGAATGGCCCTTTGGTGGCCCAGATCTGGTTTGCCAGATGTGGCCCATACATGGGCCAGCACAAGGCCAGTTGCAGACACACTGGTGGTCCTGTGCTGGCCCATGTGTGGACCGTCATTCTTTGCGGTATGTGGGCCATGTGTAAGTTGGGTGCAGCCACGGGCCAGTTGTAGACACACTGCTGGCCCTGTGCTGAGCCAGAACAGTTTCAACTCTGGCCCCAGATGTCAGCCTAATGTGTACCTTAATCAAGCCATGTAATAACAACATGTGCCAGAACATGCAAAAGTAACATGACGAAACTCAGTGAATGGACTGACTCTTTTATAGCGCTTTTCTAGTCTCCCAGATTACTTAACCCTCCTGCCATCCTTTAAAAAACTCACACCCATCACCCTAGGGACCATTCTCAGCCACGCCATAAAAAGACCATATATCCATATTTTATTCCACTTTAAATTAGCCAACCTTGTAAAAATACTTCTCCCTGAAATATTCATGTAAAGTTTTAATTATATTTTCGTTGTTTTAACCCTTCAAATCCCAGTGTTATTACATGAGCGCCCTGTGTTATAAGCCCCAAAAACCAAAAAACGAAACTAAATATTTCCACAAAAAACCAGTTGAAGTAATATGTGATTGTCATTATAAGTAGGCCTTTAGATGGACCAAAGATTGGCACCAACATACATTTTGACCTGCCATTATTTTTTTTGCATTTTTTTTGCAATTTAAAAATTAAAACTTCAAGGCCCTGAGTCTTCATTGACATCCAAGAAAAGAAGAAAAAATAAAATCATATGATGATAATTTGGGGTTGAAAAATAGCGTTTATAATGGAAGTCAATGGGCAGAAAATGGTCCCCAGGGTGATGGGTGTGGGGATTTCTGCTGCTCAGCCATTTTAGGCTGATTTAAGGAATTCACACTGGAATATTAACATTGACAGGTAAAAACTATCCTGTGGCAAGTTTGGTTATATTCCACTGAACACAGTGGAAATGGCAGCCATTTAACACATAGCAGTGGCACAAAAAGGTCCCAAGAAGGCAGGAGGGTTAAAGTGCTCTATACAATATGCCACATTCACACACTTTCTCTAAATTGAGTGCTTCCTAACTACATTCATACACATTCACACTCTTGACATGCAGACTGGAGGAGCCAGGGATCAAACTACTAGCCTTCTGATCAGTAGTTGACCTGCTCTGTCTCCTGAGCTACAGCCACCCACTGGCAAAGATGAGTAAACCGTCACTAGGTTTTGGATAAAGTGTACATTCACAAACCTGTCAAACCTGCATTTGAAACATTGGCTACCATAGCAGTATAGTATTGAAACATGGCATTTGGGTCTTCTAACTAAAATAGGAAAATAGGAACATAAATAGTGCCATCATTGCCAGACCTGGCCCACATCTGGCTGACATACACTCTGCCATGACACCAGTCAGTCAGAAGTGCCAGCTTGATGCCAGATCCGGGCCAGACCTGTTATCTATGGGCCTGGGCCACATGAACCAAACCACAATCGAGCCAGATATGGCATGCCATCGCATAAACAGTGTCATCTATGCCAGGCCTGGCCCATATCTGGATGACATACGTCTTATCATGCCAGAAGTCAGCCAGCAGTACTGGCTTGATACCAGATCCAGGCCAGACCTGCCTGCTATGTGGACACACACACACACACACACACACACACACACACACACACACACACACACACTATAATGGGTTTACTGCTTTAATTTCATATCTCTACATATCTCTCTCAGTCACAAACAAACATTATTGTTAGTATTATTCTGTCAGCCAATGGAATCATGGGGATCAAAAGGGATCTTGCTTTCGCTTTTGACCTCACACTTATTGCTTCCTGACCCTTAGTGGGCTTAACAAGTGCAACACACACACACACACAACATTTTCTTTTTAAATTCATGTTTTCTAGATGCTGTTTAGCCAAGAAACAGATTCAGTGTGTCCTTTGGATGTTTATTGACTTTTTTGTGGAGTACATAGTTTTAATTTCATGTCTCACTAACAACATATAGTAGTGAAACAATCCTGTAGCAAGTAAGTGTTAAGAGACTCACGATTATTCAATATAGGTATGAGTGACATTGTGTTTTCTCTATTTGCCTTTTAGAGTGACTGTGCAAGACACTGCAGGTTTTCCAGAGACACGTGTAAGCAGGCGTATTAGGCGGATTCGTGATAAGTCACTTAGGAACACACCCACTCACTGCCCAGTGTACACCAACAGTCCAATACAACAGACACATGTAACACTTAGACACAGCCAAAAACACTGAATGTCCAGCACCTGCAGTGCATACACAGATATCAAGGAGATCAAGTGTTTACTCATAGAAACAACAACACACATACACATCGAACTATTATAACCATTTCTTGTACACAGCCCACTGTATACCATTCGTGACTAGATGTCAGATACTTAAAGTAAGCAGAAAGTTGTGTTGGTGGATTCTGGAGGAGGCTTTTCTCCTCAAAAACTCAGAGAAAGAAGTATGACGAATTTTATAGGACAAATCTGCAAAATGTATTTATATTTACTCTATTTTGAAATACATATTAATGATAGGGTTTGTTGATCATTTGCAAACTAAGGTGCCAATTAGAAAACACTGAGAAATATATGAGGGGAAATGTATGAAGAGGGAAAGTAATGGCTCATGATCTGAAGCATACAATATCATCTGACAGCCATGCTGGAAGCAATGACATGGCATGGAGTCATTTCTGCTGTCTTTTTAAGACACTATTGGAAAAAAGAATATGCTAAAAAAAAAAAGTATCCTTTTTAGGATCTAAAATCAAACAGTGTGGTAAGTCTGTGGTTCAGGTGGTAGACTTGGTCGTCCAGTAATTACAGGGTGGGGTGTATGATCCCTGGTCCCTCTTCATGGCAAAGTGTCCTTGGATATGACTCCTGACTGCAGGTGAACACCTCATGTAGCAGCTTCTTCAGTAAGTATTTGACGTGAGTAGTTTAATAAATATCACACTCTGTAAGTGTTTTTGCAAGATTAAATGGTTCTTTTACGAGTGTAGACAATTTACAGGTTTCCCTTAGTAGATCACTTGGGCCTATGATTTCAAAGTAAATTCCATTAAATGGTGGTTTAAAGCGCATCCACAAGGTTATTTTTTATATCAAAAGAATATAAAAAGGTATACTTCTACATTAAAGGGCTGCTATTCTGCTGAGCCTATTGGCATCCAAGTTCTATTATCATCCAAATCAAGCAGGTAATAAAGACCTGGCTACTCTCCCATGAATAGACTGTTCTCAGTTTATACAGATTGACCCATGTACCATTTAGTTATTCAATTTAATTATAAGTACTTCCAGTAATATACAGTGCATTAATTGAAATGCACAATGAGCATTTAACATCAACAAAATGCACTTGTTTGTTTTTTGTTTTAAAAAACGGTATTATTGTTTTACTTCATGTGAACCGATTGTTCATGGGCATTTAAAGGCAAATGCTTGCAAAATGTAACATATACTGCGAAATACATATTTTCTGATTTTATAATTTAATGTTCTGTAGCTTTTGGTATCCAATTATTCCGATAGTGAAGCTCTTGTCTTTTAAATCCAGGCAAAATGAGACTACATGTTTTTAGCCTTTTTCACGCTTTAAAATTTGACAAGCCTTGTGGGCCCCTAATGACACACAAAGTCTGGCGAGTGGTCAGGATTTGGACACATCTGTCTAGTCAAGGTGATGTCCAAGCCCAGAGTTTCCTCATATCGAGATGAGTCAAACTGCAAAGCTTATTTAAGTCACACTGTCGAATTGTTCTGTATCTAGAGGACAATATGTCACATTGATATTTAAAAGTAGCACGTTAATTATCACTTCTGTGTTTGTCGGTCATTATTTGAAAACAGGTTTAGAAGATAAACGTAATGGAATGGCATTCATATCACTTTTCTTGTCTTACTGACTAGTCAAAACATTTAGGCAATAAGCCGCATTTAACCGTACAGTTATATACTTTACTTTTACTTTATTTATATAGCAAATTTAATAACAACAAAATGTTGGCCAAAGTACTGTAAAAAGATGATAAAAACAATTACACAGTAACAAATAACATCAATAACAAATATCTGGTAACAGGTGACCAAGTGGATAGATAGGTAACTCTCATGCGATGTTGAAAGCTAATGAGTGAAAATGTGTTTTAAGATGGGATTTGAAAAGACTGACAGTTGGGGCCTTGCTAATCTGGAGAGGTAAATAATTCCACATTTTCAGTGCCACAACCACAAATGCCCGGTCACCTCTGTGAACCAGCCTCGACTTAGAAGTGGCCAAGAGCAAGAGGTCACTTGATCTTAGAGTTCTAGGGTGCATATAAGACTGCAGTAAGTCAGACAGATATTCTGGAGCCTGACCGTTCTGCGATTTATAAGTCATCAAGAAAATTTTGTATTTAATTCTGTATTTAATTTTGTATTAAATTTTATATAGTGCTTTATTCTGTGAATTTAAGCAGTTTTTGGACTGTGGCAGTAAGCCGGCATAACAGGAGGAAACCCACACAACAAACTCCACACAACAAGGTCCAAGCTTGGGTTCAAACCAGAAACCTTCTTGCTTTGAGGTTACAGTACTAACCACTATATTATCGCGCCCTCCTCCTTGTATAGAATATGATAGTAAAAATATGCTTTGTCTTGATATTTCCGTTAGTTCTGGTGAATCTATTGGACAATGTCAGATTGTAATGGTTTTCTGTCTCTTCTACCATCTGGTCTCTCAGCTGAAGGTTCAGGCAAAACTCAAAATAGTCTATGCAAAATGGCCAACAGATGGGCGTTGTGGCAGATAAGTGGAAAAAATATCAAAGGATACATTCACACTCAAGGGGCATCTCATCAGCAGTCACTGCATAACTACCCTTACCATTATATATAGTCAGTTTAGAAGCCCCACATGTTCTGGAAGTACTGAATGTCAGCCTCTCCATATTGAATCATATCACCTGTATTTTCCCCCTTGCTGTAGTAATATAAGAGGGGACAAAATAACAGCTTACCCTGTAATTTCTAAGGCTTTTCTATACATACATAGGCCATTTTTAAAAAATACTTTTTTATGCAGTTTGCTCATTTTTCAACAGGAAACAGCCCCTTAGAATGATGATATGGAGAAACTTTTTTTTTATTGTTGGTAAAACACACCTTTTAAAAAGATGATGCAAATGCACATGTTTACTTCCTGATTGGGTTTAACTACTCATTATACATCATCAAAATCATATTCCTTGTCATTTTGACATAAAGTAAAAAGTAAAATATATGTTTCATATAATATTTGCTGTGAAATGTGTCTCTGCCTACACTATTGCGCACAGAACTCACTGTTCATTCTTATATTGCCATTTATTCTCTTTTGTTTCAAGTCACTGCATATAATAAAGAAAATGTTCTCTTTTCTTAGTGTTCTCACCATAACTCATCTTCCAAAGAGTATTGTTGTTCCGTAAAGAATATTTCTTTGTATATGTGCCTTTGTGTTTACGCGCTGCATGTGGATGTAAGGAATTGCATGCATTTCTGTATGTGAATAATTCATCTTTGTGTATCCTTGTTTTTATGTTTTTGAACCTCTATAGAAAGTTGGCAAAAAAGCAGAAGGAAACTGCTAGCAGCTCCACTCAGCAGAGGGAGATGGGTCCAGTCACCACAGCTGATAAGAGCACCACTAAAGTCAGCACCTTACACAAAGATGACCCCTTTTCCACCTCCAACCAGGACCTCAATGGGTTCAGTAAGTCAAAATGCTCTGCAGTTCTAGCCCTAAGGTGCATCCAGAAGATATCAGCTGTAAATGGCACCATAATGTTTTTGTTTTGTTTTTTTTACAAGAAAATATAATACTACATTGTCCTTTCCACATTGTATTCTTTCTGGAAAGTGTTAAGAAAAAATAACAAAAACCCCACAGATTTAATTAATTTGCTGTTTCTCTGAAAGTTAACTTTCAAGTTTCTTTTCCCCTTGTCACTCCCTAAAATATGCATATGCTAGGACTCTGTACCATTAATCATTTTGTCACATTCATTTATTCAAATAGTGGACATTTCATTTTTATAATAAAACTCTCCATATGGCCGTCTTTCACCCATAGTGTGTTGTGCTGCTTCACTAGCCTCCATCGTACTTAGTGCTGTTTTAACAATTTTCAGCTGAGCTCTCTATTTTTTCCCTTTATGTGGTGCTTTATACAAGTACAATATAAGTGTGCATATCCTCTTTCACAGCATATTCCACACATTTCAACTAGGCCTTGATTTGTTGGGGAGTAGTCCCAGCTTTTTGTAAAACTGTGTGTGATTCTGATGTAATTAGACAAGACCTCTCAGGAGGGCATTTTCACTTGAAAATGTCATGCTGGCCTTTTGGGAGTGCTTGACCACTGAAAGCCAGGGATGGTGAAGAGGGACTAAGTACCAAGCTAATGCTGGACGTAATTGCCTGCACTCTTTTTCTAACTGTCCGTGCTGCAGTTTTGACGTAAAATAATGTTTTTGTACTGAAAATACTTAAAGCAGACCACTTTTATCTGGAGCGTAGGACCTATATATACTGTAAAATTAGCAATTAGTTGCAATTAGTTTTTGCATTTGCAACATATAGAAAAAGGAGCTAACCTTCAACTTGACATTTAATGTTTTATCAGCCATAAGTCCACAAGTCTTTGGACAATGACAATGATTTTTTTTTTTGTAATTTTGCCAGTTCACTGACACCTTAAAACAATTCATCAGATGTCATTGAAGGGCAGCTTTAATTCAAGGGATTAAACACATGCCTTGGATTAATTGTTTAAGAATTGCAGCCATTCGTACACAGTCTCACTTTTTCAAAGTCTCAAAAGTAATTTGACAATTGACTTAAATGTTTTTATGGCCAGGTGAGGCTTGTTCCCTGATTACTTTATAACAAGTTAAGATATATAATATATAAGAGAAAGAGAAAAATATATTAAAAAAAAAACTTTTACAGTTGATTCCAACTTTTTAACTTGCATTTAGTAGCTGTTTCAGTATAATGTCCAAAGAGATGTTGATGCAAATGAAGAAGCCCATCATTAGAGTGAAAAACCCAATAACAGAGTAGAATCATACCAACCCAATGCATAGCACAATATCTGGTGGGTGGAGGCATGCTGTGGTATGTATGGGTGTCACTGGAACCGTGTTATTAGTATTCATTGATAATCTAACTGGTGATGAAAGTAGCACGATGAATTCTAAAGTCTACGTACATGGCTATACTCTGCTCAGATTCAGCCAAATGCTGAAAAAGCGATCGGAGAGCACCTCAGTGTAAACAGATAATGACCTAAACCATAATGCAAATACAACCAAAGATTTTCTCAAGGAAGAGAAATGGGATACTGAGTGGCCTGGAAACTGAAGGCAAAAAAGACCCATAAAAAAGCAGCATCTGATGGTGGATGCACTAAAGACCAATCGGAGAATCTCAAAGGCAGAAATAGCATTTGGTAATGTCTATCTGGCAGTCATTGCACAGAGTCAATAAATACAAAGAAATTTGTTATTAAACAAAAACTTATGGACCAAACTGTAATTCCCTTTCTTCAATTAGAAACAACTACCCCAGGTCTATAAATATGTTTATGTTTTTTGAATGTATAAGACAGACGCTTGACATCCTGTGCTTCTTGAGAACTTACTAGACCTTCCCTGTAGCCAAACAAACGTTCAGCATTGAAACTGAATTTCTTTATGCAATTTTTCAGTAAATGTGAAATGAAGATTTGGATATGTAAAAGAGACTTGACTTTGCCCATTGTGAGCTTTGGAAAAATGGTACAAAACTTTGTCAAGGTTACACGTATAAAAATATGACTCATTCTCTTTTTTGTTGTGTGCTTACAGTGTCTTGTGAATATTTGAAAAAGAAATAAAGAAATTGGAAACACACACACACACACACACACCCACACACAAGCTCAGTCTTAATGAGACAGAGAAAAATGCTGACACAAGATAGGGGACCCAATAATATTTGCGGAAATGGACCCTCACAGGGCAAATAACCTTTTTGTGTTATTGTGTTTTCACCCAGTCACCAGCTTACTTCACAGGACATTGCTGCCAAAGCAGATTTCTTTTTGTATGCAGGTACACTCCTCACTGTATTAAAGTTGAGCTTCTTTCTCCGGCACATTAGCATACAGTGCCGGTACACATGAGACGTGAGGGATTTTATCATAGAAGAGGAGAAAATATGTTGTGTGGGGGTATTAGGAGAGGAGAGCAGAGGGAAGAGACTAGGGAATAGGCAGAGGAAAGAGGACAATGGAGAGAGAAGACGAAACTTAAATAATCAGCAGTAGAGAAATTGGGCCATTGTATCAGAAAACGTTACACAAACAGAGTATCATAGTTTGAATAACAATTAGGCGGGACGGGTGAATGGATGTTTGGTGGTGTGTGTGTGTGTGTATTCCTTTTTATTTGGGAAGAGAGAATATCATACATTGGTTATAGAATCTGTTCTTGGTGTTTCACAAGGACTTTCATTATTACATAGTAATCT
Source organism: Mchenga conophoros (assembly GCF_057382185.1). Classification (NCBI taxonomy): domain Eukaryota; kingdom Metazoa; phylum Chordata; class Actinopteri; order Cichliformes; family Cichlidae; genus Mchenga; species Mchenga conophoros. The sequence goes on along the minus strand of NC_140530.1, from coordinate 28,345,187 downwards.
GGTTATCAGCAATATTCCTAAAGTAAGAGACGATTCCTGAAACCACCTTACCCATTTGAAACCGCAAAATGACAGCAGAGGTTTTTGTTGTTGTTGTTGTTGTTGTGTTTAAAAAAAAAACTTTGTGGAGTTCTTCTTGTGTCTCTGTAGGTTTGCTATCCCAGGTTTCTTCCATAGTCCAAAGACATGCCATTAGTGGGCTCAGGTGATTCTAAATATCCTCTAGGTGTGTATGTGAGTGTGAATGTTTGTCTGTCTCTTTCTGTGAGCCCAGACCCTGCCTCTCGCTCTACTCACTCCGGCCCCCTGGAAGATGGATGGAATCTGACACTAGCACTAATTACAAATATAATATATAACTACTATATGCTTAAGTAAACAATACAAATGGAATGTATGTGGAAAACCAAATCAAAATCAGAGAAACTGCAACAAAGTAGAGATTTAAAAAAAAAAAAAAAAAAGGCATGAGAGAGGAAAAGATGGAAAACAAATGCACATTATCTTATGATCTGCTCAGTGAACATAAAAGGAACCTTTTCACTTTAGACCATCAAAATTCACAGATAGTAAAAAACAAACACATAAGTGATTTCTATGCTAACATGTAAACATGTAAATGAGCCAAGAACAGTTACCTTCAAGTGGGCGTAAACATGTGCATCCATATGCATACAGGTCTTAAGAGATAAATATGTGTAGGTTAGCTCTGTCATATAATGTGGATTATTGAACAGGCTAGGTAGCATATAATATGAAACTGTCAGTTTCCCAGCACTCCCCTTAGGTTTTGTCTTATTGTATTTGTTTATATGTGGGCCTCTGTATCCCAGATATCATTTATTTATAGACCCCTAGAGCTATGTGTATATGTGAGAGGTAAAGTGTATGTGCAAGGACTTATAGCTTTTAGTCACTGTTTAATAAACCAAGTCCGTCAGTCACATTTATTACCAATGACATATCTCCTAAATTACTTTCAGCTTTGGTACATTGACCTTATTGCCATGGTGGCCAGTTTGAACTGGCAATAGCAATTTAGACTAACCACCTTGATGAGACAGAATGTTACAGAACTTCAGTAAACTAAAACTCAGTAAACTAAAAAAGTACACTGTAATGCTTTTGTTCCATCTGTATCTCCGATAACCATAAAAGTGACGATAGATGCAAGCTTAAGTCACTTCAACAAATGCTCATGGTTGTTGTTTTGTTCTGGAGTCCTACTTTCAGCTAATTTATCATTTCAAGGGCATTAAATACTGAAGTTTTGTCAGTGCTGCTGGCATCTCACATAAAGGCATAAAATGTTTGGCACTGGGCTGTTATGCACTGGATTTAAGGGTATACTGAGACAGATCTGTCACTCATTTGGAGTTAAACTGTGTGTCCAGAGCTCACCGTTCATATTTCTGTGTATTTCTAGGAGACATATGTAATTGTCAACTAATAAGTGACAAATTACATGAATAATATTGTTACTTTCCAAGGGATGTGTGAAAGTAACAAAACGTGTCCAGGTTGAAAAAAAATGAGACAGGGAGGCAAAATTGTTAAATTAAAGGCTTTTATTAATTTCTATTACTAATTAAACTAAAAGAGACAGAGAAGTGGCTGTCACCTTTAAAAAAAAAGAAGAAAAAAACCCCCAGGAGTTGTTCACTAAACTGAAAAGAAAAGCCAAAAGCTAAATGACCAAAACACACTGCTTTCAACAAAGCAGGAATACACAGCCACCGCAGATACAGCTCACAATCTGTAAAACCAACAAGGATCTAGACCAGGGGTGGGGAAACTTGAGGCCTCAAGGGCCGGTGTCCCGCAGGTTTTAGATGTGTCCTTGATCCAACACAGCTGATTTATATGGCTAAATGATGTCCTCAGCATCTGTTGAAGTTCTTCAGAGACCTGGTAATGAACTAATTGGTTGATTCAGGTGTGTTGACCAGGTTGATATCTAAAATCTGCAGGACACTGGCCCTTGAGGCCTGGAGCTTCCCACCCCTGCTCTAGACCTTACCGTTATCTCTCACCTTAAGTACTCTCTTAATTGCTGATTAGAGTCAGCTCTACAAAAAGGGTGGCACCTAAGGCAGGAAGGGTCAAATTAGCACATGCAAGTACTGTGTTTACAATTTGCCTGACTTCTCATCAATGACCTCTTTAAAAATGTTGTTTTAATCAAAACTGACATATCATTGGTATGGTATTATAAATCCTACAGAATGCTTATATTGTGTTTTCTAAAACAAATTGTGATCTTCCTATCCATTGGTCTTTTTCGGTTTCGTTTTTACACCAGATTTTAGTGCACAATTGTTGGAATATAAGCCCTGTTATCCTCAAAATTCAATATAATGGTGCCATTAGTTTTATTGAGTTGTCCCCTGAACTGCTGAATATAGCATACTGATCTGTCTTTATGTAGGTGTTTTTTTTAGATTTCATGTCCTATGATATTTTGTTTTTCCTTTTCTTTTCTTATCAAACCTGACCCTCTTATTTTTCAACCTCCTGATTCCTGTACCTCTTCTCTTTCTCATGTTGCATGTTTCACTTTCTTACTCTTATGCTTGTTTCATTTAAAACTTTCACTGTACAACTTTTCATTTTATATATATTTTTTCTCTTTCCTGTCTACATTTACTTCTCCTTGTCCACCCTAACCTCCTTCTTTCTCTCTCGCATCCTCCTTTTTCACCTTCCTCCGTTTTTATTGTTTTGAATCCTTTTTTTCACCTTCTTTTCACCTTTCTGTCTCCTTCCCAGCTTCTCCTTCTCCCTGCTCCTTCTCAGTGCAAGGAAGCAAGATGCTGCAGAGCAAATCCCTGCTGAATTCCTACTACTCAGGTACACACACATCCTCACACACTATCTGTCTTTTAATTTTACATTGAATTCCTCTTCATAACTGAACACTTTTTTTTCATTTATGACTGTGAATATCTTTGCAGTGTCCAAAGAGCCAGTTCCAGCCACAACTTCTATAGGTAAGAATTTGGATTTCTATGAGTTTCCTTTCTCAAGGCATAAATCTGATGTACTAATGTTTGCAATACACAATTTATTGCTAATTGCACTGATACATGAAGCAGAAAAAATGCATGTCTTATTTTTTGTGCTTGATCTTGAAATGAACTTGAGTCCCCTCGTACTCACACGCTAGGAGAAATGTGTCCACACACAATCACATTATTTACACAAGGACAGAATGAAATTGCAAAACCATTTTCCTGTACCTTCTTTCTGTTTTTTTCTCTTCATTTCCTCCCTCTCTTCCCTTCTGTTGGCCAGATTGACACATTCTTTGCCAAGAAGGTTGGCTCAAGCCACTGCCAAAGTGTGACGTCTGTGTATAGCTTGTCTTTGCATAAGTGAACTATTTCACACAGTCTCTCACATTCTGCACATGCAAAGGATTTTACAGGAAAGTTTGTTTTATGTGATTATAGTTATCAGTCAGCTCCTAGCTCATCCTCTTCTTGCCACACCTCCTCTCGCCAGTGTTCGCGTTTTTCTCCAAATGTTCTGCTTCCACTTTCCGCTCTTTCTTTTGATTGTGGAGTTTCTCCGTTCTTTTTCACTGTTTCTATTTTTCATTTTTCACAGTGCTGTCCAAAAGCCTCCCCCATTTCTTTATAGTTTGCTAGGTACAGTAGATTGCAAATGGGTGCAGTGATTTATTGAAATGTCCGAAGATAAACATATACATGCCAAAACCAATTCTGTACAATTTTTAATAAAGAAGTCGCTTAAAAGTCAGTATTTGGCATAAGCACCTTTATTCCACCACAAAGGCAAGCCTTCTTCTAATTTCGCAAAGTAGTCTTAAAGAGTAGACTTCTTGAAGGGTTTTGTTTTGTTTTGTGTTTTTTTGTCTGCCTTGTGATCCAATCTATGTCAAGATGGTCCCACAATTCTTCCATATTAGTGAAGTCTGGGTTCTGGGGAAGCCAATCTATGACTGATGTTGTTCCATTATATGCCTTTCTATCACTCCAAAACCTTTTGCCACTTTTGAGCCCAGTTTTTGTGTAATTTGCCATTGACACCCACCATTCCATTGAGACCATTTCTGATGAGGCTTCAGCAAACTGTAGATTGATCAAGGATGATGTCAGTTCTTTGATTGCCGAGGGTGGGCCCCCACCCTCATTTCTTAAGGACATGAGTTTCAGATACATCTGTGTAGACAGTTTTTATGCCTGTCGTAAAATCACTGTCATAAACACCCATTTTTGAGTTGTTCCTGCCCTAAAAAAACTCACCAAAGTAGACAGTTGTAGAAAAATACAACTTTTATTCTATAGCAGTGATCCAACTTTAATATATTTGAGCTTCTTTTCTGCAGTTCATGCAGTTGGTACAGAGGTTTCTGTGCCATTTGCTGATGAACATCAAGGCATGATGAAGCAGAATGCAAAGAAATGCTTGAGCGATTTGTGCAATGGCACAAATTTGCTGTCATACATCTTCATGCTATGACATTAGTGTTTTATGGAACCATCTGTTCTTACTACAGTTCGAAAATCAAGGAATGTAAAATGAAACTTTGATCATTACTCAAAGAAAAATCCGCTACAATTAATACACAAAATATAGAAAAAAAATAGATTTCATCCAGTGAAAAAATAAATAGCAGAACTTACATATTTTTAAGGTCTAAGAAATGGAAAAAAAAAAAAGGTTTCCTGGATTTTATAAAGTTTTATCTCTTCCTGCATAAATGTCATCTGTAGTCATCATATAGCAGCAGTCTAGGTGTTGGTTGCACATCATCCTAAGCATAACAATTTAGGTTATTATCATCAACATCATTATCCAAGGTAACAAGGCAGAGTGTAGAAGAGAAAAAAGAGGAAAGAGAGAGGAATAGGAAATACAGATGTTAAAAATGGAAATAAACCAGACAATATGCAATAATAATAACCTCAATGTATTTATACATTGTAAGCATAGTGGTCAGAAGACTTCCATCATTTTACTAACTTTCTAAGATAGTTTTAAATATATTTAAAATGGCAGTGTTTTCATTATTTTCAGTCTGTAATACCCTAACTTAACTTAAAGAAATCCACATACTTTTGATGTCTTCTATCAACCATAAATTTAAAGTACAAACCAAGCAGCCTCTGTTGCAAGACAGGAAAACAATGTGAAATGTACGCTTGAACCAACCTGGCCAAGCAGACAACAAATAGTACATATCAATCGCTGAAAGACTGAATGTTAAAATACCCTTTTAATAATTGTCCTCTAGTCATACATTATCATTTTAACACTTTAATTTCTAATGAGTCCAAGAGTTCTTTTTTTCTAGGTGACTTCTAAAGGCAGCTGAACTTCAATCTATAATAAATGGATAAAAATCATATTACTTCAAAAGTAAGATTCCCACATTTAAATACATTTCAATGCCATTCAGGCTTTTCAAAATGGATAATAGTAGCAGGAGCCTCAATGACGCTAGTGAGGATCATTTTTCAATAGCTTTCAGGAAGAGCTGAGATAGGTGCAAAGAGAGAAAGAGAAAGTTATTAAGAAGACAGTAAAAGAGACATACAGATTGAAGGATCAAAGGGAAGTAAAAGGAGCTTGAATAAATCCACTATGCAAAGAAAAGCTTTTTTTCTTTCTTTTCTTTTTTTTTTTTGCTGTGTTTTGTTTTTTTCTGGGGCAGCAGGAGGGCATGTGTGTTTAGACTCAGGCGTTTTTTTGGCTCCGCAAAGGGTATTCCATAGAAATGCACACACAACCTTGCTGTTTTTCTCCCTAAGTTTTTGTTGCAGAATATAGACAAAAATGCAAATATATAGATCAAGACTCAAGAACACATGACAAAGTTACAAATACACAGAGTACACACTCACAAATATCCATATGCACATACACCCAGCACAGTGTTAACACTGATGCGACATAAATCCTGTGGATCAGTACAAAGCCACAGCGGCATAGTGTGCATTTTATGTGCAAACACGTTTGTCTAAAAATCAATTTGTCAGACACTGATGTATGTTAAGAGGTTACGCAACACTGTTCTCTGTCAGTTCACAAAGGAAGTGTCAGCCTTTTATACCCTGCCAAGGACAATCCTTTGCTGCTGTTAACACAGAAGTCGTGTTTTTTTATGGATCAGGAGCTTTCTGCGGTTAATTAGGTACACACAGTTGCACAAATACTATGACAAACACAGACGCATAGGAGCTCGAGAAAAAGACAATAAAAATCTGTATTTTAAATTCCCCTCTGCATATTCCTGCTTGCCTTTAAAAACCTTAAAGTTGGGGAAACTCAAATCAACAGAAGGTTACAGCTTCAAAATTTCAAGGCTTTGACTAAATTTGACTGAAGGCAGAACTGCATTAAAAGGGATCATTTGTTCAGTATATTAATTTGCTCCCTAAATCATGATCAGGGTCCACTTTTTTTATGTGATCAGTGTTATCAGTACAGCACAGCCTTAGTGGTTAAAAGATGACCAGAGGACACCTTTTTGGCCCTGGTAGAAGTAGCACATTACTATAGGTAACTGTAAATATGTCAGGTTTTGGGGTATTTTTATTAGTACCTTTTCTACTCTTACTATATATGTGTGTATATATATATATATATATATATATATATATATATATATATATATATATATATATATATATATATATATGTGTGTGTGTGTGTGTGTGTGTGTATATATGTATGTATATATATATATATATATATATATATATATATATATATATATATATATATATATATATATATATATGTGTGTGTGTATATGTGTGTGTGTGTGTGTGTGTATATATGTATGTATATATATATATATATATATATATATATATATATATATATATGTGTGTGTGTATATGTGTGTGTGTGTGTGTGTGTGTGTGTGTGTGTATATATGTATGTATATATATATATATATATATATATATGTGTATATGTATATGTGTGTATATATATATATATATACACACTACTGCTAAAACATTTGCTAATAAGGACACGATATAAGTTGCAGGCGATCCAAGTGCCAGTGTCCTATGACAACCATTATTGGTTAAAAAGTTTTACATGCATGTAAGTGCATGCATGGGATCTATAGGATTATAATTGTTTTAATTGATATCTAATTAATTCCATGGTCAAATAGCTGAGGGTTAATTCCTTTTTGAGACTGATTTTTGACTATAAGACTGATTGAAATGGACTGGTATCATCTGCATCCTTTGTTGTAGTATATATCTCTGTTTTTGACTGAATTCATAAGTGGAACACTATTACTAATAATACTTTCAAGATCCATACTTTATGGCGTTTAAATTTAGAGCTAGGTTCTTCCATTTTAATGAACAATTTAAAGTCCCTTAAAAAGCTGCTGTGATTGAAAAGGGCCAATACATACGAGTGAAGGATATCTTTGTTCAAAAAAATGATACACAGGAAAAGTGATGAAAAGATTTTGAGCAAACTAACATAATGAAAAGATGAGAATCCTTGATTTTTTTTTCAGTGCATATTTTACTGAAAGAAACGATTCAGTCCAAAGACCTTGTTGACGTGACATTTTCCAAAAAAATATTTTGCAGTGCAAGTAAGTAGAGCACTTAACAGCAACTGTGCTGCTGGCACAATGAAAGTTGATGATCGTCCAGAGTTACCACCTGTGCAAAGAGCACATATTTTCTATCTACAGCCCTGCTCGTATTGGAAATATCTCTTCTTTTTTTTTTCCAACCATATTACTGAGGGCCAATTATTTTCCCAGTCCAGTTCAGCATAGCATCAGGCTGCATGTAAGGTGATTATGGCTAATGGTAGTCATTTTGTTTGGCCATAATGTGGCACTGCTGGGTAATTGAAGGTGAGTGCAGGGTTGAGAGAAGGCTTTTCTAAACCTTATGCTCTTAAGGCAGATTGAACCTCTGTGCTCTTTTTCAGCCACATCTTGACTGCCTGCTTACACAGCTTATATTCAAGTCTACTGGTCTCTCAGACATACTTCCTTTTGACTGAGGAGCCACAGCTAAACCCAGCATACCAGACCTTTTCGGCAGTTAGTTGGCTCAGTTTGCTTTAATGACTGGGATCCTTTTCAGTTTTTTATTTTCTTCATTCAGTAAGGCTTAGTGTGAAAGGGTATAGGAACATACTAAAAATACCAATATAAAAAAAAAAAATGGTTTCAGATGAAAATGCAATGAGCAAATGAAAATGCATAGTAGGAATATCTCCAGGATTTATTTTATTTTATTTTATTTATTTTTCTTGGCATTCTGAAGAAACTAGGTTGAGGTGTCTGGAGCCCTTATCCTTATCAGGATCAGGGGGTACATCATGGACAGGTCACCAATGATGGTACATGTCTAACACAGATACAGACAACCATTCGCACTCACATTCACAGCTATGGGCAATTTATAGTCACCAATAACCTAACCCCACTAATTGCATGTCTGGACTGTGGGAGGAAACTGGAGTACCTGGAGAGAATCCACGCAAACATGTGGAGAACGTGCAAACTCCACAGAGAAAGGGCCTAGTGAGATTAAATCTGTATTTTTTTCTTATATTAACAAAACCCCCAACAAACCTCTTTGCTACCATATTGCATTTTCAGATTCGTAGGTTGGATTCAAGAATGTGTTGGCTTATTATTTTTAGTAATAATATTATTAGTAGTAGTGGTTTCTTATATCAGGAGTAACTGACAAACATGTGATTTTTGACAGCTTTGAAATGGAGACATTTAACTAGTATAACTCACATATTATTAGCTTTAATTTTTATTTCAATGCATCAGGCAAAAGTCATCAATACTAACAAACTGAATAACAGTACACAGCAAACTGGCAAACAAGGATCTGAAGTTGATGCTCCTTTTTCTGGAAAGAGAAGTAGGAGAAGCTTTCTGGCCACCTGTTTCTTTCTCTCTCAGTTGCTAACTTGCTAAGATAAGACTCAATTTTTGTTAAATAAGAAATTCTCATGAAGCAAAATATTCTGTGTGCTGACTTCACAGATCACAGTTTAAGTAACTCATGTACAAACAAACACCCACCCACACACAGTTATCTCTGTTTGACTATGGTGTCTCTATGTTACAAAGAGGCAGGCTTTCGTGCACATACACACACAGTTATGAGGAGTTTGTGAATAAGTGATTTCTGGCCTTGTGTCATGAGAAGGGAGGTGAAATGAGGTAAACCGCTGGGATACTGTCTAGACCAGATGATCTCTGTGACCCGCAGTAGATATACATTCTGCTGGTGCTCTTTCTCTTCCGTCATTTATCGCCCTTTATTTCCCTTTCCTTCTCCATTTTTGTTTTTTTGTCATTCTTTTCATCTCTTCTTTTCTGGATTTCAAAGTCTTCTAAGCTGATTTTGTAATCACAATCAGCGAACTGCACTTTAATTAATGACATGATGCTTATATAAGAAATATATTCAATTTTTTTCTCCCCTGTCATTTTTATCCTTTGTCGCTCATCACTCAGACCCACTAAGGCTTTAAAAAAGTATGCATCCACGCACTTGGCATGTCATAAGGTGAAAGACATGGAAATACTGCCAGTCCATCACAGGGCTAACATACAGAGGCAGGCAACCACATACTCTCGCATGCATGCCAAGAGCCAGTTTGGAAGGAGGACTGTGGCAGGAGGAAACCTGCACAGGGTGTTACACCCCGGCCTAGGCAACCGGAGTGCAACACGAAAAAAGTAAAAATAAAGAAAAAAAAAAAACACACACACAAAAAACCCCCACTAAAGCTCACCACCAAAATCCCAAAACGAAAGTATCGACAAATCTATTTACAACAAACTATTTATTTACAACAAAACACCAAACAATTTACAACACGGGGGAGCTCGCGACCATGACACACTGAAACACAGGGTTTAAATACCTAGAGGGAGCAATCAGGAAAATGGACAACAAGAGGGAAACACAGCTGGGGCAACTCAGAACTGACGAGACAGGGAAACGTAAACTGAAAAGACTAAGATAACACAGACTTTCAAAGTAAAACAGGAAACACATAACAGTCACGCCAAAAACAACACACTGACAACACCGAAACGTAACAGTTCCCCCCACCCAAAAATCAAACATTTAACACCAAGTGAAAAGTTTGATCCAGACAGACGAAGCCGACGAAGGCTGGAGCGGTCCCTCGGACCCTCCAGCGAAGGCGGATGAAGGCTGGAGCGGTCCCACGGACCCTCCAGCGAAGGCGGATGAAGGCTGGAGCGGTCCCACGGACCCTCCAGCGACGACAAAGGCTGGGGCGATCCCACGGACCCTCCCCTAAGCGAAGGCAGACGAAGCTGATGAAGGCTGGAGCGGTCCCACTGACCCTCCAGCAGACGACGAAGGCTGGAGCGGTCCCTCGGACCCTCCAGCGAAGGCGGATGAAGGCTGGAGCGGTCCCTCGGACCCTCCAGCGGAGACGGACAGCTGAAGCGAAGGCAGACGAAGATGATGAAGGCTGGAGCGGTCCCACTGACCCTCCAGCAGACGACGAAGGCTGGAGCGGTCCCTCGGACCCTCCAGCGAAGGCGGATGAAGGCTGGAGCAGTCCCACGGACCCTCCAGCGAAGGCGGATGAAGGCTGGAGCGGTCCCACGGACCCTCCAGCGACGACAAAGGCTGGGGCGGTCCCCGGACCCCCCAGCGAAGGCAATCCCGGACGAGCCCCCATATGTTACACCCCGGCCTAGGCAACCGGAGTGCAACACGAAAAAAGTAAAAATAAAGAAAAAAAAAAACACACACAAAAAAACCCCACTAAAGCTCACCACCAAAATCCCGAAACGAAAGTATCGACAAATCTATTTACAACAAACTATTTATTTACAACAAAACACCAAACTATTTACAACATGGGGGAGATCGCGACCATGACACACTGAAACACAGGGTTTAAATACCTAGAGGGAGCAATCAGGAAAATGGACAACAAGAGGGAAACACAGCTGGGGCAACTCAGAACTGACGAGACAGGGAAACGTAAACTGAAAAGACTAAGATAACACAGACTTTCAAAGTAAAACAGGAAACACATAACAGTCACGCCAAAAACAACACACTGACAACACCGAAACGTAACAAGGGGCACATGTAAACTACATAACAACAGTGCTAACCCCTCTGTCATCAGAATCAGAAAGGGTTTTATTGCCAAATGTTGAGCAGGTTTACAACATTAGGAAATTGCTGTGGTGCGTAGTGCAAACATACTGTCATAAACGCTTAAATGGATATAAAAATAAAAATAAGAAGAAGAATTAAAAGTGCTAAGTAGATAGATATATACATGAGTGCAGGTGGTGATCAATGCCAAACATGGTTTGAAAACTGCTATTCACAAACGCTGTCCATCTAATCTGACTGAGCTGGAGCTGTTTTGCAAAGAAGAATGGGCAAAAATTTCAGTCTCTAGATGTGCAAAGCTGGTAGAGACAGACCCTAAAAGACTGGCAGCTGTAATTGCAGCAAAAGGTGGTTCTACAAAGTATTGACTCAGAGGGCTGAATAATTACGCACATCCCACTTTTCAGTTATTTATTTGTAAAAAAATGTTTGGAATCATGTATGATTTTCGTTCCACTTCTCACGTCTACACCACTTTGTGTTAGTCTTTCACGTGGAATTCCAATAAAATTGATTCATGTTTGTGGCTTTAATGTGACAAAATGTGGAAAAGTTCAAGTGAGCCGAATACTTTTGCAAGCCACTGTATGTGTACCCTCTTCCCTTCAAGGCCAATTTTACTATACATCGTTTGTTGACTGGCAGACATATTAGGGCTCAAGGGATCTCTTTATTTCTTTTCATTTTCCACTCTTTCATCCGCTGATTGCTGTCTGCATTTCTATCATTTTTTTTGCTTTCCATTTCATCCCTCCTCCCCTGGACAGCTCAGTTGCACTTGTATTTTCCATCTTTTATGTTAACGGCTTACTGTTCTTCTGCCGGCTATAATGTGTTTCAAATATCTGAGCAATTTTTCATCCATACCGAAGAGAATTTCACTTGCCAGGATGTGCAGCAGTGAAATAGAGTTGAACTTGACCTTGTGCTTCATTGAAAGAAATAAAGAGGAAGAGAACTAAAGAGATAAACTTACCAGCCACAGCTTTCTTGCTTTTTTAAAATGCTCGCTGCTAAGATTTCTGTCTCCAAACTGCATGAGAGTGTTTCCAGCTCTTGAACTTTAGTGCTGTAATGTTTGCAGAATGTGTTATTTGCATTTTAAGAACCTGTGCATTTACAAAGACATGCCTGATATAACAGATGTTTCTTCATGCTAGGATGTGTAGCTAGAAGAAAACGATTGAATCATGGTAGGCATATTTAAAATGAAATGCTGTATTTAATGAATGTAAAATGAGTTGCATCATTACGTTGTAACGCGGAACAGTGGACTACGATAGGGATAGAATAAAGCAAGAATGGCATGTCTGCTACTTATTTCCAACTACAAATGTCCAAGTAGAAAATAATGGTTATATTTTATAGTGTGTATTGTTTAGCATAATTTCAATTTCCGTTTGAATAATAGTTTGCCTACTCTAATTACAGTGACTGTGCCTGTGTTGGCCGATGCATGCCCAGTGAATAAAAGCAGAATTAGATTTTTTATTTCTCTGTAAATACAGATATTCGGTTGCTGCTAATAAAGCCACTTCTTTCATATTACTTGGAAAAAAATATTGTGGATGACAGTCATTTTTGTGAGGCCAAACCACGGGCATACAAAAAATCCTAACTGACTGTGAGATATAATTTAAAGCAATCTAAATTTATAATATGCAGTATATAATGAACATAGTGGTGGTCATGCCTGTGATATTTAATTGCACATACTGTAACAAAAAGGCCAAGCTTTTAATCCTGGAAGACTACAGAGCTAAATGGGAACATTTTGCCTTTGAAAAAGGGTATACAATATAGATTTAAAGGCAGAAAGATGGGCACACTAGTTTTGAAGATGGAGTTAAGTGCTAACACAGTGATACTTTGACTCGAAGTCATCCATAACTGAGTCTTAATAAAGTCACAGGGTGGGAGGAGGGAACTTTATATAGCACACTGCCAAGCATGAAGGACTGCATTAACATACACACTCACCGACAGCATAAACGGCCTTCACACACACGCATTCACACACACCTCACTCAAATCAATCCCTCTCTCTCACACTGTCAACACACACTAGCTGTGCACACCCAGCTCCGTCCTTATATCTGTCTGTCACACACATACAACCTTGTGCCTGTGGGGTCAATAAATCTCCCCATTAGCATTGAGATGTCTTCATCATAGTCAGTGTTGTGGAGCTACTGCTATGACTCTATTTCATGCCTGGCTTAATGCATATTTGACCTTGGTGAGTTTAACATGTACGCACACGTGCATGCGCCTACAGACGCGCACGCATGCACACACACACACACACATGCAAAACAGCGAGTACTGAAAGGTACATACACATCCATTTACAGTATATAAAATTAAAATTATTTTGTCCTGAGCACGCATACCCAAATACGACCTTGTGAAAGACCTGCCCAGCAGCTTCAGTCTTCATTATTTAGTTTCTGGAAAACCTTAAAACTATTATTAAATTTAAAGTGAAACATTAACATGCACATAGTTATTTCAAGAAAACATATTCAAAACATGGCCATAAAAAACACAACGGAACACAGCCGACAAATCATTAAGTGCAAAAGATTCGTAAGGTGGGACTGAAGACAGCTATGAAGAGGGGAAAGGCAGTTGGTATAGATGACATACCTGTGGAGGCACAGAGATGTCTAGGAAAGAAGGCAGTGACTGTTTTGCCTGTCTGAAATAGAGATGTGGTGTTTTATTTGATAGTGTTGATAGAGAAATACAGAGAAAGTCAGATGGAGTTGCACTGTGTCTTTGAGGATCTAGAGAAAGTATATGATAGGGAAGAGAGGAACTGTGAGGAAGTGAGCAATGGCAGAGTATGTGAGGGTCGTGCAGGACACGTATGAGGACAGCAAGACAGTGGTGAGGTGTGTGGTTGGAGTAACAGATAGGTGTAAGGTGGGGGTGGGATAACATGGCTCTGCTCTGAGTCCCTTCTTGTTTGCTACGGTAATGGACAAGTTGACAGATGAGGTCAGGAAAGAGTCTTCATGGACTTTGATGTTTGCAGATGACACTGTGGTCTGTAATTAGAGTAGGGCACAGGTGGAAAAGGGTGGAGGTATGCACCTACGAAGAGGAATGAAATAGGGCTGGGCAAAACAATTATTTTCCTAATTGATGAATCTAGCGAATAATTTTTCAGTCCAATTCTATTTTGATTTGATTATCGATTATCTCCCCATTATTTGACTTGTATAGCAATTTCACATTTACTAACTTATGTATCTCAATGAAAAACACAAATTTCTTCATTTGAATACCTTTTAATAAAAACATTGCAAAATAAAGTTGTAGTAGTAGTACAATCTTATATTAGAGATAGCATTTAACAAGAAATGAAATGTACAAACATATATAAAATTAGAAAAATTAAAAGCATCCATCCATCTTCATCCGCTTTATCCGAGGCCAGGTCGCGGGGGCAGCAGCCTAAGCAAAGAGGCCCAGACCTCCCTCTCCCCAGCCACCTCCTCCAGCTTATCCGGGGGAATACCAAGGCATTCCCAGGCCAGCCGAGAGATATAATCTCTCCAGCGCGAACCAAGCTCTTGCAACGGTTGTATAGGGATCGAATGGCCCGTAGCAATGGGCCAGACACCCCATACTCCCGCAACACCTCCCACAGGACACCCCGAGGGACACGGTCGAATGCCTTCTCCAAGTCCACAAAACACATGTAGACTGGTTGGGCAAACTCCCATGCACCCTCAAGTATCCTCGAGAGGATAAAGAGCTGGTCCAGTGTTTCGCGACCAGGACGAAAACCGCATTGTTCCTCCTGTATCCGAGGTTCGACTAGCGGATGAACTCTTCTTTCCAGCACCCTGGCATAGACTTTCCCAGGGAGGCTGAGGAGTGTGATCCCCCTGTAGTTGGAACAAACCCTCCGGTCCCCCTTCTTAAAGATGGGGACCACCACCCCGGTCTGCCAGTCCACAGGTACTGCCCCTGATCTCCACGCAACATTGCAGAGGCGTGTCAACCAGGACAGCCCTACAACGTCCAGAGCCTTCAGGAACTCGGGGCGGACCTCATCAACACCAGGGGCTCTGCCACCAAGGAGTTGTTTAACTGCCTCAGTGACCTCGTCCCCGGAAATTGGCGGGTCATTCCCCTCATCCCCAGACTCTGCTTCCTCCTCGGAAGACGTGTCAGTGGGATTAAGGATGTCCTCGAAGTATTCCTTCCACCGCCTGACAATTTTCTCAGTCGACGTCAGCAGCGCTCTGCCAGCACTATACAATGTGCAGGTAGAGCACCGCTTTCCCCTCCTGAGACGCCTGACGGTTTGCCAGAATCTCTTCGAGGCAGTCCGAAAGTCTTTTTCCATGGCCTCTCCAAACTCCTCCCACACCCGAGTTTTTGCTTCAGCCACTGCCCGAGCCGCATTCCGCTTGGCCTGTCGATACCTGTCGGCTGCCTCCGGAGTCCCACAGGCTAACCAAGCCCGATAGGACTCCTTCTTCAGCCTGGTGGCTCCCTTCACCTCTGGTGTCCACCATTTGGTTCGGGGATTACCACCACGGCAGGCACCAACCACCTTGCGGCCGCAGCTCAATGCAGCAGCTTCGGCAATGGAGTGGCTGAACATGGTCCATTCGGACTCAATGTCCCCAGTCTCCCTCGGAATGCTGTTGAAGCTCTGCCGGAGGTGTGCGTTGAAGATCTCTCGGACTGGGGCCTCTGCTAGACGTTCCCAGCACACCCTCACTACGCGTTTAGGTGCACCAGGTCTGTCCAGCGTCCTCCCCCGCCACCTGATCCAACTCACCACCAGGTGGTGATCAGTTGACAGCTCAGCCCCTCTCTTTACCCGAGTGTCCAGAACATATGGTCGCAGGTCTGGTGATACGATTACAAAATCGATCATCGACCTACGGCCTAGAGTGTCCTGGTGCCACGTGCACTTATGGACACTTTTATGTTCGAACAGGGTGTTCGTTATGGCCAAATTGTGATTAGCACAGAAGTCCAATAACAAAGCACCGCTCGGGTTCAGATCAGGGAGGCCGTTCCTCCCAATCACGCCCCTCCAGGTCTCGCTGTCGTTACCCACGTGAGCATTGAAGTCTCCCAGCAGGACAACAGAGTCTCCACCTTCCACCTTCCTGCACCCCCCCCCCCCCCCCCCCCCCACCAGGGACTCTAAGAAGGCTGCGTACTCCGAACTGCCACTCGGCGCATAAGCGCAGATGACAGTCAGGACCCATTCCCCGACCCTAGGGCGCAGGGAACAAACCCTCTCGTCCACCGGGAAAAACCCCAACGTACCGGCAGCAAGCCGAGGAGATATTAGAATATCCACCCCAGCCCGCCGCCTCTCACCAGGGGCAACTCCAGACTGAGACAGAGTCCAGCCCCTCTCCAGGAGACTGGTTCCAGAGCCCGAGCCATGCATAGAGGTGAGCCCGACTATTTCTAGCCGGTACCTCTCAACCTCACGCACTAACTCAGGCTCCTTCCCCACCAGAGAGGTGACATTCCATGTCCCTATTGCCAGTCCGCCAGGGCCTCCGCTCCTGGCTGCCACCCGGCACACAATGCACCCAACCCCTATGGCGCCTCCTGCGGGTGGTGGGCCTGCGGGAGGATGGGCCCATGTCTCCTGTTCGGGCTGTGCTCCTCTTCGGGCTGTGCCCGGCCGGGCCCCATGGACTAAGGCCCGGCCACCAGACGCTCGCCCTCGGGTACCCTCCCCGGGCCTGGCTCCAGGGCGGGGCCCCGGTAACCCTATCCCGGACAGGGTAAACTGTTCCCTCGATATTCTTTTCATAAGGGTCTTCTGAATCGCTCTTTGTCTGGTCCCTCACCCAGGACCAATTTGCCATGGGAGACCCTACCAGGGGGCAAAAGTCCCCAGACAACATAGCCCCTGGGATCCCTGGGACACACAAACCCCTCCACCACGATAAGGTAGCGATTCAAGGAGGAGCAAAACATTTAAAATAATTAGCAGCAATGGTGTCTTTAAACAAACAAAATGTAACATTCACTTTGCTTTCTGAAAAAAAGTGCTCTTCATTCACAAACAAAATCCATTTTGTTGCAGTTTTCCACGTTTGTTTTGTGTTGCCGCTACTCGCTGCCGCCATGTCTGTTTTGAAAGTGACGACGCATCGACGCACATTTTTTTACGTCGACGTATTTTACGTGTCGACGTAATCGATTACATTGACGCGTCGTCCCAGCCCTAGAATGAAAGTCAATAGAAGGAAAGAGCAAGAAAGAATATATGTGTGTGAATGGGAAAGAGACGAGTGGAAATGTGCACATGCAAAAAATAAAGTCAAGGCAAATGAGTGTCAATACTTGGGGTCAACCGTCCAAAGCAACTGACAAGAGAGGTGAAGAAGGTTGCTAGGCAGGATGGAGTAGGTAGAGAGGTTATTTGGGGTTATTTTGGGGTTGAGAGTGAAAGTGAAGTTTTACAAGATGGTAGAGAGACACGTAATCATTTATGGTTTTGGGACAGTGGCACTAATAGAGTTGAAAACTTAGTATATCAGACCGAGATGGGTTGTACATGTGCAGAGAAGGGAAAGTGGATATAATGAACAAAAATGTTGCATATGGAGCTGCCAGGTAGGACAAGAAGAGCAAGGCTTCAAAGCAGGCTGCTGGTTGTAGAGGATATGCAGAGGGCTGGTGTGACAGAGAGGATGGTAGGGATAGGATGATGGAGGAAGATGAGCTGCTGTGTTGACCCCTAAAGGGAGCAGCCAGAAAAAGAAGAGTCATGCCGTTTCACATTACAACCCACAAAAGTGAGACAGAACAGTTGAGACTGAAAGTATCGGCATATAAGCCATGTTACCCCATCACTCAACAAAATGTTTATTTATTAAAGCTATGGTGAGAAGATATCACAGCTCAGATAATCTGACACAGACGTCACACAACAAATTCAGTTTCTTTCTTCTCTTTTTTTCATACTGTCCTTTACTCCTCTCACTATTGCTTTTTACTCAGTATACATGCAACCCCAATTCCAAAAAATCAGGACAGTGGGAAACATAAATCGAGATGTGTTGTTACCATCAAATTTACAATGAGCAAGTACTTTTCACGAAATAGTAAAATGCCACAGTTGAAACATCTGATACGTTTTGTGTATTTATGAAATTTGCTGATTTTTACGTTCTGTTTTTATTCAACCATCCAAACGTTTCCTGAGTTGGGTTTGCAGATAGTCTTCTCTCTTTGCTCCCTCTTTTGGTGTCTTTCTGTTTTGTCCATTTGTAAATTTTCCCTTAGAGAAAATATCACGTTTTACTTGGTTGGCTGAGGTGCAAAAGGTGACTTGTACAGCTCTAAAAAGAGGAAGTAACTGCTGAAAACAAATAAAGGTTCTATTAAGTAGTCACACCGGAGCATTCTGCTTGTTTATTCTAGTGAAGAATGAATACAACAGCTATGTTTTAGGTTCCCACATCCTTGCAGATGTATTATGCCCAACCTGAAAATATAAATTGTTTGTTTTTTTGTTCGAGTCACAGCTCAGTCCCCTGAACTCTCATTTATCCCTCCACCTGTGCTCACTATTAGACACCACACATTCATCCAATGAATTCTGTCATTACCCCTAATGAGAACAGATGTTTAATTTAAGTGTCCTAGCATTCTGTTCACCAATCAGGGATAAGTTACTTAACACCTTTACTTCATAACATGTCACTTAAAGGAGGAATGATTGTTTTTTTAAGTGTCTACATATGGTACAGGGCAGAATGTCTGTACTTGGTGTAAATGTTGCTAATATCTCTGCCCGTCTCACTTCCATCTATGGCTCTCTCTCTCTAACAGATAGTAGCCAGCCTTCCCTTTCCCAGCCCTCTTTGACCCTGCAGAGTTTTCCCTATGGAGGATGCGAGTCGGTGGAGATCTCCTACCAGAGTGGTATGTGGACTGTTTTAAATAGTCCCTCAGTTAGGTGGTCCCTTTCTTTGTTTGGAGGTATAACATTGACATATCAGGTAAATACAGAAAAAAAATGTTTTCACAGCCACCTACATATTTGACAATTTGTAAAACGTACTATATATCTCAGATTTGAAAAAGAAAAAAGGAGGAAAAAACATTGCAGTCATGTAGTCGTCTAGGAGTTAAAGAGTTCTGTGTGTTCTGTTTAGTTTTTTTGAGTAAGTTTTTGTTCATTGAGCAAATTTAGGGTAATTTAGAGAATGGATCGGAATTTCTCAGAATCAGAATGAATGAACTTCATAAAGAGGGAAATGCAATTTGGTAGAACAAGTTTCAGGATCCTTGCATTAATGCATTCATCCACCCACCCACTCACCTTCCCACGTACTTGTTATTCATCTTTGTGTTTATGCACTCATTTTTCTCTCTCTCTGTAAAACGTTTCTGTTCCTGCAGGTCAGTTCCAAGCAGGCCAGTTTCAACCAGCTATTCGAGTAGCAGACCTCCTCCAACACATCACCCAGATGAAATGTGGCCAAGGCTATGGTTTTAAGGAGGAATATGAGGTGAACACACATACGCACAGGAACTTACTGAGAGTGACAGTAATGCTTCTAGTAGTAATAATGTCAAAGGTCATAGCTATAGCTTAGCAGTAGCAGTTTAGCAGTAAATTGGAAATATGAGTGGCCTCATTTGCAAAAGTAGTCTGAAATGTTCTCTCACTGTTGTTGCTGCCAAGTTGTGTGACAACTGTGTGTTGGTCTTTTTTTGTTCCTGAATAAGAGTGTGAGATTGAATTTAGTTTAATGCAAAGGCAAGTTATCAATTATTAACTCTTCATCTCATCAATATTTGAAAATTGAACAAGCAGACGCTGTAGTAAACTTTTTTCTTTGCATTTGCTGCTGCTTTTCTTTTTAATTAGTTTTTTCTGTTTTTTTTACTTAGCGAAAACCAATGCCTAATCTTTTCTCTTACATTTTCAGCAAGTTTTTCTTTAGTTTTCTTTTACTCAAACTATCAGTCTTTCCTTTATTGCTCTGCTTTGAAATACCATCCATGCTTTAATTTTTAGCATTTTCTTTCACTTCTGTTCCTCACTTTTTGCCATCAATTCTCTTTTAATGACATTCTGTTGTGCGGTCTCTTCATACACAAGTGGAGCATTATCTGTCTGTCTCTGCCGACTGTTTGTTTAGAGCACAGTTTATCACATATAGACATTTTCATAATCATTCTTTGTCACTGGCGCTCTGCCATACCCTCATTTTACTCCCAAATCCAGATTCTCAGATTTCATTCATTTATTCCACTACCAATCTATTCTTCCTTACTGTCTTTATTTTATTTTCCCTTCATTTGCCTCATCTCTGTCACTAGAAATAAATCTTTGAAAAGGCATGAGAGAGACTCTATTTTTCCTCTATCTCCTTCAACCTCCCACTCTCATAAGAATGAATATTTTCTATTACTGACTCTGCTTGCGTGTTGAAAATTGTCCCTCCGTGATACCGTACGTTATATTTTCATTTGCTTCCTGTCATTTTGGTTTAAACCCACTGATACGTTTCAGGGGAGAGCAAATGTGATTTATTGTTGAATGTGTGTATGCCTCTGTGTGTGTGCATTAGAGCGAGAGAGAGGGAGAGAGAGAAAAAGAGCTGATAGCTACCAGGTCTATCTATTTAATCTCAGAGATTAAAAGGAGACACTAGACAGCATAGAGGGCCCCACCTCTAACTTTTTCAGTCATTTCATCAGATTTTGAGGTAGTTTTAAAAGACAATGTACCATTTAATGTATGTTTCATGTTATTTAAATGTCACAACAACTTTAGTCCTGTCAATCCTATGGTTAATCAAAACTTATATATAAGTAACGTCAACACCCTCTTCTATCATTCCCTGTCCTTTCACCCGCAACCGTATAGTGTCTATAGCAAATTGAGTTTTCTAGAGGAAGCTACTAAACCCAGACAATTTCTCTCCAGCTGTCTCCAGTATTTTGGGTGTGCGTGTGTTTGTGTGTGTGTCCGTGTACGCGTGTGTCTTCATCTGTCACCGCAACCCATATGGAGCTTTCCTGTCCTTGTCTCTGCATGCGGTGTGACCTCCATTGTTGAAACCCATTAACCCCACTAACACCAACAGAAGCCACACTGTCAACATTTAGCTCCTCACTGGGATTACACCTTTTACTTCTAAAGTAATATTCCATATTGTTTGACACCTCATAGGGTGGACGAGTTAAGTAGCCATTATATCATTACCCTTCATGTGATGCAGTCCAAAAATATATAGTGCCCCTATTTCGGTGGAGAGTTTTTGGATGATGCAGATCAAAAGTGTAAATAATTAATTCCACCGTAATTATATTGTAAATGGAATATTTTATTTAATTGAACTCTTACTGCAGAAAAACCTAAAGCACCCACTCAGCAGTGCAAAGAGACTGTGTGTGTGGTCCACCCACTCAGTGATTTTATACAAAATGCTAATAATCCCAATCAGCAATATAATTCAAATAAGAAGAGTCTGATTAAAACTGTGTTATGTTTTCAGGTCAAGAAAATACAGCCAACCCACACCTCATGCAAATGTT
Organism: Mchenga conophoros; assembly: GCF_057382185.1. Taxonomy (NCBI): domain Eukaryota; kingdom Metazoa; phylum Chordata; class Actinopteri; order Cichliformes; family Cichlidae; genus Mchenga; species Mchenga conophoros. Next base: position 28,323,465 of record NC_140530.1, on the reverse strand, counting down.
CTCTCTCTCTTACACAGGCACACACGCACAATCTCACTCTCTTGCTCTCACATGGTATCACACATGGAGCTTCTAACTAACATTAGGACGACACAATTTTCTGTCTTTTTGGTAAATAAACATGAACTATGCAACAGTGGAAAGTCCTACTTACAGTCCACACACACACGCATTCTCACACGCATGCACAGACACACATATTGGACTCAGACGCATATGCCACTTGAAACAATCCATTTTCTGCTTGACTGAGCAACAAGTTTAGGTGTTTGTCTTTCTGTCACAATGTGTTTGTATTGTCTAGTTTGTGTGTGTGTGTGTGTGTGTGTGTGTGTATGTGCATGTCTGTGTATATAGGTCATAACGCTGTTCAAAAGTGAATGCTGTTGTCTGTTCTTAAGCTGTTAATGGACTAAAAAAGGACTGTCCTCTTGTCCCTGTAGTGAGAATGTGTGTTTGTGTGCCCATATGAATGAGCAGTACTAAAATAGTTCAGTGTCCATATGGCAGCCTTTGGGAGTTGGGGTTTGGTTGCTTAATGCAAACTTGAGAGTGATCTTATACATGTGCACGCACAGACACAGGCACACACACACACATTTTCAATAAATCATAGTACACATTCACACATACAAATATTTCAACGAATCTGTGCATAGACAAATGAGTAATGAGAATGCACAAATGCAATGACAAGCACACCCACACACACATACACATTTTGTCCTTGCCATGTTTGTAAGGTTTGTCACATAGGCCAGTATCACAGCAGGGAGTAAGAACAATCTGTCTTCTCTCCTCCAGCAAAGGGCTGAAAGGATAATGTCTTTCAGACCAAAGCAGCAGAACAATGAACTCAAAGTTTTTGTCTTTTTCAGCTTTTCTTCTATTTACCTGTGCATTTTGATTTCAAATATTTAAAAAAAAAAAAATCCAAAAACAAATAAAAAAAACATCTTCCCTCTTCTGTAAAGTTGAAGCTTGCTGGTAGTTGCCTTTTTTAATTCAGTGTAGGAATTTAAGCAGATTACCCCTGCCAGTAAAGCTGGAATGAGGTTATGTTTTCAATCCTGTCTGTTGGTCTGTTGATTAGATATCTCATATTTAGCTGAAATTTGGCAGAACAGTTACCTGGCTAAAGTAGTGATCCAGTTGGGATGGATAAATCTGGTATTATGCCATTAGAAAATATCTAACCAGAAGTTCTGTGGAAAGTCTAACTTTTTACATCCAGGTTGACAAATAATAATCACTGCCTTTATCCTTTTTTTCTGTGAGAGTGTAGTTATGTTTAAGCCACGGACTGTTGATTGTCTTTTCATTCATATTCATATTCATTTTACTGTTTCAACTTCTGCCAGCCCATGTGTCAGTATACAAGCTCTAGGCATCAGACCATATGTGCTTGCATATTTCTGTGTGTTCATACTCGAATATGAAACTATTTGTGTGTGTGTGTGTGTGTGTGTGTGTGTGTGTGTGTGTGTGTGTGTGTGTCTGTCTGTCTGTCTGTCTGTCTGTCTGCACATGCATGTGGACATGTGTATGTTTAGGCCCTGGCAGAGGGACAGACAGCACCCTGGGAAACAGCCAAGAAGGATGAGAACCGCAACAAGAATCGCTATGGCAACATCATCGCTTGTGAGTACTGCAATGACAGGAATGAATACTCCTGCAGTACTTTTTGCTGAATGTGGCTGTGTTACGCATTTAGTAAAGTTTGAACTGTAATCTGGCCTTGTGAGGTTTAGTGTGGTTTATTTTAGTCTTTATTTGATACTGCTTATTTTAATTTATTTATTTTAGCCATTTTTACCTTGGTGTTTGTTTTGACTGACTAATTTGGTTTGAATATTGGCTTAAATATGTAACCGTCTCTTCAGTTGGATTTTTCTACAGTACAAATATGTTTCTCCGTTAACTGTCCAGCCTGAAGCTTCACATTAGTTTGGTGTGCTGTGTTTCATTTGTAACCACAGGATTTCATTTATGAACCATTTGGTAAAATACAAATATCAAGCATTCAACCTTGCGGCTCCACCTCACACACCTTGCTCACACTCATACACGTGTCCTCCAGTGCATTTCAGAGCAGATCTCTGCTACTTGCGCACTTGTAAAGTGTATAATAATAATAATAATAATAATAATAATAATAATGATCATAATAAATTCTGCATGATGGCATTTTGGTTTCGGTTTGTTTAATAAGCAAGCATATGTATTGCTTTGTTTTTTTGCATTCCATCAATTTTTCTCTCTGCTTGCCCACCAGAACCCTCTCTGTGGTATAAGAGCACCTGATTTATAAATTAAGCCCTGAGTAATAATATGAATTCTATGAAATCAGATAAAAAAAAGTACACACTGCTGTACATACAGCACCACAGTGACTTGTGACAGAGAGTTTTACAATACCAATTACAATACCAGTAAATATAAATACATGGTGATGAAGGAGACTATTGTTAATATTTATATTTCCCAGAACTTCATAAGTCATATTTTCAGGGGTAACTTGCAGAGGAGCCAGATTTCTATGGGCCCCCTGTAGTTCCCACTTTGGGAAGTGGTCTCCTGTGATTGCTTTTGGATTGGCTCATATGCACGCATTAAACAAAAATAGAAACAAAACATCTGAACAAATAGTTGTCTCTGTGAAACTAATTGCATTGAGTGTGCTTGATGTATTAAAGCATTGCCACAAAATTCTCTTCCCTCTATGGCTGCTGTGAGGTTCTGTTTGTAGCTGAAATGCATCATCATCAAAACTGTTTGAATAACATCAATAGCAAGTTTTCATTATATTTAAAATTATTAGGAAGACAAACAGGTACAAAAATATGCTGCAGCATGAAGGAGGACACCCTCCTTTAGCTGCAGAACTCAAGTCCATATTTATGGGGCTCCATATGCCCTTAAAGTGTCCTTTACCTTTTTTGAAATTCAATTCAGTTTTATTTTCATTGTGCCAACTCACAACAACAGTCATCTCACGGAGCTTTATATTGTAAAGACGCTACAATAATATAAAGAAACCTCAACAATCAGACAATCAGACCTATGAACAAGTATTCCTCACTCCACCAAACTTTGGGTATGTCATCGATGGAATGGATGATAATGGATGGAATTATCTGGTGACTTGGTTTTGAACTGGGCTTTGAAAGATGTCCACTTGGGTCAACACACTGACCAGACCACTTTTAAGAAATGCTACTTATGATACGCTACTGCAATTATACTGAAACATTGATCTCTGACAGCAGAACCATTTAAATTAATGGGGGAATGAAGACAAAAACAAAAAACTCAAGACTGCATGTTAATATAGGACTTCAACTTTATTTATTTATTTATTTTTTTCAGCATCTGCTTCGCCAAAAAAAAAAAAAGACTTGGAAAAAAAAGATGGTTTTTTTGTGTAAACCAATATCAGATTTATCAGTCACATACTTAGAGTTTCTCTGGTCAGGCAGAACAATCTTCTTGGATTCTTAGCATGTCTTTTTTAAACTCAACATTTATGATAGCTTTTTTAATTTTTATTATATTTTTTTGGTCACCTTTGTCAGTGTCTGGATGCGACATAGCTTGATTATAAATGAAAGCGCTTGCTAGCCTTGCAACATTTATGCCTTTCTAACACTATTAAGATCAATCTCTTGGAAGAAGGCAGTGTTGCACTGGCACTTTCACCATTTTAAAATATATGATATTGTAAGCATGTCCCTTATTTTACTTGTGTCATTTTGTTTTGTTCAGAATTTCCAAATAACACAACATGAAACCATTGCAAGTGCTGCTATCTTGTTATCATTGCAATAATAAAGCGAAAGGATAATAAACTCACTATTGGTGCTTTTCTTTTGTTGGATGCTCTTGCTCATGTATGCTAAATTATTGGGGAAAGGCTTATAATCTTTAAAAGAAAAAAAATTAATTTAGAATTTTGATTTTAAGTTTATGCAGAAAGAAAACCATCTTTTGGCATATCGCCCCCCCCCCCCCCCCCCCCCCTTTTTTTTTTTTTTTTTTTAATAACACAATATCAAAGTCGACTAAAACTCATATCTCCATCTTTGGTAAGTCTGATACACATGTAAAAAATAACTCTGAATTTGCAGAGGGATTTATTTCAATCCTTGATGATCAAAGCCACCAGCCCCTATTTTATTCAGAGAGAAGGGTTTTTTTTCTTAACATTTATTTTGGAGCGTAGACAGAGTGCTGTAATGATATTCAGATTGGGGACCATACGATATGTAACGTAAATGTGATTGTGTTTGGTCATTAGAGTTAGCATGTGAATGTGTGTGCATGAATGATGTTTGTCTGATTGGATGTTCTGTAGAGGAGTGTTTGTGTGCTTGCTGGTTAAATTGTACATTGCAACCTCAGACCTCTATTAGGTTTGAACAAGAGAAGCATATTGTTTGGCTAAAGTTTTAATAAGCTCCTTATGGGTGTGTATCTACATGTTTTAGCATGTGTGGCTTTGCCTTACCCACATGGCCAGTATGATCCAGAAGATTATTTTTGAAAATCTAAGTGTGTGTGTGTGTGTGTGTGTGTGTGTGTGTGTGTGTGTGTGTGTGTGTGTGTGTGTGTGTGTTGGCCACTCAGATCAGTGTGCACGTACATATCTCATTACAGGGGTTTAGATGTCAAGGCAAAGACACTGTTGTAACCTGAAGGCTTTAAAATGAAACACTGTGCTGAAATGAAATAGCCTGTCAAGGACTTGATAGCCAACAGGAATTATGATAAATTTGCTATTAGTATAAATCCTTTAATTACAAGGACCTAGTAATGGAAACTGTCCATCTTGCTTTCTGTGATTATACAAAGGCTCATTTTCTTGGGAAAATGTTTCAAAAGGCCGTAGGGGAAATGACTTTTTTCTGTATCTTTATGAGAACAAGGAATGTGTTGAGAGACAGAATAACTGGCTAACGATCAAACTTTAAAAACGAGTAAAAGGTTCTTCCATCATTTTAAACTTTGACTTGCCTTCTGAAACCAATTATTTGCATTTTGCTTTGAAGCTCACAAGTTTAACAAAGTTCATAAACACATATAGTTCTGCTTGTTGGACTTTGATTAAATTTGAATCCATTCAAGCTTAAACATAGTTTATATTACACATGATGCTGAGACCACAAGACAGCTTTTTAGCACAGTTGTGCAGCGCTGCATCCCATTCACCACTCCAAACTCAATCAGCAATCAGTTTTCAGTGAAGCCCTATAAGTGGCAGCAGGAAGGGGTTTATGTTAAGACTCACCAAATTAGGAGTTCAAGTGACATCTATGTTTATCAGTTAACATCTGATCTCATTGTCTCAGAGGTCGTTTCGGTGTCATCACGGTGACAGCATCTCTAACCCAAACAAATGCCCATTGAACCTTCACAGATCACTGTGAATGGAGCCTAAGTTTGTGGTCTGGCTTTGTGAGATTTAAGCCAACATTCTAGTTCTAAGCTTTTAAATCTCTTCTGAGGCAGCTGTGATAATTGTTCCATCCTTGTGAGGACGTTTCCTTATGTGTGACTTCTCAGCAGCACTCTCTCTCCTTTCCACATACACACACTAATGCGTACTTTTACCACCTCTTTTTTCCTCTCTCGTTCTCTCTCTGGAACAGTTTGGAAAGGGCTGATTCGAGTTGAAGTGTTAACACACTCTTCCTCCGGCCATCTGCCAATGCAAACGGTTGATGCCATGTTTGAAATCCCTTCAGCACACTAAATAAATGTTAATCTACCAGCCTCCTGTCCTCCTATCTACTCAACACTTTCCCTCCTCTCCCCACTTGTTCTCATAACTTCCTTTCCTCAACACTCGGTTTTTGCAATTCCTTTTTCTCTCTTCCCAATCCCTTTTCATCTGTCTTCTACAATCTCATTTTTCCTTTCTTCCCTTTTCTCACCAATCAACCTCTTTTCACCTCCTTGTTCTTCATTTTACTTTTTCTTTACTCCTTTCCCTCCGTCTATCACCTCCCACTGCACTTTTCTCGACATGTCGTCTCCTTTCACCTCACCCTTTCTCCCTTTTTTGGAAATTTTAACCATATTTTTATCTCCAATTTAAATTCACTTCCCCTTTTCTCTCCCTTCTCTCTTCAATCCAGTCATGTTTTTCTCATTTCATCTTTTTTCACCTTTCCTTTCTTCCTCTCTTTTTCCGTGATTCTATCCAATCTGTTCACCCTCTCTGATCAACATTGACAGTTTATGGGTTGAGGCAAGGCGCAGTAGTGTTTCCTCATTATAGGCATCTGTCTGCTTCTATTTCCTCCTCCCTCCTTTGCACCCTTCTCCTCCGCTTTGCTTCTTTTTCCTTTCTTTTCCCTCTTAGCTCTCAGTTCTACCCATATGGTCATTCATAATTCAACAGAGACCTTTCTTTAAACTAAAATGCATATGTGCAAAAAGGAGTTGTGTGTACTAGTGCATTATGCAGTGCAGCCTTGCACAGCTTCATTAACAGACCTTAAAATAAAGAGTTATATTTTTTTAAGCTTTTTGTAACTTTCAGACAAACCTTTAGAGGCTATTTGATGATCAGAATGTGGTTTTAGGGTTAAGGTTAGTTTACAGTTAGGATTAGGCATTTAGCTGTGATAGTGGAGCTTATGGTAAGAGTCTAAGGAATGCATAATATCATTGAGCATCCTTCCTTTGTTTTGAGGTCTTTGTGTTCTCTAAGAGAAAAAAAAGGAAAGCAGGAGGTGATGCATTCTCAAGTCTGTTGTACGGCAAAGGCCATGATAGATTTCCTTTTGACTGCTATTATTAGTCTTCATGCACACTCCTGCATCATATTTGGAGTGTTTATTTCTCCTCTGTATGGCATTTTGCCAGGCAGTTTGTGCTTGTGTATTCCCTGGATTACATTTAAAGGTAATTTTAGTACATTTTAATGAATTGATTTTGCTACAAATGTTACTGTTTATAAATCTTGGTCTGTCTAGGTTTTCACACTGCTTCATAATTTAAAATTAATCTCACTGCCTGACAAAAAAAAATAAATAGTGTTGTACATTAAACTGATTAGTTAAGTTAGACAGTCCCAGGAGGGAAATGTATTGGTGTTTCCACAAGAGTTGAGTTCGAGCATTAGAAATGCCACCATTGCTATAAACTCAGAGAAATATAGAGTCAGGTATCTGTGGATTCAGTTTATATTTTGCAAGACAGCCTCTCAGTATTTTACCTGACTGCTGAGAAAATGTATTTTCTCACCAACTGCATCGAATCAATAACGAAGTCAGAAGTCAGTGTGGTGTTTCTTTAATATATTTCAGAAACCATCTGTTTAACCTACACATCAATGCTCATTGATTTGCTTATTGATTTCTTCATATTGCTTTTTGCATCACTGGGAATTCTGTATTATAAACCTCAAAAACGAAAACCAGTTTGACGCAAAAAACAAAACTGAATAAAACAAAAACCTGTTGCTGTAATAAGTCATTTAACTTTATAGAGAGTTTACTCAGTGTGTAATACTGAGTAAGAACTCTCTAACAGTTTGTAATATACAAATATAGACGTACACACACATCTATACTCTCTTTGTTCAGCTCCTTCTGCACTTCGTTTTCCCCAAGAGGATTGCTGAAAATAAAACATTTTTTAGGTAACTCATTAGTGATATGTGTTCTGTTGGAAGCAGATTTATGTGTTGTATCTGTCTCATTTTTTTTGTACCAGGAAACTTTATTTTCCCAGTTCTTTCTCTTCTCAACTACATTCATGTTTTTTTCCTGAATCTCATTATTTCCATTTTATGTTTATTGTGAAAAAGACAAAAAGGCACAGTTTAGCTCCTTAACTTTGAAAACTGACTCAAGTTACATCTAAAAGCTTTGTGACTCTGTTTCCTCACTGTAGACAAAATGCTTAAAAATTTTAAATTGCCAAAGTGAGAATGTGCCACTCCATAGTCTGTCATTTTCTTTTCTTGCTTTTCCTTTTATCTTCCTTCATCCGACTTCCTTTTTCTATTTTTTCCCCACATTTTGGTCTTTTTCCCCCCTCTTCCTGTCTTCTCTTTCTTTCTGAAATGTAACTGATTCTCCCCTCTGTCGCTAACTACTTGTCTAAACTTAATCTATTCGTGTTGCATCAGTCATTCTATCCTACCTCAGCCTTTCTCACATTTTCTTTCATTTCGTTTAACCTAACCTCACTACTTCTTGTTCTTGTCTTTTGAATCTCTTTCTGACTCCTTCTGTTCACTAATGTATTGTCCGTAAGGTGAATAAGAATCATTTCACAGGCTGGTAGTCTTTTCCAAGACACTGTTACTATGCACAGACACCCTTCACCTGGTTTTACACCTCCAAGCATCACTGGCATAATCAGGATCCCCTCCTGCATCATGTTGCTTCTCATTACAGCAGAGGTGACGTAAGTGTGTGTGTGTATGAAAGTGAAAATGAATGCAAGAGAAGATAAGGGCATTGTGTGTACGGGGTTCTGCGCGGAGAAAAAAACAAAGTGAACAGGCAAAGAAGGTTTTAAAAACAAGCACAACTGTGTATGTGTGTGAGAGAGAGTGACTGTGTGCGTGTTAGTTTTATATGCAGCTGTACACAGTGTTTCTCCCCTCTTCCTATCCTCTCTGGCTCAGATTCGCAACACGTCTGTTGAGCTGCTCTGAACTCAGAACGCCAACAACTCCTCTGAAGTGTTTGACCAAAGAACCACAACAAATATTAGCATCCTCCAAGCTGTCACAAATACTCACACACACACACAGTTATACAAATAAACACACGCTCTGAACAAATGAGAGAGAGTCCCACACCTGCAGTCTATACACACGCACACGCATGCACGCACACATATATATTACTCAGGTTTGTACAGATCACAGCAGTCTGGTTTGTGCTTGATTGCTTGTAGCAGTGCAGTACTGCTGCAGTATTATTCCACCCACAGACGTACAGTAAGATTTGTGTTTTTCAGAAACTCTTTCTTTTCTCACGATGAGCATTCTTATTTCAAAAGTAACCTGTGATGTTTTTAAAAAAGTCATATTTAGAAACAGATGTTAGAATATATGATGGAATAGACCTAAACAACTTTAAATAAATTCACTAATAATAACAATAATGGATTGAATTTTGTGGAATACACCAGGCACAGACACACGCACACACAGGTAGGTACAGCCAACTTCCACATTTATTCAAGTGTTTGTTGTTTTGACAGCTGACTCAGTCACACAGTCTGACAGCTCACGAGCCCAGCTGATCTCTCTCCTGGCCGCTCCTCCTCGTCTCACTATAAACACAGCGGAGGGAGACCATCATCAGTCCATAAACAACATCAGCTGTTCTTACCGGCCTCGCAGCGCCGCCCTGATGAGCCTTCCGCTCCACTCCTCCCCTGCAGCTGCGCCCGGGGCCACGCCTCCGCCACACACCCCCACCGCCCGTTCGAGGCCGGGGAGCCGTCCGGCCGAGCCAACTCCCCCCCCCCCGCGAGCGAGAGAGGAAATCGGCCACTGCCATCTGCGCCCCCGGCCTATGGATCACCTTGAACTTAAAGGGCTGCAACGCCAGATACCACCGGGTGATCCGGGCGTTGGCATCCTTCATGCGGTGGAGCCACTGCAGCGGGGCGTGGTCCGAACAGAGGGTGAATGAGCGTCCCAGGAGGTAATAGCGCAGGGAGCCGACCGCCCACCGGATGGCCAGGCACTCCTTCTCCACGGTGCTGTACCGGCGCTCGCGCTCTGCTAGCTTCCGGCTGATGTATAGGACAGGGCGGTCGGCCCCCCTTACCTGCTGGGACAAAACGGCTCCCAGCCCTCTGTCCGAGGCGTCAGTCTGCAGAACAAAAGGGAGGGAAAAGTTAGGAGTGTGAAGCAGCGGCTCCCCACAGAGAGCCTTTTTCACCTGCACAAACGCCGCCTGGCACGGCCCCGTCCACTGGACCAGATCCGGGGCACCCTTTCGAGTGAGATCGGTCAGGGGGCTGGTTAGCTGCGCAAACCCCGGCACAAAGCGACGATAGTAACCCGCCAACCCCAAGAACCGTCTCACCTCCTTTTTCGTCCTGGGGCGCGGGCAGGATGCGATAGCCGCCGTCTTCTCCACCTGTGGACGCACCTGCCCGCCCCCCAGGTGGTACCCCAGATACTGCACCTCCCTCCGTCCAACCGCGCACTTCTTCGGATTGGCCGTGAGCCCCGCCCCCCTCAGGGACTCCAGGACCGCGGCCACCCGCAGCACATGCTCCGCCCAGGTGTCGCTGTGGATGATCACGTCATCCAGGTAGGCGGCAGCATACGCTGCGTGCGGACGCAGTACCCGGTCCATGAGACGCTGGAAAGTGGCCGGGGCCCCGAACAGGCCAAACGGAAGTGTCACGAACTGGTACAAACCGTACGGAGTGGAGAAGGCCGTTTTCTCCCTGGCCTCGGCAGACAAGGGAATCTGCCAATAGCCCTTGGTTAAGTCCAGTGTCGTGAAAAAGCGGGCCGTGCCTAACCGGTCCAGGAGCTCGTCGACCCGAGGCATGGGGTAGGCATCAAAGCGTGACACTTCGTTCACTCTGCGATAGTCGACACAGAACCGTATAGACCCATCCTTCTTCGCCACCAGAACGATGGGGCTACACCAGGCGCTGTGCGACTCTTCTATTACTCCCATCCTCAGCATTTCCGCCAATTCCCTCTGCACGATTTTTCGCTTGTGCTCCGGGAGCCTGTAGGGCCGTGAACGCACCGTCACGCCAGGCTGCGTCACGAAATGGTGCTCGATGAGGGACGTCCGGCCGGGCAGGGGGGAGAACACGTCCGCAAAACGCTGTTGCAACGCGACAACATCCGCTCTCTGGGCCTGTGTGAGATGGTCATCACAAGGGAGGGAGGCGGGAATGATAGAATTTGGCACCTCAGGCCCCAACTCATCTCTCTCCTTCACCAAGCTCACCAGAGAAGCGGTTTCAACCTCTCGCCACAGTTTGAGGAGATTGAGGTGATAAATCTGCGTGGCTCCTCCCCTGTCCGACCGAGCGACCTCATAGTCCACGTCCCCGACTCGCCGTGTGACCACAAAGGGTCCTTGCCACTTGGCGAGCAACTTTGAGCTGGAGGAAGGGAGTAACACAAGCACTTTATCTCCCGGTGAAAATTGCCTGAGCCTAGCCCCTCTGTCATACAGGTGTTGCTGACGCTGCTGAGCCTGGAGCAAATTCTCCCGTGACAACCTCCCCAAAGTGTGGAGTTTTGCTCTCAGGTCCAACACGTACTGAATCTCATTTTTGGCGGGGCTCGGACCGTCCTCCCAGCTTTCTTTAATCAGGTCGAGCACCCCACGTGGCCTCCTGCCGAACAGCAGTTCAAAGGGAGAAAATCCCGTGGAGGCCTGGGGCACCTCCCGCACTGCGAATAACAGAGGGTCTAGCCAGTGATCCCAATTGCGTTCATCCTCGTTAATGAACTTCCGAATCATGGACTTTAAAGTCTTATTCAGCCGCTCCACCAGCCCGTCAGTCTGAGGGTGGTAGACGCTGGTCCGAATAGATTTAATGCCCAGTAATTCGTACAGTTCCCGCAGTGTACGAGACATAAACGACGTGCCCTGGTCAGTCAGTATCTCTTTCGGGATTCCGACTCGGGAGATGACCTGAAACAGTGCCTGCGCCACACTCTTTGCAGAGATGGTGCGCAGCGGAACTGCTTCCGGGTACCGCGTTGCGTAATCCACCAAGACTAACACAAAGCGGTAGCCACGTGCACTCCGGTGAAACGGCCCGATGAGGTCCATGCCGATGCGCTCAAACGGGACCTCAATGAGGGGGAGAGGGCGCAGCGGCGCCTTCGGTATGTCCGGCTGGTTAACAAGTTGGCAGTCCGGGCAGGACGCGCACCAGCGGCGCACATCCGCTCGGATGCCCGGCCAATAAAATCGGGCCGTTATTCGCTCCAGAGTTTCCTCATAGCCCATATGCCCTGCCATGGGGTTATAGTGGGCCGCCTGGAAAAGCGTTTCCCGGCGGCCCTGCGGCACCAACAACTGGGTGTGTGTTTCCTCTGTCTGAGTGTCACGACTCACTCGATATAATCGGTCGTTTAATAAGACGAAACGCGGGTAGGTCTGCGCGGCCTCAGGGCGCACCACGTGACCATCAATAGCCATCACTTGGTCAAAGGCTGAGCGTAGGGTGCCGTCACGAGACTGCTCCAGTGGGAAATCACCCATGGGGGACACTTCCGGGGCCGGCGGGACGTCCCGTGAGGGACCCGCCGGCTCCTCCCCCCCGGAGTCAGTGTCGGACAACCCCGCGTCACCGCTGAACGCCGCGCACACGCTACACCCCGCTTCCGGTCGTGATCGCACCCCCGCATACTGTCCCAGTAGCTGATGAAACTCCGGCCAATTGGTACCCAGAATCAGGGGGTGCGACAGGCGCGGGCTAACCGCCGCCGTTACTCTATGCGTTTTGCCCTTATACTTTAATAACAGCGGCACTATGGGATACCTGTGAACGTCACCATGCACACACCTCACCTCCACCCATTCTGCCTCCAGCAATGCCCCGGGGCGAACCAAGCTTTGGTGTACGAGGGTCTGCGTGCAGCCCGTGTCCACCAACGCCTGGCGTATACCCCCTCGAGTCCTTACCGGAATACTGTATGTCCCTCCTGGACCGGGGGAGGGTGCTGGGGCGCCAGCAACACGAAACACCTGCCCCACTTCCATAAGCGGACAATCCCTCCTCAGGTGCCCCGGCTGCCCGCACTTCCAACACTCCGGCCCCGGCGTCTGTGCTGCTCTCCGTGGCTCGGGGGCGGCTCCACTTGGCTCGGCTGCCCTGGACGGCACCAACGCCGCGAAAGGGTTAGTGGGGCTCAGCGCCGGCAGCCGCTCTGCCTGCCCTGGTGCCGGCACACGGCGCCTCGGGGCCGGCACCGGGGCCTGTTTGTTCGGCCTCCGTCCGGCGTCCCCGGGTTCCCCTGCTCCAGCGGCAAGGTGGTCCTCCGCCAGCGTCACCGCTACCTCCAAGCTTGCGGGCCGGTGGCACCGGACCCATCTCGCCGTCTCCGCTGGCAATCCCTCCGTGAACTGCTCCAGCACCACCTTGTCCACCAGCTTCGTCTCCCCCTCCGATGTTCCCGGTTGCAGCCAGCATACCGCCGCGTCGCGCAGCTGCCGGGCCCAAGCGAATGGTCGGTCCGTTGTAGCCAGCCGACAGGCCCGGAACCGCCGGCGGTGGTCTTCGGCGGTGAGCCCTAGCCTGTCCACCACCGCCCGGCTCACGTCCACGAAGCTGCTCCTCGACGCCGGAGGCAGACTCAGGGCCGCTGTTTGTGCCTCCCCGGACAGCAGGGGGAGCAGCCGCGGAGCCCACTCCTCCCGCGGCCATTGGCAAGCCTCCGCCGTGGCACGGAAGGTCTCCAAAAAAACCTGTGGGTCGTCCCCGTCCCCCATCCGGGGCACCGCCACCGACAGTGGCGAGGGCTTCGGCGTGGCAGCGGCCCCGACCAGCCGCTCCAGAACTTGCGTCTGCCGGTCCGTCTGCTCCCGCAGCGCGGCCAGGTGGGCACGCTGGTCGGCCGCCTGATCCCGGCTCATCGTCGCCATCTCCGCCAGCATCTGCTCCAAGAATTGCAGAGGCTGGGCGGGTGGCGCGGCCTGTGGGTCGGACATTTCCCCACCGGCACTATCCTGGGTTTCGGCACCACTTGTGGAATACACCAGGCACAGACACACGCACACACAGGTAGGTACAGCCAACTTCCACATTTATTCAAGTGTTTGTTGTTTTGACAGCTGACTCAGTCACACAGTCTGACAGCTCACGAGCCCAGCTGATCTCTCTCCTGGCCGCTCCTCCTCGTCTCACTATAAACACAGCGGAGGGAGACCATCATCAGTCCATAAACAACATCAGCTGTTCTTACCGGCCTCGCAGCGCCGCCCTGATGAGCCTTCCGCTCCACTCCTCCCCTGCAGCTGCGCCCGGGGCCACGCCTCCGCCACACATTTATATAGCGCTTTTCGGGGCCCTCAAAGCGCTTTACAATTCCACTATTCATTCACTCTCACATTCACACACTGGTGGAGGCAGCTACAGTTGTAGCCACAGCTGCCCTGGGGCAGACTGACAGAAGCGAGGCTGCCATATCGCGCCATCGGCCCCTCTGGCCAACACCAGTAGGCGGCAGGTGAAGTGTCTTGCCCAAGGACACAACGACCGAGACTGTCCGAGCCGGGGCTCGAACGGCAACCTTCCGGTTACAAGACGAACTGTCAACTCTTTGAGCCACGAGTGCGGTCCTTTACAAAGTTCTTTACAGTAGCCAGTGTTAACCACTGGTGTTAATGTGCTACTTAAAACCAGCTTCAGCTTATCCCAGAGCTACCAAAGAATGAAATGGTTTGCAACTCCCACCAGGAGGGATGCGCACAAATAACGTTAATAATTAGTCTGATTTTTAATGCCAGCGGCAGTATTATTGACACTGTTGAAGATGATTGCTATTAATCATTGTTCCTCTTCAGACACAGTGGGGGGTAAGAATGACATGGTAATCACAAAACATGTAGAAATGTGATGCCGATTTTTAATGATTGCTGTTTATCCCCCAAAATCATCAGGTAGTGGAAAGAGATGCTGAAGTAATGGTTTCACCAATGATTGTATTTTTAATTAGAAGGTGGAGGATTATGAGTGATTATATTTCATCATTCCAAAACGTCAGGGGGTTGGCAGTTTGATACTCGTTGATAGCTAACAACGATGAGCTGTGATCATTGACAGTGTGTGATAATTGATTGTTGATGAATGAATCAGATTTAATGAGATGTGCTGCTGTCTAGACAGCCATACAAGTGCATCTCACAAAATTGTTAAACTTGGTAAACTTTCATATTTTCTATATTTACTACTTGTAAAGTGAAATATTTCAAACCTTTATTGTTGATCGTTTATGGTGTATAGAAAATCATAAAAACAGTTCCACAAATGATCAAATATTTCATTTCAGGTTTTAGTAAATTTGCTAAGCAAAAATTGTAAATACCATTTATCTCTTGGTTTCCTTCAGCACACATAACCATAATCATGGGGAAGACTGCTGACTTGACAGCTGTTCAGATGATGATCATTGGCACCCTCCACAGAGGGTCATTGTTTAAATGGGTGGCGTGAGTGTTGTATCAAAGCATATTAAACTGGAATGAACTGGAACTGGAATGGAAAAGTGTGGCAGGAAAAACTGTACAAGCATCAGGGATGATCACTGCCTTGAGAGGTTTATAGGAAAAGTTGTTTTTTTTAAAGAACTTGAGAGAATCAAACAAGGATTGGACAGAGGCTGGTGTCAGTGCATCAAGAGCCACGATACACTGATGTCTTCAGGGATTAATCTACAACTGCTGCATTCCTAATATCAAGTCACACCTGAACCAGAGACTACATCAGAAGTGTCTTTCCTGGGCAAAGGAGAAAATGAAATATTCAGTTGTCCAAAGTCCTCTTTTCAGATTAAGGTAAAATTTGCTTTTCTTTTTTTCTTTTGAAATCAATGTCCTAGAGTTTGGAGCATGAGTGGAGTGGCATAGAATCCAAGGTGTTTGAAATCTACTGTGAGGTTACAGTTTTAAATTTTGTGCTGATTTGGGGTGCCATGTCATGTGCTGGTGTTGGTGGCAGTTGGTCCACCTGCTTTTATTAAGCCCAAAATCAGTGGAGCCATCTACCAGGCATGTTTCAATCTGCTGACAAGCCTTATGTAGCTGTTGATTAGTGCCAAAGCTACTACCAGAAGAGGAAGGAACAACATTGGGTGAAAAGGGGTGATTCAGGGAGGAGTTGAGACAGGCTGTGGGTGGTAGGGAAGAGTTAGTTACCAGATGACTGGGAAAGTACAGCTGTACTGCTGAGTAAAAGTTTGGTTATCATCTGGCCAGAGGGAAGAGGAGAAGAGACTTGGTGTTGGAATGAGGCCATATAGGAAAGTATTCAAAAGAACATGTTAGAAAAGAAAACGCGGGATAGTCGGGGAGATTAAAAAAGTAGTCTGAGTAAATGGAAACTAGGCTTTCAGCAAAGAGAGAGGTCACAAAGGAAAAGACTTACAGTGTTTTGTAAGGCTAGATATCAAGGAAGGAGAAACAGACTTGTAAAGTTGGCAAGGCAGAGAGATGTGCACTAGATAAGAGTGATTAAGGACAGAAATGGAAATGTGCTAACAAGTGAAGGGAGCATGCTGAGAAGATGGAGTACTTTGAGCATCTGATGAATGAAGAAAATATGAGAGGACAGATGGAGGAAAGTTAGTGATTCAGGGAGTGCGGTGCATTAGTAGGGAGAACGTGAGAGAAGTTGAGAAAAGAATGAAGACTGGAACGGTGGTTGATCCAGATGACATTGCTGTGGAGGTATAGAGATGTCTAGGGGGGGGACTGCATTTGGCTTTTTGACCAGATTGTTTAACACAATCTCTTACTCGAGAGAGGATGCCTGAGGAATGGAAAAAAAGTGTACTGGTGGCAATTTTCAAGAACAAGGCTCATGTGCCGAGCTGCAGTAACTATGGTGGGATGTAGTTGATTAGCCATACCATGAAGCTATGAGAAAGAGTTGTAGGTAGGTAGAGGTGACAGTTAGTGAGCAGCAGTACGCCTTGAGAAAGTGAGAAAGCACTACAGGTATCGATCGGAATGACAGATGGGTTAAGGTGTGAATGGGATTACATTAGGGACCAGCTCTGATCAGATCCCCCTGTTGTTTGCCATGATGATGGGCAAGGTGACAGATGAGGTCAGGCTGGAGTCTCTGTGGATGACAATATTTGCAGATGACACTGTAATCTATAACAAGAGTAAGGAGCAGGTGGAAGTCTGAAGAAGATGGAGGTATGCATTGGAGAGAAGAGGAATGAAAGTATAAGCAACACGTAATAAATGGGTGGGAATGAGAAGGAGAAAGGTGGAAATGCAAGGAGCAGAGGTAGTGAAGGTGAGTTTAAATTAGGTCAATTGTCCAAAGGGATGAACAGTACACAAAGAGAGGTGATGAAAAGAGCCAGGGGTGGTGGAGTGGGTGGAAATGAGTGTCAGGGGTGATTTGTTATGGAAAGATAGCAATGAGAGTAAAAGGGAAGGTTTAGAAGATGGTAGTGAGACCTGATGGACGGCTTGGAGATGGTGCCACTTACAAAAAAGATGGTAGGCTGAGCTTGAGATGGAAAAGTTGCAGAAGTTAAGATTTTCATTGGGAGTGACCAGGATGAACAGGATCATTGGCACCATTCAGTTTCAGTGGTTTCAAGATGATGTTTGAGAGACTTGTTTGCGTATATGCAGAGGAGAGAGCGTGAATATACTGGACATAGAGCTATGCCAGGCATGAGGAAAAGAGGGCGACCGCAGAGAAGATTCATGCATGTAGTGAAGGAAGACTTGCAAAAGAGTCTGTCTGTGTTTGTGTGTATACACATCCAGCATGCATTGCAGAAAACATGACTCTCAGGGAGCAGTTTAAAGCTGATTTTCCTTCCTCCATCGTTCTCTCCTCTATCTTTTTTGCACCTGACAGCCTTCAAACAGCTGGAAACAGCATCTCAAGGCTTGTGTTTGTGTGTATTTGTGTAAGTCGACAGCATTCTGTGTTGTTTGACACATCAGCTGCAGGGAGCTCTGGTCTTAATAGGCTATTACACACTATAATACCCCCCAACACACTCACACACTTTTCCATCCATGCTGAGGTACACACATGCATAAGTTGCTGACAGTGGAACAAATACATAATTTAAGCACAAAAAAGCCTATTGAAATTTGCTTTTCAAAATGCTCATGCACAAACCTGTCAGGATACATCCCAAAATAATTTACCAGAACATAGAACATTTAAGGAAGAAAGGGGAGACGGATGTTCACACACTTAGAAGCTGCTCAGTCTCTCTCTAACCCATATACACACTTACACTCAATCACACATGCTATTAAATTCCCTAATGCCTTGAGCCGGTCTGACAGCGGAGTGTATTCCGTGAGTGAGTTGAGCTCCATAGGGAGTTAACTGATTAAGTATATCTGTGACAGACACAATCCCTGCTTAGTAGCTACTGAAAAGAGCAGGAGGAAGAGAAGAGAGGAAAGGGAAGGGAAGGAAGGAGAGGACAGAAGAGTAAAACATCTTGTTCAGCAGTTTCAACTTGCTACTGTGAGCATGTTTGTATTTTTCTCAGTTCAATATGTTAAAGAGGACATAATTCCTAACAGGTTTCCCTGTTTTCAACTGTGTAATTAACAAGTAACTTGTTGTGTTAAAGTGTTAGACTTTGTTTTAAACCATTTGTTTGATTTGCTTTTTATGAAAATGTAATATCACTAAATAATCTTAAGGCTTCTCTTTAATTCTCTTTTAAGTATTTGAGTGTCAAACAGGTAAAGCAATTACAGGAAGTAGAAGAATCAAAGGGAAAAGGGGATATTTTTTATAAAGAGGTTATGGAATGTAGCATAAGTTTCCATGCTTTCATGCTTCTTGTCTGTAATAGTGCCACTTTATCTCTCCAGCATTGAAAAATATAACCTAATGGGCATACTGAAGCGTAACGCTCTTTATTCTCAAACAGCAAGATCTTTTATATTTTTTAGCTGTCTTCAGGCAGCTGGAGAGACACTGGAATATTAAAGAGCCAGTATAGAGGCTTTTACTAACTCATATGCTCAAATGACCGTAATGTAATATCTGCCGGAGGTGAATAAAGTTTTGTTCAATATGAATAACTCAGTAATTACTATGTTGTCCTGTCTTTAAAACAAAAACAAACCCACAAGAAAGAAGAGTCTCATCTGTTTTAACTGAATTAATTTTCCCAAATTAATCACACAGCTATTCAGTCCAAGATTGTGCGTTTTGATTGGCATTTAATTAAATTGTAATTTTGAACCAAATTATATCATGGTCAAATTATGTGTGATGCCTTGTTTCAGAGTTAGTGAAGGTAAAAAACAAACAAACATAAAAAACTCACTTATTGGATACAAATACCAGAAGCAAATGTTCCATTCTTTTGTACAATGCAATGTTCTCAGGGTTATCTGTGAGAGCTGCTGTTTTAAAACACAAAAGAGCTTTGAAAGTTTAAATAAAATATCTTCATAAGCGATGATGTGTGATCTTGATATGTGTTTATTCTAGTTTCCAAATGTGCTCCAGGTTAGACCATGCAAAGCAGAGGTACTGTTTTCAGTGGTGGGTGGCCTTATATAACCTGAATAATTTTTTTTGCCTCATCAAGCCTGAACAATTTAGGGTGGTCACTGGCCTTTTAAAGCAATAAAAGGGCAATATATTCATGAAACTGGAAAATAATGACTTCATAGATTATCCCCTGCTGATATTTGCAGTATATTTCATGGGTCTTACTTTTGGTGGTAAGTAATAAAAAAATGCATCTTGACCTTTGATTTATAGAAGAGAGCAAAAAACAGCTGCTTGTGTTTGCTGTGGTACAATAGCAGTCATTAGGGCTGGTGGCTCCTGCTCATTTTATTTGTGTACAGCCCTCATGTGCAGTGCATACCATCTGATGTCTCCAAATTACAGGTCTCTCCTGCCCTGGTAAATTTGCTAGAGATAAAAAAAACAAGAAGTCTATATTGTTTGGCCTTTTCCTTACCCCCTCAAGTTAACAAGTCCTCCCCAACAAAACTTTGGCAGTGGCTGCTGGAATAATGGCAAGATTTTGAAAATAGAAGACAGAAATGAGACAGAGAATGGAACCAAACTAAAAGCAGAGAGTAGAGAGAAGATGAGAAGAGAGGAAAGTAGAGAGGGGAGTTGCAAGGTTATGAAGATAGGGCGACTCAGCAGAAGAGTGGAGCTCATTAATGAGTAATGGGTTCGTGACACTTTGCCCTTGGACACCACAGTGTCTGATGGCTTTGTTGTTACTCCAGTGCTACAGACACCAACATGAGGTTGAGTGCACATATCTTCTCTATATTTTATGTCTCCATCCATATCTGGATGTAAGTTACAAAGACTTGATCAACTACACATTTTTATATTGGGGTTAAGACTTTGTATAATACTGGATTTAGTATTAGGTTCTTATTGCCTGAGTTGCCTGAGCGTGAGGTTTTAATTTTACAGTTAAAGTTCACATATTTTTCACAATTTCATTATTTTATTTTGCGCATCTAAAGCTTCTGTCATTCTAGTAGTGTACATTAACACCATCATCCTTCTGTCTGAAAACTTTTACCTCCTTCTTCAGAAAAGCACAGTCTGGTCTGATGCTAGAAGTGCTGCCTTAGAGGTGTCAATTGCTTACAAAATCTGGAGTTCACCCACAAAAGTATCGCTATGTGATAGAGGCATTCTTATTTGAGAACAATAGCAAATTAGCCACTAGTTGGTTATTATGCTAGCATAATAGAAATTAATGTAGATTTGGTAAAGAAGCGAAGCCTAAATTATAAACAGGGCATTTCATCTAATAAAATGTGTTGTTGTTGGGTGAAAATGACTTCCTTCGCCTAGTTGATGGGTTTTATAATTGTGCAAACCATTTACGTGAATGAAAAGAGAAAAAACTACAAATATCTGTAATATCTGTGCCTGCAAATGTAATCATTGAAGTGTGTATTTGAGGTTGGCTTGGTTCTAACAAAAGACTTTCTTTTGCTTTCAGAATCAGTTGCACCTGCATGTATGCGCACACAGTATATATCATACTAACAAAAAGATGTCTACAGTTCTCTTTCTCCCACTCACTCACACACTCAATGATACACACCCCATCAGCCTTTTCAAGCCTGTGCCCCATGTCCACATCTGTAGCGTTTTCAAGCCAGTACCTCCTGCTATTTGAGCCCAATTAGAAGCTCCCCTCCCCGTGCAGGCTAGTGGGAAGGGCCCCTCCCTTCTTTCCTCCAGCCTCATATCAGTGGCTTCTGTGTTATGACAGCCTCTGACACTAGCCCTGCGTAATTACTGCTGCCTGAAGCAGCAAGATGGCATGGGGAATGAGAGAGAGAGGGGGGGGGGAGGAGAGACAGGTAGCTGAAAGAAGACCATGGAGGGGGAGGAGAGGAGGAGGTAGACAGAAATGGACAGGATCAGCAGAGAAAAGGAATAGAAATCGAAGAGGCAGATGAGAAACGGAGTAAAAGACGGAGAAGAGAAGGAAGAAAAAGACAGAGAGGGAACGAGCAGACGGCTGGCAGACTACCTCCTGTTGTGTTTGTTTTTACATGCTGTGTATTTTTGTGTGTGCACATGTGTGTGTTTGACTGAGTGACTGAGAGAGTGAGAGAGTTGAGAGCGTGAGTGTGAGTGCGCTGATAGCTGATGACAGAATCTTGTACCAGCAGAGTGGCGTCATGCTGCCATCATTGTTGCTGCCCAGCCAGAGCTGCAACATTACTCTGATAGCAGTTATACAAATAATTCTCCTCAAGATGATCCTAAAAGTGATAATCAAGGTGTTATATGTTGTTATTCTAAGAATTTGTACTGTATTCTGTGCTTTAACTCACCTGACCGTGTGGATGAATAGTCTGCAGTTGAGGCTTGTCATACTTGCACTGGCTGTTTTAATGCAGTCCTGGGGTAATCCCTACTGACGGTCATGACCTTTCTATGCAGTCGTCTTTTCATATTAAGTGATCGTGAAACCCTTGGTTCTGTAATTTGGCCAAGAGATGCAACAGAATTCTGGGATAACCCCGAGTGCAGCATTTTGTAGATGTTTACACAAGATGTCACTTAGTTTATTAAGTTTATGTTGTTCAGTCACCACATGTTATACGCACAGGCTAAATAGTACATATAAACTTCACAGTCTAATGTACAATATAATCAATGAACAGGCTCAGTCTAAAGCAATGTTTACGTACGCCGAGCCCACATTCTTCTCCCTAATTTCTGGAAAAAAAATACAAAATAAATAACAAATCAGCAAAAGCATGTACAGTCAAAGATGTCTTTGCTTTTATACTTACATTTATTTTCATTTTTACTCTTCTGCACTGAAACAAATGTCTGCAAGAGTCTACATGAAAGGTTTAAACTCCAAAGTTTCAGCTTCTGAACATTACTGAGACTGCACTAAGCTTACAGATAAACAGCTTATCACAGATGTAAAGGTTGGCCAGCAACTGATTCCATTTGAGAGCTAAGAACTTGAGCTAAATACATCTACACCATGGTCTGGCTATTAAAAGCACCATTTTTGAGAGATGTTTTACCAAAAAAATGTGCTTGGAGTAACATAGCTCATCTGCACATTTGAGCCTTATAATAAAGCCTATTAAGTATGAATCACATACTTAATAGGCTGTGTGACCATTCTGCAATGGGCCATTTGTGATGGGTTTTTTTTTTTTGGTACTTGAACCTTGAATCACCATTAAAATTATCGAATGATTTTGTTCCATGTAAAAATTATATAAAATGACTGTCCATGTGATGTCAAATTTTCTATTCTACTCTGTGACAAAATAAACAAAATAAGGTGTTAGGTGATAGATATGAGCTATGACACATTTTAGTTGCTGAAATATTAACGTTTTTCTCAAATTCAGCATACAGACTGCATATTTTTTACATTTTGGAGACTGTAGAGAATTATTTACAGCAATGATTAATGAAACAATGAAATATTAAAAACTTTGATGGTGTAGGCTCAAACCTGGACATGGACACGTATGTTAAGCAGTGTTTCTGAGAACTTGTCTCTCTCTGTTTGACCTGCAATAGATTGGCCACTTGCCGAATCAGAGATGGGTTTGGCTCATTCGAATTGTAATTGAATAGGAATTTAAGAAAAATGTACGGATCTTTATTTTCCTGTTTTTTTTTTTTCTTTTGTCAGAACCACTAGAAATGTCCTAGCTCTCACTGAAGATTTGGACCCATTTTATGGTCTTTATCAACAAATGGTGTTTGTTACCTTCTTAATATAAAAAGTAGTTAAAAAAAATCATATCACCTTTAACGTCATCTAAATAAATAGTACACTCTTATGCTTTCCAGGATATTGTTCAGCTGCTTGGCAACATCCTTATTATAGAAAATCCAAATACATGCTGTATGTTCTAAATGATTTTGCTTGTTAAAAAAAGTTAACGGTCTCTGCAATTTTATCCTACTTCTGAGTATGTTTACTCCGCTGAAGGCCTCATTTTGTGCCAGCTATGAATGGAAATGAATTCACACATCAATTCTAAGATAGTCATCAAAACAAAAAAAATGTTAACGCCTTTTTAACATAATGATTGCTCCCATGCAACTCTATAAACCCAGAGAAAATGGTTTCCATTGAATGCATGAGTCATGAACCACACAGTAGATCTGCTAACATAAAAGCTCTGTTTCTGAAGCAGTTTAACAATTTACAATTTGAATTAACAACTCAATTCAAAATGAGTAAAAAATAAATCCTGCAGAAATACTAGAAGTTTAATTCATGGTTTCAGTTGTTACGTTGTTACGTTGTTCCATCCCAAGCATTCTCAATTGCTACCACAGTTCAGAGGTCTAGGCTGCTCAACAACCAAAGATGTGCGTCCTTTTATACTAGGATGATGACCAGGATGACAGAAATATTTATGAGATGCCATTTCAGAGACTGAAAGGTAACAACATTCCACATTTCTCCTAGCCTCTTATGTTATTTATCTTTATCTTATACTTGCCAACTACACGTGACATAATTTTTACCTCTCTTCTGCTCTTGTCTTCTTGTTTTCTTTGTAATATCTCACATTTACCGACCTGCTCTTTTCCATTTAGTCTGTATTCGCTTTCTTTCTTTCTTTTTCAAAAAATTAAAAACTTTCAAGAAGCAGTGCAATCATTCTTATTTGTCCCCATCATCTGCAATTACCTGCTGTTGCTATGTTACAACTAAGTTTAAAAAGAAAAAAAATCACTGCCTCCCATTACACTTAATAACTCATATGTGTCCCAATGCTATAGATAGTTATTATACAGCCAAGAACAAAATAATTGACACTCAAAAAGAAAAAGAAAAAAAAATTCATCATGGTGACATGGATAATGAGGGTGAACAGTGAGTGAGGTGAGAGGTTCTGCTGTTATGATTATTACAGATAATCTGAGATTCAAAGATATATTAAAATTCTTATAGATTGTAAAAATAGTCTTGTGATTATCAATTTATTTATTTATAATTTTATTTATTATTATTAGGTTTTTGGGACTTATAGGTCTGGTGTGTTCAACTTCATAAACTCCTTGAGATGTAACAACTTGTGTTTGTATATGTGCTTGTGCTATTTGAATATGTGATACTTCTCTACCTGGATTTATTTTAACTCTTTTTAAAACTGTGCCATCTCTGGACACTTACTGTCATTGTCCAAAAAAATGGACATACCTGCAGAAAACAGGAGATGCTGACATGCTAAAGAAGCAGGAAGAACAAAGTTCCATTCTAACAACCGTGACTGAGAGAGAAGAGGAGATATAAGTCTCATGGGACACAAAAACAGATACGCTAATAGTAAGGAATTGGAAATAAAAATGTCCTATCAGCAGCCACCCATGGACTAATCCATGGGTGGCTGCTGATGGGATGAAAGTTGGAAATTGATCTGTGCGAGGGCGTCTGATGTTGAAAAACCCAAAACATCTCATGACTTCAGAAACATCACTGGAGATGCATCCCAGCGAGAGCAACAAAGATGTATCTTACACACATTACATGTGAGAAATTGCCAAAGAAATGACTCTGGATCCCACTGTTACCATTAGCGATCTTCAGACAGTCGTGGATAAAATCCAAGCGGTTATAGAAAAAGAGGACGGATTGCGGCTTTTATTGACAAATGGTGCCTACTGGGTCATATTACTATGACGAAGTACTGTTGCTGCTTGCACTTTGAACTATTAGCTTTGGATTATGTCCACAATTTCTCTTGATTTTGCTATTCCAGCAACTATTTCAAAGCAGAAGAGAAGTCCAAAGCCATCTTTTTTTCTCATTCGGTGATCACATGTCACTGTTTGCAAATGGTACAGTAGACATTTCATTTGAACAATTTGTTCAACAGCTTTTACAGCTAAAAGGAATCATTGCATAGTACCCGAAAAAGCCTGTGAGACAAACAAATCTGTGTTGCTTGTCATTTGGTAGTAAATGCAATAGCATTTGCTGACAGAGGCAGCAAGTAATGGAAACAGAATTTGTCCCATCATCCTGACTTATGCAAATGATATTTGTCATAAATCTGCACTGGGGAGTTATGCACAAAATGTTACTTTAATACTTTTATGTGTTTGCTTCTGTCATACCCATTCAGATCATCTGAATGGAACTGCTCTGAGACCAAATGAACTAAAGTGGGGGAAAAAAACATTTGAAATGAAGTGTCGAAATAAAACTATACCAAGGGAACTGAGGATGTTTGGTGTTTCTGGGTGACACAATTTAACTTTTTAACTTTAACTATCTTGCTTAGTCAAGATTAACTAAAGGTTATCTACTCAGGTAAAAGATGCCAATGCTGACTATTAACAGGAGACAGGACTTGATCCATCAACAATTACAAAGAACAGGCAACAGCAGCAGGAAAAGTGCACTTACATTTGTTGTTTGGACTCATAACCTTGGGCCTGGTTAGCTAGTTCCCCCTCCAGTCAGTTAGTTTTTCCGATCTGTGGGTAAATGTAACTTTAGGCCTGTTGTATTTTTGTGCTATCTGATCCCACAGACGATCACACCAGAGTCCGACTGCAGTTGCTGGATGGAGACCCCCACTCTGACTACATCAATGCCAATTATATTGACGTGAGTGTTTACACAACTACACTCGAACACACACACATGCACACATACACTGTAGTGATGATCCAAACAATGAGTCTTGTGTAGGAAACCCTCTACTGTATTTACAACTTCATCATATGCCAACTGTAGTATTTGCTCCTGTTGGTAGCTGCTTACATCACTTGGTTGAAACTTGAGAGACGTCTAACTTGGAAAGCACACCCTTTGCCTCACAAATAGTTATTATTTTATGTGAGTTTCACTGACATGTCCTCACAGGTTGTAATAGTCTCTTTCTGCATGGATGCCCTGAATATCAAATAGTATGGATGTCAGTCAGTCAGTCAATAGTATGGATGATGTCATATTCTCAGTTTCAAATCAGATGCAGACACCTGCCTCTGCACACAAACAATATTGCTTTAAATTTGTACCAGTGAATCAGGTCCTTAGTTAAGGTTACCACAGCAGATAAAACCATCAGTGTTGTTTTTTTCCCCCCTTTGGACTCCATTCCTTCACCAACGGGCACATAAAAAAAATTAAAAGGGGGAAAACATACCCCCCTCCTTGTTTACCCTTTCCTCCTTTAATTACATCAGTCATTCCATCACCTCCCACTGTGTGTCCCTCTTATTACCTTTCCTTATCCATCCATCCATCGTTCGTTTTTACTCCCTTCCTCTCTCCCCTGCAGGTATTGTGCTTCACTTATTGATTTAATCTCCTGCTCACAGCTTACTGTTGTAATGGTAGTCTTAATAAATCTGGTACAAAATCAGTCTCACAGACTAGATTGTTTCTTAAGAAGAAAAGAAAAGAATTGAAAAAGTAAAACACATCCCCCCGTGAAGATAACGTCATGCTCACAAAGTGATTCTAATGGCAAAGTGAAAATGATAAATGCTTTTATCTCAACAAGGTTATCCATCTTATAGGGAATCGTGATGGGACAAGAGAGAGAAATAATCGCTGGTTGGAGACCGGTGTCTTTTTATCCAACAGAGGGAAAATTTAGTGACTGGGAAAAAATGAAGGATAAAACATGGAAAAAACTGAACGTGAAGACAAGACAGAGAAGGAGAGTGAGAGATGATGAATGAATGAGAAGATGACTAACAACGAGGACAAATGAAGTGAAGAAAAGGCAACACAATTGGGAAAAACTGAATGAAAGAATAGGGCAGGAATGTTTTAGTATATTTTGGTTAAAAATGCAAAATGTAACACTTTATCTAACTTTGGGGAGTGAAAAGGAAAACAGCCGAAATAGCGGGAGATGGGTGAAGACTGATTCCCTGGAAAAAATAGTGAGTAGGAATGAGAATTCTTGAAAAACAATGTGCTAAAAATAGAGGAAATTTAGATGTTGGATAGGAAAAATAAAGAATATAAAGAGAAAAATGGATATGACAAAAGTGTGGCGATACATATTTTTTTATTGCTTCCTTTTTTCTGTCTCGCAGGGGTACCATAGACCCAGACATTACATCGCCACACAAGGTAATTAAACTGACGTGATAAGTGTGTGTGAGAAGCACTAATGTGTGCTTCCACATTTGTGTAGATACGAATGTGTGCATGTGATCCTATTTGTGTGCGTGTGTGTGTATGCGTGTAGGACCCACCTGGTAAATGTCGTCCTCTCGGACTGGAAGGCTATTACCACAACCTCCTAAATCTAAACTGCCGTATAAAACCCCCCTGACAAATTTAAGACCCCATTACCTCAAACCCCCAAACTACTATCTGGGATTGATGGTGTTCAAATACATGTGTGTGTCTGTATGGGTGTGTTTGTGCAAGTCTGTACTACCAGTGCTGACATTTTTATGTGGCATTGGAATGAACATATGCTTATTTACACACCTATGTCTGTATGCTTGTTTATGTGTATCAAAATGTTTACACTGTGTGTGTTTGTGTGTTTGTCTGTCAGGGCCCATGCAAGAGACGGTGAGGGATTTCTGGAGAATGGTGTGGCAGGAGAATTCGGCCTCTATCGTCATGGTTACAAACCTTGTGGAAGTGGGAAGGGTGAGTTTATCATCCAAGCAGCTCCAAAAATGTGTGTATTAGAAGTAAATAAAGTATATGTATATCTCTGTGTGTGTCTATATGTATATATGTATGATCTAGTTATATGTGCTGTTGTTTTACCTGGAGCTCTAGTTTTCCTCCAGTCACACTACTGAATTACTTTGCGATGCCGTCTAGTAAATTCTAATCAGTATCATCTCTGCCTCTTGATGCTCATGGGGAGATAATCAACACCACGTAAGGCATATTTTAAAACACAATGACAATAAAAACGATCTTTTCCAGGTGAAGTGTGTTCGTTACTGGCCTGATGAGACAGAGGTGTACGGAGACATCAAGGTGACCCTCATAGAGACTGAACCACTGGCGGAATATGTCATACGGACGTTCACTGTTCAAAAGGTAAACAAGTAAACTTTATATTTAATGGCAAGAGTATATTTTTAATTCTTTATTCTATAATTCAGGAATCAAGTATGCCATGGTCAATTCCACTGAGAATGTAGTGAAAATGAAAACAATAGTTGTTAAAAAAGTGAGAATTATTCCACATTCAGGACTTCAAATACCAGTTCTACCAGCAGCTTTAATTGGAAATATGAAGATTTAACTTTCCTGCTCTGAAAAAGGCAAAAGCTGTTGATGTCTTTGTCATAGTATTTATCCTGCATTTTAACATTGAGTCATGATGTCACACCAATTTTCTTTGCCCCACAAGGCCTGTGATGGGATTTGAACCCACTCATGCTCTCTAGCAGCGTATTTACACCCTATCGTAGCTTGTATTGCTTCCATATTTTGTAAAGCCCAGACCTAGATTACCATTACAGCCAATATGTGATTGGGGATTTATGGCGAGTGAGCTCTGTTACTTGTTTGCTTCTCACTGTTTAAGAGGAATCTTGAAAGCATAATCTTGGCACTTGTAATCAGGCAGGAGGGATTTGAGAGGAGAATAGATGATCGACGAATGTAGTTTCATTGTTGTGATGTTGTTCTCCAGGGCTCTGCACACTGAATGCAAAAACTGCAGAAATGCACATTACAACAAGACACAGGCTGTGATCCAAAATCCTTTATCTTTCGAGCGACTTTCAGTCTTGTTTTTTTATTCTCAGTCTCTGTTTGCCTGTTCCATTGTTTTTCCTTTTCTCCTCCATTTTACTTTCTACCTCTTTTTGCTTGTTTGAGTATAGAAAGTATTTACAACACTCAAATCTTGCTTATATAAATATTTTACTTGGGAGTCAAGGGACAGAGGTTGATCTTTAGGTCCGTTACCATTTTAATACTATTTATTTTTTAGAATAGGTACCTATCTTCTACAGTTATTACACATTATAATACATGTTCCTGACTACTCTTGTGTGTTTTCCATTCGTTTTTCTTCTTTTTATACCTCAGTGTCATTTTTCCTCTATCCTCTATTTCCTTCCCCCCTCAGTCGTGCAAAATCAGCTTATAAAGACAAGTCTTGAAGTGTTTGCTGTCAGCTCATTTAGCAAGCCATTAATCCATACCACCTCTGAGTGCGTGCGTGTGCGCGTTAAAATTCAAAGGAAAGCTGATCTCTAAACGCCTGTCGTTTGACAGTATGCATAAATACTTACAAACACACATCAGACACTTGCTAATTCAAATTCTCCATCTTTAAAATTCAGTGGGTTTTTTCCACTGTGTGTGAGTGTGAAAAACAAAGAGAAAGCAAGACAGAGGGTATGTGGGTTCTGTGTAGCAACTAAATAGCCTCAGTTGCAGTGAATAATGAGAATAAGAGCTTAATGAAAAGGTTTATTAATGGCACATCCAAAGAGATTAACTGAGCACTGAGGAATAGAGGGTGACTAAGTAAGACTAAAAGAAAATGTGTGCAAATGTGTGCGTGTGAGTGGGAGAGAAAAAGCTAAAGATGCAGGATGACAAAAGGTAGCTCATCTTTGAATGTCAGAATGATAGCAGCTGTGAGAGAAAGAAGCAGCATATGTGAGTATAAAACTTTCTTAAGTAGCATTCATTTCATGTGTTGATGTTTTATGTGAAGTTCAAAATTTTGCTATAAGTGAAGTGGACTGTAAAGTAGTTTTACTGTCTCTGTTCTTAACTGTGCAGCCTTGACGTTAGCAAGAAAGTTTCCAGACGTAGTCACAGCTGCAGCTGGAATGAAAGAGTACTACAGATAGTACTGTATGTACACACGTCGATTTTTTATTTTATTTTATTTATTTTTTATTAGTTTTTTCAAGCCAACAAGGGCTTGTTCGCCAATGTGCTAACACCCAAAATATGATTAATGACACTCATGTCAGGAGACCGCAGTAAACTGAAGGCTACAGTAGAGGCCAAACTCAACAGGACAAAACATTGCTTTGAAGACCAGCATACACATATCAGACAGGACATATGAGTCATTTTTCAACTGAAACTATAGTCCAGTGTAATGAATTGTAGGCAGTTGACATCTGTGTAGCAGCCGTTCAGAGTGAAAACAGCAGTTTGACAAAAAAATCAAGGGTAGCAAGGGCTTGTACTGGTCTGCGAGATTAAACACAGTCCAGACATGTTGGAGTAGTACAACAAAGTGTTCTTCCTCAAATGAATGAGAAGATGCTTCTCAAGTGGCTCTCGACAATCAATATTTTGCCCAGAATGTTTTTTTCCAGCTTCTGCGTAGCTTAGCTGAGAAAAACGGATCGGCACTTCAAATCTGCCAAATAAATTAAATCCATTCTTATTTCTTCCCTATCAGTTATGGTACTTTTTGATCATTTGCCATCCTGTATAACATTAATCAATTTCCAAGTTTTTTTTCATGAAAAATAACCCAGTATTTGTAATTAATTTAATTCGAACTTTTTTCTCACCGGTATTTTGTTGTTACAGTACTGTACAAAAGTCACTCCTTATTTCTTGAATTTTGCTTTCAAGGGATCAGACCTTGTCATTTTTAAAGTGTCTTGAGCAATAGTTCTCTAGACTTTTCTCAGGCCAGTGCTGTGTCTACACATATTGTTCTTACTACAAGCCTGTTACAACAACATTTCTTGAGTTAAAAAATTCAAAGGAAGACACAACTTGACAGGCATTTGGCAGGTATTTTGCACCAACAAGGTGATTTCCAAAGACCTGTTAGCTGAAAATTTGAGGAAACTGTTCAAGCGTAGGACAAACCGGAAGGCCTAAAAACAATCTTCAGTAGATCAAAAGCATCTGAAAGTCATGTCCTTAAGAAATGGGAAAATAGGAGAAATACAGAAGCTTTTAGTTCATTCATTTTCTGTTCGCCAGGGACAAAAGCCATTCAGGGGAGAAAGGGGTATTACACAAGAACGGAAAGTTTCACTTTCAGTTTGCAGTGAATGTCTACGACCGTCTGGAAAACACAGTGGGGGCTCTGTCAGAGTTTGGGAGTGCGTTTTAGCCAGTTGTGTTGGAGATTTTATCAAAACTGAATTATCTGATAAAGTATCCGATTTTAATTTAGAATACAATACTATCACTCTATACAATAGAGTATATGGAAAGCATCTGATTGGCACCAGCTTCATATTTCAGCATGATAACCATCCCAAACACACAGTCAATGCAGTCAATGCTTACCAGGACAGAAGAACAGATAATGAAACATTATCAGTCATAGACTAGCCTTCCCAGACCTCAACATTATTGAATCAGCGCAGAATAATCTTGACAGAGAATGGAACAAACAGCAGCCAACATCCAAAGAAGAGCTTTGGAATGTTCTTTAAGAAGACTGGAAAACTATTCCTGAACACTACGTCAAGAAATTATTAGAAGCATGCCTAAACGAGTTCAGAAAACGGTGGATATACTGAATACTGACTCTCAAACTTGTTAGAATTATATTAAATCTGTTTTTCCTTATATACTAGCAAAATATAAAGAAATGATGGCTGAATCAAGACATTTCCACAGTACTGGTATGTCGCCATGACATTTAACCTCAACTTTTGAGGCTAAACATACAGTCTCTTTTTTATTTTCTATGGAGGGTTTGAAGTGCTGGACTCATATTTAAGTGATTATAAGGAGGACATGACAGCATAAGGGATTGTTGTGGACAACAAATTCCAGTGTCAGGATGAACTCCCCCTTACGGTGATTCTAGGCTGTTCCAGACACCAAAACAAATTCTAACAATAAAAGATATGTAAGGATTGTTGATGTCAAATAAACCTTTCTAAAATGTTGTCACACAGATTTATATATGTGTTTCTTACAGAGCAGAGGATTTGCAAAGTATAAACTTGCTAAGACAAGTAACGTGAGTACCAGTGAAACTGAGACTGGATTTAAAACGCATTTGAAAATGAGGGATAATTTCAATCCATTAAAACATTTATTTTTTATGTATCTATTGCAAGTGAGGGTTAGAGGAATAGGGAGAGCTTTTAAAGTGTTCTGAGTTCCTCATCACCAATTTCCAACATTTCAATACCAGTGTTTTATTTTTGTTTTCTTTTACCCGTCTCTGTGTCTCTAGCTCTGTTGGACTGTTGTCTATTGATTTAGAGAAGTAATTTTAACATCACAGGAGTGCAAATCAATGGAAAGTCCAGTTATCAAATCGCCTTGCGGTCTTCAGTTTTTTTCCTTCTTTCTCACTTCAAGTCTCTGTCACATACGTCTTCCTTAACCTCTGCTCTTTCCCACTCAGTCTCAGGTTCTGAACACCAACCCCACTTCCTATGTTACCCGTGCTTCTTGGGTTATTATCAGATAGTCTGTCACAACAAATAATTCAATACAACCTTGTATATTACAGAGCCAGAATGGAAGACGCAGTTTCATTTCAACTCTATTCTTAGAGAGTAACTGAACTGGGGAGGACGTGACTGAGCCCCGTTTAGTTTAGAATAATATAATAGAATCGATCGGTTTGAATTATTAGAGCAGAAGAGTGCAGTATTATAGAAAAAAAACTGAACTGATGGAAGCTGAAGAAAGGATTTAAAAAATACATTTCTATATCCAGTGAGGAGAGATTCAGTTGAACCACCAGGATATGCAGGTCAGACCTCAAAATAGGAAACTTGAGGCAAGATCCCTCTTAGCCTTCTGATTGCCTCGTGCAGGTGGCATACACTTTCAAAGTTATACACTGTCAGAATACATTATGCCTTCAGAGGAGTCCTGAAGCTTTAGTATAAGGTGTGTGATTCCTTGGAATCATATTCCTAAATTAAAAAACAAAAAACAAAAAAACTTTTCACTCGAATTCATATTGATGAAAGAATTGCCGTGTTGGCTCTGTAACAATGACACAAAGGTTTCATTTCCAATAACCCCTGACTGTAGGATTCCAATGTGTTCTTTGTCATCAGATGATAACATTTCAAAAGAAATGGGCGGAAAAGAGAAAAATGTATAATGCTATTCCGAATTGTTCGGATAGGATTGGCTTCTGTGGATGTGGCCTTACTTTTTGCTTAATACGCAGTTTTCTTTCATAACTCAATATTGGAGACGATATATAGAGTCATAACAGATTTTTTTGACTTCCAGCCCTCAAATGCAGCCTGTCTGGGGATCCAGACTTAAAGTAATTCAGTTTCTTTATCTGATAAGCATGAACCTACTGCACACCACAGTCCTGAGACTGTATGTCCATGTTTCAAGGAAGCAATGTTATGTGAGACTTCACTGCTATCTATTAAGTATCATATGTCATTGTTAGCATCCTAATACTCCAATTGTAAGATGAGGAGATATTCTGTAGCTTATGTGTTTCTGGAAAGCACATCATGAAAATGTCAGGATCCTGTCACACACATGTTTTGTCATTTTGTTATTTTGTAATCTACACTTTTATATAGCAGATTGTTTCTCTTTATATCTAAGAAGTGGATTTTCCAAATTATGTTTTATCTTAATCCTTTTTATAAGCAACGGTATCTTGTTTATACATTTGAAACTTATTTGGTCTGTCATGCAGCAAAACTTTTCTCAGAAACAAATGTTGTTTAATTAAAACACATTCCATATTTAAATGTTTTCTGTTATCGCTGAGCACTTCATACAATAACAAGCAGTCGGATAATTGCTAGATATTCAAAATCTCCTTGTAAATTGGGCAGCTGAACTGAACTGTGGCATTTCTTCCTGCAAGTCTTTCCCAAAAGGGCCATCATGAGATTTGTGAAATCAATTAATCTTTTTGTAGAGCGAGATGGCCTTCAGTTTCCTCAAATCTCCCCTGTAAATTAGGCAAATGAGCCACAATAAGTCTTCCTGCCTCTCATTCCCCGAAGTGGCCCAAAGTGCCATCTTGACATCCACGATGAGATTGATTTATTTTTCATCTGAAGAGGCATCAAGGCCCCCATATTCCTGAAATCCCTGCTGTAAATTAGGGTCCTGAACCATGATATGTCTTCTTGTCAGTCTTCCCCAAAAGAGCAATGAAACAGTTTGTAAGATTCAGCCATTTGTCATCATCAAGAGGCAAAATGGCCAACACTTTTCATGAAGAGACAGACTCTGTTCGTGAAACTGCCATTATGAAATATGCTACTTAGCATAACATCTCCCTCTGTGCATGTTTTTCAGAAGGGCCATCATGAGATCCGTGAACTCCGTCAGTTTCATTTCACCAGCTGGCCCGACCACGGCGTTCCGTGTTACGCCACAGGACTGCTTGGCTTCATACGACAGGTCAAGTTCCTCAACCCTCCAGATGCCGGACCCATAGTGGTACACTGCAGGTAAGTGTACTTACATAGAGGACACAGAGGTTTTGTACTGAAGATAAACTTAATTCCCTGGCGCTGCTGGTCAGTGGCTGCACGGGCAAGACAAGGACAAACAAACAGCCATTCAGATGCATAGCTCACATTTCTTGCTTATCACAGGGGAAGGCTCTGGGTAAACAGTAATGATCAAATGACTACTGGTATTTCTGTTACAAAATCATCTTTATAAACCTTGGATTGTTTTACAGCATTGGCCTAATTGTGATTTGGCAGATCTGAAAATATCCATGTTTTATTTTTGTGGTCTTATGAGTCATTTTAAAAGGCTTCTGACTAAACAATCAGTTTGGATAGTTCGTCAGAAGCCCCAAAATATAAGACTTTATCTCAACCTAAATCTAAGAAGCAGTTCTTTCCACAGGCTTTTCTCCCAGTACTTTTTAAAAAAAACTTTTTTATGGGTTCCCCTTTTCCTTGTCAATTAAGACAATAGGGCAAGGTATGATTACTGTTGTAATCTCTCAAACAGGTCACCCTTTCTTTTCCGTAGCTTAGATCAATAGTGCTAACTTTTAGAAAGTGAATAAAAAGTTTTAGGTTAAAAAAGAATTTCATCTCCTATCTTCTTTCACCCATACACCGCCATGAAGAGTAGGAGGGGGAAAAAGTGATAGTATTAGGATCCCCATGGTGATACTATATTTAACCTCAATGTTCTGTTCTTTATGGGATGTAACAGTTCACTTCTGGAGCCAGGTGCTCAGCTGGCACAGGCATTAAAAGGTCAGCATTCTGACAAGCTATGAAAAAAAGGTTTTGAGTAGATTCCTCATCTTGTCTCAAGCATTGAAATTTAATTATTCATTTCATGGCCCACCTTGATACAACACATAGCTTTAGAGTTTTATTCCCACAAAGGGAATAAAATGACTAACCTTGCCATGGTTAGTGCTTAATGGAATCAAAGGACCATCATACTATATAGCACTTTTTCTAATCTCGCAGACCTCACAGAGTGCTTTAGACTACAAGTCACATTTAATCATGCATCCATACAGTGATTTATTCTTTGCACTTTAGCTATCACACATAGCTGCCCAATTTAGAATGACCAGTTAACCTAAACATGCATGTCTTTGGACTGTGGGAACAAGCTGGAGTACCAGGAGGAAACTCAGAAGATGCAGACTCCACACAGAAAGTCCTATACAGTCACCATTGTGATTCAGAGATGAATGGGTACAATTTAACCAGAAATTGTATGTGGAGTACAATATAGATTTTTTTTTTTTTTGCTGGAATGAAAGATGCTTTTGTTCAGTTAACTAAAACTAACCATTTGGATAAGTCTTTGGAGCTTCCCACTAACAAACAGCAAACCTGGTTGCTTGGCAGTCCCTTGCCAAATTAGCCATTAGACAGTAAAATGATGCATGAATATTGCTTTATCTGTATATACTCAAGTTGCCATCTTTTTAGCAAATACTATAAATCAGCGTGTCTAAGGTTTGGGAAAGATGTGTGTTACAACTAAAAAAACACTTGGGATTATTAATAATGGAAAAGTCAAAAGAGAGACACACTCAAAGAACAAAATTGGACACACAAACAGAGAATGAAAAAAAAAAACTGGATGGACAAATGAGGCGAGCAGACACATAAAAGACAGCCAGTAAAAGTATGTGGACAGACAGGCAGGAAGTTATGGCAGTCACTTCCAATTTCCGGGGGCACTCTGATGCTATTGGCCTGTGTCATGAGGCTTTCAAACACGCACAAGCACACACACATAGAGGCCCAGCAGTATTTTGGTCTCAACATTAATCACAGAGGTTGACAGGTAATCTGCCGAGGCGCCCCCTCCTCTTCTCTCTTCAACTTTCTATCTTTCCGTCCCTCACATCTTATCTCTCTCTCTCTCTCTCTCTCTCTCTCTCTCTCTCTCTCTCTCTTTCTTTCTTTTCTGTTTCTTCTCTTGCACGCTCTCTCGCTCTCTCTCTTTTAGCTGTCTCTGAAAACTGTCAGCGGAATTGTAAATTGAAAGATGGGTTTTTCCCCTCCCTCTACACCTCATTCTCTCAGTTTCCGCTACATCCCTCCATCCGTGCCTCCTTTCCTCCCTTGATATCTCCCCCGTGACGGCCACTTCTATCACTCCCAGTCGCTAAACTCGTCCAACCATTCCCTTTCCATCCCTCTTCCCCTCGCTCTTTCAGTCCATCCATCTGTTGGTTTGCTTGTCTGTCCATATCTTCCCTCCAGGCATTGGTGTTCAGAATGTGTCGCCTCAACACCTGACATGGGCTACTAAAGTCTCCACATACTTATGCTTGTCAGTTAGAAAGTAAAAGAGAGCAATAGAGAAAGACTCTGCCTTCATACTAAACTCCATTAACATTGCTGAGATTGCAAAGTTAATAGGTTTTTCTGAGTTACAAAACTCAGAGGTTTCACAGTGTATTTCTAAAACATAGTAATAAGATATAGGATACCTAATTTTAATTTTATCAGCCATTTAAGTGAGCATTTACTGATCTGATAAGAACACAATAGCCCAGAGTATTCATTCATTGGAAACAACTTAGAGTATTTTTTTATTTATTTTACTATTTATTTTACTTTTCTTCTGAAAAGAGTTTAAAACATCAATTTATTACAATTACTGGCAATTATATACAATTAATATAGGCATAGGCTCCAGCCTATTCCACTATTGGATTAGTGGAAGAAAATGGATCTTTCTCATACTAATATCATCCTGTACTACTACATATAAATATGCTTTTTTTTTACCCCCCCCCCAGTTTGTCAGTGTTCTTAGGGACACATTTACAGAGAAAAGAAAATTAGCATAATGCTGCAATAACTTCACAAACGTACAGCACAGAAACACTTTATAACTTTAACACCTTACGTTTTAGCATACATTTCGCTGCCAAAACAAAAGAGATATTCAGACCAGGGAGAGAAGCAGGAAGACAAAATGATATTCTCTGATACAAGGGCAAAATCTTCAGTCAGATTCTGACCTCACTCAGGGAGTGCTCAGTAAAACTGGGAAGCCGTTCTCTGGATGACTCCAGACAGCTCAGACAGAGTGCGGGATTCATCTTTTCCACTGCATAAATCTGTGTGTAACAGCCCATCACCAATTTTTGTGCCGTGAAAGGGAAGCTCCTACAAATACCTATGCAATATGGCTGCCCAGAGATCTGACTGCATCGTTTAAAAAAAACAAAAGAAAAAGAAAAACACTACAAATTATTAGAAATAAGTCTGTATGTTAGTTGCATTACCTAAAATGTCAGTGTTGAAGGGTTAAAAGTGATTGGTCTTACTGAAGGATATGAACAGGTCTCTGTTGTAAATGAGACATTGTGTCTCAGTGGGACTATCTGTATAAATAAAGGTTAAGAATAAAACAATTAAGTTGTTCATTATTACAATTTTGTTAGATTGAGAGTATCATGTTTGTTTATGATTGTCTCCAGTGCCGGTGCAGGGAGAACAGGCTGTTTCATTGCAGTGGACATCATGTTAGACATGGCGGAGAATGAAGGCGTGGTGGACATTTTCAACTGCATCCGAGAACTAAGGTCACAACGAGTCAACATGGTTCAGACAGAGGTAAGTGTAATTATGGAAAATAGATATAAATCATAGGCAAAATATCAATGACCATGACAATTTGCATATTAATGATCAAGCAACTGACCTCACAGCCCATTGTTCATTCAGTGCGCTGGTTTCAGTTATTGTGCAAATGTACTGTTTATAAGATTGGGGAAACCTGCAGTCAGCTGAGACTGAAGAAGTCACTTGGATGAGTGACGAAATATTGAAGATGCTACGTCCACATGAACAGAATCAACCTTTTGGGGCATAGGCAAAATAATATCTAAACACAGATGATGTTGAGTCTAGTTGGTCAAAACAAGTGGGTGTTCAGGTACGGCAGGCTGCTGGCTTAGACAATCATGAAAAGTTATGCATTATGGATTTTTAATTTTTCAAATAAAGTGTGGAGATTTTTGGTTCATGTTAAAATAAATCACCAGCACCTATTGTAATTATTACTGACTTGAGTTCTACAGAGGCTTTCCATCAAATTTTGATGAGCACATACTGGATACATTAACAAAGCATCTAGATACATTGCACTGAAGAAAAAACAACATTAACGTTTATTCCCTTTCAGTACCATACGTCATTTTGACTGCAGTTGTAAGTTTGAGATGTAGCATCGCAAAAAGTAAGACAGTATGGAGTATCCCAGGACTTCTAGCAGTCATCTATGATTTAATGCAGTTAGATTATTATATATTGAACATTAAACATTAAACATTCCCTGAATATCAGATGAAAACTAGTACAAAAACTCACACAGATATGGTATGCACCCAAACAAACACAAATTCAGACATAGACAATTTTAGGAGAGTTTTGTGTCAATATGTGTATGCAATAGCTGGTAAGGAATATCAGAGATGAGATGTGACACCCCAGTCAAATGGATTGTATTAATTTATTATTTCTATAACAGATGACACGGGAGAGATTTGGTATATTGTCTGGTACTAGGGTAGTCACAACTATACAACAAGTTAAGATTTGAAGTGGCCAAGCATAAATCAGCACTGTTCAGTATTCCCAAAATACGGATGATGTTTCCTAAAACGTTCTGTCTTTGCTAGCTGGGTACTTGGGTTACTATCCTTTACATGGTGTTGTAATTTGTTCTAATTTAGTACTATCAAACGTTTTAAAGAGTCTGCATTTTCAAATGTTGGGTATTCCATTTTGGAACAGCAGCGTTCATTTCTTTTCTAAAGCTACCTTAAGCCGACCTAATCCGTTCCGCCTCTGCATTCCATTTGTGTTACTGATGAAAACCTTGCATATCCAAAAAGTCAACTTTTCCAGGAATAAAGAAAAACAGCCTCATTTTCAGACTGACAGCTCAAGCTCAGAGTATGAAATTGACTTTTGAATGGGTTTTAGAAGTGCCAGGTTCAGAAAAGTTACCTAGGGCATCACGTTGAGTGTTTTCAAATGACAGCAGTGGTATAAAAGCTAGTTTTGTGTATGTGTGTCTGTCTGTGCACATTCACGTGTGTTTTTATGCCTCTTGATACCAAGTTAAATGCATCCTGCCCTGTCTTTTGAATATGTGTGGGAGCAATTTGTGTCAGTGTTGAAGCTGCTTGATGCTATTATAATCCTGCTCCACACAACACAAAGCAATTAATCTTTTAAAAGGCACAGGGGAAAGAAGAGTGTGCGTAAATGTTTCAGTGAGTATGTGACGTGCATGTGTGTATACATGTGTTTTTGCGCGCAAATGTGTCTGTGCATGTCACTGGCATAGGTAATGGCCAGGAGAGGTCATTTCAGTGATGCTTTTAAAGCCTCTTCTCTGCTCCAAGGGCAACAATTAACATTCAACAGAGAGAGACCGAGAGATAAAGCGAGAAGCAAATTGAAAAAGCGAGAGGCAGCAGACAAACACAAGTGTGAGAGGAAACGAGCAACAGAGAAATAAAAACGGAGCCAACCCCAGATAAAAATGCACCGATAGGGGGACAGAAAGAGAGATAGAGGTAAATTAGCATGCACGGTGGCTGCTGTAGCTCATGGTAGCTGATGCATTTAGCGCAAGCTAGTGATTTGGAAGACAAAGAACATACTTGAGCCAGACCACAGAGGCACCACTAGCAAAGCACTGTGCCCTTTTAAATCACTTTCAGGCTCCCACAAAAGCACAAGCATGCAAATAATATTCATACACAAAGCAAACAAAAGTTGTGTTCACATTGGAATGTTTGAGTTTGTTGTCAGCTTGAAAAGACTTAATGCAGCTTTGCCCGACTGCATCATCTATTCCAGAGCTGTCATTGCTTACAGCTACTGTGAGGCACTGTGGTCCAGTCCAAGGGCTACAGGCAGGTTCAGTGCTGTTTGCTTGCATAAGCCAGTTTTGTATTTCAGTGAAAGAAATTTTGACTCCAGAACTCATTTTGCTTTGGTGCAGGAGCAGTATGTGTTTGTTCACGATGCCATCTTGGAAGCATGTCTGTGTGGAAACACAGCCATACCAGTGTGTGAGTTCAGAGCCATTTACTACAACATCAGCAGGTTGGACCCACAGACCAACTCCAGCCAGATCAAAGATGAGTTCCAGGTGAGCACGCACATTCACACCCGTTTGTCTTTTGTCATTTTTGGGAACACTCGCCACACGTGCATTTGAACAACACCCTAGCTGATAATGTGAATGTGTGGGTTCAAGTTAGATTGAAGGTTCAAATCATTGCTTTTCTGCCCATCAGACTCTAAACATAGTGACCCCTAGAGTTCGTCCAGAGGACTGCAGTGTGGGTTTGCTACCCAGAAACCACGACAAGAACCGCAGTATGGATGTTCTACCAGCAGACCGATGCCTTCCTTTTCTGATTTCTGTGGATGGAGAGAGCTCCAATTACATTAATGCTGCATTAATGGATGTAAGTTTTTGTTTAAATGTCTGATTATGTATGTGTAAGCTTATCATACTTTGTATTGTGCTTTTTGATTGTTATTCGTTTCACCATTCTAGAGCCACAAACAGCCAGCGGCCTTCATAGTTACTCAGCATCCTTTGCCCAACACCATGGGTGACTTCTGGAGGTTGGTGTTTGACTACAACTGCTCCTCCATTGTAATGCTCAATGAAATGGATGCAGCACAGGTACAGGTACACACACAAAAAAATCTACAAACATGTTCTGTACTTATTTTTGTCTAACTAACAAAAATACACTAGACATCAGCACCTGAAACTGACTGTACTATCAGATAGCCTGATGAATGTATCAGAGTTGATTTTTTTATTTACTCTATCACTTGTCTCTCCCATTTATTTCTATTTATTGCCATTTGTAACTGATTTGTAACATGGGCTACAGCAAGGATTCTTAGCTCATGGATCTGGCCAAGAAGTAAAACCTGTCCCACTTACTGGAAAGAAATGTCATGTGAATGTACTTGTTCTAACTGGTGGACTTCATTTTCTCCAACCCATTCTTATTTTCTGCATTTTGTCTTTTTCTTCCAACCTTTGTGTTTGTTTTCTAAAGTTATGTATGCAGTACTGGCCAGAAAAAAATTCATGTTGCTACGGCCCTATTCAAGTGGAGTTCATATCTGCAGACATCGACGAGGATATCATCAACCGAATCTTCAGGATCTGCAACATGGCTAGGGTACTAAACGTTTACATATTTAATACAGTACTTCTTTTATTTTATAGTTAAGTTATAAAAATTTTTATGAGATTAGATGTTTTGCATGTAGAACATCTAAACAGCTTCAGTTTGTCTTTAGTCGGTGTCCTGGAACACACTTTGATAATTTCTCTTTTTTTGTCTTCTCTTCTCCTCCTTGACAGTTTTCAAATTACGAGTTCATGGCTAGATTTTGTGGCGCATTGCTTAATTCAAAGTCATGGAGCGCCTTTGTGTTTTAAGGCCTCTTCTTAATAAAATATGTGTTGTGGATTTCAAGGGACTCTATTATTTGACAAATGAAGCACTACTTTCCTGACACTTACTAGGAATACAAAATGTGTTTAAAGTTCAAGTAAAAGCAATAGATAGTGAAACAGTATACCGTGGAACACACCATAACAATACAGCAAAGACATTTTTTCATTGCATGCGACCTTTACTACGCAGTAGGCAGTTGGCAAAAGGATATGCAGCAAGGCTACCTGAGTCCTGGTTTGGTGACTACATAGAAAAAATGATAGTGATGTTGAATGTGGTAGAATAATGACAGTTGTTTTCTTTTTAACTCTACCTTTTTATCCTCCTCTTCCTTTTCTTGTCTTCTCCAACCTCTATGCACCTCTGTTCCCCTTTCACTTCTATTTCTCCTTTTCTTTTCCTTCCTATCTTCCTGCCTCTTCTTGTTACCCTCTTTTCATCTCATTTTCTAACTCATCCATGACCGCTCAACTCTAGTGGTGCCTTATCATCTGCATGTTCCTATGTATAGCACTTGGAGAACTCCCCGCTACCCTGCTATCTATATTCTCTCTCTCTTTCTCTCAAACACATCAGCGGTCTAGTGTGAAATGGCTCATATCATTGCCATAACAGCACATCCCACACTGCGAGTGCAGCTCCAGCCTAGCCGAGTCTCTATCGCCAATCACTTAGCCATCAAATGAGCAGAGAACAGTGAAAAAGTGGAAGAGAGAAAATGTTCGCAAGAAATACATGACAATACAAAGAAATAGGGGGAACAGACAAGTAGAATGAAGACACATAAATGCAGGGTACAGAAAATATTTTAGATTAGTGTTAATTGGTATAAGAGACTGGGTAATTTAGAGAAAGATGGACGTAGAGTAAAGGAGAGATGGAAGGGGAGAAAGTACATGGCAGGTGTACTGAAAAGACAAGGAAGGAAAAGTGGTATAAAAAATGATACTGTTGAATTTGTTTGGTTTGTGTGTAAATGTCAATGTGCATATGCATTTGTGACAAACATCAGTAAATCAGTCTGACAGTGATGGTGGATTTTGGTATTTTACTTGGTGCATGCCACTTGCCTTGGGCTAGACGACTGAAAATGTGCCATGTCTGCCATGAAATTGAATTAAACATAACAAGCTAAGGTCTTTGTTGAATCCAAGCCTATTTCTTTTGAAAAGACATTTGTTCAAAACCAGGAACTAATTGGCAACAAAAGCCTGATTACATACAAAATGTGTTTTATGTATCAGTTTAACAAAATACTTACTTGGGTGGCATGAATGGCAGTGTCTCACTGGAATAAGGTCCTGGGTTTGGATCCAACGACTCGTTTTGTGTCCATCTCTCTGTATTGGTATTATGACTAGCAACCTGTGCAGGGTATGCTGCTTTTTGCCCTTTGCCCAGTGGGATAGGCTCTAGCCTCCTCATAGTCTGTAACCAAAAAAGTGGCTAAGAAAATGAATGGATGGATAATATTACCAAATAAGACCACAACTGAAAAACCAACTCTGTATTTGTTATAGTTGACCAGCTTTTCATCCAACTTTCCATATCATTTAAGCACAAACAGACCTGTTAGATGCAGATATATTTTCTAAAGTGAGCCAATGGGTTTCATTGGCCAACTTTGGTCTTAATTCTGAAAAACGGTAGCTTTAGCAATATCGCTGTGCATGAAATTGAAATGGTTCCATGGAATTACAGCATGATGTTGATTGTTGTGATAACAGCTATGTCAGCAGTGATCAAAACCCTAATCTTCACGTTTCTCTTCTTAGCCACAAGATGGTTACCGCCTGGTGCAGCACTTCCAGTTTATTGGCTGGCCAGCCTACAGGGACACACCTCTCTCCAAGCGCTCCATCCTGCAGTTGGTCAGGAGATTGGCTAAGTGGCAGGAACAATATGACGGAGGAGACGGGAGGACTGTGGTACACTGCCTGTAAGTATAGTCACACAGACACATGCAGACACAAATAATAGAAAACGTGATGAAATAGTAGACTGGAACAGTCACTGCTCAGTGAGATAACAGATCAACATAAATGGCAAGACAAATCTTCCCTTAGAGTGTATGTTTGTGACAGACAGAGAGGGAAGATGATTATAAAGTAAGCTGTGCACTTCTATAAAAGAACACATACACACTTTTAAGACAGATATTCACACACAAAAACACACTTTTTGTAGTTTTTGTACATGTTGAGTACCATTTCATGCTTTATGTTGTTCCACTTATCTGTCAAATATACACATGCCTCAGACTCAGCATTAACCTTGTGCTTGAAAGCCATATATATTCACTATTGATGTCAAAACGCCTGAAATGTCGGTTCATAAATGCTGTGAGACTTGTTATGAATTATCTTCGTTAAATATAAATGAGGCTCATGGCTTAAAAAGCCTGGAATGTGTCAAGTTTTAAAGAGGTCATCATTCATCTCTATTGTTATGTTTGGCTGTGCTGATGCATTATGGATCACCCACACGTCTGCTTGTGCATGCTACATTCAGATGTCCAGGTTTATTCAGTGTTTGGTACGGTGCTACTACTACTTCTGTTTGTACCAAATATATTTTAAACAACACTACACAATGTTTATTATACTACATAGATGAATGTGTGTTGGTATAGAAGTATAAAAACATAGCTCAGCTCGATACGAATTCACCCTATTTGAGCAGAGCAAATGAAGCTGATAATGAGGGAAGGAAACAGAAGCTGTAAAA
Organism: Mchenga conophoros; assembly: GCF_057382185.1. Taxonomy (NCBI): domain Eukaryota; kingdom Metazoa; phylum Chordata; class Actinopteri; order Cichliformes; family Cichlidae; genus Mchenga; species Mchenga conophoros. The sequence continues at coordinate 28,278,679 of NC_140530.1, read as the reverse complement.
TCTATAGAAGAGAGAACTGCTAACAGTAACGTGTGTACACAGACACTGCCTATCTGTGGTGCTCATCCAATCAGCTCTCTGTGTAACAGCTCATTGGACCAATGAGGTATTGATGTGGGGTTTTTTGTTTTTGTTTTTTTAACAGTTTTTTGCTTATTAGCCTTTTCTTTCTTCACGTAACATAAAAAGAGGCAGACGTAAAAAAGAATAATTTTCATATCCTAGTTCTGAACTAAATTTACAGATTGTAAGTTATTTTTGAACATTTAAAAATAAATGTCCGTTGTAAAATAATCTGTCATTGTCAAATATTTTGTAAAGCTCTCAGTACATGGCTATGACTGTCATCCTTTTTCTGCCTGAAAGCCTAAATGGTTTAAGGCTGAAGCTTGTAACAGTCTACACTGCTACAGAACAATGTGCAATTCAGCTATTAGCCCTTATATGGAGAATAAAAGTTTAATAACTGGTGTCATATATGTTAGTAATCACATGCTTTGACCTTCATTTCAAATAACCCTGTCACCTATAGATATAGATATGATATTAATTTGAGTAAACTCTGTCAATCACTATAAATTAAATGCTCAAACTGGTATTTTAAAACACATTCTATTTAAATCTGCAACACGTTTAATTTCTGTGAAATTAAAACACTAGCAGATAAATTAAGATAGGAAGACCATTTGGGGACTAAATTCTTTAGTTATGCTCAAATCCAGTAAATGTGAGCGACAGAGATGTAAGCTGTCTCTGCTTCTGGCTGAAGACAGCTACACTGGCTAATCAACCCCAGCTATTGATTTCACAGACTCAGTAATACTAGCGATAAGTAGAAACATGATGGTTCCATCAGTAGATGGTGAAAATTGATTATTTTTCTGCTCCTCACTTGTCCTGAAGGTTGGAATTTGATGCGTCTTTAATACTGAGCACATGTCTTACTTTCAACAAGTCACACTGGGAGGAGCTTTTAGAAAATAGTGAGGAGTAGCACACTTAATTCAGCAATCTGCGTTTGCTGTATTTATCTCGAGTTATATAGATATATATTTTAGATAAAGCGAAGTAATAAAGATAAGGTGCCTCTTTCTAACAAATTACTCATATTCAGCATGCAGCAGTTCATATCTAGACTAATGTGATTTCAAGTATGCCACAATTCATTTAAATCACATAGGAATTTATCTCATACAAACCACTTAACCACCAACCACTGACTGTCAGATCCTTTTCGCAGTAGATTTAGTTGTAATGTTTTGGATTTTGGTTTTGGCCGCTTTAAATATTTCACCTGAAACTGTGGATGAAGTAAACGCTAAAAGTAACCAATAAACAGGGGATGGCATCTAAACAATTTGGACTCCAATATATTAAAATGATTTTTTCAAAGCTCAAATCACATACCATACACAAAGGCGAACAAGCAAATATCAACCATTTATAAATACCTTTAAAAGAAGTGCTAACCCACCCACTATAGTAACCCATCTCTTCAGAGAAACTGGATGCACAGCTAGGTCACTTTCTTCCTAATATGTTCATCAATTCAGTTTGTTTTAAACTTTATGAAGATGTAGTTTGCCTGTTGCCAAAGAGTGACGCTACAATTTTAAACTTGTAGTTTGGAAAAATTTAAAATTAAAACATCTATGGGAAAAATTAATGCTTGTTGGTGTTTGTTAGTCAAAATGAGTATTTTCCTTGCCCCCTGATTGGCCAGACTTTGGGCAATTTAATTAAAACAAAAGTAAAATTTTCTAATTGCCTAGGGTTAGAGTTGTAGTTAGCCATCACTGATGATGGCTTATCACCTTAGGGAGTTGGACCATCACAGTTATAGTCAATACTATTATTATTATTATTATTATTATTATTATTATTATTATTATTATTATTATTATTATTATTATCATTATTATTATTATTATTATTATTATGACACCCCTCTTCTCATCTATCATATCAAATTTAGTGCAGTGTTATATTAACCAAGAGTGATGAGCCAAAATAGTGTTTTATCCATTTACTGATCTGAACACTAGCATTAGTCTAGAAACAAATTACAGCAAATATTCTTTTTAAATCAGCCATATTCACACAAGGCTCCTGTAGTCTAGCTAACACAATATAAGGTGACTGCAGTTGAAGTGGCTTTTTAATTTTGTTTGACGTCAGAGATGAACCACTTTTCAAATCTGGTATGTTTCTATGAAGATGTAAAGGTTACTCACTTTCCTTGACTGTTACTGCTACTTGAGTCCTGACAAGTCTGAAAAGTTTCATTTTCTGGTTGTTGTTCAGTACTTCATAATGTTCATGTATTTTAGCCCTAAGATGTATTTGACAGGACTAATGTAAAATGTATTTGCTTTCATTTTTTCACCATTACCCTAGAAATTAGTTTCTGACACTGAAGCAACTGTCTGAAATTTTAATCTAACATGAAATCAAGAAGTGCATGAGCAATACTTTTGCTTTTTAGTTGACTAATAACTAATGAAATTCAAACTAATGGGTGTATGTATGAAAAGGAAGAATTGCAAGCTTGCAGTCTGATATTATTGTATAAGTGGTTCTGAGACAGCAACAAAAACTTTCCATATTTATTTTTAACCTTCTGAAGTGCTTCTAAAAAGCTTAGATTATAGACTTTCTATAAAAAATTCAGTCACTATCACTAACAAAGGTATTCCGAGTAGACTGCAAGCTGTAGCCGCCTTGGCATTCCTAATGCAGAATAGGTAGGCAGTGGATGATTTTTCTGATGGCTGTCACTCCACCTCGCAGTACCTAAATGTTTTATTCAGTCTCAATACTGAAGGAATTCAGCTGGAACCAAGTGAGATGGGAAAGTCTGGAGCTGTTTTCATGGTGGGTGGTCTGACTTTTCACTGGCAGAGCACTGACTGCTGATTGGGGCATATAGCCAGTAAACACACAATATATATATATATATATATATATATATATATATATATATATATATATATATATATATGTGTATACATAAATATGTTTGTGTTGCTGGATCACTTTATACAGATGGCCCTTTGTCATCTATATAAAATGTTCATAAAGGCTTTTATTATTATTTTGATTTAAGTCAAACACATTTATTCAAATTTCTAAAATCCATTAGTGGCCTCTTTCTGCATACAGTGGCAGGTTTCTTTGTACTGAATTCTCGCTCTGTCACTTGCTGTCACTCTCTGTCCCTTAAAGCCTTTTTTCTCAACTCACATTGTCATACTTGTCACTTTTAATGCTAAAGAAACATCTAATATCTCCAACTTGGCTTTCAGGATCCTATTTACTCTCTACAGTGACTTGTTTTTCTGAGAGCTAATTAAACATTGTTTAGCTTTGTAAATCTGCTTTTTTCCACATTCTGTCATCTATACAGGCTACAAGAAGGAATATAACAACATATATCACCAAACCTAATAATTTTTCCTTATATCCCCTTAAAATGTTACAGGTTACTAAACAGAAACCATTCGTTAAATACGTCACAACAAGCAAACTAATTTAACCTCTATAGCCTGTTTTATAAGCTTTATTAAATTTCCAACTAGTGTTTAGGGTCCATACAATTTCAGGACATTATCCAATGACTGTCCTGGATAAGCAGTTAGGAGAATACCCCACAAAACTTTTCTAATATTCTCTCTACACCTGTATCTTTCCTTCATCTCATTCCATCCTGCTTTCTTTTTGACCTCACTATGATTTTCTTGACCTCCAGCTATGTTTCCAAAATGGTGATGATGCTTAATACTGAAGAGCCTCTGTCTCCCTTTCTCTCTTCATTTCTTGGTTCTACTCCTTTGTTCCTCCTCCTTTACAGAACTGGTGGTGGACGTTCTGGAACTTTCTGTGCCATCTGCAGCATCAATGAGATGATCCAGCAGCAGAATATTGTAGATGTTTTCCACACTGTTAAAACCCTGAGGAACAACAAGACCAACATGGTGGAGACTATGGTAAGAAATCACAATACATACGTTTTTGTCTCTGTGGTAGCAAACATGCAAGTATTCCCACACTACCAAAAATTTGTATTCACATACAGACAGGTCACAGCTGTTTCAGTGCTTTTCTCATCTCCTTTGTAAAGAATTTCTCAATTTGTTACTCACACCCATGAACTAAAGCACACCTGCTCACAGATGCAAGGTAAATGGATTATAACAGGCAATGTTCAGTATTTGCCAAAGCTTTAGTCCTTTAGTGGTATAAGTGAAGATTTAATTGTGATTGGCTATGTTTTTGGGGGTTTTATTTGTTTTTTTTGTCACCATAAAGCAAAGATGTGGGTAAAAAGTGCTGGTGACCCTAAACTTTTTAAAAACTGGCTTTAAATTCCTAAAGGAGAAAAAGGTAAAACTGAGATGTCTTTGAGGTGATACCTCATGGTGTCATGGTGTTCTGGAGTGGCATAATATTCAGAGATATGTCAGAGAGTTGCCTATGGCACCCATATGATCTAGCTCCTCCAATCATGTGATTACCCAAAACATATTTAATGTATGAGAAGAATGAACCAGTCGGACAACTTGAGCAGGAAGAAAAAAGTTGTACAGAAGTCTTATTTACAGCTATGAAATTTGCAATGTTTTTATGATTTCTTTCTTTTTTATTGCCCAATTACCCCATCGATTCCCTTGGATTACTGTTTAAGAATAGCATTTATGTAAATAGTACCGGAAATGTTCAAATGTTTTTAGTTTGTTATCAGCAGCTACTTAATCTTGGTAGTAAGCAGAACAGCTTCGCACAAAGTGTTTTACCATTCAGTGAAATTAACAACAAATAATGTAAAGAATTCAAATAAGTATGGATTTATTTGACTCTTTGTTTCTTGTCAGTCAAAGATTAAAAGTGTTTCATTGTTCTTAATTCTTTGCCAAACATCCCAAACCATGAAACCATCTGGACATCGCACGTCATCACAGCTAGAGAATGATGACAGAATTGTTCATAAAGATGTGGCATTGGATTAGTTCACCCACATACTGCAGGCCAGCCAATCCAATCCTTTGCTGTCTGGCTGAGGCCAATATTATCTGCTATGCTGATAATGTTATGATTCTCAGTTCATGAATTATGACTCATTTTCATTGGTAAATATATGGAAATTGTGTTACTGTGTTCTATACTCGTCATCGTCGGTTGCATATTATGTTGTGAATTATATGTCACGAAATTTCATTTTTTGGTTTTGATTACAGTGCTCCAGTACTTTTTTTAAAATTTATAAATAAGTCAATATTTAGTAAATAGTTATGAGCGTAGAGTTTGGTTTTATTATACATGTTTGAAGTTTAAAGCCAAGCTGGGAGTGCAGCTATACATTTATATTGAGAGTTTGAGGGAAACAAAGCCAAATTTCAAGAATTTTCTGACTTAGCTTTGCTCGTTGTTTTATTTCTACACAGGAACAGTATAAATTCTGCTATGAAGTGGCTCTGGAAGCGCTCAACTCCTTCTGATTGGGTGTGGGCTAAACATCTCTATTCCCAATCGGCCATTTGTCGATGCCTGCCATTCTCAACGCAACACTGGGAAACACAGAGGGCAATACTGCTTTGTGTTGACCTGAATCCGACTGACTGAGCGTGCCTGTGTGTGTGGGTGTGTGCACGCACGTGTGTGTGCTTGTATTTGAGTGCATATGCACGTGGCTGTGTGTGAAGAGAGGGCATGCTTGCATATTTGAGGAAGTCTTTATCTATATGCGTGCCTGCAACAACACACACAACAAACCTGTACAGAAGAGGGAAAAGGCAACAAACATGCACACTGGTGATTTTAATGTCTGTTTGCTTCAGCAAGACTGGGGACTTTATATGCTTGTACAAAGAAAAAAAAATATGGTAAACAAAAAACAAATGTTTAAAAGACGCACCACTTTTACTCCTCTATTTCTCTGTCCTCTCTGCTGGGCTGTGATGTGACTATTGTACAGTATTTCCTTTTTAGATATATTCTACGCCTTGAATGTTGTCTCCCTCTGAAGGCTGGATGCCCACTGGAAGATTTTTTTTGGTAACTCTCAAAGGGAACAGAAATGTACGTTTTTTTTTGACCATGACTCACTCAGCTTAGTTAACTCTTTTTTTCCCCTTCAAATTACATGCTGATTCCCTTTTGCCAAGTTAAAAGTTCGTTTGAATTATACTCATAATTCTGTAATTGGCCTGAAAAGAAAATATGTTAGCATGGTTGTATCTTTTTTATAGTTTTATTTTCACGGAGTTCAAATGTCAGAAAAACACAAGAACAAAAAAATATATATAACCTACAATAAGTGGAGTCAGGGACACTGTGAAAAAAAATAACAGTAGAAAAAAAGGAAAAAAAGAAACCTGCCTTAGATTTAAGGCCAAGTCATGTCTCTGTTCTAGCTTTTTTTCACTGGGACAGTGGTGGTTTCATAAATGCTTTTGGAAGGCTTAAAAAAGACAAAATTAAAATCTTATTGTGTGCATCCACCCTTGCTGTAAATAGGATAAGACAACCACAATCAAACAAACAAACAAACAGGCAAACATCAGCAACTGGTACGTTACAAATTAATGTGATTTCAAAACACTATAACTCTAAAAAGTTAATGTCACTGTGTTACCATACCACAGACCGTCTCCACAGAAATGTCAAAAAAGCCGACATATTGTTCGCATATTGCACATTTAGCTAATGCCGCCGCATTCAGAATAACTTTTATAAAATTTGACTTTTTTATTATTTATTTATTGTGACACTTTTGGTACAGAATATGAAACAACCAGATAATACTTTGTCTCTAATATGATAACAGCACTACTATAATTTATTGAAAATGAGTCCCCAAATTCCCCATAAAGAAGTCAAAAATGTCCCCCCTCTAAAAACTACATAAACTATAACTTGCACTTTTGCATGTTTGTCCATTTTGGAACATTTAGACTTGGAATTCCTGACATTGAACAGCCTGGGGTAAATTCAAAACTGAAATCAGTGTTTGGTCATTTTATAGCAATTTGCTTAAATGTGAAATTGTTCAATAACTGAGTGTAGCTTACAGACGAATTAATCTACTTTAGTGTTGATGACTTGATTTTAACCTGGTCTACAGTGTTGTGAGTAGTCATTGATATTGGGCCACTATTTGGGTCTAAAAAATAATCATTCAAATGATAAGAAATGAGTTAAACCTGCTGAGATTAAGAAAGGATTTAAGAATCCTTGATACTTAGAGCAGACTGGTAAAGAGTTCAGTAATTCTATGTATAATTCTACCTATAATAAATATCCAAGCTAAGGGATTGGGCCCATGTTTCCCCTATAACCTATGATTTAAAAAGAACATCACAAAACAAAGAGACAGGCCACATTTACATTTCTTTTATAATTAACGAATGCTTTACGTCAAGCCCGCTGAAATATACAGATATTAAAAATACATTTGAGAAAATCACTAACAGGAAATGATTTCAGTTAGTGTTTGACCCCAGGTTGAAAGGCAGTTAACATGGCTAATAGTTTAGATGCCTCTGCACCTTAAAGAACGTGTGGGAGTGTGGGAATTAATGAGAATTATGCATGGCATTGACCTCAGCTTCTCATTATCTCCTACTCATCTGGTCAGACTCTGTGCTATCCCATTTTCCCCTTATCCCAAAAGACTAAACCAGAATCTCATGTTATAGATACACCACCTGTATTTATATGAACAGCCTCTGAAATGTGTTGAATCTAAAGGTGATACTATTTTCAGATCTGTTTTACCTCTCTCTAAAACACTGTCATTCTAATAAAAAGGACCAGACTGATGGCTTAATTTTCAAACACTCAAAAAATCAGACTACTGAAGTGAATTGTCTTAAATCCCAATGTATTAAAAATACATAATTGTCACCAATTACCTGATTTACTTTTTTCCCATGCGAGAAAGTACGAACATTTTTAGATGCATTAGATTTTTTAGAATGATTTCATATAAAGTTCAGCTTCTGATGAACTTTTCTTTTGTTAGGAAACATTTCAGTGCTTATGGCAAGAGCTGACATACTTGTAGTTAAATGTTGTAGCAAACTATTCAATCTGTGCTTGCGTTGATTTATTTTTATTCTTATTTTTCGCTGGAGTCCAGTCAGGCTCGTTAATGGACCTATCAAAATAGTGAGAGTGCTGTATTGAAGACAATGTGAATGCTGGATATCTTGATCCTTTTGTTCACTGATGCTTTATTTTATTGACTTGAATCATGGCCCTTCATATGTATTATATATTTTTTAACGTTCTTTTAGATTATTTTTGTCTTGAATTTGTACATTTCTTTTGTATAATTATTATTCTGATGATTATTTGTCTAGCAAAGTGCTGTTTAGATCTGGTGATGCCATTACCATTGGTTGTTTAGTTGTTTGAAATGTGGTTAACATGAAATAAAGGGACCAAAATGTTGAATGTGATGTCGTCTCTGTCTTCACAGCCTCTAATTTTGATGTATGAAATAATTACGCTAAAGCTGTCAGAGACATTCTTAATGTTTGAGGGACTTCACTTCACTAGATCATTTTCTCTCTCTTCCTAGGTGATCAGTCAATTTGGCAAGTAGGAACTAACCGTTTTTAACTGTCAAAAGAATTAAGGATATTAAACCTACCAATTTTTAAATTTCCACCTTTAAAGTCCATATTGTGATGCTTATTTCTGATAAATTATAAAACACAGCCAATATCCACAAACAGGGACTAGATGCATAAAACCTTGTGCATAATCAAAAGCAGACTTTGAGGTTAGAAATTTGTTTAAATCTCTGTTTGGCATAAAAACAAAAACCTGCCTATGCCTATGAGTGATTGACAAAACAGAAAGAAAGAGCAAAAAACAGGAAATAAAATATATGAGTAAATGTAAAAGTCACCCTATAACATCTATAAAGGATCTGACCTTGAGGTCTCCACTGTTTCATCTCATACATGCCACAAGCTCTCACTGTGACCCCAGAACTGAGGCTGATGGAAAAGTAAGAAAAACCACAGGTCTTTACTGGCTGTTCCCCCCCCCTTTCTAATCAATCAGATTCAGTGATGAACGGAGCTCCAAGCCAACAGCCTCATTCTTTATTTAGCTAGTTGATTCCCAAGGAGCTCATAAATATGCATGAGCTTGAGATTAGCATAGGCACCAAGGACAGGGCCTGTACCTTGGCATTATGACGATCAATCAGAAACACTAAGGGGCTCCTCAGAGGGAAGCTGTCTGTCAGCTTGGCTTTGGGCTGAGGTGATGTATGCACACACACATAAAAACGGTACGCTCAAAGCATACATAACACACACATAAGTCTGCATGCATCTACACACACCCAGGAAGAGCAACACAAACAGAAACAAACACAAAGCATATGCACACCTAAAGGGAGAAGCAAAGCACAAAATGCACACACAGTCTCTCACAAACACACAAACATGGATACATAATCAGTGTTAATGTCTATTATTAATCTGATGTTCCTTACACCCTTAGTCTCTCTTCTGATTCATATTTTTTAAACTCCTTTTCAGAACAGACTTCATAATGAGGTTGAAAATTGGCCCTTTTCATTTGCTCTCACAGAAATGTCATTATCTGCGGGAAGAAGGAGGGGTGTTGTTGGCACAGTATGTTGGTACAGTAATATACTGTTCTTCCATTCTGTGTGTGTGTGTGTGTGTGTGTGTGTGTGTGTGTGTGTGTGTGTGTGTGTGTGTGTGTGCATATATCCCCTTTGTTTACCGTGGTCAACACTGCTGTATTTATTCTGTGTATGTAATACAACTAGTGACAGCTGTGGTAAGATTCCCTTTAGGCTTTTAACATGCTTAAATTATTTCTCTGTGCTGAATGCTAGAGTCTTATTCATTCCAACATAAATTTCAGTGCAAATATTTCTTTCCTCGATAGGTTTAGACTTGTTCGGCACATGGCAAGCACTTTGACGATTTTTCTGAACATAACTTTTGTTCTTTTTTTAACAGTGCAATGACACAGAAACTATGCTGGCAGGAGCTCATCCAATAAAAAGTTTGTAAAATGTCTCAACAAACTCCAAAGTAGCATACTGCTCCCTCCCTTTTCTCATTATGCTCAAGCACAAATGCAAAACGTGTGTCTTTCCACTCCAGTAAGTGTACTGGTGAATGAGAGACACTACATGACTGAACAGCCAATTGGGAAAATGACACTCGCATCTCCATCTATCCATCCCTCCATCCATCCATCCTTATCCGGGTACAGGTCGCGGGGACAGCAGTCTTAGCAGAGAAGCCCAGACTTCCCTCACCCCAGCCACGTCCTTCAGCTCATCCTGGGGGTCAAAATGACATTCCTAAGCCAGCCAAGAAATATAATCTCTCCAGTGATTCCTGGGTTTGCCCTGGGGCCTTTTTCCCCTGGGCATATCAAAAATCCTGAAAAACACATTACATAAATATTATAAATTGATTTACGTCACTGAGTGAAATAAGTATTGATCTTCTACAACCTACCCAGAATTGTGACTGCGTGGCACACAGATTATAATCAGTTAGTTTTAGATACTCCTGATCTTAACTTGTCATGTGTATAAAACACACGTTTGAGCCTGGTTCTGTCGGACGTGCCAGTGGTGTGCTGAATGAACAAAATATATCGCCGACTGGAAAAATTTATAGATAAACATAAACTACTCACCGAGAGTCAGTACGGATAAAGATCAAGCAGATCGACATCTTTGGCACTATTAGATTCAATAGAATACATCACAATTCCATAGACAAAAAGCAATATGTAGCTGGGTTATACATAGACTTGAGGCATTTGACACTATAGATCATGATATATTAATAAGAGAACTGGAACGTTATGGTGTCAGAGGGGTAGTTTTAAATTGGGTCTGGAGTTATTTAAGTGACAGGAAGCAGTTTGTGAAATTAAATGGTGGTTGCTCCTTATGTATGGACATTGCTTGTGGTCAGTTTTGGGTCCAAAATTCTTCAACTTATACATTCATGACGTATGCTTTTCGTACATCTCCAACACCACACATACCATACTTCTCTCCACTACAACATGTGACCTTATCAATATGGCATACTGTTGTAGAAAACGTGGGGTAGCTACTCTGTGTTAGTACTTTTTGTATGAGTGTCATTTTCCACAAAAGCTCTGATCCCAGCACAAACATTTGGCTCATTTACCATTTCTTTCCTCTGTATAAAGTGAGCGATTGTTCCATTCTCTTTGCTAGTGGGAAGCTAACGAGATGCTAAGTCATGCATGACTTAAGGTGCAATCTATCAGCTCCACACTTGTTCACTTCTGCTGGATTTCTGTGAAACACAACCCAGAATGAAGACGTTTGGGAAATCTTTTTTTCTGTGAAACAAAATAGGTCAATTCTGAGACTGTCACAATACGTCTGTAAAGGTTCAACCTTTAAAATGCTGGTTTTCATTTGTAGATTTACATTATGCTGCTGATCACTACATTTGACGAATAGAGTATGCTTACAAATGAAGGGAAAGGGTTAAGCTGAAACACTGATTTAATTGTTCAAATCTATTAAGTAGGCTCATGTTACAAAAGCTTGTAAGTTTTCTTTTAATGCAGCCCCAAGATTTACAAATAGACTAATAATTTTTTTAAATAATCATCACACAAACGCAAATTATGGTAAATATTTAGGGGTAATGCTGTTTACTTAGTGTATTACCTATTGGTTAAATTTCATGTGTTTTCCTCACGCTGTATCCTCCTACGTTGCTTGCTGCAGGGAGTGTTATTTTCATACATCATTTAACAATATTCTTATGGAATTTTAAAGCACAACGTACCGACTAATCTTAAATTTAAAACTGAGCTCCTCTCATCTTATGCTCCTCACAGACATCCTCTTATTTTCGAGGCTGTTGACTGAACTGCACATGGATTGTTACTATGTACCTACAACATTGTAATGCTGTCAATATGTGATTGATGAGTTGACTTTCATCTTGAATTCGAGGTCTTTATAAAAATTGTTAAATATGTGTTTATGAATTAGAACCATCTTTATACATTATACCATTTTCAGAGACTCAAAACTAAACAGAGAATACTTTGGCAAGCAGTTTCATGGCAATGCGAGTCCTGTACCCACGTTATTTCATGCCAAATGAAGCATACACAATAACCAAAGCTTAAGTAAAGTGTTTTGCTTTCTTTGTTATTTTAAATACGCTGCCCAAATATGCCATTATTAGGCTGAAAAAAAAAGAATAAATAAATAAATGATAACCTTATCAGAGCAAAAGCAAAAAACTTTAACAGTGTCCATGTTCCCAATCGGATTCTTTATAAAGAAAGAATGCACTGACCAGCTCAGTAATGTTAAAAGGCCATAAAGACCATAGAAGACAGCTACAGTGAATGATGACAGGTAATTTGACTGAACTTTTTGGGTGCCTAACACAATGAGGGTGTCTAGGTCAGTGGGTTCAGGATCATGTGTTTGCTGTTGTGTATGATCCTAACGCCTTAACCTTGTAACTTTCATTTTATACTGGGATGGTTTGAAGCCAGAACAAATTGGAAGTGGATTAGCAACTAAAACTTTGCAACCATCGTTCTTACCTCAAAAATGGGCTTAAAGCCTCCGGGGTCTTATCATGACTAGGGGGAGGCAGACGCAGTAGACTGACATGGAGTTCAACGCTGCATCTGCAATAGTCGAAGTCAGTCTGTTATGAAGAACAGGGAGTTGAGCCTAAAGGCAAAACTGTCAATTTACTGGTCTCCCTGTATTTCTACTGTCACCTCAGGTCATGAGCTGTGGGTTGTGATGAAAAGAATAAGATCTAGGGTATATTCCATGAGCTTCCTTTGACGGACATATGAACTCACTTTCAAATTTTAGGTTTAGATTTTAGGAAAACAAAGTAAAGTTTTATTCATCTGAGATGCCTTCTGGTCACCAGGTGAGGTGTTCTAGGAATTACCAGCTACTTATGCCCAGAGCATAACTAAATCAGACTTAGCACACCCTGCAGAGATCATGTGTGATATCTGACTTGTGAATGACCTCGGAAGATGAGCTAGAAGATATTTCAGCGAAGAGGGACATTTGAACAGCTCTGCTTAGCTGTCAGTTTTGCTTGGGCAGGAGCAAATAGTAGAGGATGGATGTCATTCTGAATAGTCTATTTTTTATCTGCTGTCATTAACAGCAACAACAACAACAATAATAATAATAATAGTTTGAATTTATGCATTTCAATTTTTTTGACAAATAAAAAGCAAACAAACAAAACTTAAATTTACCAAAACAAGACATTAACAAAGGTCAATAAAAATGATCTATGAAGAAGATCAAATAAAATGAAATATAATATAATAAAATAGAATTATTTGCTACTCAAGACAGCAATTGTGTTCCACTCCCCTCTGAAATTTAATGAAGGACACAGCACATAATTGGATGTAATGAATTTGAAGTGGAGGCAACGTTTCTGCTGACTAGCCTCTAAAAATTACAAAGGCAGTTAAAAAGAAAGGAGGTAAGGGCAGCTATGGAAAAGAGAGTAATGGGGGATTAGAGAGGATTATGTAGTAGAGTAGTAGAGCACCGTACTTGATTATTGAACAGAGACATAGTAAAATTATACAGGAAATTACTACTTCACTAAGATAAGATGCTATTCAGTCATGTTTACCATAACACTGACTGGGAAAGGAAATTAACTGAACTTGAGTAAAAAAAACCAAACACATAAAAAAATAAAATAAAATCTAACATTTTCTTAAATTGTCATGGGAAATTTGTGTGGCAGGCAGGGAGTGGAGCCAAATGTGGGACTCCACAGACAAACATGAATGCAAAGCACAGTTTTATTGGCTGGCAAATGGCAGATTTTAACAAAATATAAGGCAGAGCAGAGCTGGAGCAAACTGACTAAAAATTAACATTGACAGAACATGAGGGGAGATCACAACAAGGGAAGAAGGAAACTAAGGGCTTAAGCACACACATGAGGTAACAAGGGAGATGGAACACAGTACAAAACACAGGTGAACTAAATCTGACTAACGAGACAGATAAAGCAAAACTGATCATAACAAAATAAAGCAGGAAGTAGCACACACTGCAACACAGAATAAGACATGTGAACTTGACACTGGGACTGGGGAACAACAGACATGGAGACAAGGAGAGAAAAGGATGACACACAGAGATGAAACTAAGATAAACACACAAAGGCACTGAAGACAGAAACAAAGAGATGAAATGAGGACACACTGGACACGAAAGAAGAACTAAAATAAAACAAGAAATCAAGACCAATAAATAAGAAACTCAGAGGTACTAGAACATAACATCTTCGGAAACTAGAACCCAAATTATCTAATAGCTTTCCAAGAAATACACAAGTCCAGAATAAAACTCTAAATACTGGGACCATGATATAAATGCTAATGTCATTTCATTTCTTTTCTTTTTTTAAAGCAAAAATGCTTTGTTTATCATGATCATATGTAAATAACAGTAATTATATGTTTAAACACACGCAAGCAGCCACACACACATTCATGTGACATAATGCTTTCCTCTAGCCACTTAAGTGGCAGTTGGTCATGTATAGTGGCATGCCAATTTTCTGTCCTCACAAAGTTGTGTAAACATGTACACACACACACACACACACACACACACACACACACACACACACACACACACACACACACACACAAAGCTTCCTTTTTACATTTTGATATAAAATTGGGTTTATTAATATTCTTTTGCAAAGTGCACCTGACTGTTTTAGGTACTTTGTGAATCATTTTTATCTGACTTTAAATTTGCTTTGCCTTTTTGCTGCCACTAGCCATCCAGAAAAAAACATGAGCTTGTTAATGGAATAACAATAATTAAATAGCAAACCAGCATCTGATGCTTTGACTACACACTCTAATGACACTGGAACTGAAAAAAGAACAAAAAAAAAAAAAAAAGACATAGTGGTCAAGGGTATCTATTTTTGTACCCCACATCATGCCAATTAATTAAAACAGAACTGAACTCAAAATGACCTTAAGGTTTGCTTTGTGTGTGTGTGTGTGTGTGTGTGTGTGTGTGTGTGTGTGTGTGTGCGTGCATGCACATTTCTGAAATGCTGTAGTCTCTCTTTGGTAAGACAACACAAGACAATAATATCGATATGTCAATAATATCTACAAAGTTTTCCTTAAAGATTTTTTTTACCTGTTGAAAAAAATAACATTGCAGAGAATTTTTACTTACCACGTCATGATATATGTTCAAGTACTTCACACGTGTGCAAAAAGGTTCTCCCCCATAAAACAACATATGTTTATGCAGGCTGTAATTAAGACTTACAGTGTGTAAAACCTCCCCACGGACTGTTGAACTTGGAATCTTACGATGTGAGAATGTGATGCAGTTTATCAGAGAACAGCGTGATTTTTAGGACACTGGCATAATGTTAGCTTAAAATAACCTGATGTTGTTTAGTTGGCTCATTGTCAGCTGTCTGGAGAAGGGACTGTTGCATTTCTATGTTATTTGCCATCAATCAAAATCAAGATGAAAATCAATTACATGTATGGATTACAATAACGTGTTAACGTTACTGTAATCCGATTACTTTTTTCAAGCAACGAGTAAAGTTAGGGTTAACTTTTGCAAAAGACGTAATTGGATAACTGTTGCTTTCCCTTAAGCACGTTTAGTTACTGAGTTACTAAACTGTGATTTTGCTTGTGAGAGTGTCTCATGAGCGTGTGACGTCCGTGGCAGCAACACATGTGTGTAGATTAACAACGTATAATATGGAGTGCAAGAGAGAGTACGACCATGCAGCATTTAAAGCTTGGAAGTACTGACATTACGTTGAGTTTGATTTCGCAAAAAGTGGCAAAACATTAACTCTGCGTGGGAGGAAAACTTCATTTGACAGTGAAAAATGTCATTTCAAATCTTAGCAAGCACCTGGCACGCTGCCACAGGAATGTGGAGAGAAACCCCCGGACCCCCCATGGCATGGGCTCAAAGGTCTATTGCATTATTAGGTATTCAGGTTGTGTATCATGTTTTTAAAAAGTAACCAAGTAATAAGCAACTAATTACTTTTGAAAATAAATAATCAGTAAAGTAACTGGATTACTTTCTTGGAGAAGTAACTAATTACTATTTTCAAGTAACTTGACCAACACTGGTAACAAATATAGTAACAAATACATAGCAAAAGGTGGAGTAAGCACTTTACAGTTAGTAATTGTATATACATTTATGTAGAGATCTATTAGTCTAGTGTTACTTTAGACATCTGGACAAGAGCCAATAAAGAGATGCAAATATGGGGGAGATATGGTCTGACTTTCAAGTCCCTGTTAGTATTCTTCCTGCAGCATTCTGGATCAAATGAAAACTTTCCAAGAGTTTTTAGGATAACTAGATAATAATGAATTACATTAGTTCAACCTAGAAGTAATAAATGCTTGAACACATTTTTGAGCATCAGCCATGAGGTGCCAGTGCCATTTACAAAGAAGAGGATAACTGCTGCCACCCAGCTCAGCTAGTTTCATAAATATAATAAGAGCCAGCAGGTGAGTCTGCAAATAATCAATTAAATGTGATCATTTTCTAATCTCAACCTAATGGTTCATTGCCCTCCTCCATCCTTGCTTTGAGACTGAGGGTCCAGAGGGTCCACTTTGCAATTACTTCCTTAAGACTCTTTCTTCATTTTCTTATCTGTCAGAATGCATCACTTTAAAATTGTGTGCAATGAATGTGCATGCACACATCAACTAATACTTTCACATACTTTAATCTTGGATAGAAAAGGACGGTTCTAGTTGCCAATGGCACATTGGTTTAAAGGTCAGTAGTTGAAAGACCATATATTTTGTAATGTAAATTCATAGAAAAATGTATCTGTTGACAAGTCTAAAGGTCAAGGTCAAAGTGCTTTTTTATATAGCACAATTAAGACAACAGAATAAGAGACAAGCAAGAAAACTTTCTATAATGAACAAACAAAGACAGTGCAAAAGGAGGGGAGATGGACAAGTATCCAGGGTAATATAATTGTCCTTTTTCATTGTTGCTTCTATAGAAAAAGGAGACATAAGCAGTTTTCACAAATTGACTGCACAACTGATTTACACATTACCTGGGGAAACTGCATAGGAAAATGCAAACATTCACATGATTATGATATGACAGTCTTCACCCTACCAATTTCCTATTACTGTTTATAGAAAACAGACAGCAAGCAAGTGGGTGTCATGTGTCCTGTGTCCTGCATGCTCTATGCAGGGGCTACTCTTAGTAGTAGTTCCAACGAACTGCCATGTTCACGTTATTTATGTTATTTGTATCTTTAAGCATTATCCTGAAGTCATAGGTCAAACCATGCCCACAGAAATATTTCCTTGCACAAGAAAAGAAGTACAAAGATATTTTGCACGGGTTACATATTTTTTAGAGGGATTGTAGAAGTAGCTGAAAATAAAATACAATTGGCCTATAACTTTGGGTTTGGGTAAACATTAAATTCAATTTCTATAGGGCCAGTTCATAGCAATGGTTGCCTTATGGCACAATGGCTAGTACAGGCTAATCAACAGGGTTTCACTCATTTGTAGTATTCGTCAACTAGTGTAGTAACATGTTAATGCTATTAATACAGGGTCTCTTAAATGCATTTTTACCAGATTTCAACAATTTTTTTTGTATTTGATCTTTTGCTTTTTTGAAAGTCGCATTATGTAGATTTTGACTTCCCGACTCTGCTCTCAGTCTACGTGAGAGCTCTTATTGAAAGTGTTGAAATGCATTAAAAGTTCTTGAAACTGTTAGGGTCGTTGACCCAGTGTTTTGTGTTTTTGGTTCTTTGATTTTGTTATTTCATTATATTCTAGCTTTGCTTTACGGGTTTTAGGATTGTTCTTAGTTAAGGTTCTCTGTGTGGGGTTTGGTTAGAGTTTTAGTGTTCTGGTTTTCTGTCTGTGTTCCATAGTTGCTGTCTCCCCTGTCTGCTGTATCCCCATATCCAGTCAGTGTCTGTGTCTGCCTTGGTCCCACGTCTCTGTTCCCTTTGTTATAGTGCCTGCCTGTGAGTCTGTGTTATGTTTCCTGTTTTACTTTGAAAGTCCATGTCTGATGTTAATGTGTCTGGTTTTGCTTCCCCTTGTCTCGTTAGGCCTGATTTGCCCCAGCTGTGTTTCCCTCCTGTTACCCATTCCCTGATTGCTCCCTCTATGTATTTAAACCCTGTGTTTCTTTGTGTCTGTGTCGTGATCTACTCTCATTTATGCTGTGTGTTCTGTCTGCCTGGTCATGTAAGTTTATTTGGATTTTTGTTACTTTTTGCCATCCAGCAATAAAAGCTGAGTTTTGAGCTGTTTCCCGCCTCAGAGTGTCTGTACTTTGGGTCCTTCTATTTCCACTCCTGCCTGCACACAGCCTTAACCTGACAGAAACCCTGCTAAGGAGAGCTGTGCATGTACAAAACTGTTCATATAGCGTAGCTCTAGTGATAATACGTTATCTCGAATATTTCTCCTGGTTAAAAAAAACAAAAACAAAAAAAAACACACACTTTAGCTGCAAGATGACTCCTAATCCTGTTTTGCATTTAAAAAACAGTGCAGATTTTGATTCAGTATGAAAACACACATCAGACTGACTGCGCTGCATGCTAAATTTTTTGTTATTCACCGTGCAAAACACAGTTCATTTCAGGAGACCACACAGAATCCCTGTCTCAATTTTGATTGCAAATTTTAGCATCTCACTTCTATGGCACTTTTAAACAAGAAAAAAATGATACAATGACAGTTCTTTCTTATTTTTAACTTTCCATTCAATCATGGTATACTATATCAACATGGTGTTTAATTAATAAATTGAATTTGTAGATTTTATTTGACGACTCAAGAATCACATTAAACTTAATAGGCTTCAGCCCAAATCCTTAATATGTGTAATATGAACAAAGCTTGAGGAAGTAACTATAGTAAGTATACTAGCACTAATTGAGTTGTAGTGTAACTGCGGGTGTAGTGAATAGTGGTTGTGCTATCATCAGTCAAATTGTATCTACTCTCTAGTTATCTGCATTGTTAGAGTCTGACAGCAATAATGATTATTATTCAGGCAAAACGTCTGAAAATGAAGTTCCGTGACAGGGCTTTGGGCAGAGTTCATTGACTCCTATTACGGCGCTCAGTATCACAGAGCACATAGAGCCAGAGTTATTCAGTGTCAGAGAACTGACAGTGAAGCCATTGTGTGGTGTATATGTGTGTGTGTGTGACTGACTTGAACACTAATTTCAGAGTGCTTACTTGGGCTTGCCAAGCTTAACAGAGCATATTAGCCTATAGAGGAATCTTTCTGTGGTAATTGTGGCTTTGGAAGACTATGTGTGTCTATCTGTGTGTGTTTTCAAGCATCAGAACGGGTCTGAGTAGGTAGAAGTTATGAAAGAAAGAGAACAATTGGAAAGAAAGAAACTGCATTAAAACAACATGTATATGATAAGAAAAATACAACCTGGCTGAAAATATGGTTTTGCAGCAAAACTCTGTCACTACAATATGCCGGCTTAACCAGGAATCATTCCCTTATATGAAAGATTTTTTTTCTTTTTTTTTTTTTAACAGTACAGCTTTCAAATTATTCATTTGCTGCACTGTTGTCAGGAGTTCACTCAGGGGAACAGAATTGTCCTTCTCAGTTGCTTATTTCCATGTCTCATTTCTCTATCTCTTCATTAATAGACATACAGTGCGTTTTCAGTTTGATAGTGTAGCGAGGTTTGCATAAAGTGATTGGAATGTCATTAGTCACTTATCATTCACTTAAGAGATACAGTGGGGCAAAAAAGTATTTAGTCAGCCACCGATTGTGCAAGGTCCCCCACCTAAAATGATGACAGAGGTCAGTAATTTGCACCAGAGGTACACTTCAACTGTGAGAGACAGAATGTGAAAAAAAAATCCATGAATCCACATGGTAGGATTTGTAAAGAATTTATTCGTAAATCAGGGTGGAAAATAAGTATTTGGTCAATAACAAAAATACAACTCAATACTTTGTAACATAACCTTTGTTGGCAATAACAGAGGTCAAACGTTTACTATAGGTCTTTACCAGGTTTGCACACACAGTAGCTGGTATTTTGGCCCATTCCTCCATGCAGATCTTCTTGAGACCAGTGATGTTTTGGGGCTGTCGCCGAGCAACATGGACTTTCAAATCCCGCCACAGATTTTCTATGAGGTTGAGGTCTGGAGACTGGCTAGGCCACTCCAGGACTTTCAAATGCTTCTTACGGAGCCACTCCTTTGTTGCCCGGGCGGTGTGTTTTGGATCAAATCAGTATTCTTCGTCCTCCAAACACGACGAGTTGAGTTTATACCAAAAAGTTCTACTTTGGTTTCATCTGACCACATGACATTCTCCCAATCCTCTGCTGTATCATCCATGTGCTCTCTGGCAAACTTCAGACGGGCCTGGACATGCACTGGCTTCAGCAGCGGAACACGTCTGGCACTGCGGGATTTGATTCCCTGCTGTTGTAGTGTGTTACTGATGGTGACCTTTGTTACTTTGGTCCCAGCTCTCTGCAGGTCATTCACCAGGTCCCCCCGTGTGGTTCTGGGATCTTTGCTCACCGTTCTCATGATCATTTTGACCCCACGGGATGAGATCTTGCGTAGAGCCCCAGATCGAGGGAGATTATCAGTGGTCTTGTATGTCTTCCATTTTCTGATGATTGCTCCCACAGTTGATTTTTTCACACCAAGCTGCTTGCCTATTGTAGATTCACTCTTCCCAGTCTGGTGCAGGTCTACAATACTTTTCCTGGTGTCCTTCGAAAGCTCTTTGGTCTTGGCCATGGCGGAGTTTGGAGTCTGACTGTTTGAGGCTGTGGACAGGTGTCTTTTATACAGATGATGAGTTCAAACAGGTGCCATTCATACAGGTAACGAGTGGGGGACAGAAAAGCGTCTTACAGAAGACGTTACAGGTCTGTGAGAGCCAGAGATTTTCCTTGTTTGAGGTGACCAAATACTTATTTTCCACCCTGATTTACGAATAAATTCTTTACAAATCCTACCATGTGGATTCATGGATTTTTTTTTTCACATTCTGTCTCTCACAGTTGAAGTGTACCTCTGGTGCAAATTACTGACCTCTGTCATCATTTTAAGTGGGGGAACTTGCACAATCGGTGGCTGACTAAATACTTTTTTGCCCCACTGTATAGGAGACCAACGGTTTTAATTATACCAGGATACTATGATCCTATAATCCCCTTGGCTTGCTGCCTGTACGTTGGGGTTTCCCCCAGTGGATGAGAGGGTTTGTTCCCTGCGCCTGTGGGTTGGGGAAGGGGCCCTGACTGTCGTCTGCGCTTATGCGGCAAGTGGCGGTTCAGAGTACCCAGCCTTCTTAGAGTCCCTGGGTGGGGTGCTGGAGGGTGCTCCGCCTGGGGACTGTTGTCCTGCTGGGAGACTTCAATGTTCATGTGGGCAATGACAGCAAGACCTGGAGGGGCGTGACTGGGAGGAACGGCCTCCTGGATCTGAACATGAGAGGTGTTTTGTTGTCTGACTTCTGTGCAAACCACAGTCTGGCCATAACGAACACCACGTTCGAACATAAGAGTGTCCATAAGTACACGTGGCAACAGGACGCTCTAGGCCGCAGGTCGATGATCAGTTTTGTAATTGCTTCACCAGACCTGCAGCCATAAATTCTGGACACTCGGGTAAAGAGAGGGGCTGAGCTGTCAGCTGATCACCACCTGGTGGGGAGTTGGATCAGGTGGCGGGGGAGGACGCTGAACAGACCTGGTTTTCCTAAAAGTATAAGGAGGGTGCACTTGGAACACCTGGCAGAGGCCCCAGTCCACCAGATCTTCAACACACACCTCTGGCAGAGCTTCAACAGCATTCCGAGGGAGACTGAGGACATTGAGTCCGAATTGACCATGTTCAGCACCTCCATTGCTCAAGGTGGTTGGTGCCTGTCGTGGTTGTAACCCCCAAACCAGACATGGGAATTGAAGATATAGCATGCTAGTGCACCCTAACAAGACTTTTGTGTACAGCAGGTCTGTCTAGCATCTTACAGGGACATTGACCACATGAGTATTAAAGTCCCTAATGGACTCCCCAGATGGAGCACTCTCCAGCACTCCACCCCGTTCCTCCAAGAAGGTTGACTACTCTGAACTGTCGTTTAGCACACACAGAAATGACCATTTCTGTATACTGTAAACTGTTCTATCGCTATTCATTGACAATGAGTTCACTCACTCATATACACACACACACACACACACACACACACACACACACACACACACACACACACACACACACACACACACACACACACACAAAAGAAAAGAAAAGAAGGCAGAAAGTGTATACTGACTGTAGAGCAATGAATGCGTTATAGGGAACCAAACATCAGAGAGCCTGTTAATGCACCATGGAGCATTTTGTCTCCTTAAACGACTTGAAGAATGCCAGACAAAATGACACTGACTTGCTTCAAAAGCAGCAAGAGAAAAGATGCACAGCGCTGCTATCACTTTAGAGAGAATTTTTTATCAGACAATCCTAATCTAATGCTCTGCACTTGTTTGAAATCTTCACTCTAGACAGCAACTCTTTCTGATGAAGCTGGATTTGAGAGAGGCATGGGAATGAGACAGACAATAAAGAAAAGAAATTTGCAGAAGCTTATTTTCTTTGGCTGAGTGCCTCCATATTTAATGGAAATCTGTGTGTAAAAATAATGAATACGTAGCAGGATGACAAGCTGCAAGACAGGTAGATTCTGATATGATTAACATATCAAGAGTTAATTTGGATATGCAATAGCTAACTGTGCATTTAGATTTAAGCTTTTTCAAACTTTTTTCTTTGTTTTTATTGCTTGTTGAATAATGCAACAACATTTTACATATAGTTTGATCTTATCACTCTACTCATCACTGAAGCCAGGAGTTGAAATAATGCACATGCATGTACATATGATTTGAAAATAACTGAGATTTCAAACATAGGACCATATATCCATACAGTTTTGAGAAAAATAATCTGTATGGATATTTTTGGATGCACAGTTTTCAACAGAAATTTTTTGCCTCTGGCCCTTGACTACACATAGCACAAGCTGCAACTACTTTGCATCAAAGCTGCACCCTTAATGAATACCTTCCTGCATCCCAGCATACTTTTGAACTATGTTGTTCTTGTTCAGTTCTAAAAAATATAAAATCTCCAGTTCATCTGGAGAGACAGTTGGTGTTAGAGATGGCACGATACCACTTTTTTATGTCTGATACCGATATCATAAATTTGGATATCTGCCGATACCGATATGAATCCGATATAGTGTTTTTTAATCAACAAAACTGTTTTTTAAATATCTTGCTGCATTTTGTATAAGTTCATACTCAAGTTTAAAACAACAACTACACTAAAGCTATTCTGTTATACCTGTATGCAAAAAAAAATATTTCATAGTTCAGCAATACTGATCAATCTAATAAACTTAAACCTACACCATCCTCCCTATTCTGGTATTTTAAAGAGTACTTAGCATAAATATTAAGCAACCTAACTAATAGGGTTCCAACTCCCAGCAACAACAAAAATAAATAAAAAATAGGGAACCACCCCTCACGCGCCACCTCATGATGCTTAATCGACGTAATCAACCTTAATTTGATGCAGTGTGAAAAAAAATGGACAGAAATCAATTATTTTTCAAGAAATATTAAATAGATTCAACATCTTTCTTCAACAAAATTGCAGACTGCACAGATGGTACCTTCCCAAAGGAAAAAGTACTATAGCTTACTAGGGTATATTAGACTTAATAGTTACTATATACAGTAATTGACTTCTATTCATTTTGCATCAAATTAAAACTTTGGGTGTAAGATTCGGATAATTATTTATTAAAAGCTCGACATTTTAAATGAGAATAAGAAAGAAAAGTATGTCTTTGTGCCCCCTTTTCCCTGTTAATGCCCTATCGGCCCCCCTGGCTAAACTTTGCTAGATCCGCCCCTGCACAGTTACCAGCGTCAGCTATGTAGAAAAAGATCCTCGAGTAGAAAGTAATATTAAATACATTCTAACAACAGATTATCAAGCTTAAACGTGCTGCTGTTGTTCAGCCGCTGGTTTCCTCTTTCTGGTGCAAAGTGGGCCAAAAACAAACCAGAGAGACGGACTCGCGACAGAAAAGCCGATCAGCTGATCGTTAAGCAGTTTCATGATTGAAGTAGCAGCAAGAAGAGGCAGTCGCTTGTTAAGCTTAACGCAGGAATGCTTTACAAACATTCAGAGATGGACTTACACACTTGCTTTACTTCTCTCAGGGATAACTTTGTCGGAGATGAAATGCCGGGTTGCTAGCGAAGCTCCAAATGCTATCCAGACCACCGACAGGTCCCGCATGCCACAGCCGCTCTATCACGTGATGCATACTGCTCCGACGTGCTAACGTTCTGAGGTGAGTTACGGCGTGTTGCAAGTTTTGTGAGGTGCTTTCGTGATATTTAATGGATCGGATTACATTTTTTATTTTTCTCCGATATCCGATCCAGTAATTTAGGTCAGTATCGGACCGATACCGATACGTAATATCGGATCGGTCCATCTCTAGTTGGTGTGCAGGCTTTTAAGCCAATAATCTTTTGGTTTCCAATTCAAAACAATCAGCAACAAATGTCATTCTTGTCATGTTAATGAATTGTAGGATATTGAAAAAGCAAATACCAAACATAGTTGTTTGATGTAGTTTATAGGAGACACATATACATGTATTGATAGCCTGTAACAAGCCTTCTTGATCAAAACAGGCGATGCTAATTTTGCTTCCAAAATCAACAATTTTGTGCGGACAAAAAATATGAATAAATCGTAAGGACTGAAGATGTTATAGACAAAAAGAGAGATAAAAGTGTGAGCAGTGATGCCAATTTGACAACATCAAAAACAGTTTACTTCACAGAAGGCTAGCTGGGGACAAAGATATGAAAAAAAGACAGAAAACAAGGAGAAAACACTGAGTGGTTGCAGTGTAACAACCTCCCTTCTTCAAATGACAGACAGAGAGGCAATTACAAAATAAACTAGAGACTGGACCAATGCAGAAAGGCAAAGAAAAAGGGTCTCTCACTGTCAGAACAGAACAAGTTTGTCTACTTCCGTAAATAGACAAACTGATTGGGAGACATGTCAGTTTAATAAAACACAATAAACCACCTGCCAATATGTATCAAGGGGAGGGAGTAGTGAGAAGCTCAATATTCTGAAAAAGTTTGCAAATCCTGGTGGAGATGGGTGAGACTGGAGGAAGCTTTGCAATATTTATCTCCAAATTCACATCAGTTTAATCCAGAATGCATCAATGAAATTTTTAATATGTAGATGTTTATGGTGTTACTTTTTTGTTCCCTACCTTTTTGTTCCTTTTGTTTTCATTTTTTTGTGTTTTGGTTTTATTTAAACGGTTTTGTTTGTTTATTTATTAAGAAGATAATAGCGAAGGAAGCAATTCCTATTTTTGATTAATAGCTGTTTGGGAATCATCTTGGTGCAAAAATACTTTTGTGTTTTTGCAACAGGCTGCTAGTAACAAAGCACTTAAGGATACAATTTAAAATGGGTTCTTTGCTAACTTGTCTGTTATGTGTGGAAACAACACTGGTTCATCCCTTGAATTAGGTGCTTTTTTTTATAATTGAATGTCAGTGTTATGTTAGTGTTAAGAGGCTTATCAAACCAACAAACTGACAAAATTATTTTGAAACTGTTCAGGTACAAGTACGTGTGAAAATAATAAATGAGGATCCAATCGCAGGCAGTCGTGAAGATGCGAAGGTGGTTTATTGAACACGAAATAAGGACAAACAGCAAATGGAGCTCGAACTAAACTATACTGGGAAAAAACTAAACTATAGCGCAGAAACCAGAACATGAACACGAAGCAGGGCGAGCAGAGGCAGACGATGGTAGACAGCAGGGTGAACACACGAGCGAGACACGGTGGTTACACAGACGGACCAGCAACTACAATGACGGAGGACACGACTTAAATACACACAGAGAAACACGGGAATTACACACAGGTGGTGGACACAACTGGGAACAATCAGTAAGATGAGACAGAGGTAAAACTGAACACACTCACATGAGACGCAGACCTTCACAATAAAACATCACACGCAGGCTCGACATCGAGAGACAGACAGGAAATGACATATGAAACTAAACCCACATCTTAAACCCAGATAAACAGAAACATGGAACTCTAATAATAGACATCATAATCATCACCATAACACGACAAGAGAACAAGAAAACAATCCCTGATGCAAACTTAAATCAAAACACAATAAACTCAAAATACTGGGTCCCACGGACCCAGAACCGTGACAGTACCCCCCCTCTAAGGGCTGGCTCCCGACAGCCCCAAACAAAAAAGCACAAAGCACCAGGCCAGGGTGGGCGGAGGGGGTCCAGGATGGAAGAACAGAAACCAAGCAAAAAGCAAGGAGCCAGAGTCCACGAAAAGTCCAGGGGACCGACCGTGCACACGGCGACGGGCAAACAGTTCCGGAGGCCGACCGTGCACACGGCCACGGCGGCGACGGGCAAACAGTTCCGGAGGCCGACCGTGCACACGGCCACAGCGGCCACTGAGCAGTTCCGGAAGTCGGCCGCGATGCCAGCGGCGGCGACGAACTCCTTCCGGAGGCCGTCCCCGAAGGCCATGATGCCAACTTAGCGGCCTGGAAAACGGCTGGCAGAGGCGAGGCGGAACAGGTCGAGCTGGCTCTGACGGCGGTGTGGCAACCGCAGGACTAGGCGAGGCCGGGACAGACGAAGACGAAGGCGGAGCTGAGGCCGGGCCAGGCGTGGATGAAGACACCGAGGCCGGACCAGGCGTGGAGGGACGGCTGCGGAACCTGACGGCAGCGGGACGGCTGCAGGTGATGATGCTGCAGGCGATGATGTAAAAGTCGCGGGGGACGATTCAGCAGGTGACGGCTGAACCAATTTCCCCGAACCATCAGCGGGTGTGAGGATGTGCTGGCTGGGTCCTCCAGGACCCTCAGCTAACGAGGCGTGGTGCTGGGTGGGCTCCTCGGACCCTCCAGCAGACGTGGCTTGAGGCTGGAAGGGCTCCTCAGGCCCTCCAGCAGACGTGGCTTGAGGCTGGATAAAATATAAAATAAATAAAATATAATTATTAACTGGCAA
The DNA here is from genome assembly GCF_057382185.1 of Mchenga conophoros. Taxonomy (NCBI): domain Eukaryota; kingdom Metazoa; phylum Chordata; class Actinopteri; order Cichliformes; family Cichlidae; genus Mchenga; species Mchenga conophoros. The sequence continues at coordinate 28,251,358 of NC_140530.1, read as the reverse complement.
ATGCAAACAAAACCACATATCCCCCATATTAGCAACTCTATACTGGTTGCCACTCAGTTTTTGAATTGACTTTAAAATGTGAACGTTATTTGTTTTTAAGGTATTGTGTGGGTTTGGACCTTCTTACCTCTCTGATATTTTAAGTTTGATCGTTCCCTATAGATTACTGAGGTCTGTTGAGCAAATGGTCCTAGCTGTCCCAAAGTCCAGATTAAAGCAGAGAGGGGATTGGGCCTTTGCAATCGCTGCTTTGAAACTGTGGAACAAACTGTCACTTCACATCAGGACCTCCCCAACAGAGACACTTTTAAAACCCATTTGAAAACCCATTTTCTTTCTCTATGACCTTTAAATCAGAATGAGTTCAGAGCACTCCTTTTTTGTGTTGTTTTTACTCAGGTTATCCCAATGTGTGTTTCCATTCTTAAACTGTCCTTTTATCCTATGTTTTATGTTATTTGGTTAGCTATACAAAATTTTGGTCAACCGCTGTTGTTTTTAAGTGTGCTATAGAAATAAACTTAACATGATGGTCATAACTGGGCAAGAAACTCATACAGTAAAACAAAATGTTACAAAATGTTACAAAAGTAACTATATAATTATTATTTAACTTAATGTAACTTTAACTTTTCCTGACCCAATTTATCATACGCAGTTTGCAAAAACGATTTTTTTATTGCCTTCTTCTGCAGACTTGCGTGCATTCAAAATGACACAAACAGTCAGATAACCTTATGTCGTCAGTACAAACAAAGTTTTAACAGAGAGGTACCTTCTAACTAAGCCCACTCCCAAACTGCACAGGTTTACTGTCTGAAAAAAACAGTAGACTGCTCTGCAGCTCTGGAGTAGCGATGGATTGGTTTACTGACAGGCTGACCATTACAGCATCAGCACTGACCACTTTTACCAAGCAAACACCTTGAAGCTACTTTTCCCAAGAGGTTAACCACTGCACCTTCAGCACATACCATAATTTGGGAACAGCACACTGTATCTTGGGGTCTCTTGTCTCTTGCTGACTTTTGGTATTGTAAGTGCACTGTATAAACCCTGAGCTTCAGCTAATAAATATCCTTGGTCATTTATAGGTAGCCAGTAAAATAAAAACAAGCTAAGCAATGTGAAAAACAACATGCAATGCAATTAATTTTGTCTGTGATTTATAAACACATTTAAAAACTGCATTCCCAAGAGAAAATTAATGTTTTTCAATATCCCCGTAATATTGTAAAAACACCACTCTTCCTGTACCCAAACCTGCTACTGAATTTGTTTTCTAATTGCACTGTGTGTGCAATCTGCATGTGTGTGTGGTAGCAACTAAGTCTCCATGATATAAACCCTTAAAACCTTAAATGATATCATCGAGAGCTGGTTTAAGGTTGGGATATGTCCACTGAAAGTGATGAAAACACTATGAGTGTGTGTGCATCAATCGACATGTGGGTCTCCTGGCTGTAATGTGTTAGCTTGACACTTGGAAGACCTGATCAAATTGTTGAGGCTGATTGCCAGCAATCATATCTCTGCTTACTTTCTCCCTCTGTGCCCCCCTCACACAAACGCGAATGCTTTCACACATGCTGTTCTGTCTCAGTGGGCTCATCATCTTCTATCTCTTGTTTCTCTCTCTCTAACTTCTGTGGACTGTCTTACTCTTTATTGCCCAGACCAGTGCAACCCTGTGTCTCTCACTCCTGCTCTACCACTTTTTCACATTCACACAAGCACATACGCGCACATAATGGTGTTCATTTCACAGCACATTGCCGCCATTATTTGCCATTTCTACCGATGGCCGTAATCATGAAGACTGAGATGAGTATATGGTGAAATCATTCCCTCTCCAGTCAGATCAGCCTGCCCTCATTCTGTCTTTCTCTATGTCGCATTATCCACAATGTATGTTTCTTGTATGCTCGTAAATGAGTTTGTATGTGGATGCATTTCATTTTTGAAGTCATGCAACTTTTAGTCAGTGTAATAATTTCATTTGTTGTGTACTTGTGAAGTATTATGTTTTACATGTAAGTGATAAAGGAAATGTACTCTGTGTAAGCATACCAGGACTACAGCAATCTGGCTTCAGAATAATTATCCCATTTTTTCAGGTGCCCTACAGCTTCTTTTTGAGAAGCCATGGGTGGGATCTATTATAGCTGTTATAATAGCTGTATTAAATAACAGGAGTTTATTTTTGTTTGCCAATGTCAAAATGTTGGGAGAAAAAGAAAGTGCAACACATTTCATGGTACATAAGGGTAGGAGAAGGAAAGGAGGACAAGACAGCGTTTGTAAAAATAAATAAATAAATAAATAAATCCATCAGAGATTAGACGAGGAAAGAAAAAGTCAACCAAATGAGACATCATCAGTCAAAGATATCGTGATAGATGTGATGAACAAGGTGAGAAAAAAATGGAATATTCACAGAACGAGCAGAGAGAGTTATACAAAATCAAGAGCAAAGGAGAGGAACGTGAATACAAGAAAGAGGGTAGAGGAGGTACACAAGGAGGAACAATAGGACCGCAAAAAGACCCCCTTTTATAAAACCATGTTTAGGTGGAATAGAGGGATTCTTCCCTTGGGCTTTCTTGCTGTGTTATTGTAGGACTAAATAGAGATACAATTTTCAAGGAGAGACAATTTTCTCTCCAATGCTCTTTGCTCCATGTGAAGGTTGCTGTAATTTAGCTCTTTGCCTGGGGAGGAACATGGTGCCACAGCTAGGTCATCAGAAAGCATCAGTTCACCAAAATGCCAAGGAGATTATTTCTCTTTTTTAAGTAGACGGCCAGGAGAGATATAAAAGAAGTTGTTAGTATGAGGGGGAAAAAGAGAAAAGAGGTGACAAAAGCAGGAAGAGAGAAGGGTTGTGGAAATAAGATAAGAAACAGTTAAATGATAAAAAAAAAAGCAAAAAAAAGTCAGAAGTAAACATGAGGTACAAAACCAGGTAGACCTTAGTGGCAAGTGAGCATGAGAGGACAAGAGTCAGAAGTAGAAACTTAAGCACAGATAAGACAAAGGAAAGAGAGAAAAGAGAGATGATTGAAATGGGGTGTGGTTTCAGGAGCAGAAAGAAGAAATACGCTTTCCTTTTTTTGATCTTTCCTCTTTTCCCTCAGCCCCAACTTGATTGATAGATGTCTGTTCTTCCCTGAGGCTGGTTCTGCTGGAGATTTCTCTTTGTTAAAATAAAGTTCTTCCTCACCACTGTCACCACTTGCTCGTAGAGGATCGTCTGATTGTTGGGGATTCCCTTCTAATATTGGAGTCTTTTTTAGTATAAATCCACCTAAGGTGATTGCCTTTATTGCACTTCCTTGAAGTTAGGGCCCTGCAAGTATTAAAGATGGCCCTAACTGTATAACTCTCATGATCTAATTTAACCGCACCTTTCATTTATCCTGTGTGAGGAATGTGTGTTTGTATAGTGGAGTGGTGGAAAACACTGGAAAACTGCTGTATGTAACATCAACTACTAACTAACATACACAGACTCAAAAAGCTATGAAATGGTTCCTTTGCTTTTTATTTATTGTTATTGCCATCTAAGTAGTCAGCTAACCTTTAGATAGATAGGCACAGGCCAATAACACCACTAATCTAAATCATCTATTTCATTAAAGAAATAATTACAAATTTAAGAATTTAAGAATAGTGTCTATTCAGAAAGCGACTAATGGGGATCCAATCAACCAGTGCATAAAGATACAGATGCTGATTGAAACCAGTGTCTGTTAAAATTTAAATTTACTTTTAAAAAGAAAACTAAAGTTATTGAAAAACATTATTAACATTCAGTAAAATAGAATGTTGCACTCATAACTTTAAATACATGTTTTGGCTAACACAAAAAGGTTAACTTTTACTGGCCATGACTGACACTTATTAAAAAGCAGATTTTTCAGTATCCCTCCATTAGATTAGCAGGCATGCAGAATAACACAAATACACATATAACCTTGGATCCTCTGTACAAATAAAGTGCTGGCCAAATACTACAATCCAGGAGTGGCATACCACTGTTCCACTTTTATTGAGTGGCTTTCCAGGTGACCATTGCAGTGTCAGTCAGCACTGACTACCTTTTGAAAGTGGTGAATGCTGACCTGGCAAAACTTTTTGAATAAAATCCCTCCTATGAAAGATTTAGTAGAAGTCCAGAAAAAACTACAACTTCAGTAACATGATGGGCCAACTACAATAGTTTTATTGGTGTGTGTATTTAGGTTCTGTGTTTTACAGTAAAGATGCAGCTGTAGAAGGATGGAGGGTGTCCGTCAGGGAACTGGAACAGAGCAGCATCATTATAATTCTAGGTATATGGCTGACTTATCACCTTCTGGTCCCCTGCCTTGTGCTTTGTGGCCCATACTAATGCACACACACCCACACACATTTCCTCAGCAGCATCACACTGGGTGGGAACATGACCCCTGATCCTACTGCATGAATCACAACACACAACGAGTACACAAATATGCTAATATATGTATAACCCTGCACATATGCACATATGTCACTACACCAATGATAACTCAGTTCTACAATGGTGAGCTCTGTCTCTCTCTCTCACACACACACACACACACACACACACACACACACACACACACACACACACACACACACACACACACACAGAATTTACTTTTGACTTTGTGCTGATTTCCGGATGCTGGCCACCCTCTGGTTGCTTGGTGGTAGGTCACACATGCCCATACACAGATGCAGTGTTATCGTCTTTTACTCACATTTTGTGCAACACTTTCTCTTCCTGCAACATGAAACTACACACATTAGTTCCTCCATATACTGATGTGAGTACTCTCAGACACATGTCTGGGGAATGACAATATGGTAGACCTCTGCTGTCCTTGGTGAGGTTCGTCTATACAGCTCTCATTGAAAGAAAAATAAGACCACTGAATAGACTGCTGAATACCCAGTAGGATTGGCAAGTTCTCAGGTATTTCCAAAGTGTGGAAGGTTTAATTCAGCAGCAGCGCGCTGTTGTGCTGACATTTTATCACACTTCTGATATCACCCAGATTGTCCACTCTATTTGTAAGCCTGAGTTTTTGAAAATTGACTTCTACATAAGGATGAACAAATGGGAAGTTCAAACATACCAGTCCAATCAGAAAGAAATGATAGGATAGTAGGACAGTGCACGATTTTTTTGTCTCAGATGTCTCATATTTTTAAAGTTTATGTTTGCACAAGATGCATTCTTACACTGGGTAAGAAAAAAAGAGAAAAAAGTTAATAAGTGCAAAAAACACATTGCATTTGCATCTGTAAACACTCATTAGAAGCATGTTGGATCCCTGAGTTGGCGAAGTGAAAAACCCTGTGGGAAAGCCTTTTTTGTAGATAACCTAACAACCAGGATAACAAGTCATGTGTCAAAACCAGACCCAGCACAGCTCAGTACTGTTCAGTTTTGTAAAATAATATAGATGATGTCTTACGAATTATGCATTTTAAAAATTTTCTGCCATTACAACTGTCACTGCTTGGTAAGTTGGGTTTTGCAGAGATGGAACACTTTTCGTTGAAGCTCTGCCCCATGCAGGAAATGTATTGCTTGGTGTAAGTGATGTTTTGAGAATTGTTTGCCTTTTGATTACACTTTTAACGTCTTAAATGCTGCTCTCAGTCAATAACCTGGAACTGCTCAGCTGAAGAGCTTTCTGTCAAGAGGGGGTGGGCTGCTGATTGCATTTTAATGTTGGACAAAAATATAGTGATGGAGGCATTATGTGTCAGTCTTATCTATATGGTAACGAGCAGTGTTGAAAAAACATTGATATTCTGAACACAGCTCACTTTGTAACCTCTGATTATATGGCTCAGTCTGTTAAGGAGGCCTTTCCAGTTGTTTTTCCATCTGACTGCAATCAACCAACACTCAGACAAGTTTGCACCCACACAAATTCACATATACACACACACACAGATCCAGGTTTTAACTGAAACAACAAGTATAACAAGATACAAAACTTGATGCACGTACACTAGCCTGTGCCTGCATGCACTGGAAAGGTCAGGCCATTGAAACTTTACAGAAAGCCTTTGTTGCTTTCCAGCATTCACTTATTCAGCTAAAATTAGTTCTCAATGCTGACAAGACTAAGCTAATGTTGTTTTCCAAGTCAAAGAAGGTCCCGGAGCCTATTCCAGTTGTGTCCACCCTTGAAGGAAATGTCATAGAGATAGTTCATGAATATAAATACCTTGGTGTCTGGATTGATGACTCCTTCACCTTTAAACCACATATAGAGAGACTAGTAAAGAAACTGAGACTTAAACTTCGTTTTTTCTTCCGTAATAAACAGTGCTTTTCTTTTGCAGTAAAAAAACGTCTTGTCACTGCAACCTTTTTATCTGTGTTAGATTATGGTGACATTCTGTATATGAACGCTTCTTCTTCATGTCTTCTAATGTTGGACACGATGTATCATGCTTCCTTGAGGTTTATTACCAATTGTAAATACCTGACCCATCACTGTGATTTGTACTTAAGAGTAAAATGGCCTTCTTTGGCCATTAGAAGACAGGGGCATTGGTACACTTTTATTTACAAAGCTATGCTTGGATTGCTGCCTCCTTATATTTGTACTTTGGTCACAAGGACAAATAGTGGTTCTTACTCCTTGCGCTCAAATGATCAGCTGCTGTTGTCTGTTCCCCTTGTCCGCACAGAGCTGGGTAAGAAAGCCTTTGTCCACTCTGCGCCTTTTTCATGGAACATGTTACAGAAAGACTGGAAACTAACTGAATTGTTGTCTTTAAATGTTTTTAAAACTAAACTCAAAGGCCTACAGGCTGCCTCAATAATGTGTAATTGTTTTGTGTAATTTTAACTTTGTTTGTTCGTATGTATTTGTCTTGAAATGTGCTGCCTCTTGGCCAGGACTCCCTTGAAAAAGAGGTCTTTGATCTCAACGGGACATTCCTGGTTAAATAAAGGTTAAAAAAAAAAAAAAAAAAAGGTAAATTGCAAATACACAAACATGTATAGTTAGGTCCATACGTTTTTGGACCCAAAAGATCTTTCTTTTTGCAACACAGCATCATTATATAATCAATTTCTTGAAAAAGTACAAGCAAGCAGAACACTTTATGCAACCCACATTTTTATTATTCTGAAGTTGTTTTTTTAATGGTTTACTGGAGTCTGAAAAGCTGCCAAAACAAAAATATTATTAAAAATGCAGGATGTGTACCTATTTGTTCCGAGTTTGTTTTTACAGAACTAGACTTTTTACACAGTTCATCCGATGTCTATATGGACATCTTAATATTTTAACTTAAGAATGCAGTGTTTGCTCTATGTAACTGACTTATAGTGATATAAATTGCATGGACAAAATATTTATTTATAAAGTAACGCTCTGTGTTACTTTACAAAACACAAACTGTGATATTTTAAAGTAAGGTATAAATATCCACCCATAAACATCTTTTGCACATACTGATGCACTGGCAAGAACTTGTAGCTCAATGAACTGACTCAGTGGTAGCAAAATACAACCTAATTTTCTCAGGAACTTGTTTAATTTCAGCTGTTGTTATCTAAATTAATGTAAAAATTATTATATTTTCAGTTTTTAACAACAGCCGTTTTCTGCTCCAGCATTGATTGGTACAGGCTTTCAATTTAACTGTGACTTGTTAAAAAATTTAGCATCACACCCTTATGAGCCCCCCCCCAAAAGCATAATTTTGGAAATACAGTTATATAAACTAATAAACATCGATTTGTTTTAGCTTCCTAGAATATATTTTTTTAACTTCAGAATGACTGAAACAGCAGTTATCCTAATAGATAAATTCCCATTCAACAGTTTTCCAAACAATAACACTTTTTTTTGGTATAAATTCCAGAAGATTGTGCGCAATGCAAACTTAGTATATTTATATGTGTTGGGGATTACTGACTCCATATTTACTGTGACCATGACTAAAAATCCTGCCACCTTACCAGCACTAATGGATTATCTGATTGCCTATATTTTTGACGGTGTGACTACTATGAAAATGACCAAGCAATTTGGTGAATCTAGCTGTTAAAACCAGATGAAAGTCTAAATACTTACTGACATAGTGAAGGACACTAGAGACGTGAGGTTATTCTTCACCCAGGGATATCTGTCTTTTCCATTAAAAAGGAAATTTAAAAATATGTTATTATAACCAAGATTATTACACACTTCTTTTTATCCTTTTGTTGGATGACGTCTTGAGCTGTATTGTAGGAGTTGTCAGTATCTTGCTCACAAAAACTAAGCAAAAGTAACAAATAAGATAACAATGTAAGTTTTCTGGAAAAATATGTGATCTGCAAGAGAGCATTACAAGGAGAACATACTGAGGTCTCTCAGATACAGAGAGACCTCACCAAAAACACCCTATTATGTAGAATACTTCCACAGGCAACAGTCTCTGCTAACTTTGATTATCATGCTCTTTTTATTTATGTACTATTTATTTACTGGTCATATGTCGTTCTGCATATATAGCAATAATATTAAATAATATTAATCAACCTACAGTCAGTGCCCATATTGATCCTAGGACAGGATGTTGCAGGTGGATTGAAAACAGGCTGAAAGGGAAGAACAACAAGTGTCATAACTAATAGTTCAGGCCAGACTCAAATGTAGGACCAAATTCTGTGAGTTTATTCACAGTGCAAGTAAGACAAGGAGCTATTTACAAAATCTTGAGGCTGGGAAATGTCATTAGTGAATCCAAGAGACCCCAGCTTCAATCACTCAAGGGTCCAAAACAGAATCTTTCACACCAGAAAAAAATCAGACTTTTGCACAGAGGAAAGAACAGGTAAGGAGATGGCAAGGAAAACTGAGGCAAACTTGCAAAATGAGACTGGTTTCACTAATGCAGTTTGTTCAGTGCTCAGGTCGACTGAAGGATCTCTCTCAGCATAAGTAGTGGTGGGTTGATCAGCAGATGACAAACAGATGAGCCTGATAACTTCAGGTGTACAGAAATGGAGGGCGGGAAATCCTGAGGGAGTATCCTGTGGATGCCTATGGATTCAGGGGCAAGAGTTAGCAATACACACACACACGTCCGCGATTGTAATGCATTTGATGATGAGGGTCAGTGGCCTTTCAGATCTTCACTGAGGCAAAAGGGAAATGAATACAGCAAGAGGGGGGAATGTGAAAAAAGAAATAAAATGAATTCTAGAGTAAAAACAAAAGTTTAAGAAGGTAAAAGATAGATTGCCTCTCCCTCTATTATATATGTATATATATATGTGTGTGTGTGTGTGTGTGTGTGTGTGTGTGTGTGTGTGTGTGTGTGTGTGTGTGTGTGTAATAATCTGTCATTGGTTGCATCACTTCAGTGACAGACCGGTGACCTGCCCAGGGTGTACTCCAGCTCTTGCCCTATGGTGCTCAAACCGCCGAAGAAGTTGATATTGGTTTTGATAGAAAGGTGTCAGTATACACATTGCATCAGTTTGTTGCATATAGGGATGCATAGCTGTACCAGTCAGACTGCCAATGCTGACCCGTGTCGATAAACGAAAGCACCAACATACGCAGGTGAGACTATGGTCCATGGAGCAATGGACGGAGGTACCGTGGCCTGATGAGTCACATTTTATGTTACACTACATGGATGACTGGGGACATGGGTGTCGGTTATCTGGGGAACATCAGACTTCAGTATGCACTATGGGAAGAAGCCACACCAATATAGGCAGTGTAATGATTTGGGCAATGTTCTGCTGGGAAACCTTGGGTCCTGCCAAAGTAACATGTAACATCTCATTAGCATTGTGGCAGACTATGTACACAATTTCATGGAAACTGTATTTTGATGCCTGTGGCCTCTTTCTTCAGGATAATGTGTCCTGCCACAAAGCAAAACTAATTCAGGAATGGTTTAAAGAGGACAACAATGAATTTGAGGTGTTAACTTGGCCTTCAAACTTCCCAGATCTCAATCCAATCTAGCATTTGTGGAATGTGTTGGAGAAAAATGGAAGCCTCACCTCACAGCTTACAGGACTTAAAAGATCTGTTGGTAACAGCTTGGTGCTCAGCTTGAGGGGTCTATGGGAGTACATGCCTTGATGGGTCATGGCTGTTTTGAAGACATGTAACATAACTGGTTAAAAGACTTTTTCTTTCTTGCACTTTATAATGACATGAAATAACATCACATATTATCCTATCTTCTTCTGTAATGTTTTATTGTAGTTCAGAAATTATTTTAACCTTCCTGCCTTCTTGGGACCTTTTTGTGCCACTGCTATGTGTTAAATGGCTGCCATTTCCACTGTGTTCAGTGGAATATAACCAAACTTGCCACAGGATAGTTTTTACCTGTCAATGTTAATATTCCAGTGTGAATTCCTTAAATCAGCCTAAAATGGCTGAGCAGCAGAAATCCCCACACCCATCACCCTGGGGACCATTTTCTGCCCATTGACTTCCATTATAAATGCTATTTTTCAACCCCAAATTATCATCATATGATTTTATTTTTTCTTCTTTTCTTGGATGTCAATGAAGACTCAGGGCCTTGAAGTTTTAATTTTTAAATTGCAAAAAAAATGCAAAAAAAATAATGGCAGGTCAAAATGTATGTTGGTGCCAATCTTTGGTCCATCTAAAGGCCTACTTATAATGACAATCACATATTACTTCAACTGGTTTTTTGTGGAAATATTTAGTTTCGTTTTTTGGTTTTTGGGGCTTATAACACAGGGCGCTCATGTAATAACACTGGGATTTGAAGGGTTAAAACAACGAAAATATAATTAAAACTTTACATGAATATTTCAGGGAGAAGTAGTTTTACAAGGTTGGCTAATTTAAAGTGGAATAAAATATGGATATATGGTCTTTTTATGGCGTGGCTGAGAATGGTCCCTAGGGTGATGGGTGTGAGTTTTTTAAAGGATGGCAGGAGGGTTAAATACCTTCACGTATATGAAAAACAGCTTGAGGAAGAGCCCATGTGTTGAACCAACTTACAAATCTACCTGTAGGTGAATTCTAAATGTTCATGTTTCTATGACTGTGGTGATTGCTTTGAAATCTCTGGTTTTCATCTTTGCATTTTGCTGTTAGGTTTGTGTCCGTACATAAACACTAAAAGAAAGATTCTATGTCTGTCCTAATCAGGATAACGATTTGTGTTGTGCGTATCTGTACCCTATTAGTCTATATTACCTGGTAATTATGAGACAGTGTGTTTCAGGTAATTTTGCAGAGTTATGAAAAAGTAATGCAACATTTTGCATTACTTTTAAGAAAATTAATGAGTAATGTGTAATACAGTACTTTTCTGTAGTAATGACGCCAACACGGCCTATGCCAAACACCAAGTCACGATGGCTCAAAGCAGTTGGTTTTAGTCTTTGTGGCTGATTGGTCTAGATCTCTGACCCTCTACTGTCTGCAGATGACAGTGTGCAGATCAAACAGATTGTCTTTGTGATGGACCCCTTTGAAAAACTGCAGCTGAAAGAATATTAAAAAACCATGGATGAGATATCAGGCACCAGCCAGATACCTGCCTGTAAGTGTGTATGCATGTGTGTGTGCTGGGATGTGAAGAGCTCCTTTAAAAAATAGATGAAAAGTGCTGACATTGCCAGTCATTCTGGCTTTCTGCACTCTTCTACACATACTTAAATATGCAATGCAGACACACAGTCACATAGACTGCTCTCTCCATCTTCTAGCTGTTGTTGCTTGATGTTCAGTCATATCAGTTCATGACTCTCACTGTGTCCTGTCTAATCCTGTCTATCATTCACATACTTTATAAACTTTTGTTCTCACCCACAAATATTACAAACACTGGTGAAAATGTTGTTAATGCAACACTTTTGCATATTTTCCTCTTTCTCTCTCTCACACACACAAAAATACACATTGATTAGAATCTGATCAGAGCTGTGCTAATCATTTTTCTGGTTTACTGAATATATTCTGAGGAGGTACAGACAGAGAGGAGCTTATCATCTTATACCACCAAAGCTTATTTAGTCACAGTATTCACTACTGGGCATTAGACAAGTGTCAGTTATTTATTTATTTTTAATGTCCTCATTTAAACTTGGAAAAAGGTACTAATGCCACTAATGTTAACTATTATTGAACATTAAATTTCATAATTTCAACACATACACCTGTTTTTGTACACAAAGGGCAAACAAAGGCTGGTAATGAATTAGCCTTACGGATAAAATTGCTGACTTGATAGAATAGATCTGATTCATATGTATCCTGGTGGAATTAGAACATTAGAAAGGAAATAAAAAAGCTCTCACAAAGTGCATTATTTACTATTACACATAATTACCATGTGAACACTGCTAATGGTAACAAAGCACAGGAGCCAATGTCATAACATGTTGCAAACATATCAAAAAATAAGCTCAAAGTTAGCCTAATATTTTAGCATGCTAACAAAGCTTTGTTTGTACTCTTCCAACTAAAAGATAATACTTATAAATTGCATCATTGTTTACAACATGTAAATGTGTAAAATGCAATGAATAGTGTTGGTTACAGTGATTTAAGTGTGGAATTGTTCTATTCTGATTACTTGCAGCTGTCATGGATACAGTTCAATATAGCTTAGCTTTGTTGCACAGCACTTGCTAAGCCATATATTATTCAAAAACAGAGTTACATCACCAATATTGTCTTTTTTTTTTTTTTTTTTTTTGCCGCCTGTCCCGTTTGGCTCTTTTGCCATCAGAATTGTTGTCTAAAGGCAAAGAAAGATGCCCAACGGATTTACTTTACCAAATTGACCATCCCAGCCTTGCCATAATGGTCCATTTGATTCACCTTTTATTGTTTATTTTATTTTCACTTACTGAACATGGGACAGACTTGACTGGGGGAAAGAAGGGGAGAAAGAAAGAGGGAAAGAGAAACAGCTGAGAAGAGGGACGGGGGAGAAGGGCAAAAACCAAAAACCAACAGAATGAGCAGAAAAAGAAAAAAAAGAAGAAAAAAAGAAAAAAAATGCATATATCAATCACCTGGGTCACCTGCTGAGAAAGAAAAAAGAAAACAAGCAGAAGAGAACAAGAGTAATAGAATAAACAACATCACAATGATATATGGGAATATGACAGTAAATACTAAATATTAAACATTATTGTGCAGCACATAAGATCAACAGAACACAGTGTGCTTTGAGGTAGGAGCCAAAAAGGGTGTAGTTTGTGGGTGTGATCACCCGTGTGTACACCTGTGAGCATGAACGCGCTTGTTTTTTTGTTTTTTTTTAAAGGTTCCTTCATGTAATGATCTGCTAGAGGGTGTGGGGGGGCCACAGCCCCGTCCTCCAGGGCATGAAGCAGGTATGGAGGAGATCAAAACTCCAGACATCCAGAGGCCCCCAGAACATAAGAGACCAAGGAAGACCAACAGAGGGGCAGCCGCGCCACTGTCCCAGAAAGAGCTGAGGAGAGTCCCAGATGAGCAGAAGCCAGGGGGAGTTGCAGTGACGCGCCCGTGAGCTCCGCCGGCAGCCAGCCTGAGGGACCGAGCCCCAGGCCGAGAGGCCGGGGGCACCCCACCTCCGAAGTGGCCCGAGCGAGCCCCAGGCTCCAGGCCCCGATTAGCGGCCGCCAAGGAGTGAGCCGGTGTGTACCTGGACGCCCATCCCCGGACACAAAGAACCACCAACGCACCGACGTCTGAGGGAGTCCGCCACTGGCAGGGGAAGTGGTGGTAGGGGGAGATAGGCCTCCAAACCTTGGAGGGCCTAAGATGTCCCCAGAGAGGTGGCGCCTGACACCCAACCTGACATATAGACACAGACATACAGGCACACACAGATACAAACATCCATTCCCACCCTCATGCTCTCATATACACTTACTCCACACTCAACCAACGTGGAGACAGACATAAAGAGACGCTGTACACACGATCACACTCCCCAAGCGTACTCTAAGCCCTGGGTCTAGGTACCCTTGCCCCTGGAGGGGGGGGAACTGCACCCAGACCCAGGTGGTGTTACCCTTTTCCCTGCGGTGGGGGGAGGCAGACCGCCCCGACTCCGCAGCAGCAGGGAGGCCCCACACTCCAGACCGCAGTCGGATGGCCAACTCCTCCTCCTAGCCCCCCCGCTCCAGCAGGTCGCAGAGAATGGGGGTGAGAGAAGACTCCAAACCTCCCTCCACCCGCTCATTGTAGTGTTGATGCATGTGTGTTCTAAGGTGCATTTAAAACCCAGGAGGGCATGGAGCTACCTGCCATCACCAATATTGTCATATCAGCAACTCCAGGCAGTCAGCTCAGACAAGAAATGTAACAACAGCAGCAATTTACAGTTATACAGGCTATACAAGTATGCCTATATTCACCATCTACAGGGATCAGCTGCAGCAGGCTGATCATGTGCACAGACAATAAACAATTAATGCTACGCTTTCATAACTGATAAATTTCTTTCTTTTTTTTTAATGCAGGCACACACACAAAAAGCTTCAGACACAATATTTACTGGGAATAGCAACACATTCACTGTTTGATGTGCATAACACATACCATGCACAAGACAAAGTCTAGACAGTCACCGAGTATGGAATGTGCTGAATAACATAAGATGATAGGTATTTGGATGTGTTATAAGCTTGATAAATTGCTTTTATTATCTAAAGAGTAACCAGTTAACCCAGCAGATGCAATATATTATTGTTTAACACTTGCTGGAAATTAGTCTCTCAGTCAATGTTTCATCTTAGAAACATTTTTAGGTTAATTTCTTTTTTAAGAAGCAGTTGGTTTTTGATGTGTTGGTGTACACACCAACAACAGTTAAAAGAGTAGCATATGGCAGATGTCACTGTGATGAATGAGTTGTGGACAGACCTTTGGCCAGTGTCATTTCTGGTAGGTAAGGGCTTTTCTTCATCTAATACACTGACTTCTCTTTTTTTAATCCTACCTTCCTTACAGTCACAGCTCTTCTGCACATTACTCCTCATAATCTCATTTTCTAAGTGTATTTTTTCCCTTGATGTCTTTTTTCTGACTTATAGCCCATACTCCAGTGTGATTCTCTCTTATAGTATGTCATCTCTTTTCCTGCTAGAGCTGGGATTTTCTTTTCCGCTGCTTTGCAGAGATTTAATCAATTCCTCAGTTGCTGTGACTTCCATGCGATGCCAGGCCAGCTAATTTAAATGTGAAGCATTTAAAATGTCAATTACAAGCTAATTAAATTAATGGCACAATGTGATTTAGCCATTTCACTCCTCTCGCCCTGAGCGATGGATAAATTGTCTCAGCTCAGGAGTGGAAAAGGGCTAAGTGTTTAATACAGCTGCGGCTTTACTTGCATAAACATGTGCACACACACAAAGAGAACCCATGTGACCTATTGGGAAATTGGTTTTAGAGAGGAGAGGAGAGGAGAGGAAAGGAGAGAAGAGGAAAGGAGAGTAGAGTAGAGAAAGAGAAATGCAGATGAAAAATGAAGAGAAAAAAGGGATGAAAAAGGGTGTTGAATTTAACAAGATAAAAAGAATTTTAATTTGATTTGATAACAAATTGAAAAATCAGTTAAATAAAAAGGAAAAAGTGGGAAATAAAAGATCAATAGAAGAGAATGAAAATGAAAAGAGAAAAGCAGAATGGGAAGAAATAAAAATCTTTTTAAGAAGTACCGATCACATAGAGAGAATCAAAAGAGGGCAGCCTTTTGTGAGTACAAGAAAATAATTATTACAATATAATGTTTTAAATTTGCTTAGATCAGAGGAATAGGGAAGGATTTGTCTGTGTTTCAGTTTGGCTTAGCTGTAGGCTTGCGAGTGTGTGTATTTGTTTAGAGGGAGAGGAATTTATTGACACTGGGGGTCTGCCTGTCATAAAAGGAGACAGGAAGCTACAGTTGGGGGATGCTGATGCTGATGCTTGTACCTTTAATAAAAACTCATAATTGTTATAAACTTAGAAGTAGGTTTGCAGGAGACTCTCCACCTTAAATGTAAATGTAAATGTAAGACAATAAGAGGCCAATGGCCCAGTGGATGCAGAGTGGGGGTCTCAGTGTTTGTAATATGTTAACTCTGTTTTGTATGTTGTCTAAAGGAATTTGGTGTAGCTTGGGTGAGGAGATTACTTTTATGACCGGCAGGAAGTCACGTACACAGAGACACACACACAGTGCTTTGACTGTTACGACGCACCCACACCCACATGCACACTCACTCACGTGCACTCACATAGACACACGGGTATGCGCACACACAGGCACTCACGTGTTCGTGCATATACACACACAGACACAGAGTTTGCAGCACAACATGGGGGTTTTATGATGGGGTCGCTTCTATAAAGCTGACTGTAACAAACAAAGGAGTGGAAGATTTGCAGAGGGACACCGGCCTTGGACATCTCCCCTTCTAGAAGATGCATGCTTAAATGAAGATGAATAAAGGTTTTGTGAAAATGACTACTGAGTCCGGTGCCGTCTCTGAGGAATAAAAAAAGAACCGGGGTGAAACTGATTTCTTAACAGTTTACATGCTGGAAGTATTCACATTATGCTGAAATTGTGGCTGAAAAGGACAAGAACAACATCATGATCATAGTAATTATCATTGTCTTTCAGCTGCAAAGAGAGCTATTTCAGATTTGAAGAAGTACCTGCGAGCTATGAACAACTCCACAACAATGACAATGAGGCCCATTGAGGAGTAGAATGGCAGTAATCTTGAAATGTAAGAAGCACTTTGCTTTCAGACTCCTGGCTTACTTGTGGTTTCTGGAGTTTCCAAAAGTAGAACGCTAATCAGAGGCTTCAGCTATCAGACTCCTGGCCTGAGAAACCAGGTTCTGGCTTAAGCATATAATTGGTGTGTAAAGTAGTAGATACTTTTGACTCTTAATCCTTTTTTTTTTTTTTGCCAATAATGCATATCATTAACTTTTTCTTCTCTCTCACCCATTATGTTCTGTCGACTGATCATCCTCCCCAGTCCTGCTAGAAGTTTTCTTTTTCGTTTTCTTTCTTTCTTTCTTTTTTTAACTTTACAGTTTACAGAGGTTTTCTTTTCCTTCTGGACTGTCAAAATAAATAAAAAGAGGAAATTCAGCAATTCCCTATGATCTCAGTACGGTGTTTACCATTTGAATGAACATCCCTGAGATACTGTTGCAATGAATTTTATTACGCTGATTTTGGTCAAGCTAAGATAAGTGACTTTGGTGCTACTGCTAGCACAACAGTTAGCCTTTAGTTCTGTTAAAGTCATTAATGGCAGCATGGTGGTGTTGTAGCCAGCACCATTGTGTCACAGCAGAAAGGTCAATGGCTTAAATCTGCTGGCTGGGGGTCAATCTGTCTGGAGTTTGCATCTTTTCCCCATGTCTGTGTGGGTTATCTCCATGTACTCTGACTTCCTCCCAAAGACAGGCACCTTCAGTTTATTAGCGATTCTAAATTTGCTATGAGTCTGAATGGTTGTCTATCTCTCTGTGTTAGCCCTGCAATAGATTGCTGGCCTGTTCATAGCATACCGCACCTCTCCTCTTGTGACAGATGGAATTGGCTCTAGCCCAACTGTGACCCTGAATGGGATAAGTGAAAGAAAAGAAATGGATGGGATAGAAAGTTAACATAGAGTTTTACAATATTGTTGCTCCTTATGCAGTCCAAGAGATGCTACAGTAGGCCACATTCCATCTGGACAAGGAAATGCAAGGAGTTTTAATTTTTGGTACCACAAAAGTACTCTAACAAGTAACTTTTTATGGTAGTTATCACTGTAATGGTTCAAGTTACTTTTAAAAATAACATCACCCAGCACTGTAGAAGAGGAACTAAGGACTAACGATTTAAAGAAATAGAATAGATGGAAAGGGAGATAGGGGGCAAAAGAAAAAAAAGAGGGGTAAAAGAAAAGAGGAAAAAGAAGAACTGTGAACAGATGCAAAAGAGGAAGAAGAGACACAAAAACAACAGCACTTTCAAGCAGGTGAGAAGGAATGTAGACAAATGGGAGAGCAAAAGGACAGAGGAGCACAGTGTGAGCTTGTGGTAAATGGAGTATTGATTCAGAGGAGATGAGATTTTCAGAGTAAACACATAACCAAACTCTGTGCTCTGATGTGGGCAGACTACACTCACTGGAGACTTACAGTCAATGTAGAAAACATTACCAACGCCACTCTCATATGGGGCTACTCCACTTCTGCACACACATTTCAATTGTATTGAGGCTGAAAAATATTTTTTAATTTGCTCCTACTCTATAGCTTCAGCTCTCCTGTGTGAGTGCTATGAAGGATGGGCTGAGAGACTAAATTAAACAATATGTTTCAGTATCTAAAGCACTAAAAAATACACAAAAAATGACATTAAAAACAGTCCCTTATCTGGTGATGACCTGCCACCTCACAATTTTGAGGGTAGGGTCACTATTTACAGGTTTTTATAACAATATTCAAAGGCCAATTAAGAGAGAGAGAGAGAGAGAGAGAGAGAGAGAGAGAGAGTTCAAATTGGGGATGGACACAAGAGAGAAACCACAATAACAACACTGGTCCGGCCGGGTTGAGTCAAACGATGATTTTAATGCACACACGCGTGGGAGATGGACACTGTATGCAGACAGCCTCAGATCTCAAAATGGTGGAGCATTGCTCAAACTCTTATAGCCTCTGGTGCCTCCACCTTATCATAAAAAGCCTAAACACTCACATGCTTTTCTCTCACACGGCACCTAAGCTACAACCTTGGCTCCCTGTTTATCTGCTCCTGCTGAGATGGGGCAGAAAACTCCAGTATACTCTCCCTTCTAATCAGACAAACAAGGCGATGACTTTCTGCGAACAGTATTTCTTATAACTCAGCAGTATAATGCA
The DNA here is from genome assembly GCF_057382185.1 of Mchenga conophoros. NCBI lineage: Eukaryota > Metazoa > Chordata > Actinopteri > Cichliformes > Cichlidae > Mchenga > Mchenga conophoros. The sequence continues at coordinate 28,232,447 of NC_140530.1, read as the reverse complement.
TCATAAAACAATATCATTCATTCACAATAAATCAGCAGTCTAATGTAATGAAAATCAGTTTAACAAATGCAACAGTTATCAGCTTCTTCTACTTCAGGAGAATAATGCAAACTAAAACTACATAATAATTCACAATCTTTAATTAGGGGTATAACATGGCATAAAATAATATTATAATCTAACAATTCCCCCTGATGAGGTCATTAGAATAATGACCTCACCAACACCCTTCAAGTCAGTGTGGCCGGGTTCACTTCTTCTCACTCCGGAGGTCCTTTGTCCCCCTGATGGGCGAACCATATGTGAGATGACCTCTGTGTTTGCGCAGTTCAGATGCAAGAAAAACTATTATTCCAACAATAGCAGGTACAGATGACACTCCCCAGTTCTCCCACAGCTTTATTTGGTGCTACCTTATACCCTTCAGACGTACTCAGACTAGAACCTCTGTCCAAGGAGCTTTTAACCTTTATTTTATTGCTGCAGCTACCAGTGTCGTCCAGTTGGGTGATCCTCTGCTCTTCTTTCTTCAACCTCAGGGGTTAGACAACCCTTCAGTCGTGGCACAGATCAGGGGATTATTCTGCCCCGGTTTCAAACAACGATCTGTGCATCCTCGGTTCCTGTGTGTCCTCCAGAAAAGACCAGGATCGCGTCCCCCTTTTGCCCAAGAGCCTCTCGAACCTCGTTGGTCTGGTGTTCCCGGATTTCCGCCAACCCCTTCATGGTCATTGCTGCGTTTATGGGATCCATCCTTTCGAGGTGACTACCCGGAGCCCAAACGCCATCACCCTTGGACCCAGTTAGTGTCTCGGCAGTCACCGTATCTATCTCTGCTGCCAAGGATCCTCGCATATCTGTGACCTCGTCTGGTGTCTGTTCCTTTTCTCTGTGAGAGACAAAAAACCAAAACACCTCTCTTCCTAACCCTAATAATCTAATGTTGTTATCTACTGACCTTCTAGTGATTCAGAATTGGTTTAAAACATTCAAAATGTTTCAGGGACCTATTCTAATCATATCCTATGTGTGTGTAAGCATGTTTGCGTTTAGCCCTCTGCACTCAAGGCGTTTCCCAGAGGTGGGACCAAGTCATTGTTTTGCAAGTCTCAAGTAAGTCTCAAGTCTTTATCCTCAAGTCTCAAGTCAAGTCTCAAGTAATGTCAGGCAAGTCAGAGCCGAGTCTCAAGTCACTGGTGTAAAAGTCCGAGTCAAGTCACAAGTCTGAAACTTTGAATTTCAAGTCCTTTCGAGTCTTTAAAAAAAACAAAACGAAAAAATAATGTTGCAGTTATATGCTAAATGTAAATATTAGACCATGTAATTTTAAAATCTGTGTTTTTCTCAACACATGACAAAATAGTGAACTTAGAAAATATACACAAATTGTGAAATTGCACCTCTTTAAAATGCAGCTCAATTAAACCTAGCTCCAAGAATAATTTTCACCGACAGTTCTGAGATAAGCTGCATGTTATTCTTGGATGCGGTTGTAGGACCGGCTTTGAAATCGCATGACAAAAATATCATACACATTAAAAAAAAACTGTATCACCAACGTAGCCTGGAAAACATTTGCTAGTTAGATGAAGTCAGCTATCTCATCGTAGCATATTTATATGCATATTTATAATCATACGGTTCTTGGAGTGAGTGCATACACTCATGAAGTTTAGTAACTTCAGGTCACTGCAACAAGCCCAGGTACAGTTTACCGACGGATGGGTGCAGGACCTTGAAATGCACCGTGTAGAAAGTAAAGACCATCGTACGTATCATAAGTTTACCAGTCTCACAAATCGTCATCATAAATACACATTCATTAACCGTTTATTAATAGGACCTTTGAGCTCAACGGTAATTAATTAGTAGTGGAAATAATTTCTGGTAGCATCACAGAAATGTAGCAGTGACAATAATATTGTATGCTGTAATCGTACTGGACAATTAGTGATACAAAAAACCAGTTTTATCCTGTGAATAAAAGTATATGTTCTTGTCAATGTACCATAATAACAGAAGCGAAACGCAATATTGTGTCAGGACAATTCACTATTTATGCACAATAAATAAAGGAGCATAGCGCGACCATTTCTGTTCAGCGCCAGACTTGCTTGTAACCTATATCACCAATTATGTTATGAAAATGAGGTATTAACTACTAAAAAACACTGACCTTCGTGTAAATGCTTGGAGCAGACTAACCTGTGAGCTGGAGTGTTCTGGGACGTTATATTTGGTCTTTGAATGGCTGCAATCCAGTCGCCTCTTTGTTACTTCGGAAACATGGCTTGAACAATTTCTCTTCAACGACGTAATCCGATAACAACCGATCTCTTTACCCGTCGGCTTCCCGTGGCTGTCATGCGACCGGCTATTGCAGTTAATAATACAACAGCTTCTTGACATTTTTGTGTTTCTTTTTATCGCTGTATAACTGATTTTAATTGAAAGCCTGCGTGCGCTAGTACCGCTTGCCACGAGTTCCCAGAATCCTTTGCGGTTCTACCCGAGAATGACGTCACATTTTCAATCTCTATATAATATGCATGTTAAATTTTATATTTGGGGTAAAATATAAAGTCTTTTCAAGTAAACAGGTTCAAGTCCAATTCAAGTCCCAAGTCATTGGTGTAAAAGTCCAAGTCAAGTCACAAGTCTTAGAACATTTTTTCAAGTCAAGTCTAAAGTCATAAAATTAATGACTCGAGTCTGACTCGAGTCCAAGTCATGTGACTCGAGTCCACACCTCTGGCGTTTCCTACACTTTATCAGTCCGGACAGTCACGCCGAACGAAGCTTCTGACCTTCAAAAGGCCGAGTGCCAACTCATTATAAGCACATTTGCAAGGTGTGTCTGAAAATTATTGAAACCACTCTTTTTAACAAAAGGCAAATAAATTAACGAATCTTCTAAACGCTATCCAGTTCATTTCAATGATTGATGCTTAAACGCTTTGTTTTTTACCTTTGTTTACCTGTGGGCGGAAATAAATCATTTGTTCTCTGTCACCTCGCTTCCGGGTTGGTTTCTGCACCTGTGTCCATCCCTGTTCCCTCGTGCCGCTGGGCCGTGACAAATGCTTTTTAAACTTCCTACTTTTTAAACTTTACTACCTTTAAAGAAATTCAATTTTTTAAAATACTTTACTCATTATTATTTTACATTTTAACATTGATGTCAGTGTCTTTAATATGTCAACACATTTTAATAAATGACAGTTTTACCCTGGTTGCAAACAAATAAGTTGAATAATTGAAATAAATAAACTAGTTAGAGAAAAACTGGAAAATGTAAAATAAAAAAAGAAACCACATGTACTCAATAAATGAATAGGCATGGACATAATAACTCAGTTTTTAAAACCTTACAATGTAACTACAGCTCAGCCCATGCAGCAGTATATTAATAACTAACCTCATATTGTGGATGGATTATCTCAGTTGTTCTCCCAACTGAGGTTTGGTCCTTTTACAGCAGCCTGCCATGTGATTGCATTTCTCCCAAACCTTCGGGAACCCTCACGTTAACTTTTAATGAGTGGAAAAAAGTTAGCATTCATCCTCCAGCTTCACTGTTTATATTATGCTAACATCAAGTAGCACATCATTATATACCAGCCAGCCCAACTTCAGTAACTCTACAAATGTCACTGCTGTTTACTTTCCTGTCTTCATTTATGTCAGAAATGATAGCAGAGCTGTACGTCTTAATTTGTTTCGGAAATCCCTCAGTCAGAACATGGTATATAATATTTAGATGGAAACTAGCGAGCTAACTTAAATTTCATAAATTCGGTTTTCGTGGATGCCTGCATGTTAAACTTAATTGTTACACCTGGTAGAGCAGCAACGCTGATCATTTTATTACAGATGAAAGGATTTAGACAGTTTTTAACTCTCAGTGATGCCGCAGTGATCGTGTGACTTGCAGCGGAGTTTGGGCCCAGGCACAGCTAATGAGGTCAGACTTAACCTCCTAGGACCTGGCGTCCATATATGTGGACATCACATTTTGGGTTATTTAGATCAAAATACTCAATTTTGCTCTACAAGGGCCTGATATCCACGTACGAGGACATTATATTGCTACTGTTCTATTGAAATTTTAAACGAATATCCTCATATGTGGCTCTCATTTTTCTTAGAAACAAAAAATAGGTAAAAAAAATAAATAAATCTGGCAATTCTTTGTTTTTACATTCATCAGGTCCCAATATGCCCAAATATCAAAGAGAAATTAAAAATGCATGTCGTGGAAGTGTTCGGGGATTAGAGAGCCTTTTGTGATGGATAACAAGGGAAGTTTAAAAAAATGGACAACGGTTCCAGACAGTAGATGCCCTTTTTTTGGTTGTCTTCACCAGTGGGAGAAATGTTCCTACCCATCTCATGGAAATGCTTGCTTCAAGCATGATGCAAAGAATTTTTGAAGTGATCAACAATAACGGTGAAAAAGTTTTCTGTTTTGGTGGGGTTTACGGGTTTTTTGGGTTTTTTTTGGAGGTTTGGTCCTAAACTTTTGATCAGCTATAAAGCAGCCTGTTTCAATGTGAGCATTGTTTTCAATAAATTGCATGCTCAAAGAAATGTTTTGTCTCACTCACATTTCTTCTTGTTGTATGCTAAGGCTCTACTTGAAACCTTGCTAAGATCCAACCATGCAAAATAGGGGTTTTTTTTGCCATTTTTCAAGGGGTCTTCAACTTTTGATCTGGACTGTCTTTTGTGCATTTAAATATAGTTATTGTCATCTCACAAAATAAAGACTGTGTATTGTTATTTTTCCATGACAACACTTAGCATGTGACATTTGCTCTCAGTATGCGCAAAGGCCTTATCTGATATTATTTAACTAAGCCAAATAGTCCACCATTGCACTTTAGACATCTTACTTAATGATGAAGCTTCTAACGTTTTTATTTTCTAATGACTTTGTTTGTTTGTTTGTTTGTTTTGAATAACACAACATGTAATTTGCTTGATTGCTTAAACAATGTATGGTTTTTCCTGGCACTCAGTGTTGGGAAGGCAAAACACTGCAGTGATCAATATACAAAAATAATTAAGTGAAACAGTAGCTGTATGATCAAAATGAGGTATGGCCTTTGGCAGATGGATAATTATCAGAAGCTATAATCGCTGGAGAAAGGGAGTTTTTATCAACATTCCTCAATAAATAAATAAATACATTCTAAAAATTTATCAGTAACTGTAAAACCTCGATATAATATGAACTTGCACCCAAACAAGCTAACTTCTGCATTTTTGAAACATACATATATTTTTGAAACAAATGGACATATATACTTAGATTACATACATAATTTAATAAAGTCCATGTAATTGTAACTAAATGATTTTATTAATGAACGTATTTTGTTCATACTAGATGGGCTTAAATCGTGCCAATCTATTGGATTTTTTTCTCTTTTTCTTTCCCCCAAAGAACAGAAAGAAAAAAATATTTTTTTAGGTTTATTTATAAAGATATTTTAAAGAATGAAGGCAGAATTAAGGTACATCTGAGCCAGTTGTTTTCAGGGACATGTAAGTAGTTAAACAATGTCACCTGTGTGCAAACCATGTTAGGCCAGTAATAGCTGAGGTCAGAGGTTTTCAAATTCAATAGGTAATTGAAAAATAATTGGGATTTCAATGACCATTTAAAATACTGTGTTAATTAGTGGACAAAAAACTGCTGACAGAATTATGTTAATAGTCACAAAAATTGCTATCTTTAATTATCTAAAACATTTGCTTTTGCAGATTTTCTTTTTAACCTTCAGTAAAAGATTTTAATTTCAATTTTATAACTATGAAAGATCAGGATATGGAAAGTTTGGGCTATGAGTAGGTGACCAGTTATACAGCACACACTACATTTGATTTTACCATAGTTAAAAGCATGCTAATATATGATGAGAAAGATTAAACATGTATAAAAAGCAGACTTTTTTGTAACGGAAATGAAAAACTGTATTTTTCCACAAAATGGACAGTACAATATTGGATGGCAATACAACAAACCAAATAGGAACAAAAACAGGTTCCAGTGGAACAAATACACTAATGGTTCTTACACTTGACTTAGTACCTCTGGGGTGCCATTGACAAAAGGAGCTATAACATTCCTTTTTTTAAAAGTCTCTTTTGTCTAGATCTCCCACCAAAGTACTCCCAAACCATGACCATACGATGCTAAAAGCAGTTGGCATCTTTTTAATTTATTCTGTTTATATTAATCTGTCCGTGATTCAATTTTTCAGTCTTTCTCTGTCCATTGTGTCTTTTCTTATGCTTTGCTCTAAGTCACAGATATTTTTCTTCTTCTCTTCCAGGTCAGCTTCCAGGACTCTATGCTTAACTATCGACCATACTACCTTTGTTGTAACCCTTAGTATGTCTGTATATGAACACAGATATTTAACTGAAATTGTTAATATTTATAATGAATGTCGTCATGAAATGGAATTCTAAATATTTCTCATCAGTTTATTGTTCCTTTAATTTAACAAAAGTGTTTTCTGTATAAAAATTGTTTTTAGTATTGTTCCTCTCCCTAATGGCTACAAACAATTCTGGTTTTAGGTAATTCTCCTCTTGTTTGTTGATGTGTGTTCATCATTCCTGTCACCATGAACAGGAATTGAAGTCATTAATGAAACATAAAAATTGAAATCACACGATGAAAGAAAACTAATGCTGACTGCTACCGCACGAAGTTTGAGTAAGGACTATATATTGTCTTCTGCTTCCCAAGAACAGAATATTTGAATGTAGACCTAGGTTCATATCTGCACAGACCAAAATTCAGAACTTAATTTAAATACTGGTACACAACAGCAACATATCTTGACATATCTAAGTGTATGATCTGGGTTTAAATTTTAAAAGAGATTAGTGTTTGTGTCTGAGATGAAACAGAAACAGAAAGATCCGCACGTCAAACACTGAATTTCCATCTCATGTGAGTGCACAGTACATATATGCTTTAAACACACATCAAAAATACACATATACTGTATGCAAACTCATTCTCATCAGATGAACTCATCTACATGAACACATGGAGACAAACATACCTTGTGGCTTTACACTGATGCTCTCACACTAACACATAACATAAAGAAAAATGTGTGTGACAAATAACATATCTTTTCAAGCCAAAGACAAGACAGTAATTACCACCATTTTCAATCATTCTGTTTTCAGTATTCAGCTGCTGCTGTTCCCTTATCACACTGAAACACTGTGATTCCCCAACACCACCAGCAGAAGCAATCGTATACTAAAGCACCAGCCAGTGACACATGCAAACAAAAATGAAGCTTCATCTCTGAAAAATATTAGAGAAATGTCTCCATTCTAAATGAGTTAAGCTGAGGATTTGGCATGTGTTTAATGTGTTTACAGGACTAATTCTGACAAATTGACAGTTAGTATGTTTTATTTTTTTAATGGAAATTACTGCTCCTAATAGTGGGTTTTATGTGTGTATTTAGTTTGTTATATTTATTTATTTATTTTTTACAATTATTTTGTCTAGAGCTCACTTTGTTTTTCTGAGGATGAATTCCCCAACCACTGTTTTCTTATAGCGTTTACTATCAAAACATATATCATATATAGTCATTATCCTTTTCTGGGAGTCTGAGTATATTTTTCCAATAAAGAGATAATACATAATACAGTGACAGTAGTCTCGTTCTCAACATAAAGTTTACTGTAAAAAGTTACTTGTTAGAGTACTTTTGTGATAATCCAATATGCAAAAGAACACATCTGGTGCACCTATTCTGTCAAGGAATTAAGATATAATAGTAGTAATACAGGATAAATGCCAAGAATTTATTTTGCATGTATATTAGGTGGTACGTTATTAGGCCATCTCTCCTGTTTTAAAGATGGCCAACACTGTTTAACATTATAGTGCCATCTCTGTCCAAAATCGGATCATATTGATGCACACAAAGGAGTGTCTCTTGTCCTTTAGATGTAACTGTATAGTTGATTCTTGACCTGAGGAGCTGACTCTCTTAAGACCTTGTACCAGTGAAATTGTTCTTTTTTGTCCATTACATACAGATCTGTGCAGTCCTTGCAGTGCTGGATTGCATATACAATAGTGGCTTTCCATTAGGACAAGCAAAGCAAGCAGTTCTTGCCCTGTCAAATCTAAAACTACACATAGATTAAAATGTTAGCTTTCATATTAGAAACAAGAGGACATGAGATAAGAGATACTGTATGTGGTCCTCAGCAAATGCAAACATAGGGTTTATAGTGATGCTATGCGAATATGATGCTTGACATTAAAAAATATAAAGTATTTAAAATGGGCTCAGTCTTAAACATGTGCAGCAGTAACAACAATCCGTTTGACACTGATGGACAATATTTTTTCTGCAGAACAATCATTCCTGTACAGCTTTATGTCTAATGAGATGATTTCATGGTATTTTATTGCTTCTTTTCCTAAAGTAATGGTTTGAAAAATTCCTCCACCACTTGTCATTTTCAATTTATAGCAAATACATTTTGATAATATAGTAGATATATTTAACTATAGAAGTAATAATATTTTACATTTTCTTTCAGTCTGAAAGCTGAAAACCTTTCATCTAATCCAAAAGAAAAGAGCAAGAAATAACAGGAACTTTAGTCATGAAGTTAACAATCTGTCCCATTCTTACATAGGATAAGCGCATAGGTTACTTCAGCAACACCAAGGTGGTTGACTACAGAATTCATTCCCTTTTTAAGAAAAGCACCTTTATAACATCTGACCTACTCAAATCACTCTTAAAGAGATACATATATAATTGTTTAATCTGGCCTTCTTTTTGTTCAGTACAACCCCTATGGCGTCTTTTGACTGTGGACTTTGGCAGTGAGAAGTCTTCCCAGTTTTAGAAACAAAATAGACATATGAACTAAGATTAACTTTTATCAGAATGAAGAGAACAGAAAAGTATAGAGCAGGAAAGGAACAGCTGATTATCCAAAGGATACCATATCACCTGCTGTAATTCACAATACACCTTAAGGGAAAATGCCCTATTGTGCTGAAGCAACCCATGACTTTCTCAAAAAAAAAGGGAAAATAGGATATTCTTTATTATATTTTTTTGGTCTCAACCCAATAGAGAATGAAGACATCAGACAAATGATTTTCACTAAAACCCTTTTCATTGTATTAAAAATTGCCCTCATATTTAGAATGGTTACTTTATACAATTACTTTTGAATCTCTGAAGATGAGGTATCATATCTAAAAATGTCTGAAATTCCAAAACTGTCAATGCAGTACTTTTGTTAACCCCCTTAAATTAAAGCTGAAACAGCACTTCAATAGCATCTTGTTTGATTTCAAATACACCACTGATATACAGAGGCAGAATTACCACAAAAAAAGGTTTAACTGTCCAAATTTGTCAGTGGAACTAACTGTATTATCTCAATAGAGCACTTCAGTCTCAGTTGCCAGGCTTACTTGTTGTTCCTAGAGTGTAGAACGCGAGCCTCCTTATGGCCTTCAGCTATCAGGCTTCTTTCCTGTAGAACCATTTCCCAGTGTGGGTTCAGAGAAACAGACACCCTCTTTTAAAATGAGGCCTAAAATTTTCCCTTTTTTTTTTATAAAGCTTATAGTTCAGGCTAGATAAGAAGACTGCTGAGGGACTTCACATGATGCACTGAGCACTTCTTTTTTACCCCTGTCTGTTCATATACCGCTATATGTCAGTATTTTTGTTTTCTGTCTTGCATAGTTTGCATTTTGTCCTTCATCTCTCCATGTTTGCTGTTTTTATCTTCTCTTCTCCTCATTCTCCAACTGGACACAGTAGTTTGAGCCTGATTATGTCAGAGGTCTCTTGCCAAAAGAAAGTTCTTCATTTCCATCACTGCCTAGGTTCTTGCTAAGGAGAGTGGTAAGGTGACTGTTGTTGCGAATTGGTAATATATAAATAAAACTGAATTTAACATATCAAATTATACTGTTTTCATGCCAGCTGGAATAGCAGGAGCAGAAAGAAAAAATGTGTACACATGTACAAATAAAGATCACTATGATAATTATTAATAATAATTAATATTAATATTATTAATATTGATTTTATTATAAATTACATTCCATCTCTCTTGCCTTCTCATTAAATTACATCTCCAACAGCAATTTCTTACTGTGAGGGTAACCAATAAAATATTTGATTCAGTGGAAACATATAACAGTGCTCACCCAGGAGAAAGAGAGCAAAACATACAGCCACTTCTCTGCTAATTTCTGACCTTTTGTTTGCCAATACAAAGCCCTTGTAGTTTCATTATTTAAATAAATAGTGATAATGATCAGTAATTGCTGTTTCCTTGTACCCTGGAGCCTAATGCTAATCAGCCAGGCAGCAGCTAATGAGGCTAAGACAGTCCCACCAGTAAACAATGTGTTGATTTAAGAGAACATACACCCCAAACCACAACTGAGTCATCTAAGTTCAGTCCCATTGTTTATTTCTCGTAAGTTGGAAAGTTAAAAAGGTCACCCATGGAAACAAACTGGAAGTGATTAAAATTATCTCTAAATACATTGTTATTTATGACTGAGAAACTTTTTCAATACTATATCACGGCACATTTTTCTCTCACAATGTCTCACAATGTCTATTCATTTTATCTCATATTTACTCAATGAAAATACAACTCCAGTGTCCTTTCAGTACTCATTCTTTTAGCACTCATCTCCTGTTCTACACCTCTCATATTTTCCAATGCATTAGTCTAAATAAATAAATCCTTCTTACTACCTTAAAATTGCATTAAATGTGTACTATTCTAGCATAACTGATGGTAACATGCATCCCTATTACACAGTTTTGTGTGCATTAGGATTCAAAATAGTGAGGAAACAATTAGTGCTGCTGTTAGTTTACCTAAAAAACTGTGGATTTTGGACTTGTTTGTTAAACTTTTGGCATAAATGAAAATTAATTCTATAAACATTGCTATCTCACTCATATATCATTACAGCATTTTTGCCACATTGATATCAATTTACTATCATTATGTCAATTTTCAGTTACTGAATTATTGATGCACATGCTTTCTAAATACCACTGATATTTACTTAAAAATAAGTTTGATCTATAAGTTCATATGTCAACTTCAACTGCCAATGTTTAAATTATTTCCACTAAATATCTAACAGCCTGTGAAGGTCTGGCTCCTGTGATCATTTTCTATTTGTGTGTATGCTTTCAGGTACACAAGTCTGTATATTTACATGCATGCACTATAAAGTGTGTATGTGTGTGTGTGTGTTGCTGTGATTTATTTCCTGTTTAATCACGTTTGGCAGAGCAGACTGAGCTTAAGCTCAGCGACAAAGTGTATTTATGGTGTGTGTGTGTGCACGCCTGTCTCAGAGAGAGTATTTATAGGTCTGGTCCAATCTGTGTTCTATCCAGCTGCAGTAAAGAGATAGTTGTTTTAAACCACCTATAGCATCTCTCTCTTTCTCAAACATGTGGACACACACACACACACACACACACACACACACACACACACACACACACACACACCTGTGTATACAAAGAAAAATGTTCAGATGTTCTGATAGAATTTCAATAGAAACAGATTCCTGAAAAGAAATGTAATGTAACAACTGCCACTGATAGTAATAAAAAATGTTTTTAAAAAAAATCAACCAAGGTATAAAGAATGCACATCTGAATGCAGAAGACCACACTGGGTTCTCTCTAGGAAAAGGAAAACTGAGGCTACAATTTGCAAGGGTTCACCGATATATATGTTTATATATATGTATATATTAGGGGTGCAACGATACTCGTATCGATATTGAACCGTTCGATACAGTGCTTTCGGTTTGGTACGCATCAAACAATACAAAATTTTTAATTTACTTTAACAACTTTTCTTCTGACGATGCTGTCTGTGTTGAGAGCTCAGTGGATCTGCGTTCGACTACTCCGCCTAGGCTGCACTGTCGTGCGCAGATCCACTAAGGGCAGCGCAAGCTAGCAAGACAGAAGCTAAGCTCGTTGCAACATGGCAAATTGAACCTCCCCCACCCTCATTCAGATCTGGCCTTTGGAACTATTTTGGTCTTCATGTGAAGTATGACCCTGAAGGTAAGCGCGTCATGGACAAAAGTAAAACAGTATGTCGGATGTGCCACGCAATGCTCAATTACATGGGTGGGAACTACTGCGTTAGCGCAGTTTGCTCGTTAACGTGTTGACGCCGTCCAGCCCCACGCATATTTTGGAAAGAGCCATTTCTCTGTAATAAACTCTCCTTTCCAAAGATGAGTGATTTCTCGATCAGATAGACTTATTTTTTTATTACTTTGTTGTTTCAGCAACATTAAATATAAAAACTGTACTTTTGAGTTAAAATATATATTTATTATTTTAATAAATGGGTCATTCTTACTATTCGGTGCCATTTGAGTCCTAGTGACATAATATGGTATATTTAGTGTAAAACTTGTCTAATGCTTATTTCTAAATCATTTTCTTGTATGTTTAACCCCCCTCTACCATAGAACACATTGATATATACACAGGATAAATACATTAAAAGTAAATTACTTTTATTTTAGCACAAGTCACTAAAGTACTATGTCCCCAGTCATGCTTGCTCGACTTCAGTTACAAATATAACTTAAAAATAAATAAATAAATCTAGATTTTTCATAATTTCTGGATTGGCTTATTTCTAATGTTCCTCATCAAATGTTCTTTTTTATTATTAATGCATGTTTAATACTTAAAATCTTTAAAAAATGTTGTGTCCCTGAATCAACTGTCACCCCTGTTACTCTGATAAGAATTCCATAGAACACATCACCTGATTATTCTTTTAGTCACATGACACTCCCAGATGTAACATATTTTGGAGGGAAAACTTTCAAGAAGAAGACGAGTAAGTACCACTCTTTAATCAACCCTTTTTTCAATGTTTTAGCAAGATTTTGTAATGTGGCAAAGCATAACACGTCCAACCTGTTACGCTTATTAATAGTGGAAACAAATTTTTTTTTGTAATTTTTATAATATGGCTAATAAACATGTTAAAAATGGTTCTTAGTGGTCACCATGTACTAGCTTGTTGTTCATCATACTAGTAGTAATGGCTAAGTTTAGCATAAAATCTCCCCCCTGTTACCGTCACCCCTGTTATTGCTATGCACTGTAACAGGTCTCTTTGGTCTCTTTGGTTATTGGGAGGGAATGAATCAGCAAAATTAAGTTACTTAAAAATGGAGCCAATTTTTTTTTATATTCCCTTTGAATCTAAAAACAATCTTTTTAAATTACACTGTGTCTTAAAACTGAACCTGTCTTCTTTCAATATAATGCTTGTTTAAAATACTTCCTTGAAATTTCCTTGCAGATTTTAAAAAGGGACATTGTAGCTTTTAGAAAATGTAAATATTACTATAACTGTGTATTCAAAACAGTTATTAATAGAAAATTGAATGTCCTGTAACAGGGTGGACATTTGGCACGTCATGGGTAAAGACTTTGATTTTAAAAAATATTATAATATAATATCCTTAGCTGGACCAATACATTTTTCTTATAGGTTGAAAATCCCTCTTTTAGATGAAATGTTAAAATAATTCAAAATTTTGTATTTTTTGATGAAGAGTGATCACACTGAAATGGCACCGAATAGTAGGAATGACTCAAATGACAAATTAAAAAAGCATAAACTTTTTTTGTATCGAAAAAATATTGAACCGTGTCACCAAAGTATCGAACCGAACCGTGAATTTTGTGTATCGTTGCACCCCTAATATATATATATATATATATATTAGGGGTGCAACGATATTCGTATCGATATTGAACCGTTCGATACAGTGCTTTCGGTTCGGTACGCATATGTATCGAACAATACAACATTTGTAATTTATTTTATCAACTTTCCTTCTGACGATGCTGTCTGTGTTGAGCGCTCAGTGAATCTGCGTTCGACTACTCCGCCTAGGCTGCACTGTCGAGCGCAGATCCACTGAGCGCTCAACACAGACAGCATCGTCAGAAGGAAGCGCGCAGGGCAAGCTAGCAAGACAGAAGCTAAGCTCTCCTTGCAACATGGCAAATTGAACCTCCCCCACCCTCATTCAGATCTGGCGTTTGGAATTATTTTGGTTTTCATGTGACGTATGACCCTGAAGGTAAGCGAGTCATGGACTAAAGTAAAACAGTATGTTGGATGTGCCATGCAATGCTCAATTACATGGGTGGGAGCTAGTGTGTTAGCGCAGTTAGCTCGTTAACGTGTTGGCCGTCTAGCCCCATGCACGGGGCGATCGGCGGTAACTCGTTAACGGAGATTTGCCGCGTTGTGGTGTTAAGGTCATTTCAACAAGATTAACCTGAAAGCACTAGTGGGAACACAACGAATATGACTGCACATTTACACCGACATCATCCTAGTGCAAAGACAAAAACAACAAGCATGCTACTAACTTTAGCCGAGTCATTTAGACAGCTGTTAGCACATGATTCTCCTTATGCTGCTGAGAATATAGCCCAGAAGAAGCGGATAGTATAGCTTTTATTTTGGAAAGAGACATTTCTCTGTAATAAACTCTCTTTTCCAAAGATGAGTGATTCCTCAATCAGATACAGGGCTTGCAATATCGCTAGCCCGACGTCCTGGGGCTAGCGATTTTTCCAGTCGGGCTACCAAAATCTATCTCTTCCCTGCCCGTCGGGCTATTGTAGGAAGGAAAAATATATGTCAATGCTTTTGCATTCTTTCAGAAATGTAGCTGGGTAATTATGTCATTGGTATCGGTGAGCCACTGTCAATATGTGACATATTGAAATCGCGTTTGAATTTGCGCTTGTTTTTTTTGCTTTCACTTTGCAATCGTGCGAACTGTGTATAGAGAGCGACAGCACTGATCTGTGAGTGATGATAATTTGTGCACCAATTCCTCTGACATCGTCTTATCAATCGTTAGCTTACTATGCAAACATGACAAGTGAAATCTCCCGCAGCAAGCTTAAACATGTGAGAGGTTGATCGCGCAGAGAATCGCTGAGCTTATGTGAGTGCGTGTGTAAAAGCAGCAGGATATATATTTTAGTTCTGCTGAGCCAAATAAGACAGGTCAGGGTGAAGAAGTGACAGCCAAAGAAAAGCTTACCACAAAACGGAGAAGTTATGACAAATCAGACTATAAGGCAAAAAGAAAGTGCAGCTTTATGGTTTCATGGACAAAATAATTTCTGTGGCTGCAATATGATGAGCTATATAACCAGGGCTGCACATAAGTGGTCCGCAGGTGCGCATTCGCTGTCAAAATAAAAAACACGCACAAGGGTTAGGGTTAAATTTAAAAACTGTACTTTTGAGTTAAAATATATATTTATAATTTTAATAAATGACAAATTAAAAAGGCATGAACATTTTTTTGTATCGAAAAAATATCGAACCGTGACACCAAAGTATCGAACCGAACTGTGAATTTTGTGTATCGTTGCACCCCTAATATATATATATATATATTCTCTTCTGCCTCTCTTTCTGTCTCACTCACTCCATCACACTAACTGAGCGTTACCCACCATGATCCTTCAATTACAATCACTAATCAAAAGAATTCATAATAAAACCAAACCTGCGCATGAGTATTTCCAGCCTTCATTTACGATTAGCAGACTTCATTAAGCTACAAGGTGTTGTCAGCGCTTTACTCCTCGTTAGCAGCAGATGCATTTCCCTAGTTAGCTGGCAACACATCTGAGTGCACGAGTGTGTATGTGTGTGTGTGTGTGTGTGTCCATGTGTTCATTAATTTATACATGCTTCTTTGTGTGTAGTTAGCTGGCTAATTCAGCATGAAGCCTGCAAGGCCTTGGGAATCTGCATACTGTCATTGTAAGAGTCCAGATTATAAAAGCTAAAGAGAATGTGAAGCAAGGTGGGGATAAATAGAGAAGAGGTAGACAAGAAAGACTGAAGTAAAAAGAGGAGACAAATGAGGAGGAGTGTGAGGGAAAGAGGAAGGAAAGAAGCAGATGAAAAGGGAACATGATAAAGAAGGTTAGTGTCATAGCAAAAGGGTGAAAAGGAAATGAGGAGAGAAGAGGGAGGCAAAGGATGACAACAAAGGATAACAAAAGAGATCAAAAGGGTGAAGATGAAGAAAGAAGGGAACAAAGAAAAATAGAAGGGAAGAATAGAAAAAGACAAACTAGGGAGAAGATGAGGATGAGGCAAGGGTGCAGACACATTTATACAGGTTGGGAGATGTGAAAAGAACAAAAGATAGAGCTAAAAGGGACATAAGGAAGGAGATAAACAGAGACAAGATAATGAGAGGAGTTAGGAGATTTGCTCTCTTGGTCCTCTATGTCTTCCCTTTGTTGCTCTTCCTGTACAGGTCAAAGACTTAAAATTCTTTAAAATATCTTGAATTTAGTGAACCATGTGATACTAGTTTCCCTGTTCTTGATTCTCTCTTCATGAGTAGCAGGACAGAAAACTCCTTCTAAACTTTATTCCACCCTTTCTTTGTCTTTACTTCTCTCAAGGTAGGCTCCTTTTCTTTTCTAACATTCTCAATTTTCTCATCTTGTTTGTTTGGCAGCTCTTTTCTGTCTTTTTTCATATCTCATCTTTCCTGCATGAGTTCCTTTGTAAGTATCACTATCATTGCTTCCATGCTTTCTTTTGTGGCCCTTCTGTTTTTCCTCTTTTCATGTTGCTTCATTTCCTTTCTGGGAGGAGCAGAAAGCAGGAGGTATTCAAGGAATCCATTATTTCTCTGTTTTATAGTAAGCCTTTCCCCCTTCTGCTTCTGCTTTGGTTTGATCTTTGCTTCTCCTCAAGATACTTGGAGACAGGCAGGACTTTTTGTGTCTGTCTCTATTCCCATGTGAGGGTGATTTTTTAGGGTTGTCAGTGCTTGTAAAAATCAATTATGTAGGATCTTTTGACTAAAAAGGAAGAATTTAAAATATATTATGTTGAAATGTAAAAAAAAACAAAAACAAAAAAAACTTAAATAAAATGGTAATAAGTTGCTTATTGGTGTATTCCTTTAATAGTGCCAAGTTTTTGGCATACCAAATAATATTTCATTTTTAATAACCTCAAAATAAAAAGCTTATTTCATATTATAATGTCAGCGTTAGAACTGGGCCATGTTACCTTGAAATTAAATAGATATTTCGGGGCCGATATTTTCGGGGATAGCGGGGCGACTGTGGCTCAGGGGGTTGGAAAGCGCATCTGTAACCGGAAGGTCGCTGGTTCGATCCCCGGGCTCTCTGTCCTGGTCGTTGTGTCCTTGGGCAAGACACTCTACCCTCCTGCCTACTGGTGATGGCCAGAGGGGCCGATGGCGTGATATGGCAGCCTCGCTTCTGTCAGTGGCTACAACTGTAGCTTGCCTCCACCAGTGTGTGAATGAATAGTGGCATTGTAAAGCGCTTTGGGTGCCTTGAAAAGCGCTATATAAATCCAATCCATTATTATTATTTCTTTTTTAACACTGTCCATCAGTAACAAGTGTAAAATTTTACAAAATGTAAAAATAAAAAAATAAGGTTTATTTAAACACACATCCAGTATCTGCTTCTTACCCCTTATTATTAATTAAATTTCAGTCATAAACGTTTATGTACTTTTATACTATTAACGAATCACAAGAGGGCAATGTAAGCAGTGCTAGCATAAGTAGCTTTATTTTCTTGCATTGATTTCTGGGCAGCACTGCTCCAACTGTGAAGTTATGTCTCTGTTTTACATATAATAGAGCATGCATGCAACCATATTTTCATCTTCTAAGCTGTGTCACCAGATATGATCTGTCTAGCTTTGATTCGAGCATTAGCATTGAGTGCAGCCACAGCTAGTGACAGATAACTGAGAAATCTAGTATTTAACTAACTAACTAACTATCTAACCCTGCACAAAAAACAGTTTGCAAATAAAATCACAAGTCAGATTAATGACACGTACACACTAGCCAATTTTGTTTTTACTGCAGCTTACATGTTATTGAATCAGACTACACAAGCTTGTGTTTTGCATACAATATCCCCATTTCTCTAAAAAAAGAGAAACTTTTACCTCAAGGTTAAGTAGAGAAAGCAATGCTAGAGCCTAAACTACTGGTTTCCTAAATATTGTGTTCCCAGCTACTTTGGTAACCTTAAAAATGTTTGGAGAAGTTAGGATATCAAAGTTCATGTGAAAGAAGACAGAGAAAAAAGCAGTGACAAAATCCAGCAAGCATGGAAGCCCTTTTAGCATGAATGATAAAAATAAGACAAGACAATATCAGTTCAGATAAGGTCAGCAATATGCTTAAATAAAAAGGGTTAAAGACTTTAGCTTTAACCTAATAATAATTTATTAGTAGTAGTATTAGTCATAGTAGTAGTAATAGTAGTCATAGTATTCAACTTGGATCGTCTGAGATTCAGTTTTAAAGTAGTACAAATAAAATTAGGTATGAAAATATTATTCAAACGCTGATTTGTGTGTCGAACATTTGTACACACTGTTGGTCTTCTTTTTAAATTCCAGGCTCCCTAAAATTTTACAGTAAATTTCAGTCATGAATCTTTACGTAACATCTATAACAGTGTTCATGATAGCTCCTTAATATACCCAACAAGCTGCTTGGCAGCAGCTCGCGTATGCAGAATGTCTTTTTCTTTAAGCAGCAACACCACAAATTTCATCCCAGTAAATCAGACATGTAAACAAAACCGTTTTTTTTTTCATAACTGATTTTCGGAGGCAAAACAAAAGAGCCAACAAAACTCTTTAAGCAGCAGGATTTTGTCTTCCCTGAGGGGGGTACTTTGAACAGAGCTCAGATGAATTGGGCGAGCTTATGTTCTCATTAAAATAATTGGTAGAACAGCCAACTCGCTCGCACGCTGCTCTAAAGAGTGATTTATCTAAAGGCTGTCAACTCAACTGAAGAGGAGAAGAGGAAGTCTGCAGGGATTCACTGGCAAGTGAGTGTGTATGTGCATTAGTAGGAATGTGTATATGCATCCATACACCGCATTTTGTGCGGGTGTGTATGTTTGTAGTTTCTATTTTCTTTAAATTATTGGTTTATCTTTTAAATAATTCTTCAGTATTCTTTACAATATGCAGTATGTATACAGTTTATTCTTTGTGTGCATGTATGAGAATGCAGAGTGCATCTTATACATGAATGTTCCCAGTGTTTGAACCAAGCATCCACCAGCTGTTTGAAATTACAGATTTGTTATTACTTCTTTTCTTCTCTTTCCTTCCTAATTTCTCATTTCTCACAAATTGTATTCATTCTCTGCGATCCCCACCTGGCTTATCAGCTACTGAAACACATTTCTTCACATTTATCATCAGATCCTTCATTTCTTTGTCTTACAGAGTATGTCAGCATTATTGCCATTGATCAGATCTCGAGAAATCAGAATGAGACCTGCTGCATTTACAGAGGGAATTGTGAGATGCAGCACCACCTGGCAAACCTCAAATGTACTATATAATCAAATGTAATAATTTCAAGCTTGTGTCCTAGTGTAAGTTTTTAACATAAAAACAATAAAAAAAGAAAAAAAGAATAAAATATTCTACACCCAAGTCCAAGTTCTACTAAAATTCTTTAGTGAAATTATTTGTCAGCAATCTGAAAAAAATATTTTAACTAAAATATGTATTTAACGTACTGAAAAAAGTAATTCTGGGGCAAACAACAGAAAGTAGACAAAAGCACAAAAAACCCAGAAACAAATTAAGAAATAAAAAGATATTTGAAGTAAAAGAGCATTTGTGACAAGAAAGCGCTAACAACGCTAAAGGCATTTTGGACAGCTGTTTGTATTAAACGAGACTTTCATGAAGGCAAATGACTTTTATCTGCGTGTATTTAGATTCCATAATTTTATTTCTAAAACTGCTATTTTCAGAATTTTTACCATCTATTATGTCAATATTACACATCAGTAATGATTAATTACTGATGTGTAATTTACCTCATCTTGTCCTTCCATTTCGACAGCCTTATGTATCATTTACTTTTTTGGTTTATATCAAACTATTTTACATTTCACTTCTTACCCTTAAATTACAGTATTCCGTTAATCTCTCCTTCATTCCATCAATTGTTGCTCCACCTAACTACATTTCCACATTTCTACTTATCTTGTTTGATTAATGCAATACAGAAAAATAATTTTCTGCAGTATGTCAAATGTGTGAACACATTAGCAAATATCCTGTGTTTGTAAACATATGTGAGGTTAACATTACACTTCACAGATAAAGAAGTGAGATTAATTGTCAGTTGTTAAAATGTTAGAATGTTAATTGTTATAATGTATCTGTTACAATCCGATTGTTCAGTCTGACGTCACTAGCTGTGTCTGGACCTAAACTCCGCTGCAGGTCCATATATCAAACGATAACTATGGCATTACTGAGAGTTGAAAAACTGTCTAAAGTCTTTCATCTTTAATAAAATGATCAGCGTTCTGCTCTACCAGGTGTAACAATTGAGTTTAACATCCAGGCATCCATGAAAACGGAATTTATGACATTTAACAGAGTTAGAAGTTAGCAGGAAGTTAGCTAGCTAGCTTCTATCTAAATACAATATAGCATGTCCTGACTGCGGGGTTTTGGAAACAAATTAAAACGTACAGCTCTGTTATCACTTCCAGCATAAATGAAGACAGGAAACTAAACAGCAGTGACGTTTGTAGGGTTACTGAAGTTTGGCTAGCTGGTATATAATGATGTGCTACGTGACCGCTAGCGACACAGCTATGTTAGCATAATATAAACAAGGTAACTTTTTTTCCACTCGATAAAAGTTAACTTGAGTGTTCTCGGTGGTCAGGAACAAATGTAATCGCATGGCAGGATGCTGTAAAACATAGGTGTCAAACTCTGGCCCACAGGCCAAATTTGGCCTGCAGCCTACTTACATTTGGCCCGCGAAGCCATACAAGATTACTATCAGAGCTGGCCTACTGGTATTATACAGCTAATATATATATTGTTTAGTATTAAGCTTTGCTTGTTCCATATTCAGTTTTTCAGCAAGACGTGTTTGAGTCCATAAGAAAAGATTCATTCTTATATCTGGAGGAATAAATATATTTCAATAAATATTAACGTTAGCCCGCGACTTTGTTCCAGTTTTGAATTTTGGCCCACTGTGTATTTGAGTTTGACACCCCTGCTGTAAAAGGACCAAACTTCAGCCAGGAGAACAACTGAGATAATCCATCCACAATACGAGGTTAGTCATTCATATACTGCTGCATGGGATGGGCTGTAGCTACATCCTAAGGTTTTAAAAACTGAGCTTAAATAAATGATTAGCGGTAATAAAAGCCGAGGGAGGTCAACAGTGATCACTGACTGTTTTAGGAGCTTTTTGAGATCAAATAGAAGAAAATACACAACATTAAACATGTTAACAACACAAAAGCCATATTAAACACAGACTACTTTAGGCCCGGAAGTAGGATTCGTCGCGTCATCACTGAACAACCGGATAACCCAATAATCCCTTCCACAAGAGAAGAATCTAGAACCAATCACAATCAACATATTGTCTACTGACAACAACAAAGTAAATATTTATACATGTACAGCCTCAAAGTCAGTAAAGACTTAAGTGGAACAAATAGCATTTTTGAAATGTATATGATTGTCAGAATAAATAAAACAGAAAATGTTTGAGGTTTAACTACGAAAAGAATGAGGTTTTACGGCAAACAGCAAATTAGTCGAAAAAAATTTGAATGTTTGGATAAAATGCCATTCAGCTTTTATGAGGCTCAGTGATTTCATTTTTATTTTTTCTTTAAAGATGCAACACCAATGATCTGTTTGTTTATATAATTTGTTTCCTCTTGAAAACTTTTGTAATAATGTCTGCTTTATTAAAAACACATTCAATATCATAATGAGAATTTTCCTTTTTTTTTGTTACTACAGAAAGCACTGAAATACAAATGCACACAAAGGAAAACAAAAGTAGAAGTTTAATCTTCTTTCACTACTTCAGAATGCTTTTGTATAATTTTTGTATTTTTGTTTTCGTTTAGTCACTGTTGACTCAACAGTGTTGAGTCAGAAACTCTGTACTGACAATCTGTAAGACTGTTTAAGCCTGGGAAAGTCTTTTAACAGATTTTTCTGAGATAGAACTGAGTTGCTTCAACTTAAGATGAAAGCATTTGCTAGCTTTTTAGCAAACAAGATTTCATTACATTTTCAGTTGTTTAAATGAAAGAGTGCATATACCACTGCTTGGTAAGCAAGAACCTAGTAATGTTCATAGCATTTTCTTTTCTTTTAATAATTTACGTTCTTCTTCATAGTGATTAAATTATTTTTAACTTCTTTTTTTTTTTACTGTAATCTATTCACAGTGTTGGGTAGTAACGGAAAGCATGTACCGGCATTACGTATTTAAAATACAAAATATGAGTAACTGTATTCTGTGACAGTTACCATTTAAAAAGGTGATATTCAGAATACAGTTACTTTGTTGAAATAAATGGATTACACACCCGTCCTTTCCTGTTCCACATATTAGGCTATGACCTCTCCTTTATTGGTAATTCCACATCAGTGGCAACCCAAACAAAACATGCATGAAGAGGCTCTAATGCATATGTCTCAATCTCGCGGCCCATGTCACCTCTACTTGCGGCCCGCATAATGTGAAGAAATATCTTTTAAAAAAATTTTTTTTTAATTATTTAATATGAAGGCAATAGGCAGAGTGTTATAGGCATAGCCCTAAAGAATGTAGACTCATGGGCATTGTAGTCTGTGCTGCAGGAAGAATGGACTGCCATACCCATTATGGTATGGCAGTCTACTTGGTATTGGTAATATGAGTAGCCTTCAGTAATAGTAATAAATCACACAGCAATAGAAAATTTATGTAGTTGTAAAAAGCATGATAATATATTAAGTAATCCAAAGTATTCCGTTACATTACTGGATACGTTACAAAATACATTTAGGGGCATGTATTGTGTAATCTGTAGTGGAATACATTTTAAAAGTAACCTTCCCAACACTGCCTATTCATGAAAAATTAAATGATGGAATGATGGATATCTATAGATGTTTCATAAAGAATTATAGTCACTAGCCATATTAATACCTCAGTGAAGCTATCCTTTGGGACACTGGTTCATCTTAAAAGAAAATGCTCTATTAGTTTTCTTTCATTACTCTATTGACACCATTAGAACAAAGGCAGCCGAACTCCCTCAAAGTGCCCATTTGACATGCCATTAATCCAGGTCCAGTTATTACCTTCACTTGTATCTCTACATAAATATGATTTATCTCTATCTCTAGCAATCTATATATATGCTATAGGCAGCAACTTGCAGCAGTTGCACAATTTCCACTAGCACCCTGGGGGTAGTTGTTATTACTTGACTTCCCACTCAAAAATCACATTCTTTATGATCCCTATGTTTGATTTGACCAAGACTTTACCATTTTACACTGGATACTCTTCCTGAAACAACCCTCCCAATTTTTATGGGCTTCGGAATGGCACTAGTAGTAATGGCTGGGCTTCATTTTCATGTACTATATGTGAACTGTAACTCCAAGATGCGCCTACGAAGGCAAGTCTTGCTTATTGACAGCACAAAATTTAAAGATGGCAAAACCGAATTAATTCTGATTTAAGTTCAAGGGGAATTTAAATAATCTAAAGTGTATAGTGTTTGGTGTTACATAAAGTCACTTTATACTATCACGAGTAAAGGCACAGTAGATTTTTAGGGCATGACATTGCAGGTTTTAAAGAATTAAAAAGATTAATAAAAATAAAGATCTGAGAACCCCCCGCCTCTCTATTTTCTTTGCAAATGGCCATAAATAAACATGGCAGCTAACCAAAGTGTTTGTTGGTACAGGCCCACTGGGAGCCTGTCTTCAAAGCACTGGCCTGGTTTTCTTCTCTTCAATGAAAATTTCAATTTGTGGCTCTTTTCCAAAAGCCAGGCAGAGTTTAAGTGAAAAACATTTACTTGAAGTG
This sequence comes from Mchenga conophoros, assembly GCF_057382185.1. Classification (NCBI taxonomy): domain Eukaryota; kingdom Metazoa; phylum Chordata; class Actinopteri; order Cichliformes; family Cichlidae; genus Mchenga; species Mchenga conophoros. The sequence goes on along the minus strand of NC_140530.1, from coordinate 28,208,362 downwards.
TAGTGCACCACTTACTAGGTAACATGAGACCAACAAACACCATTTCCCAAACGACCACTTTTAAAAAGCCAAACAAGGACACACAAAAACTAGCAGAAAAGCAGCAACCTGCACAGCACTGACAACACGATGTGTTCAGTGATCCTCAATCTGTGTTTTACCTGCAGAATTTCTGCACATCCAGTGACTATGTGTTCTCATACTGAATTACCATTACAACAAGTAGTCTAAGGAGCTTGGAAAGAAAAGCGTCTGGACTTCTTTAAGTTGCTTGAAGACGTTTCACCTCTCATCTGAGAAGGTCCCAGATTTAAGACCTATGGAAGTGTCCCCCCCAAGAGGGACAATGGAGCCCCTAATAATCCTCTACCTAATCACACGAGCCAAGGTGTGAAGACAGGTGTAGGTCACAATCAGCCAAGGTTTCGGGTGAGCTCATTGTGAAACCTAACTCCACCCTATCATGTGATTTCCTGAGGTCAGATGGCCCAGGATGTGAGTGGGCGTTAAGACGTCTGGGAAGCGGTCTCAGTCCTGGATTATAGATGGCAGACATTTGGTGTTGTAAGCCACCGCCTCTGTTCAAAGATGGTCATTCACAGTGGACATCGATGGCTTCTTTCACTCCTCTTTCAAACCATCTGTCCTCTCTGTCCAAAATGTGAACATTGGCATCCTTGAAAGAGTGACCTTTGTCCTTGAGATGCAGATGGACCACCGAGTCTTGTCCTGTGGAGGTGGCTCTTCTATGTTATGCCATGCGTTTATGAAGTGGCTGTATGGTCTCTCCAATGTAGAGGTCTGGGCATTCCTTGCTATACTGTACAGCATACACTACATTGAGATGACAATGTTTTTGCGTTTGTCTTTCTGATCCTCCCTAGTTGATGTCTGAGCTCACCCGAAATCTTGGCTGATTGTGACCTACACCTGTCTTCACACCTTCATTAGGGGGTCCATTGTCCCTCTTGGTGCGTTACTCCCAGAGGGCTTAAATCTGGGACTCTCTACCATTTGACTCTAGAACTGAAGAAGCTTCTCGGATGAGAGGTGAAACGTCTTCAAGCAACTTAAAAAAGTCCAGACGTTTTTTTCTTTCCAAGCTCCTTAGACTACGATGACCTGGATGACTGAGAACCTTCACAGACATTACAACAAGTAGAGATGGACAAAACCTTAAAGTATGTCTAGTCGGAAAACTAGAAGAAGTTGATGCATTCTGTTGGTAATTCATTTTGTTTTGATTCTACTCTCTCAGTGAATAACATATATTAACTATACAGGTATCATAATTTTCACTCATAATTACATCCCATGCTGACACAGTCAAGAAATGCAGATATGACCAAGCCCAGTATATTGAATTTCACAGTACCGTTAGCTTGCCGTTTAAATACTGTGTGTGTAATATTTATTATTTAATAAATGACACTCAACGCAAAAACAGTTGGATTGCATTCATTCTGTCCAATGATCTCCATTTAAATGATGTACAAACAAGAGCCATGAGGCATCTCTGTCAACAACAATAAGTATCTTAAAAACATGATGACTCATCACTTCAATCTTGACCTTTATCTCCTTATGCACAGTTTGTATTCAAGCCTTTTCAGCACAACATGTGGGAGTAGGTGGGGGTGGGGTAAACAATAGCAGGGATTGTCTCGTGTGTCATTTGAAAAAAACAAAATAAAACAAACAAAAAAACCAGAAAAAAAAACACCAGCAGAATCCCCATAAGGGTATGCAGTGACATTTACAACCACAACCTCCTGAATAATTTTAGCTGAGCTCATTGCACTGGAATTCACTTTAAAACCCAGGCATGGGATCAACTGAGTATTAAGAGAAAGACAAAGTAAACTGCAAAGTGGATAAATATGCAAACAAAGAAAGAGTAAACTGAGGAGAGAAAAGGGGGCAAAGAGAGATAGAGAAAGTGAAAATCCTCCACTTAGCATTGTTTAAAGTGCGTCAAAAACCTTATGACCATCTAATCTTTTAAGCGTGTGGCTATTGTCTGGCTATCATCTAAAGAGGATGGTGTAATCTCCCCCTCCTTTTTTACTCCATACTGTTCCTTTGGAATGCCACAAAGGAGCTTAGTCTAAGCAGTTAAAAAGGCCGCTCTAAGCTGTAAAGTGTGTTTCTAGTATCCATTCTGTGATGTCGTTAGAGGGATATTGTGTCACTGAAGCCTCCGTCCACCACTCTAAGGGACATCTGACCCAAAAACATTCCTTTTGTGTTAAGCTGTATTTAAAGTCATCTGTTGGGGCTGGTGGGAGTAAGCATCATTATTTATGTACTGTTGGGTTTGTGTGTGTGTGTGTGTGTGCAGGACTGTACGGTTGTCTTTAAGCTATTCTGAAAGATTTAGTTTCATTTATTTATCTACTTTAAAAATAAGCAGAAAAAGTATATCATATCAGTTTATTTGCATATGTATGTGAGAAGCTTAGTACTAAAACCATCTCATTTGTAATCTCATAATGCTTTTGTAACAAGCATTATGGCATATATCAGAAGATTCAAAATTCAGAGATGCAGCATGCAGTCAGGTTGTCGTAGTGTTACACCCTTAGTGCAAAATTAACAGTATAAAGTGCAAAAAAACAGACTCAGTGTTTGTATTTAACCCTCCCAAGGCAGGCGTTGCAGATTTGCAACAGTTACTAACAAAACTAACAACCTGATTACCCCACATACATATTTTGTGATTTTTTTTTTTACTCAGAAGTACCACTGCAGGACTTGGTTGTGCATTAGCAACAAAAAGTTTAATTTGAGCCTGAGAGGGTTAAAATAGACATAACACAATATAGTTTAAACAAACTTTACAGTAGTACAAAAATACTTTAATAGTACCAGTAGCTGTCAAACAGTAGGCAGAATGATAACTAACCCAATGTAAATGTAAAATGTATGTAGCATACATCATTATAAGAATGTAAAGTGCCTTGCTGTGCTGAGCAGGAGAGGAATAAACAATCCATAGGAGAGTTATGAAGGGTCTGCAACAATGCTGCACATACATACAAATAAATAAAAAGATATTATAATGAACCTATGTGACATTAAGGGCCCTTAATTATTCTGTGTAGTCCAAATGGCTAATTAAATATTTAAATACTGTCCTCCACATACAATAATTATTATTACTCTTTAGTAACAAATTTGTTCACCAGTGACAGGGCAAAACTGCCTTTGAAAGTCTGCCAAAATAAATAGGCCTAATCTCTTGGGCAAAGTGGGACATTAGCAAACACTACTGGTTTGCTGTAATTTAGCATAATACATCACACCCTGAGTGAAATGGATAACTTGTAGAAAAAACACATACCTATCTCACCCCTTCAGGAGACCTTCAGTAATGAGTGTCCTTTGATTTTATTATGCCATTGCTCTTTCTCTTCACCTCGGTTCTACTCATTTTATTCTTGTGAGACAGGAGGGATATCAGGGAAGAAAAACAAGTGAGGGGGCTGGGTAAGATAAAGAGACATAAAGGAGACTGGCAGAAAGAGAGGGAGGACTTGCAGTAGTGAGTGTTTTTGAATATTGGAGCAACTTAAGTTGTAAATAAGTTGGTGGAGAAAAGCATCAGCACTAGCATGGCATTAACAGTATAATTATTTTACTGTATTCAGCAATGGATAAAAACATATGCAGAATGCACAAGTTTTAACCCTACACGCTACCACCTAAGGGCACAGGGTTATAAAGTGGTTGTATCTAACCCGTGAAGACTATTCAAATCGAACCCAAATCATCAACACTCCACTATCATGTTTCATAGTTGATACGAGTTGTTTGTGTAGATTTCTTGTATTTGTTTTTCACTTGTGGCACTGTGCATTATGGCTAGAAATTTTGGTCTCGCCTGTCCAATAAGCATTGTTAAAGATGCAGCTTTTATGCAATTCCCCAGTACTTGTTGGTCCCAGAACCACATTTTTTACATCATATTGACTTAAGTAGGGGTGAGCTATATCATACCGTTCACAGTAATACCGGTGTAATTTTGGGCAACAATAGGAAAATTAAATATCGCGATAGAATATGGGTAAAACGCGCATGCGCAGTGCCTATGTTTACATACGCACATGGCGGTGATGCAGAATGAGAAGAGTGAAAGTGGATCGTTAAATTGAAACCAGAATTTGTTTGTAAAAATGCTGCAACTTGAGTGGTGTGGAACTGGTTTAGCTTTCGTCTGTCAGATACACAACAAAGCACTATTTTTGGTAGAGCATGCTAGAGCACGGCCACAGGTATATAAAATCAACCACCTAGTCATGCAGTCTACCTGTACAAACATTTGTGAAGGAAAGTGTCATTCTAAAGAGATCACTGAATTTGAGCGTACTACTCTAACACATTGCCACCATTGCAACACGTGAGTTCTTGAAAAATCTTCACTGTAGATATTCCACAATTAACTGTAAGTGGTATTATCATAAAGTGGAAACATTTAGGAACTAAATGGGTACAGCAACAGATGTGTTTTGTAAGTGGCCAACAAATGCTGAGATGCACAGTGATTCTAAAAAGACACACAAACAGACTGAAATCACCAGATTTTCTGATGTTGTGACATAAAACCAGGAACTCTGCTTGTTGTTTATCCAAAACTTTAAAGATGGTTAGAAAAGTGAACTGATAAGTGTTATACAGAACCTATAGACCTGACGTAAGAAAGTGATCTTGTCACTCAGAAACCGCAGAGGATTACCTTTTAAGAAGTAAGGCACAAGCGTACAACAAAGACACACTCTGAGCAGATTGAGGAGGGATCTATGCATAAACCACTGAGCATTTCCTTTCTATTTTAATGCTTCCATCAGACATGATGCAATATATGTGCAATGCTCAAGTGAATGTAATAAGTAGTCCCTTAATGACTGACGGCCATACCTGATGACTAAGATTTCACACAGTGTGAATTTTTTCTTTAAAGACCATATCCGACCATATTAAAATGGTAAATGGCCTGTATTTATATAGCGCTTTACTAGTCCCTAAGGACCCCAAAGCGCTTTACATATCCAGTCATCCACCCATTCACACACACATTCACACACTGGCGATAGCAAGCTACATTGTAGCCACAGCCACCCTGGGGCGCACTGACAGAGGCGAGGCTGCCGGACACTGGCGCCACCGGGCCCTCTGACCACCACCAGTAGGCAACGGGTGAAGTGTCTTGCCCAAGGACACAACGACCGAGACTGTCCAAGCCGGGGCTCGAACCGGCAACCTTCCGATTACAAGGCGAACTCCCAACTCTTGAGCCACAATATTAATGTTAATCTTGGGAATTCTAATGAGTTTGAATATGCCCAGAAAGATAAAATTTTAGTAAATGAATAATTAGTAAATGGTTGTTAATCGAGAGAAAAAAGAACCAAATCTTGCCAAACCCTTTAAAAACTAGACTTAATTCTTAAAACTCAACACCAGGCAAAAAAACAAATTAAGGCTTAGGTTGTAAAAAGAAAGAAATGAGAAGAACTGATGACAAATATCTGTAAAAAGTATATTTTCTGTGCACTTCATTAACAAGTAAAAAGAAGCAGATTTAAAGAATAATACATGTTACCAGTGCACATTTTTCTTTGTTATGCCAATGACATAGACCTAGATTACACACTAATGTTTGAAGACATGCCAAGGAATAGTGAAGGTACAAAGAAGCCCAATTTTCATTCACACACATACGTGCACACTCAAACAGAAATTTTTGGCATTTATTCATTTTGGCTTGGATCCTCTTAGAGGGAGAAAAGCCAAACCTTTCATCTCAGTCAACATTTGCTATTTTAGAAGTCAGCTATTTGCATACTGGTTGCATGCATGTGAATATGCGTTTGTGTGCTAGAAAGCATATTGTGTCAGGAGGTTTAAAGAGAATGATATTCTGGGTGGAAAAGTTAATCCCAAACTCAAAAGCATTAGTCACAGTCTTTGCTTTTTACCAAGAGATGCACATGCAAAATGTATTGCTCAGGTGACTGTTGGTTGCCCTCTCCTGATCATCTCAGTGGTATTTTAACAATGCTATAATGTGACGGGAACAACTTGCTCTCTCTCTCTCTCTCTCTCTCTCTCTCTCTCTCTCTCTCTCTATATATATATATATATATATATATATATATATATATATATATATATATATCAGTGATCTCGCTTTCTGTATAATATATAGTATGTAATAAAGTCAGAATCTCTGGTTTATGTTTAACAAAAATAGTACCAACAAACAAACAGGTGCAGATCATGCAAATTATTTAGTTCCCATTGATATTTTGAGAGGTATTCATACAACACAGTGCCCAAGCCTTGTTATTTAGCTAGTTTTTGTTGTTAATATATTGTTATATTTGTTGGTTTAAGTCCTGGGTTTTCCACTGCTTTAAAAATGTCCACATACAAGTCACAATTGCAAAATAAAAAATAATAACCTCGTTAATGGGGCTCGGGCTAATGCAGACACTCACACAGAATAAAGATTCACACACAGTATTGGCTGATGCTGGGTGAAAATAAATATTTTGTTTCTTTGATAATTGTACCATCAGATTGCCTGTTTGAAATCCACTGATCTGCAATTGGTATTAAGTCATGGGTTTGCGTTTGTAAGTACAAAAATGTCAGTGGGTGTGTGTTTATTTGCGAGTCCATGTTGAGTTATCAGTTGGCCTGGCAGTGCTGCAGGCTAACAGATAAGAAAGCATTCCTTCATTCTCTTTCCTTTTAAACTCACTGTTCCACACTGCTGTTACCCCTGTATAGGTGTGAAAATGGATTTTGTAGGTGATAACCTGGTTGAAAAATAGTTGAACTATAATAACAACATGTCATAAAAATGGCAAACATATTTCAGCTGTTTTCATGAGGTAATGATTTGTTTGTTTTTTTTCTTTGATTGGTAAGTGATCTTTGAATTTTCTTCTTTTGGGATCCACAATCCCTTATCACACCTCCACTGGTCAGCAATTTCCCCCCTTCTCCCTGTCATGTTCTCCAGAGGTGCCAGCGGAGCAGAGCAGAAGTTGAGCGTGTTGCCTTAATTACATCCTCTATTTCTTTCAGGCTTGGCTCTCTCAGATTGAACATTATTGTTGGAGGGGCTGGGTTGATGAGGGCTCTGTTGGGTTTAAGCTCCTGTTCTGAGTGTCTAGTCGAAATAAATAAAATACAAATTAAATTTTCACAATTGTTACAAATACAAATCATTACTGAAATTAAAATTGGAATATAATAATCTCACATTAATAACCAGACACCAAAGCATGTAACTTACATGTTTACACCATGAGGAATGACCCACGGAAGGGATTAAAAAAAAGAGTCAACAACTGTCAACTAATGCCAATATCATTAACATAACTGCAGTTTCCATCACTCCAGCAAAGCATAATGTAAGGGTGGAAAAGTCTGGTACAATAATGGTTTGGACCTTCCAAAATGGCTTCACAAATTCAGGTGAATAATGCAGTAAATCTTTTAAAATCACACTCAAACAAATGTCTAAATCAAAGCAGTCTCAATTCTGTACTTTCTACCATGTGCCAGTGATTGGAAGGCCCAAAATAATGACCTCCAGCTCAGAGCAGTTTCACTTCACCCCACTTCTCTCTACATATGAGTGGTCAATAATCACCCACTTCCTCTCAAGGCCTACAATAAGCAGGCGGCAACATCAATTAGCCCCCTTTTAGTGCAGATGCCATTGGGGACACTAACAATAGCAAGTGCTGGGAGATTAGTGCTTTTGCAGCTTAGCTTTCTCAGTCAATCCTATTGGGAAGCTACTAACTCAATGCTAAAAGGCAGAAAGCCCCAGATGGCTGATCATATAAGGGTGAAGCGAACCCCCATTACAGTAATCCAAATGCTGAGACCATTGTGGTCAGGCAGTGAAGGGCATGCTATTAGAGACAGTTTAGGAAGAAAAAAAGAAAAGAAAAACTTGGGAGTTAAATTGAAAAAATAATTAGAAGACAAGAAAATGGATGGGAGAAGATCACAGAATAATGGATAGGGGACAGATAAAGGATCTCTGCGTGTTAGAGATGCACAAAAATGCAACGAATCTATAATTTTACTCCAGGGGTCACAATCTGTAGAATTTTTTTTTTTTTTTAATTCAATGCAAATTTTCTAATACCCAAATTTCAATGCGTAGAGAAATTTTAACTCTCTACATTTATTCATTCGTCTTTTTCCATTCTCTGAGTTTATAGACCACTTTGCATCAAATTATTATTATTATTATTATTATTATTATACATTTTTAATCTCTGGCTCCTTTCTCATCGTCCTGGAGAGGAGCTGGCCTCTGCTCCAATCTGGAGTTGCCCCTCAGTCAGAGGTGGCTGGCTAACCCTAACCCTGCACGTTGGGGTTTCCCCAGCGGATGAGAGCGTTACCTCCCTGCAACAGGGAATGGGTTCTGGCCATTGCTGTGCCTATGCACAGTACTCAGCCTTCTTGGATTCACTGGGTACAATGCTTAATTGTGCAACTCCTTTGTCCTACTGGGAGCTTCAGTTCTCACATGGTCAATAACAGTGAGATCTGTAATGGCACAATTGGGAAGAATGGCCTGCCTGATTTGAACCTGAGAGGTGTTAGTTATTGGACTTCTTTGCAAATCACAGTTTGTCCATAATGGACACCATGTTTGAGCAAAAGTTTGTTCATAAGTGCATGTGGCACTAGGACACTCTCGGTCGCAGGTTGATGATCAGTTCATCATTCTGAGGCCATTTATCTTAGACATTAGGGCCTTAGAGAGGAGCTGAGCTGTCAACTGATTACCACCTGGTGGTTACTTGGATCAGGTGGTGTAGGGTAAGATGCTGGACTGGCCTGGCATGCCTATATACCAATACAAAATGTATTGTGAGACTGTGCTCGGGATACCTAGCAGAGGCCCCAGTAGGTGAGATCTTCGACTCTCACTTCTGGCAGAACGTCTACAGCATTCCCAGAGAGGCTGGTGTTAGGTTTATATGGTTGATTGTCATTTATGCTTAGAAATATTTACTCATATATGCTTAGAGTTTTATAATCAATCGCATGTGGATAGAGGTTTGATCCTTAGCAGTCTGTAAAGACTCTGTGTGTCTTCCAGAGTGTTCTGGCATACACACTCACATCCTGGGGTCACGAGGAGAGGTCGTACCTTCTTTTATTGTTTTATGGTATAGCAAACACAAGTATATCTGTTTTAATATTGCTTTTGTTTAGATGAACTGCCAGACTTCCAGACCAGCAGGTTTAGGGAAGTCGTTTATGGGGTCACATACACGCACACACACACATACCTACACACACACACAGGTAGTACTCTTTGTTCATGTGTATACCTATGTAAGACGTCATGTGTTAATGAGCCTATGCATATTCATGTAACCTCAATAAAAGAGCAGTGTTACGAGGGAGCAGACGTGAGCGACTGGGGTCAAGCGAAGGAACGTCTGCTTGTCGTGGTTCTCTCCCTCATATATGGGTAACACAAAGAACTTTGCCTGCTTGGTGTTCAATGCTCTTGCTGTGTAGTAGAATTGTCTTGAACGTTCCAGCGAATAGGTTTATGCTACGAACCTATCAGCTGGGGACACTGAGCCTGTTGAGCGTGCATTGTGAGAATTAGCATCTCCAATTTTGAGGTCATGAGCCTCAGCCAGAGTATATGGAGTTCCCACTCTGCTACCCGGAGTGGAGGGGTTTAAGTATCTCGAGGTCTTGCTCATAAGTGAGGAGAGAGGAAAGTGGGAGATAGACAGATTGGACCCACAAATGCAGTGATGTGGACATTGTATCGATCTGATGTGTGAGTGGACTATTAATTTACCTCACCAATGGTCAGCTTTAGGTAGTGACCAAAAGGATGGGACTGTGGATAAAAGCAAAAGAAAACAGCTGTCTTTGAAGGGTTTCTGGCTTAGAGGTATTGTTAGGAGATCAGTCATTCAAGTGGGGCTCAGAGTAGAGCGGTTTTTCCACACTGACAGGTGGTTCATCCATCCGACAAGGATGGTGCCTCCTGTAAGGTGTTCCAGGTCTGTCCTACTGTCCTACCCAGGGTAGACCGAGATTTTATCTCTCAGCTGCCAAAAATTGTTACTTAAGTTTCTTTAGCCAACTGGGACTAATGTTAAAATTATTATAAATAATATTAAAAAGAGAGATGACAAGAATATGGATTGGCAGAGCTATGGAAAAGAGGAAGTAACAGATGACTTCACAGCTGATCAATCAATCCTTTTTTTCTGTTACAGAAATCTCAAAGACATAAAGTGACAGAATCCTGTTTGCTTTGTTACCTCTTTTTTTTTTTTTTTTTTTCGCCTGTCCCATTTGGTTCTTTAGCCATCAGAATTGTTGTCTGAAGACCAACAAGGATACCCAATGGATTTACTTTGCCAAATGGATCATCGTGGCATTGCCGTATTGGTCCATTTGGTCGATCTTTGTTTTTATTATTTATTATATTTTATTTTCAGATGTTACAGACGGGACAGACATGAGTGAGGGATAGGAAAGGGAGAAAGAAAGAGGAAGGAAAGGAAAAACAGAAGGGGAGAGGGACAGTGAGAAAGGGGGGGAGAAAAAAAAATAAAAATCTCCTGGATCACCTGTTGAGAGAAGAATAGAAAACAAGCAAAAAAAGACAAAAAAAAAAAACAAAGCAACATACTAAACACAACACCGTCGCATTAATCTAGCTAGGTGTAAACAGCAGTAAATACTAAATATTCAATGTTGTTATGCAGCACGCAGGACAGATGTGCTTCGAAGTAGCAGCCAAGAAAGGTGTAATTTGGGTCTACGAGCAGTGAACACCCGTGTGCATACCTGTGTGGATCAGCGCGCTTGTATTCCAAAGGTTTCTCCATGTAACGATCTGCTAGGGAGTGTGGGGGGGCCACAGCCCCGTCCTCCAGGGTGTGAAGCAGGTATGGAGGAGATCAAAACTCCAGACATCCAGAGGCCCCCCAACACAAGAGACCATGGAAGACCAACAGAGGGGCAGCCGCGCCACTGTTCCAGTAAGAGCTGAGGAGAGACCCAGATGAGGGTTCACTCAGCAGCAGCGGAGCAGAAGCCAGGGGGAGTTGCAGTGACGCGCCCATGAGCTCCGCCGGCCGCCAGCTGTGCCTGAGTGACCGAGCCCCAGGCCGAGAGGCCGGGGGCACCCCACCCCCGAAGGGGCCCGAGCGAGCCCCAGGCTCCAGGCCCCGATAGGCCGCGAAGGAGTGAGCCGGTGTGTACCTGGACGCCCATCCCCAGACACAAAGAACCACCAACGCACCGACACCTGAGGGAGTCCGCCACCGGCAGGGGAAGTGGTGGTAGGTGGAGATAGACCTCCAAACCTTGGAGGGCCTGAGGTGTCCCCAGAGAGGTGGCGTCTGATACCCAGCCTGACATATGGACACAGACATACAGGCACACACAGACACAAACATCCATTCCCCCCCTCATGCTCTCATATGCACTCACTCCACACTCAACCAACGTGGAGACAGACATAAAGAGACGCTGTACACACGATCACACTCCCCAAGCGTACTCTACAAACCGGGTCTAGGTGCCCCCACCCCTGGAGTGGGGAACTGCACCCAGACCCAGGTGGTGTTACCCTTTTCCCTGCGGTGGGGAGAGGCAGACCACCCCGACTCTGTAGCAGCAGGGAGGCCCCACACTCCAGACCGCAGTCGGACGGCCAACTCCACCTAGCCCTCCCGCTCCAGCAGGCCGCAGAGAATGGGGGTGGGAGAAGACTCCAAACCTCCCTCCACCCGCTCATTGTAGTGTTGATGCATGTGTGTTCTAAGGTGCAATTAAAACCCAGGAGGGCTTGGAGCTACCTGCCAAGGAGCAGCAGGTAAGCGCATAGTCCCTCCTGATAGCCCTCAATGTCTAAGTGTATTTAAAATTGAGAGGTGGGCAACGACGCCAGGGGTGAGGTGTACACCCTGATGGTAATTTGGACTCCGTGATTGTGCCCACCCCCAAGATCCTATATGTATGTGTAATGAGAGTGTGAATAATGTGAATGTCTAAGTTGTGGGATAAATGCTTTGTTACCTCTTAAAACAAAACTAGCGTGTGCTGTGATGCATCTGTATGAAACGGATACAGTGTAAACAAGAAATGCATTAATTAGAAGAAACCTGAATATCCATTTCAAATTATTTTTTGTGTGTGATCTAAGAGTCTTTATATGTATGAAGGTGATCATATCTACCAATAGGCCTCCCCTTCATTCAGGTTGAACTCAACCACTCAATATAGTGTGACTAACGCAGAATGTAGGGAAGAAAAGAGAAAATGGCGCTTCTCTTGTCAGGATAAAAATGTACGTTCCACCAATTAGATGCAGACAGATGTGAACAATCACTGAGACGAATCACAGAAAATCTGCCCTGTGAGCTCTTTCACTTACCACACACACACACACACACACACACACACACACACACACACACACTTTATCTCTCTCTAACTATTTAATTCATACACAAACTCGATTTATCTTTGGGGTGATCGTGGCTCAAGAGTTGGGAGTTCACCTTGTAATCGGAAGATTGCTGGTTCGAGCCCCAGCTTGGACAGTCTCGGTCATTGTGTCCTTGGGCAAGACACTTCACCCGTTGCCTACTGGTGGTGGTCAGAGGGCCCGGTGGCGCCAGTGTCCGGCAGCCTCGCCTCTGTCAGTGCGCCCCAGGGTGGCTGTGGCTACAATGTAGCTTGCCATCACCAGTGTGTGAATGGGTGGATGACTGGTTGTGTAAAGCGCTTTGGGGTCCTTAGGGACTAGAAAAGCGCTATATAAATACAGGCCATTTACCATTTATATTTACCTCGATTTCTCTTAGTCACAGAATCTCTTCGTTTTGCTTCATTTAGGTGGTTTGGAGACTATAATAGTATAAACTCAAAGTTTAACTGCTCTGTTCCCATCTGTTCCTAGATATATATATATATACCAAAACCACATATGAAAAAGCAAAATACACATATCTACACTGAACAAAAATATAAACGCAACACTTTTGTTTTTGCTCCCATTCCCCATGGGATGGACGTAGAGACCTAAAATTCATTCCAGATACACAATATAACCATCCCTCCCAAACAGTGGTCACAAATCAGTCCAAATGTGTGGTAGTGGGCACATCTGCTATATTGAGATAATCCATCCCACCTCACAGGTGTGCCACATCAGGATGCTGATCTGACATCATGAGTAGTGCACAGGTGTACCTCAGACTGCCCACAACAAAAGGCCACCCTGGAATGTGCAGTTTTTTGCGCTATTGGGGGTCTGGGGACCCAGAACCGGTCAGTATCTGGTGTGACCACCATTTGCCTCATGCAGTGCAACACATCGTCGCATGGAGTCTATCAGATTGTCAATTGTGGCCTGTGGAATGTTGGTCCACTCCACTTCAATGGCTGTGCGAGGTTGTTGGATATTCGTGGGAACTGGTACACGCTGTCGTATACGCCGGTCAAGCACATCCCGAACATGCTCAATGGGTGACATGTCCGGTGAGTATGCTGGCCATGCAAGAACTGGGACATTCTCAGCTGCCATCTGCCCTGAACAATGTGAACCATGATTCATCCGTGAAGCGCACACCTCTCCAACGTGCCAGACGCCATCGAATGTGAGCATTTGCCCACACAAGTCTGTTACGGCGACGAGCTGGAGTCAGGTCAAGACCCCGATGAGGACGACGGGCATGCAGTTGAGCGTCCCTGAGACGGTTTCTGACAGTTTGTGCAGAAGTTGTTTGGTTGTGCAAACCAATTGTTCCAGCAGCTGTCTGGGTGGCTGGTCTCAGACGATCTTGGAGGTGAACCTGCTGGATGTGGAGGTCCTGGGCTGGTGTGGTTACACGAGGTCTGCGGTTGTGAGGCCGGTTGGATGTGCTGCCATATTCTCGGAAACGCCTGTGGAGACGGCTTATGGTTGAGAAATGAACATTCAATGCACGGGCGACAGATCTGGTTGACATTCCTGCTGTCAGCATGCCAATTGCACGCTCCCTCATTGCTTGTGGCATCTGTGGCATTTTGCTGTGAGACAAAACTGCACATTCCAGGGTGGCCTTTTGTTGTGGGCAGTCTGAGGTACACCTGTGCACTACTCATGATGTCAGATCAGCATCCTGATGTGGCACACCTGTGAGGTGGGATGGATTATTTCAATATAGCAGATGTGCCCACTACCACACATTTGGACTGATTTGTGACCACTGTTTGGGAGGGATGGTTATATTGTGTATCTGGAATGAATTTTAGGTCTCTACGTCCATCCCATGGGGAATGGGAGCAAAAACAAAAGTGTTGCGTTTATATTTTTGTTCAGTGTATATGTACCTCTTGTTCCTAATAAAGTTTGTAGTTGTGCTCCACTTCCAATAAGACGAAAAGAGCTCATGCCATGTACAGAGTTACCCTTGCCATTCGCACACACATGCCTTGTAATTGGGATGGAATTAGTAAGGGGAAGTAGTAACGCAATTAAATTCTAATTTTAAATACTCTAGAAACTAAAAGTTAACCTGCAGTCCAGGCTCATAAGCCAGTATGAGGTCTTTAAGATAGGATGGACCCTGATTAGTCAAGATCTTGTATGTAATGGGAAGGATTTTAAATTTGATTCTAGAATGAGCAGGAAATGAGGCCAATGAAGAGAAGCCACTATAAGAGAAATATGCTTTCTCTTTTTAATCCCTGTCAGTATACTTGCTGCAGCATTGTGACTCAACTGAAGGCTTTTCAGGGACTTTTTCAGGACATCCTGATAATAGTGAATTACAGTAGTCCAGCATATGTAATAAATGCATGAACTAGTTTTTCAGCATCACTCTGAGACGGGATGTTTCTAATTTAGGAGATATTGTGCAAATGGAAAAAAAAGAAGCCCTAGATATTTGTTTAATTTGCAGACTGAAGGACATATCCTAGTCAAAAACGACTTCAAATTTCCTCAGTGTTACTGAAGCATCTGGTTAGATACCATATTTCTAAGAATCTTAGGGCCGGAAAAAATAGTTTCAGTTTTACCTGAATTTAGATGCCGAAAATAAGTCTTTAAGACATTCCAGCAGTTTATCTAATTGGTGTGTGTTATTGGCTTCATGGATAGATAAAGCTGTGTGCTATTCCTTCTAATGATACTGCCTAGTGGGAGCATGTATAATGTAAACAGAATTGGTCCTAGCACTGAACCCTGTGGAACTCCACAATTAACGTTAGTGTGTGAAGAGGACTCTCCATTTACATGAACAAATTATACTCTGCTAGATAGATATGATTCAAACCAATGCAGCAAAGTGCCTTCAATTCCTATGGTATGCTCTAATTGCTGTAATAAAATACTGTGGTCAACAGTATGGCATGTTGCACTTAGGTCTAGCAAGACAAGCACAGAGATGAGTCCACTGTCAGAGGCCATAAGAAGATCATTTATAACTGTTACTAAAACAGTTTCTGTACTGTGATGAGAAGATATCTGGTGTACAACTACTCTTTCAAAAAAAATTTCTGAGATAAAAGGAAGGTTGGAGATTGGCTTATAATTAGCCAAGACAACCTGGGTCAAGGAATGGCTATTTAAGTAACAGCTTAAGTGCTGCCTGTGGTGGGCAACCCATTAATGGAGATAGGTTGGTCACATTTAAGAATGAGTCATTCATTAATGGTAGGACTTCTTTGAGAAGTCTTATTGGAAGGAGGCCTAAAAAATGTTGATGGTTTAGAAGAAGTAATTATTAGTTAACTCAGAAAGATCAATAGGAGAAGAAGTGTTTAAGAATGTTCAGCAAATTTTATTATTATATAAAGATAATTTGTGAACATGTCAAATGTAGTTTTTAAACTATTACTTGCCAAAAATGGCATCCCCTATCTTTGTCTATGACAAGGATGCATGTGAATGAGACAGGTACTGTATGTAAAAAACAAAAAAAAAGAGGACTTAAGCTTTTTTTGTGGCACTGCATATCTTGAACAAATTAGGTATTATTACACAAAATTAATGTTGCATATATAATAAAAAATTTAATTTCCCTTATTAATTAAATTAAAATTACAATCATTTGATGATACATAGGAAATATGACTTGAAGCACATTTGTAACTGTTAAAAGCTAGTGGAATTGTAATTAGAAATGTGAAATTAGATTCAAAAAGGTTAAACTATAACTCTTATGACTAATGATAACAAAATATTTATGAGGCCCTTGTTTGCAATATAGATGCCTCCTTTTTTAAAGCTGTTTTCTGCAGACAGTCACCTTAAATAGAACTATAACTATAGTTGACAGAGAAATAGGAAAAAAAAACACAACACACAATTGAAAAGGACATTCTATTACATCCAGGATAAAAAGCGGTGAGTGTTAGCTAGTTAGGAACCTTGATCTGTTTGTAATATTTTCAAAGGCCTTGGTTTTGAGTCGACTTTGACTGACAGTGCAAATCACTGACAAGACGACTGAGACATGTTCATCTTGTCTTTTATCCTCTCTGGTCTTTTATGAGTGATATATTCCCTGTATTATCTGTGCTGTTCTTTCGGCTGTCTCTTTTAATCTCTGCTTTCTCCCTGCTACTTTCTCACCATTTTTAAACACTCATATCTTTTTGTCTCTTGATCACATTCCAACATTCGGTCAATTTCACTTCCTTTTTCTTTAAACTACAAAATATTTTGTAACATTATCGTTGTCTTATTTACATACAGAAAACAGAAATGGCAACTATTTCAAGTATAGTTGTCCTAGCAATAACAAACCATGGTGTTGTAGAAAAGGAAGACGATTCGACACACCGTTCTGTGTTTATTTGTCAGTTATTATTTGGTGAAAACACTGTTTGCTGTTCTTTCAGGTAAGGCTTTTCAGCTGGACTCCAGCACACACACCTCCCTCTGGGCTCCGGCTTCACAACGTATAAGGGAGAAACCTCATTAGTTAATCATGTGCACCTGTCCCACCAACCTCCCTGGCACTGCCCCTTGAAAACACTGCAGCTGAGCCAAGGACCCCACTTCCGCCGCAGGTGTTTATATACTTATCATGATCAATATAACTATCTGTGTTATTTTCTGTAAATCATCTTTTTTTTTAAAGTAACAGATTTTTTTTAAGTTCAACTACTTTATATTAGATGAACTTAAATGCACATTTCAAATTGCACTTAAGGGAAAATTTTAAAGCTTGACAGAGAGACAGAGGGCATATTGATGGAATGCTTCAGGAGTTGGCACAAAAGCCGTTGTTGTTATTATGCTGATGATTACAAAGCCATCTTTTGAGTTTTCAGTGAGAAATATTAAAAAAGAGATAAGTAGTTGTGGTATGTGGTTTAGTCAGAGTAAGTACAACCTTGATATAAAATAAAAGTGTCCGTGTGCGTGTGTGTGTGTAGATGTGTGTGAGAGAGAGAGAGAGGGAGCAACAAAGAGAGAGAGAAAGCAGAATATGTTATCAGTGTTGACAGGTGAAGCTGAAATGGAGATGCATTTATTTTGAAAGTATCAGTTCTGCAATACCAAATTTCAGTGGTCTAAAAATTATCTCAAAATTAAAATGAGTCCTAGGCAAGGTTATTATACTAAAACTAGATATGAAAAAATATTTTAGTTAAGTAAAATAAAAATAAAATTAATTAATTAAAATGATTTTAGAAAACAGAGGACGTAGTCTTATTTTTAGTGTTTGTCAGTTTGGTAAAAACTTTATTACAACGTGCCTGATGAATCATTGATGGAAATATTTATTAATACTCTACAAGGCTGTGAGTCAACTGATTTCAAAAAGTTCTGTGCATTTATTGTAATAACTTTACTAATTTTTCTTAACTCTTACTTTGGCAATATTGTTTTTAGAAATTATTATGCCAGTAAAGCACCTTTATATTTGACTTTGAGAGACAGAAACAGAGAGAGATAGAAAGAGAGATATTAGTAAGCATATGTAGTTTTCTACCTCACTGCTTTCTCATTAAGCATTAAGAACCCATTCCACACTTGCAAAAAGTCCTCAGGGTAGACATGCACACAGCACACACACGCACACACTGGGAAAAATGGTTTTACACATGCTCACAGGGGGATTCAAAGGCAAACATCCACAATGAAATTCAGACAAAGGCATATACATACATGCTGAAAATTGACATTGTGATATGTTTTTTGCACATAAAAAGAACGAAAGGGCAATTGTCATGCAGCAAGTGAGGAAGGAAGAGAAAGTAAAAGGGAAAAGGGAAAAGATCTATTCCTGTGTTGTCTCAGCGGGAGGACCCCAAAGTAGAAACTCATTAACTACTCTCCCTCTCCGAGAGCAATATTACAATTGGCGTGACTAAAAAGGCAAACAATTTAAATTGTTAATGCCCAGCAATCAGCCAGAAGGAGGAGTAGGGTGGGAGGGTGAACAAATAATGAGAGGAAGGAAGGGATAGAGACGTGTTCTATTGGGGAAAAAAACTGATCAGCAAGAAGACTATTTACAGGAATTTTTTATATTGCATATGTGGTACAAAACTATTATTTCCTCATAGTCTAAGGAGCTTGGAACCACGATGACCTGGATGACTGAGAACCTTTACAGACATATTTCCTCATACTTTTAGTAAAAATAAAAACATCAACAACAACAAGAAAAAAAAATCCTGGCAACTGCTTGACAAGCTATTGCATTCATAAACTTGGATCTCTACAATACCTGCCTGCTTTTTGGAGTGACGACAATACCCGATCAGCCTTTTACGTCTGAGGGGGGAAAAGGAAACAAAGTTAAATTGTGCATTGCACTCACATCAGCATATGAGCCTTCATCTTTCTCATATCAAAGACCCCAGAACATTTTTGGTAGTTTTAGGTCATAATGTTGTGAGAGGGTATAATTTAATCCAAACCACAATATACAATCAAAATTACAAACTTCAATCAAAGGTAAAAAACAAGTGAAAGTGAAATTAATGAGCGAGTGAAAAAAAAGGAAACTACGTGCAAAACACAATGTTCCCAAACGGGACTTTACAGCTTCACAACTGAGAAAATTATGATCACCTTTTACAGTGACCAGCCAACTTCACACCTATGTACCAATCATTCTGTTTAGTCTACATCCAGATATACCACTTCTGTCAAGGTTGGGTGTTTTTGCTAGCATATATCATAAACTCACCCCACAAAAAACAACAAACAAAACAAAAGAAATAAATCCCCAAAAAGCATAGCAGTCATAGGGAGACGTCTTCAAAAAACTTAAAGTCACTCCAGTCACTTTCTTTTCAAGCTCCTTAAACCAGCATAACCTGGATGACCGAGAACTTACACAGACATAATTATGTTGCACAAGCTTGTTATCGCTAGAGAGGCTAGACAATTCTCACATATGCAAACAATAAACAATCATAATATTTCTCTTTTAGCTTTGATAGCTGTCATTTTTAAATGAAAGATAACAACCTTAAAAGCATATTAAAATTGATAACTATTTTCTTAATTTAATCTAATATATTCTTGCATAAATTAGGTCAGATCCAGCATAATTTGGAGTGTTTGGATCCACAGCAAACTGAAATAATGGGGAAACCTTAAAGCCTACTAATTTTGGCATCAAAGTCCAAAGTTCATGTATTCATTGTAAACTTCAAGTCAACATGTTTACGTAACACATGAACTTCCTTTTTTGGTGTATGTAAGAGTTTTGTTTGGTTTTTGTTTTCACTAATGAATAAATTAAAGCATGCAAAATGGAAATTCAGACCTGTCACCTTGTAAGCCCTGGGCTTATGGCATTAACTAGAAATTACATGCTCATTTTTTAAAGGACGTACTTCAAGTCCTGAGAAATCACAATTCCACCAGCCACAGGAGCCTTGGTTTTCATTTTTTATAAAAGTCCTCAAGGGTATCCTTCAATTACACTGCAGTACTTGGTCCACTCCTAGGTCTTCTATCCTCAGAAATGATTCATACAGCTAGAAAATACTTATTTTACAAGCATTATTCCAGAGCTTTGTATTAAAACTCCCCTGAAAGGCCTACAATGGCTGTGTTCAGAGCTTGCAGAGACAATCGTGGAGTGAAAGAAGGTCATGTTGGTAGGAAGACAGAAAACCCTCTACATTCTCCACACCAGAGAGGGGAAATAAATAATTGGTTTTCTGACTCATGGAATGAAATTTCAAGTTGGGGGAAGAAAAGGGAAACTGAGCATATTGTCAATCATTTTTTCGTCTTCAGAAAGGAAGTAATGAGTTAAAACACACAAACACACACACATGCAAAATGACAAATGAAGGAGTTGCAGTCAAATTATATTGGTATCTATAATTCAACAGTCTGGGAGGAAGTATTTTTTAAATTTTGAACCAAGAACAGAGGAAATTGGTGAGATAATGAAGGATTATTCTTAATGTGTTTCAAGAGTGTTGTAGTACTTTTTTTTTTTTTTTTTTTCTTGCCTTGGGAACCATTTTAGAATCAGGATAGTAAATACATATTTCAGTCATAGCAAAACTTATTTGAAGATTTTATACCTTCCCCCTCTCACACCCAAAATGACCTAATAATCACAAGAGAAGAGACATTCAGTTTCTGTATTCATTATATTTCTGCCAGATTCTTTCATCACTCCTGTAAATCGTGACCCCCTTACACATCCTAAGACCCTTAATTAGATGCTGGAAGAAAGGCAGCAAAAACAGATACAGAGCTAGATAGATGTTACAAAGACTTTATTTGATGTAAGGAATTCAAAGAGAAGTCTTGGAGGACAATGCTGAGAAGTGTGAAGTGACAAATGAAGACTACAGAAGAGGCAGCATAAGCAGAGGACAGAAACTCAGGAAGTGTGGCTGTGTGCATGTTCACTTGGTATGAGAAAACATTAGCGATACTTAAGCATACAAATACAAGAAAGGTTGCAACAGCACAGCAATACAAATAATATAAAACAAAGACCTTTTTCAGAAAATCCACCCAACCATCCATTTATTCTGATTTGCAACAGTAGTCTCACAGAGGAGCCCAGATACATCCCTCTCCTCAGCCACCTCCTCCAGCTTATCCAGGGGAACACTGAGGTATTCCTAGGCCAGCCGTGAGATGGAATGGCTCCATTGTGTCATGAATCTTCCCTAGAGCCTCTTCCCAGTGTGAAGTGCCCAGAAAACCTCACCCAAGTGGCATCCTTGTCAGATGGTCAAACCACCTCAACAGGCTTCTTTAAATATGGATTCTTTCAATATGAAGGACAGGTCAGCCTCCCTACAGAGAAAGCTAATTTCCACTGCTTGTATCCCATTCTTTTGGTTACTATCCAAAGCTAGTAGGTGAACGTAGTATGGAATTCTGTCTATAAATATTATGGAAAGACTTTGTGACAAAGTGCAGCCCTGGCAGAGTCCAATACCCACCAAGAATAAGTGTGACTTATTGCCAGCAGGGTGGACCAAGCTCTTATAGTGGCTGTGCAGGGGAATGCCCAGATGTATATGCATTTGACCAGTATGGTTAAATGCATATAATGTACATCTGGTCAAATACAAAAAGTAAGCCAGTAAGAATCATCAGTGATTGAAAGTATTTTACTTGTTTGTTTGCAATTTGCCAAGTAGAGGACTTCTAATGATGTATTCATTTAGCACTATGGCCTTACTTAATAAGTGCTCATCACTTCATGGTCATGATTTACTAAGAAAAAAACATAAATTGGTTTTATTCTAAGATCCCTCATCATAATTTAATTGATTTATTTTTCTTACAGTGATTCTGTGTTTTACTATATATTTGGACTTCTATGTTTTGGCATATCCATAATACTGTGACTGGTGAGCTGAAAAAGGGTGACAATATTTCACAAGGCTGAACATGGCCTACTAGAAAGTTATACAAAAATGTGTTTTTATTGCAATTTATTGTCAGATACATTTGAAATTTAAAATAGCTTTATGTTGAATTGGTAAGATAATTCTGGAGTTGCAGAAACAATTTGGGACCTTAAAGATATCCTTATTTTAGTCCCCATTTAGTAAGTTAAAAAAAGCATCTTGTATTGACCTTGTATATCTTGTAAGCTTGAGTGACTGAGTTAACTTTCCTTTGACTGGTGACCTTAACTGATTGATTGACAAATTCAGAAACAAGTGAATTAAAAAAAAAATACGCTAGACAACTAAAAGGAAAAAATATGTATCAGCCAAAGCATAATGGGACTTTAAGGAAGGACAGAGTTGGGGTGAGGTGGGTAAGGGGATCCAATCATTGCTGGATTGATTTTTCTTTTTTTTTTTACAAAACAGAGAGAAACAATTATGGGCCTGAAAGCAACGCAGGGAGTCTGGTGTTAAAAGATGTTTAGAGAAACAGCAATGTGCTATCGATCTAGGCTCATTCCTACACATTGGTAAACACTTTGCATTAAAAGGTGCTAAATGGCTCTTGCTCACACTGGAGTGTTGCCTTGTGGGTAGATAATAATGGACACAACAATGTTAAGAAACTATCTCGTGGAACATGGCACTGAAAGGACAATCAGTGGCCTAAATGGACTGTTTGTAATTAAACAGAGGTAGAAAGAGGTAACAGTGGAGAGAGAGAGAGAGAGAGAGAGAGAGAGAGAGAGAGATAGATAGAGAGAGAGAGATCAGGGATTAAAAACAAAGTTAATACAGACATCAGATCTATTCTATTTTCCATTTTTCCTCAATATTTTTGCATTTCGGAGACTAAAAACATTTCAGGATTTGTTGGATTCTTCTCTCTTTTGGCTCCTTTGATGTTTTTCAACAACCATCATTTTTCTGTTCATACTTTCTGTAGCCTGCTTCCCCTCCCCTCTTATTTCTCAACTTTTAACACTGCATTTTTTCCTGTTCATTTCATGCTCCCCATTAGTTGACTCATCCGAGACCTGTTTTGACTCTATAAATATGCTACAGTTGCTAGTGTTGTTCCTAAAAACTGAGCTCATAGGATCAACAGTAAAGAACATATCTGTCTGTTGCAATTAGACTTACATTGTTTGGATACGATCACAGGGTCATATTCCATATCCTTACCTTGGCGCTGTGGTCATTTGCCTTTCCAGTTTCTTCTCCATCAGCTCCTAGCTTTCTTTTTCTGTCAGTCTCATTGTGCCTTGTATTTTCTCCATTCCCAAAGCTGAATTTGAAATGACTGACTGGGGTTATTACTTTTAGCATTTTTTGTATGTGCCAGCTGAAAAGTGGTGGGTTCAGTGATTTTTTTTTAATGAATATTCAAATCAATTCATTTTTATTTATATCACAAGTCAGCTCGAGGCATTTTATACTGTATCACAAAGTGGTAAAATACTGACCACAGATTCTGTTTAATTCATGAGAACACAAGAACACATGCCTCATGGCGCTTTGTACTGTAAGGTACAGACCCTACAATAAAACAGAGAAAACCCCAACATTCAGATGACCCTCTATAAGCAAGTACTTGGCAAAAGTGTAAGTAGACAACAAGAAGAAATCTTCAGCAGAACCAGGCTCAGGGAGGGACAGCTATCTGCCACAATAGACTGGGGGTGAAGGGAGGAAGACAGGACAAATACACACTGTGGAAGAGAGCGGGACAATACATACATAGTCAGTGTAAAGAAATGTCACTGAGTGCATCATGGGAAGCTCTCAGAACCCTTTTTATGTGTAACTAAGGGAAGATTCAGGGTCTCCTAATCCAGCCCTAACTATAAGTTTTTAGGCCTAAAAGCTGAAGGCCTTGCCTTCCATTGTACTTTTAAATATCCTACGAACTACAAGTTGAGAGTGAAGTGCTCTGGGGTGATATGGTATTATGATGTCAAATTATTCAAAACCTTGTATATGAGAACAATTTCAGATTTCATTGTGGATTTAACAGGGTTCAAATGAAGAGGAGCCAATATAGGAAAAATGTGCTTTTTCTCTGTATGTGGTGCATGTGGTGAAGGTCGAGGGGTGTGTGCAGAGGGTGTTTGGGGTATAGGGCTAACGGAGAGTGACTGGGGTTCAAGCGGCAGGAACAACGCTCGTCTCAGGCATCTCCCTCGTGCACGAGATCACACAAAGAGTTCTGCCTGGTGTCCAATGCTTTTTGCCACTGTGGTAGAATTGTCTCTGATTGTTCCAGCGAGGGGTTTGTGCTAGACAGACCCATCAACTCACTTTCATTGAACAGAAGAGATGTTAAGAGACAGAGAAATACCAAAATAGTAAGACAAATGCGAGCAGGAGTCGCAAAGGAGGAAAACTCAAAGACAAGCAAGAACTAAAAGTGAAAGAGAGGAGAATGTCAGGAAAGAGAATTGGATTGTAAGGGCTAATTAAACTCTTTCCTTACCTGTGCTTCACTTCATTTCTCAGTCCTTGTCATCTACCCTAAACCACACTTTTCCCCATGTCATCTTTCTGTCTTGCCAATATGCACCTAGTGAGCAGCCTTCAATAAATGAGCTGGATATTGGAACACAATTATGCCACACATGTTGGGTTCCAGGAGTCAACTCTAGGTTTGATCTTTTGGGCAGTCACAAAATTACTAGATTCACTATACTTGAAAACAAAAAACTTATCTAAGAAACTCTTATTTCCCAAGACTGCCACTTTGTCATTAACAAATATTAATGAAAATTAATTAGAATGTCTTGTTATTGTTTAGGAAAATAAGACGTTGGGCAAGTTGGATATGGTTAAATTATGTTTTGGGACCTCCAACAATACATATGATCTTTGCTGAAGCCTAATTCCTTGTTTCTGTACACATACTTAGTCAATAAAGTTGATTCAGATAGTTAACAGTAAAGCCCTTTACACACCAGACACATAAAATCCATGCAAATATTTTCTGCGTTAAAAATATTTTTACGATTCACCTATTTTTAATGCAGTCATTCATGCCGACCACATAATTTCTCTGGACGAATTTGCAGCATTTATTATTTATAAACGAGTTTGATTTTTCTGATCCAAATAAACAGATATGACCAATCACAGTACTGCATTTGGCAACAAGTGTGCTTATAGCTCAAAATAGGCACCCGTACTGAATATACATGGATATGGTAAAAGTAAAATATTACCCCAGACACATAGCTAGACACTCCTCCAGGTCATTCAGCTTTCTGAAATGATTTCTCTGTCTCTTCAGATTTGCTGCCAACTCTGCCAACAAGAGCTCAAACTGTACCACTCATATCCTGAAATATGTCGATATACAGCTTAAAACTTCTGGATCAAGTCACAAAATTTTCCCTGTTGCTGCCTTCTCTTGAGAATTGCATGAACCTAAAATCTCACTTTGTTTCCTTTTCTTATTTGGAACCATCAGAACCAGCTCATCATTGCTTGACATCAAGTTAATTTTTTCCTCAGAGGATGTTTTTTGAGGACAAATTTAAAAAAAAAAAAAAAAAAAAAATGTGGAAGTTGGAATGGCTGCCCATTGCCTCTGGTTCTCTAGGACTCTTGCCCTGTGGCCTTGGGTGTCCCATCTGGGGCCTTCCTTCTTCTCCTCCTGGGATGGATGCACAGATGTTACTCAGATGTGTGGCCTTGGGTCTTCAGTACTCTGCAGATGGCCCGAATCACCTGGGTCTGCCTTTGGCTCCGGAGGGGTGTTATTGCGCTTCCCACCATCATCAAGTACATGTTGTGACAAAGACACATACACTCTTTCTCTCTCTCTCTCTCTCTCTCTCACACACACACACACACACACACACACACACACACACACACCACAGGTGCAGTAGTTGGTGATACACTGCACATTTCTATTTGTGCTCTATCCTTTTATTATATTTTCTGCTCTTCCCTTTCCCCCTGCCTGACAGCTTAGACATTGTCATGCTATACTGCATATAATGTCTGCAGTGTGTAACTGAAAAATAAAACACAAATAGAAATGAATGAATAAACAGATAAAACTCATGAACAAGTGGAACCTATACAGAATTTGTAGAGCTGATCTTGGAAAAGCAAAAAGTGTTTGGCACAACAGTGCATTCAGATCATAGTTCTGATTGCATAAAAGAAAAAGTTGGTAAAGCAAACCAGTGGTGTGTAATGGCCTTGATGTTTGGCAAACAAAAAAAGAAAACCAAAAAAAAGACAACTACTTTCCTATGGGTGACTTCTAATCTCGACTGAAGAGTTATACTTCATCTTACAAATTTTTTAAGTGTCCACATCTATCCCTCTCATTTCTGGCTCCCCTCTTTTCTACAGTTCTGCTCCCTGTCTCCTCAGATCTTTTTCAAGCTTATTACTTTCTAAATCACGTGCCCTTTTCTCTCCATCTCCTCTTCTGTTTTTGTAATGTTTTCTTTTTATTTCTCCTTCATTCTCCTTGTCCTCTTATTTCCTCTGGCACCTCCAGTGTCCCTCAACACCGTGTGAACCAATCAGAGTTTGTTAATTTGCACAGCAATCTTGGCTGAACCAATGACAGTCTGCATTAGACTGGGCCAAGAATTTGAACTTCCCAAGAGGTGCTTGTGGCAACGGGCAGGTTCAAGGTTATGAGAATTGTGCGTACGCACATACATACACACACAGACAGACACACCCTTAAGCATGAGATGCAGGATACTCTGGGTTTGTGACCAAATAAACTAGCAAATTTCATTTGAGGGAGAGTGGCTGAAAGGATGGGAGAGAAAAAGACAGGGTATCCCACGGTGGAGGACGTCCGGTATATTTGTCCGTATCTTGAGAAGGAGATGGACAGTGAAGTGGTGTATTATTCCCACCTAGTGAGAACATCCAAATGCATACATCTGTTCAACCAGTGTGCTTTAAAATAAGCTGGTTTTTAAATGTCATTGCATATTCATCCACAAGTCTGAATTTGGAATCAATGAATACTAAAGTTTCACTTTAGGATTACAGAGTAAAAAAGACTTAAAGATTAATTAAAATTTTGTTTTTGCTTTCATCATATAGTTATAACTATAGTCCAAATGACTCTATGTCATTTGGACAAATACAGGAAATCTTTGACATCTCATACGATATCTATCTACAATACATCAACAGCAACACCACAGATTGCCATCTCTTATTTTTTGCCATTTTAAAATTGGTTTGTTGATTTCAAAATCGTCTTCTTTGCATGATTATTACCATAAAAATATCGATAATGTTTTTTAATAAAATTATATTAACTGATATAACAAATCAATTTCTCAAATAACGGATAAATACGTATACCTTGTCTCATCTGAATCAGGTAACTCGACACTGACTGACTGATACACTGAAGCTTAACAAAATCACATAGCATAGCAGACGCTGCACAGTCAGAAATGATGAATAGATCATTTTGTAGATTGATGATTACACTTCAAAAGATCTCAGTTGTATTGCTCATTTAGATATATTCTCTATATATTAACCCTAAACAATGTCAAAAGTCTTTGAAGACATGGATTTTTAACTTCTCTATGTATCTGTGGGTTAATATTTGTGTCTCCCTTTGTATCTTTGCAGCCTAAAAGCCATTGTAATTTGTCGTAGGCTTACTTTTACTCCAAATTGCACTTTACTGTCTGACCAAGCCGTTTCCTGTGTTTGTCAGAACTTTAAAATAACTGAACATAGAACTTTTCTACACCATTTTACTCTCATTGCCTTTGATAAATTCATTTCCAATGTTTTTTTTCTATTAATAATAGAAAAAGGTTTCAAAAAGTCTCACTTAACACTCTCAATGCTATTTTCCCCATTCAACTTTTCCATTAGAGAAGAAAGCATGACATGACTGTAAATGGGGAAAGCATTACAAAGATAATTTATTCCCCAAGTCAGTCTTTAAGATAGATGTCTGACTGCTGATCCAGAAGCTTTCCATTTCATTTTAAATACATTATGTAAATGGCACAAGCTCATCAGAAGCTGTTTTAGTTGAAAAAGATAGACTATCTGTGGGTGAAAATAATGTCATGTTTGTTTTTTAAATGGACTGAACTACTTTTAAGTGAACATGTTTGCCTTAAAACTGTGTCAATAAAATATAAAATAGAATTTATATTGATCGTGTTAACACTGGATATTAGCAAGTGGGAAACATTTTCTTCTACTGGACTAAGGGCAGAGGAGATACCACATTTTTTTATCTTCTAGTACAAATTGATATTGCATCATATTCCCTCCTGCACATTTAGGGATTTATGAATATGTATATTTCATTAATTTATTTTGCATTAAGATGATTTAATATAATGCTAGAAATATTTTTTGGACATAAAATCATAATGGTTGTGTTTTTTGCATTCTGTAGCTAGCTGTGATCAGTTCACGTAAACCATTTTAATGTAAAATTATTACCGTTAATCTTTGTTCCTAAGATATTTTTTATATTTTTTATTTAAGAGACTTTTTTTACGGTAGCCTTATGATAATCACAAAGTGGTAAAATACTGACCACACTTTATTTTAATTTATAAGAACTTCAAGACACTTTATACGATCAGTTAAAAACCGTACAATAACACAGAGAAAACCCCAACAATCATAGGAGAGTGCTCACTCTCCTATGAGTGAGCAATTAATGAGAGTGGGGAGATAAAATTGCCTAACAGGAACAAAGGGACCTTATTAAAACAAAAACGTTTTTAATAAGGTCTCCAAACAGCCAAACCAAAATGATTACAAATAGACATGGAAGAGATATATATAAATCTTATAAAGTTTGTATCTGTCTTGTGTGAAACTTGTATGAAAAGTATAAAAGAGTGAAAACAGATATAAGATCCCTAGAAAAAATATATAAATGAAACTTGTATGTTTTGGATACTTACAAAAACAATATATGAAAGTGGCCACTTTCATGAGTAAATCATATAAGTCTTATATGATTCACTACATAAAGTAGGCCACATTTGATGCAAGTCTTTTATAAGTTTTTTCTATTTCTTTTCCATATAGGTAGCCATTCACTGATGCAACAATGGGATACAATAAAAGCTGGTGATGGAGGAGAATGCTGACGCTGAGAATGAGGGACCATACTCCACCTTCTCTAGCTTTATTTGCATGCAGGTTAGCCTCTACAATTCATCAGCACCGGGGATTAATCGGAGAGGAGAGATCAGGTTAATAGGAATGAGAGAAAAAACAATCACTGGATGGCGATAAAACAACTGGTTTCTGAAGTTTCTTATAACATTTGTTGGGTTTCCCTCTATTCTATTGTAAGGTTACAATAGAATAGAATATGACCAATAAGACTAAATGTGAATTGCTTGCATGCTATAACATTTTTAGCCACGCTTTCAAGCAGCAGTTTTTTCAAACTGAAATAATGGGGTCCCAGTAGAATGCCATGTTAGGATTTGATATGGCTTTTAATGTGAGCCATATATATTACTCACTATGTTCTCCAACTGTAATTCACACTGATAAACCCTTTGTATAACAAAGTATTTTTTTTATTTTGTTTACTTGGCTCAAGTTGTACACATTAGTTTGCATGGCACCAGGGCTGTTTCATTGCTACTTCAAACATCAATCAGTTACCATTACCATAGCCAGGCACTCATATTTACCCAATTGCTCTGCAGTTATTCAAACTGACACAGTCCATATGAGTGACTGATTGAGGGTGTCCTTCATATTTTTTACCTTGTCATTTTGTGAAGAGAAAATCTCTAAACCCGGCTGTCTCATTAGTGGAGACTGTAATCAATCTGAGAGCAGAAAGAGTATGAGTTTTCTGAGAAAAAAGTCAAACAATCAATGGGATGGAAACAAGTTTTGAAACCAATTTTTCATGTTGTTCATGTTTTTTTTGTCTGTGTTTTGTTTTTAAAAGAACAGTTTCATCCAGTCAGCGTTGCTAAATACAGCTGCATAGATTCTTATCTACCTGTGTTCCCTTTTACTGCCCTGAATTATAACATTTTGGAACAAGTCAAGGTATAACACCGTGGGATGAATACACTGTGTCATGTCAGATCAGTGGTAGATATATAAATCATCTTGTTGGAATTAAATAATTTGCAGTGCCTCAATAATGCTATGCTTTTTATTAATAATAAGTGTTGTAAAGTTATATAGTGCAGTATTAAGTGGACACAGCCCTGAAAAATAAAGGCATGAGACCTTGTGTCCCTGGTTGAGTAGAAAGCTGAAGACTCTCGCTCATGCTTGCCTGGGAAAATGCAGATAAGGGGGGACCATCTCTAGTGGAAAGTTACTGAGACACTGTTGTTTAGACTATTGTGGCTCAAGAGTTAGCAGTTCGTCTTGTAATCGGAAGGTTGCCGGTTCGAGCCCCGGCTCCGACAGTCTCGGTCGTTGTGTCTTTGGGCAAGACACTTCACCCGTTTCCTACTGGTGGTGGTCAGATGGCCCGGTGGTGCCAGTGTCTGGCAGCCTCGCCTCTGTCAGTGCGCCCCAGAGCAATTGTGGCTACAATGTAGCTTGCCATCACCAGTGTGTGAATAACTGAATGCAGTGTAAAGCGCTTTGGGGTCCTTAGGGACTAAGTAAAGCGCTATACAAATTCAGGCCATTTACCATTAGAATGAGAGAGCATCTCTAATAAAACTGTTAGGGGCACACCACCATTTTGAGATCGGCGGCAACGTGTCATGCAGGACGCATCTCCCTTCTAGAAGTAATGAGAAAGAGAAATAAAGTGTTAAATGGTCAACTGAGCAGTGTTTTGTCTTCCATCGAATGCCTCTGAGGAATCAAAAGAACTCGGTGAAGTGTTGATATTTACAATCTCTTATGGAACATGATTTGGAATTAATCTAAACTTAATGCATGCAGTTACCAGCTCCATTGAATGGTTACAGTCTTGTAAGACTTAAAAGTATGGAGCAGCAAATGCTTTTCTGCCAACAGCTCTTATTAAAGACCATTTCTATATTCATATTATGAACGTCTTGTGGTTTTCTTTTTATTTATACCATAGCTCATGCTATCCGAGGCAGAAATAAAGCTTCAAGGATCCCTAAATATTTCTTGTCAGTGAATTATTAACCTTTTTCTATTGCAGTAAAGAAATAAGAGCTGTTTTTTTTTTAAATAAAGTTAGGTTTAAAGTTAAAGTAAAAAAGCAAGAACATATATTGCCAATATTTGAGACAGTAACGAAGATGGATGAGAGACTTCTAACATTAAAGGTCATGTCAGTTCTTGAAAATGACCAAAGACTTGATGTTTGAGTCCTGAACTCCATCACAGGTGAAGACATTTTTCTTTTCTTCTACTATTACTAAAAGTCTTGTCTGTTTAGATCTTCATCCTAGACACAAAAACACATTTGATTTTCTTAAAAATGCTGTAACTTGGTCAATTACAACTCACCTGAATCCACTTACTCAAAATTGACAGTTTATCAGAATCTCTGATGGCAGAATTACCCGTACATCTGAGGGCTCTCCCCAAAGGGCACCAAAAAAGTTAGACAACTCTGAGCAGTGGTTATAAAGGTTTATGCTGGCAATATGTCAATATGAGAAATATTCCACAAAACTGTGCATGTTTGCAAAGTCAGAAATAAAGCCATTCATACTTTTCCACTGTACTGCTGTATTTGAAGTTTTGAAGTGTGTTTGAGGTTTCTGAGTGACTGAGTCTCCTTGGAGTGAAGCTTTTCTGGGTTACAGACAATGAGGGATTACGTTTCCCTGGTGCCAAGATGTTAAAATCCTAGTTATTATTAATAAACTCCCGAGACCCATGGGATATCTCCAACCCCCCCACCTGCCTGTTCTTCTATAATTGACTCATTAATTGACTCATTTAAAGCTGTCTAATTATTTAATCAATTAAATTCAATTTAGCTGATTGCACACTTCCCGTTTAGCGTCACGTATGGTCTTGATAAGGAAAGTGATGGAGGTTGAGAAGGAGAGCAGAAAAACTGATGAATAAATGTGTTTCTTGGTAATAACCACTAATGCATGGGCTAATTACTGAGGTAAATTGATCATTTTGTCTTAATTGATTTAAGCTTGTTAAAAGGGCACTGCGCCAGTTTCGTTGGCGTGCCGTAAGCGATTTATCTGGATGACAGTAATTTGAGGTGAATGCTCTCGTTTCTTCTCTTTCTCTGCCATTACTAGGAATCCAAGACGTTCATCATAGCTAATGGGCAAGGACAGCATTGTATATTAAAACTGTAATAGAAAGAACTCTAGAAAGAAATGTGACTACTTGGTTTTCCGACTGCAAGACAATACTTTATTAATATTTAATACATTTATTAAATGTATTAAATAGTTTTTAAAGTCATGTCATGTTGTCAGCCAGTTAGGTCTTGTTAACTGGTCTCAGAAAAATGCAGTTTTAGGGAATTCAGTTCATAAGACTAGCTACCAAGCTTTATATAAAATGAGAAGACAAGGAAGACTAAGAAGAAGAGGCACAAGATGAAAAAGAAAGAGGGAGAACAAACAAAAAAGGTTATCACCCCAGCAGAAAATTCTGTAATTTTAGAAACTATGTGCATGGAATCTGGTATGTATAAGATTTGAACTAATTTATTATGAAACAAATAACAAAAGAAATGAAACTACTTTAAACTCCTGCTGACAGTTCAAAACAGAACCTAAGCAAAAATATCACTCACTTTACAATGACATAGTACAAATACAACAACAACTGCACGTCTGCAAAGTTCATATGAATCGTGCTGAGGTGAAACTTAATGAACAAAGTGTCATCTTTGCCTTCAGTGAAAGCCCTGAAAAGGCCCTTCAGGCAAAGCTGGAGGATTTGTTCCACATCTACTTTGAAATTCAAGACAGCAGGTCCTGTAAAAAGCTATTTTAGAGAGCACTTAGGATTAGATTGGCCCTATGGTGGGAGTCAACCTATTTCCTCACAAAGGAAAGGGGCAGGAAAGTGCTGTTTTCAAAAGTTTCCGGGAACCTTTTTTCTCTGACTACAGCATTTGGTCCAGATTCTCTGCCAGATTGCCATCCTACCATTTAGCTTTACCATTTATTTCCAGAAATTGATCTTTGGGGGCAAATGTGTGATACACAGAAGAGAGAGAGAAGGATCACACGTTTTCACAGTGAAGATGATGACACTGTGTGTGTGTGTGTGTGTGTGTGTGTGTGTGTGTGTGTGTGTGTGTGTGTGTGTGTGTGTGTGTAGCTTTCTGCCCATCCAGCCATAGAATGTCAGATACAGAAGAAGATATAGCTCGGTGGGGGATAGCTGCTACCTAATGTGTGTGTGTGTGTGTGTGTGTGTGTGTGTGTGTGTGTGTGTGTGTGTGTGTGTGTGTGTGGTATAGAATATTGCACTGCAGGGGACAAGCCGTAACTTCAGTATCTATCTTTAAATCCTTTTCGAGTCTCTCTACACACAAAAACCCCACTCCCCCCACACACCAACATGCACTCCTTTTAAACTTTCATAGTCTTTGCTGAAAGACTGAAACTTCGCCCTGGACTTTAAAACTTTCCAGGTAAAGTTTTTAAATCAGAAAGTTGTATTGAATTTCATAGTGTTTTTAAATTAATTAATTAATGTTATTTTGGCAATTTGAAACATTACTTCATCCTGAGATAATCTGTGAGACCCAAAATGACACAGATGACACATGACATACAACACTGAAGACACAGGCCATTTCTTAATTTCACTGTACACATCAATTTAAAAAGAAGATGCAAATACATATTTGCCCACAAAATTTATGGAATAATTACTGTTGTTAAAAAGAAACTTTTTAAAAAGAGGCGTAACTTCTACTGTCACCTCCTGTATGGTCCTCAGTGTACTAAAAAGTGTCTTTTTGCCCATTTAAAAAAATATTTCTAATAACATGAAATGAAGCAAGTCACATTTTTTCTGATATTTATATATGTAAATCCTGGGCTACACTCCAGAATGTTCAAGTAATCAGGCCAATGTTTCCTCCTATGTTTCCTCAGCAAGTCCCTGAGGTTTTCTTTCTTTATTAAACTTTAATAAAGCTAAAAAAAAAAACAAAAAACAAAGATCTGTGAATTGAATATTGTCAAATGTTAACCGGATGTTTATCATTTACTGGTTTCACTGAAAAAACCCCAACTAAAAATAAAATCAGCCTTTATTTTAAAGTGAATTTCCTGGTCATTTCCTCAGCCTCACTAACTTACACACCTTTACCGGTGGAGCTGTGCACTTGCACATTCAGTCTCATGAGAGCAACACAGCACACATATACAAGTTCAATCATCCAACATGACGGGTTCCAGAAGGAAACACACACTCCAAATCCCCCCAGGACTGAGCCTGCGGCTATACAACCCAGAGGCAACAGCTGATTTTGATTCAACTCCTCTTTATTTAAATCCTCAGAGATTCTTACCTGCATCTCTGCTGGAAACAGAAAGGCTTCGTCTTCACTACAAAGACTTCACTGCAAAGAGCTTGTGGAAGAACTAGAGTGAATAATCCAATATGTAGTATTGTAGCATCTATCTATCTATCTATGTAGCATCTATCTATCTATCTATCTATCTATCTATATATATATAAAAAAAAACACCCAGCGCGCCCCTGCGGGCGGTTTATCCTTCAAGCTCGGGTCCTCTACCAGAGGCCTGGGAGCTTGAGGGTCCTGCGCAGTATCTTAGCTGTCCCCAGGACTGCGCTCTTCTGGACAGAGATCTCCGATGTTATTCCCGGGATCTGCTGGAGCCACTCGCCTAGCTTGGGAGTCACCGCACCTAGTGCTCCGATTACCACGGGGACCACCGTTACCTTCACCCTCCACATCCTCTCGAGCTCTTCTCTGAGCCCTTGGTATTTCTCCAGCTTCTCGTGTTCCTTCTTCCTGATATTGCTGTCATTCGGAACCGCTACATCGATCACTACGGCCGTCTTCTTCTGTTTGTCTACCACCACTATGTCCGGTTGGTTAGCCACCACCATTTTGTCCGTCTGTATCTGGAAGTCCCACAGGATCTTAGCTCGGTCATTCTCCACCACCCTTGGGGGCATCTCCCATTTTGACCTCGGGACTTCTAGGTTATACTCGGCACAGATGTTCCTGTACACTATGCCGGCCACTTGGTTATGGCGTTCCATGTATGCCTTGCCTGCTAGCATCTTGCACCCTGCTGTTATGTGCTGGATTGTCTCTGGGGCATCTTTACACAGCCTGCACCTGGGGTCTTGCCTGGTGTGATAGACCCCAGCCTCTATGGATCTTGTACTCAGAGCTTGTTCTTGTGCTGCCATGATTAGTGCCTCTGTGCTGTCTTTCAGTCCAGCTTTGTCCAGCCACTGGTAGGATTTCTGGATATCAGCCACCTCCTCTATCTGCCGGTGGTACATACCGTGCAGGGGCCTGTCCTTCCATGATGGTTCCTCGTCTCCCTCCTCTTTCTTGGGTTTCTGCTGCCTGAGGTATTCACTGAGCACTCGGTCAGTTGGGGCCATCTTCCCAATGTATTCTTGGATGTTCCTTGTCTCATCCTGGACTGTGGTGCTGACACTCACCAGTCCCCGGCCCCCTTCCTTCCGCTTAGCGTACAGCCTCAGGGTGCTGGACTTGGGGTGAAACCCTCCATGCATGGTAAGGAGCTTTCTTGTCTTTATGTCAGTGGCTTCTATCTCCTCCTTTGGAGGAGATATATATATATATATATATATATATATATATATATGAACATAGAGGTGTGAACCCCTCTGTGACTCATCTTATGTGCCAGTAGCACAGCTCAGTCTTGCTCAAGGGCAGTGCTTCAAGACAAAGGGTGTTGGATACTGTATTTTTTTGGGGGGGGGGCAAAGTTTTGGTAACCAGAGATTTAAAAAAATTTTGACCTTAAAGTTGACCATTTCTGTTATACTTCTCTGGCCCTGCTTGAAATTTTTATACTATGTATCTGAACAATTTATTTTGTAAATGTCAGTTTATTAAAACTATGACTAGGAATAATCATTATTTCCATGTTACATTTGTTTACATCATTATTATGATGGCCAAGATGCCAGACTTTGCAAAAAAACATTTTACCTAAATTTTCTAAAGGGTGTATTTTCACTTTGCGGAAAACTTTAGCACACCATTCCTGAGATAGTAAGGGCAGAGAGTATTTGATGGTTTGCTGCTTACTTAACTAATACCTGATTCCAAAGTGAGCCACAACATCTCAACAACACAATATAATTGAAGTTGAAATTAATTCCCCTCCCCCCCCCTAACTTTTAAATGAGCATGTTGTCCTTACTTTATTTCAAAAAGATTTGGAAGAAATGAACACGATATTTTGATATATTGATCAATATATTAATCACTGCATTTGGTGATTAGACTCTGATGACCGGTCATGGGAGAACAGAATCCTAGTGGTGTTAGGGTTGAAGATGAAAGTGGTAAAATTGAAGATTGAGGCTTGGATAGAGCCCTGAGTGACTTGGATTAGGTGGATTATTGCAGTGTCTTTTTATTATTGTAGGGTTTTTACTTTACAATATAAATCACCTTGAGGCGACTGCTGTTGTGATTTGGCAATAAAACTGAACTGAATTGAAAATTAAGGTGGTGATCTGAAAGCGAGAATGATGGAGATCACTGAGATTTACCAATGTGGTGTTGGAAGGATGAAAGAGGTTTTGGAACCAGCTTGGTTCCACTCCTGTGCACCTGGCCTGGGCCGAAAGTGAGGACAAACAGACTTTGGATGTGCCTCTCTGTATGTGCTGCATACGTGGAGGAAGCTTTACATTCATTCATTAAAGTTATTGCAAACCAGCTTATTGAGAAAAAAAAAATTCTGCCATCCATGGTCATCAGCCTGATCAGATTTGGAGAAAAGCAGAAGGAGAACACCCAGACTGAACTGAGCCTGAAATTCAAAGTCTGGGGCATAAGTAAGCAGGGTGCCCAGTGGTGCTCCAGGTGGAACAAGAGATAAATTCCTGTCTGCCTACTAACAGAATGAGTAGCTTCTAGCTTTATAGAACAGTTACGCAAGTGCTGAACTGAGAAATGTAGAGGACAGATTGGAGATAGCTTTGTGATATTGATAAAACAGAATTTTGCTTTATTTGAGATTGAGATCCCATATCAGTGGTAACTTTTAGCTCTGCTCTGGGTAAACTGAGCAGATGATGTCTCAAAAAATGCCAAAGCCAACCAGAAATTCACCATTTGGTAGGTCTCTGAATAGGCATGGATAGGAGTACTTGAGGACATACTAAGCTGGCATTAGCAGTGACCTTCTTGTCGCATTTCAGGGAAGGCAGCAGAAAACGAATTAAATTAATGTATTTAGCTTGAAGAAGCTTAGAGCGTAGGCTAATAGAGAAACTGTGGCTGCTTGAATGTAGTGGTGGCCCACTACAAAAGGTGTAAGAAGCGAATGCCAAAAAGAACCGCTGTGAGGATGAGCATGCAAGATCAGAAGGCCCAGGGAGCATTGCCTGATGAGCGGGAGAGATCACAGTCAAGTGCGTGCATTTTGCATTTTCCAGCTCTTGCAGGCAAGAGGCTTGTCACATATTTGTTGCTGGTAGATGGGCTTGGGAATTCCAGATTCCATGGAGATTTTATGCTTTTCCAAGGGGAAGGAATTCTGGTTGGCAGATTTCCTGGTTCTTGTGAATGTTTGTTTTGGGATGCACAGAATTGGCAAGAATGGGGTTTCGAGGAGATGGACAGACTAGCCTCTTGTACTAAGTCATGTCTGATGCAGCTTCCAGCTCTTGTAATTCCTCTGCTCTCAGGGCTGCATTGATGTTGGATACAGAAGAAAGGTGCAGAGTGGAGGTCTGATTGGATGGGATGTGAAATCTCCGTCTCGTAAAGTGGCACTCAGGAGAGGAGCCAAACGACTCTCGCTGAACTTGGACGGGGACAGCGTTGAGCATGTCACATGCAGTGTTAGACATGATCAAACAGGTAAGCGTTAACACGGGAAACAAAAAAAATGAAGATACCATTGCACGAATGAGAGTCTGAAAGGGAGAATGATACAGAGCACTGAGATTTAAACCAATCAGAATGGAGGCTGACTGATCAAAGAAGGCAGGCAAGAAGATGATTGCGCTAGTGCAGCGGTTCCCAAACTTTTTTTGCGAGGCCCCCCTTTGTTTTACAAGATAAATGTTCATGCCCCCCCCCCCACATAAACAACTGTGAGATACTGTTTGTCCGTGATTTGAACCGGGGGAACAAATCGTGGCAGGAATGACCTGATGTTATTTGTATCGCGCTGTAACTTTACTGTATATAGAGCTAACATCTCCAAAATGTCAGGAGTAGTTGGTCATTACACGTGTTTGTGAACTAAAAATCAAGAATGTGGGATACTGTTTGTCTGTGATTTGAACAGCCCAGCGCTGCTCCCGATGAAGGGAAAACCAATTCTGCAGGGGAGATCTACCTCGGTATTTGTGCAGGTGAAACCAAAGGGAAGATTTGCTTCACCAGATTTTCTAGTCTTTGGCTTAGAATGAAGTTGGTTTGGAAACATATTCAGCAATGCTTCATCTCCTGCTTTACGTTTGTGTGGGCGCCCGTGCTAGCAGTGTCCAAGTGGGGTTTTTTTCTCCCTTTTTCATACCGCGCCCCCCCTGAAATGGCTATGCGCCACTCTAGGGGGCGGGACCCACACTTTGGGAAGCTCTGCACTAGTGTAAAGATGTGGAAGGTGGTAGTGATATACAAAACAGACTAGCTAAACACCCAGGAAAGCAGGCAGGTGAGTGACTATAGATCTTCTTTATTTAACTTATTTGTAAGCTTCATGAAAATACAGTGATGAATCAAAAGTAGCCTTGAACACCAAGCAAGATCATTGATATGACAACATGGTTCAGTGACATGAAGGTGAATAAATTAAATTGGATACTGTAAAGCGAGTGAATTGATTCTAGGTCTATAAAATCCTGAACTTAATTTACATCAGCATGTTCCTGTTAAAGGTAATTGTTTGGAAACAGCAGTAGTGTAAATGCAGCCTCCGTACAAGATGCCCGAATTCCACCTGCCAATTAGATTCTACCCAGTCTGATCAAAGAACATGAATGAAATATTTATTACAAGGTTGTACAAAAAAAGAGGCTGAACTGAGAGCCAAGCCCAGAAAATCAAATGATCAAAGAGATAGAGGAAGACAGGCCAAGAAAGAAAGAGGGCAGATAAAGGTTAAAAAAGAGAGAATATATATTTTTTTTTAATAATGTAGATATTTTTCACAAAAGAAACCAGTTCAGAAAAGATGGACCAAAACCAGAAAGGAAAAAAAGAGCACCAAAGCAAGAAAAAAAAACAGGAAAGGAGGAAGAGAAATAACATGGTGGGTCATCACAAAGGAATTAAAGGTGTGGGAGCAAATACAGTGTTAAAGACAAATGTAGCACTGACATAGAGTAAATCCAGTGTAATTGCTGGAGTTGAAAGAGTACTTACAGAGACAAATATGGGACAGATTTATTGAGACAATGCCATATGCCTGTTATATCAATACATAAAAAAATGTGTTAGTATGTTCTTAGTTAAGCGTCAACTAAATACTAGTATTACTGATAGCCAGAAATGTGATGACGTTGCCATTAGAAGTTTGTGTTAAGCTCACAACTTTGAGCCGTCCGGCTATGCTACCTTCACACCAGTTCTGATAACATCTTCCACTGGCATTCCACATAAATAAAAGCTCCTAGCAGAAAATTTTTTTCAGTGTTAAATTTGACACAATTTGCAGTAATTTGTCTGCTGCAAACTTCAGTGCATGATATTTGTAGGATTCACTTTAATACTCTCCTCCCAAAATTTCAAGCTTTGAAAGCAATTCTCATAAAACAAAAAAAGTACAGAACCATTGTAAATATCTTTTAGTTTTTAGTAGATATCTTTCAGAATTGACCCTTTTAGTAAACCCTGAAAGTATTTTTTTTAAAAGGCAAAATAGAATTTTGGATTGGCATGAACCAGAAGTTAATACAAATTCAGAAAAATATACAAACGGGCAACCAAAATGTAATTGTATAGTGGTTT
Organism: Mchenga conophoros; assembly: GCF_057382185.1. NCBI lineage: Eukaryota > Metazoa > Chordata > Actinopteri > Cichliformes > Cichlidae > Mchenga > Mchenga conophoros. Next base: position 28,168,338 of record NC_140530.1, on the reverse strand, counting down.
TTACAAACGAGAGACACAAAGTGCTACACAAAGCAAATACACAGCTTACATGAGAGGATTTATGCATATTGCTTACACAAATGCACAAAATGCTCCATAGTTTGGGGCAGGCCCAGTCTTGCACATGCATGTGCATATCTCTCCTGCATAAGTTAGTCAACCTGCATGTGCACACATGGCGACATACACATGCAGAGCCTATAGGTTCTGCTGGGGCTGAGAGGTAGCTCCTGACAGAGTTCACATCTAGTTCAGGTGATGTATCAGAGTAATTACACACACACATGCAGAGCTCATATGATACATCTAAGTGATGAGGTGTACCACCGGGCACTGGAGGATGATTCTTTTTTTCCCCCCCATCTCATCCCACATCCCTTGCTTGCCATCTCTCTGTATTTCACACACACCAAGTTCACTTGCTGCAACAGTGTAATGACTTCAACCTCAGGTGGGAGTCGTACACAAACAACACACACACAAATAGAGATCAAGTAAAGTTAGATTTATTATGACTTTGCTGTGTTTGCTCTCCCCCTCTCGTACACATACACACAACACGCATATTCATTTCAAATATGGGTATAATTACTCCTTGCTTTTCTCTCATTGGTCACAGGTGTTGGCTCCAAATGAGCGAAAATGAAACCCATTAATCGTTGCTGGAGGCGAAGCTGAAAGAGAGTGATTAGCAGCAACACAGTCGGCGCACTGCAACAGAAAAGTCACTGCAGGTAGGAGATGGATGGATGAAAGAAAAATATAGTTGGAAAGGCAGACAGAGGGACTTATCCAAGCAGTTGGGCTGATAAAAATGTCTGAAGGACTACTGAAGACTGAAGGATGTGTTAAAATACTGGTTGCACTGTAAAACACATATTTTATTGAAAAAAAAAGATGGGTAATATTTGGTATAGCAAGCCCATAAAAAAGAAAAAAAGAAACTCTCAGATGCTTACTAACAATTATTTAAGAACAGTTCAGTGGCTTATGGCGAAGTTTAAAAATGTATTTTTTTAACTTCTGCAAAAATACTTTTGACTTCTGCAGGATGTAATTATAAGCAATAGGAGTTTTTCACCTGGCATTAGAAGGTTGGAAAACAGCTGGCAGGACACTGGCATCCTGTGCTTTATTCCCTGCTGTGTCAGTATCACACGTCCACTCCACTTACCACCCTCCTTCATCATTAAGCAACCATCACCAAGGTGACACTGTGAAGTTGTCACTGCCATACCCTTGGAGACTGTCAGTACAGTAACACACTGCTGTATATGCCATTCCAAAAAGCCAAGCTGCATGAAATGATGAGTGGATCAATACAAAGTTTTGCATTTTAGTGAGAGAAAAAAAAGACACAGTAAAAGACTCAAACACCCCCTCCCCCCACCCCACGCCACCCCCACTCTCTCACACACACACACACACACACACACACACACACACACACACACACACACACACACACACACAAAAGTCTTCCAGACATCAAATATTTATCTTTGATTTTCTAGTGATGGTAGGATGGCGCACTGGCATCAGGCCCAAATTCTCCAAAGTTGATGAGTGCTGCAGAGGCTTTAATTCTGCTTGTGTCAACAACAGATATCTCTGTCTATGTTTAAATCTTTCCTAGTGTGTATGTGCGTATTTAAGAGAGTGTAACTGATTGAGTGATAGAGAAGACGGATGCTATTTGCCAGTCTATCAGTCAACAGTAACAGATCAGCTCTCTCTTTATGGGGCACTGCTGAGGCTACACAAGCACGTTAGCAATATGGCAGTGGTCCTGACCCTACTTATTAAATACAAGTCATAAAATGTACGTTTATTGCTAAATGCACTCTTCAGTATAAGGAATGAAGTGGATCATCTATGTTTGTTTTACATATATAACATAGAAACCATCTTCTGACACTTCAGAATGCAAATGATCTGATTGCATGTAACAATAATAATTATAAGAAGAATAATACATTTACTAAAAGTAATGCAGGAGATCACTGTTAGTGTTACAATTCCTTTTAAACAAGTTTAGGCAACTGCACAAAGTTATAATCTCCAGGGTCAAACTATTTAACCCTGAAGAATAAAAGAAGTCACAATTACCGGAACAACTCCTTTACTAAGTCGACTTGAAATATTATAAGGCAGTAAAACTGGCAAAAGGAACATTAAGTTAGACGTATGCGTTACAAAATCTTAATTGCACAAAATTGTGTTTAAATTGTTCCACTATATGGCTCACTGTTTACTGGGCAATTTTATCTGCCACTTGGGTGATAAATCTCCTGGGAAATTAATGGAGGTAACTGAAATGGTGCACACTGAAAAAAAGTGACTGAGGAAAACCTACTAAACAAAAAGACCAGTTTTCAAAGAAGGTGGGGGGAGCTCTTGGACTTCAGAGATTTAAAAGTGACATGGGGGGGGGGGAATCAATATTATTTTACTAGGATAAATAAGTAACAAAACATTCCTATTTATTAGCTTTATCAAAACAAGTATTAAGAGATGACCAATTGAAGCTTTCCTCAAGTTAACGTTAAAATCTAGCCCCCACGGTAATATATCTAAACTTGAAATATAACTGAAATAAATGACTTTATATACTACTGCAATTAGCAATAATGGGCAATATAACCGGCTTCTTTCCCCCCTTAAACTGTACAACAACACAGATAACATAAAACCTGTAAATGACAACAACAACAAAATCTAACACAAGCAACTTTCTCTTAAAGTAGGAAATGTGCATTTGTTCAGTACAGCCTTCAGTGTATTTAAGAGAGAATGAGAGATAAAGAAATTAACACCTGCCTATCCACCTCACTCATTTGAATTGATCATTAAATATGAAACAGTGTTGATACCAATAAACAAATATTCAGTCCTAGCCATTTAGATTCATTTGGAATCCTTTTCCTAAATCATCCAAATTCACCAGTATAACATGACATGTCTTAACAGTGAAATAATTCATTTGCATTCTGTTTTGCCTAAAACTCATTTATCAAAATACAACGAAGGTCAGATTTACTACTGATATGCTACAAAAACATAGAGCAGTCATTAGGTATAAAGTTTGAAAACCAGAAAGCAGTAATTTCATTTTGAAACAAGTGGTTAATTCAAGCCTTGCTTGCAGGTCGGAAACTAACTCTACTTTAGTGTATTACCTTCAAGCCCCAAACAATTTTCTTACTTTGACCTACCTGCTACCGAGCTGACCTCTTTTGTTGCTTTCAGTGACTCTCTGATGCTTCTCTAGTGGTGGAAAGACTTTATGTAGAAACATGTAAGATTGCTGGGTCTTTCTGAAGAAGAAGGAGAAGAACAGGATGATCATGAACAGACATGGATGTTCATATTTTCATGAGTTCCATTCCAATACCATTTCCTGGATTTAATCAGACATGTGATTAACTTAACCAATCAGAAGCTAGAATAGCACTACTAAATTAAAGGCAAAGTAGGCAAAAGCCATAAGGTTTGGCATTTACTTGAATTAAATATACATTTAAATAAGTAAGGTGAGCACAATAAATTTGAACTCTGTGTATACAGTACTTCCGAGTACTGCAGAATCCATGTTATTCAATGTATTTATATACTTTGCTTTTTACCATAAATGATAAGTAAAAGTTATCACACATCTGCAACTATTGATGGTTGACCCCTCCACTATTTAAAGTTTGTACTGTTCATGAAATAATTTTCAGTTATTACAGGAAAATGTGCTCCTAAATAGCTCAAATGTGTATCATTATTATATCTCTGCTACATTACATATATATGCCAGTCAGCCATCAATCACAATCTTCAATATCAATATCAATATCAGTCAAATTTAAAGCGTTCCAAAATGTAAAAGAAAGATGAGATATTGCTTACATTTACACTGTGTTGACAGATAAACTTTGGAAGACATATGGACTTGACACAAGGATAAAAAGTTATGAAAGAGCCCCCTATTGTTGCCAGGGAGTAAATAGGCCAAGAGAAAAACATTGTTTGATATTTGCCCTGTCAATATGGCTTCTGCTTGAAATCCGCACAGGCAAAGCAGGAGACATTCAGCTGTAATGCTCCAATGGGATTGGAGGAAACAAAGTATACCAGGAAGAGCTCGTGCTGTGCCGGTGATGACAGGTAGCTATGAGACGATGGTGAACATTTTTACTATGGTAAACCAGGTCAGTTACTTCTAAAACATGTAAGCCAGCACATACAAAAACAGTACACAATAACATGGTGAGTTAGAGGTACTGGTTAGTTGAGTTTGCTCAAGCCTTTTGTCACAAACTGACATAATCTTCAGGAACAAAAGACTAAAAGGGTCAAAGTCAGTATAAATCCCAAACTACCCTGTAATATCTTACTAGCATTTTAGCACATATGCGTACATAGGCAAGGAAGACGGAACAAAAGACACACTGTAGAGATTAATAATAACTGATTAAATCCAGAGTGGTGTATGAGCACACAGAGAGTGAAAGGAGGTGAGTGAAAAAGAAATACTCTTGAAATACTCATAGAAACCTCCCAGCAGTCAAAGTCTATTGGAGAGTAACTAAGGCAGGATTGAAGGTTGATCTAGCCCTAACTATACACTATAACTATAAAACAAAAAACAAAACAAAAAAACCTTTAAGCCTAATCTTAAAAGTAGTGAGTGTATCTGTCTCCCGAATCCAAATTGGGAGCTGAAGAGGGGCCATTCTACTTTTAAATACCCTAGGAACAACAAATAACCCTGCAGTCTGATAGTGAAGTACTCGATTGGGGTGATCTTTAAGACAAGATGGGTCCTCATTATTCAGGAGTTTGTATGTGAGGAGAAGTATTTTAAATTAAATTCTTGATTTAAAAGGGAACCAAAGAGGAGAAGGCAATATAAAACTCTCTCTTTCTAGTCCCTGTCAATACTTTTGCTGTGGCAGTTTAGATCAACTGAAGGCTTTTCAGGGAGTTTTTTTTAGGACAGCCCGATAATGATTAATTACAATAGTCAGTCAGTCTAGAAGTTTTAAATGCATGAACTAGTTTTTCAGCATCTCATCTAAGTCAGGACATTCTTGGGTGCAGGACATTCTAATTCTAGAGATATGTTGAAATGCAAGATAGCAGTACTACATTTGTTAAATATGCACACTGAAGGACATATCTTGGTCCCCGTGTTTATGTCTATTTAAGGTGACATTTCCAGATGTTCACTTTAGAAAAGGCAAAGTCTCATGCAAATAGTAGCCTAAAGATAAAAAAGATTTTTAAATCAAAACACAAAGACCTCATCAACATGCAAATTCTTCAAAATGGCTTGACATATTGATAAATGCTCAAAAGGCTGTGAAAATAGCTTATCAAAACTTTGGGCAACAGCTCTAAGAACACATTTAAGAAAGTACAAAGCTCCAAAAGGTTAATAGAATTCCTAAAATCCTTGCTAAAATATAAATAAATAAATTGAAGTAAATGAATGAAAATAAAAACTTGAGTTTGTTAAAGAAAGCCACTGGGGTGTGGCACAACGCACTGACGAACCCCCTGGATCCTCAGTGTGTGCCGTCAAAGGATGTAACATACTGACAAAGGCTTTAACAGCTTGACATAAGTGTGGCAGTGTAAGCTGTCTATTCAAACAGCAGTATGTTATATCTCATATTTTGGACTTAGATTTGGATTGTATATATATATATATATATATATATATATATTAGGGGTGCAACAATACTCGTATTGGTATTGAACCGTTCATACAGTGCTTTCGGTTCGGTACGCATATGTATCGAACAATACAAAATTTTCAATTTAGTTAATCAACTTTTCTTCTTACGATGCTGTCTGTGTTGAGAGCTCAGTGGATCCTGATATGTTTAATATGCTGCTGAGAATATACCCCAGAAGAAGTGTATAGTATAGCTTTTATTTTGGAAAGAGCCATTTCTCTGTAATAAACTCTCTTTTCCAAAGATGAGTGATTTCTCGATCAGATAGATTTATTTTTCTTTAAATTATTTAAAAACTGTACTTTTGAGTTAAAATATATATTTATAATTTTAATAAATGACAAATTAAAAAGGCATGAACATTTTTTTGTATCGAAAAAATATCGAACCGTGACACCAAAATATCGAACCGAACCAAATTTTGTGTATCATTGCACCCCTAATATATATATATATATATATATATATATATATATATATATATATATATATATATATATATATTTGATCTGTTATTGTATATTTTACACATGTTTGTATGGGATATTGTATTTGTTTTAAATGTTATATACCTATGTGGTATGTGACTTTTGTTGCTATGATGCCAGGTCTCTCTTGGAAATGAGATTTTTAATCTCAATGAGATTTTTTACCTGGATAAATAAAGGATTAAAAATAAAAATATGTATAAATAAAGCCTGGGAGATTTAGATACTTAAATATATAAATCCAAATCAGTAAAAAGTGCATGGATGAAGGAGATGCTTAGAGATACTTACTTTAGGCTATGTCATCTCACCTCTTGTTAAGATGATCAGTCATGTCTATATGGAGTGATGCAGCTAAACTCATGAAACTGTTTTCATCTGCCTTGTATACCTGCTCCCTGTTTAAAAATTTATGCTGATTAGCACAGCCAGATCCCCCTGCTGGGAATGTAATCACAAATATTCCACATCTCCATATTATCAAGTTAGCGTTCAGTGGTTAGTGTTCTTCACACAGCTCTCTGAAAGTTTTAACTTAATTCTTAAGTAGGGAAACAAGAATTACCCCTGTTTACATTCTAGTTTCTCCTTCATCTCTTGTCATCTCATTTTTACATCCTGGCCCCTAGCCCTGCCAGTGTAGCAGAAATGATGACGAATGATGATGGCAGCAGCAGCCGTTCTTCTCTGCGTGAGTGGCTTAATGATGTTCGTGTGTAATTTACGTTGAGTAGGCTAACCACGTTATTACATTAATGCATGTAAGGTGAACTAGCAAACACCGTCGTAGTTACATGCGTCTGTCTTCTTGTTTGATGGCAGATACTCCCTTCACCCTGGCCAAAAAGGCTAAAATGACCAAAGAAAAAGTGGAAAACAGCTAAACATGAGAGGTTTTTGGACAAAGTTGGTGTTTTTTCCATTGTTTAAGCACTGCTTCCAGCCAAGAGTGATACCATAAATCCCCTATAGCTGCAGAAAAGGCTAACATTGTTATCTTTTTACAAAAAAACAGCTGAACATGAGAGGTTTTTGGACCAATTTTGTGTTCTCAATTCTTTAAGCACTGGTTCGAGCACCGTTTAAGCACAGGCACCGTTTCAAAAGTACCGGTTTGGTACTGGTATCGGATAAAACCTAAACAATACCCAACCCTAATCACAAGCAACTTCTCTTTGTTTTAATTCTTAAATCTGAGTAAGTTTAAACTTGTCTCCTTTCTTTCTCATGTGATACTCTCTAGAGTTAACCTTCTAAAACCCGAACTCTTCCACAGCATGCATTTTTAATTTCTCTTTGATATTTGGGCATATTGGGGTAATATGAATGTAAAAACAAAGAATTACCAGAATTTTTTTTTTTACCTTATTTTTGTTATTAAGAAAAATGAGAGCCACATATGAGGATATTCATTTAAAATTTTGATAGAACAGTAGCAGTATAATGTCCTCGTAAGTGGATATCAGGCCCTTGTAGAGCAAAATTGAATATTTTGGTCTAAATAACCCAAAATATGATGTCCACGTATGTGGACGCCAGGTCCTAGGAGGTTAAGGAAAAAACCCAAACCTGCTCCTTTCACAAACATTATCTAGACGTAAATACACCAAATTTCTTCCAGGAGACGTTGTAATTGTGCTGCCTTACAGCTTATAATTTGTGGAGAATTATTCTGTTTTGTCCTTTAAGTGGCATGCTGCATCTCTCTAGGGCCTTGGATGTGATAATAGCTGTCACTTAATAACTATCGTTTTTCTCTTTGGTTGGGTTTATTTTGACAAACGGTGCATCTGAAAGATGCAAACAGATGTGACCTTAAACAAGCTTTCGGCAGATTCGAGCAATCAATTAGGTTTGAAGAGAAAAGTTATTCATGCATATTTTAAAAAGAATGGGATTAAAAAGCATCTCTTGTTTTCATTTTAAAGACACTACATACATATATGGGGCACTCGGGGAAAAATACATTATATACCTACTTACATAATATATTTACGTTTAACTTGGTTTGTGTTAAAACTAGTATTTATGGCAATACTTGGGATCCTAGCATTATGTATGTGCCATGTATGAAGACCCTTTGTGGATCACCACCTCAAAGTGGTGAAAGGGTTTTGTGACCCAGTGTATCTGGGCAATTCACCCCCTGACAGGGTGTCACAAGGGCAATTGGTCCTGGGAAATGTTCCAGACTAAGAATGATTCAGCACAAGATTTAGGAACAAGTTAATCTGCCCAGGACAGGGCCTTAAAAAACTAAGCCAAGCCTAAAAAATGTTCATGTGTCAATCTTCCCACGAGCGCAGAATCTGCATGATGGGCTCTAGGGGCAGTCAACTGGTTACTGTAGATGGAGTATCTGAGCCTGAGCTAGTGCTTTGTTCTAGTACCTGTCCAACTCTAGCAAGGGCTTGGTTCAAATTAAGTCAAATTAATTCCTGGTCAGATATTCAGAATCTACAAGGGCTGCCCTTTCTCAGTTAATCTACCCCATCAATCTGGTTATGGACAGAATTTCTAGGTTTGGGCATCGAGGCCAAGAGATAGTGGGGTCTGGGTTCAGTTCTGTTCTGTTGGATAAAGCCAACAGCTTGGAGAGGCAGGATAAAACTGAGTGTGAAATGGCACATTATGTTTCAAAAACACTGATAATATCATACCTGAAAATCACTAGCAACCTTACCACAATATTGATGGGATGATCTGGTGATCAATGAGACAAAAGCCGATCGTATTATAATAGCTGTTGAGTAATCAATTAATTGGCTGTATGTGTGCCACCAAGGACTTACAAACGCAGGGGGATTCAGAAAGAGTAAAAAAGAGAGATGAGCAGGGCACAAAAAGATAAAAATGGTCAGCTTTGAAGGACAGAAGGAACCATATCATGCTGGGATTAGAGCATCTCCAAGTCTCCAAGCTTTGTGGCCATAAAGGGGTAGAGTGCCCACTTCAGCTTGGGCAAGAGTTACTGCCCCAAGTGGAGGAATTCAAGTATCTTGGAGTTTTGTTCACCAGTGAAGTGAGAGATTGACAGACTTATTGGTGCAGCATTGGCAGTGATGCAGACGCTGATTGATCTGCAGTGGTGAAGAGAGATTTGAGCATGAAAGCATAGCTGTCGATTTACTGGTTGATCTACATTACTATTCTCACCTATGGTCACAAGCTGTGGGTAGTGACCAAAAAAATAACATCACTGAAGCATGACGGCAGTTAGCAGGTTTCTCTGTTCAGCCAGGCTTTCTACTTCAGGCTTTCATCAGATGAGTCTACTTCCACACAAAATGAGTGCAGCCTACTCCATCAGAATTGTTATCAGGTGATTATCATCATAAAATCTATAAAAGACATTAAAAAACAAACATTAATATGCAACATTGCTGCAAATAAGACAAGAAAAAATACTACAGGAAATCATTAAGCTTGAAATTTTAAAATTGCTGCACATCAATGCTAAATGGACTGGTTCTTATATAACACTTTTCAACTCAACCCGAGCCCTCATTAAGCAAACACTTTTACTGTATAAGCGATGTCAGAACGGAGGCATCACAGAGCAATTTAGGGTTGGGTTTTTTGCCCAGCGATTTTCGGAATGCAGACTCGAACAGCCAGGGATCAAACCACGAACCTACCAATTAGTAGATCTACCTCCTGAGCTACAGCCACCCCCACTCTTCTATTCACGACAGCTGTTGTGATCTACATGATGATCATGTATGTGTCCTGTTCATTTCTAGTGCAGTATTTCTTCCAATAAGCTGCAGTTATGACATTCACACATACAACAGTTAATAGAACAAAATGTGCTGGAACACACAGAATTTTTCCATGAATAGTTTAAAATTATTTTGTGGATTAGAATGCACATAGACTGTTTGTGTGACCCAGTGTGCTATAGTTTGATGACCAACTCCCTTCCAACTGTGAGTCTTTGAGGAAAGACCAATGAATATTTAAACATCTAATATAATTTACGCTTGCTTACTCACACCCACAAATGATAGGGTACATCGATACTGACTTAGGTCATTACACTAACAAGAACCCCAATATAGTGAGTAATTTATAATGCATGTATGTGTGTCTGTGCTCATGCATGTCTGTGTCTGTTTCTGTGTGAGAACAGGTGACAGCTAAGGTCACTGCACAAGATTTGATATATGCAGTCTGCTGAAAAATGACAAAAGTAATTCATTGCCTATATCCGTAACACACACACACACACACACACACACCACACACACACACACACACACACACACACACACACACACACACACACACACACACACACCTACAAACACAGACACAGAAAATCAAGCCTTACACTGTCATGTTTTTATCATTAAAAGATGACCAGAAAAATACAAACACACAGTTGTACTTAATATTTGATGAACATGAACTGGAACCGCTGACAAAAGAACAACTCACAGAATTCCCACAAATAGTCATTGTGCAGAATTCAACAAAACATTCAAGAAAATCAACAAAGTTCAAGACATTTAATGATCCAATTCATTTTACCGGGATCACCGTATGTTCATTTAATGGATATTATGCTGGAAAATAAATACACAGGACAATCAGATGATGGAATTTCTGACACAAATTTAAATATAGAGTAAATTACAAACATAACTTTGGATGAGTAATATATCTACCACTTTCCTTAACAATTACTTTTTTCAGATTATGCAGTAGATTTTAAAGTGAAGTAAAATAGTAAGAAAGTACAGATTTTTTTTTTTTTTTTTAGTGTCAAATTTTGTTTTTTATAATTTATTTTTAATTCCGCACTCACATGCACACTCACACACTTACACATACAGACACTCTTGGTAATGAGAACTAGATGAAAAACTATTTCTCCACTGTCCTCTATGCTTGGGTGCAAATAGGATAAACACAGACTTAACCACAACCCTCAGAGGATCCTGATGACCTTTACTAACTTTACAGAGCTGTGTGTGTGTGTGTGTGTGTGTGTGTGTGTGTGTGTGTGTGTGTGTGTGTGTGTGTGTGTGTGTGAAACATAAAATGTCACAAAACAGCATACAGGAAATAATAAAGACGAACAGGAAGAACAAATAAGAAAGTAACTATTTTTGTTTAGAACTTAGTAGTGTATTACAGGCACACATGCAATGTACATGCAGTGACACATCCTCTTGGACTGTCAAATATACGTTTCACAATATCAAAAAGGTCAAACTAAGAAACATGCTTTTCTAAAGACTAGCTGCTAAAGCTAGTAGCTACTAATGCTAGTAGCTAGTTTCAGGCTACATGCTTCACATGACAACCTAGTTTTCAATACATAGTATATATACATTTTTCCCTTATAATGTATGAAAAACAGATCAATCTGTTTTTCCGAAAACCCAAGAAATTCCCCAAATTCTGTTCGCTAATGAAGCTCCTGCTTTACTGTAACCACATACCCACATGAAACTGACAAGAACATCCAGCACAGATATCACTAATGTGCAGATGGATCAGTTTTTCTTTTAGATGAAAACAACAACAAAAGCAATGAGTAAACTGTTTTGAACCACTTCACAAGTTCAGGAATACAAATATGTATTTGCAACGTTTTTCAGTTGTAGTAAGCGATGAGAATTTTTTGGGTGTGGCAGGACAATCACAGCCAAGTAATCATTTATCTTTTCTGGTGTATGTGTGTTTGTGTGTGTCCACTCTGCCAACCTTGAGCTGAGGAATGACTCCATAATCATTGCTCTGCTCTGCACCCATCTAGCCTGCAAGCATTAGTTATTACGTGCTCACACATGAGAACCATAAGTCAGAAATTCACATTAGTAATTACACACACACACATTTTAGTTCCCTGCTCTCTACAGCAATCTATAATATGCAGAGACAGACCAACACACACACATACCTCTATTTTGCTCTCACCACATGCACCAACTAATCATAATTCAGATACACACACAGTCACTGGCATCCAATATATTACTACTGCTATGGTCTCAGCTGTAATGTGTCACTCAGCTATGCCCAGATGACCGTTTTATGCTAAGTGCATGTATGTATGAGCGCACATGTCCATGTGGGGTGGTATTTGACCCTGTCATGTTGCAGTGCTAAAGGTTAAACTGATTAGGCAGTGACTGATTGTGTCTCTCCTGATCAATTTGAACTTAATGATAGATGAGTCAACATTGTGATACCTCACCGATGGTCAACTGGCTATTACTGCATGCAGTGTAAGCTATACATTTATTGTTTCCAGTGACTGGTGAATTGCCCCAGTTCCATTTAAGGAATATACACAAGCTTTCATATATAAGCAGTATGCTGAGCAGCTTGGAATTCATGTAATGATTCTGGGATGGACTACCCCCTCTGGACAGCAAGGAATATCTAACTAGTACCTGTCAGGTAATCACAGCCATGTATGACAGGCAGTCGCTCAATCAGATACATTTATGACAGCTTATTTAAACCAGACACCCACTCATGCCCTGTGGCTGCGCATCTTATGTGTATATGTGTGTGTGTGTGTGTCTGTGTGTAAAAGAGAGAGAGAAAGAGAGAGAGAGAAAGAGAAGCTGTGGAACATGTGTGTATGGGTTTCATTACAGTTTTTGCCCGTTGCTTGAACACTATAAACCCATGCTCAGACTAAAGTAACACAACGTGAAGCTTTTGTTACCATACCTCAAACACATGTACCCATACCTTAAACAAAAGCGCTGCTTTGCACCCCAGTACCAATTATGCAACACTCCTACCCCTTTATGCAACACACATGGTCCTGCATGCTACACTCTATTTCATACATAAGACACTTCGCTCACATGAAATCTCAGGGTGCCATTCGGAAAACACATGTATCCAAAATACAAAACACATCGGATAATTGCAACCACTCAAATACACACCTGAAGGCACGTACTTGCAAAACCGAACACCAATTAGCCAACTACAAAAAGCCCTCAGCGTAGCCATTTCAAGAACTTTGCAAGCATGGATGGAGGGAGAGCAAGAGGAAGAGGAAGAGGTAGAGGAGGAGGAGGAAGAGGAGGAGAAGGCCGAAGAGGCCATGAACGGACCCATATTTCTGATGAAATAAGAGCAACTTTGGTGGACCATGTCATCAACCATGGCCTGACTATGAGGGAAGCTGGGCAGAGAGTCCACCCACATCTAAGCCGCTTCACAGTGGCATCTGTAATACGAACATTCCGACTAGAAAACAGGTATGTCTTCACCTCCATACCTTCTGCTCTACTCAGATGGTTTCATAGCACTGTTCTACAGTATATCACATTACCATATCAAGTGTACGGGGTGCTAATGCTCCTTTTGCAGCCAAAGTGGCTGATTCCTTATATTGAAGTACAGTGTTGTACAGTGGATGACACAGTACATACAGTAAAGTACTGTAAGAAAAATAAGCAAACCGATGACAATATGTGGTTGTATTCCTCCAGAATGACCCGAAGACCTTCTGGGGGAGGACGGCAACGCCTGTTCACACAACAGCAGGAACTTGCCGTTGTGGACCTAGTGAGGGCAGACAATGCCATCCGTCTCCACCAGCTACGACGGAAAATACTTGCAGACAGGCGAGTGTTCAGCAACATAAACCATGTGAGCATCACCACCATCAGACGCATCTTGGGTAAACTCAGCATCACCATGAAGCAGCTCTACAGAGTCCCATTCGAGAGGAACAGTGACACGGTCAAAGGACTTCGAGCTGAATATGTACGGGTACGTGTAACTGTCCCTTACATTTACAATAGAGTATTGGTGAAGTCCAGTAGCAGCTGAATATGTACCATATCAGTACCACATGGATCTATTCTGAGAGCTACACAGGTACCTGTGTGATGGGGTGAGGGTGCCGTATGTGTAGCACTGTAGTACAGTGACATGTTCCCCTTTTTTTCAGAGAATCTCGGCCATGGATGGAGCTGCACAGCCTCATGAATACATTTTCATTGATGAAGCTGGATTCGACCTGAGCAAAACAAGACGACGGGGTCGTAATGTAATTGGCCAAAGGGCAATTGTGCACGTCCCAGGGCAGCGCGGGGGAAACATCACATTATGTGCCGCCATATGCCTTCGAGGGCTTCTGCACCATCATGCAATACTAGGTCCATACAATAGCCAACACATACTCACATTTCTAGATGCTCTCCATGATATAGTTGTACAGAACAGAGCAGATCAGCCCAGGTTTGTGGTGATATGGGATCATGTCAGTTTCCATCGGGCTGCTCTGGTACAGGCCTGGTTCTCCAACCACAATCAATTTGAAGTGGTATACTTGCCCCCTTACTCACCATTTTTAAACCCTATTGAGGATTTTTTAGGCTTGGAGATGACGTGTATATGACCGCCAACCACATGCCCGCATGCCTCTTCTGCAGGCAATGGAACAGGCCTGCGGCGACATTCAGGTGACAGCAATCCATGGATGGTTTCGACATGCAAGAGGATATTTTCCCCGGTGCCCAGCGGGAGAGGACACTGCTTGCGATGTTGATGAGGTCCTGTGGCCAGACCCCAACAGACGGCGGGATCCATGAGCCCACTTATGCACAATTGTCATGGTTTTTTGTGTTTACAGTATAGTGTTTTTTCTATTGCAGTATTATTGTGTTGTGGTTTTTTTTTTTTTTGCTTTATCTGAATTCATGGTACTGCGATGTACACTATTGAGTAGGTCTATTTGCGTTTTTGGTTGTTTGGAAATGTGTCTCCTGTAAATGTGCCTTCTGAATACACAATGGAAATCAAGGACTGCAGTGTTTTATGTAAAGAAGACTAGTGTGTTCCCCCTGATCTGTAAGTGTTTGCATATGATGCAAGTATGTGTCATTTTGTCAACAGAGTTACATTTTGACAGAGGAATGTTAGGTTTTGACAGCAGAGTTTAGGTTTTGGGAGTGGAGTTTCATTTTGGCACAGATGTGTATGGTATATTTCCCAGTGTTGTGTCGTGTTTACTTGTGTTTAGAGTTTTGGCACAATGAGCGACGTTTTGCCAAATGTGTTCAAGCAACGGGCAAAAACTGTAATAGTTTTGATGTTATGGGTGTATTTACACCCCACCACACACCTATAACAGACGCTTAGAGATACACAACCAGTTGCTGGTAAATTTACATGAGAATATTTTAAAATATGTTTTTGCCAAAAAAAAAAAAAAAAAAAACCTAAACAAAACCAGTTTCAAACACCTTTCAAGCTATGTACTCTTGCCAAACAAATGGATTTAACAGCAGCATCCACTGTGGCAAGGCTTGTTACAGCAGTCTTTTATGTGTGTGCAGACCTTAGCTTTTATTTTCTCTTGGATGTAGGTCCATGTAACATTTCGTGTGTAAATGTTTTGAGACCAGCATGAACTTTAAACACTCTGTCCTTCTTATGCTTCTGATGATTTTTTTTTTTTTGTCTGTTTGTTTATTTGTTTTCATTTTATTCAGCAGTTGACTTTCTAAAATTAAATACTATGACCAAATGGAGTTGGTTATTGAATCTTGTCTGCAAGTTTTTCTGGACAGTGAACCAAGCCAGGACCTAAATTGGGCATGGCATGTTTTCTACTTAATGGCATATCACTGATATTAGATATGTTACAAAAACTTTAATGAGATATCTAGATATTTTTTCATTCAAAGAATAAACTTTCTGGACTCAGAAAGGCCTCTATTGGATAGTTGGAGTGCCTTGTTTTGGCTGCATGATTCCTAATTAGCATTTCGTTATTAACACATGGTTAAACACGTTTTGAAATTGTGTAATTATTAATATTTTTGTCGATATACGCAGCAGTATGCAATCAAAGTGTCCATAATCTCGTGTCCTCTGTATGTTTTCACTGCCTAATGGATTCAAAAAAGCATTTAAATTCACCGTGTATAACTGTAGACGCTTTCTGGGAGAAAAAAAAAGATTGAAGCACAAGAGAAAGGAGAGAGTGTCAAGCTAATAGTGACAGTGACTGGTATCATTTTTAATTTTTATGGATCATTCATTTGAAGACCTTAATGAATGTCCCAGTGTTGTCAACATCCATTTGATGTAATTACTTCTTCAATGCACTCAAAAATGAGTATTTTTAATGGCTGATTTTAATGACTTCTGTAATTAACACAAGCAGGTGTATTTCTGAAGAAATAGCGCAATTTTACTCAAACGATGCTCATTTGAGCTTTTTTCTTCTTCTCTACTTGCCTTTGTTTTGTCCTCTCTATTAATAACTTTAAATCATTTCTGTCTCCATTTCTGTCTCTCTCCCTGCCTCCCACTCTCTCCCACTCCTCTCTCTGCCTCACTCTCTCTGCCACTCCTTCTCTTTCTTGCAGCATGTCTTGCAGGCTTTTCATAAGTCTGTCTGTCGATCTGTCAACCAGTCACACTTTTGTGTGACAATGAATTGTCCAGTGAGACTAGTTGGTGACAGCTTCCACCACAGTGCAGTGCCGTACCAAACAGGCAGGGTGACTGCAAGGCGTTTGTGGAAGCGTGTGTGTGTGTGTGTGACTGAGAAATGCTGTGCATCATCTGAAAGGCTGAGCATGAGAATAATTGTGTGACAATACATGTTTTGTGTTTGCGCTTATAAACAGCATGTGAGATTAAGTTGTTTTCCAGTGGCAGTGTTCGCATTAATGCAAAAACAAAATATTGCAGAACTGCCAGTGTGTAAAATGTCAAACACTGTGTCCATTAGTGTACATTCCTGCTATATAACAAAATGGGTCACAGGCTGAGCTTTATATCAGGTATTTTCTCATATGACAGCAATACTGGCATGTTTTAATGAACCTGGCTCCAGAGAGAGACTAAATCTGGATCCTGCACTGGTAACCTCAAAGTGATAATCCTCATGATCCTTTTTATTCCTGTCTTTCTTTCTCTTTTGGGGGGGCTGGGCAGGCGTTTTTTTCTGGCTTCCACGTGTGCTGCTAAGTGCTCATTACTGTTTTACTCTGGTTTCATTGCAGTATATTTATCAGATTTATCAGAAATCATCTGTCAATGAAAGATTGCATGTAGTACAGTTAACCTATAACTTTACTTTGAATTATGGCTCTTGCTGTTTTTCTTTCTTTTATATTTTTATATCAGTCCAATTCTTGTGTAATAAGATAACATAAAAACAGCTAATATCTAGTATGTTTCAGTCCCAATTATTTGCTTTTCGAACGAATGGTCTTTACATTACATGTACGTTGAGTTTTTGACTATTTGATTTTACGTCCACGACATTAATAAATTATAACAATGAAAACTAAAGAAGCGAGAAGTATTGTGGTCATGTAGCATAGGAACACAAAGTGGATGGGCTAACAGTTTGCTTGAAATCACTACAGGATTGTTAAGTAACCAACAATCATTAATATGGAGGTATGAGCTGACATGTACATACAGTATGTGGAAAGACAGAAGTCACTAAGTGCAGAAGCAGGACCTCCTCACAGAACAGAGTAGGCACCACTGACAATGAACATGGCATTGACTAAGTCAGAAAAAGCCTGGAATTGAAGAGCTTGGTTGGAGGTGGATTTGCAAAACAGCTTGCAAAGGCCGCAGCCACTGTATGCAGGCTGAAGCACCTTAAATAGCGTAGAGTATCAGTTGATTTTATATATATATATATATATATATATATATATATATATATATATATATATATATATATAAATAAAATTCAAAGATTAAGACTTTTCTATACGTATCCATTCAACAATAAAAAAAACAAATACACACAAAAAAAAACTGCCACAATTTCCTCCTTCTCTACTGATGTTCTTCTTGGGATGCAGAAAGTCCACCAGGAGTTTCTGCATGCATTATCATATAGTGCATGTTTATAGTAGGCTGAGTAAATCTACATTCACCACACTCTGTTACATCTGCAACAGATTCAGGCAGTGGAAATAAGTTCTCAAATGTGAAATGAATGAACTGTTGTGGAATTAAAAGATAACACATTCAGCACATTAAGCATTGCGAAGGCATAAGCTGATCTTCACAGAACCGACAAGATATTTACTTAAAATGTTCCATATATTCATTTTGGATTTGAAAGTAAAACCACCGCCTCTAAGTCATCATTTCTTATTTCCACATTACAGAAAATCCACACCATAAAAGGTACATTTTGCTTGATAAATCATTGTGATTTTCCTTCCTTTCCTCTATATTTAAACAGAGATAGTCCAGTACCCATGTTTGGGTAGCATCATTTTTTCCCAATTTTCGCTCATTATGTCATTATAAGAAATTTGGATGTTCTCCCCATGCCTGCATGGGTTCATTCTGGATACTCTGGCTTGATCCCACAGGGGACATAGGTTAAGTGGTGATTCTAAATTGTCTGTAGGTGTTAATGTGAGCATGGTTGTCTGTGTCAACCCTGTGACAAACTGGTAACTTGTCCAAACAGTGCCATAGCTGGGATAGGATCCAGCTCCCCTGTCACCCTGAAATGGACAGTGTTGGTCAAGTTACTTGAAAAAAGTAATCAGTAACTAATTACCAAAGAAGTAATCCTGTTACTTTACTGATTACTTATTTTCAAAAGTAATTAATTACTTAGTTACTTAGTTACTTTTAAAAAACACGATCTACAACCTGAATAGGTGATAAAGCGATAGATCTTTCAGCCCAGTTCTACTTTTTCTACATAATCCATCATACAAGATGTAATCAAATGGAAAGGTCCCCTTTTAAAACTTGTTTTATTAGTTTTAACCTTTTAACTTTATGCATCAAGCAAAAATTTCATTATATGCAACATTCTCTGACTGGAAGAAATTTGTTTAATATTTAAACCTATTTTCTGCACATTGCAGCACATAAAATTTAATATTTTTTGTGTTTACACTCACTCTTTCAAATAGATGCAAGTAAAACAGTTTTAGCTGTTCAGAAATACTTTTAATCAGAATCAGAGAAACTTTATTAATCCCAGAGGGAAATTGAATTGTCATAGTAACAAATATAAAACAAACAAAGTTTTAAACCGACCAATTTCTATGTGCCACTATGTAAGAGGAATGATGGAACAGCAGCATTAATTAAATCTATACAACTTGTATGACACTTTCTAGGTTCCTCAAAATGATACCTATCAATCATTTAATGTCTTGGTACAAAAAAGAAGAATGACCAGGAAGAAAGTTTGGAAAAAGACATGCAAACAGAAAAGAAAGAACAAAATCCAAGGAAGCTGGAGGAAGCATGGTAAGCTCTCCTTCTCCCTCCTCTCTGTCTCCTTATTTTCCCATCTCTTCATCGAGGGAACATGGCAAGCTGTCCCCATGTAAGTAGCATTAGGAAGCAGATAACTTGCTGCAATCTGTCACTCCTCTCATTACTGTCTACCTCCAGCGCTCTGAGAAAGTGGGTTTGCAGGAAGGCGAAAAGAGGACGATTGAAAAGGCATGAAAAAAGAGGAAGAAAGTCAATGAAAACGTGTGAAGAAAAGGGGAAGAGGAGAGGATGAGATAAAGGGAATGTGGGAAAAGAGAAAGCAAGCGAAGAAATGGAGCTGAAAACAAAGGAGGGAGGAGAGAAACAAGGAGAAAAGGTTAACCTCATCATCTTTAAAGATTTATGATCTCTAATTTTCCTTCATTATTTCTCAAAGTTTATGTTTTTAAGTTCTTCTCTTTCTCTGAATCCCTATTTTGTCTTACATCTCCAACATTATCCTACTTATTGTATTCCCCCATTTCTTAATTTCACCTACCCTATGTATATATGTCATTCCTCTCACCATTTCCACTTTAGCATCACTTCCCAATGTTTTTCCTCCCCCCTCTCTAGTTTTCTTCCCTATTAGATGCCTAATCCCTCTCTTTTTCCTCCTTTCACCCAACCTCCTCCTCCATCCACTCCAGTCAAAACCAGTTTGTGTGTATTCCAACAGAAAGTACCGGACTGAGTCTGGTGTATTCCCTTATCAGTCTGAGCCGTAGCTGAGTGTGTGCCATCCAGCCGCTCTGTGCTGGCTTTCAACACTTAGCAGATGCCAGCGCAGAAAACTTATAGCTTGATGTAACAATGCTGGCACCTATTGGTAATGGTAAACACAGCAACCTTTATGCACACAGAATAAAGTGAAAGGGAAATCAACCTGAAAAAAAAAATTCTGTGATGGGTTTTGAATCAAAGAAGAGTACTGTAAATCTGATGCACTATAATGATGATTTTTCATTTTTTAGGAATTTGGTCTCCTTGACAAATCATTTCTATATGTTTTGACTTTTATCAAAAATAACTATACATAAAATAAATAAACAAATAAAATAAAAAGTAAGTTAATTGAGCCTTACTTTTCTGGGATTTGATCTTTCATATGATCATCTCTTGCTAGAATCACTGGCTTCAGCTTCCAGAGTATAAGAAAGAAAAAAAGGAAGGTTTAGAAAGCTGTTTCTTCTTTGAATGATATACGTACTCCAAAATCCAAACATAATCATTGCCTTCGGCGTATTTCACCTGAGCACTAAACAAATGAAAAAATGACAAAGAAAAAAAGGGCTAATTCACATTTCCCTTTAGTTAACCAAGGGTGAAAATAAACATACTTGTCGTGGAAGAAGGGTCATTTAAGTGACTTTGAATGTGTCATGGTTGCTGGACTGACTGGTCTGAATAATCGAGAATCTACTAAAGATCTACTGAGATTTTCCAACACCAAAGGAAAAAATAGAAAGGGCAGCAGTTCTCTCATGAACATACTTTGATGATGTCAAAGGTCAGATGAGAATGGCCAGACTGCTTAAAGCTAGTATAGTGTAACTCAAAAAAACACTTTTTACAACCAAGGTCAAATTCAAATTCAAATTTTATTTGTCACATACACAGTCATACACAGTATGATATGCAGTGCAATGCTTAGACAACTGCTCGTGACCTAAAAAAAAAAAAAAGACTATGAATAGGATAGGAAATAAATATGAAAATTAAAATGAAGGGTAAATTTAACTAGGAAGGAATAAAATAAAATATAAAAATTAAAGTTAAAAATAAAAATAAAATAACTGTACAACAACAAATTAAAATGAAGGGTAAATTTAACTAGGAAGGAATAAAATAAAATATAAAAATTAAAGTTAAAAATAAAAATAAAATAACTGTACAACAACAAATTAAAATGAAGGGTAAATTTAACTAGGAAAGAATAAAATAAAATATAAAAAGTTAAAGTTAAAAATACAATAACTGTACAACAAAATACACAATACACAAATACACAATATAGAAATATATAAGAATATATGAGGAAATATAGAACAATAACAGCAGCTGTACAAGTACTAAATGGTAACGAAGAAATATAATGTCCAGGGTTGTGCAATCCACATGTGTAAGTGTCTTGTGCAGTGCAAATATGCTTAAAGTGATTTATTTAAGTGACTTGTGATAGAGTGATTCGATTTGATGACCACCCAGTGTAGTTGTGCAGTGGCCACTAGTGTAAACAAATGTCCAGAATGTCCAGTGTGTGTGTAAAAACCATATGTGTGGGTCAGTATCCCACACATATGGGGAAGAAGCTCCTCCTCAGTCTCTCTGTGTTGGTCTTCAGGCAGCGGAATCGCTTTCCTGACCTCAACAGAGAGAACAGTCCATTGTTGGGATGGCTTAATGTACGCAGAAAAGCATCTGTCATGATTTGGGTGAGTATCCAGTGTTTTTTAATGCTGGCTCAGCTTCTCTGCATCCACCCAACTGGAGCAGAGCCCTGGTGCCACACCTAGACCTCACCACCTGTTCTTCATCTCTGGCAATCACCAGGATGGTACTTAAAACCAGTGTCACTCCCACTTCCCCGACCAGATTTTAACCATCCTCTCCCTTGGTTTTCAGTTCCCATGTCAAAGATTCCCCCACCACGTATCCATGCATTGCCATTGTTTATTCTGTAAACTTGTGAGATCTTATTGCGACTCTGTATTGTGTCTGCACTTGGTACCACTCCCACTTACCAGTCTCCTGGCTTTGACAATCTCTGAATGAGCCATCATTTTCAGCAGTTTGTAGCATTGTTAATTTGTCTTTGTTAACCAAGGCTTTCTGCTTAAAAAGGTGAATTTTATACATCACTTGATTCTTTTTCGGCATAAAATGGTTCAGCCAGCCTTGTCCAGTTTGAAATGTTCTCTGAGGAACACATCTGTTTAGATCACAGTTTAGTATCAGATTAGGACCAGTAAAAAAGCATTAAAACATTTCTACAATTCTGCACCAAGTGTATAAATATAAATTGTCTGTACAATGGATTATACCATTTGTGTGACTGTAACTTTACATGGAGCATCAATTGGTGATATTGATCAATATGTATTGCTTAAGCAGATGATCTATATTGAACATCTTATTTTGAACCAAAACTACAGGTCCAATTCTGGTTGTATATTCATCACAAGCTGCTATGTTGTATAAGTTGCTAAAAGAGATGTACCTTTATGGCATTGAAAACTTTGACCTTCTCCTAGATATACCTCCCAAACCCATTAGTTTTGCTTTGCAGTCCACCCCTCAGGGAATTTATTCAAGCTATTTTGGTATCTTATTAAAAAACATTTTCAATCCAAGAGTCCAACAATTTTGAGCCTGGATGATGGTGTTCATACCCATTTACAAATGGAGTGGGGTGCTTTAATATAATGGGTTGTCAGCGCAGGTTTTTGTGTGAAATGTTTTAACTTCATCTAAATATGCAGACAAATTAGACAAGCAATAAACTGCAATAAAACAACAGAGAGAGGAGAGTAGAAATCCAGGAGGCAGAGGTCAATATTACAAGCCGCTTCTGCAAGGGTTTCTTTTTAAATTCTTTCTCACTTCGTGTGCTTTGAAAGAAGAAAAAAAACACCACTACCGCGCAAACAATACGGATACAGAAGGAAAAGCAGTAAGCAGCCTGAGGTGTAAGTTTTTTGTTATGAAAAGAACAGAAAACTCAGAATTAAAGATCAAAATCTAGAGCAAGACAGTGCAAGATTAGACTTTTGATTACTTTGGTGACCCCCACCTACATGCCCCTGTTCCCTACTTTGATAACCCTGCCTCCTCCACCTACTTCTCCTTTTGTGTCTTTGGTTTTCATTGTTGTGAAGCCCTTGCACATCAGTTCCAACTGGATCACATATGAGAGAGGGGATCGGGAAGTATAGAGGAGAGGTAGCATGTTTCTTTCTGCAACTCTTGTTGCCTTTGTGTCATGCCAGCTTGCTCATGTCGGCTGTCATGTCTCTCATCTGACACAGAAGCTTGATGCGTCTTATTACCACTCATAAACAGAACACAAGCAGAACTGATAAGAAGGGAAGAGGCAGTTGTCTGTGTACCTGTCCCCGTACATGTGTTTGCAATCTATTTTCATGAATCAAGTTGAGGAGAGAAAGAAAGTTGGAATGTGCCTTGACTATTGTTCTGAGTATGCCAATGGAGTTTTGGCATTCTGGTTATCATACAGTAGGTGATTAGAAAAGAAATATTAGCATCAACTGTAAGTGGCAGTTGTAGCCAAGAACATCTATTCATGTTCATGATCATTTTCGTATTCCATTCTGCATCCTGCACTGTTACAATCCTGAAGTGGATATAAAGCCTCAAATAATAATAATAATAATAATAATAATAATAATAATAATAATAATAATAATAATAATAATAAATTTATCACAGATCGTACTTAGATAGCTTGACCTCCTTACAAACCACAACATATACCACATTCGAAGATAAGTGACATGTTGTCCATAAAAGCAGAATCACTAAATGCTAATACACAGCAACATAAGAAATAAGAAAATTGTTACTGTTACACTGAAAACCAACAGCCAATAAAAAGTGCACACATTCATGCAAGATGGACTAAATTACAAACATACATTGAAGAATGGAATAAAATAAAGAAGGAAATACATTTGACAAATGAAGGGGATGTAATAAAGATCAAGGGAATAATAGAAATTGCCTGCAAAAAATGGAGCAAAAAAGAAAGGGAAACAGTGGCGTAATGATGAAAGAAAAGGAGAAAATTGGAAAAGGAACAAATGGAGGAGATAAAGATTAAATATTAAAGGGAAAAACAAAAGCAAATCAGATAACTGAAGCAAGGTATAAAAGAAAAAAAAGAAAAATAGCAAAAGCGACGAGTAAGAGAAAAAAGAAAATGTTTTGGCCACAAGCACCAGAGTTCTAAATCTTCCTAAGGGAGTCATGAATGTTTGTATTAATGGAATTGCATCCAGGGTTGTATGGCATTGCACTGGTTAGCAATGTTGCATTACAGCAAAAGCATCCTGGGTCCCTTTCGGGGCATACTTTGCTTTGTCAGTGGGCTGGCTATAGCTCAGGAGGTAGAACAGGCCATTTACTAATCAGAAGGTTTGTGGTTTGATCCCTGACTTTTCCAGTCTGTGTAGGATAGATGGATGGATGGCAGCACATTAAATAGTTAGATAAAGATAAACACTGTAGGAATGCTAGGTTAAATCAGTCATTATTTTCTAAGAACCAGTGATGTCTGTAGCAAATTTTATTCCAAACCTGAATCTGAATTTTGAAGAAATGCTTCAATCTCAGACTGAGATAGCTCAGACAAAGTTTTTAAAATATGGAGAAAATATTAGAAAAAGGGAAAGCACAAAAAAGCAAGATGTAATAAGCTGATTAAGAAGAACACTGTAATAGTATTAATCACAAGAAAACAAGAACAGGTGTGGAAATGTAAGAAATAACAGGGAACTTCAACTGTAAACTCATCCAGAAACTCCAGAGTTAGGTCTCACTATCAAATATTAACGGTGATATTTAATATTTAATGGTGAAAATCAGAAAAGCTTCGTACACGCACTCACAGACACAGGCACCCGTACACTTTCTTCTAATGCATATGCTCCACATTTTCAGGGTTATACACCTAATTCTTCATTATAGCTGAATTTTTTGAAGAAACCACACAAAATAATTCAAATGATTCAGGCCATATTACTAACACCAGAGCAGAGATGTGCTGAAATAATCGAGATTCAGCTGTAAATTACACCTAACAATGTTTATGCGGCTAAAGATGGCTGGATCAGTCGCAGCTGTTGTACAGTTTTAAGCTATTCCTAGTTTACAATAACATAGCCACCTTTGTTCCCAGCTACTGTTACTATTTATTTAAAAAGCATATATATACTATATACATATAATTTTATCCGTTTATTATTATACTCCATTCATAACATACGTGGAATGCTAAATGAAACATTGAGTTATACGAGTCTATAAGACATACCATGGCTGGAATCTGATCCAGTGTCACTGCCAGCCATCGCAGTGGTGTCTGTATGCACAAACTCATTAACCAGTCTTTCAGGATGTGAAGAGTACCTCTGCTCAGGAGACTTGTCATCTGCAAAGATTCCATCCTCACTAGAAATCGGTGCCTAATCTCATCAGAAACCTGATGGCAGAAGCATATCGCAGAGCTGCATGCAGAACTGGATAGAGTGGGACATGTAAGGACGGTGGGTATGTGAAATAGAGATTAAAAAAAAAAATACACCTTGCAATGAAATGCTCTTACGCCTTCTTTCCCATGTATCTGCATTCTATCCAAAATGATTAGGATTTTGAGACTACTGCCATCAGAAAACAAAGGAGAAACTGGCATATGAAGAGACTTTTTGAAATGCGTACTGTAGTTAGAAAATGTTTTAATTTTGATTCAGTTATGAATGTCCAAACCTTCAGCACACATGCAGTTGCTTTTTCAAGCAGTGAAATATGATTTATGTTATAATCCCTAAGAATTCAATTATGGGCAGGATTTTGAGCAAAAAAGAATTTGTCCCTGTATGTAGTAGCAGACATACTTTGAATTTGGATTATGTTCCCACGCACAAGGAAAGCAGTGAGAAACAGCACATTTAATGACGTGATGTGAAAACTAGTAGACTAACTCTAGGGTTGCAATCTTGAAGCCACAAGTTCCTGTGAAAAGCTGTCAGTATACAGTACAATAAATACTCATGCAGGTTTACATTTCTACTTAAATAGCCAATGGCAGCTTGAGTCCTGTCCCCATTGATCAATACATATAGCAGGGACTTAAAATGGATAATATAATGAAACAATTACATAAAGGAGATACTGATATAACATAGCAGTTTCCAACCCTCGATAAGTGTTTAGAAGTGATAATCCCAACTTCTATAGCTCAGAAAGCAAAATGTTTCCAGTTACATGAGATTACTCATTACTTGAGATCATTTTCAGCTGTGCAAAAATATGATGTCTTCTTTATTGTAGTTTTTGTTTCATAAAGTACAGGATTTTCAATGGATGAAATATCTGGACTTTAGTCTTTGTTGTTTTGTTTCTTGTTGCTGAGCGTTCACTCATATTTCCAGATGTTAAATAGTGTCCCTGAGCCCATTTTTACTAGATGTCCGTTATTATTGCGTACCCCTAGTTGAAATGGCCCAAAGATCACATCCATTCAATCTTATTTTTCAATCTTGTCCCTGCCCTGCAGAGATTTTGCAATAATTATTTTAATGATAGATATATATCTTTTAATGATATATATATATCTACTGTAGATGCTGAAGTCTATAAACAAACATAGTCATTCACAAAGCTATTTACTTTGTGAATAACGGGGTGGACAAATAATCCAACAATGTTGTCGTAATGTGTGTGGATGCATACTCAAACACAGACTCAGAGTACAGGATTGATGTAGAAAAAGTAAAACTTTATTTAGGCACAGAAGTTGCCCCAACAGCAGCAGATCACAAAGTCCAAGTATCTAAACAGAAAATATGACAGGGACTTTAATAGGAACATGATGGGAGGGCGATGGGACAACTTCAGATGGTACAGCACAGAAAAGAACAATACCAGGGGAACACAGCTGAAACTAATCACAGAAAACAGGACAAGGAAAGTAAAACTATATACAAAGCACAAAAGAGAAAGTGATACCAAAGTAAAACTTTTTTTTGATGTATAGGATTTAAACAATTTCCCAATCATTGCAATGTTTTTATTAACATCTGTAAAGAGGTCCAGAGAGGTATAAATAGGTTTCTTCAACCTTCCTGGATCAACTTTCCTTTCAGTTTCTTCTCCAACCCTTCAGTTCCTTTCCTTCCATTTCTTTAAACTTTTCTCTTCTCAACCCCATCATCCCCCACTGACACTGCCTTTTCATATCCTTGCTGATTTTGTTTAGTTCTCTTTTCTAGCTTCCTTTTTTCCTCCCAAACTTCCTCTCATTTCTTCTTATCCCAATCCATCCCCTTTCCTCCACAGATTTTCTGCCACCGGAGACCACAGAAGCTAATCCCAAAAAGCTGTTTTGCATTGCAGGAAAGAAGCAGCAGGCCTCCTCCTCAAAACCGACACACAACCACCAGCCTCACAGCATCTCTTCTTTTTTCTTCACTACTGTTTGATTACATGCTTCTTTCTCATTAAATGCACAAATAAAAAAACACACAAATTCTTTAAATGCTTTAAATTTTTGAAGAGCTGATTTCTCCACTGATTTTAATAAAGCCACTCCTTGCGATGTCAAGCATATAGGAACGAGTGGTTGGAGAAGAAAACTCAAGGCAAGAGCTATAATGGACACTTATAATAAATAGATAATGCTTTCCAGTTCTAGTTGCCCATTCTTCTCAATTCTCTAAGGATCCCTTATTCTATTTTAACTGCAACAGCCCAGTTGCAAATTTGCCCATTTTCTTTACAAAATTATCAGCAGCAGACAAAAGAAAGCAAAATCCAATTTTTGGATTATCTTAAATTTGATGCATTAATAAACTCTTAAAATGAAATATTAAGAGTTTACTTAAAGTGACCAAACCTGCCTCTGATTCTGGAGATGGAAATAAAAAGAAATTCTGCCAGAAGAGATTAATTATTATGTATGATGGATTGTGGAAAACTCTTTGGTGTCACAGTGAAATTTGCTGGATACTTTTTCTCATGCTGATTTAATGTTGTCAAGCGGCATATCCAAACCAAAAGTGCTCTATTTTCCATAGGCTAACCATTTAACAATTAACCCAAAAGCTAACCAAGTAATTTTCTGGTTTCTAAACCTAATCATTGTATCACAGCAGAACATTTGCGCCAAGCAAAAGTGACTGATGAAAAATTGTCATAGAATATAAAGAATTAGCATTTATGAGAAAGGGTTGCAACAATTTTACTTCATGGAGAAGCCAAGACTGCCAAGATGTTGGGCTCCTAGTAAGTCAATTCAATTTAATTCAATTCGGTATATATAAAAGAAGAAGAAAGAAAACTTTACTGGTCCCCATGGGGAAATTCCTCTCTGCATTTAACCCACTCACTCAGTGAAGCAGTGGGCAGCCATTGGGCGCCTGAGGAGCAGTGTGTAGAGACGGTACCTTACTCAGGGATACCTCAGGGTAGCCATTCAGTGGGTTCAAACTACCGACCTTCCGATCATGGGGCCACCACTCTACCTACTGTGCTATCCCTGTCCCTGTATAGCACCAAATCACAACAACAATCAACTCAAAGTGCCTCATATTGTAACGTAAAGCCTCTAAAACATTACAAAAAATAACCCAACAATTACACCACCTTTGTGAGCAGGCACTTGGTGACAGTGGGAAGGAAAAACTCTACTTTAACAGGAAGAAAACTCCAGCAGAACCAGGGTCAGGGAGGGGCAGCCATCTGCTGCTACTGGTTGGGGGAGAAGGGAAGAAGACAGAACAAAAGACACAGAGTTAGAGATTAATATTAGCTAATGATTAAAGAGAGAGTGCAGAGATTTAAAAAAATTTAAGTGCAGAAGAAACACTCATGGGAGTCCTCATGGGAGGCGTCCAGCAGCCAAGGCCTATTGCAGTGTGACTAAGGGAGGGTTCAGGGTCACCTAACCCAGTCCTAACTATAAGTGTTGTCAAAAAGGAAAGTTTTACGCCCAATTAGAGATGGCTCCAAACTGGGAGCTGGTTCCACAGAAGAGGGCCCTAAAAGCTGATGGCTTTTCTATTTAAGGCCATTCTATTTTAACTACTCTAGAGACCACAAGGAAGCCTGAGAGTGAAGTACTCTATTAGGGTCTTATAGTACTGTGAGGTCTTTAAGATAAGATGGGGCCTGATTATTCAAGATATTTCTTCCTGCTTTATTTTTTTTAGTCAGTTTACACTGTTGGCATTTTTACTTCTTTTCTTTATTAGTTTTCTCTCCTTCATGATTGCTCAACCAATATTAGTGTCACTTGTTTCCATTTCAACCATCACTCTCAGTGAAAATGACTCCACTTGTTCACTTCTACTTGTCATATTGCACTGTTCCTCCGACAGTAAAGCCACCCAGGCCTTTCTTATATTTCTAGTCTTCTTTGTTTTGCTCATGTTTTTCTTGTTTTTATCCCTTGCGTGTTTATTTCTTTGTATGTGACCATCAGGGTGTTTTATGGACCTTGACTTTGGCCTACTTCTCATTGGAACTGTTTATCATCACTGTTCTCCGTGTATGACTATCACCGGTTTTTAGTAGCAAAGGCTGAATTATGGTCTTTTATGTGTATCTTGTGTTTGAATTCTCTTCCTTCACTGACTGTCATAATAACACTTTGACATGGAGAGACACACATTTCTAGAGAGTTTCAACAACGATTGTAAATATATCCAGGAACATTAAAGATCAACAGGAACAAACCTTGATACATCTTTGTGAGCCCTGAGCAGTAAGAAAAGGGCAAGCACTCCTCACTAAAATATCGCACCCTCTCTGTGGTGAATATGCCTCAAAATCTTTACCTTCTAACTCTTTTGAACAAAACCGGGTGATATCAGATGTGTGTTGCTTATAAATTATGGTGCTTTGATTCTTGTGGTTATTGTTATCATTTTTTTTTGAGATAACGTAAATAACATCTGTGTAATAGTGATGCATGCTAACTTAACCATGACACATGCTAACACTAAGTTAGCGAAGAACCCAGAGTGGTGTTAAAGCAGAGTAAATTCATTTAAACGCACGTTGTCTTTGATATGCTGCTTATCGATGGTGGTGGCTCCCAAAGCGGACCCAATGAGAATTAACAAGAAACTGAATTGATAAGTGATGCTGATCATGGAATCTGAATCATTAGACGCTCATCAATTCTGATCCCTCTGATCTGACAGAACAGCATTTTATTCCCTGGCACAAGAAAATAATGAAATTGGGAGGGTGTAAAAGATACAGGAAACAAGAAATTAAGCAAATATTAGTAGGATGAGGAGGGACAATAAATAAATATAATTAAATAAATAAGGAGATGATAATAAAAGTTAAGATCAGGTAGAAGAAGTAATGATGAGGGGGAAAAAAGTAGAAATACAGACAGTGAGAAAATCAGAAGGGAAAAAAATGAGACAAGAATAATCATGTGAGAGATGTGATCAGGTAAATTAAGGAATAGTGATGCTAGGTAGGAGAAAAAAAAACAAATAAGATGGACAAAGGATAAAAAAAATTGGCAGAGATGAGATCTGGGCGATCTTGGCTCAAAGAGTTGGCAGTTCATCATGTAACCGGAAGGTTGCCGGTTCGAGCCCCGGCTCGGACAGTCTTGGTTGTTGTGTCCTTGGGCAAGACACTTCACCTACCGCCTACTGGTGAAGGCCAGAGGGGCTGGTGGTGCGATATGGCAGCCTCGCCTCTGTCAGTCTGCCCCAGGGCAGCTGTGGCTACAACTGTAGTTTGCCTCCACCAGTGTGTATGAATGAATAGTGGAATTGTACAGTGCTTTGAGGGCCCCGAAAAGCACTTTATAAATGTGATTATTATTATCTGGGGAGAAGAAAAGAAGAAGGAACTAGAGAAAGTCTGAGGAGAAATGAAGAGTAGGGAGGCATGAGAAGAAGCAGAGGAGATACAGGAGGACTGAAGGAGAGTGTATGGCAAATACAATGGATTTGGATGGCAGAGTTAGAGACCTCCAAATCCCCTAAAGAAAACAAAACACAGTGAGGCTGAGAAAGACAGAGCCCTGCATGAGGGGAGATAGAGGTAAACCACAGTGGATTCCACTCGCAGCCAGAACCAGCCTACATTTTCTGCACTCTTCTGGCCCCCAAACCAACAACATATCCAATATTGCTTCCAAAAGCACACACCATGCAGCCACTGTGCAATCCAAATTCCAAAGGCATGTAATTATAAGAGTTAAATTGGGAGCAGGAACTGTTGCACGTTGTACAGGCGGGTACTTATTTCAAAATGCCAAATTGCCTCATGTTGTAAAGCTGCAAAACAGATTTTTGCAGAGCTCATTTCCATTACTGCTTGTGAAATCCAAGAAGACAAACACATTGAGTATATTTCAGCTTATAATTCAATGTTATTATGAGCTTAAGGATAATTTTGGTTTATTTCAGTCTGGCACAACACATAAGCGTGGCTACTGTGTCAATATGGGTCGTGCTTTGCACTTACTAATTCAAATATAAATAAAAGGACCCCCCTAAAACAACATATGCAAGCAGCAGAAGCTTCACAAAATTTATTTCATTTATTGTTTTAGAAATGTTCACAATGGACTGCAAAGAGCGTTTTTGTTATATTAAGGTCAGCCTGCATACTCTTTACATGTAGCTCTAAAATCTCTAAATGTTTTTCTCAGTCTTATTGTTTCACAGCTTATCTTTGGCAGACATTATTTTTTGATTCACCTGATTTTGTTGAGCTGCAACACTCTCACTTGATACCCATGTTGATACTGTTACAAATTCATTTGTTGTAATTACACAGCTGGAATCGGTCCTCCATCTCTGACATCTATTTTTTTCCCTCTCTGCAGCAGATTTTTAATCCTCACTGCAGACAACAGTGGCAGCAGGAACACTTTCACTTGTGTGAAACAGTCTATTAATTGAAAGCTACATATATTGCATTTTCTTGTTGTTTAAAAAAAAAAAGTGGAAAAAACATTCATACACACATGTCATCAAGACAATGCTAACCTACATATTGCATCTATTACAACAGCATGGCTTCAGAGTAGATGAATGTGGGTGCTGAACTGGCTTGCCCATGGTATAGCCTTTCACTAATTGAAAACACTCGGCATATCATAAAACTAAAAATATGACAAAGAACCAAGACTGTTGTGGAGCTAGAACCCTATATAAAACAAAAATAAGATATTTCTCTTCTGAAAGTCCAGCAACTGATCGTCTCAATTCCCAAAACATTTATAAAATGAACTTTATGTGTAAGCTCAACAAGGGCCATTGCAGCAGGCTTTACATCACTTCCACTTTCCCACACTGTCAAGCTCATTGCTGACATCACTTGTCTAGTCCAGTCATCTTTCTCCCTGCTTTTCTGCCTCAACTTTGTGTGCTTCAAATCTCACAGCACATCTGTTATTCTCCCTTGCAGACACCTTTGTGCAACCCACCTCCTCCCCATCTCCACCTCTCCCATGTTACTCTCCTTCATTTCCTTATTGAACTGTTGTTAAAAAGAAGGGATGCTAAAATTAATGGTAAACATGGCCCTGTCCCAACTTTATTTGATAATTTTTTGTGCTGCCATCAAATTCAAAATGACCTTTTTTTTGGGTTTTTTTCTTAAAATAATACATTCAGACCAACACGGTGATATGGTGGTTAGTGCTGTTGCCTTAGAGCAAAAAGGTAGTAGCAAGAACGGATTTGAATCCACACAATTTTCTGTGTGGTGTTTACATGTTCTCCCCAAGTCTGCGTGGGTTCTCTTCATGAACAAGGCTTCTTCAGTCCAAAGACATGCAGTTAGTGGGGTTAGATTAATTCAGTGGTTCCCAAACTTTTTTTGCTAGGCCCCTCTTTGTTTTACAAGAAAATCGTTGCATGCACCCCCTCCCGCACAAACACATCCTCCAACCACACACACCCATATTTTGTTTTCAAACTCCATTGGAGTTTATTCCACACCTCAAACCTTTTGTAAACAAATACAACTGCAATAAATTACAGGTTGCAATTAAATAAACCACTCGCTTTAAAAAAAACAACAAAAAAAACAGAAAAACAAACCATCTTTAATTATTTTTTGGAGATTATGTATCGGAATTTTAGGAGCAACCATGCCTCCAAACACGCTCCTTCCGGTTGTCATCTATATAGGTTCCCCCAGTTCTTCAAGCTGTTCATTCTCGTTTACGTGCCCCACCCTCCCTCCCTCCTTGTTTTAAATTCTTTAACTTCTTGACTCCTATTTAGTACATGGGGATCTGCCAGGCCTGGGAGCCGTTGCCAGTCCCCTTCGAGGCCTTCCCCAAACCACAGCTCAATTCATGTCCAAGCATTCACCTTTACCTACTAAAATGCTATCAAACCTAAAAAAAAAAAATTGGGGGGGGGGAGGTTCAACACTGCTATCAGTACATTTTTCAAAAAATGTCTCTCTGTGCAAAATGGGTGTAAAAACATAAACAACTGTGGGATACTGTGGCAGGATCAGTGTTGTACCAAGATAGGTGTTGCAAGCATTCGCTGGGCACAGAGTGCAGATCCAGTTTACTCCACCTCCATTACAGTTACAATTAGACGTGGAAGGAGTGATGTTTTAGTTTTGTGAAAAAGTGAAAAATAAGTGTTGTTACATTTCCATTCAGTTTGAGGGTTACAACGGAAAATTGGCATGACAGCTGTTGTGCAGGTGAAGAACAAAGGCAAGATATGCTTCATCATATGTTCTAGTCTTTGGCTTGGAAGCATATCTGGCGATGCTTCAACTGCTGCTTTCCATTTGTGTGGGAGCCCGTGAAAAAACCTGTCCATTATGCTAGCAGTGTCCACTTTGGGAACACTGGATCAATTAATGATTCTAAATTGCCCGTAAGTGTGAGTCTAAATGGTTTTCTTTATCTCTGTGTTAACCCTGCAACAGGCTGGCTAGCTGTCCAGAGTGTACCCCTGCCACTTGGATATGGAAACAGGATAGACCGATGGATGAATTATACATTCCCTTAAGGTAAAAACTTGATATGCTTCCTATATTTTATTGTAGGGTTACCTACCATTTGGGAATTCAGATTGTAAACACAATGACATGGTAAAGTGGGTTAATTGTAATGCTAACTTACCAAGATGTTATATTTTTCGTTATATTATGGGTGTCAGCTGATTCAAGCTAAGCCTATCCCAGCTGCAACTTGAAGGAGGATTAATCAGTAAGAGCAACTAAAAACACCAGCCTAGACAGATAGATAGATCTATATAAGTATGCATATAAATTAGCATAAGATTTTTAATCAAGAGACATGTAAACATTACTTATAAAGTCATACTTTAAAAAAAAGTGCAATCTAGAGGTGGAAATATGTTAATGCTCTACACAGATATACACATGCATGAACACTCACTAATACACACTTGGCTTACAGCAAATCTCATACATATGAAGGAGTTTTGGCATGAGCAGCCCTGTGGGAAAATGTTAGCTCCTTATGCCCATGTCTCATTCTGATCCCCCAGAGTGCAGAAACAACTAACTGGTAGCAGTACATACAGAGATGCATGTGTGCATGCAAAGAGAGTGAGGGAGAGAAAACAACAACAGCAGACAGAGAACAGTAAGAGAGGAGTACAATCCTTAAGATGACCTAATGCCCAATTTCTACATGTCTTGGTGTTTTGATGGGTCAGCACCCATCATCCTTTTTCTGGTAGGGTTTACATCAACACTAGTAACAGGTTTTCAGACAATATCTTGCAGTGGAAGTACTGTGGAAAAGTAGTGCCTGGCCAACCATTACCTCGAGGGCCACCCTTTCACTCTCAGGTCATGCCCCACTGCAGTGACTCCAACATATGAAGGATGCCAACACCCAGATCACCCATTGCTATCTGACTCTCCAGCCTTTTAAGGTCAAGGTGTTCCACAGGCCCAATGCGCAGATGGTTGTGCAGGGCTCTAGAGTCCGACCAATTTGGTCGCAAATGCGACCAAATTTTTCAGTGGTGCGACTAAAAATAAATATTTGGTCGCACCTGTGCGACCAACTGTTCGGGTAACAAAAAAAAAAAATCTCTGCAACTCTCTGTGTGGTCAACAACAGACACACATTATGCCCCTATTGTGGACTAAACCAATCAGAGGTAGTGCAGGTGGAAGAGAGAAGTGAGTAGCTTGAATAAAGCGATATCAATTCATTAACGGATTCCACACAAAGACCTAAACACAGAGCGGACCCGACACATCAGCATCAGCTTCGTCTTTCTCGGCTTTCTCACCCGACGGCCCGAACACGGACACGCTGTCGGAGCTTAGCGATTCTGATGCGTCGGGTCCACTCTGTGTTTACGTCTTTTTTGCGCTGATTCTGAGCTGCAGGTTTTGTCTCTCTCCAACCAAAATTTGCCGAGCCAGCAGCAAAAGAAGCAGCAAACTGCGCTTCACATTTGATCAATGTTGTCATGAATTCCCTCTGACTTTTGCTGTTTTGCTTCCACCACGATAAAAATCACACTTCCTGCACAGCTCTCTCTCTCTCTGTACTTCAGGAACAGTTTCCCGTCTCAAATCTCTGTTTTCTGCATTATTCATTCTCTTATTACCCACCAGTCTACCGTTGTTTACAGCGCTTTTTCTTTTTTCACTTAAATGACCTCGACAAGAAAGCCTAATTTCTGCTGTTCAATACTGAAGAAATTTAAACTTCTTAGAATTATGCAAAATTTCAGAATATTGCAGAATATTTTTAAGGTTATTTGCTATAAAAAGCCAGACCAGGAAAATCTCCTTCATGTTTTCCTGTGTTTTATTCTCAGTTACTTTAAAACAAAGGCATCTGCTGTGATGTTCACAATTCTGATGAAGTCTCATGTGTATCAGTACTGATAAATGATCAGAATTATAATATTTCTGACTGTCTGAGGCTAAATTGAATGAAATCAGGACTTTGAGAACCGGAATCGAATGGATTATAGAAATCAGTGATGATACCCAGCCCTAGTGAGCAGTCTAGGCCTGAGAGAAGTGGATGTAGCTGTGGGTAATAAGAAAAGATGAAAAGAACTATTGATAACTTTTTTGTTAAGTTAAGGCCTGATCTGTCTGAAATTCATAGCCAGTGCTCTGACATGGTGCCATCAATATTTGAATGCTGAAAAAGCACAGTGTATCCAGAAAACACATTATATGCTGCAAGAAATGCACTGCCCAAGTGTCCCCTCTCCCCACGGCCTTTCAGCAGCAGACAGCAGCAAACAGGTCGTCAGAGGAGGCCAAGATGATGATTAAGTTTAACATTTTCTACAATATTGACTGTATGGACTTCCATACAGTGCAAGTGCACATGTAAAACTGCGGTGTTAAGCAATGCGGTTGAAAAATTTGAGTGCGCCTAACTTTTGTGCCGTACACCTACATTTTTAAAGTTAGGCGTACCGGTGCGCCCATGTCAAAAAGTTAGTCTAGAGCCCTGTTGTGGCTGATTTCCTCTCCTCGGGTGCCAGGGGTGTGATTTGCGGCTCAGCTGCAGGGGAGCAGTGGGTTCAGGGTATGGTGTAAGGTGAGGCTGACCCACAAAGCTGACCTCCATCATCTAATCCCACATTCCCTATTTGAGTAGCCGTGTGTGATATCCATCCATCCATCCATCCATCCATCTTCTTCCGCTTTATCCAGGGCCGGGTCGCGGGGGCAGCAGCCTGAGCAGAGAAGCCCAGACCTCCCTCTCCCCAGCCACCGCCTCTAGCTTATCCGGGGGAACACCAAGGTGTTCCCAGGCCAGCCGAGAGCTATAATCTCTGGAACACCTCACCCAGGAGGCATCCTTGTCAGATGCCCGAACCACCTCAGCTGGCTCCTTTCGATATGGAGGAGCAGCGGCTCTACTCTGAGCCCCTCCTGGATGGCTGAACTTCTCACCCTATCTCTAAGGGAGAATCCAGCCACCCTTCAGAGGAAGCTAATTTCCGCCACTTGTATCCGTGATCTCGTTCTTTCGGTCACTACCCACAGCTCGTGGATATAGGTGAGGGTAGGGACGTAGATCGACCGGTAAATTGAGAGCTTCGCTTTTACACTCAGCTCTCTCTTCATCATGACGGACCGTTGCAGGGTGCGCATCACTGCGGCCGCAGCACCAATCCGTCTGTCGATCTCCAGTTCCCTTCTCCTATTACCTATCGCGAACAAGACCTTGAGATACTTAAACTCCTCCACTTGGGGCAGGAACTCGTACCCGACCCGGTGTGTGATATAACAATATAAAATATGACGCAAAAAATTATTAAATATGAAACTGCATAGACATGTCTTCCAGAATGTGACATAGGCTGTTCTATGATATTAACAGAACACTGTAGCAATTGTTCTTTTAACAAAAGCCTTGTTTTAAGATTGATAACACTATCTATAAATGCTCATTCCAACAACAAAGAAATATTATGCATTAACCTGAGTTGGTGATACAATAATTATTGTGGGTGATTTTAACATCCATGTAGATGCTAAAAATGACAGCCTCAACATGGCATTTAATCTGTTATTAGACTCAACTGGCTTCGCAGAAAATGTAAAAGAACCCACCCACCACTTTAATCACACTCTACGTAGATCTTGTTTTAACATATGGCATAGAAACATAAAACTTTCCTTTTTGCTAAAGCATATAGTTAGGGCTGGACCAGGTGACCCTGAATCCTCCCTTAGCTATGCTGCAATAGGTGTAGGCTGCCGGGGATTCCCATGAAGCATTGAGTTTTTCCTTTCCAGTCACCTTTCTCACTCACTATGTGTTAACAAACCTCTCTGCATTGAATCATATCTGTTATTAACATCTGTCTCTCTTCCACAGCATGTCTTTATCCTGTCTTCCTTCTCTCACCCCAACCGGTCGAATTGAATTGAGCAGGCAAACGTCTCATGCGGAGCAGGGCAAACCCAGTGTTTTAATCTCTACTAACCTCAAGAGACTATTCCATGTCCCTAAACTGTTATATAAAAAACATCTTTTAACACTGAGACAACAGTATAGAGACTACTGCTGTTGCAGTGTGGAATATTAAAGAAAGCCATCGCTTTCACTGGTGGGTGAGGCAACTGCAAACACTTAATCATGGAGTCCCAAAGAGGGTTAAAAAGATTCTCAGGCAAGTAGAGGAGGACAAAGAAAATTTCTTGGCAAATACTTCTGGAGAGAGAAAAATGACCTTAGTTTAAATTAAAATGCAACGTTAAATTGCTTCATATGCCTTCCCTAAACAACATAAGTTACTTTAAAGGGAAAAAAGTTGCCATAATGCGATTATGCCCGTACAACATCAGCAACACAAGTAAACATAGGAATAACTCCTCATCCTGAATTAATTATATTACTGAAAGTGGTAAAGGTGAGGGGCACAAACTTTGCTGTCTTCTGCCTTTTTACTAAGCTAATTATGTCCATGTAGCACAAATACACAGTAAGCAAAGTTACACATACTCATACGCACTTGTGCACAGAAGCCTAACATCTTTTCCACCCGGCATGCCATTCCAGAGTTAGAGAAACAAATCTTGTGGAGATGTTTTTCTTTACTTGTGTTTTTACAGATGTTACTCACACAACACACATCTTCATCTGTGTGTCTGTGTGTGCAAACAGCACTTCTTGCTGGCAGTGTTTCTCAGGGTCAGAGCAGCAGTATACTGTGACCTCTAACCTCTCTGTCTCTCTGTAAATCATAACAGCTCTCAGCCACCATATAATGAGAACTACATGCACACACATTTACAGCTGACCCCATTCATTATATGTGATTCCCACAAGCTGTACAATTACACACAGAGAAGCACGCACTCACATAAATTGCACTGTCCACCTTAGAAATCTAAGTTTTGTGAATTTTCACTTTTTTCGTTGTTTATTTACTTTTTTCCAAGTTTCAATTTAAACAAATATCTGATTTTTTCTATCTGACTGCAGAGTAGTGTATGATAACATAGTGAGGGAAAAAAGATGAGTGAAGAAGAAACA
This sequence comes from Mchenga conophoros, assembly GCF_057382185.1. NCBI lineage: Eukaryota > Metazoa > Chordata > Actinopteri > Cichliformes > Cichlidae > Mchenga > Mchenga conophoros. The sequence continues at coordinate 28,129,108 of NC_140530.1, read as the reverse complement.
CTCCATGTGTAATATTAAAAGTAGAGTGGGTGTCTATCTCCCGAATCCAATCTGGTTGGTAAGAGAAGCATAATGTAAACAGAATAAGTTCTAGCACAGAACCCTGTGGAACTCCATAATTAACATGAGAATATGAGGAATACGCCACATTTACACAGTATGAATAAATTGTTGTCATGTAGATAGATATGATTTAAACCACTGCAGCATAGTACCTTCAGTGCCTATTCCATGCTCTAATGTCTGTAATATATTGGAAGCAATTATTGAAAAACATCCAAAGACTATAAACTGAACTTTGGTTTCTCCTTGCGTTTTTTTCTTCCAAGCAATGTTTCTGTCTTTGTTTTGTCTCCCAGCTGAATATGTCAAAACTCTCAGTGTTCCACTGTCTTCTTCCAAAAACAAGCTTACCATTCACTGTGCTAATTAGAGTGTTCAGTCTCAGTGTCTCTACCCCATACCTCTACACTGCTGAATGGGAGATATTTTTTTTAAATAATGGATGAGCAAAAGTGAAGGACGTGTGTGTGTGTGTGTGTGTGTGTGTGTGTGGAGGGGGTGGGGGATTCTAGTATGTGTAATTATAAAGTATTCTGATTCTGATCTCTCATATTTTTGTTATTCAACTGCTCTTCAAAGTACTGCTTCCACCTTCTCAACATGTTGTTTTCACTTGTGTTTATATTTTTCTCTATTAATAGTTCGCTTTCTCCACAGTCACCATAACCTGCTGCACATCCTTTCAAGCTTGACCTCTCTGTCTAGCCAATTAAAGCAAGTCTTTTTGTCAGTCCTTAGTGCCTCAAATTCAACTCGTCATAACCGTTTTCTTTCCTCTTCCTTTGTAGTACACCTAACTTTCCAGTAGTCCTATCTACTATCTTTATCTCCCGTGCTATTGCATTTTTTCTTTGTCACCATCTTTAAATACTTTTCTGTACTTGCTCATTCCACCACCAAGTGACCTACCCTTCATTCCTCTTTCCAAAGGATTAACCAAATACCTCCTTGATAGTTTCCTTCACTTCTTTAGTTGTACTTTCTCAGTCATCTAACTTCCCTACCTCCCCTGCCCTAGCCTTCTAATGTCTGTAACTTCCACCATTCTCTACTTCATCCAACTTACTCCATAATTCATCTTTCTCTTCTGACATCCAACATCTGGTGTATAAGCAGTGACAACATTAAACATCACCCCATTCAATTTCCAGCTCCAAACTTCAAATCCACCTTTGATGCTGCCATACTTGCTTCTCTTCCACCTGGTCTTCCACTTTCCTTCTCTCAATCATTTCAGTCAGCTTTCTTAATTTACCAGTCATAGTTCCTACACTATAAGTCCACGAATTCCCCCTCTCCTCTTTGTCTTTGACTAACAGTAGCACAGTTTCCACTACCACCCTGAGGGACAATGTTGATGTTAACCTGAGCCCTGACCCAGTTATTAGAGAAATCTTACTGGTTATCTGCATGTTTGATTTGGAAAATTTTCAATGCAATATGCCCTCCCTGATGCAACCCTTCCCCATTTATCAGGCTTTGGAACTGGCACTAGGCACACTACAAGGAGTTCACTGGATTGTGGACTTTCAATGCTGGTTTTAATCAAACTCCAAAACTAACCCATAATTATAATTCAACAGAAAAAAAGAACTCGGAATGTTAGCATAATTAGAAACAAACAATAAGAAAACTTAGTCTAACAATAGTAATTCAAACTAGACCACTATAAAAACTGTGAAAAGCAAACTAACCAGAAAACCAACAAAATTTATAAGACATAGCCCAGCTGTCATGGGACAAGACACAGCCTACACCCTGGATATGTCACCAGTCTTTCACAGAACTAACATGCATAACCATTCAGACTCATATTCACACCAGTTAACCTAACCTAAATGTCTTTCAACTGTAGGAGGAAGCTGGAGCATCCAGAACATAGCAGAGAAACACTGGCCATTAAATATAGATAAAGTAATTCCACAGATCAAAACAGAGAAACAAGCTTAGGCCAAAAACTGTATTGGAGACGAGAGAGAGACAAATCTCTTGAAAACTTGCGTGGTTAAATTCACATTACGGTATGTCCTCTTCTGCCTGGATTCAAAGTCCCAGAAAAGATTTCTGCAAGTCAATATTTGTGTGGATGCCACAGTAGCTGCAAACTGGGTTTATAATATTTGCTTTAATTTTCCCGTTTCTTGATTATGTTTTCCACTTTAACATTGATTGCAGCTTTTTGCAACTCTCGCTGCAACCTCAGATGTGTGAGCTTGTGCACCGCAGTGCACATAATGTCATTCTGTATATGATGTGGGAAACACATACTCACATAAACTTACACAAAACCTTTTACAAATGTTTAAGCAAACACACGCACACATACACATGCACAAGGCTGTCTGAAAGCTGATGAGGAGGTGACTTTAATTTGACTGTTCTGTCTGGATCTGGAAGGACATACTGTCATACCCAATGATACACATGTGTATACACACACTGTCTCTTAGTGTGCCTTGGCAAACTGAAAAGTGTCAACCCTGAATGCCAGTAACAAAGACGCATGTTGTTCATTTCATTTTAAAATGTACTATACTTAATACATTAATGTTAGATGACCAAAAAGAAAAACTCTGAGTCAATATTAATTTTAGACAAGGGATGACTTATTTGTTGCAAGGCAAATTACATCCATTATAATTAATGTAATCTCTGAATACTTTGGGACTGATATATTTCTTATAAACTCATTAAATTCATTACATTCATTGTGTGGTGCAGCATGGAAAGTATTGAAAATACTGAATAGAATGTGATAAGGCACTGCCATGTCACTTTTTTGGATAGTGATTGTTAGATAAAAGCATTGGGAATAGAAATTATTTAAATTATTTAACTAAATAAGAAGAAATGAAGAACAGCTCATGGTATGTATTGAGCTGTCATCACACTATGTCCAAAGTGCCACAAATGGAGAAAAATAACAATAACAGAAAAGGTTTAACATTCTTTTATTCATTCTCAATATAATACTGAGTTTTAAAAACACATACTGTGCTTTCACCAGTCTGTCCAACCATTCATTCAATCATTCTATGTGTTAATGTAATGTTTTATACCTTGTCTCTCACTTAGTGCAGTGGGTCATTTCATATTGTTAATGTCGTATTGTTTGTTTGGTTATTTTATTTATTTATTTATTTATTTTTAAAGATTGGTTTTAAATAAACAAAAAGTGGTTTGACTGAATCTTTCAGGTCTTCTATGGTGTTCAATTTGTGATGACTTTTGGAGTCTGGCTTATTCAAAGACTTTAAAAGACTCTTCTTTAACTTATAGTTTAAGCAAGCTTGAATTTCTTTCTGTTCGGTCTCACTTTTATCACCTTTTCTCTCTCTTTTCATCATTCACTCAATCTCATGACTTTTTATGGATGTATCCTTCTCTGCATCCCCATCATAAACAAACTTACCTCTTTGTGTTTGTTCTTCTCCCTCTACTCCCCTAATCCCTGTATCATCCATTCTCCTCTTCCTGTCTGACCTCTTGTCAGTCAGCTATTTCCTCAGCCAGCTGGCTTGTCAGCACTAATGAAAATCTTTTACACTTTAATAACCAGGAATAATGAGGCACCCTACCACTCACAATGTGTGTGCATGTGTTTGTGTGCGTTCCTGTAAAATTCAACTATGTTGATATTTGCATTATCTGTATGTTTATGTTTATGTTGACAAGGTGATTATATATGTTCTTTTGAGGGGCAACGTCCCAGGTTGCATGATGTTTTCTCTGGAAAACATTTCAAAGCATGCTTATAATTTAGGTTTTAAGTTTGTATTCCTGTCTGTCTAGGACCCAAGGATCTGTTATTTTTGAGAGTAACCTGTGAGTAACCTGTGAGTAACCTATGATCTTATAATAATGCACATGGTTTTATAAAGGGTTAAAAGGGGAATCTCCACAAAGAACTTTTAAATGCAGGATATTGGAGTAAAGCAATTTAGAAAAAGAATAGTAAATTCTATCTTTTCATTATCAGCACCATCTCTAAAACACAGTGCAGACTCTGTCATGGTTGGGGGGTAGTTTTACCAGTGTTCGGGATCATGTCTAAATTGATGAACTAATTAATGAAAACAGAAAAGTACAGTCAGATTATACAAACTTCCGGTGTATATCTGGATAGAAAAACATAAAATGGAACACTATTAGTCATGGTCTCAACATCATTGATTACTTAAATAAATTGAAAGAAGAAAGCTTCCCTAAGAGAGTTCAGGCTGTTGAAGAATAAAGGCAGTCATACTAAATACAGATATTCAAGGTTATTACAATTCCAATTTTTGGAATTTACCTATTTCCATGTTTTCCTAGCAAAAACTGACCTCAGTCTGTAATCCTGAAATCCTGAGCTGGTATCACTGCCAACAGATGGCAAATGTAACATAGGATATGCACTTTAACTTGTTTAGATTGACTGAAATTGCTCCACATTTGCAAGCTGATTTGCAATCCACGCCCACCCCAGTTCCTTATGAGTGTCACGTTGCATGTGTTATCACTGATAGCTACTTTCTTTGTTTTGCTGTTCTGTCTCTCTCTGGTTTTCCATGTAAGCACACTCCAGGATGAAGAACGGGACAACCTATTGTTGGATCCTGGTTTAAACTCCATATGATTTTTGTGGTGCTATCATAACCATAAATAGAACTCCCATGATTTGTTAAACATTCAGTATTAGGTGGGATTGCAAAGGTATTTTGGGTCATGAGCTCAAGAGAATGAGTCATGCTGAACTGAATCAGCTTCTAGTTTAGATCAGATGGAATAAATGTGAGTTTCAGTGTCCTAAGGATGCACTGTCATTTTTGAAATACTCTAACTTTTAAGCCAAAACTGCACTTTGTCCTTAAGAAAACATATCATTAAATTGCAAGTATTTACCTCTAAACGTGCTAAAATAAGATACTGAGCATACACATTATAGCTGGTAAGCATAATGACAACCACTGTTAAAACACACAGATATACAGACAAGCACCACTGTCCATTATTGCTTTAGGCTTTAAACATGTTGCTGAACAATCCAACAGAAGAGTTTGTCACTGGAATTTATTTATTATTATATTCAAGACTCTAAGGAAATTAACCAACTATAAACTTCAATTTTACAACTTGTTTCTTGACTCATCACAGGGTTTGAGTGACAAAGATATTGAGTCTACAGATACAGGTCATTAATGTTCAGCCATACACACAACACATTTTTCATGAAAAATAGCATTTTGTAAAAGTTTCCACCCTTTGGTTTTTCAGTCAGGGTTGCTTACGTACTGTTGTAGCCTTGGGCTGAAAGGGGCTGAGAGATAAAAGCAAGTTGGAAAGGGAAAATTTAAAAAAAGACTCAAGGAGAAAATTAGATGGTGCTCATTGTATTGTTAATGGGCTTGTAAAGTTTCCATTAAACTAGATATTGTAAAGTGTGATTATTCCATGTTTGTTTGTTTTTTAATTAGAAATTTCTGGGCCCTCAGACCCTAAATGATAATTAATTACTTTTGCTGAGTTCTCAACAGAAACACAGCTTTATGCCCTGTATCCACCATTGTTAATGGATGTGCACCACCACACATGTACACTGGTCATAGGCCTCACAAATATAATAGACATAAATTTGTCTTTCTACCCTGCAAATACCCACATAAGCTTAGACTTTGTGGGGAAATTTGGCGCAATCGACAAGTGTTTGTAGGAGTAACAAAAACATGAAACCCACAAGGCCATATGAGTGTGTGTGTATTGTACAAATTGTTGAGAAGTGTCCGATCACTGTCAGAGGTCTTTCTCCATCCTGCCTGTTAGGCTTTCAGGCTGGCATGGACATAAAAACACATGCACATTGCCAGCCAAGGTTCTGTCAGACAATGTATGTATTCAATAGTCACAAGGCACCGAGCCAGGTGGGCACCAACCTTTGCATCCTCCAGACTGCCTGAATGATGTCTACACTGCAAGAATCAGGTACAGGAGGGAAAGAAGGAAAAAGGCACAGATGGAAAGCTTAAACTGCTCGAACAGGTGTTATTGGTGAAAGTTTACGTGCATGCGTGTGTGTATGTGTGTATGGTTATAGACAAACAATTACTACAGTCTACGGAGATATAAGTAACAACATATCTACATGTACAGGGGTTTACATGGAAGAACATGGAATAGAGACAGTAAAAAATCAAATCCCTAAACTATAGCATAAGATGAGAAGTTATTTGCTGGAAGTCTGTCTTTGTGAAAAAGAAAGAATGAAATAAAATGAAGCTGGAGGCAAAAATCTCAAAACAGGCAAAAAGCCACAGAGAAGGAATGTAATGAGGAAACAATGGAAAACCAAGAAAATAAAACAGACAATGTGGCAGGCAATAAAGGGAAGCAGGGTAGTATAGTATAGTATAGTATAGTATAGTATAGTATAAACAGTATATAATGGGGTGATTGATTACATAACTGAAGACAGTTTATAGTAGCCGAGGAGGCAACCCGAAAACACGGCAAAGTGTGCATTGGACACATCGCTCCAAACATGCAGAAGTTGCAGTAAGTTGCAGTTACAGGAGAGGGAGACATTTTATTTTAAGCCAGCAGGAAAATAATCACAGAAAAGCGTTTAAACAGACATTATGGACACATTTACATGTTGGGTTGGAAGAGGGGTGGATGATGACAGAAGAAGGAGATTAAAGAAACACTGTGTTTATGGCTGAGTCCCTCAATCAATACAATGTGTTTTTTGTATACATATTTTTTTTACATGCATATGAAATATGCCTAGTCAGTCACTGGTCAGTCCATTTTTCTAAAAGTGAAAAGACCAAACTTATTTTGGTATCATTGGGTATGACAGTATGTCCTTCCAGATCCAGACAGAACAGTCAAACTAAAGTCACCTCACCTCCAAGAGCCTGTTTGGCCTTATTGCTACATTATCGGACATCATGCATTATTAATGCATTAACTTTTTTGTCACATGAGAGCAATTGTATAATGGTGTTAGGGGACTATTTATTTAATTAACATATATAATCTCCAGTGGTCACTCCACCAGACACACATTACACAAGCACTAACAACAAGTTTTGTTTTACAAAAATCAGCTCATTATTTCAGCTGGTTGAGCATATGTATTGATGGCTTAAATTTTGTTTTGTTTTTACACACAAAATGTAATCATTTGACCGCACATATCTACTCCGAATGACAGTGTCTCAGTGGCCTCAATGTAGATCCTGGTGGATCAGTGAGTCAATGTCTAGCTCACTCCTGGCATACAGCTTACTAAAAAAAAAATCTCCCTCTCACCCCACCCGGTGGGATTTGGTATGTTTATTTTCCTTAACCTGTAAGTTGCCAGCGACAAAAGCTTCATTTTAAGGCCAGCTTTGCTTCCCAAGTCCTGAATTCTGGGTCCTAATCCTGCTTGTCGCATGGCTTTTCAGTACACAAGTATAACCCATAACATTCGTCCACATGTTCAGGTCCCAGTGCACATGTTGCCAACACCAATGCAAGTGGGCCTGCCAGTGAAGGGCCGATATGATAGGCATCCTTTCAGTCCAGTCTGTTCCAGATTGTCTGTCTATGTCAGTGCAGGTGCTGGTAATCAGCTGCAGAAGCTGAAAATAAGAGTCAACAGCAGAAGCTGTTTGGCCTTGGCAGAGGAGATTAGTGCAACCTACATGCTCAACTTTGCTACTCAACTAACAAATACATTTTCATTACAAATGTGGCACCACTTAAGAAGAAATGAACAGTCTCTCCCACAGAATAAGATTTATTGCCAAGATGCATCTTTACAACAAATAGATAATTGACCAAACATAAATTTCCTTATCTTTCCTAGTTTTTTGTGCTAATTACATTTCCTCTTTTAATCTAAATAGATGGCTGCCTACAAGCTCCCGAAAGCTCTTGAAAGATTCCAGCTCAGCTCCTTTGCTTTACATATTTCGTGCTAGATGCATTTTCTTTTCAGTACACTTTTACAAGAGCCAGCATAATCTGGACCTCCTTGTGTGTTTCATTCTCTAACTCTGTCATTCCTAACACTGTGACACACAGAAGAGGATACATACAATTAACCTCCTACTCATTCATATTTGGTGTAACATAATTCCTTTTGGTACACCTACATCACCCTTTGAGATTATTAAAGGATCACACAATATCACATTTGGGTTCAGTGCCCAGAATAAATATTATTTGCATTTACTTCATGTTTACAAAAAAAGCTGATGGGAGCCAAAAATGTATTTATAGAACAAAAAAAAAAAAAACACATGCACATTGCCAGAGAATTTAGTTATTCTCTTGTCTAAATACAGGGTGGGCAATAAGTTTGATGTGTCACATGGCCCTCTTCCTATTGAAAAAACAAAAGTTGTATCCAAGATGTCCGACTTCTAAATGGCCACCATGGTCACCACCCATCTTGAGGAGTTTGCCCCTTCACATATACTAATGTGACTTTAATATCACCAACCATTCCCATTTTTTTACGGTGTATCCATATAAATGGCCCACCCTGTAGAATTAAGCTTCTCTGAAAGAATGTGAAAAAGAGAATGTGTCCTCGTCACACCTAAGCGTAGATAACGCACATGAATGACACAACAGACACACAAATGCCCGAAACCTTACAAAGCCTTGCAATATCCAAGCAAGTTTCAGGGTGTTTCTGTGAAAGCTGTTCTGATCTGTCCTTCTTTTCCAGCACCTCTGGCAGGAACACCTGCCATACTACATTCAGGTCCATCAAAAAGGTACACACATATACACTAGTGGAGATACACACATTTCCCTTCAGACATGGTCACAAGGCTGAGTCAGTCGTTTACCTTGAAGTTTTACAGCACATGCTGTTTCAAAGAGACTGAGGTAGGTGTTCATTAATAGCGAGACTGTGGAGGCATGTTGCAAGAACAAACATGTTTTTAATATATTTTAAGATTTTAATTCTAATTACAGTTGTAAAACATTACAAATTTACTTGCTGTTACTCCCAGGGAAAAGACCATAAGCTTATTGCTATGCAGTGCAGTCTACAGTAACAATCAAGCTTATTCCTGTGCTGCCATGATTAGTGTCTCTGTGCTGTCTTGCAATCTAGCTTTGTCCAGCCTCAGCCACTAGTAGAATTTGGCTCCTGGCTCTGATGGTTCCCATCCTTACTGCTCTTCCTTCTCAGGTTTCTGATGCCTGAGCTATTCGCTGAGCACATGATCGGTTGTGGCCATCTTCCTGATATATATACATCTTATCTTGTTTAAAACTATTAAGCTTCAAACCTAATAAACTTTACCTATCGTTGTTTGACCTGTGACTTAGTGATTCTGTCCATGTAAACAATACTAAAAACTTCATTTTAAAACATCTCAATAATGTTTGGGTACTTAATATCAGCTTCTCAGCTTCAGTTTTATGTGAGATCACACTGTATGCCCAAAATGAAAAACCTAGCACAAACATCATTCTATTATATTGTAAGACAATTAAACTCAGTTTTTGCTCCAGCTAATTACAAAGTATTAACTGCTGACAAATATGAAAAGCTGTCCCTACTGCTGTGTGCTTTTGTGTGAACCTGCAGTTCAGAGAGGAAACATAACAAATTTGAGCAACAACAGGAGGCCTGTCAGTAATTGTGTGTTTATGTTTTATATGAAAGCTCAGTGTGATGCAAATGTGTGGGAATACATGCATTTGTGTAAATAGAACATGCTGTGTCAGACAGAAAATAACTTTTTATTGTGTGTGTGGATGTGTGTGCGTTACAATGGATATGTGAGGTCATGCCCAGCTTGAAGCCAACATGTTTTGAACCCACATGTCAAAAGCTTTCATACTGCACTACTGGATGGGGTGTGTCCTGCGTTGTTAGTACTACACTACAATACATAGACACATGCTAGGCAAATGCAAAGTATATTGGTGCGTTGTAAATAGCTGGGGTATTTACACTATATCTTGCTTTTTGGGTGCCTTTTTTCAAGAGTGACAGTGTAGAGACACAGAAAAGTGGAGGGAGAGAGAAAGACAGGCAGTACACCGGCCATATGGCATTTGTTCACCCGCTCATCCCAGTGAGCCAAACCGATGCCCTAGCTCGCTTTGCAAAAAGAATTGGAACTGCACTAATTGGGGGCAGACACAGAATTAAGGGAGGTTTAAGGGAGGGGGTACTGATCAAGCATAATTCTGGGTGACGTGAATAATACTGATTATCTGCATAGTCATAGTCAGGGTGCACATGCTGACCCCTATCTACCACCAAAAGCACCAACAATGGGCTGTGAGTATTAGAACTAGACCACGGAGCAGTGAGAGAAGTTGGCATGGACTGAAGAATCATATTTTCCTAATATAATGTCTTATATAATGACTTTTAAAGAAGTAAGTCAAATCAATCGATTGAAGCCCAGAGGCAGGTGAATCCCCACAGTCCTCGGGGTATCAGCACCCCGATCGAAGTTCATTGTTGTACCGACCCTCCTATAGTCTCCAGATTGGAACTCAGCCCAATCCAGCCAGTAGCAGTTCCCAGTCTAGAGCTTAGCCAGCCACACCCAATATTAGATTCTAGCTCAGGGCCCAAGCCGAGGACAAGCCCCTCAACCTGGGCCTGCTGAAAGTTGCCAGGGACTGGCAAATGCAAGTGAACTTGGATCAGAGGCAAATTTTTCCCACAGAGATTGTAACAACTACTCTGCGACCAGACCTCATCCTTTGGTCTAACTCTCAAAAACTCGCGTACATCATTGAGCTGACGGTACCATGGGAGGAAGCAATGGATGAAGCATTTGAGCGTAAGAAGCTGCGGTATGCCAACTTGGCAGCTGAGGCAGAGGACAGAGGCTGGAAGATCAAGGTGCGCCTGTGGAAGTGGGGTGCAGGGGCTTTGTTGTCAGTACAAGAGCAAAACTGCTTAGAGAGATTGGGATCAGAAGACAGGCGCAACAGCAGGCTATAAGAGAATTAGCTAACACTGCTGAGAGGTCACTGTGGCTAAAGAGGGCTGACATCACTTGGGCAGCTAAGGCAGTCTGCTAACCGCGAGACACACGCCCAGGATTGATCAACCCGTTGTGGGCCTGCCTCAGCAGGGGGCATCAAAAGGGTAAAACAAAACATTAGAAATTTTGCTGGTTGACTGATACAGTTGTCTCAGGGCCTCCTGGGGACTGTGCAGTTAACCTCATGGTAGTGAAACCAAAAGGAGGAATGAAAGAAAAGAAAAGGAAAATGTTCCGCTCTTCTTCCCTCTGCACTTCTTCCCTTTTCTGGGAGGTATTGGGGAGGTAGAGCATACAGCCCGATCGTGAAGGAAGGTGTGGAAAGCCAGATCAGGCACCCCCCTTCAACTTGTCCCAAATTTTAATATGACAATCTAGATCAGATCTCTAATCCCTAATCCTAACCAAGGAAGAAATAATGGCAGAATAATGGGTAAAAGACCGAAAGTTGAGGCACACAATGATGTGTGCCGCTGATAAAGTTTGTGGGCTGGGTTTCCTCATAACAGCCATCCCTCAAGATTTTCTCCATTTAAAGCAATGCATTATCAGGTATTGTAACATCTAGTCCTTTTACTGAAACGTATAGTCTGTAATTTACTATCTACATAGTTTAATCTGATGACATGAAAGTTCTGCATCTGGAAAGTGACTTTTTTCAGTCAATTTAGGACTTTAACTTGAAATCCAACTCCAGTCTTCCAATATTATTACATTGTTTGGTCAATCGACCTATCATCCTACTGGAAAGTCAAATACATAGCCCAATCTATGTTTTATTTTGCAGACAAGAAAAAGCAGGATATGTTAATTTAATTTACCTTCTGAGTATACTCAGAAGGTAAATTAACATGAAAAAACAGAGATAAACAATAAAAAAAATGTAAATGCAAATAAAGCAATGGCAAATAAGGAAAATCCAATTTTAAATGCAAATGACACAACTAAGCAAATACAAACACATATAAACAGAACATGAAAAAATGATCTTCCCATTTAAAAACATACACAAACACAAAATCTAGGTATCCCACCTGCTGTGTCAGAGAAATTATATCTTAGAAGAGGAGGCGTGCTCACTGGTGTGTGTTCATGTTCACTCAACATTCCACCTATCCATCTATCAACCCACGCTTTAATGCATTCCTTTAATGATCTGTGAAGACAAGGATTGTCAGGAGGAGGGGAAGAGAAAGGAAGGTTGATGTAGATGATAACCCTTATTAAGGGGCTCATTCCTTTAAAGTCCTGCAAAATAACCTCTTTTTTTTTTTTAAAGAAAAAAGAAAAAGAAAAAAAAAGAATAAAATTTAAAAATAAATTCAAACTCCACTTTCAGTATTAAAAGAAATCTCTTATACGGATTGATGTTTTTAGTAAACTCAATTTTAATCTTGTAAAATGTGTAAATTGGCTTGGTGTAGGCAGTGAAGAATAATGTCTTCAATTTGTCTCTAAATTCTCTATAAAATAAAACATTTTGGCAAAATGCAGTAGAATCAATTTTTTCCACAATGGAATTATTCTCTTGTGGTACCTCAAACTTAAAAAGCTGACAGATGAAAGAGTTAGATAGATCTAGGACACATACACAGAAAAGGGTAATTAACAGGTCATTACCAGGAATGCTGCATTTGTTAGGATGCCCGGGTCGTTGACCCAGGGTTTTTGAGTTTATTATATTATTTATAATTTCTAGTCTTTGGGTTTTTGTCTTATGGTTTGTCTCTGTGTAATCCTTACTTGCTGTCTCCCCTGTCCGCTATATCCCCGTGTCCAGTCAGTGTCTGTGTCTGCCCTGGTCCCACGTCTCTGTTCCCTCTGTTGTAGTGCCTGCATGTGAGTCTGTGTCTTTTGTTCAGTCTGTGTTATGTGTTTCCTGTTTTCTTTGAAAGTCCATGTCTCATGTTAATGTGTCTGGTTTTGCTTCCTTTGTCTCGTTAGGCCTGATTTGCCCCAGCTGTGTCTCCCTCCTGTTGCCCATTCCCTGATTGCTCCCTCTGTGTATTTAAGCCCTGTGTTTCAGTTTGTCAGTGTCGTGATCTACTCTTATCTACCCTCACTTATGCTGTGTGTTTTGTTTTTTCCCTGCCTGTGTTATTGTTTGTACTTTGGAGGTTTGTTACTTTGAGTTCAGCATTAAAGCTGTTTTGAGTTACTTTCTGTCTCCGGAGTCTGCACTTTGGGTCCTTTTCCTGCCTGCACACAGCCGTCACATAACAGCATTATAGAAAGGCAGGTTTAGTGACAAGGTTAATGTCATCATTAACAGTGTGCTGTTGATCTCTGTAGCTGTATACAGTGATACCACTTTTTATGACTTTGTATATCTTCTTTATTAATGTAATTTATTTAAAGATTTGATTCATAGATACATTAAACTTAATTTTAATGTTTGAGCGTGTGTGTGTGTTTGCGCACGCGCTTGCATGCATAAAATCGCACCACAGTACACATGCATACTCTTAAGCTGTCAAAACTCTTAAGTTTACAAGTCATTAGCCACGTGTCATCAGACAGTTTGGCTGAATAGGCCACTGACATAATTTACATTTCAATCCATCTTTATTTTGCATAAACACATGCTGAGTATCAGGACTGTTAAATAGTTGACAAATAACAGAGCTGTGGAATCAGTTTAGACAGCAGGGTAAATAAGGAATGCTGGATAAAATGATTTCTGCTGTGTTTGAGATTGTGCAGTGAATGTATTATTTTGTATTCTTGTTTGTTACTATCTCACTATTTACGTTTTCTTTTCATTTTTATGGTTTCTTTCCCACTTTCCTTTTTTGGTGTCTAACATATGTGCGTGGTACACTTTATTCTATATGCTGTCCAGTTACTAATGTTGTAAGATCCTGCTGTTGTTGCAGATTTAGTTGTAGTGAAGACATCAAACCTTACAGACTACAAAATTGTAATCTAAAAAAAAAAATTCTAACAGTTTGTGTGTTTTTGTTTGTTTTTATATTAAACCCAATTAATGCATTTGAGTACTCAGTTTTTGTTTTGTTGTAACAATAATGTTATTTAGTTACTTTTCAGATAAGAAGATTTATACTCTAATCCTTACTTTGTACTACGGTGATTGTTAAAAACTGTCTGTCTGCTACTAAGGAGCTGCGCTTTATATTCGGAAGAAGCACATGCAAGCAATATCCAAATCTATAGCACTTATGGCCTGCTGAGGAGGGGATAGATGCTATGGCTCACTTTTAGCCGCACTAAAGCTTTCACTCCAGAGAAAATGAACAAGATTGGATAAGATCCAAAATCAGCCTGCTATGCAATGCAGTTAAATTGGTACATGCAGAGGTAAATGCACAGTCAAATACTGTCACTTGGTACGGAGTTGAGAGGACCAAATGCATGATGCAGAAACATTGGAATCAAATCAAAAGGATAATTTGTTCCAAAATAAAACAAAGAACCAAACAAGAAGAACCCACAATGAAATCAGGGCCACACATCAGGGAACATCAACAGATAGCTTGAGACATGGGAGACAAAACTATAAAAGCTTTTAGAACTGACTACAGAAGACAAGTAGGTGTGGAACAAAATGTGGATTTAATTAATTAAGAACAGGTGAAAATAATTGGGTAATCTGGGGAATGCAGACAGGAAGTACAACAAACACAGTGGATGAAAGAAACTAACCTTGAAATTAAAACATGAAAAAAACCCACAAAAACAAGATGTCGCGTTAACATGAAAAAAGCAGACAGGGAAATGTGCTAAAAGACACAGGTGCCAGAAGGAGGAATCAGTATGAAAATACTGCAGGACAAATGAACTCACAACAAGACTGAAGGCCAATAAAACACAAATTGCATGAAGCGCAAAGTAACGTGTTGGATGCAATGGTGTAAAACAAGCCGCCACTGGAGCAGTGGAGATGTGATCTCTGGCTTGACAAATCACGCATTTCAGTCTGGCAATCTGATGGAAGGGTTAGAGGGGGTCTGGGGGAAGGGTTTGAGTTTGGCAGTTGCCAGTAGAATGGTACTATGGTATTTGTCTGATTACATTGTGACAAGTGCAGAGTTTGGTGGAGGGGGGGTTATTGTAAGGGAGTGTTTTTCAGGAGTTGGACTCACTCTCTTAGTTTCAGTGAAAGGAACTCTTAATGTTTTGCATAAAAGACATGCAATGAATGCATCACTTGTATGAAAAAACACTTCAAAAAAGCTTATTTTGCCCTTTCTGCTTCATTAGTACAAACACCTGTCCAGATTAAAATACAATTTTTACTTCATCATATTTGCATATTCTCCATTATGCATAACCTTGTAATTCTAATGAAAAGACACAATCTGTCACTGACAGTCAGCAAATATAAAGTATGAATCATGCATCTGAATCCTGTTCAAATTATAACGGGGGGGGGGGGCTGACTTAACGTAATGGAAGTGTTTTACACATTGTGGGTAAATGCAAAACTGATTCCTCACATTATCACACATTAGTCCTGCTCCTTCCTTGAAAAATTTCCATAACCTCATCTCTGCATCTAAAAATTTCTCTCCAGCTTTCCACTTCCCTTTGATTTTTCATTCTGTATCCCCATATCAAATGTTCTTTCTTCTTGTCCTTCTTTTCCTCTAAACCACCTTGTTGACTGCATTTCCTCCTGTTCACCTTCTTCCTGTTTTCAGCACATTCTTCTCTCTGCTCTTTTTTTTTTTCTTCCCCACAATTTCACAATCCTCCAATATGAATGAGTAACCTGGATTCAGTTCTCATCCTCAGGCTACTCTCTGGGATGGTATTTATTTGTCAAAACTGGAGCACACACATAAATACAGCAGCTGAGTATGCACACCGCAGCTTTTGATTTTGCAGTTCCAACACAATATCATGCACAGAGAGGTGCCCCGAATGCAGAAAAAAATATTCCTTTTCCTCATTTTTTTGTGCACTATTATTGTGGAAAATAACTTAGACAGTAAGCACTCGAGTGAACCACTAGCCCTGCAAACGAGGGGACTGAAATAGAAGTTTAAAAGGTTACAGAACCAGTGGAACCAAACACGTAACTTCTGGCAGGTTGATTTAGGGCTGAATTAGTATACATCGGCTACTTGCTGATGAGGCAAAATAGTGTGGATTGTATTACATTTGAGATATGAAATTTTATCGTCCTTACAGCATTGCATTGTGACACACTTTAGCAATATGTCTTGTTTTACCACTCAGAGCGAGGAATACTTAAAATCAGTTGTCTTTAAAGATTACATTTCAAGTAAAGAAAAACAGGGACACAACAACATATGTGAAATGGATCGATTAGGTCCCAATAGTTTTACAATATGTTGTTGCTGCTATTTAAGAAAAGGTGATCTAGTAAGTAAGATCCAGTTTTCGCAGTCATTGTCTAATCTAGAGAAGATTTGAGATAGCTCTTTGGCCGTTACCTTTTCAAAGTAGATGGAATGTCTTCTAACCCCTGTGATTTGGTCTACCTAAACAATCTATACAAAAGCTATACAGCTACTGTACACCAAGCCGTACGATTACAACCATTATCAGGTCAAGGAAATTCAAAAGCACCATCCACCTAAACAGTGTTGTAGACTAGCAGGATTCTCCCCCAGCAGGAAAATACACTTGGCACAATGGAGCATTGTTTAGGAAGTTATCAAGGAACACGGCATAGAGCCCAAGCCATTGATCTGGCCTCTACACTTTTCAGATTCCAACCCAAACAATCAACTGAGGAACCATCTCAAAACCCACAGAAACCACTCTAAAACATGGCATTCCCAGTGGTCTCATGGATGATCTGATATCGTCGTGTTGGTGTTGTTCCCAGATCATCATGAAAATGTTGTTCCAGGTTCAACATTGCAAGTGACCAATCACATTGTTGTGACGTTATTCTTTTTGCGTGCCACGCCATTCGTGCATTTATGAAATTCCAATGTTGCAAGGACAATATTAATTCTGCTTACCGTTTATTAAAGGGTTAGGGTCAGGATTAAGGTCTGTTGATCGGCGGACAGAGGCGGTTTCTCGCAGCTTAAGTACAGTTTTTTGTTTTACAGGTAACAGCTGATTTGAATCAAGACACAAAGCATGTCATGTTAGTGCAGTTATATGTTATAAAAAAAATTTTTATAGCATATATTTAGAATGCCTTTTAGGATTTGTATCGTCTTCAAGCGGTTTCAGTGTTCAAGAACCATGACACAAACCTGGATAAGCAGTGAAAAATGCATGGGTAGTATCTTCAAGTCTTTATGGTAACGACTTTTACCAAAGACCTTACAAAATGTGCAGGATGGAAGTTCGACCAAACAAACAAATACTATTTGTCTTCTTAAGGATTCCTCAAGACATGTATGAATGAAAAAAAGAAATAAAGGACAAGCATGGAAGACAGCAAGAGGAGAAAAATTGAGAGCATTCCTTTACGACATTTTTCTTTTGCCAGCCCACAGTGAAGACAAATGGAGAAAGAAACTGAAACGAATCATTCTCCCTGCAAGAACCTGCAGCAAAGTGTATTGGAGAGAGCAAGCAACAGAAAGAATGATTCAGAGAGAGACTATTATTCATGTTTTTATCCATACACTCTCAAAGGGAGGAATTGAAAACCAGGAGGGGGGAACGTTGATAGGAAGATGCAATTCCTCCTACTCTCATTATCTTGGCAGGACCATTAGGGCAGTTAAAAAAAAAAGCTGACAAGTCATAGTTTAAATCCTTTGAACAACCAGTGTGTAAGTGTACAAGTGTACAAAAACTGAACACCTAACATGTTAGTGCTGGGTGTGTTGTTAATCAGTTTTGGATAAACATGGCACTATGATCTGTTCATGGTTTAGGTACAGGATATATATTTAGTTTTTACAGCCATAACTGAATGCTGACCTCAAATGTCTCAAATCAACAAACTGACCTTTAATTTCAAACTGTAGAGTGTTCTAGACCAGTGGTTCTCAAACTGTGGTTGGTGGGCTCCCTCTAGTGGTACGTGGGAAGTCTCCAAAAAATTTTTAAGATAAACTATTCCATGTTCTGATTGAGGGATTTTTGAAAAATTTAAACGTACCGCTCTGTTATCACTTCCAACATAAATGACGACAGGAAACTAAACAGTAGTGACGTTTGTAGGGTTACAGAAGTTGGGCTAGCTGGTACATAATGATGTGCTAGCTGTAGCTAACTACACAGCTAAGGTTAACATAATATAAACACAATAGCACAGTGAAGCTGTAGGATGAAAGCTCAGTTTTTAAAACATCGTAAGGTTTTAAAAACTGAGATTTAAAATAAACAGTTGTAATACAAACCAAGGCCAACAGTGATCACTGCCTTTTTTAGGGGCTTGTTCATGTTAAATAGAACAAGATACAAAGCATTAAAACATATTAAAAACACAACAGCCTTGATAAACGCAGAGTAGTTTTGACCCAGAAGCAGGATTCATACGTCATCACTTAAAGACCGGATATCCCACCTGCTGTGAATGTTTTAATGCAGTACAGTTGTTATTATTATTATCACTTGCCACATCTTGTTTATGACAGTTGACTAGACTATTGTAATGTTATTACTTTCTAAACATTACTTTACTAAAATGTTTATTTTATATGCAGGTTGAAGTCTGTTTAAGTTCATTTTCAGCATGAAAGTAGGATATAGCCTATATCAAATATTCATAGTCCAGGCAGCCACTGCTGTTTAAGTAGAAAGGCTTTAAGAAAATTTTCATGCACTAAAGAGGGTGTAAATTAAGCGGCATTTACAGAGTAAGGGGAGGTGGAACAGATAAAAATACATGAGCAGAGGAGGAAGAAATGAATTAAATAATACTATATACAGAGGGCAAAACAGGAAGCCAGAAGGAGAGTAGGGATTCAGCAAAAAAGAAGAGCTGTAGATGAGAAGACAAGATGAGATAATGTGTAAGACACATATTTTTTAGTGATATTTTCTTTAAAATAAAGTGCTCAGAGACTTAGTTGAACAAAATAAATGTTTTGATTTAAAAAGAATCAGAATATGAGAGAGAAGTGAGAATAGCAGAAAGAAGAGTTAAAAGCAAGAGGCAGGGAAGCAGGTTGTCGTTAAGCTCTACTTTGACAGTTCTATTATGAAGAAAGATGAGCAGTAGAAAAGTGGAATTTGAGCAAATCACTCTTTTCTTTTCCTATCCACTTCTCTCTCACACTTTTCTCCATCTCCTCTTCCTTCTCTTTCTTTATTTCTCTCTTCTACTAAGCTCTCTTTTCTTAGTCTTTTTCACCATCTCTATTGCTCCCATGTGCTGATCTCCTAAACGAAAAAGTTCTATGTTCTTCACCTTATGCGTGACTACATTTTATCTTTCAATTACCAGTAATCCTTCTCGTCACTCACCCTTTCTATTTTTGTTTGTTTGTTTGTTTGTTTCTCCAGTCAGTATTGAAATATGAGAAGTTAAGTGACACTTTTCCAAAGAATCAAGAAGATACTGCAAACAAATCCATCGCCTGTTGTACTGATTGGAAGTGCCAGTCTGTGTAGTGTATACGTGATTCCCCTCAATAAAACCTCCTAAGAAATCTGCAGTGTTCTACCTCTTGCTTATTTGCTTTTGTAATTTTAAACACCAACTTCTCTCCCCTCTTTGAGTCATTTACTCGTTTGTTTTCAATCAGTTTTAAAGTTTCAATCTCCTTGTGTTTCAGTGACTCTTAAGCTGCTTTTTGGGGGGATAATTTCTCTGTTCAAATCCAGTTCTTCAGTGTTTCGCACTGTTCTTTGATCTTGTACTTGATAAGACTAAGTACTTGTACTTGACCAAGCTATTTTATAACTCATGGCTTACTTCATAGTTTAACTGTTAACCTGTTTTACATTGAATGGATAATGATCTACCACATAAACATTATGCATGTGGATTTATTTTTTCTCTTTTTGTACTGCTTTTGGAAATATGATAAGCAACCATTAAAAAATAACTTCAGACTCCACACTAGACCATTATTTAGAGTTATTCTAAAAATATAATCATTGGGATGTTTATTCCTGCAGTTTTACAAAATAAACTTTGAAAGCATACAATCAAAGCAAAGCCAAACAGGGGCAACACTGTTTTCCATTCAGTGGACAGATTTATTATTTATTTCTCTCAGGTAAACCCCAAATTCATGTGGTGCTACTATAAGTGGTGAAGCAATTTTCAAGACCATTTATTAGACTAAAAATGTAAAAGTGTGTTGATACAACTTTTAAATGCCTAACCTTTTTGTTTTTAGCAGTAAAGCCAGATAACTAATATTATTCAGTGACTGGGAAGTTTAAAGTGAGTTTTATCTTTGGTTATGTATAATTTCTGATATTTTCTGCATCTTGATATTGACTCAAAATACTGATGAAAATATCATCAATAATATTAAGAATGATGAATGATTTGTAAAGTCCATAAGCAGCTTGACGGTAAAAATACAATAAGACCTTAGAGACCTTCAGACGCGTTTATGCTGAGTAAAATTTCCATACTGCCATAGCTGATGCGTGAAAGCACCATTTTGTGTAATGGGGAGACACAGGTGGCATCTGACAAACCTGTACTGTGCTATGCCCTGGGATGAGAGCACATTGTGTGGTCAGTAAACCTTTGGGTGCTTACACATAGCAATCCACTTTAATAAACGTCCTTCTGTTTTCTCTCACCATGCTTTCCTCTTTTCCTTTGTCTTTCAAAGTCTTTTGTTCTCTGTATCCATATCACTTTATATTTTTTAATTCTGCCATACCTTCTCCATTTTTTGCAAATGAACTATCCATTTCCTTACCTCTCACCAAAGGCATCTTGTTTCTCCAGGTAGTATCTTTTATCTTCAACTGTCTGCATCTTTCTTAGATTAAACTGACTTATAGACAGACTTTTTTCTTGTAGTGTACCACACAACAAACATACTGTTATAATCCGAGTGAGTGTCTGGTATGTTTCTGTCTCGAGTTCAGTCGCTCACTATGCTCCTTCCCCAACAATGTCACCAAAATCTTCTACTTGGTAGGACTGCTGAGGGAGAAAGCGCATGCATGGGCTGAAGCATATTTGTGTTTTCATCCTATCACTCTGCCGTCATTCACTGGGCTCACACCGCCAAGTTCAGCTTGTCCTAGGTCACAGTTTCCTTCCACATATAGCTTTGCAAAAACTGCATAAAAAGCACTTGCAGCAACAAAAACACAATATTCCAGAAACATGCTTTGCCGATCAGATCAGCTGTTTGTAACACTTCCTACATCCATCAGCACGAACTATCGCATGTCCGCCATGACCTGCCCGAAACCGGAAGTGACGTCATTTTGCGGAAATTTTTACCATCAGGGCCTTATGAGCCTATCTGGTCGTTAAGTGATGACGTGACGAATCCTACTTCCGGGCCTAAAGTAGTCTGCGTTTAATATGGCTTTTGTGTTGTTAACATGTTTAATGTTTTGTATTTTCTTCTATTTAATCTCAAAAATCACTGTTGACCTCCCTCGGCTTTTATTACCGCTGATCATTTATTTAAGCTCAGTTTTTAAAACCTTAGGATGTAACTACAGCCCATCCCATGCAGCAGTATATGAATGACTAACCTCGTATTGTGGATGGATTATCTCAGTTGTTCTCCTGGCTGAAGTTTGGTCCTTTTACAGCATCCTGCCATGCGATTACATTTGTTCCTGACCACCGAGAACACTCACGTTAACTTTTATCAAGTGGAAAAAAAGTTAGCGTGTTTACATTATGCTGAATGTTAAACTCAATTGTTACACCTGGTAGAGCAGAACGCTGATCATTTTATTAAGGATGAAAGACTTTAGACAGTTTTTCAACTCTCAGTAATGCCATAGTGATCGTTTGATGTATGGACCTGCAGCGGAGTTTAGGCCCAGACACGGCTAGTGACACATGTTAAAAAAACAAAAACGATTTTTTGAAGTTTATGTAATTACTATGCACTTAATGCAGACATATTATTAAAATTTGGGTTATAATGGTTGTATTGATGTATACCAACTTGAAATGCTCCCAAAAATGGCACTACAACATGTAAAAATATAATATAAGCTCTGGCGGACTTGGTTCTATGGTAGGTCTTAAAGGGTTAAGGAACAAAATTGATGGAATAATGAATGCAAAAAATTGAAGTTAGATTTCCATGCACAATAAAAGGCTAATACCTGGAAAGTATCTAATTAGCAATTGAATCATGTTTCATCATGCCAGTTATCTCAAACACGCTGCCGATAAAATCAAAGCATACGTGGATAGAAAAATACACAATGAAACGCTATCAGTCATGGATTGGTCTACCCAGAGTTCAGACCTTAACATTATTGAGGTACTCTGGAAAAGAAAGCCGACATTTAAAGAAAAACTTTGGAATATCTTCAAGACATCTAGAGAAGTATTACTGCAGACTTCTTAAAGAACTCAAAAGAAAACTTGCCTAAGAGTTTTCAGGTTATGTTGAAGAAGGACAAGTTATTTTGTTGTATCATAACTTTTACAACATCTAGAAGAAGACGCAAACTCACCCTCACATGGGAGGAAATTGGTTTGGATTTTGAGGAGCAACCCAGGACCTACCAAGACTAAAGGAAACTGCTGAAACAGCAGTGTCACTGTCAACAGTGAAGGGAGTTTCACATTACCATGGACTAAAGAAGTTTCTGACACTTTCAAACTGAGACTAGCCACAATGACAAAAGGCATCTTTGGAAGAGTAAAGGTGAGGCTTTCAAACCTAAGAGCACTGTACCAACTGTCAAGCGCTGTGGTAGTAGTAGCATCATGCTGTGAGGCTGGTCAGTGATACCAGTACGTTCCACAATGAGGATGGAATGATGTATTTAGAGTTCAAATTAAAAGTCATAAATTACCTTAACATTCATGGCCGTGATGAGTGTATGTCAAGTTCTGACCACAATTTAATTTCCCATTTACCTACCAAAAGATAAAGAAATAAGGGTTGGTTCAAGAATTTTGCACAAGATGTATATTGGTCTTTTGCAACCTTAATAGGAGCTACGAGAAGTAACTTAAAGTTCAATCTGTCTCACTCCTGCTAGTTAGTTATGGGAACCCTCTTGTGTATAATTTATGTGTAATGCAAAAGTATCTGTAAGGAAGTTCACTGCCTGAAGTAGATTGCCTAAAATTCTATGAAATATAGAGTTAACTGAAGAGGGCAAGGACAAACTATAGCACCACCCCAAAAGTTAGCACAATAGTTTTACATCACTAAATGGATATTCTAATTCATTTTAGTGTGCGACATCACTAAATGGTGTACATTCAGATCATATAAGAATAAAAGAAATACCTTTAATATACCTATTAATATAATTTTAAGGTGCAAGGTAAGCACTCCATAAATGTACGAAGATAACTGATGGGATGTGGAGGGTGTATAATAAAGGCCAACTTAGATAATTACAAGGTAGGAATCCAAACTATTGCAGCTTTTTACTGCAGGTGTCTTTGTGAAGGCTCTGGGGTGTGCATATCTGTGTGTGTGTGTGTGTGTGTGTGTGTGTGTGTGTGTGTGTGTGTGTGTGTGTGCATTCAGACAAATCTGACATTCTTGTCTCCTGCTAAATGAAGGTTGAAAATGAATGAATGTTGTTGATCTTGAAATACTGCCATGATTGATGATGATCTTTACTCTTTTTATGTATGCACTCTTTTTATGTTGTAGATTTAAGAGTTAAGTTTGGGGCTAAGTGAAGATACATAGCAAATCATAAAGCACATCTAAAGAATATTACCCTGCTTATCTTCAGTAGTAGCATCACAACACAGTCTCTGAAACATTTTATAAACTCCCCAACCTCTGAGTGTGCCCTTGTTCTATAGTAATGCAGAGAGGAACTCAATAATTTCAGGAACTGATTAGAGAAAGATTTGCGTAATTAATTTGTCCCATTGAACAACATGTGAAAATGGCTGCAGTCCTTACTCCAATCCACTATTTAATTAAAAGCCCTCAGCGTCATTCATCTGACACAATAGTATTGCATTTGTGTGGAAAGCGAGCGTATTTGATGAAATAGCAGAGGAAGGGAGGTAGAAAACACTCATCCTCAAATTAGACTTTGCATCATTAGCCTTTGAGGATTAACTCTTTTGCCATGCCCCCCCCACCACCACCACCACCACCAGATCATTTAAATATTTATTACCTTGTAAATACCTCTATAACATCCAACTGCAGATAGGAAAGAAAAGGCATTGATTGGTTTGGTGAGAAATGAGTATGAACAAAGCTCTAGAGGCAACGTGATTATATGTACAAATTTAATCATGAAATTGCACTGGGGATGAATCAGCTAATGCAAGAAACTGAATCTAAACATTCCATAGCAGTTCCTAGAAGCCAAACACATCAGTGACTTCAGACAAAACATGCAAAGACTAAATATGACAGAAGGGTTAAGAAGATAAGATAACACAAGCTAATATCAGATAAGCCAGTGATAGACTTTTTGCATTGTTAAGTATGTGTGTAATCTGTTTGGGTGTGAGTAAAGTAAATTTCTTCATGAAAAGGTGAATGCGCGGTGAAAACTCTCCTCGTTGTGTCTGTTTCTTTCACCTAGCTGAGATCCAAATACAATGTAAGCCAGACATCCAAATATCATGATCACACATCAAAATGATAATCAAAATTCTATGTGCATTTACAGATAAGCTACCTGGAAGTAGTATATATTATATTTGTCTTTGTTTGATATCAGTCAGAATGTGGATGACCAGAAAACAGAATAAGAACCCAGCCTTCTTAGGAGTAATGTCACATATTCCAGTGTAAACAAATCAATGCATAAAAAAATAGAAGCTTCTGTTTACACATTCATTTATATTCAGCACTGAAAATGATTTCCCAAGTTCATAGGCAATCACAAAATATGTTGTTGTTTTTTTTCTTCTCAGCACAGAGACAAAGTTAAACATTAGTTCAGGCCAATTCAAGATCAGTTCGCAATCCTCAGAGATTAGGTGATCTAAATGCTAGGAAGCATGAGATGATGACTCAGCTGATGCACATCCAACTGATAAATCTCATATAGGGCACATTTTTAGCCTACCAACATTTGCTGTGCATCCACAAGATGCTTTACAACTAACCTTTAACCCAGTACCTCCTTTCATTCATGTCCTTGCTATTTCTCTCATAGCTTCAGTCTTTACATATGCACAGAGAAGGGTGCTCACTTCAATAACAAAGCCAGGGTTTTTAAGTATATTAAAGTAAAAAGGACACAAAAAGTGCCATCTATGTGTGTTAAAGCACTAAGAGCTACTTGAAGACTTCTTCTTCTTCTAATGAAGACAGGTGGTATATTTCAAAGGTAATCAGGACGTCCACTGTGGGTGAAATGCAGCAAGAAGTTTACCTGGTGAGCAGCTACAGAAACACAACATTTGTAAGTTAAAACATACCAGTATAAGAGTGGCATCTTTATGCTCACTATTATAATTCTAATTATTATTAAGGGTGGAGTGCCCACTCAGGGTCAGGGACAAGTTGTTGCCCCAAGTGGGTGAGTTTAAGTATCTCGGGGTCTTGTTCACAAGTGACAGGAGAAGGGTGCCGGAGATCGACAGACGGATTGGTGCTGTGGCTGCAGTGATACGGACGCTGTACCGGTCTGCCGTGGTGAAGAGAGAGCTGAGTGTAAAAGCGAAGCTCTCAATTTACCCATCGATCTATGTCCCTACCCTCACCTATGGTCATGAGCTGTGGATAATGACTGAAAGAACAAGATCGCGGATACAAGCAGCAGAAATGAGCTTCCTAAAAAGGGTGGATGGCCTCTCTCTTAGAGATAGGGTGGGAAGTTCAGCTATCCGGGAGGGGCTCAGAGTAGAGCTGCTGCTCCTCCACATCGAAAGGAGTCAGTTGGATATTTAGTGATGAGTCAAACAAAATCCCATCCTAGATATAAATGTTGGGGACCCTTAAGTTACATATGTATACATTCATTTAACTTCACACATTCATAACACCACATTTCCTGGGTGATGATGAAATGAACATAATATATAGGAAAAGCAAAAATAACTTGGATTTATAATATTTTTTTTTAATACAGAGGCACGGTGGTTAGCACTGTTTCCTAACTGGAAACTCTAAATTGCCCAAATGTGGGAGTGAATGTGAGTGCTGATGGCTGTCTGTGTCTATGGCTGTACCCTGCCTCTAAGACAGCTGGGATAGGCTCCACGAATGAATGGATGGATGGATGCTAATAACAATAAAGTATGTGTGATGGTGCCATGTAACTTTCCTTCAGATTGGCCCACACAATCATTATAGTAAAATGAAATATGTAACTGGGGTGCTATTATTTACATTACGCACACAACCTGGCACATGACTGTCCAGAAGAGAAAACTTTTGGTGAGACAAACTCTAGGTTTTATGCTCTGTAATGTCAGGATGTAATGTCCTGTTATTTAGTTAACAGAATAATTAATTCTCAAAGATCATTTCTGAGTCCAAAACCATAATGAATGAAACGTTCAGTGCAAATGACCCAATCCATCTTTTGCCTTAAGTGTGTTTAGAAATGTGGAAAAATCATCAAAATGATTTAAATATTTAACAAAGCAATTAATTGTAGAGTACAGTATACATTTGAAGGCAATGGTAATAGACAAATACAGCCAAAAAAAACCCTCATGTGTATCTGACATCGACCAGTTAGCTGGGTGCCTAATTCTTCTTTTATTACTCTTCCAACTTTCCTTTCCTGCACCTCTTTTCCCTTTCCCCCTGCTAACCCTCGCATTGAATCCTATTTTGCTCCTCTTTGTTTCCTTGCCTATCTAATCCATCCTACTTTCCACTAACTCCACTCTCTGCACAAGACATCTTAGAAAAAAATATCTGCTTATTTCTCAGAAGGCCTTGAAAGTTTCAGTGCACAAGATTAAAGAAAATGATCCCATGAAAATCTAACAAACAATCTGTGTGTGTGTGTGTGTGTGTGTGTGTGTGTGTGTGTGTGTGTGTGTGTGTGTATACTTCTGAGAGTGATTGCTTACTATTCAGATATGTAAGTATATAGACTTGGCCTAGACAGTAGGCAGTTTTTATGCTCAGACACATCTCTAGATGTGCAGACACTCACAAATGCACAGACTGTATCAAAGGATCAATGGCCAAGGCTACTGTATGTATAATATATAAAACATCAGTTAACAAAGGACAGTTTCAGGCAACCCAACAGAATATAGAAGAGAGTTGGTCTGCAGTCATGGAGATCATGATCATTACCTTGTGACAAGATATAGAGATTATTACACCTGTCTTTCATGTGGTGTCCATGTTCATATCTGTTCATGTATTTAAGCTACATTTAATAATAGAAACATATTTTGGTTTGTTGTCTGTTTTTACTCTTTTGCTAAAGAGGCAATGGATTGTAGGACAAAAATGCCAAAAATTGTATCACAATGTCTATTTAGTTGTTTTTCTAGTGTATTAGATTATATTCCAGTTTACACTTTCTGAACCTTTCATCCAGGTTTGGTGACCCTTTGTTTTTTATCCGTCCTTCAGTATTACTCTTGTCCTAAAGCCTTTTAAAGTTTATTGTAGGTCTAATTTTTACCAAAATATTCAACATACTGAATATCAACTCTGCACTCATAGATTGTTGCTTCTCCACTGTTCATGCATGAAAAGAAGCCTGCATTTAATGGTCTCGTAATGCCATCTAGTGGAGACTTAGTCACACAGGATGCCAAACAGAAACAACACTGATAACACCAGAGAATAACTAGATTCACATGATAAAATAGCCATAATTTATTTCCCCTCAACTTTCTTTCAGCAATCAGTTTTGAAATCTTCATGGCTAATGAAGATGGCAAATTAGAGCTGGGCGATATGAGATTTTTTCATATCACGATATGTTTTTTTCATTTCAGGCGATAACGATATCTATCACGATATAAGCCAAATAACTATATTTGTAAGATTTAAATGTGCCGTTGCTCACAAGTAAAATGTGAAATAATCAGCAGCTTGTTTTTATTTAAATATTTATTTCCCATAATAAGTTCAACAGGGTAGATGTACTTAAGGAACATGAGACTTTTTCAGATAAATAAAGGCAAATATTGCAAACTACACAAAAGGCAGCCACTAAAGCGTTTAAGTTTCAAAATAGAACAAACGAAACAGACTAAATTGTCAATTCCACTTAGAAACAAAATATTAATTCTAAAAATAAATCTTAGTTTGTTTTACAGAAGAACAGACAAAACTGACTAACTTTTGTCAATATCAAATAAACTGAGAACTAAAAGGAAATTCTCAATCTCTCCTTGTTGTATAGCTGAGCTTTTCAAACAGTTTTAACAGTTACTTTAGTCTGACAAAAGCCGAATGACGAATTAGCGCTTCCAGTCAGAGACTGAGGCTACGTCCACACGTACACGGGTATTTTTGAAAACGGAGATTTTCCGTTTTCGTTTTAAAAAATAATCCCGTCCACACATAAAGGCAGAAATGAAGGAAAACGCTGCTATGAACATGCCAAAGCAGCAGGTGGAGCTAGATTCCTAACCGTGCAGAAATGTTGGCCAATCAGAAGTCTAGAAGCCTCGGTGGGAAAAAGTAAACAAAGCTGGGGCATAGAAGCAGAACCGAGTCGTATGTGTGGAGGGACAGTAACTGTGTGTATATGTAAGCATTTAAACACTGCAGAGAGTAGAATTAACAGTAACAGTATTGTAGAAATTCATTTCACCGAAACAATAACGTGGCGCACAGTGTGACGCATGCACCAGTTTATTGTATTTCCAGACTTGCTTTCGGCACAATTTACAGTACGCGCTACTCTGTTTTTTGTCAGACTTGAAATAGCTGAAATACCTTCACACTACGGAACTTCTATGGCTCTTCCGTTCGACAATCTCTCCGGCATTGGAACCATCGTCTGTTTTCTCTTCGGTCACGCTCGGTTGATTTTTCTAGTCGGCACACTCATTTCCTCCATTACGCGCTGGCTCCATTACCCGCTGGCTGCTTCCCAAACAAACACACGTGCGGCTTGGCACTTGTGCTGTACGTAACAAGTCACGCGACGTGACGCTGCGGCTGTGATTGGTTCGGCTCTGCGCTACTTAATTTGGATTGGCTGACCTTTTTTTTTTTTTTTTTTTTTTTTGAGGACAAGAGCGGCGAGGTCTATCGCGATAGCTTAATTTCTCTATCGAGTAAAAGTTATATCGCGATACATATCGTTATCGTTCTATCGCCCAGCTCTATGGCAAATATTAAAAAAAAACAACATGTACATCTGAAAACAAAATTCAACTTTGATTAATTAGAAACACATTTTATTCAAAGAACCTAAACTTTATGCACACATCCACAACCTATATCAATAATTTATTTGTTTGTTTCTTTCATGACAGAGTTTAAAGTTGCATTTTTGGCTGTAATCTTAGGAAACTTGCACTAGGAAGATCACCATTCACCACTGACATTTAATCTATATTTAATTTAGGCTTGCCCTTGCTTAGAGATTTCTTGAAGTCCACTGCTGCATATGTTGAAATCCTCCTTAGTTGTACTTCAAAAAATAATAATCTACTGTCACTAATTTTAAGTTTTATTGAAAATAACATGACTGTAATTTTTTTAAAACTATGTTATGCCAAGGCAAAGTCTCAAGGCTGGACTCAAATGCTGGACACACATTAAAAGTTCAACAGGTTTACTGTAGGAAATGAAGGAAAACATGTTGATTAAACGGGTGTGGAGTGTTTGGGAATGAGGGGCAGGATGGGAAATCTACAGATCTTTTTCTCTACTAGACTAGAAGCATCTGTGCAGAGGGGGAAAAGGTGGGTCCAAGTTCTAATACTGATCCAAACAACAAGGCAAAACCACAGAGCAAGACAAGGCTAACCACACTATCACAGTTCAGTTGTCTGGCATTATATGAGATATTTCTTCAGTGTTAAACAGCAGACAGGAAATGCCAATTGCACATAGATGAGTTAACTGCTAACAGCTTCCAAGTGTGTAAGTCAGGAGGGCGGGGCCTCCTTCAGGAAATCCACATGTGAAACAGGCAAGCAGAGTTAATCCACTCACACTGACAGAGAGAAAACCAAGGAAGACAAATGGATAGAAAACAGTAGGTTGGTACAGGAGGACAAGAGGAACATTAGAGTCAAAAGGGAGAATAATTGAGGGATGCTCACTGGCTAGTGATTGACAAATTATTGAGGTCACCTGATACAAGACGTGAGAGGAGGTTGAGGCAGCTGGGAAGGGGTCTGGATTGCACGTGGCAGACAGTTGTTGTCGTAGGCCATGCCCTCTGTTCAAAGTTGGTTGTTCACAGTGGGCATAGATGGTCTCGTTTACTCCTTTTTCAAACAATCAGTCTCTTCGGTTCAAAATGGGAAGGTTGGCATCATCGAAAGAATGACCTTTATCCTTTAGGTGGAGATGCGCCATGCATTTAGAAACTTAGTATGCCTCAAACCGATACCATGACTTCATCAGGCAACCTTAATAATGTGCAAAACTGTGCAATGCTTTAACAATGAAATTGTGTTTTTATATGAGGGAAATATACATAAGAGACCACTATACATTAGATCCCTGATGTAATTCTGTCCCCACCTTGAACCCATTGCACCTTTTCTTGAACATTATATTACTTGGATTATATTACATTATAAAAATAATAAGATGCATTACTCATTTCTACAGTAAGAGGTATATTTACACACATACAATATCCAATAAATGATGTTGTCTGCAATGCACCAGAGACAGATGATACGCACCATAAACACTGCAATAGTCCATCAACAAATTCAAAACACTGAATAGAATTATATCAACAGAAATGCTAGGAATTTGTTTTTAGATTAACAACGAACAGCCTTTAAATTAAGCACCACATAAAGTGTTTTAAATCAAATTATAATATTTTTGTTTAAACTGGCTGTTGCCAACAGGATTTATGAATGGTTTTCGATTAAAATAAAGACATAATATCTTCAGCAAACATGATATTTAGGAAACGTGTTCATTGAGTGGGATAGTAGCCAGGTGGATTCTCTGCAACAACACAATGTGAATATCTTGATCCAGTGAGGAAATACTGCCCCACAAACATGAAAAAGTACATTGAAGTGGGTGGGCTACAGGAGCAGAGGAATACATCAGTTTCCACTCTGTCTGTGAAGGTTCTCAGTCATCCAGGTCATCGTAGTCAAAGGAGCTTGCAAAGAAAAGCGTCTGGACTTCTTTAAGTTGCTTGAAGACGTTTCACGCCCAGTTTCCCACCTTGGCTCAGGCGATTAGAGGATCATCAGGGGGTCCTTTTGTCCCTCTGTGGGGGGTCACTCCCACTAGGTTTATATCTGGGACTCTCCACCATTTGACCTTAGAACTGAAGAAGCTTCTCGGATGAGAGGTGAAACGTCTTCAAGCAACTTAAAGAAGTCCAGACGCTTTTCTTTGCAAGCTCCTTTGATCAGTTTCCACTCCTGTCAGCAAAGAACAGAAACAATTTGAACTGGTTCATCCAAAACTGGAGTAAGATTAGAAATCATTACCTGGTCTAATAAGTCTGGGTTTGAACTGTGAAATTTGAAACATAAGGTCCAATTTTGGTGTGCGCACAACCAGGGGCAGAGCGTGGGGGTGGCTTACTGGGCTTAAGCCCGGGTTGTTTTGTCAGAAGCCCGGGGTCTTTTGGAGTGTAATTTTTTCATAGTTAGATGTCTGGCTGACAACTGTTTAAAACACAAAGTACACACATATTCGAAGCACATAGTGTACACTGTCGGAATTTACGA
Organism: Mchenga conophoros; assembly: GCF_057382185.1. Classification (NCBI taxonomy): domain Eukaryota; kingdom Metazoa; phylum Chordata; class Actinopteri; order Cichliformes; family Cichlidae; genus Mchenga; species Mchenga conophoros. The sequence goes on along the minus strand of NC_140530.1, from coordinate 28,097,203 downwards.
CTGTGCGTGAATCCCCCCTGATATTGGTATGATCCGAGCTCAGGCACTAAGCGACTGAGCGAGAGGGCGGGGCAGCTGCTGCCTGTGAGTGCGCTGTTGGAGAAACGGAGCCAGCCCAGTGTTGCCAACTTAGCGACTTTGTCGCTATATTTAGCGAGTTTTCAGAAAAAAAGACGTGAAAGAGCGTATGGCTTTTACTCTCAACAAGCAGCGGGTGCTGTAACGCAGTCAGTTCTTCTTTTACTCTTATGCTGTTTTGTGGATCACAAGGTTTAAAACTACTTATAAACACACGCACACAAAGTAACTCCACCAGAGTGCCTATTTTGGGTCACTTTTGCCGGTCCAATCCCGGGTAAAGGAGCAGGGTTGGAATTGTGACATTAAAAAAACAATAATTGCTAAAAGAAATTTAATTTGTAGTTCTAAATAAACTCTAAATGCATTTAGGACGTTTTTTACTCACTTTATGTCTCTTCCACGATGTTATTTCTCTCTCCAACAACATAGGTTACAATTAGATTAGCATGACCAATTATGCAAATTAGGCGATGATGTCATTTAGCGACTTCTAGCGACTTTTAGGACAACCAATAGCGATTTTCCTTACTGAGGAGTTGGCAACACTGAGCCAGCCATACTAAGGAGAGCTTAAGTTTGACCAGGTACCAAAGCAAATCATTCGTACCGTACAAATAATGTAAATATGACGGTGCATCACGAAAGATTGATATCAAACTGATCACTTGACCAATATTACGTTACTTGCTCTTCAAGTGAATCAACAAATGGCGAAATGAAAAGCCGAACAAATGCTATTTTTTTAGAGAGTCTTAGCTTACGTGTGTTTATTTCATATTTTCAGTTCTTACCCTCCCCGACTAAATCGGTTTCAGTTATGTACTGAAATATAAGAATGGACATTAGAGGCTTCTTTCAAAGAAAAAACTCAGGTAAATGTTATTTTATATATTATGCTTTGTATGTTGTTCAGTATATTTCTATGCAAAACAAGAGGGATTTCAGTACACAGCAGGATATTCACATTTGTGACCAGATATTTACACTTTAGGGAGAAAACATAAAATATTTTTACTGTACAACATCAATTTAGAGTAAACTTTTGTTTTAGATAAATATTGAAATATCTTTTGAATTAGTTAAATGTCAGAATAAAGAGAGACAGAGCTGTCTATTTTTTATCACTTTGATCAAATTTAGGAGTACATATACACTAAGTTTATTGTTAATTAATAAGAAAACTCCAGACGATTCCATTCTGAAATGAAAAAGCTTCTAATAGGTTAGTAGAGTCCATGTGAGTAAATTGGTGGCACACCTGTGGATGCATATAAGGCAAAACACAGAGCCTGTTTCTTTGAAATGGGAAAATCAAGAGATGTCAACCAAAACACCAGAAAAAGAACTGTGGAGCTCCATAAGTGTGGCTCAGTTTGAATACAATTTGGTGCCATTTGCAATTAAGAAATACAGATAGTTTCTCTCTTTACTCTTAAAGTTAACAAATATGTTTTTTATATTTATCAATCTAAAAAAAATAAACATTTAGTCTGATTTGATGTTACAATTAAAAAAGTGTTTTTATCTGAAGAGTTTGTAAATATCTGGTTTCAACTGTATATTTGATGATTGTCAGCACAAAGAGGGAGAGAGAGGAGCAGAGAGGGAGATGCAGAATGAGGAAAGAACAGAGATGGAACAAGAGCAGGTGAGACACACGTTAGTCAAATGGTCGTTTGCCAAAAGTATCACCATATCATAGGTCCTCATGTATCTAGTACCTAGTGTTTCTTTTTAGGTTTGCTATTTTTCAAATTCTACATTTATTAAGTTATGCAGGCTTGTTTGCACAACAAGGCTAAATAATTATATAAACTTTTCTCAATCTAAATATTGTACTTTGACAGAATTAAAAAACAAGTGTAGTGCAGGTCTATGATGATTTTTAGTGCTACTATCATCTAGTTCTGATTCTGGTTCTGTCTTGGTTAAGTCCTCAGTAGTCCTGATTTTGAACTGTTGTAGTCCTGTTTTAATTCCGGATCAGTTCTGGGTCTGGTTGAATTGGGGTTTAGTCCTCGTGTCTTGATGCAGCCCCGACTTTGTTCTGCCTTGCTGCTTAATTAAAAAACTACTTTAAGGTGTCCTGCATATGTGATATATATATATTTTCCCTATATCAGGGGTGCCCAATCCCGGTCCTCGAGAGCTACCGTCCTGCAGCTTTTAGATGCATCCTTGTTCCCACACACCCGAATCAAATGAATGGCTTGTTATCAGGCCTTTGCCAAACACGATGGCATGCTGAAGAGGTAATCAAACCATTTGATTCAGCTGTGTTGGAGTAGGGATGCATCTAAAAGCTGCAGGATAGTAGCAGGGCATATAGGGCAGCCCTGCCCTATATGAAGTCATTCTTTTTTTAACAAAACTCAAAACAGAGCCAATTAATCTTTCAGTCATTTCTTTTTAACACTGGGAAAAAAATCACTTTACAGTACTGGTTTTAAACATTGTTTCTCACCCCTTTATTTCATGACAAAACAATGACTCTTGGATAGACTGAAGTTTATTTAACTCCCTTTATTGTCTAATCATCTGACACATGGTACAACATACAAACAAGACAGCAACCTCCACCAATCGTACATTCAATACATGTATCAAAAAAAATTAAGATGACTAGCTAAATAGTAAACAAAATTTGGACAAGAATGAGCCTTTTTAATTTCATGTACTAGTTTTAGGAAATTTGCTGATGGGAAAGTTATGAAATCATACTATAACTTTTAAGAGTTCAGCAATTTTAAAATCCAAAATTCATGTACCATCTGTTTGATTATACTTTGATTGTATAGTCCTACTAGCATAATTTAACACCAGTTAATGTCAATAGAAATATTAAACCTGACAAAAACAACCTGCAAATCATCAGAGAAGCATCATTCTCAGTCAATGTTTTACAAAATATACCATTTCTTAGTAAAAAAATAAAACACTTGGATGCACACCTATGTCCAAAACAATACAATCAAGGTGAGATGAACTTACAACAGATACTGATACTTCTTTTTAAGAATAAAGAGCTTAATAAAGAGAATAATAAAGCTCTTAAAAAAAACTGAATACAGTGGTCCCTCGCTATAACGTGGTTTGCTGATTTATTTTATTTTATTTTTTTAACAGCACATTGACAATGGTCTACAGCCAGGACGCAGAACACAATCAATCTTGTGCCGTGTTATATAAATTATATGCACTATGCATTCAGCTTGTCAAATTTACACAAATTGTCGATCGCTTAGAGTGTGACTCTGAAGTGCTGTACAGTATGTTTGTAAGTTTTCTCCCCAACAAACACAACAATGCTGACCAAACGTTTGGTACCGTCAAAGTCAATCACGGGTGCCTTAGGTTTCATTATATAATACTGGACTCATTTTTCTACGAAGGTTTGAATTTTGAGAGAGTTTAAACGAGAGAAAAGTGTATAAATGTTCATGCCTGTCTGAGAAAAGTGTATGAAGTGTGCTGTGAGGGGTTTTACAGACTTAAAACATCTATAATAATTGTAAAAAATAAAGTTGGCTACTTCACGGATTTCACCTATCACAGGTTATTTTTAGAACATATCTCCCGCGATAAACGAAGGACCACTGTACTTCAAAATGAGATGGTAGTTAAAATATAATTTTGATGACATATGCTGGATGACATGAATAAAAATATGAACTACACACTGATGTTAGAGGATGGGTTGCTGTAAATTATTGTATTATTGTAACAACAGTTTGTTCATAACTGTCAATAATACTGTGCTAATAATAAACATCAACGTGAAAAATTGGTGAGTCAGTGTTTATTGATCATGCCCATTTCATCTTTTTAGTCTTTGGTTATAAAATATATACTTAAATAATATCTTCTTGCTCTGTTAAGGTATCTACTCATTTTTAAGTGCTGTAAGCTCAAATAAATACATTGGGAAGAAAGAAAAATACATTGGAAGTTAGGAATTTACTGGTCCCAGGCTTGGTTTATGCAAACGAATCAGATAAGACAATTACCCATATACCAAAAATGGTGTCTTAATAGATCCTAACCCCAAAGCAATGCTGTCAAAAAATAAAGTGAAAGTAATAAATAAATTAAAATCAAACCAAAAAAAAGTTAGCAGCATACGTTAAGGATCCTGCAGGTGGCTTAAACACATTCTGGAATAAAAATGATCAGACTAGTAACTCACCCCTCCCCCCCAAAATTGCAAGGTTTATTTGGATTAAAACCAGTGCTAACAACATGTCTTGAAAATACTGCAGGAGAAAAAAAAATACACTTGTTGAGCATTTCCTTTTTATTTTTTCTCCCAAATTAATTACTTGGGACTTTATTTGCATTCTGACATATTTTCAGCTATCATCTATCACTACATTTCAATCACAGTTTCATTTCTGCATTTTATCTGTGACTTGATTTCTTAGGCCACTGTATGTTGAAACTCTATCAAGTTTAAAGCAGAAAATTAACCAAGATTTGACTAACTTGGACTAGGCTGTGACCAGGTATGGTTCATCTTCAGCACTGATCATCAATCAAAGTAATAATTCTGCACAAAAACAGCATCAAAGCCTCTGTAAACAGGAGGAAAGTTGTAAATGAGAGCTTTGTCCTCCTCATCAGGACTGGGGTAATGATGGTGGTTTTTCATGGCTGGAGGAGAAAAAGGAGGAAAGAAAAGACAACACAAAGTAGTGGAGTAGTTTAATAATACAGCAAAAAGGCTACTCTCTTTATAAAAAGTGCTGAATGACTGTTATGCATCAGCAATGACTTAAACATAAATGAACCATTTGCTGCATTAATTCACAAATTCCAAAATGTCTTACCACAACAAACATCTCAAATTTAATCACCAAGTTAAAAATGTCAGTGTTTTGCTCTGCATCAGAACTACTGTTTCTAGGCAATAACAGTGTTTGTTGAATGTACTTTTTTTTTTATATTAAAAAAATATATTTTTAAACACACAATATGATCAAATGCAATTTCAGTGATGGGATCTAGAAAATCAAATGATTAAAGTTTTAATTTTGAGAGGTATAAAACAAAATATACTGCTCAAAAAAACAAAACAAAGGACACTTTTTAAAATCAGTATTGCATCAAACTACCGACTACCATTTTTGATTTGCTGCAATGAAATTTCGGACTAGCATGCCGCATCATTTTTCACTTTTTTCTGTGTGAGAATTCACCCGTTTATAAGTTGATAATTTTAATTTCCATCAAACAATGTAACATCCTTTAATTCCTAACACACGCCATATCAGTATAGCTATTAAACATTTTTCCCCTATTGAGATCTGACATGTTTTCAAAGTTTCTTTAATTTTTGCAGCAGTGCATAAAAGTGGCTGTAAATCGTAAACATGTTTGGGGATCCTCTCAAATTAAAGCCAAATGTCTGTGCTTCAGTGTTATCGTGGGATTACCTTGGCCTCCAGTAACACTGTGAGGAATTTTGGAGTCATTTTTAAACAGGATACATCCTTCAATGCAAACATTAAGAAATATGTGGGACTGCTTTCTTCCATTTGCGCAATATCTCTAAAATTAGAAACATCCTATCGCAGAGAAAAACTTGTTCATGCATTTGCTACTTTCAAGCTCGACTACTGTAATTCTTTATTATCAGGATGTCATGAAAACTCCCTGAAAAGCCTTCAGTTAATCAAAATACTGCAGCGAGAGTACTGACAGGGATTGGCAAGAGAACATATTTCTCTTAGATTGGCTTCTCTTCACTGGCTCCCTGTTAAAATCCTTCTTCTCACATACAAGGTCTTGTATAATCATGCCCCATCTTATCTTAAAGACCTTATAGTACAATATCCCCCCAGTAAAGCACTTCCCTCTCAGTCTGCAGGCTTACTTATGGTTCCTAGGATATTTAAAAGCAGAATGGGAGGTACAGCCTTCAGCTTTCAGGCCCCTCTTCTGTCTCAACCAGCTCCCAGCTTGAATTTGGGAGATAGACACCCTCTCTACTTTTAAGATTAGGGTTAAAACTTTCTTTTTTGACAACGCTTATAGTTAGCGCTGGATGAGGTGACCCTGAAGCTACCCTTAGTTGTGCTGCAATAAGACCTAGGCTTGATGCACAGAGCATTTCTCCTTCTCTCACCCCTTTTTCATTCACCATGTGTTTATACACCACTCTGCATTTAATTATTAGTTATTATTATTATTATTCTCTGGCTTTCTTCCAAAGCATGTTTTTTTGTCTTGTCTCCCTCCACTCACCCCCAACGGTGTGGCAGATGACTGAGCCTAGTTCTGCCAGTGGTTTCTTCCTGTTAAAAGGGGAGTTTTTCCTTCCCGCTGTTGCCAAAGTGCTTGCTCATAGGGGGGGTTGTCTGATTGTTAGGTTTCTCTCCATTATTGTCTTTACCTTACAATATTACAGCAAGTTCCTTGAGTAAACTCTAGTTGTGATTTTGTGCTGTATACTTTAAATAAAATTGAATTGAATCAAATCCTGATTATTTCATTTTCAAGTCTACTATAGTGATGTGTAGAGGCCAAATTATTAAAAACAAAATACGTGATTGTCCTAATATCTACAGGCTGGACTTGGATTGGACAGACTTTGTGTTACCTTCAGAAACAAAGAAGCTGGCAGTGTAGAAGCTGGCCCTTACAGCGGAAACAGAATGAATCATTCCTGGCTTATCTACCCACTCAAAAGGACTTTTCTCTGGATGCCATTGCACAGCATAAAATGGGTAATGGTTGGCTGAAAACAAGAGACATTATTAATATTGTTATTTCAAATCATTGTCATCAGCACAAACTTTTAAAAAATAGGTTCATCAACACAAAATATGTCACAGCAAATTTAATTCCAATGTTGTTTCCCTAAAAACAAGTTACGGCAGTGGTTCCCCAGCTTTTTTTGCTAGCTAGGCCCCCCTGTTTTACAAGAATATCTGCCCACCCCACAGCTCTGCGCCCCCCCACTTTGGAAACCACTGAATCATGGAGTGATCAATTATATTTAAAACAAGAAAAATATGAGTGACTGTCATCAGAGAGTTTTCCTGTTGGACTGATCCAAGGTTTCGAGTTGTACAGTGGTGCTGCCATCTGGTGGATAGTTATGCCAAATTTCATGCTGACCTCAAATTCAGATAATTTTTTTTGTGTGTTTAAGACAGCAGAATAGAATCCATTATGTAATGAATGGCATGGAAACTACAGGGTAGTTAATACATGTTACCTTCCATAGTAGAGATGAATTCTTTCTTTCCATCACTGTTAGTGGACAGGATCTTGTAAAACCTCCTGAGTTTGGCATTTCGACTGTAATTCTGTAAATGGAATGGTAAATGATAAATGGATTGGTTCTTATATAGTGCTTTTCTACTCTGAGCACTCAAAGCGCTGTATACAACTTGCCTCATTCACACAACCATTTTTTTTTTAAATATCCTTTCTACGCAAGTGCTTTCTATCTAACATTCACATGCATTCATACTTAAGTGAATGCATCAGAGAGCAACTTGGAGTTAGTATCTTGCCCAAGGATATGTGGCACGCAAACTGGAGCAGACGTGGAGGTTAGTAGGTGACCTGCTCTACCACCTGAGGTACAGCCACCCTAAGTGGTTCAAAAACACCAATTATATATTAATAGATGCATTTCATAATAAAATAATGTTTTTTTTTTATATTTTATCATTCACAATCTACTGTTTGAATATTTTACTGTATACAGTAACCATTTACTTTCTCCCGTTTGGCTACAGCAGGCAATGAGGTGTGTTTAGGGTGACTTTGTTAATTTGAGTTTCAATGAAACTGCCATATACAGGCATTTGTTTCTACACCTTTATTTTGTTTGGGTTTACTGTGATAACCATCATGCAACATGTTTACAATAATACAGTTAAGTTATTTAATTTCACTTAATGTGTGTTAAAATCTAAGTAGTATTATCTTTTATGTTTAAGAAACGGTGATGTTGCTGAATTGCTTTTGTTTGGTTAGTTCTCACGATGATGACGACGCTGAGTGATCCTGTCACTGAACGCTGAATAAATCATCTGTAAACAAGAACTTGTCCGTGTGGTGGCTGACAGGAGCAACAATATCTGTCCACTTTTAGACTTGTTGAAAGACAAATGTGGAGCCTCATTCTGGACCTTCTGCAGACCTTTCATGTGCGTGTTTGCAATTTATTTCTAACAACACCAAAATTTGAGATACAAGCCAATAATTTATTTGGTCAAAAGAAGCGCAATTAGAGCACATGTTCAATCTCCATTTATATAAATTATATGTACAATGTGGAAGATGATAATTTTCTTAACGGCACACATTCATGGAAGAAAAGCTTACATTTCAGCTCCTTTGTTGCTGAGGTGCACTGTCATGTTAGTATGCTAAAGTAGAAAACTAAACATAGTTTATGCTTATGTTTACTTTCCACCCATAAGTACTTCACCAGAAATTTGTAGTAATATCCAATTTCCCTGGGTAATTTTGGACAGTTTTCAGGACAGTTTTCAAAGGTGTTTCAGGTGTTTCTTGGTTTAAGTACGATGGTACTTATGAGACTGTATTTTAAAAGAAAACCCCCCCAAAAAAAACAAAAAAACAAAAACAAAAAAAAAACAAGGAAAAAAAACAGATCCCTTGCAACCTGTTCTACTTCCATTAACAGATTGGTATATAATAAACATTTTAAAAGTTTCAGAAAAAATAAATAAAACAAAAACTTCACCTATGACAGGAAGAAAAGAAAAAAAAGAAGAAGCAGAAATTACCTGCATGGACAGACTCCAACTGTGGAAGTTTGCAGTGATGTTTTCACTAGCCAAAGACCGCAGCAAATCTTTGGGAAAATTCCGGAATAATCGGCTAGATGGGGCCACTAGCGGATGGATACAGATTTGTGTCACAGAGAATGACAAGGAGTATATTTTCATGGAATAAATATATAAAAATATGCTAATTTGAATGACTCTGAAAGAATGTAAGCCAACTTGTATCTAACCTGACAAAATAACCAAATGGAATAACAGAAAGTAACAGAAAAACCTGATGTGAGTGTCAGAGGTAGAGCCACAGCCTTAGTATCAGTAAGCGTGAGGAGGTTTTTGTTGGCAGTCAGGACAGTGAGCTGCTGGAAGCCCTGGCAGGTTCCCCAAATAGGGAAGTAGTCTCCAGCATCATTGCCCTGCAGGACCAAGGAGTGAATAAAGACAAGGTACCAATACATGAAGGCAATGGCCATTATTTTTAAGCCTAAATCTTTAGATAGCTCTAAAGATTTAGATATATAAAAAAATCTCAGGGTCGTCAGTCCTGATAGACAGTTAAACAAATCAAAACCCATACCTTCAGAGCCAAGTTGTAAAAGATCTTGGCAGCTCGACTGAACTGTGACGTCTGAAGATCTACATCTCCACCTGGCAACAACAACCTGAGGAGCCACAATTTAGACAAATAAGCTAGGAGGTGCTTCAATGGAATTGTGTCTACCTTTTCAAATTTGTGTAAAAGCAATAAGTACAATGCCTTCAAGTGTAACTCTTAATATCTCATGTGTTAAAATTACAACCAGTAAGCATATAGAAATGTTAAAGCCAGACATTATAGATACTAGAACAAAGGTCTGAATAACTTCTAACGAAACTGGATGGATGCAACTGATGTGCAGCAGTGAGAAAAAATTTATGGTGTGCAGTTAAATCATGCCTTTTGAACATACAGCTAAGCTTCATATTTCTGTCTATTTCATTAGAATATACTTTTCATTCACCAAATCACATGCCAATAGAAAACGAGTCATTATCATGAAAACTAACTTGAGGTTCAGTGACTGTCAGGTTTGCCAACAACCTGTTCTCTATCATGCTTAGACTCTCTAACCTACATATGATGTGTGTAACAAGGGAAAGATCCCCACAGCGCAGCTGATGTGTGTGTACTTGTTAAGGCACAGCACATGTGGTGGTCTAATAACATGAATTGACATTGTAGCGATTAAAGCACTATGTGCCTGTAGCGTCTTTGGTTAACCTTGAGTGTAATATCTTTCTAAGCGGCCTGGAGTCAGAAAGATATTCTCTCCACTCAGAGAACCTTGGTTACAAGGTAATCAACCAATCTACAACCTAAGCCTTGACCACCCTCTGAAGCTTATGAGCCAATCCAATAACCTATGTTGCTGCAATATAACATAAAGAAAGCTTGCAGTACAAATTAAGTGTAAATAAAGACAATATCTGTTTAAGACCTATGATTACACCTTATTCGAACTACAACAAAATGCGTTCAGTATGAAAGACAACGGTCAACTTACCCGTTTATTGAGTTAAATATCTTGGCGTACTCTTCTTCTGTGCGATTGATTCTGTTAAAAAAAGAAAAAAAAAGAAAACAAGCAAATGTAAGAAGTAAAATCCTTGCCTATGAAGGAAAATCAAATTAGTTATTAATCACATTTGAGGAACACTACTCTTATGAGACAAGTCATTTTGTCAGGTTTAAAATTATAGATTTAAAAAAAAAAAAAAAAAAAAAAAAAAAAAAAAAAACCCACACACACACACACGCGCACACACACACACACACACACAAAAAGCAAACCTGAAAAATAAAGAAACGTTAGAGAAGAATCTCCAATCCCAATTCACTCCATAAACATTTGAAGAATTACACATTTTGTTTTCTAGAATTTTGCCTGTACATACCATGATGATAGATTTTAAATTAAATACTCAAGATAAAAACACAACACAGACTTTTTGGCTTAAATGCCTAGGAATTATAGCTATATTTATATATCCTGATCAGGCATAACATTAAGACCAACTGTGTAATTGTGTTGCCCCCCCCCCCCTTTTGCTGTCAAAAGAGCCTAGACTCAACGAAGCATGGACTCAACTCCTGAAGGTGTGCTATATCTGGCACCAAGATGTTAGTAACAAGTCCTGTTAAGTCCTGTAAGTTGGAGGCTGGGGCTCCCTGGATTGGATTTGTTTGTCTAGTTTGTCCCACAGCTGCTTTATTGAATTTAGATGTGGGGAATTTGAAGACCCGGTCAGTATCTCAAAGTCATTGTTGTGCTCCTCAAACCATTCCTGAACCATTTTTGTTTCGTGACAGTGCGCATTATCTTGGTGAAAAAGTTAATAGCTATCAGGGAATACAGTTTCCATCAAAGGGTCTACATGGTCTGTAACAATCCAAATTTATTTATAAAGCACTTTAAAATACTTAGCACAGGACCAAAGGGCTGTACAGTAAATAACTTAAACAATGCAATGTTAACAATGCTTAGGTAGTTGGTATGTTCCCAAGTAGCATCCACATGGACCCAAGATTTCCCAGCAGAATATCACCCAAAGCATCACACTGCCTCGGCCAGCTTGTTTAATATGCTTTTGGGCCTTTCGTTGACACGTAAGCGGTATTTTGGATCACTGAAAACAGATTCTTAAAAACTCCTGCCAGGGTGGAGTTTTCAAAAAGTCACTTTTTGCATTTATCTGTGGACGAGGAAAACGGAGACTTAGTCACGCAACGTCAAATGTGTGCGCCTTTTTTGACGACATGCTGTGCGCCACATTATTATTTATGTGAGATGCATTTCTACAATGGCAGATAAAGACAAAAATACTGTTGCTGTTACTATCTGTAGTTTTTACAGGCTTACATATACACACGCAATTTTTTGAAACTGCACGTGTGGACGGGTTTTTATTTAATTTTTTTAACGAAAATGGAAAATCTCTCTTTTTCAAAAATACCCATGTACGGGTGGACGCAGCCTTAAATAACAGAAAACAAAACCATCTTTATGGTGTAATTATTTTACATGTAGTTATTTTTCTTTTTTTAACTGTGTAAGAATATTCAACGTGCCTGTCTGTGCAAAATGAGTTTAAAAACAAACAACTGTGGGATACTGTTTGTCCGTGATTTATACACGGGGAACAATTTGTGGCAGGATCAGCCTGACATTATTTGTATCCCACTGTAACTTTACTGTATAAAGAGCTAACATCTCCAATATTTCAGGAGTAGTTAATCATTACAACAAGTGTTTGTGAACTAAGAATCATGAATGTGGGATACTGTTTGTCCGTGAAACACGGATACCTACCTTGGCACCATCGTTGTGCAGCTGAAGCCAAAGGCAAGATATGCTTCATCATATTTTCTAGTCTTTGGCTTGAAAGGAAGTTGGTTTGGAAGCATATTTGGCGGTGCTTCATCTTCTGCTTTGTGTTTGTGGGGAACCCTGTCAAAAACCTGTGCATTACACTAGCAGTGTCCAAGCATTCTTTTTTCATTTTTTTTTATCCATACCATGCCCCCCACTTCGGGAATCACTGCCCTAGCAGGTGCCATAATGAAGAGATAATCAATCTTATTTACTTATGTTAGTGGTCATAATATTATGTCTGATTGGTATGTAGTCTACAACCAAGAGATGCTTTCATAAAAGTAAGTACAGAGTGTTTAAAACATGGTGCAAACCAATGGTTACACCGAAGAACGGAAAGGCCAGGTGAGAAAACATTAAAAAAAAAAAAAAAAGTTTGGCCATGTTCTGCACTACAATTCTTTAAACAGATATTCTCTCTCTTTGCAAAATATTGCAAAAGCAACCCAGATGTATCATGAGGCAAAAAAACTGGGATACTCTTCAATGACCTGGTCAGTCACCTGTCAGCCCAACAGAGCATACCTTTAAGTTACTGCAGACAAACTCAAGGCAGAGAGAGCCACCAATTCCTCTGACATCGTCTTATTAATCGTTAGCTTACTATGCAAACATGACAAGTGAAATCTCCCGCAGCAAGCTTAAACGTGTGAGAGGTTGATCACAGAGAATCGCTGAGCTTATGTGAGTGCGTGTGTAAAAGCAGCAGGATATATATTTGACTACGATGACCTGGATGACTGAGAACCTTCACAGACAGATATATATTTTATATATAAGACCAAGAGCCAAATAAGACAGGTCAGGGTGAAGAAGTGACAGCCAAAGAAAAGCTTAACACAAAACGGAGAAGTTATGACAAATCAGACTATAAGGCAAAAAGAAAGTGCAGCTTTATGGTTTCATGGACAAAAGAATTTCTGTGGCTGCGATATGACGAGCTAAATAACCAGGGCTGCACATAAGTGGTCCGCAGGTGCGCATTCGCTGTCAAAATAAAAAACACGCACAAGGGTTAGGGTTAAATTTAAAAACTGTACTTTTGAGTTAAAATATATATTTATAATTTTAATAAATGACAAATTAAAAGGGCATGAACATTTTTTTTGTATCGAAAAAATATCGAACCGTGACACCAAAGTATCGAACCGAACCGTGAATTTCGTGTATCGTTGCACCCCTAAAAAAAAAAAAAAAATTATATATATATATATATATATATATATATATATATATATATATATATATATATATATATATATATATATATATATATATATATATATATATCCTGCTAGCACGCGTGCCACTAATACCATAGACACAATAATTAATATTTTGTATTACTTCTACCACCCCATTTAAAGGAATCTTGTCTTTTGGCATAATGTCGTTCGCATTCCAAAGGTACCACCATTTCAATTTTGATTAACAGCTAAATCATGAACATTCATGATGTGTTATAATCCAAACAAGGTGGAATATCGTTATCAGTAAAAAGAAAAGTATGATGAGGTACTAAACATATGATGTGCACTAAGTGGCATGTGGCTCAAACAGTACTGAGATTATTGCAATGAATTGAGTCAGAGCCAATTTCTTAATCACCCGAAACATTTGTTTTGTACAGACAATTAGTCAGAAAAAAAACACTTATTAAAAAACATATACAATTAAATGACTACTGTGTAAAACAATAAGTTGTCTGGTCGAGTAATGAATTTTCGTTTTGTATGCAAATCATATGTGAATTGTATGAGTGCTTCAAGGGGTGCTGAAAGAGACAGAGTAAATGCATATAAGAAATACACAGCAAACACATAGAGGTCATGAAGGGACCTGATGACCACAGGTTGGTCTTGGTGCACACAAGTATTATTAAGGATAATTTCCTTAAACTCATCTAACTTTCTTACCGAATAGGTACAACCCTGGCCCCAGCAGCCTCTAGGTATTTGACATAGGAGGCAGCTATGTAAGAAGACCCACGAGCAAACTGGTCCCATGGAAGGTTTTCCTGTGCCAACACACCTAGCAAGAACATAAGACACATGATATAGCAGATATTACGAGAAAGAACTCAAACAGTTAAAGTGAAAATGTTGTTTAACCATGGTTAAAGTTAAAAAGTTCACTGAAAAGGACAGATTTAGACAGGACTGTCATACTAAAAATGCCTAAAAAATTAAAATAAAACAACCCACCAAGGAGTCACTTTTCCTAAATTCTTTTCTGTGTACATAGTTGAAAGTGAACAAAGTAACAAATTTTGCATAGTATGATTTTTCATTCTGGGCTATCCTTTTTAAAAGAACACACTTTGAGTATTGTAAAATTAGATTAATATGGCCTTTATCAAAAACAACCAATTCAGTTACTAATGAAGTGAGATAATCTAATGAGTAAGCAGAACAATACTATTAAACTATAAATTAAAAGAAGAAAAGAGAGAAGCTAAGGGGTGGAAGTGAAAGCAGTGGGAGCAGCAGTCAACAGTTCGTTGAGACCTCAAATTCATTTCTTTTTGGGCACAGATATTCAAATGCCCCTGTGAACGCCAGCTGTTGGTTATCTTCTTTATCTGAACATCGCTCAAATTTATCTGTGAATCGTGATATGATTTTATTCTTTCAAATGTAGCCAAAGCTGAAGTTATTGTTAGACTTAAAATCTTGTGTCTATCCAGCTACTTCCTCTAATTGAAATCTCAGTTGAATTGGATTTAGCAATGAAACAGGTTGGGTGCATTACAGCAAAATTAGGTTCTCCGGCAAAGTGCAACATTAAAACTTGTTGATCCAATACATAGCATAGCCTCAATTAAAGGACAGGTCAAAAATACGTCCCAAGTGGGGTTAAAAGCAATAGGTTAAATATAATCTATTTTCTTATCGTTATTGATAGCATTAACACCATTAAACTTAAGAATGAACAACATATAATGAAAATGTGACTTGCACTGATTTTTTCCCCAAATATTGGACCATGGCAATAAACACAAAGCAGACATCTTGAGAAGACAACCAAAAGTCTATGATCAAAAACATAATATCTCAATATAACAGCGCGTAAACCAATCCACAGGGAAGACATCCCCTTCCTCACTCACCCCCCAATCCGTGTAACACACCTTTTCTCGAACGTTCCAGACGAGAATTACATAAGACCCTTCAACTATCCACGTGTATAAACGACTTCTACGGGGACCAGTACTTACTAAATACAACCGTTCATGTGACCAAATCTTACCGATAATTGGTCGGTAATTGAGCTGCTGGCGGGTTCTTCCTACAGCACACAGAGCGGGTGAGAACCAGAGGCAGGCGGTCAGCACCGCGAAGATTGCTGCAGCTGTTCGAGGCATTCAAAACACCGCGCACAATTCCTAAAACAAAACCGCTGGAGGGGGCAATCAATGTCAGCTGGATTGCAGGCTGGAAATGAAAGATTACAAAAGTTTGTTGCTGTTTTGCCTGTTAAAATAACAAACAGCTGACAAAAAGGTTAAAGCGTTCATTAAAATGAGCAAAATTACAATGAAGCAATCCCAGAAATGATGCCGTCCTCCGGGTGCTGATGCTGTGCTCCAGGAGGTCGTCCGGCTTCTCTCGCAGTCCTCCTACTTTCCTCGGTCTGTATTCTGAGGTGTTCCGACTATCAAGTCAGTCACGTGTGGCACTCGCCTGCAAAAAGCAACGTCATCCTGAGTAGCCTCCTCCTTTCTGGTGCGTCCCCATTAAAAAGACAGAGATAGCGCGATCAGACGGCATCGTCAGACTCCTCCTCTACACAGGTACAGCTAAATACTGGGCGTTTGGGTTTTAACAAAGAGAAACACTGAGCATGTATGAGTCAGCTAAGACAAAATAGATTGCAGAATAACAGAGATGATTATAATTAAATGCAAAGTCGCCCGAAAGCATGTGGAAGTGTGACCCACAATGCAATTCCAGAAAAAAGGCAGAGGAAAACGTTTGGGAGAAATAATAAGAGTTATAATAATAATAATAATAATAATAATAATGATAAGAATGATAATAATAATAATATCCCCAAAGTTTGATTCTGTTCATCTGGACGTAGCGTTTTCAGTGGGAGAAACGTTTCGTCACTCATCCAAGCGACTTCTTCAGTCTCAGCTGACTGTAGGTTTTCCCAATCTTATAAACAGTACATTTGCATAATAACTGAAACCAGCCCACTGAAGGAACAATGGCCTGGGAGATCAGTTCCTTGATCATTAATATGCAAATTCGCATGACCATTGATTAACAACCACTGATCAAAGTTCATTGATCAAAGCCCACTGATCAATGGCCATGAGTACTATTCACAGAGAATTGGGGAATGGCTGCAATCACAGCATTGTAAGATGGCGAAAGATGTACCCTTAGGCCCCCTCCTCGATTCAAAGATGGTCTTTCCCTTTTGACTTAAATGGCCTCCTCTACTCCTCGCTCAAACTAGCGTTCCTCCCTGTCCAGAATGTGTACATCCTCATCCTTGAAAGAGTGTCCACTGGCCTGTAGGTTTAAATATACTGTGGAGTCCTGGCCTGACGAGGTGAAAAAATAATAATAATTAAATAATAATAAATAATAATAATTATAAAAGGAAAATGATAAAACAGATAAATCCACTCACAACAATTCTTGTTTTTATCCTTAGAGCCTCAGTGTGTCAAAGCCCTTCCAGTGGCTACACCTGCTTGACTTCCACCACTACCAACAGAGATGGCACGGAGCCACACCGGTAGATCCTTCTACTGACTGATAATTGACCACAGGGAGTTTTACATCAACAAGCTGATTTATCAGAAACCTCCCTGACCTTCCTTCGCCTTTTGTACCATAGCCCAGCACACCCAACAGCGATGTGGAGACCCTTCAGCTGTCCCTCATATGGTTGAAGTGGAGGGCTCCAATTGACTCCATGCAAAAAAAAAAAAAGGATGATGAGTCTCTTCAAAAATGTTATATTCAACTGAGTTCAGTGTTCACTACAGACGTTACGACTGACCGCCCTGTAGACCTGAGCAATGAGATTACTACCTCAGAAACCCACGTGAGAAACAGTTTTTTCATAATCTCTGAGGGGAGATGGCCTCAGAGATTAGTTGTATTTCTTGGAAAGAGGCCAACTAGAGGAGGTCAGGCATGATGTTGTTCATGTTAAGATCAACCTCAAAGTCTAGCAGAAGGAAAAGGAGAAAATGAAAATGAAAAAAAAAAACCTCCAAATGGCAGCCCTAACCAAGCGTCAAGCTCCTGGCTGGAGAAGAAAACAGAATGATTTGACCCAAACATCTGAGCTAAGGACTGCTCCAACACAGACAACACTGTTGATTACAAGGATGGCAAAACTGGGGGGAGGCACAGGACAAACTCGAACCTACTCTGCCTCAGGTGACTCCTTAAGTTGATAGCACCACACCCACAGCACACACAGATGATAGCATATAGCCTATGTTCACACTTATAAGCTATTCCCTACCTTAAAGACAAATTCGGTCTCTCTAACTCCTCCACAGCTCCGTTTTCACTCTGTCCGGCCGTCAGGACACACAGTATGAGAAAGTTTTACTTTATCACTTGCATGTAATAATGAATTAGAGGAAATCTAAATTTAAATATGCATTTCGCCTTTTGCCTGCTGTCAGACATTTTTAATAAGCTATGATTTATTGTGCTGGGGTATCAGATTATTTTGACCTCTGAGGACCTCAATGTAGTTAAACCTGGAGGGTTTGAGCCTCTCTCTCTCCCTCTCTCTCTCCCTCTCTCTCTCTCTCTCTCACACACACACACACACACACACACACACACACACACACACACACACACACACACACATTTTTGTCCCCAGTCAACTATTATTGTCTTACCAATGTAGACTCACAGCTGGTAAGATAAGTGACCTATTTAGGAGGCCAAAAAAAAGATCCATCACACACTCTATGGTAGTTAGATTTCACTAAAACTAAACTAAATAATTCATAAAGGATATATTCATAGTTTTAATATATGTTAGTTTGGTAAAAAAAAATACAACTTACATGATGAGGGTTTGATGCACATGTTTACTGAGAGTTTAGACGTCTACAAGACTATGAGACAGCCAAAGGTTCAGTATTTTAATTGTAATACCTATACTGAGTTTCTTTAAATTTTGCCTGTGTGTGCCCTCCATAGCATAATCGTTAAAAAAAACACAAAAACAAAGCATTTACAGACTAACTGAAAACAGCAAAGTTAAAACAGAAATAGCTAGACAAACTAATTACAAAATGCACACACACCCATTGAGAGCAATTGTACCCTTATTCTTTATACCTCTATGGGAGAAGATGGGGACTTTGAGAAACAGTACTACAAACTCTTTGCTTTACTATAACAAGTTTGTTTGAGTGAGAACATAAATGTGCAGCTAACACACACACACACTTGAACATTTTTGATGTATCAAAATCTGGTCGTTGTGTGTGAGGAATGACGTGTGTTTAGGTACGACTTTATTGCGACAGAGCAGCAAGGTGTGATAGAATGATTTACCTGTGTGCGTCATGGATGAACTAAGTGATTAATGTCCTGATATGTCTTATATATGCACTGGCGTGCACAGATAGAGACGAGGTGGTGCTGAAGCACTTGCCCTTTTGCCCTCAGTCCAAAAAAGTGCCCTTTTGAAAGACGTGATTTTTTTTTTTTTTAAAGCTGCGCGATTTAAAAAGGTGTGAAAATAATGGCTTGATTTGTGCCCCTTCTTCAAAGACACCCGAACCCTGTCGCTTTTTCACTGTCACCGTGTCACGTGAACACGCTTGCAGTTCATTTGTTGTGAGGCGTGTAGCAGCGGCATGACACAGGACTACTTGGAGTAGGCATAGTAGGCTAACTATAGCGACTGGGAGCCACGGCGGACAACACGGCAGCTCTTTCCCTTCCCAACCAGTCAGGTAACCCATGAATCGAGTGAAATTATTCTGTTTGCCCTCTAAGACCAACCTGCAATTGTTTTGTTGTGAAGTAGCCTGTCAGAAACTGCACATGACAAACTTTGCCAGCTTACCCCTCCATCCATCCATATGGATAAACAAAAAAACGACACATTTAAAATGTAACCTAAACCATTTAGGCAACCCCACTCTCCATCAATTCCGACCTTTTTGCATACACTATTGAAAATATCACGTTATGCTATAGGCTAAGGCTACATGCCGTTAGGCAGAGGGCTCTTTTGAGCCCATTTTTCGTTACAAATTTTAGGATGATCTCACGGAAATCTGTGAATAAATACAAAGTTTTCAAACTGAAGTCAGTGACGGGAAGACATCACACTTTTTAGAGATGGAACTGCAGAAAAACCTAAAACCTTGACATGATTATGAATAATAGAATTATGGACGTTTCTCCGTTTTTGTGGATTAGCCTTTCCATAACTAACGTCAACTACTGTCCTACTTTGGTAAGATTGAAATTAATGTCTTTGACTGTCTTTAGTAGGTGTCTCCTGTGAGAAAGTTAGAACACCGTCCAACTGTCTAAAGATGCAGTCTTTAGCCTAACTGGTTGTTACTGACTCAGCGATGCTCGCAGACATTTACGCACTGTGTTGTGACCTGATTGTGACAGAACAGTGACGTTGTTATTGGTAGTTTGAAGGGTACGGTGTTGGGGGTGTTAAAAGTTTTGAGAAGCACTGGTTAGACATGTTAATTTTTTTTGGTGTAACATATTGGCAACATTAACACATTAATTTGCTAAAGGAAAAATGGGCAGTTCCCAATTGCCTGTGAAAACGACCATTCTGCCCTGTTCTTGTAATGACCACAGTCAGTCTTATTCGTTCTCATACATTTTGGTCTATTTATTTACTAATTTCAGCAAGCATAATGCCTAGGAAAGAGAGGCTGAGAAAGGAGAAAATAAAAGTCAAATTGCATTTAACCTGTGCGATTTTTTTTTATTATACAAAGAAAAGGTTTTCCACATATGCAAAAAGTGCCCTTTTTTCCCCCTGGAGCACTTGCCCCCCAAAATGTCTGTGCACGCCACTGTATATATGCATACCTAAGTCTGGCAAAAAAGCAGACACCACTATGTATGAAAGACAAGATGCAGAATGAGGATCTCATCTGAGCTTGATTGACGGTTAGCTCGGTTGGTTCCAGTGAGTCACACCTGATTCTGAGTGATAGCCTGAATTGTACTCTACTCCTGACTGGGTCCCTACTTATAATCCAGTCAGGAGTAGAGTACTCCAATACTATTTATTGATGTTTTGTCTCTACTTTGTTTCTCATAACCATTGTTACATTCTTACGATGCCTATTCCACGTAAAAACAGCAACATGCTTTCTGTATGACACACAGCAATGACCTAGAATAAACCTGTCTAGATTTTTACGTCTGTTGTTTGTGCCATATGTGTAAATGCACTTGTGTGATCAATGAATGATCAAAAAAGGAGGAGAGTAATGGAAAATGATAAGATTATGCTCTTCTCAGTGCCAAGGTGACCTAACTGAAAAGAAACTTTCATAGTATCATGTTTTGTCTCCATATGATCTTTTAATACAAGATATGCTCAACTGTACAAGTTATCTTTTGCACAGAATGTTCTGACTCTGCTCTGTGACCACGCCAAGTAGATAACTTGTGTCAATAAATTATTCTGTGCATGTTATTATTCTTTGTCTAAACCCACGCAGACTGCTGCTGCGCTCTAAATTGTTGTTTGATCCCTTTGCAAAGGCAAATTAAAACCCTGGAAAGAAAACCTGCTTAGGTGTAAATCAATTGATTTCAGATTTCCATAATGAGAGATGATAGACTTTCTGATTTAAAGTACCTTCAGAACCTGCAATCCATGTAGATAGGCCTTGCCAAAATAAAGAATATTTTTATTCTTTTCGTTTCGGGACTATTCCACCTTATCACAGTATGGCAGCTGTGATTTACACAAACCAGCCTAATCCTGCTTTGTACATTTTGCCCACACTGCATCTCTGCTGTAGTTGTGTTAATGTCAAAAGTTCTGCTGACCTGCACATTATCAACTTCACTGTTGTTATATGCCTTATTTTCTGTATTATGTCAGCAGGTTATTTCATTGTACACATTGGCTTATTAGACCAATTGCTGTTCTTATTGGTTTTACATTCCAACCTATTCAATTTTCCTTTTAAACATAGATAACATCATCTATGTATGTTAGAGAAAGCAGGGAGTGTGTTGGCATTTAAGCACTGCTCAGCAAAGGTGCCCACTTTAAAACTGCCCTTTCTGTAAAGTCTGTCATTAGGGAAGTGAAGGCATATCCTCTGCTGGGCTATTGTTATCTAAGAGTTAGAGAAACAGAGAGAGATTGAGCTGTAGGTGAGAATGTGTAGGAAATGTGTTGAGAGTCAACACTGCGGCAAGGAGAAGTTGTTTTAGAGAGTGCGCATGTGCATTCTGTTAATTTGATTAAGTCAGCACTTTGTGTAGCAGGTAATACATGGATCAGTGACTTCACTTACATTACACAGTATTGCAGATGGACAAATTGCACTGCATCACTACTGACTAACCACAAGAGGCCGCACTCTTCCACCAAACAACCCTCAGCTTAATCCACAGTGTCCTTTTCACTTTGAGCGTTGTGTTTCAGGCACACTCAAAAATCACCTCATTCTTCAGACACATTGATTGTACAAGAATTTATCCCAGTCAGTAAGTAGTGGCCTTTTCAGGCCGTAACAAGTGTAGTCTGAGCTACACGCTGCTGGACTGTGAAACTGTGGAAACTCTCCTTGCTGAAAGAAAGCAAGCCTTGCTGTCAGAATAGGTGAAAAAAGATGAAGAAAGAGATAACGAAGGTTTAGCAAGAGTGACGGGTCAAAATATGACATTTGTTTAACATAACTTCTGCTAGAGTGGTAATTTAAAACTAGTTTAATACACAGGCCTACATGTAAGTGATCCATAGGAAAACCAAACCAAAGTTCTGAGACTGCATCTATATGGTCAGTCTTTCTTACTTACTTACTTACTTACATGAACTTGTGAATAAAACTCTATTAATTGACTTTTGACCCATAATAGACTGGTGATTGTTAGCCTGTCTGTAGTCAAATGTTGTAACCAATGTAAAGCTTTCATGGTTTGTAAATTCTTGCCAATTTGAGTTTGATCTGTTTATCCTTTTTCTTTGAGACACTGTGATACATTCAAGGACAAATGCAATATGGGGTTGATATTGTGCTTGACAGTTTGTGTCATTTAACATTTTAGAATAAATTTCATAAAACCACAATTTTAACTACTGAAAGCACATATTCAGTTTTGCTCGTTGTTCAGTTTGTAATGGTGAACATCTTCATCAAAAAAGTGAGAAACGAATGTTCTACCCTTTTGTGTATGGTCAGACTGATGTACACTGAAGTGCCACTGGGACTGCTTTAGTAAACAGTGACAGTAGAGTTATAGAAAATGAAAGTTCTAACATCATAATTTAGCAAAATACTGTAAATACCAAGACACTGACTTTGCAGCATGTTAAATAGAAACCCCAAAGGAATGTCTGCTTGCATGGAGTTTAGTGTTCCCTGATGTTTATCACCAGATGTTGCTTTGTTGTGTTACTTATATCGATTTCTGTATTTGTTGGCTTGTTGTGTGTTTACAGTGCCACCAAGTGGTAATATCTCAAGATAATTAACAAACAGCTGATGCTAAATGCTCCTTCAAATGCTGCTCTAAAAACGTGGTGTGCACTTTTGTAGAGTCAGCCTGAATTTGTGACCAAATATCTTTGTCTCTCAGAATCACTTAGTATAAAATGCAAAATACGTGAATTCCCAATAGAGTACAATTCAGAAAAGTGAGAAAACATGTTACAAAATTAGCAGCTAACTATGGAATTTATTTACCCAAAATTACCAGATGTATAATCTCAACAAAACAACTAGTTACAGCACTCACCAAAAAAGTAGAAGAATTCTCCTCTGATGAACACTGTATATGTTCCTAAACTACTCTGTTAAACTTCGACTGTTGGACATAGAGGCCAGACACAAAAATCATTCAAAAAAGAATAAAATCGCTCAGATTCGGACAGCTATCAAAGGCATTCACATTAGCTTGTATACGTGAAAGTTGACAGACAGAGACGCGTGACAGAGCTTGAGTAAGAAGATCAAATGGAGCTTACTTTTTGACCTCATCATGCCTGGTCAGTCACAATGGGATGTAGCTGCGTAGTGATGCTTGCCAGTTTGTAGATTCCATAAAATTCTGAAGTACAACTCTTGTGCTTTTGAATTGGGATTTTGTGGAAGTTTTAGAAGCTGTGCTACATTGCTCAAAGGCTACCAGCATCTCTTAAAGTAGAATATGTGATAAACACATCGACATTACAAAAAACAAAAGGAAGAAAACATGAAAACCGAAAAAAGCAAAAGCAAGATTATAAAACATGACTTAGTCCAGTAAAGTTCTAATTAGTCCTAATTTGTTTTATTAGAAAAACAAAACTGATGGTTTCCTGGTTTTAGAAATTCTACTATCTTGCCTACCAACGTGGTGGTGTAAACTTGGGTTATTAAGCTAATGCATTATAACTGCATGAAAAACTTTTGAAACAGTATTGGCAAACATTTGCTGTTGAGCTCATTTGGGAATGACCAGTACAACCCATTTAAAATGAACCAATTTAATGCAGATGACAGTTTTTTCTTTACTTAGTGTTCCCTTTATGTAATCCACACCCCAGAGTTCATTTAAGAACATAATAACCCACTGTCCTGGCTATTTCTCATGATGGCACTTTTACACAATGACTTGCAGACAATGTCAGCTGTAGTTATGTGTTATGTTGGAATTAATGTCATTCTAATTTTTAACTTATACAGTTTGGTCTTAACCCTCTCAAGGCAGGCGTTGCAGATTTGCAACAAGTAAAAGTTTTTTTTACTCAGAAGTACAGTGGGGCAAAAAAGTATTTAGTCAGCCACCGATTGTGCAAGTTCCCCCACCTAAAATGATGACGGAGGTCAGTAATTTGCACCAGAGGTACACTTCAACTGTGAGAGACAGAATGTGAAAAAAAAATCCATGAATCCACATGGTAGGATTTGTAAAGAATTTATTCGTAAATCAGGGTGGAAAATAAGTATTTGGTCAATAACAAAAATACAACTCAATACTTTGTAACATAACCTTTGTTGGCAATAACAGAGGTCAAACGTTTACTATAGGTCTTTACCAGGTTTGCACACACAGTAGCTGGTATTTTGGCCCATTCCTCCATGCAGATCTTCTCGAGAGCAGTGATGTTTTGGGGCTGTCGCCGAGCAACAGACTTTCAACTCCCGCCACAGATTTTCTATGGGGTTGAGGTCTGGAGACTGGCTAGGCCACTCCAGGACTTTCAAATGCTTCTTACGGAGCCACTCCTTTGTTGCCCGGGCGGTGTGTTTTGGATCATTGTCATGTTGGAAGACCCAGCCTCGTTTCATCTTCAAAGTTCTCACTGATGGAAGGAGGTTTTGGCTCAAAATCTCACGATACATGGCCCCATTCATTCTGTCCTTAACACGGATCAGTCGTCCTGTCCCCTTGGCAGAAAAACAGCCCCATAGCATGATGTTTCCACCCCCATGCTTCACAGTAGGTATGGTGTTCTTGGGATGCAACTCAGTATTCTTCGTCCTCCAAACACGACGAGTTGAGTTTATACCAAAAAGTTCTACTTTGGTTTCATCTGACCACATGACATTCTCCCAATCCTCTGCTGTATCATCCATGTGCTCTCTGGCAAACTTCAGACGGGCCTGGACATGCACTGGCTTCAGCAGCGGAACACGTCTGGCACTGCGGGATTTGATTCCCTGCCGTTGTAGTGTGTTGGTGACCTTTGTTACTTTGGTCCCAGCTCTCTGCAGGTCATTCACCAGGTCCCCCCGTGTGGTTCTGGGATCTTTGCTCACCGTTCTCATGATCATTTTGACCCCACGGGATGAGATCTTGCGTGGAGCCCCAGATCGAGGGAGATTATCAGTGGTCTTGTATGTCTTCCATTTTCTGATGATTACTCCCACAGTTGATTTTTTCACACCAAGCTGCTTGCCTATTGTAGATTCACTCTTCCCAGTCTGGTGCAGGTCTACAATACTTTTCCTGGTGTCCTTCGAAAGCTCTTTGGTCTTGGCCATGGCGGAGTTTGGAGTCTGACTGTTTGAGGCTGTGGACAGGTGTCTTTTATACAGATGATGAGTTCAAACAGGTGCCATTCTTACAGGTAACGAGTGGGGGACAGAAAAGCTTCTTACAGAAGACGTTACAGGTCTGTGAGAGCCAGAGATTTTCCTTGTTTGAGGTGACCAAATACTTATTTTCCACCCTAATTTATGAATAAATTCTTTACAAATCCTACCATGTGAATTCATGGATTTTTTTTTTCACATTCTGTCTCTCACAGTTGAAGTGTACCTCTGGTGCAAATTACTGACCTCTGTCATCATTTTAAGTGGGGGAACTTGCACAATCGGTGGCTGACTAAATACTTTTTTGCCCCACTGTACCACTGCAGGTATTCTTTTGTGCATTAGCAACAAAAACTTAATTTGAGCCTGAGAGGGATAATTAGATTTTTATCAGGCATTTGTTCTTCTATGTATGGTTTTCATAATTCATTTTGTTTTCAAAAATGTTTTTCTCTACAATTTATATGTTTTTGAACTTCATAAATGTCAGGAGTCCGTAAACAGCAGTTTGACGTTTTCACTAAAAGGAGAAGAGAATTAAGTGCAGCGGAAAAGGCATTTGTGTTCTGCTATTGTTTTTCCACATTAATGCAGTTGCTGAGTCAGAATGCTGCTAATTTGTTTTATTCATATGGTCTTGCAAATGGAACATACTTGTTTCATGTAGAGAAGGGGATTTAAATTCAGATGCAGAGGAGAAGCACAACTTCTCTCCATGGTTGCCAAAAAAACCTTACAATAACTCAGAAGATCCGCATAATTATCAGCATACTGTAGCTCCACCCCATTTCAGCCTGAGTCTATTTACAACAATTTAAACCTACTGCGTAAGCATAGAGTGTGAAATTCAACTCTGCCTTTTATATCCACTTATATGATGTTCCCTATTCCTGAATTGCTTCATTTACATGGGTTTAACATTTAAAATTTGGAGTCACAGAATGAGTTAATGACTGAACTATCAGCATCTGCTCCTTTTAAGGGTCAGTGTGAGCTTAGATGTGTATTTACATACATAAAGTCTCAATATAGATAAAAGTGTACAGCTTTGGTATATGTAAACTGAAAAAGTACTTGGTAAATGGTGATCAAAGCCACTTTTCTATTTTATTATTTCATTTATTTCTTTTATGTAAATTGCTAGGGGGAAATGTTTTTTCTTTCCTTTGTGAGCAAAGAGGGGAAATACAAACCTTTGATATGAAAAGTAACAAGTAAGAGAGAAACAAGAAAGAGGATGGCAGTGAAATTAAAGAAAGGGGGAGACAGCAAGGACACATTTGGAGTAGATAAGGAAAGAACTAAAGCGATGAGTGAATGGAGTCTATTAACCGAGTGAGAGTGAATGAGAGAGAGAGAGAGAGAGAGAAAGACCACTGGTGCCGCAGCGGGACCGACTGTCACACGGACTGTCAGAGGGGTCGTTGCGGGGAGAGCTGCAGCTACTCGCCGTTTACAGGCAGTCAGACAAGAGGGAAAACATAAGAGGAGAAAGTAGGAGAAGAAGAGGAAAGGGGGAAGAGAACAAGAAGGAAGAGGAAAGCGCTACATTGCCAGTGGCTGCTCTTAACTGCTTGCCCTCACCTCCACCGGACAGGATCTACTGCCCCCATCATCATTCCTCTTCATTATTATCACCATCATCCTCTTCATTATCCAGACCTCTCTTCCTCATCACCATGCCGGGTTGGCGGCGGAACCTTACTTTCTGTCTGCAGCGGATGCACGAGGAAGGTAGGAAGACAAAACAAATTGCTGTGTGCGTGTGTTTGCACTAGCAAGTGCGCGGGCGTGTGTGTGTTTGCGCACGGGCAGCACGATTTCCTGCTGTTTAAATTGGGGCTGAAATATGAGCAGTTGGGTTCTGGAGACACTTTGAATCTTTATGATTTCTGCTTCATGTGCTCTGATTTTTCTGGATCACTGGAAGTGTGTGTGTGTGTGTGTGTGTGTGTGTGTGTGTGTGTGTGTTGTTTGCGTTTTGTGGGTTGATTGAGAAGCACCTGCAGCTTCACTAACTGTGTGTGCGCGTGTGTGTGTGCATGGATACGCTCGGGCTGCTAGAGCTGCGCGCTGTGCGCACACGTGTCACCACGGGTTTGTTCCGCCGTTTCAGCAGACATTGCGCGAGGCTACTGATGCTGGCAGGTCAGGGCGCGTGTTAGTGCGCATTTATGTGTGTGTGTGAGAGAGAGATAGAGGGAAATCGAGTGAGAGAGACCCACAGACACGCAAACACATAGAGGCAGTGTGCTGGTCCTGCAGCATGAACACAGGAGAAGGCAGACAGTGATGATGTTGGTCAGCTAGAATGTGCACGTGCGTGATGTAGCTAAGAAGTGAATGCGCGCAGATGAGAAAGTATATGTTGCATGTGACATAGAGACAGAATGGTGCTGACAGTGGAATGAGAGAGAGAGAGAAAGATGTTCTGCATCCCTTTTCTGGGCATTTTTGTGTTTACAGACACACACACACACACACGCTAATATTGTTAGCGTATTATTTTAAATAAGACACATATTTGACTTGGATTAAAATTCAGTGTTACATACCATTATATTGTGTGTGTGTGTGTGTGTGTGTGTGTGTGCGTGTACGTATGCTGGTGTGTGTGCATAACAGGATGGTCAGTTGTATGTGTGTGACCTCATGGTTTTATCTTTCCCAATAAAAAGTAATCTGCAGCATAAAATCGAATTTTAAGCACCAGGGAGCTTCTAACTTTAAACAGGCTGTTTCTTGTGTCAACATGAGAAATCCCCCCTTGCCTGAAGTCAGGTTCATAAAAAATTGGAAAACATCCAGCATCTTTGGGGTGAATTTAAAAACTGTAAGCCAACTTTATTAATGTGGTCTTTTTTGAAAACCAGTTTACAAAAAGTTAAGGCTCTTGTAGTGGTCTGCTTAGCTCTTTTTTTTTTTTTCAAGATTACATGTTTAGCAATCACAGAAGACATTTTTGTGTCTGATCCCTTTAATGGAACAGTGACATTAATGTATTCTATCACAGTTGCAGAAAGTGTGCAAGTGCCTAAAGAGTGCTAGCAGACCATGTACCATCTAACCTCGCACACGTGTTTTTTGTTTTTGCTTTCTTGAGACTCCTCTACTTGTTTACTTAACCCATACTTGTGAGTGCAAGAAAGAGAGGTAGTGGACAGCTAAGTGAGAATTTATGGGCAGGACAGATGCCAGAGTTTGTGTGTATGTGCCTATGTTTGTGTTGGGTGTAAGGTTTTATTTACTGTATGGGTGTGAGACAGAGACCAAGTGAAAAAAGGTGGAGTTTTTTCAAGATTAGTGTGAGGAAAAAGAAATATGGGGCAACACAGAGCAAGACGGTGTTTGTTTATGATGTGTGTGAAAGAGAAGTGCAAGGGACGGAGGGAGATAGTGGAAGAATGCTGTGTGCTCTTAGTGTTTATTGGGCAGGAGATGCAGCTTTTACATTAGTATGCTGGTGACACTGTTGTTCATTGATAAGTGCCTTATGGATCTATGAATGGCTGTTTGAGGCCCCTTATTGTACCAGCCTTCAATGTTTTATTTTATTTTGTTATATTAGAGGGAGGGAATGAGATATGGGGGTTGACAAAATGTGCCAGGTAAAAATCTACTTGATAAAGGGCAGATATCAAAAAGGCAAAATAACATTAACACTTTCAAAGATATAGTCCAAACAGGACACAAGTAAAATATGCCACAATCAGGTCGTCTTTCAGAGATGCATACAAAGCTGTAGGCCTGAACAGACAAGAAGATGTGCTGAAGTTCAAACAGAATGGGGGAAGAAAGGGAATTTAAGTGACTTTGAGGGTGTCAGACGGAGCTGGTCTAAGTATTTCAGAAACTGCTGATCTGTTGGGATTTTCCCACACAACCATCTCTAGGGTTTACAGAGAATCATCTGAAAAAGAGACAGTATTTTTGAGCGGCAGTTCTCTAGACAAAAATGCTTTGTTGATGCCAGAGGTCAGGAGAGAATGGCCAGACAACTTTGAGCAAAGAAAAGAAAGTAACGCTAACAAGAAAAACAAAACAAAACATCTTGTCATGATCAAGGTATGCAGAAGAGCATCTCTGAATGAATGACTTGCTGAGCCTTAAAGCAGAAGGGCTGCACCAGGTGCCACTCCTGAACAGGAAACTGAGATTGCAACTTGCATGGGTTTAATTTCTGGTGTGACAATGTGACTGGTTGGGTCAGAATTTGACATACATATAAAACCTAAACATAAAAGTATGAATCCACCTTTTCATGTATCAATGGTACAGGCTGGTGGAGGTGGTCTAATGGTGTAGGGGATTTTGTTTTGCATACTTTGGACCCCTTAGCATTGTTTAACCCAGAGGTTCCCAAAGTGTGGGGCCCACCCCCTGGAAGGGGGGGGGGGGGGGGGGCAGGGTCATTGCAGGGATGGGGGGGGGGTGAAAAGGAAAAAAAAACCCCAAAAAAACCCGCTTGGACACTGCTAGCACGGGGCGCCCACATTGAACATTTTTCTTGTAAAACAAAGGGGGGCCTAGCAAAATAAGTTTGGGAACCGCTGGTTTAACCCATACAGCCTACCTGAACATTGCTGATGACCATCTCCACCCCTTTATACCCATTTCCCGATGAATGTTTCCAGAAGGACAATGTGCCATAGTGCAAAGCTCACATCATCTGAAGCTGGTTTTTGAACATGAGAGTGAGTTTACATTACTGAGACTGATGACAGAAAGTGTTGCTATGGTAGTATTTTCCAGTACATAAACAATCTGTATGCAATTTCTGAATCAATAACATGGGCTAGAATGCATAGAAATCACCATTTGCTCACATTAACTGGCATATCCAAGAGGGTTCAGCAGTCAGGTCATTTTCCGCTGTCAGCCGCATTTATGTTTTTATGTATATTTCAGTTTCACTAATGATCATTTCAAATCAGCAGGCTGCATAAAAACTATTAAAAGTCTCACAGGCATTTATACTTATTTATACTGAAATAAGTCCCTTCACGTTCAAGAAGCGTTGTTGGAAAAATAGAAAGGAGTCAGTAACTTCTTTTTTCGGATAAACCATTGTGTTGCATTGTGTGGGTTTAAGAGTGTGAGTGCATGTGTTTTGTGCAGTTAAAAGGAAATGACCACTGTGTAATGCATTTATAAGTAGCTTCCCCACCACCATGTAACAACTGTTTGATCAAAACATCTCATTCCCCTGCAGAAGGACAGATTATGGATAAGCAAGCCTGTCAGCATGTATGAGTGTGTGTTTTTGTGTGTGCCGTAGAGAGAAAAGAGGGGGGCAGTGTTTGTGCATGCAACACCCATCCATCATGCCAGAGATGGGGAGAAATTTAAGGGTTCAAATAATAATGGCGATTGTGATCTGCATGAAAGATGGAGGGAAGGACTCAAAGAGAAGGAAAGGTACAAAGAGCCAAATGAAAGGAGAGTCAGAGAGGGAGAGAGAGAAAGAGAGAGAGAGAGAGACAGAGAGAGAGACCTGACAGAGAATGTTGTAAGAAAGAAATGGATAAAAACAGAGGAGAGCATCAAGGAGAAAGATAGAGGGCTGGTTTCTAGTGCTTATCGTTTGAAGGAAGAGATCCCATTCATCAGGAGACTAAAAGATCAAATAATGTGCTGGTTAGTGGAGAGCAAGCCTGCCACTGTGTGTGTGAATGTGTAATAAACTGTGAGCTGGTGATTGAGCTCCAACCTCCCAAAAAGCCTTTTAATAAGGCTAAGTTGTGTTATCACTGATGGGTGGGGAGTTGAGGGGGCATGCAAAGAAGGAGCTCAGGATGTAAGAGGAGGAGATAGATAAGGGAAAAAAAGACTGGCATGTGTCAGATGGTACACTATGGACACTGAAAGTGCTAGTAACACTTAACATTATGGACATGCATGTTTATTTATAGATATTGGTAGAAATTACCAAATGAAACTATAGATGGGGGAAAAAAGTAGTACCCACCACAAATCTAATGGTTCAGAGTAAGGCTTAAGTTTTTTTGCTTTATTTTTTGCATTTAATTATAACTTTCATTTATTTATTTATTTAGTTTTGACAGATGTAACAGCACTTAATACTACATGACGCTTCAAACAGCTGAACATTTGATAATAGGGTAACTACTTAATTGCTAACTGGAAATTGTAGATGGCTAATGTAGCATGATTTGTGATTCAACTGTTTTGCTTCATAAGATAATTCATCTGTATGCTGATAGAAATGTAATTATCAATAATAATGGATTGGATTTATATAGCGCTTTTCAAGGCACCCAAAGCGCTTTACAATTCCATTATTCATTCACTCTCACATTCACACACTGGTGGAGGCAAGCTACAGTTGTAGCCACAGCTGCCCTGGGGCAGACTGACAGAAGCGAGGCTGCCATATCGCGCCATCGGCCCCTCACCAGAAGGCAGTAAGGTAAAGTGTCTTGCCCAAGAACACAACGACCAGGACAGAGAGCCCGGGAATCGAACCGGCGACCTTCCGGTTACAGATACGCTTCCCAACCCCCTGAGCCACGGTCGCCCTCAACACTAGTAGCTACTTGTTGCTGAACTCTTTCTTTTACCTTTTATTATTCCACATTTTCATTTTGGCTGTTTTCCACTGGGTTAAAGGGGGACATTGTTTCTCATCCAGGCGCCTATATAAATTCACCTTTGTAGGTTTGAACTGAATAGAAACCCTAATTCTGCATTTGCGCAACTGTGTTACCTTCAGTAATTGACATACATACATGTTATATGTCCATCACTGAACACTTAAGCCTGTTTATTAAGACCTTATAACTATTCACCCATTGTAACAAGTGCTCAGTGACAGGATAGCCAGCGTTGGGGAGTAATGGAATACATGTACCGCTGTTACGTAGTTAAAATACAAACTATGAGTAACTGTATTCCGCTACAGTTACCATTTAAAAAGGTGGTATTCAGAATACAGTTACTTTGTTGAAATAAATGGATTACATGGCGGTATTTTCCTGTTTCATATGTTAGGCTATGCCCTCTCTATTTTTTGTAATTTCACGCCGGTGGAAACCCAAACACAACACGCATTAAGAGGCTCTAATGTCTGTGTCTCAATCTCGCGTCTCAAAATGACGTGAAGAAATATTTGATTTAATATGAAGGCAATAGGCAGAGTGTTACAGGCATACCCCTAAAGAATGTAGCCTCATGGACAGTGTAGTCCATGCTGCAGGGAGAATGGGAGAAAAAGGAGAGTAGTAAAGTACGAGTTGTCACCAAGCAGAAACGGGAGCTGGAAGCATGTAAATATAATAATAACCACTTCAGCCAAAAAGAGTGCCTGACGAGCCCAGTTGTAAGTAAGCTATTAAGACTCGACTGTACACTGTGTTCGTGTTTTCCTCCTGTTAAATTCTCCCAATTCTTTCTATCTTTGGGCTGAAGGAAGGACAATACTTGGTATATAAATGCTCAATCAACAATCTTTTATTCCATACAATTCAACACTTTATGAGCATAAACCATCCGGATGGGGAGACATGCATGCAGAGGGTCACAGCAAATCTCAAACTGGTGTAGGATTACTCAAACTCTTATAGCCTCTAGTGGCCCCCACCTAGTCGTAAAAACCTAAACATTCACATTCTCCTAGCGAGCCTGACTTATAGCCTTGGCTCCATATTTTGTCTGCCTTCAACATACGGTGGGGGTGAAGTCTCCTGTGGAATGTGCTCTCTGTCTCCTCTACTATCAGAAAAAGCAAGGTCCTGACTCTCTGAAAACAGTATTTCTTATAACTCGAATCAGCAGTCTAATGTAATACAAATCAGTTTAATAACTGTAATAGTTATCACCTTCTTCTAATTCAGGAGAATACTACAAACTAAAACTACATAATAATTTCACAATCTTTAATTAGGGGTATAACATGGCATAAGATAGTATTATAATCCCACACTCCGAAACAATAAGTTCCAATGGAGCAGTCTTTCAACGCCTCTCTCTGTCTCTCGCTAGCAAAGTTGACCCAGACTACAAAGTAAAGCTAATTTTCGGTTACGAGCCCGACACGAGCCCGATGTATTAGCCAGAGGTCCCTTTACTATGGTTCATTTTATATACGTGCAGAATAGTTTTCAATACGAGATTGCTGGAAAAAGTGCAGCTTTACCTAATGTCCACCCTACTGTTACTCATTTTATATTAAGATTAAAAATGGTATGGCGAATAACCTTCAGTAATAGTAATAAATCACACAGCAATAGTTCATTTATGTAGTTGTAAAAAAGTATGATAATATATTAAGTAATCCAAAGTATTCAGAATACGTTACTCTCATTGAGTACATTTTAAAAGTAACCTTCCCAACACTGAGGATAGCATGCAGACAAAGGAAGAACGCTGTTTCATCTGTACATTATGTCAAAGATATAGATGAAAATTATTGTGCTTGTTCTTTAAAATCATGTACCATAACAGACACAAAATACAAGACAAGGCAACAGAAAAGTGCATTTGAGAATAAAAAGAGAAGATATCTTGGAGTTGTTTGTTTATCATGGTTGTTAAAGATTACAGACTGGCATTTTTCTATACCAGTGGTTCAAGGTTCTTTATTTGTCACATGCATAGTTATACAAGTATTACACACAGTGAAATATAGCCTGACACGCTCCTCGACATGTGCAAAAATTGGGGGGGTGTAGAGGAAGAACATTATATATATATATATACATACGGTATGGGAACTCCAGGCCTCAAGGGCCGGTGCCCAGAGCTGGACTGGCCATCGGGCATACCGGGCTGATGGTGATTATTCGTTTTTATGGGCCGATGGTTGTTTTTTTTTTTTTTTTTTGTAACAGTATAAACAATGAAAGGTGGTGGATTGGCCAGATGCTGGACGATGTGTAAAAATAACTACTGCGCACTAGCTAGCATGACAGAGTTTCTATACTTCTGGGTGGGTGCTTTGATGTTACTGATAGTGAACTTTATTCATAAGGTTAGTTAGTAGAATTGCCAACCGTCCCGTAAAAAACAGAATCTTTCCGTATTCAGAGAAAATATCACGCGTTTCGTATTGAGCTGAGAATGAACACAGTTTGTCCCATACTTCAGCTAGAATGGAAAAAGACACAAAGCTGGAGTTGTTCTGTGTCTTTATGCTGCACAGCTGCCTCTTCTTCTCTCATTCTCTCCCCCTCTCTCTCCTGTTGCTATACTTCAATCATGAAACTGATCAATGATCAGTTGATTGACTTTTCTCTCTTGTTTGTTTATCGCCCACTTTGCGCCCAAAAGAAGAAACCAGCGGATGTCGCGCTATACAACAGCAGCACGTTTAAGCTTGATGAGCTGTTGTTAGAATTTATTTATTTATTAATTTCTAGTATCAGCTGATGTTTGCTGGAGCCACAGCTGTAAAAGCTGCTGGTCATGATATTGGTTTGGTTATCTGTTGAGAGGGAAACATGAAGATGAAACCAGGAGATGTCCTTACTGAATCATCAGAGCTGAACAGGTGATGGAGAAACAGGTTTACCTTTCAGGTGACATGAATGAGTTGAAGGGAAGTTATGAACTGTTTCTGAGAGACAAATAACACCAGGATCCTTTTTTATGTAGCTGACAGCTGGTAACTGTGCAGGGGCGGATCTGGCAAAGTTTTGCCAGGGGGGCCAGGCGGGGCATTAACAGGGAAAGGGGGGGCACAAAGAAATACTTTTCTTTCTTATTCTCATTTAAAATATCTCGCTTTTAATAAGTAATTATCTGAATCTTACAACCAGTTTTTATAAAATCTATAGACATCATACATATACCAACAAGACAGTGTACATCACTGTCACAACAGCGTTTGTTTTCATTCAAAGGCTTTATGGCTTTTCCTATAATAATGGTTGCTGGTCTCTAGTCAAAATGCCCGGCCCGATTTTTTGTCCCAGTCCAGCCCTGCCAGTGCCCTGCAGGTATTAGATATCACCATGGGTCAACACACCTGAATCAAATAATTAGTTCATTACCAGGCCTCTGCAGAACTTCAAGACATGTTGAGGAGGTCATTTAGCCATTTAAATCAGCTATGTTGGATCAAGGACACATCTAAAACCTGCAGGTCACCGGCCCTTGAGGCCTGGAGTTCCCCACCCCTGTTCTATACATTTGAAGAATGTATAGAATTAAACTGTATTAATTCTTGCACCAATAATCAATCATTATCAATAAAATCTTGCACTCTTGCAACAATAAAATCTATTTAGAAAATCTATTTGCTGTGGGGACAAGTAGGGATGGGTACCGGTGTCCGGTGCCATGATGGCACCGGTTCTGACATAAACGGTAGTAACCAGACCAAAAAGCAGAGCACATTTCGGTGCTTTATTTCGGTGCTTTTTTTTCCTGAACTGTGATACACTTTAGATTCTAGCCAATCATTTTACGTTTCCGAGGATAATAGGTGGGGCCAGGTACGTACGTTCTGTTAGAGCAGAGCTACAGATTAAAAATATCCAAGGCGAAGCGGTCAAAAGTCTGGCTGTACTTCATAGCAAAATATGCAAACTCAACAGCCTGCAAAAAGTGCTTTAAGCTGATACTGTGATACTGTCAAAGGAGGTAACACCTGAAATCCGATGAAACACCTGGCGACGCATAGCGTTTTTTTTAAAAGCCCAGAAATGCGCCGTATTTGATAGCTTGCTGCGAGACCTCACACCGAGCACATCTACTGCGGGTGGGTTGCCTGTTATGCAACATCCCCCAAAAACACGAAGAGGAGAGTCCTGGCCCCTAGCCCTGCCAGTGTAGCAGAAATGATGACGGATGATGGTGGCAGCAGCCGTTCTTCTCTGCGTGAGTAGCTAATTTACGTTGAGTAGGCTAACCACGTTATTACATTAATGCATGTAAGGTGAACTAGCAAACATCATCATAGCTACATGCGGCTGTCCTCTTGTTTGATGGCAGATACTCCCTTCACCCTGGCTAAAAAGGCTAAAATGACCAAAGAAAAAGTGGAAAACAGTTAAACATGAGAGGTTTAGGACAAAGTTTGTGTTTTTTCATTGTTTAAGCACTGCTTCCAGCCAAGAGTGATACCATATATGCCCCATAGCTGCAGAAAAGGCTAACATTGTTATATTTTTACAAAAAACAGCTGAACATGAGAGGTTTTTGGACCAATTTTGTGTTCTCCATTCTTTAAGCACCGGTTTGAGCACCATTTGAGCACCGGCACCGTTTCAAAAGTACCGATTTGGCACCGGTATCGGATAAAACCTAAACGATACCCATCCCTAGGGACAAGTGTTGCTCTTGTTAGAGGAATGCCTTTCTTAAAAATTCTTTGAAAACTATGCTGGCTATTCTTTGAAGTGTGTGTTGAGTATACAGAAAGGTGCAAACCATGTTTGACTGATAGTATGTATTGTATTGTATCTTTATTTGTTTCAGACATATAAAACAAAAAACAATATATACACACTACATATATTTTCATTTACAGATACGAATATATATGTAGATATACACACACACACACGTA
Source organism: Mchenga conophoros (assembly GCF_057382185.1). Classification (NCBI taxonomy): domain Eukaryota; kingdom Metazoa; phylum Chordata; class Actinopteri; order Cichliformes; family Cichlidae; genus Mchenga; species Mchenga conophoros. The sequence goes on along the minus strand of NC_140530.1, from coordinate 28,060,168 downwards.
TGTGTTCAGATAAACAAAAAATATATAATGAAATAAAACAAAATCGTCTGACATAATGTAACAATGTTTGGTCTGAAAAGGAGTAGGAAGAAGTATGAACATACTTATTAATTCCTACCCCTGCTCAACATCTTATTGATCCCACATAATTCACCTAATTCCCATCATCACATACTCCACACGATACACGAGGAGAACCTATATAAACTTGGCTACCGTGACTGATATAATTTGGATATAATTTGATATTTTTATACATACAATGGGTGATCATCTTTATCGGTATCATATTCTTCCAAAATCAGTTTTCGAAGTATTTTCATGAACTTACTAATTCCTGAGCATTGCTGTAGATCTATAGTAAAACTATTCCACAGTTTTACCCCATAAATAGTGACACAAAAGGTTTTAATCTTTGACCGTGCTTTAAGAATCCTTAGATTCAATTTCCCCCTCAATTCATAGTCTCCTTCTCTGTCATAGAACATCCTCTGTATATTTCCTGGTAACATATTGTATCTGGCCTTGTACATAATTTTTGCAGTTTTATATTTTATAAGATCCATAAACTTCAGTATTTTTAATTTCAAAAACATGATGTTAGTATGGTCTCTAAATCCTGCTTTATTAATCATCCTGATTGCTTTTTTTTGAATTTTACATATTGGTTGAAGTGCAGTTTTATATGTGTTTCCCCAAATTTCCACACAGTATTCCAAATATGGCAATATAAGTGAACAATAAAGTACCCGGAGTGATTTGGAAGGCAAAAAATATTTAACTTTACTTAGTACGGAGATGCTTCTTGACAGTTTGGCTTGTATATGCTTTATGTGAGGTTTCCAGCAGATTTTGTTATCTATTATCACACCCAGAAATTTTGTATCCGAAACTTGCTCTATTTCAACATTGTTTACTAATAATTTTGCTCCTGCATCTTTTTTACAATTGCCGAATAACATAAATGTAGTTTTTTCCAAATTTAATGATAGCTTATTTCTACCAAACCATGTTTTCAGTTTAATCATTTCTTGTGTGACAATTTCCAAAAGCTGCTGTAAGTTCTCTCCAGCACAAAAAATATTTGTATCATCTGCAAATAGAATAAACTGTAGTATATCTGATGTTCTGCATATATCATTGATATAGAGGATAAACAGCTTTGGTCCCAATACTGACCCCTGCGGAACTCCACAAACAATGTCCATACACTCTGACTGATATTCCCCAATTTTCACAAATTGCTGCCTGTCTCTCAAATAACTCTTTACCCATTCTAACACCACTCCTCTAATGCCGTAGTACTCCAGTTTATCAAGTAATATGTCATGATTAATTGTGTCAAAAGCTTTTTTTTAGGTCAATGAATACACTAACTATACATTGTCTTTTATCTATATTGTTGGTGATATTTTCGATCAGTTCCATTAATGCCAATGATGTTGATCTATTTGATCTGAAACCATACTGACTATCCGTTATTATTTTGTGTTTATCTATAAATTTGTCAAGTCTATTACTAAAGACTTTTTCCAGTATTTTTGAAAATTGAGAAAGTAGAGAGACAGGCCTATAATTTGTGAATTGGTGTCTGTCACCATTTTTAAACAGTGGTGTTACTTTAGCTGTTTTCATTTGTTTTGGGAATGTACCAGTTTGTAAGGACAAATTGCAAATGTGTGTTAAGGGTTTGGAAATGCCCTCTATCACTCTCTTAACGATTTCCATATCAATGTCGTCAGAGTCTGTAGAGTTTTTTGTTTGTGATTTCCCAACAATATCAATGATTTCCATTTCTTCCACCACCGTTAAGAACATTGAATGAGGATTGCGGTCAATGAGTCTAGTTTCTTTCTCTACAGAATCTGTTATATCAGGAATTGTTTCAGCCAAGTCTGGCCCAACACTTACAAAGAATTTATTGAACTCATTTACCACATCTCTCATATTAGTAATATTTCTATCATTATTTGCGAAATACGAAGGATAGTCTGCCTGCCCCGAGCCCTTTTTGATGATGGTATTTAATGTTTTCCAGATCCCTTTAATATTATTTTTATTCATAATCAGTAATTTTTCATAGTATTCCTTTTTACATGACCTTAAAATACTCGTTAATTTATTTTTATATTTCTTGTATTTATTTTCAGCTTCTGTGCTTCTGTTCATTATAAATTCTCTGTATAAGGTATTTTTCTTCTTACATGCATTTTGCAATCCTTTTGTAATCCATGGGCACTCTGCATATTTTTGTTTTTTACTGTATTTCCTTACTGGGCAATGACTATTATATAACAGTTTAAATTTTCCTAAAAAAATCTCATAAGCTTTATCAATATTTTTTTCCTTATACAGCATCTCCCATTCTTGCTTGAGTAAATCACTTTTGAATGCGTTTATTGACTCTTCTGTTCTCACTCGTTTGTATTTTATTGTGTTTTGCTGTTTAACCTTCCTGTAATTGCTGTTATACACTATAAAAACAGGTAGATGATCACTGATGTCATTAATTAGGAGACCACTTATGGTTCTATTTTCTATTTCATTAGTAAATATATTGTCTATTAGGGTTGCCGACTGTGCTGTAATCCTGCTGGGCTTAGTGATCACTGGAAAAAGTCCCAAGCTATACATTGTATTAATAAATTCCTCTGTCGCTCTCTGCTTGTTTGGATTTAGTAGATCTATGTTAAAATCCCCACAAATGAACATGACTTTTTGATTTGTCCTAATGAATGTTTTATCTACCCACTCCTTAAAAATTTCAATATTAGAACCTGGTGTTCTATATATACAGCTTACAATGACATTTTTCTCTTTTCCCATACTAATTTCTATTGTTACACACTCTAATATATTATCTACCGCCACCGTCATTTTTTCTACCATCTTGTATTTTAAATTTTTATCCACAAACAAGGCCACACCACCGCCATTCTTATTCTTTCTATTTGTAAGATTTAATTCATATCCATCTATTACAAAGTCCTCTCCTTTCTGTTTATTAATCCATGTTTCAGATACTGCAATCACACTGAATGGATGTGTAAATTTGCTTAAATATTCCCTTATTTTGTGAAAATTTGCATATAAACTTCTACTATTAAAGTGGATTATAGATATTTTGCCGTCGACCTTGACAGTTTTGTTGAATTGTTCTTCAGTATGATAGTAGCAGGTATTTTTGATGTTAAAAAAGTTCAGTTCTGGATCAATGTCCTGCTCTGTGAAGTGTGTTTTGTATTCCGTGTTTACTGGTGAATTTATCTCCTGATTAGCAATCCTTTGTGGTAGCAATGTATAATTCCCAGATAATGAATTAATTGATTGTTTCATCCTTGAATACGTTACGCTTTAGCTTCCGTTGTTGTCTTCTATTACCTGCTTTGATGACTGTAGATTGTTTGTCCCGCTCCTTGCCTTTGTAGTCAAGTGACCTGTTAATATTTTTCCAGATCCTGGATGCATTTGATGACCAGCACCTTGGCTTCCTCCGGTGTACCGTTGAGCTTTATAAATATTTTACAGTTTGCAGTCCAGGTGTTCTGAATTTTACCCAGTTTCTTTAGGTATCGTGCTTTCTTCGCTATGTCAGCATTGGATTTGGTTAGATGGTCATTCATGTAGACGTTCGATCCTTTTAGTTTCCTCCCCTGCTTCAGCAGTGCATTCTTGTGTTTCCTGTTTACAAATCTTATGATGATAGCTGGTTTATCACTAGCATTTCTCCTGGGCAAGGGGTGGCATGCCTCGATGTTATTACAGTCCAGGTCGATCCCTTTCGACTGCAAGAAACCAGCTACTTGTTGCTCCGCAGAGCTCCCATCCAGATCTCCTTGCTCCTCTTTACTGCCAGCAGTCACAGCCCGAGCATATGACCGGGGTTTTATGTACAGCCCTGTGATGATCACGTCGTTCATTCTGGTATATTGCTCCAGGTCCGCGACCCTGCTCTCCAGATAGACGATCCGTTTCTCCTTCTCTGCATTCTGGTTACGTAGCGACCTTATTTCCTCGACTAAGTCTAGGATATATTTCTGTTGTAGCTTGATAGCCGATGTTTCCTCAGTTAGAAAGTCCAATGACTTTTTGATGTCCTCAATTTCATCGGCGTTCGGTGTTCTCTTAGGCCCCATTGCTTGTTGTCTTGCTCGCTCCGTTCACCGTCTTGTCACTGTTGATTTACTTGGTGGTGCCTTGCTAGAGGATCCTGGGCCCAGTGGCTGCTGGAGGATCCTGGGCCTGGTGGAGCAGTAGGATCCTGGGCCTAGTGGCTGCTGGAAGAGCCTGGGCCTGGTGGCTGCTGGAGGATCCTGGGCCTGGTGGCTGCTGGAAGAGCCTGGGCCTGGTGGAGCAGGAGGATCCTGGGCCTGGTGGCTGCTGGAAGAGCCTGGGCCTGGTGGAGCAGTAGGATCCTGGGCCTAGTGGCTGCTGGAAGAGCCTGGGCCTGGTGGCTGCTGGAGGATCCTGGGCCCAGTGGCTGCTGGAGGATCCTGGGCCTGGTGGAGCAGTAGGATCCTGGGCCTAGTGGCTGCTGGAGGATCCTGGGCCTGGTGGCTGCTGGAGGATCCTGGGCCTGGTGGCTGCTGGAAGAGCCTGGGCCTGGTGGAGCAGTAGGATCCTGGGCCTGGTGGCTGCTGGAAGAGCCTGGGCCTGGTGGCTGCTGGAGGATCCTGGGCCCAGTGGCTGCTGGAGGATCCTGGGCCTGGTGGAGCAGTAGGATCCTGGGCCTAGTGGCTGCTGGAGGATCCTGGGCCTGGTGGCTGCTGGAGGATCCTGGGCCTGGTGGCTGCTGGAAGAGCCTGGGCCTGGTGGCTGCTGGAAGAGCCTGGGCCTGGTGGCTGCTGGAAGAGCCTGGGCCTGGTGGCTGCTGGAAGAGCCTGGGCCTGGTGGCTGCTGGAAGAGCCTGGGCCTGGTGGCTGCTGCAGGAGGATCCTGGGCCTGGTGGCTGCTGCAGGATCCTATTCTATGAACACATATATATATATATATATATATATATATATATATAATATGTGTAAACACCCAGCACGTCCCTGCGGGCGGTTTATCCTTCAAGCTCGGGTCCTCTACCAGAGGCCTGGGAGCTTGAGGGTCCTGCGCAGTATCTTAGCTGTCCCCAGGACTGCGCTCTTCTGGACAGAGATCTCCGATGTTGTTCCTGGGATCTGCTGGAGCCACTCGCCTAGCTTGGGAGTCACCGCACCTAGTGCTCCGATTACCACGGGGACCACCGTTACCTTCACCCTCCACATCCTCTCGAGCTCTTCTCTGAGCCCTTGGTATTTCTCCAGCTTCTCGTGTTCCTTCTTCCTGATATTGCTGTCATTCGGAACCGCTACATCGATCACTACGGCCGTCTTCTTCTGTTTGTCTATCACCACTATGTCCGGTTGGTTAGCCACCACCATTTTGTCCGTCTGTATCTGGAAGTCCCACAGGATCTTAGCTCGGTCATTCTCCACCACCCTTGGGGGTATCTCCCATTTTGACCTCGGGACTTCCAGGTTATACTCAGCACAGATGTTCCTGTACACTATGCCGGCCACTTGGTTATGGCGTTCCATGTATGCCTTGCCTGCTAGCATCTTGCACCCTGCTGTTATGTGCTGGATTGTCTCTGGGGCATCTTTACACAGCCTGCACCTGGGGTCTTGCCTGGTGTGATAGACCCCAGCCTCTATGGATCTTGTACTCAGAGCTTGTTCTTGTGCTGCCATGATTAGTGCCTCTGTGCTGTCTTTCAGTCCAGCTTTGTCCAGCCACTGGTAGGATTTCTGGATATCAGCCACCTCCTCTATCTGCCGGTGGTACATACCGTGCAGGGGCCTGTCCTTCCATGATGGTTCCTCGTCTCCCTCCTCTTTCTTGGGTTTCTGCTGCCTGAGGTATTCACTGAGCACTCGGTCAGTTGGGGCCATCTTCCCAATGTATTCTTGGATGTTCGTTGTCTCATCCTGGACTGTGGTGCTGACACTCACCAGTCCCCGGCCCCCTTCCTTCCGCTTAGCGTACAGCCTCAGGGTGCTGGACTTGGGGTGAAACCCTCCATGCATGGTGAGGAGCTTTCTTGTCTTTATGTCAGTGGCTTCTATCTCCTCCTTTGGCCAGCCTATTACCCCAGCAGGGTACCTGATCACGGGCAGGGCGTACGTGTTGATGGCCCGGATCTTGTTCTTACCATTCAGCTGACTCCTCAGGACTTGCCTGACCCTCTGCAGGTACTTGGTGGTTGCAGCTTTTCTAGCGGCCTCTTCATTGTTCCCATTCGCCTGCGGGATCCCCAGGTACTTGTAACTGTCCTCTATGTCTGCAATGTTGCCTTCTGGTAGTTCAATCCCCTCAGTTCTGACTACCTTCCCTCTCTTTGTTACCATCCGACTACACTTCTCCAGTCCGAACGACATTCCAATGTCATTGCTGTATAGCCTGGTAGTGTGGATCAGTGAATCGATGTCTCGTTCACTCTTGGCATACAGCTTGATGTCATCCATGTACAGGAGGTGGCTGACAACTGCTCCGTTCCGTAGTCAGTCTTGTTAATGATCTCACTGAGGGGGTTCAGGCCTATGCAGAACAGCAGTGGGGACAGAGCATCTCCTTGGTAGATCCCGTAAAATGTAAATGTGTGCAGATGGGAATAAGTATACTGATAAAAAAGGAACACTTAAATCAGTTCAGTGCAATTTTTCAATTCAGTTTGATTCATATAGTGCCAAGAAACAACAACATTGTCTGTAATTGTTTGAGGACAAAATGGTCATTTGAAACTGAAATCATCAATCCTTTAACCCAAGTCCATCTTTTTATTTATTTACATATTTGAGTAGCACGTATTCTTTCGACTATTGTGACTCTTATATGGTTATCTGATTTGTCACTATTGTGGTTATAATGTAGTTACGTTTTACAAACAGAAAGTATTTAGTTAATTAGAAAAGATAATTAGAAAATAATTTTAAGTTATAACTAGGAATGGGTACCGGTATCCGGTGCCATGATGGCACCGATTCTGACATAAACGGTAGTAACCAGACCGAAAAGCAGCGCACATTTCGGTGCTTTTTTTTTACTGAGATGTCATACACTTTGGATTCTAGCCAATCATTTTACCTTTGCAAGCGTAGTAGGCGGGCCCAAGTACGTACGTTCTTTTAGAGCAGAGCTACAGATTAAAAATGTCCAAGGCGAAGCTGTCAAAAGTCTGGCTGTACTTCACAGCAAAAGATGCAAACTCAGCAGCCTGCAAAAAGTGCTTTAAGGTGATACTGTGCAAAGGAGGTAACTCTTCGAATCTGATGAAACACCTGGTGACGCATAGCATTTTTTTAAAAGCTGAGAAATGCACCGTATTTGATAGCTTGCTGCGAGTCCTCACACCGAGTGCATCTACTGCGGGTGTGGTGCCTGTTATCCGACCCGGAGTTAGCAACATCCCCCAAAAACCCGAAGAGTAGAGTCCTGGCCCCTAGCCCTGCCAGTGTAGCAGAAATGATGATGGATGATGATGGCAGCAGCAGCCGTTCTTCTCTGCGTGAGTAGCTTAATGTTGTTCGTGTGTAATTTACGTTGAGCAGGCTAACCACGTTATTACATTAATGCATGTAAGGTGAACTAGCAAACACCGTCGTAGTTACATTAGGCTGTCTTCTTGTTTGATGGCAGATACTCCCTTCACCCTGGCCAAAAAAGCTAAAATGACCAAAGAAAAAGTGGGAAAACAGCTCAACATGAGAGGTTTTTGGACAAAGTTTGTGTTTTCCCATTACTTCCTGCCAAGAGTGATACCATATATGCCCTATAGCTGCAGAAAAGGCTAACATTGTTATCTTTTTACAAAAAAACAGCTAAACATGAGAAGTTTTTGTACAAAGTGTGTGTTCTTCATTCTTTAAGTACCGGTTCGAGCACCGTTTAAGCACCGGCACCGTTTCAATGTACCGGTTTGGTACTGGTATCGGATAAAACCTAAATGATACCCATCCCTAGTTATAACAAGGTCACACTACTTACTTCTTTTATGATCAGAAAAAAAAAACCGTCTTTTTTCACTCACACCCACAGGATGACTCTTTTTGGGGAAAATATAAACATAGGTTATTTGAAGTTAGATATTGCAGAAGCTAAAACAAACAAAAATATAAAAACAATGTTTGATCTGATGCAGCTGTGAACTAGTACAGTATTTAACTACTATAATCTTTCCAAGAACTTTGGATCCTTTGCTTCCAAAGATGCTACTTTTATACCATCTTTTATGGAAAGGCACTTCACTCCCTGGACCAAGACTGGCTTTGTCTCTCTGATACTGTGGTGTCCAAGCCAAAGCTGAAGCGACCCTAACAGCCAGATTACATTGAGATACTTCAGAATGTTTGCCTATGATGAGTACACTCACCTTCATGTGTGGACCGTGCTTTGAAAACATGTCACCTTCCATTGACTTTCTAATGTTTCTTTACAGTAATGCTATTGAAAGATACAGACTATAGGTTCCTTCTTTGGGAATTCTGTGCACATTACATTACAGTCTAATTAATGCAGTGGTTCTTAACCTGGGTTCAATCGAACCCTAGGGGTTCGATGAGTTGGTCTCAGGGGTTCGGCAGAGCCTCCGCCATGACATGCACAGCTCATTTTGTGCACCAGTAAAAAACATATCTATGTCTTCAATTTGAAAAAAATAAAAAAATAAAAATATTTTTCACTAAAGAGGGGTTCAGTGAATGCACATATGAAACTGGTGGGGTTCGGTACCTCCAACAAGGTTAAGAACCACTGAATTAATGCTACTGTACAGGTACATTGAGCTGTTATTATATTCATTGTAATGCTGCAATTTTTGCACCATTTTTCACTGGTAATAGTTTTCACCAAGGCAATTCTGTTTGATATTATAGTGTTTTTTATTGTTTTACTGTGTAGGTTAAGGCACTGATAGAATTGTAAGGTTCAAGGCTGACAAAAACAAATTGCAAGTAATGGGAAATACTTTAGTGTCAAATGTAAAACAATACAATGTATTATGAGTCCTAATCGTATTTACAGTCAGTGTATCTGTAAATTGTAATCTTGTTAATGTATTTTTGTGGACCCCAGAAGATAAGCTGTTACCTTGGCATTTTTCGATGTCCTCACATAAATAGCAGAGACAACCTGTGTGTGTCTCTTTGTGTGAGTTTGTGTGTGTGTAGGGTGGGTTGGGGGAGTGGGGGGTAGAAGGCATGTAGCCGTAGGTTAGCAGTGGGTGAGAGCAGTAATGCTGCTTCAGTCATAATAGGATCTGACGATGACTCATGCACAGCAAAAACAACAAATGCTCCTCTCTTCCCTCCTCTTATCTTCTCTTCCTCTTCTCATCTCATTCTCATTTTTCTTGTCTCTTTTCCCAGTATCCCTTGATTCTTTCTTTTCTTATTCTGTGTTCTCTCTTTTATCGTCTTTCCACCTCCTCATCTCTTTTTTTTAACATCTTGTCATGCATTATTCCCACGTGCATCGTATCTGTTTGCCTGTCGTTGTTTTATTTTGTTTTGCTTTTCTCCTTCTTCTCTTCTTTTATATTTCCTGCTTTCTCTTTTCTACTGTTTCCCACAATTCTTCCCTGATGGAAGAATGTTTTTCATCATATTTTATTTTCTCTACTATTTTCTCTTTTTTCGATGCTTCTCTGAAGACTATTTATGTTTTCTTCTTTCTTTTTTCCTTTGTTTTTCCTTTTCAGCCCCAATCATATCTAAGCTTGTGCTCTTTTCCCTCTGCAGTTTGCAACCATAGAATTATTTCCTTCCCTGCATAGATAGTTATATCTTCTACCAACCAAGCTCATTTTGATAATCCAGATGTTGTTTTATTTATTATTATCAGTGATCGACTCAGCAAATCTATTAAAGTTGTGTTTGCCAAAATTCAGCAAAAAATGACATGGGGTCTGTTGTGTTTGTCCTGAGCTGATTGCTTATTGAAGCACTAGTATATCTGGCTTAGTTGTCCACATGAAAGTCTCTTGTAGTAAGAAGAACTACAATTTTCTTGATTAGTTTCATTATCCTTGGGTCATTTAAATCTATTTAAGTCGTATTGACGAATTTGACCAAAAAAAAGAAAGAAAGAAAACTTCTTACTGAGGTATGTACTTTCTTTTGCCAGCTGAAGAAGGAAGTCATGGTCAGCAATATGAAATTTTGAGCCACATTACTAATTCTACAAGCAGCAAAAAAAATGTTGTTTCTCAAAAAGGGACCTCAATGAAAAGACTCCTGAAACAGATGATTACTTGGTTTAAGTCTTCTTAGTCAAGATGGTGAACACTGCACCTTGCTGGTGTTCTCCTTCTACCATAATATGTTAAAGGGCTTTGCTGTAATCTGGACTGTTTCCCCTTCCTTGCCATTATGTGCATTTGACCTCATTTCTAAATACTATTATGATTTAGCTTTATTTAACTGATCACTCTTTTATGGTGAGGTGTTTGAGAGCAACAGAAAAATAAGGTTGATGTGCAACACAAGTTCTTGACTGAATTTAATTGTTACACGGTAAAACTGCCAGACCACCAAGACACCTCTATTAATCGCACTGTCTTATCTTTTCTCCCCATTGTCATTGTAGCCGTACCTCTCTGCCCTTGCTCATCTCCTTCCACCTTATTTGTCTTTGCTTTACAGACACATAAACTGTTTTTTCCTTATTTCTACTGTATATGCTCATCAAAAACCCAATGCTTTTTGCTCATTTCCATCTTTTGCATGTAGTGTACTGCTCTTTAATACGCTATAAGTTTATGTGCTATGTTATGTCTATCTGCATCTCTGTTGTTGCTACTTACTAGCAGAGGCAATCATTTGCCTTGAGCTGGGTGTTTCATTCGCATTCCTGTTCATTTGTTCTTACTGCATTCTAAATGTAAATTGCTGCAGCCCCTGCTTCACTGCCAGTCACTGGCCTGATATACCCCTCTGCTTTATTGCAACATCCAAGTATATCCACATTGCTTTTCTGCATGTCATTCTTTCAAGCCCTGCAGTTACCTGATAAACCTTCTATTCTTTGAAGATTTTAGATTGTTCCACTGTAATCTGCTGAAACGTCTAAACTTCTCTGTTGAACCACAAAATATCAACCCACCATTTTATCAAATCCCTATATGTGAATGGAGTCTTTGTTGTTGATGTTTAAAGCTTCCATTCGGCGATAGGTTTAACAAAAATAACTTGTTTAACAAGTTATTTTAATGTTTATATTTAAATAATTACAGCTTTTACGCTGAAAATTATTAAAGACAGCAGTTATCCATAATACCATTTTTGGACTTGTGGGTGCATTGCCCATGTCAAACCTTTCTGAGTGTTTGGAAAACCATGAAAACAGCTTTTCATATAAACGTCTGGTTAATGAGAAATTGCAAAGGCCTATATAGTGCTACATTTCCCCGCCTTTCATCTGGACTATCCTCTCCATTACAATCCAAAATCCTGCTGCAAGTTCCACTACATAAGCCAGAGCTCAGCACTATCACAGAGGATAAGAGAATTGTGTGTGTAGTGCTAGTGGTGGAGTAAAAGTGGGGGCGAGCTCAGAGCCAGAGAGATGGGAAAAGCAATGAGCTCCAGATAGATACAAAGTCATGAGTGAGTGTGAGAGGGTAAAGGGGGAAAAAGATAATTGAGTTTTAAAATGCCCTTTTATTGATCCAGTAGCAGAATCATAAAGCTGCATTTCATTGCATCAAAAAGCAAAATTGCATCAGTGCTTCTCTGTCTTGATAAAGATGAGTAAACAAAAATAAAATGAAGCAAAACACAAGGAGAGAGAAAAATATCAAAAGCTTGGAGAACAGGGATTGAGGGAATTAGTGCTCAATCCCCCTCAGCAGCTACAGGGAAAGCGAACAAGCATGGAATTCAACCCCAAATCCCAATTTGAGCTGCTAATAACATCATGAGAGGAGAGTTATTTCAATGCCATTGGTCAGCTTGTTATTGTAAACACAATTTCTGATTGATGAGACATCATCTGAAAGTAGTAGATGTTACGTAGTTGTACTTGTGAATTCCCCTACCTCCGTAACTTTCTAATGACGTGATTTTGGGCAGTGGCTTCAGACAGTTTCAGACAGCTGTAGTATTTTGATAGTTCATAGGTGTTATATAATGTTTTGTAGATCCACACGTCTTCATATTGTAGCAGTATGGCCTTATTTAGGGTTTATGCCAAACTACAGTAATATTTCACTTGGCCTAGTAGTCTATCTATGTATAGTTCTGTGAGAAATTAAGTACATCCCATGATTCAATAGCAATTAAGAGTGAAAGTAATCAAATGCAATGGAATCAGTGATCGGTTTGCTACTATTGAGTATTTAGATGTGTGTTAAAACAATCCTGCAATCATCCCAGAAGTGTACATCCCTGCAAATTAACCCCAAGGTCATAGAGTTCATACCCTCACCTGTCTTCATGAGCTTTGAGTAGTGACTGAAAGAATGAAATTGATTAGCATGCCTGCTAGACATCTTCTGGGGAATGTGCTCTGGACATCAGGCCCCAGAGCAGACCCAGGACTCACTGGAGAGATTTCATCTCTTGGCTGGCTTGGGTTCGATTCATTGTCCCATCGGATGACCTGGAAGAGGTGGCTGAGGTGAGGGAAATCTGGGCTTCTCTTTTAAGACCGCTGCCCTTGTGACCGTAACCTGGATTAGTGGCAGAAAATGGACTGATGGATGAATGGATGGAAATAAGTATTCCATTAGTATATGTGTACACCGGCCTATTTTGGTTTTCTCCCCATGCATACATAAGTAAATCTGCATCACTCTGAGCCAACAAACTTGAGCAATCACTGATTTGTGCATGAGATGATCGTACACACAATTTGTGCATATGCACTCTTAGTTAATGGGGCAAATGATCCAGTAAGAAGCTGAAGGCTGAAAAAGAATTAAGGTGTTGTAGTGGCCTAGTCCAGAACTAAACCTGATTGAAATGTGTCAGCACTGCACAGAGTGCTTTGAAAACATCCCTTTTCGAATGGCTGTGTGGAATAGCCTGTCCTTTGGGTTTCTCTTGGTTTATGCTGCTGTTGATGTTTCAGCTTAGCCCCTGCTACAGAGAAGACAGGAGTCATACCCAACAACTTCTTTGTACAGAAGTACAACCAAATGTTAAAAACAAGAAGCCATTACTCCACATGTAAGAGCTCACTATCTTCACATATAACATCTTTTAATATATTTAAATTTATATGATTTTGCCTCTTCCTGGTAAACTGTATATATGTACATGTGTCCCCAACTATGCATAACACAATGATCATCACTCTATATGCTTTTCTTAGAGGACTGCATACAAGGATATCTCTGAATCATCTGCTTTGGCTGAATTATCACAAACAAAAGATCTACACAGGTTAACACAGTGCCTTGAGTCCTACATAGTAGGGTCCCTATGATGCACTAGCTTGTAATATTTCCTGTTGTTGTCATTCTGAAGAGACTATTGCTATTTTACACAATGTAAAATAGCAATAGTCAATTTCTTGTGGTTTTCAAAGAATCCTCGTTAACTCCATATTTTAAACAGTACAAAACAAGCAACATAAAAAATGGACATCAGTACCTCCTATGTAACGTGTCACATTCTTAACAAAAAAGCATCCCTCAGCCTTTTGACCTATATTTGTGAAGGTCCAGTGAACTCAGTTAAAGTTGTGTGGATCAGAAAAGCTTGTAAGAATTACATCAGTCTGTTTCCTCTGATAAAAAACAAGTAAATAAAAAAAACAACAACTGAGAAACACCACAAGGGACAATAAAGAGAGAAAAAGACGAGGGGAAGAATTGCAACTGTCAAGTAAACTTTGTAAACTTTCTATCACAAAATGAAATAGGACAGATGAGGTTGAGAATGAGCCATTTTCCTGACTTGTATAAACATGCATCTACAAGATAAATGGGGAAGCCACAGTTGAATTTATTATTGCCTGAATACAATGAATTGTATGTAATGGCCATACAACGACAAGGGAGATGTAGTTCAGCAAACCATTGGACATTTGAGTTATTGCACAACTTAACTATTTATTGAATGCATTTCACAGTTTTATGCATGGTTTATTTTAAGCTAACCTAGATAGACAGATAGATATTTTGTCACTGAAACTGCTTTAATAGTGAATAAATCTTGTTTTTTTTAATATATGTTTAAGCGTTGATTTTTTTCCACAGTCTCCAGCCAGACACATGGTTTTGCTTTTTGCATCCTTAAATGTCCTTAAACTCAATTCAGCCTCTATCCTAGTAGCTGCAAAGTACCCACTGCACTGTGTGTTTGTGCATGTGTGTGGCTGTTCCTCTCTTTGGAAGAGAAAGTGTGAGATATGTGTGTACGCATGTGTGATTATTTGTGTATGTTTGTGCGTGGCCCCGTCTGCTCTCCACTTTTAGCTGACTGACCTGCAGACAGACAGGGCAGCTCCACAGAGAGTTGTGCCTTTTGGCCTTTTCTGCAGCACTGTGCATGTGTGTATATTTGCGCCCGTGTTTATTTAGTACAAAGCGGATGTTTGTCAGTTGCTGAACGTGCAGTCCATGCATGTGACTTTGTTGTTGGTGACAGATTTGCTCATGTTGCTTTGTGTGTTCCTGTATATGCACGATTAAGTGTAAAATGTGTGAGACTCAGTCAGTGTGTGTGTTTTTATTAGCTTCAAAAGGTAACATATATTTTGGTATTTATGTTTAGCTTTGGGTCCCATTTCCAATACAATGCCTATTTCCAATACTACTCTGCTAAAAAAAAAAAAGAAAGTGTGCGTTACTCTAAGATATAATAATATCTGGATAGCATTTGGTAGCACCATCTGCATGTTTAAATAGAATCAAACCATGCATAGTTGGTTTCCTCATTTGGCATTCTCAGCCCAAATGCCCATTGACAAGATCAGCATTGAAGTCACTTAAACTGACAGTATCTGCACTTTGAGTTCTGATTGTTCTACCCTGTTGGCTGTAGATGCTACCTTCTTATCCTACACTCTCAATTACCTGCTGTGCTTTGCATTTTATAGAGAAATGTCACACTGATTTAATTCCACAAATAAATTAAATATGAAACACTGCTCTGCTGTCATTCATCAGATGCTTGTGGCCGTATTGATATAGGCCTTGCTTTGCTCAGGAGGTAGAGCAGGCCACCTACTCATCGGAAGGTTGGTGGTTCGATCCCTGGCTCCTCCAGTCTGCATGCCAAATATCCTTGGGCAAGATACTAACCCTAACTTGCTCTCCGATGCATCCATCGGAGTATGACTGTGTGTGAATGTACTTAAAAAGAGTATAGATGAAGTGCTTGTGAGAATGGGTGTGAATGTGGCGTGTTATATAGAGCACTTTAAGTACTCCGGGAGAGTAGAAAAGCGCTATATAAGAACCAGTCCATTTATAACATAAGATTCTTATTTTTCTGAAACTGTAAAGTGAAGTGAAAATGAAGATATGCAATGTATTACTTGGTGCTGCCTACTGGTGATACTGTCATGGCTGGCGAGGCAGGCCGTGTGGAGTTAAAGTGAGGACCCAAGTGCAGGCAGAGGTTTGTATGAGGAGTGAGTTTATTTAAGGTGGAGATGGCAAGGACAGGAACTAAGAAATAACCAAACTGAGAAAACCTAAATACATGAAACTGAAACCAAAACTCACAGAGTGACATGCAAAGGAACAAAGGAAGGACCACGGAGGAAACACAGGGAGACTTGGGGAAGACATCACAGACAAACCAGTAACCCACAACAGAAAACACAGGGCTAATATTTTCACAGCGGCAAGAAGGGAACGGGAAACAGGAGGGAAACACAGCTGGGAGAAATCAGAATTGACGAGACAAGGAAGCAAAGCAGAATACACTAATGTGAGACACAGACCTTCAAAGTAAAACAGGAAGTACACAGAGGCACGGTGGAGGGAGAAAGAGAACATGGAGGAGCACATGACGGGATGAGGAAACACAGAACACAAGGAGTGGAAACACAAAGCACCAGAACTAACACCACAATATAAACACAAACACACAGAGGGAGACACAGAGGTCAACTATACGAGAGGAAATTACTAAATACACAGGGAACTAAACAGAATACAGGAAACCTGAACTGGACACTATGAAATAAACTAAGATACAAAGAGAACCTTAAACATCAAACATAATGCAAAAGACACAAGGAACTCAAAATGCTGGGTCGAGAGACCCAGGATCCTGACAGATACCTATTGAAATGATATAAAAAAAACAATCAGTCAATGTTCAGACAACATTTTAAACCAGCAAACTCAGTATGATTCACTTGTAATGCACTGTAATGCCATATGTCATACAAGTGTTTCCTGCTTTTAGACAAATCCCAGAGACTTTCTGAATGTTAAATATTTGAAGTACAATTCAAGGTCTATAAGAAAGTAGGGTATAGCTACTCACAAATACAGTTTATCAATGGCAGGCTGATCAAAGAGCTTTATTTATTCAAATGTCACCGTGTGTATTTCATCAAAATCTATAAACGGAAGCTTCCATTGTGGATGCCTGGCTGTTGTTGAGTTGGCTTAACTGCTTATGCAGAATTCAGGCAGTTCCTTAATTAGGTTTCAGTTAATTGCACACCCACATGCAGCTTATAAGTCAATTATAGGCTAAACTGATCGTGGGCTATGAAAAGGAATAACACATACACTTTAGTAGGCACATCGCTACCACCCCCCAGCATGTCTCGGTGCCTGCCTCTCTTTGACTGTCATCCATGCTGCCAACCTAACAATTTTCACAGCAATGAATATAAAATGAGGTTGTGTTTCTTTATATTGTTTGTGTTAAAACAGTGCGTGTGTGTGCATAATGATTGTTTTGGTTTCCTTTGTTTGTTTTCTTTGTTTTCTTTTAAATGTGTTTATTTTGACACAATGCGTGATACAATGTTATGAAGAACAATAACAGAAATGTAGACAAACTTTTTAAGCTTGGCATCAATTGTTGTTTGATGTTTTGGGGGAATAATAAATGTTTTTGTTTTGTTTCTTTGCTGATGAGCAAAGGTGATGTATTGTTACATTGTTACAGCACTGTTGTAACAATGTTATTGATTTTTATATTTATTTTTGAGGGGAGCAGGGTGGACAAGGTGGTCAAAAATAGCTTGAGCTTGACTAGGTCAGCTGTGGCTTATACACAGTCTTCTTCCAACAATCATTGTTGGTACACAGCTTCCCTCTAATCTTACTCAAGTAGTTTTCATTGCTGATACTCATCAAATATTAATCATATGAACAAAAGACTGCAAATCGCTCATCTGGTTGCTCTCATCATTGTTGTTTGTTGGAACTTTGGAACACCTCATTGCCTTTATCAGACAGCTGTAGTTTGTTGTTTGTTTATAAACTCTCTTTCCCCTATCTTTCTACAGATGTAAAGGTATATGTGAGCGATGAAAAATCAATCTCCCAAATGTTTATTGACATATAAATATATTTTCAGTGGAAGGCTCTGAAGTAAAATTGTGTCTTTCTTGGATGGATAGCAGATTTTTGCTAAAGAAATAGTTACTGAGAGAGGTTTGTCAAGATACGTGAGATTAGATTTTTAAAAAAAGCTATTAGAGTCAGATAGTTGGCATCTTTACAGGGAAACACTTTCATTTTGATTTAAAAGGATTACAATTTGACCAAGTGTGTCATTTTTCTAGGTATCCTCACATGAACCTTAGGTGACTCTGCTCTGAACTCCACATGACCTCCTGATTCCTTTATCCTATCATAATGCATGCAACTGTGTATATAGAGTTTTTAGCACATTCATTATTATGTGCAAGTGTTTTATCTGCTTTAGGCTAGATATTATCTGTAGTTCACGTCGTTCTCCAGGGCTTGGTCTATGATTTTACAAGGATAATAAAACAGACAAGAAGGGGGTGTTTTTATTCACCCTCCTACAGGCAGATTTCATGTCTGTTTGTCTAGATTTTAATCTACAGTGGAAGCTAAAAAAACATTAAATTAAAATTCACAGATTAGTGTATTATGTTCCAGGCAGCAGACATGGCTAGGCTAATTACTTAAGATTAGAGTACAGACAAAGGGATAGTCTGAAGCATCTGGATAAGTCTGGTATGCAAAAAGTTAATCTCTATGAAGTTTGTTTGACTGTTAATGTTGAATTCTTGACTGAATTTTTTTGGTAACTTTAAGCTCTAAAATGTAACTACTGCAGTATATCAACACAACTGATGATGTCATTGTGTTTATTATTACTACCTTCATTTTTCATTTATGTTCAAAGAATATCAAAAAGGTTATCTGATCTGCCTTGTTTTAATTTTCATATATAGATATCTGGCCAATTCGGAATCCGTAGGCGTGGGCCAATATTTTGGGAACTGGTTTCTGCTTGTAGCACCGGTTATGTTGATCATGTCTGAGGCTTTAGATATTTAGCAAGAAGGATACCAACTGCCTGAATGCCGTGTCATAACCACTGGCTATTGCCACACAGCAATATAGCTTTTAATTATATATTTTTTAACAATGACTGGCACTTAAAGCTAAAAGTACTGGGTGGCGTATTCACTGGCTGCACCAGAATCCCAGAAAAAAAATTGTCAATTAACTAGATATGCTAAGTTAACAGATTAGCTAATATGCTACTGGTTTGGCCTTGAGTGTCTGACAAAGTTTAGGAAATACTGAATTGTTCAGGTGCTCTCTTCCTGAACTTGAGCATTATGTGTTACCACTGTCTCCATGAATGTCTGAGAAATAGAAATGTAATATGCTAAGATAAACAGCACAGATTAGCAATTTCCTGAAAACATTTTTGTTTAATGACAAATTCAACAAACAGTTGGTTTGTGTGTAGCTTCTAAAAGCTTTGATATTTTTCCCTCATAGACATTGTGTTCTTTGCTTTCTAGTCTGTCTTTTTATGTGAACTTGGAATACTTTTTCCTGATATGATCAGCTGTTCTATGATGTGATGTGTGAGTGTGAGGAAGTAAGCAAGACACTTGTTGTCATCCTTGCTGAAGGTACTAGTCTGAACCACTACAGAAAAAGCAACAGGATGACAGGTGTTCACACCTTTTCAAGCTGGTGGGTTATACTATTTTGTCTTTGAAAGTTTGTGTGTGTGGGTATTGCTATTTATGCAGCTGCAAGGTCTACTCTGTTGTCACACTGTCAGCTTTATCTCTTTGCACCTCACATCTTTGTCAGATAGATCACTTCCCTGTCATATCCTCCAGCTTCAGGACACAAAGGACAGAATATCCAAAACATTAGCTATAAGTCGTAAACCTTAAAACTTTGATTTTTCAGTTACCATTTTTGTAGTAGTTATACGTTATGTTAGTCGAGGACACTGACTGATAGCATTGACGTGTCAACATTACACGTGACACAGGATACAGGATAAAGGTTCCTGAAAAGGTTTTTATCGGGGCCTCTCTAATGTTGTTCAGTGTATGTGACTAACCTATCACCTGCTTTCTGGCTTGACAGAGGCAGCCTAGACAAAAGGGCCAAAAACAAGTCTTATAAAAGAAAGAAACTTATATCATGACCTTCCCCTTTAAAAACACAATTTATACACAGAAAAGTTGATATGTTGAAATGCTCAAATTCTCACTGAGATAACACTGACATGTTTAAATCATTCCAGTCAAAAATAAAAGTGTTGTAATACTTCATTACACACAAAAATAAAAATAAGTTTGCTGCTTTTTTATTTTTTCCATATTTTTTTGTAATTTTATGAGTCTGGACTTTTGGTTGAGTTTGGCAAGCACTGTAATGGTGTCCGAATCCCTTATAGGAAGATACAGAGAAGGTTTTAAAACATATTCAGGCTACCTGCTCTAAGGGAAGCAGTTTAAATAAAAGGAAAATAAAGGCTCTAGTAAGACCACCAGTGACCAACTGGGCTGTTGCTTGGCCTTTTTGAAAGCCCATTTGCTTCATCATTTCCCATTTGATCCATAGCGCTATTATTTGTCACTGCCTTCATAAGATCACGAGAGCAATAGTTTTGATTGCACGTCATCATTTTAAAATGCTTCTTTACTATATTAATTACCTTTACACTGTTTAAAGATTTGAGAGTTCAGGTGTGTAGAGCAGGCTGGAAAGAAAGTTGGGGAAGACGCACAGCAAAGGCCATGGGAAGGACTCAAAATGGGCAATATAATAATAATTTGATACCATTATTACATCATTGTAATGAATTGATTCATTTTGTTGTCCCTTTGCTATCATGCTGTGTAGTGCTATATGCTACAGTAGTGCTTACTATTTTTATGGGTACTTAGCTACTGGCCAGGCATTTCATGATGGACTTTTATATCTTAATCACAAAGATCTGATTTACCAAAACAGTAATTTGTTGATAACACACACTGTTGCAGAAATAGTGGAACTTAGCACTGTGGAGCTGTGAGAATGTCAACAATAGCATTTTGAATCATAAATGACTTGAATATAATAACTCACCATTTATCCTAATAATTAATAGTTACTGAATTTCTGCTGGACTGCATTGTCTTAGCTAATAGCCACCCTCCTTTAATGTGTGTGCATGTGTGTGTGTGTATGCAGTGCCTTTGTGCCAGTTCAGTTCTCTATCTGGTTTTACTATAGCTTTTTGACAGAAATCAGGAAATCTGTGTATTTACAGATCATTATATATACACGTACAAGAGAAATGAACTGAGGAGGAGAAAGTAAATTACTGATAGCAGATGGCAGAAGTTACACAGACAGAACTGACTACTTACAGAAGGGCTAAAAAAACAGTCCTCCACCCAAAGTAATAGCTGTAGCTGCTGTGAGAATGAAAAAGGACAGACTTACCTGCAATGGTAAGTCATCTGGAAACTCACTGCAGCACTTTATCGAACAAGCAATTGTTGAAAATCAAACCCTGTACTCCTTTATTTTTAATGTGCACCTCTGTGGGCAAAGAAGTCAGTAGGTTAGCACACAGTGCACCAAAACTAATGCTTTACCTAGTCCATACTCATTGGGCACTACACTTGTCCATAATATTAGCTGTGTGTAAGTGCACGAAGTCTAAAATATATGCAGTAGCTGATTTTGTAGATTATGTTGCTTTTTTTAATTAATCAATTTATTTATTTTAGCCCATTTTGTCTGACAACTTTTAGAATCAGAATCATGATCTTAATTCACTGTTGTGCTTTTCCAAGACAAGCTCAATAACGAGCTCTATAAACTCTCTATAGGCTCCTCTTGTTAGCGTTTTCTTTCTTACTTTCTTTTTATTATTACACACATAAGTGCAGAAACAGGCTTCCTGACTCCTGGCAGAGCGTCAATATTTTGCTTTTTAAAATGATAAAGGAGGTTGTTGATTCACACATTTTTTAAATTATGTTTAACTATAACTAGAATGATATTTTCTACTATCATGAAATGTATGGTGGACATGAACATGGCCATGAAGAAAAAAAACTAAGGTGTAATACAGATCAGGGAAAAAAAATACAGGAGCAACCAAGACTAAATTAAAAATCTCAGAAGAAAAAAAGTCAGTAGAGCAGTTTTAGAGGAAGGAAAAGTAGGAAGAACAAGGTTGAGAGGAGTAAAGCAAGGTTGTTAGAGTGGGAATATTGCCATTGTGCATCAGATAAACATCATACAATCCCATTTCATGTGGACTTCAAAGAGCCAGAGCAGCAGGGAATCAGACTTCAGCTGAAAGGCGATGGTCACCCCCACCTGAACCTGCCACTGTAGGCTACTCTTGTGCATTATAGTCATTTTAGCTGCAGCTTTTATCCACAGCGACTTACCACCAGTCTCCTCTTCAGCTATTAGCCACACAAGGGACAGCTGCCTTTGAAATAAATCAAAGCTGCTCTGCTGCAACAATTGGAAGTATGCTCAAATAATTACATGGGTTTAGTTGTTGCTTGTCAGTGTTGTCCTTATGAGCCTTTTTCAAACTTGGTAAGTGATAAAATGTCTGTAATTGCGCTTTTTTTTTTTTAAATACTAATCTTTGATATGTCAAATCTGTGCCAAAAAAAGTAGTAATGCTAAAAATTTGATCTTGCTTTATTAAAACAACTTTTGTAGTGTACACAATGTTAAACTCTCCTGTGAGTTCTGTGGAGCTGGGAGTTTTAAACAGCATGTCACTCAGTGTCATCATTTGATTTCATGCTTTGTTTTTTTGAAGTGCGATGCTTAATAAGTCCCCCAGAGTGTGTTTGATATACCTGCATAGCTCATATTTCTCGCTTGTTCTTCTCCTCCTCTCTGGCTCTTTTCCATATGGAATTATAGCCAAATGAAAAAAACAAAAAACTAAAGCTGCAAATTGAAAAATGAAAGCAAAAGAAGCAAACAAACAAACAAACAAAAACCCATGAAAGCTGAAAAATGAATGCATTTTGGTCTTACCAGTGTGTTTTAAATTTTAAATTAAGGATCATATCAGCAATTGACAACTCCACTCCAAGCAGCTTATGTATCATAAGCACCATCTTTTAAGTTCTCTGATCAGCTCTAACCTTTAAACATTCAGCTTCACATTCTGATGATGCTGGGTTCAATTCAATTCAATTCAATTTTATTTATATAGCGCCAAATCACAACAAAAGTCGCCTCAAGGCGCTTCATTGAAACCAGAAGCTTTTTCCAGCTTTCACATTAGCATTGATGCTGTTTATCATACAACAAGAAGATTTCCCTGTTCTGCTTCTATTTCTCTGTTCAAGATGCCTCATCTGAAGCACATGCCATCATGAGCCTTTCTCACCAATGAGAAATGTAGAGCTGTAAATGCAAGAAAAGGTGAGCATGCTTTACTGGCTTGACACCAGATGTGAGTGTGTGAGAGAGGAAACATAACCTGGAGCAGGTTAGGTTCATAGCACAAGTTAACATGGTGATTTACCCCAGTAAAACGTGAACCACCTTAATAGTACAGAAATCCCCAGGGTTAACCCTGAAGTTACCTGGATAACATGAAGATTTTGATCAGGCTGTGTCTCCAGGTTCGTGACGAAATCCCGGAAGCGTCATCTGGGCTCTCTCTTGTTGTGCGTCACGTATCCGGGGTCTACCTGGCAAAGTTCTTCAGCGTTTCCCATGTTGATTCTGTGGCTCGAGTCTCTTCTGCTGTGAAGCTCAGGACCTTTGTCTTCTTCAGGTCCTCTGTAGCCACCGCTGCACTGTTATAAGTTATGGTGCCGTCTCTGGGGAAGACAGAGTTTCGCTGGTGGAAGCAAATTTCTTTTTTCCTTTAAGCTATAAAAAAGCAATTCACACTTCATTCAGAAAAAACTCATTCCCTTTTTTTCCCCTGGCATTCTGTGGTGAGTTCGGGCCTAAAGCTCTGTGACATCTTTGTATTCCCAGCTCAGTATCACTTAGGGACAACTCTGATTTAATAAAAGTTCCTAAAAACACTGAAGTAAGTTAAGTTCTTCCCTTCAGTGTCTTCAGGCACACAAATATTATTTCTTTGCCATGTTGGGGAGTAACGGAATACATGTACCATCGTTACATATTTAAAATACAAAATATGAGTAACTGTATTCCGTTAAAGTTACTGTTTAAAAAGGTGGTATTTAGAATACAGTTACTTTGTTGAAATAAATGGATTACACGGTGGTATTTCCTCTTTCATATTGTCGCGGGTCAGGACTCTCTGGGTTTTGTTTGACAGCTATGTTCTGTTGTTCCAGGCGGCAGCGTTACAGTTGCCATGGTTACATGGTGACGTGCACTCTCTCTGCGACTGTGTGTTTCCTGGTTGAGAGAGCGCCTTTTTGTTATTGTTGTTGTTGTGCTAAGCTAATAGGCAGAATGCTACAGGCATAGCCCTAAAGAATGTTGCCTCATGGGCAGTGTAGTCCGTGTTGCAGGGAGGATGGACTGCCATACATGTTATGTGTCTGTGAGCGCAAGGAGGGAGAAAAAGGAGAGTCGAAAGTACGAGTTATCATTGAGCAAAAACGGGAGCTGGAAGCATGTAAATATAATAATAACCACTGCAGCCAAGAAGAGTGCCTGACGAGCCCAGTTGTAAGTAAGCTATTAAGACTCGACTGTACACCGTGTTCGTGTTTTCCTCCGAAACAATAAGTTCCGTTGGAGCAGCCTTTCAACGCCTCTCTCTGTCTCAAACTTGACCCACACAACAAAGTAAAGCTATTTTTCGGCTACAAGCCCAACACGGAACCCGACATATTAGCCAGAGGTCCCTTTACTACGGTTTGGAGCCGCGGACCTTCAGTAATAGTAATAAATCACACAGCAATAGTACATTCACGTTGTTGTAAAAAACATGATAATATATTAGGTAATCAAAAGTATTCAGAATACGTTAGTCTCATTGAGTAACGTAACAGAATACGTTACAAAATACATTTTGGGGCATGTATTCTGTAATCTGTAGTGGAATACATTTTAAAAGTAACCTTCCCAACACTGTTTCTTTGTGACTAGAAGTGAGTAAAAGGATGAGTTGCCTTAATATTTAGTTTAAATGCATATTAAGGTTTTAAAAATGTAAATGCAAGAAAGTGAAAATAACTGTATGCTTGTATGTAAAGTTAATTCCAGATCTGTGTCACACTGTTAGTTGTTACCGTGCCCATGACTGGGTGTTTGCAAGGTTTTAAGGATGCTTAGGTTGCATTTTTCTTAATAGAAAAGCATTTCTTCCCATATGGAAAAGAAATAGTAAAAACATATATGATTTACTCATGAAAGTGGCCACTTTCTCATTACTTTCATATATTTTTTTAGTAAGTATACAAAACATATAAGTTTCATTATATAATTTTTCAAGGGATCTTATATGTGTTTTCACTCTTGTATGCTTTTCATACAAGTTTCATACAAGACAGATAAAAACTTTATAAGATTTATATATATCTTTTCCATATGGGTTTCTTCACCAATTTATTAGATTTTAACAGACATATCTTGTACAAATGAAGGCATTGATTACAGAAATTGTCGGGCACCATGTGGATGCTGTGGGTAAAAGTTCTGTAAAGATCTACAGAGATAACGGTACCTGCACAGTTGCAGCCCATTGTGACACACGATGCCATGATATGATTTCAGACAGTTACCATGAAGTCCCCTGCAGTCACTCTCAAAGACAAGATTGATAAAATGCAATTATTTACCCCCAACCAGCCTTATCTTTTTCAGTATTCAGTATTTTGTTTAACTGTTTCTGTTAGAACTTGTCAATGAACATTTCTATTCTTCCTTTTTTCCTTTTTAGGTTTTGACTTTACATCCTAAATATCATTGTGCCCTTGTCTTCTTTCACTGCTGTTTTTATTTTGAAGGCCTTTTTGCCAATATATTTCCCCCCCTTTAAAAAACTGCTCACTAGCCTGATCTGTGTTAGACTGTTGTATTATTTAATTAACAAAAAGTGAGTAGCATTGCAAAATCTCAAAAAAGAAGAAACAAATTCATCGCTTCAGCACTGCAGTAAGGATGTTTTTCTTTTTTGATTAATATGCTATAGAGCTAGAGAAGACCACAGTTTTGGGAAGGTGCCACTGACCCTTTTCATATTGCTTTTATTTCGTTAATTACACTCATATTGATGACAGAACATTTCCTGTTTCTACAGTAAAAGTCTGCTGAGCTAAGGGCAATGCAAAATGTTTTGGAACTTGACTGTAACATTGTA
Organism: Mchenga conophoros; assembly: GCF_057382185.1. Classification (NCBI taxonomy): domain Eukaryota; kingdom Metazoa; phylum Chordata; class Actinopteri; order Cichliformes; family Cichlidae; genus Mchenga; species Mchenga conophoros. The sequence continues at coordinate 28,034,441 of NC_140530.1, read as the reverse complement.
TAGGCATACAAGCAAATGCAATTTGTCATGGTCCTGGGTTTTGTAATCTAGCCTTCTCTGTATCATTCTGCAGCTTGTTAAGTCTTTATCTCTGTTACTGATTCCTTGGTTAGTTACTTCCTGTTTTATTTTGTTACTCCCTGTATTTATTCTTACTTCCCTTACCCCGTTGTCTCTGATTAGTTTCAGCTGTGCTTCTGATCTGTTACTGTTCCCCTTCTTATCTTCTGTATCATTTGTAGAAGTCTCCCATCATCCTTTGTCATGTACATGTTTCTGTGCTCTTGTTTCTCCAAGTTTCTTAGATGTGTTTTCTTAGGTGGATGCTATGATTCCTTGTTATTGTTTGGTTTTTCTGAACCAGGAAAAGCAGACAACCAGACACACATCCGCACACATGCACACATTTACACATGATGTTTTCATCAGGCTGCTTTGTCTTTTGTCACAACACAAGTTTACATCAGTTCACAGGGTAAAAAAAAGTCAAGTGGCCTGCTGTACCTGTATTTTAAATGGTTATTTTCATCATGTCTCATTCTTAGGAAAGGGTGATTAAGATTTAATTGTTGATTGACTAGTCGGTTTAACCACAAGACATAGTACCATGGAAGCAATCTTAAATGACAGAAATTTAAAAGTGAAAGTCCAGAAACTTTTACAGAGTTTGTGAGTGTGTTAATCTGTGTCTTTGTCCTGAATAGCAGCAGGCAGCAGCCTTCGATGGCAGCAGCAGGCATTCCAGTGGCAGCCATGCATGAGTACACAGCTGCAGAGAGGTCACACAGATACGCACCCACACACACACATATGTATATATATATATATATATATATATATATATATATATATATATATATATATAAAAAAAACACCCAGCGCGCCCCTGCGGGCGGTTTATCCTTCAAGCTCGGGTCCTCTACCAGAGGCCTGGGAGCTTGAGGGTCCTGCGCAGTATCTTAGCTGTTCCCAGGACTGCGCTCTTCTGGACAGAGATCTCCGATGTTATTCCCGGGATCTGCTGGAGCCACTCGCCTAGCTTGGGAGTCACCGCACCTAGTGCTCCGATTACCACGGGGACCACCATTACCTTCACCCTCCACATCCTCTCGAGCTCTTCTCTGAGCCCTTGGTATTTCTCCAGCTTCTCGTGTTCCTTCTTCCTGATATTGCTGTCATTCGGAACCGCTACATCGATCACTACGGCCGTCTTCTTCTGTTTGTCTACCACCACTATGTCCGGTTGGTTAGCCACCACCATTTTGTCCGTCTGTATCTGGAAGTCCCACAGGATCTTAGCTCGGTCATTCTCCACCACCCTTGGGGGCATCTCCCATTTTGACCTCGGGACTTCCAGGTTATACTCGGCACAGATGTTCCTGTACACTATGCCGGCCACTTGGTTATGGCGTTCCATGTATGCCTTGCCTGCTAGCATCTTGCACCCTGCTGTTATGTGCTGGATTGTCTCTGGGGCATCTTTACACAGCCTGCACCTGGGGTCTTGCCTGGTGTGATAGACCCCAGCCTCTATGGATCTTGTACTCAGAGCTTGTTCTTGTGCTGCCATGATTAGTGCCTCTGTGCTGTCTTTCAGTCCAGCTTTGTCCAGCCACTGGTAGGATTTCTGGATATCAGCCACCTCCTCTATCTGCCGGTGGTACATACCGTGCAGGGGCCTGTCCTTCCATGATGGTTCCTCGTCTCCCTCCTCTTTCTTGGGTTTCTGCTGCCTGAGGTATTCACTGAGCACTCGGTCAGTTGGGGCCATCTTCCCAATGTATTCTTGGATGTTCGTTGTCTCATCCTGGACTGTGGTGCTGACACTCACCAGTCCCCGGCCCCCTTCCTTCCGCTTAGCGTACAGCCTCAGGGTGCTGGACTTGGGGTGAAACCCTCCATGCATGGTCAGGAGCTTTCTTGTCTTTATGTCAGTGGCTTCTATCTCCTCCTTTGGCCAGCCTATTACCCCAGCAGGGTACCTGATCACGGGCAGGGCGTATGTGTTGATGGCCCGGATCTTGTTCTTACCATTCAGCTGACTCCTCAGGACTTGCCTGACCCTCTGCAGGTACTTGGTGGTTGCAGCCTTTCTAGCGGCCTCTTCATGGTTCCCATTTGCCTGCGGGATCCCCAGGTACTTGTAACTGTCCTCTATGTCTGCAATGTTGCCTTCTGGTAGTTCAATCCCCTCAGTTCTGACTACCTTCCCTCTCTTTGTTACCATCCGACTACACTTCTCCAGTCCGAACGACATTCCAATGTCATTGCTGTATAGCCTGGTAGTGTGGATCAGTGAATCGATGTCTCGTTCACTCTTGGCATACAGCTTGATGTCATCCATGTACAGGAGGTGGCTGACAACTGCTCCGTTCCGTAGTCGGTATCCGTAGCCAGTCTTGTTAATGATCTCACTGAGGGGGTTCAGGCCTATGCAGAACAGCAGTGGGGACAGAGCATCTCCTTGGTAGATCCCGCACTTGATGGTAACTTGTGCTATGGGCTTGGAGTTGGCCTCTAGTGTTGTACACCACATCCCCATTGAGTTCCTGATGAAGGCTCTTAGGGTCCCATTGATCTTGTACAATTCTAGGCATTCCAGTATCCAGCTGTGGGGCATTGAGTCATAGGCCTTCTTGTAATCAATCCAGGCAGTGCACAGGTTGGTCAGTCTGGTCTTGCAGTCTCGGCTGATTGTTCTGTCTACCAGTAGCTGGTGTTTTGCACCTCTGGTATTCTTGCCAATTCCTTTCTGTGTCCCGCTCATGTATTGACCCATGTGCCTGTTCATCTTAGCCGATATGATGCCTGACAGGAGCTTCCATGTAGTACTGAGGCAGGTTATTGGTCGGTAGTTGGAGGGGACCGGTCCCTTCTTGGGGTCCTTGGGGATCAGGACCGTCCGGCCTTCAGTTAGCCATTCCGGGTGTCTCTCGTTAACTAGCAGCTGGTTCATTTGTGCTGCCAGACGCTCGTGGAGTGCAGTCAGCTTCTTCAGCCAGTAGGCGTGAACCATGTCGGGCCCTGGTGCTGTCCAACTCTTCATACTGGAGACCCTTTCTTGGATATCTGCCACTGTGATGGTTACTGGACCCTGTTCAGGGAGGTCGCTGTGGTCTGCCCTCAGATCCACTAGCCACTGAGCATTGCCGTTATGGGTTGCATCCTTCTCCCATATGCTCTTCCAGTATTGCTCCGTCTCCAGCCTTGGTGGTGCTGTTCTCTTATTGTTCCCTTGCCACTGAGAGTACACCTTTGCTGGTTCTGTGGAGAACAGCTGGTTTATTCTCCTGCCTTCTATCTCTCTGGTGTACCTCCTCAAGCGGCTGGCCAAGGCTGTGAGTCTTTGCTTGGCAGTTTCCAAGGCCTCAGGTATGGACAGCTTGCTGTATTTCTTAGGCACCTTATTTGTCGCACCTTTCTGCAACTCCGTTAGTTGGCTAACCTCCCTCCGTGCTACTTTGATCTTGCCCTCTAGCCTCCTTCTCCATGGAGGGTACTGCCCCTTGTCGCTGTTCAACTTGTAGCCAAGCATCTCACTGATCACTGCTGCCGTATTGTAGATCAGCTTGTTAGTGTCGGTAATCGTGGTTGTAGGTATTGCCCGTAGTGCTGCATTAACATCATCTAGCAGACCTTCTGAGGGTACTTCACGTAATCTTGGTAACCGGCTACGGGGGATCCAGGTTTCAAGCTTGGCCATGATCCTATTTTTCAGGTCAGCTCCTCTCGCACTCAACAATCCTTCTCCTATCGCACTTGGGGCTATGTACCCAATCTCGGGTGGGGGTGATGATATCTCCCCCCTGACCTGGCGTCCTGACTCCTCCTTGCCGTAGCATTTGTGTTGTACCTCGTCAATCTCTAGCTGTGAGAGCAGTCCCTTCTTTCGAATGTTGGAACACTGAGCTACTAGTTGTTTCGCCGTCATTGTGGATGTTGGGTATCGAAGAATCCATAGGTCCCTCATCCTATTCATGTAGCCCCTTCCGCCGGGGTTACTTGCGTAGTAGCATTCCAACAACGCCCTGTTTTCGTCCCTTGCCCACCGATGCCTTCTTGTTCCAGTAGCCCACTTTTCGTCAGGGTGCCCTGGTTCCTCAACACCTGACGCGGACCTTGTTGATCCGGGCGACGTCCGAGCCGGCATGCCTTCATATTTATCTGTCTCGCTCATGTCTGCGGTAGGCTTGCTTAGCATAGGGGGTCTAGCCTTAGGACCCTTACTGGATACAGACGCCCCAGGCAGGAATCGAACTTGCGATCCTCTGTTCCAAAGGCGTGTAGTCTAACCACTACGCTATCCATATATATATATATATATATATATGTATATATATGTGTATATATATATATATATGTGTATATGTGTATATATATATATATGTGTATATATATGTGTATATATATATATATATATAGCTATAGCTAAACAGATTGAGTGACAAGAGTGATGCATACTGATGATTTGCACTAGTAACTTTAACATACACAAACACATTCACACACATTTGGTCACAAAACACGATAAGCCTAATATACATAAAACCGCATACCGGATTCACAAGCACACACATGCATACCAATACTGGGGCTGAAATATGCGTGTTTTATGTTTTAATATTGTAACGTTCGCAAGAACCAGACGGTTGGATCTCAGTCCGTTTATTCGGTAACACAGGCAAACGGGCCGTTAACTCCGGGGAGAGTGCCCTCGTACAACACCTCACTTCAGCCCCGCACAGTCACACAACAACAAGAACCCCCCTCCCCTTCCTACACACATTAACTCCCTTTTTCCTGCAGCACAACCAAACATGTATCTTATAGAAATAACAACAGTGTGCAGAGATAACCAACATGTCACTGTAAAATAACATTTAACCATCGTTACAATATGTAAAAACATTAACAGACAATGGTGTGGGAAATACTAAACAAAAAACAAAACAGGGGGACGATAGAGAGGTGGATTGAGAAGGAAAGGGAAAAGTGGGTTGGAAAAAAAATGTCTGTAACTGAAAAAATTAACACATCATAAACATACTGAAAAGGTGGTGGGGTGAGGGGGGTGGGGGGGAGCAAAAGTCCAAAAGAGAAGTGGTATATTGAAACAGGAGCAAAAAAGACATCAAAAGAGTTGGGGATTGAAAAAAAAAAGAGACGTTTCTGATAAGTGGATAGTAAAGTCTAGTTGTCAGACCAGCCGGTGCACTATAGAAAAATGTCCGGTTGCACATTTAAAACCTGCCAGATTCTCAGTCCTGACTGCTACTACCAATCTCTGTATTATTAAATTTTTGAGTATCTCTATCTTCGCTTTAAGTGCACTTGATTATTACAAGAGCACTTACATTTAAAGAATGTATAAGTATAAGTATATCAAAGTCTGATAATGCAGAGCTCAACTTTACAAGAAGTTAAGCCTGAAATTCACTAGAATGTCTTAAGCACAGACAATAAACCCTGCATGTATTAAAAGATCTCTACCAGACTGAGGTTCCAGTGTGAGTTCATTTCAGGGAAAATCTCAGTAAAAGGCAAAAAACATTCAAGAAACTCCCAATAATTATGCTAATTTGCCATGTGGAGCAAGTCTACTGAAAGTTGTAATGTTTAAGATCATTTAAGTAGAAATAGGACATTTTTAAACTGCACAGTTGCAAAAAGTGCAGGATTATAGTATTATTTATTTATTTTACATTTTGATAGGTCTGAGATTATGTGGTAGTTAAGGCTCTACAGGCCTCTATAGGCAGGTATAGAAGACACACAGAGGACCCATCTGGTCTTATCTTGTTATTTGTGATTTGCTTGTCCTTCCTTCCTCTTATCTTTTTTCTTTTATCTGTATTTGTGTTTCTGTGTAAAGTGCTTTCTGACAAACTTGTTTGATAAAAGCACTTGAGGAATAAATTGGACTTGGCGTGCAAATGAGAGCAAGAGAACAGAGGCAGAGGCAAAGGGACGGATTGACAGGACCGCAACAGATAGATGGCAAGAGTCAGACAGGAAACATAAGATGAGGATCAGATGAGCAGGGGAGCAATGATGAAGTGAGAGAGAAAGAAGAGGAGACAGGTTACTTCAGAAGAATCCACAAACAAAAGAGTTTTGAAAGGTGAATAGCTTACTTAGGACACCTAGAAAGGATGATCACGTGACCAGCAGTATTGATAAAACATGCGCGTGGCAATGTAATAGCATAGTTGTTTCACTGGAACTAATGTGTAGATGATTGTTGTAAGATCTGTGAATATAGAACAGGATGGTCCAAAAATCACGTCCCATAAGGAAGAACAGGGGAGAAAATAGGAGGGAAAAACTTGATTAACAGCCTCCTGATAGTTTTACTGTGATGCCAGAATTTATTTAGTCAGACTCTGCAGCAGTTTTCAGCTTCTGGATATCTTAAATTTTGAAGGAAACATTTTAATTGCAAACAAGGAAACTGTGCATGCAAGAAAATTAGAAACAGATTACAAAACTGTGAGGTGTATGGGTTTTGTGAGTGTTCTGTGGAACAGAAAACAGAAACACAGTAACGATGTTTGTGTTCTCTAACATGAATTTCATGTAAATGTAAAGATGTGATATGACTGATCCCTTATAAACATAGCAGCCAGGAGAGAAGCAGCCTAGCCATAACTCTGTCTCTCTTTTGCTGTTTGACACACACAGGCACGCACACACACAGGCTGGGTTTCAGACAGTTAATTAATAAGCAATGATTGGCCTGTTTTGTGCTTGCTAAGGCATGATTTTATTGGCGCCCTCTTCCAAATCACATGCCTGGGCAATTTACTGGCACTTCAACCACAACTGCAGAGTCCATATGTTGTGATTAAAGCCCCATCAAATAAAGCACATCCGGAGATCACACTTAAACTAGTAAATTACAAAGTCAGATCCTCAACTTGTGGCACCATCATTCTTCTTTCAATCAAAGGTAAAGAATTTTACAGCAGATAATAATGAAACAAGATTAACTGGTCTTCTCATTCATGTTTGGAACTGTTTCTTACAGGTCCTTGTAACTAGTCCAAATCCTAAAACACAGCTCACCACTATTTTTAGAAGCATGCTGAGCTTCCTAGTACTACTGTAACTAAAATCATTGTACTGTTTTTGTGCATCATTTTTGTTGTGAGGAGCAGAGGATTTCTAGGTAATCAGGCAAATAGCTTCAGTGTCACCAACACTGAAAATGTGCTCTTTTCATTTGTGAGTTTTTCAATATTTCACATTGGCCTGGTGATGGAGACAAAGTTTTTATATTGCAGAAATTCTTCTAATTGTTTCTATAGCGCCCAAGGTTTTTCCTTTATACTCCACAGCTGTGAAGCATTACTCACTCAGTTTGGGACGTTCGAAATAGACACTAGCTTTGTGGCTGCAGTGGTCATCTCAAATTTAAACAGCATTTTTCTTTCTTCTTCAGTGTCACAGAGGGCAGTTTAGTCTGGATCAAGTGTGGACAGTTAGTCATTAAACTGCCAAAACTGTCATCAGTAAACAAGACTGTATTTTCTCTAAGGGTTTCTGTTTGTGTCATTGTTGTCATCTCTGAATGTGGAGGTCAAGGGTTGTGCTTGACTTATGAGGGAGTATGTGAGGCTTTTGTCACTGCTTTATTCACTTTTTTCACTTGGTTCTCTTCTATTCTGTAATTCAAAGTTTCAAAGGCTCTTTGGGGTGAAACTAACACATTAAAGTACTTTATAAATACTGGTTTGTATCTCAAAGGGTAAGAGGAGGAGAGAGGATGATCAAAGAAGTAGCTACAGATATTCAAAACTAAAACTCATAACTTTGTTTTATTGTGCACTTATTTTGACACTTCACCTGATGATTTGCACTTTGCTGAAATTAATTCAAGTCCCTATTTAGCATGTTCAACACTACCATAGAAGTTTAAAGAAAATCTAATTAAGCTTTTAGGCATGGCAGCATTTCAGCTTTATTATTATTTAGTATGTTTGAACAGTGATTTATTAAAAGCTTTCATGAAGGGACTAACTTCTTTTTTGCCACTCAAAGTGTCATCTTTGCAGGACTTTCCTTAGGGCATATTAACATGAATGCTTAATCTGGAGGATTAGACTGCAGCTTATTTCCAGGAAACTGTTTATATATGCAGATTGTGTTATACTGTAAATTGTCCCTTCAGGGCCTCTGTCTCAGACCCCATGTGCTTCATCAGCTGCCTCCCTGTTGGTGTCAGATGAGTCCATTAGCATATAGAATCATTAGCCCAGGATTCTCTCTGCTTAAAGTGAATTTTCAGTCTTGAACAATATGCAGTATTGGTTTATTGCCCATTCTATTTATACCCATCAAACATTATCATCTAAAAAAATCATGTTTCAACTGTTATTGGTAAGATGAGATTACATAGCCCATCATTACCAAGATAAACATCATGTTTGTATCACATCGGCATACTAAGGAAGCTATGAGAAGTCTGGCTGAAAACGCTTGAACGGGAAAGAAATCAGTGATGCTTTCAGCAAGACTATAATTTGACTTTGTCATTTTACTGCTGTTGAAATCGGTGTATTAAACTACTCTAAAGTCGCTACAGTCAAATATTGCTCATATGGAATTACACTGACAGCTCTGGTCAGTAGGCTAAAATCATACACAAAGAAAGCAGAAGCCAAGAAAATAAATGGCCTGTTCTCCAAAAACCCATCCATGGCTGCTCAATATCAGCTCTGGGTGGGTCTGGAAAGAGTGGTTACATAGCACAAGTGCCAAGTGGCTGGTGGACCTAAGAGCAGACTACAAATGTCCCACAGCATGAACATCATCTGGACTGGTTAACACAGTGCAGAGCAATCCTGATCATGAAGGATTCTCACAAACACACAGCTATCTAAATACCAACCAATTATCTGCCTCTCTGCAACACTGAAGCTCTTCTCAGGCATCATAGCAACCAAGCTAAGTAGGCACATGAGTCAACACATGAGCAAAATTCAGAAGGGCATTGGAAATAACACCAGAGGGTCAAAGCACCAGTTTCTGGTTGATATAGCAGTACACCAGGACCATAAAACCAGGCAGACAAACCTGAGCACCACCTGGATTGACTTCAAAAAATGTGCAGTTAAAGAACAGCACAGAGGCTTCGATCCGATTTAATGTCAGCAGAATAACAGGCCCTAAGCATTAGATCCATAAGGGCAGGTATCTACCACAGTAGTGTACCACCAGTACACAGTAGCAGGATGTAAGATGCAAGCTAGGACAGCATACACTAAGAAGCACAACCAAGTTTCTAGCATAGTATACAGAAACATCTGTGCCACATATGGATTAGAAGTCCCCAACTCCCAATAGGAGATAATGCTGTAGGTGTTTGAGAAAAACTGTGTGAAAGTCCTGTGGGACTTCAAGTTCCAGACAGACAGTTAGCTGCTGGTTAAACAAGCAGACATCGTGATGATTGACAAGAAGCAGAAATGTCCAGTTGTAGAGAGAAAAAGATCAGGGGCTGAAAGAACAACTTGAACAGATGTGAAAGCAAAGTCCTAAGTGGTCCTCATGGTAATGGGAGTTCTAACCTCCAAACTGGAAGAGTGGCTTCAGCAGATACTCCAGAAGAGTGCAGTCATAGAAACAGCAAAGACATATATCTGTATACATTAAACATGGAGATATACACCATTTGCACAGAGCATAAATGCATACACATTTCTGCATAAATATGTTACAAGACACACAAAAAGTAGCCATACAGTCAAACATAGCCACACTACAGCCCAGAAATGAACACAGACAGAAATGGACACACACACACACAGCTTGTTGATCGACACTGAGTGTTATATTGCTGACAACAGCCTCCATTTCATTTGCATGAAGCACCGAGGCGATGCACCTTTGCCTTGCTCTTCTCCACAGGAGAATGATTGGCAGCAGTATGTGCATAGCAGACACTGAAATGTGATTCTGCCAGAATTTTAAAATAAAAATCCACTTGCTCTGTCACTTCTAAACAATATAGATCTCCAGTCAATTTTGCATTTTGCATTCAAGATCACGTCTTAATTGATATTTCTGAATGTGACCTATATCTGGTGTTAATAAGATCAACGCATTCTGAAAGGGTCCATGCATGCAAACTAAAATCCTTGGAAACAATTACATTTAGAGCATACAAACAACTTATTAATGCCTTGTTTCATTCCGCCAAAGTGTTATAAGCGTGATGTGAATAGTTTTGGTATCCACATTAAATATTCTTTTCCTGCCTTTTATCCAATCAATCAATAAAGGTTCAGGAGCAATACAATGGTCTGAATATGTAGGGTTTGCTGAATCATACAGTGAGCATAAAAGGTGGACATTTCAGGTTTTCAAAGTAAAATCATACCTATGACTTTCTTGAAGACATACCTAACCAGAAGGATGCACAGCAAACAGTATCTTGCAGGAAAACTAATATATGTTGCTGTGCACAGCTAAATGCCATAGAAATTTGTTAGGTTATAGCATGAAGGTGGGCTTTTACATGGATATTGCCAAACTTGAGGACAGATGTATAAAGAATGATTTCTACAGTAGCTGTTATAACAAAATATGTAGAACTGAAGAAATTTATAAAACGCAGTTTCCATAATTCCCTCTTCAGTAACGAGCTGAAGTCCCACCTCGTAGCCTGTTTCATCTCCTCCTTCCTGGCTCAACTCCCTGCTGTCTGAGTAATAAGCAAAAAGAAAACAATAATCCAATAAAGTGAAAAAATGACATACTAATACATTCAAAATTGACTGAAACAGTGTTAAAGTATGTTTAAATATTTATTTCTTTGTGTTACATCACTTCTCTGAGCCCCTCAGGCAGCTCGATTAGCATAATAATTAAGCAAGTGCCGTAATGCTCTGTTTGTTCCTATATGGCTCCACACTGCAGTTGGTTTTGAAGTTTCGCTCTCCGACACACCGCTCCCCCTACCCCACCTATCCAAGAAATTATCATGCATTTAGACAATGGGAAGGCGTTAACATAGAGCTAATTTCTCCCACACTCCTGTATGTGTGTCTTATCAGCAGTGCGAGAGTATACCGCTGAGACTTTGTGCCAGTATGCGTGTATGTGTGCATGCACTTCTTCTTACATGATGTGATTGACTTAGCTGGTGAGGGAGGATAGTATGAAATAGAAAAAGGAACTGGCAAGAAGTATGGGGGTGTAGCTTGGGAGACTTTCATTATGAAATTGAGAATGAGGATTCAATCAGACTTCATTTAAAAACTAATGTTACTCTTCTGTTCTCTTACCCAACCTCTCTTTCTGCCTTCCTCACTCAACTAATTTCTCTCCCTATCAAGGATGTTTGCTTGAGCTGACATGATTTATAGTGAGCTGCAATGAAAGAATAATCATGTTCTCAGTAATGAATTGATTAGCATTTTAATAAGTGTGAGACCAGCATACTGGAGACTTGGACAGTTAGGGGTTAAGGTTCAGAGTGCATTTGAATTCATTTTCATACACAGAAGGCTGATGCAACATTTTAAAGTTTTGAGGGTCATAAAGGAGCTTAGGAGCCTCTGGCTTCTTATTACAGCCGGTGATATTATTGTCATTAATGTAGGAAATCACAAGACCATTTTTTTTGTTGTATAATACATTGGGCGAGTGCCAGGAACTTCCAATCACCTGTGTAGCTTCGTAAAAAAGCTACACAGGTATTAATATTCATTGACAGTAAAACACAATTAAATAACTGTCATTGTACTGATTACTGATTACCTGCAAGAGAATAAGATTAGATTAATCAGTCTGACATATTAGTAAAACCAAGACATTAATTGTTTTTCCTTCCACTGTGTGCAAATTAAGTTTTCAAATGATACATAAGGATGCCAGCTTTAATTAAACTTGGATAATGTTAAATCTAACTGGAATAATGTCAGAATCTTTGTAAAATGTAAATTATTTTAATTGCTATCTCATTAGTCCTACTTCTGATTACTATGCGAGACAATAATCTTTGCTGTTTGTGACAATAAAATGGTTTGCGACACTTACATGACTGATGCCAGCAGGTTGTCCATTCAGCTTTAGCTTTCACTAATAATGTATCACAGATGTGCCCACTAATAGAACTCAGGACACAAAAATGTGCTTTCATGGTGGATTTGTGTGTGAAGCTATAGTATGCATGCATACAAACCCTATAGGACATGATTGTTATAAGGATCACTGTTTGTTCAAACAACTATTTTATGTATGCTTAGTTGTAAAGTGTTGTAATGATTCTGAACAGCACCACAACCTACCAACAATTCACCTTTCATTTACCAGTGACTACAATTATCCCATTAAGTTAAACTTTCTAAAAACGTACAAGTCAGCTGTCATCATTTAGCTCATACTGAACACGTTTTTGTTTTGTTTCTGTTTTGTAAACAGTTACGTTAATTGCTGTTTATATGTGTATCTGTTCTAGTCTTATGGATATTATTTCTAGACAAAAACAGAAATTAAATTTTACAGTTCCAATAAAGAAGAGACAGATATATTTAATAAATATTTTTCTTACGGATCTTGATGTTTCCTTATTGTGCTAGCATTTTACTATGCTACTTCTTTCTTTCCTTATGTCTTTATTTCCCTGAACCAATTTAATGGTAATGGTGAAAATGCTGATAAAATGTTTACTTTGTATCTTAACAATTCCATTTTATGTCCATTCTAAATGTAACATAGCTTCTTTATGACAACGCTTACCCATTAAGTATGATCCATTACACATACACATAATATCTCTTAAATTCTTTATATCCTTTTTTTAATCTGATAAGACCACAATAATAAAACTGGATATATTTTACAGTGAGAGTTTTTTTGTATTTAAAAGTATATAGCAAAAGACTTATAATGATGTACACACACAGCAATGCTAAGAAACTGCTTAAAATATAAATAAGTAGCATCACTGGGCAGAACTTTTTGGTATTTCCTAGTTTGACTTTGTGCTTACAAGTGAACTTATTTAAATGTTCAAGTGCTTATGCATTTGCGTGTGTGTGTGTGTGTGTTTTCTACATGTAGAGCGAAGACCGCTCAGCTTGTAATTCTTCTTTAATAACAGTAATCTTGTCACAGCTCTGCTCTGCTCTGCATCAATAGTCATGGTGCTATTATTCTGAAAAATTCAGGCAGGAAAGGGCAAAATGACAGAAAGGAGAGTTGAAGAGAAGATGACAGATGATGGCGGTTTGCGGACAAAATGAGCCGTCATTTGGCGGACTCGATATTCTCTCATTTTGTCGCCCTTGTCAATATAGCCATGAGGTGATTTTGATTACCAGTCTCACTCTCTTACCCGCACACACACATTCTGACAGTCATGTTTTTTTAAACTTTCCCATCAGTAATTTGAACCCAACGTTGAGCTTGTTCACACATGCTGAGATAAGCATGTACTTTTATTTCATCCATGTGAGATTGTGCAGGAAGTCACACTCACACAATCAGACTGTACACTTTGTCTCTTTCTCCCTTTGGACATGTGCACATACACAGACACATTAAAAGACTTCATTCTTCTTTATGTGTCACACATGCTTAATGCCATTCAGGTTATTTTTCTGCAGAGTTGACGTACAATAATCAAATATATTATGATAAGACACTGTCAACAATTATTCTTGTACATGGAGGTTATTTAAAAGCACCCTGTCATAAGTAGCTTAATTACCCTTCGATTATGTAACCATACTTTAATACTGGTCTGGTTTGGTTTAGGTAAAATATTCCATTTTAGGGGAACATCATGTTTTTGACTGCAATAATTTGGCAACACATGTGATAGTCAATATTTACAAAAAAGAGAGAGAGGCTAAATTCAATTCACTTCAGCTTCATTTAGTGCCAAATCACAACAACAGTTGTCTCAAGGTGCTTTATTTATTAATTTTTTATTTTTAAGATTGCATTCCTCTCTTAGCAGCAAATGATATCATTTATTCTAAAGGCCTTTACTCACTGTACGTGTAGAATTAGTGCAAATATTTTATGCATTAAATCACTTTGTGGACTCACCTATTCTTAATGTAGGCATTCACACTGATTGCATAATTTCGCTGGACAAATTTGCAGCATTTTTTCAAATCAAGCTTATTTTTTCCAGTTTTTTGGATGCGAAAAAACAGATCTCATCAATCAAACCGCCAAGTGCTCTCGTAGCTCAAAATGAGAACCAGTACTGAATATACAACAATATGGACATAGTAAAAAAAACTAAAATTATTTCTCTCCCTCATCATATGGGGTCTACCAGCAAGAGCTCAAACTCTTCCACTGTCATCTTGAATAATGTACAAAAACAACAGCTCATACAGTTTCAACTCCTAGATTAAAGCATGGACTTCTCCCTGCTGCTGTCTTGAGATTTGGAGAAGTTTCTTGGTTCTCTTGTTCAGAAGCATCAGGACTAGCTCGTCATCGCTTGATGTTGACTTATTTTGTTTCAGTGTGTGATTTGTCTTTTTTTTAGGATGAATTTTCTGCAAAAACCCAACGCTTTTAGTGTGTATACATGTTACACAAAAGGTTTAAATCTGAAAAATTGAAAATTTTGTGTCACCTTTTTGCAACGCACTCTGTATTTGCCTTAAACAAATGCTACCAGATGCTAATAGAGAGGTGAAATTAAACATATCAAATTTTCTCAAAAATTTCTTCGACCTCCTCGTTCTGTTCTCATTTCTCTCATCTCTCTTCTCTGCATGCATTTTAAAGCTCAGACATTATAAGATGGCCACTCAAACTTTTCTGTTTACAATTAACTTGGTTTGAAGGAGTCAGCAAAGATTTTCCTTTTTCTCTGTCAGTGGGCATTTTCTTCTTGCTGATGTGAGCACTCTCCTTTGTGTGATAGGGTGAGAACTGATGTGATTGTCTGTAATTCTTGGTATTTCTGTGTGTCCATGAATGCCAATCTATAATGTGCATGTGTGTGTGTGTGTGTGTGTGTGTGTGTGCGCGCTGGGTGATAGCCAAGCAGCTGAGGAAGATGGCAGGCTGTCTGTCTCTGTTAGTATCTTTACTCTGGCAACGATGCCCTGGCTTAGAGCCTTTAGCTCAGACATTCACACAAACACACAAACGCACACACAGACACAGACACACACATGCACACAAACTCTGACACTCCACCACAATCTGACATACATCATTTCACTTCCACACACACTTCCACAGACCTTCACTTTGACAGCAGAACACATCAACACTCACTAACAATTACATACTTTGACATAAACATGTACACACACACACACGCACGCACGCACACACACACACACACACACACACACACACACACACACACACGCACACACACACACACACAGAGGGCTATGGTTTCAGCATGTCCTCAGACACACATAGAAGTGCCATTTTTATTTTTGTGCAATGACAATAAAGACATTATTTCATTAATTCCTTCACATATGACTCTACATTTCATTCTTTTACACAAGGCAGACAGAACAAAACTTAGTGAATGTGTAATGACACTGCAAAATGGGTCCATAGATCCAAAGATGAGAGGTCAGCCAGGTACCTCCAAGTTCCCAGTTTTTTTCCAAGTGAAGCTGTCACAAGCAGGCATCTGCACAGAGGAGGAGAGCAAAAGCTAAATCAGTTGAACACTACAAGGATTCGGTTTAATTCAGCTTTATTTATATATATCCCCTATTCACAACAACAGTTGCTTCAAGGTGCTTTGTAGCATGAGGTTGTAAAGTATTTTAAGGTAAAGATCCTACAATAATAGAAAGTGGTAGCAATGCTACCGCTTACACTGGTGGAACAATCTGGTAATCAATGAGAGGAACCTAAGGAGTGGTGTTGTAGTGCAGCAGGTGAGTCATTAACAAATGAGGAGTATGTATTCCGGCAGGGAAATGCAGGGATTCAGGAGTGGCCTTTCCTCTGAAAACACACAAGCACAATCACACACACACAGGACATGATGGAAAGAGAGAGAGAGCGGCAGAGGAAGGAGAGGGAGAGAAAGATAGAAAAGGCAGGTTAGTGCTGGAGGACAGTAATGACCATGACTGATCTTATTCCTGCCATTTTGGGGGCTGTTGCTAATTACATAAACATTTCACTTTTGAATCTAATTGCTGAGCATTAGATACGACTGAGCGTAGGTTTTTTTTAAAGTTTTTTTTTTTAAATTGGAACTAGTCCCGTGCTTATGAAACATGTTTTTGATTGTAATTACTTAGAAAATTGCACGATTCCAATGTGCTACACTTCTCTCTTCCCAGTCACAGTGAGTGACTGAAATATCACTGTAGTGCCTGTGTTCATAGGTTTGCACATTCTGTACTTGTGCTTAAACCAACAATAATATAGTGTTTGTATGTTTTTTGTTCTAATGTTTACAAAAAAAGCCCAATGTGCAATTTGTCATAGTCACTTCTTATGCTAGATGTTTGATGTTCATAATTCAAAATGATAAATTAGTGATACAAGATGGCCCTTAGTAGTCACTAACTGAGCTTCAGGAGGATGTAGCTGTTTAACTGGTACTGCAGGTAGACTTTCAGCGAATTTAGATTCAACTGCCAATTCTACTGTCTGTTATCAAGAATTAATTTACACAGTTTTTTCATTAATAAATGCTGTTTTCATGAAAGGTAAGATAATTCGACCTTTTATTTGAGCATGCATTCAGTGGCACTCAGCTTTATCCAGAGGAATATGGTAAAGTACATTTTAGAAGCTTTTGATGCTCTCACTGAATATGATTTCCAACCTGGCTTTCAATTTTAGTGTGAGCTCCAGTGGATGTAATCGTGTAGCCTGGAATTGTTTTAAAAACAGGGATGAGCTTCTGAGAAAAGCCTCAGTCTGGCTCTGAAAATCAACTGCAGCATTTGGAATAAAAGAGTTGAAAACAGGCAGCAGCTTTACACAGTCCATGTTGACTTGAACTGATTCCTAGTCCACCCACATGAGTTCACAGAAATGGAATTAGAAGTAGAAACTTATCAGTTGACAAAAAATACCATATTAAACATAACATGTGAAATACCATGTCAAACTAAAAATAACATTCAGAGGTAATACTCTGTGTTGTTTACCTACTTTTAGTGGTTTGGTACTCACAAGTTAGTTAGTTTTTTTTTTGTTGTTGTTGTTTTTTGTTTTTTTGTTTTTTTACATTTCATGAACCTTTAATTCTTGAGAGAAATTTTGCATTTCTTATTGATGTGGACTTATCATGTACTGTTTCCTAGACTCTGAGAAGGACTATGTTGTAAAACTGATAATAAATCATTAAAGAAATGACCTCTTCCAAACTAAAAATTTGTGTTAGGGTTAAAATCGGGTTAGGGTTAAAATTGTGTGTTTAAGACATAAATATGGATTAAATAATAATTAAAAAATTCAAAAGATAAAAAAAAAACATTCATTCAATGCCCAAGTTATGGGGATTACAGTTCACTTTATGGTTTTAAAGAAGTTAAAAAATGGACATCACAATTATATTTTTTTGCGTTTATTACATCTTAAATTACTAATTCATAAGTTTTATCACTACATTTTATATGTTCTATCCTATGCCATAACCGGATGGTGCCACTAGGCGGTGCATAGCGCTCAGGAGGGGCTTAAGTACTGCAGAATAAATCCTGCAGTCGAAACTGTAAACAAGGTCATGGTCTGTGCCTCTTTTTTTTAATACACAGGTGTGTTATTAGTCCTGAAAATACGGAGCCCCACAGGGGACATTGGAGAAAAAAAAGTTAAGATGGACTTTTGCGAGATCTCGCAAAACTTTTTCGAGATCCCGCAAAAGTTTCATACATCTCCGAAAACGTCGGAGCACTTTTGCAAATATGTGATATCTTGTAAACCGAGCAGATATCTGACGTTTACACAACTACATTCACGCCTCAAAATATCTCAAAAGTGTATTTTGTGACCCAGAAAGCGTAATATTACAACTAAGTAGCTGCCGCCATTGTTGGAATTCAACTTTTGCGAGATCTCGCAAACGTTTTGCGAGATTCCAAGTTTGTTTTGCGAGATCTCACAAAAGTCCGTCTTAATTTTTTTTCTCCCATGTCCCCTGCAGGGCTCCGTATCAAAATGACTCATATTCAACACAGTAGGAACAATTAGACTGTTGTGAACAGTTTTGGTAACTTGAAAATAGCAATTAGTTACTAATTACTGATTACTTCACCAAGGAAGTAATCCCGCTACTTTACTTGTTTATTTTCAAAAGTAATTAGTTACTTTATTACTTAGTTACTTTTTAAAAACATGATGTACAACCTGAATACTTTATAAAACAAATCAAAGTAATGCCAGTTCTTCAAAGCTTTAAATGCTGCATGGTCGTACTCTCTCCCGCACTCCATATTATCCATTATTGATCTACACACGTCTGTTGCTGCCACGGACGTTGCGCGCTCGTACATCATTGTTATGAGACACTCTCACAAATGCAGCGTGCTTACGGGAAAGTAACAGTAATCTAATTACTTTTTTGCAATAGTAATCCCTTACTTTACTCATTACTTGAAAAAGTAATCACATTACAGTAATGCGTTACTTTTAACACGTTACTGCCCATCTCTGGTTGTGAAATCGCTAAAATGTAACTTTGGAAACAGTAATATTTGCTTATAGTGAGATTTTAACTGCAAAGGTTAACAGACTTGTTGCTAGTGGGTATATTGATTGATGAGCTTCAAGTACAGTAGCTATGCTAATGAAGCACACAAAAAAATACAAAGTATTTGTAATAGTAAGTTAAGCAGGCTCATGAATATTTTCAGTTTCTAATGTGTTTTCTATTTGTGTTGCTGAGATAAGAGGAGATGCAAATGCTGTAATGAATTTATACATGATTATTTTCTAATCACTTACTGTAAGGTTATAGTATATTGTATTTGGTGATGCAAGTGATTGTGTTTGGGTAACCTGAACAAATAGTGGTTTACCATGTTCAGTGTGAATAAATGTTCAGACACTGGTATAATGGTCACTGTGTAGCTGAAGTACAACTGAAGAACATTCATGGAGAACATTAATGAGACTCACTCTATTTTTCTTCAGTTGTCATGTAATCATACTCATTAAGATTACTTACGCACATCCTGACAATATATTAACATCTATCATGTCATACTTCACAAAGAGGAAGTTATTGATTAGTTTGTGTTTCCTTGTTTAAGCAGAATAAATCCTGCAGTCGAAACTGTAAACAAGAGACAGTGTGTATGAGGACAGGGGTATGCTCTTTTGTCTGGGCTGCTGCCACTGGCCCATTGGCCATTGAAGGGTGAAATAGCAGGATCACCTTCAGCTAATCATAATGTTAGCTTTCTCCACTGCACAAAGTGCTGCAGTGGTCCTCCCTGGCTCTGTGTGTGTGTGTGTGTGTGTGTGTGTGTGTGTGTGTGTGTGTGTGTGTGTGTGTGTGTGTGTGTGTGTGTGTGTGTGTGTGTGTGTGTGTGTGTGTGTGTGTGTGTGTGTGTGTGTGTGTGTGTGTGTGTGTGCAATCACGTGTCTGTCTTGCAACCAAATCTGACTTCATAGTTGCAAGATTTAGGATCACAGACCTTCCAGGAGAGCAACATTTGGATCATATTGGTTTGTGATATTTTCTTGTGGACACCAAAACCTCCCCAATGTCTCCTGATGTCTCTCAAGAGTAGTTATGTTACTTTCATATGCGTTTGTGAAGATATGTCACATTTCCAATTTTGCAGACTTTTGAAAGGGTAAAGAATCATTTGAAAAATTACAAGTTTGTCACTTCAAAGTTGACCAAGCCTCACACTGGTAAAATGTTCACTTTTAGTCATTAAAAATATTGGGAATATAAATTACAATAAAATGCATAGAATATGTGAAATTAAGGTAAGAATACTGGCAAAAAAAATATAGGATTTTAACCACAGAAATGCATTTTTTGTATAACCAAATGTTGCAACAGATAAATTTTGAGAAACAAAAAACTATTGTGACAAGTGTATACATTTAGTATCTTCATAAAGTAGTGTTAATATTTGTTTTCTTCTTGCTAGAATTGTTGTAAATCCAAATACAATGCAAAAAACCATAATCCTTCCCAAGATTATCTAAAGTGAATTCTGTGTACTCTATACACACGAACCACAAACTGCTGAATAACGCTTCATAAATGTGCTATTTAATTCACAGAATTTTTGTGTATTGTAACAAAGAATTATGTTTGAGCTAAATTTATTTGGGAAACAACTAAGTTTAATACCTATGATTTCTGTGAGTTAGAGTGGGCTGCTTTTGTCTGCTTTGTGTTATCGCTTATCTTTGCATGCCTCTATATGTCTGAGAGACAGTGTGTATGAGGACAGGGGTATGCTCTTTTGTCTGGGCTGCTGCCACTGGCCCATTGGCCATTGAAGGGTGAAATAGCAGGATCACCTTCAGCTAATCATAATGTTAGCTTTCTCCACTGCACAAAGTGCTGCAGTGGTCCTCCCTGGCTCTGTGTGTGTGTGTGTGTGTGTGTGTGTGTGTGTGTGTGTGTGTGTGTAGGTGTGTGTGTGTGTGTGCAATCACGTGTCTGTCTTGCAACCAAATCTGACTTCAGCACCCTGGTACTGCAGCAGACATTCCTGCCAAGCCACAGATTTCTGTGTTTCTGTGTGAGACACAGGGTGAGTGATACAAAGCAAATTTAGCAAGCGAAAGTGTTAAAAAAAATGAAAGAGAAAGATAAGGACATGCTAGCGTGTGTGTGTAAGAGAAGAGACAGAGTATTACATTTTTGTCCCTCTAACATTTAATACTAAGTTAGGAAAAAGAGAGACAAATGTGTGTAAGAGGAAGCAGGATGGAAAAATCCGTGTGTGCGAATGTGTTTTCTCTGTGTGCACGATTTGTCTCTGCAGTTGAGGGATAACCTTCTCCTGTACTTTCCTGAATAGGATTCAGTCAACCAGAGCTTGTCGCATGCACATGCACAGATTCTTACACACACACACACACACACACACACACACACACACACACACACACACACACACACACACACACACACATGCTGACAAAATGAAGAAAAAAAATGTTAGTCAGGTAATCTGTTTAGTTTCTGTTTAGGACCAACAAAATTCCAGTTTGCTCTGGTTTTGGCTCATTCTTTTCTGTGTGTTTTAATTTGCTGAATTCAAATGGCGTTTCTCTCTCTGGGCTCATCTTGTGTGTGAGTCCTTAAACCAGTTGTCTCAGAGGGCCTCTCTCTGCAGGTGAGGATTGTCTCTACCTTTCTCTCTTTTACTCACATACACATACATACAAACACAGAGTATGCAGCAATAAAGAGAACTGTGCCTTTAGGATTAGTTGTGGTAATATCTCAACAAAGGCATGGGAAATGGAAAGCTCTTCTGAGGGAAACTTACCGTGAAGACTTTCCCCCCAGAAAATCACTCTTTGCCCAGTGCACCGAAAGATGGGTTGGGGGAGAGGGGTTGTTAGAGAACTCTGACTTTCCTTTATCAAATATAAAACCACTAAAGCAAATGTAAGTTGATAAATGACTGAATGAGTCAATTTGTTGATGAAAAGTAATTTAAAGGAGAAACAGCTATTGTAAGAGATTAGTTTTGTAACTGTGAATTCCCACAGATATAAAGTAATTGGCCTCTCATGACTCGGGAGTAGTGTTTAGCACATAATTTACATGCAGATACTGCGACTGGATAATTTTTCTCCATATCCACTCTTCATATGGGTTTTAGTTTATGCACCCGTGTACACCACTCACCCAAGGCTATGCCCCTGCATATTAATAGCCACCCCCTCTGCCACAGCATTTACCTGTAGGCTCTTAGTTTGTCATCCTCTAGGGAGTTGAGCTGGCTGACTGAAATATTGTCGTGGCAGCATAGTGACTCAGTGGTTTGCTCTTTTACTTCAGAAGGCATTACATTTGATGTGAGCATGTTATACTGATGAGCTTCATCTCAGTGTTCTATTTTCCTTTCATCCTGATAAAGAAAAATTCTACAAAGTGAAATGTTTGCTAAATATTTCTTTAGTTAGTGAAGAAGGCCTGTTTAAAGCAGGACTTTGTTCTACATATGTAAACAAATAATTGTTTTATGTGATAACTCAGGAAACATGTTCTAATATTTTAATTGATTACATCTGAAATGGATATTCACATCTTATAAACACTGGAGTTTAGATTCTTGAATCACAGCTTAAACCTGCTTGGTCTGAAGTAAAACACGTTCTTGAAAGCAGCACTGGTTTCTTGACAGACAATCTCTATAAATATTTGGATCTGAATCTGTAGAATCTATAAGAATTTGGGATCTTTCGTCCAAGCTTTCATTTACACTGACTGATACAGATGCATATACACTGCTCTTGTCTTAAGGTTTTCTTGGGGACATTTGCTTTCTCTTCATGCCATAGAGAAATGAATGGAAAAATTTGGATTTTTTATGCCAAATTATCAGAATTTTGATACGAAGCCCAGTACAAAAACTTAGAAGACAGAAAGACACCTGTCATACTTCCACGAGACAACATTTTACACCTCAAGACTCCAGATTTTGAATTTCTAAGGCAAAGAAGAAAAAGGAAATAACACTTCTTTCCAAATGAAATACAACTCAGTAAGGCTGCAGAATTTAATGCTGCAATGAGAGCATGAGAAACAGAAGGAATAATTTAAATCAGTTCAATCCAGTTTTATTTATACAGTGCCAAATCACAACAGTAGTCCTCAAGGCACTTTATATTGTAAGGCAAAGACAAAAAAACACAAGGAAAGGTCCAACAATCAGACGAGTCCCCTATGAGCAAGCACTTGGTGACAGTGAAATAGAAAAACTCACTTTTAACAGGAAAAAAACCTCCAAGGAAAGGGGACGTGAGAGTGGGAGGGTGATGGGACAAAAAGATACATTGTAGAAGAGAGCCAGATTTTATTGACAACTAATAAATAAATGCAAAGCATTGTATAAACATGAAAAGAGATGAGTGAAGAAGAAATGCTCAGCTCATCATAGAAAACCCCCAGCAGCCTAGTCCTATTGCGATGAAACTAAGAAAGGATGCAGCTTTATCATAAGTTTTATCAAAAAAGAAAGTTTTATGTCTAATCTTGAAAGCAGAAAAGCTGTCTTGCTCCCAAGTCCAAACTGGGACCACAGAATAAGAATTGGTCCCAGCTAGAATAAGTTCTACAGAAGACAAAGTTGAAGCTGAAGCCTCTGACTCCCTTCTGCTTTTACATACTCTGGGAACCACAAGTAGCAAAGTGCTCTATTGGGGTAATATGGTACTATAATTTCTTTAAGATAAGATGAGGCCAGATTATTTAAGACCTTAAAGGATTTTAAATTTGATACTAGACAGGGAGCCAACTGAGAGAAGCTAAGTTAACTAACTCTAAGATTCTTCACAGTGTTACTGCAGGCCAAGATACTTCCATCCAGGGAAAGAATCAAGTCTGACAACAAGATTCTTAGAGGCGAACACAATTTACAAGCAAAACGTTAGAGGCCATTCAGGTCTTTATGTATTTAAGATATTCCTGTAGCTTAACTAATTGGTGTGTGTTATTCGGGGCGATCGTGGCTCAAGAGTTGGGAGTTTGCCTTGTAATCGGAAGGTTGCCGGTTCGAGCCCCGGCTTGGACAGTCTCGGTCGTTGTGTCCTTGGGCAAGACACTTCACCCGTTGCCTACTGGTGGTGGTCAAAGGGCCCGGTGGCGCCAGTGGCAGCCTGTCAGCTCTGTCAGTGCGCCCCAGGGTGGCTGTGGCTACAATGTAGCTTGCCATCACCAGTGTGTGAATGTGTGTGTGAATGGGTGGACGACTGGATATGTAAAGCGCTTTGGGGTCCTTAGGGACTAGTAAAGCGCTATATAAATACAGGCCATTTATCTGGCTTCATAGATAGATAGAGTCGGGTGTCATCTGCATAGCAATGAAAATGTACCCTATGTCTTCCAATGATACTGCCTAAGGGAAGCATGTATAATGTAAATAGAATTGGTCCCAGCCAATGTTCCCTATAATTTTTCATGTGTCTGAGCGAACACACAAACTCCCTGAGCGATCCCTTGGACCACTGTGAGCAACAGCAGACGTGTGCACTGTGGTCACGCCAGCATTGAAGTTACACAGTTTATTAAAATAATCAAATTACAGCATTTACATTTGTGTTAGACTACTTTTAATTAACTGCTTTAGCCCACTTACAATGAAAATTTAAAAAAAAAATCTTGTTCATGACCTGTGTAGTATGTTAACACTATTGGAAGTAGAAGTAACTTGAACTCCGATTTTGAAAACACAACTTTCTTTTTTCTATTTTTATAAAGCTCTGACTGGTATTATGAGTCTGTGGTCTGGGAGAGAGTCCTGTAACTCTCTGTCTGCAAAATACAGGATATAATAACCAATGTTGGGCAATTAATTATATAGTTACTTCTTCAAAAAAGTAACCGAGTTATGCAAAAAACAAGGTTTTTTGCAGCTGTTTACATAACAATGCAGCCAAAGTGTTTTTTTTAAATAAGTATTTCAAACTATTTACAGAACAATCAGCTGTTCTGCATCAAATTTGATGCCACACAAATTATTTGTGCCACTCCAAAAAATAATTTCTGTCCACTATGAGATAAAGGAGAACAACAGCCTGATACCTGCAGGCAGTGGCGGTTCTAGCCTGTCTGACGCCCTGGGCGAACACTCCCTCTGGCGCCCCCCCCACCCACCACACACACACACATACATAAAACATATCAAGGATTGTACATTAACATAAAACTGTTGTCGGAACCATCCTGAATTTCACCAGAGAAACACACACACACACACACATATGAAGAGAGAGAGAGTATGCATGGTATGCAAATGGCTACCAAACAGCCATCATAATTCGTCATACAATGAGAACAGGACAAATCAACAACTGACAATGACTAGTTAATATTAAAATCTGTAACATAATGTATTGTTTAGGGTTTGGAGTAGTCTGCTTACCTGTATCTTTCGTTTCTCCTCTTCTTTTCTCTTTTTTTCTAAACTGAGCACCTGATGGCTTTGAACTTTTCTTGTCCATCTTCCATTGGTTTTAATTTTGCACTCCAGTATGAACACCCATCCCCCAACCCGAGGATCACCACAACATAACCTAATAGACCTACACCTTAGTTCACAGAATTGCTTTGTCTGGGGTTTATTTCTGGGATTTCACACAAGCCAGTATTCAAATCAAGAATATATAATGGGCTTGGATTTACAGCATTCTTCTGACACACACAACAAAACTATTGACTACACTACACACTAACTACACAAGATTTGCGCTAAACGTCGCAAATCTCTCACATCTCAAAACACCGCCGTCACTCCTAAAACTCCCCCTTTCCTAAACAACTAAATGCCATGTTGCCATATCATTTTTTGATTGGTCGACATGGTACAGTACATTTTTCGATCAATAGGAAATGGTGGGGGTTTTGGTTTTGGTTTTGCTCACAGGCAGAGAGTGCTTTGGAGCGTTTTCCTTATAAAACGCAGTTTTTACCATTTCTTCCTGCAGTAAATATAAACAACGATAGTATTCAGGAAGAAAAGCAAACACTGCAAATATTTTTATCATAACTCTGGTTTTACGTGGCCTATCAACACAATTTAAAAACTGGTATAAAGTCCACACTTTTTCCCCGTCAATTGTTCCGTCTGTCCTGCTCACATCTCCAATGGTTGTACACGTTGTCATTAACGTGGCTTCACTCCACATCAGCCACGCCGCTTTGCTAGCTAAAACACCGGTGTCGGCACATAAGGACGCCGTCATAGGCTGCCGACAATGTTGATTAGCTGCGTATATACGAATGTGAATCGCATTATTGGCTGGACTATGTGATAAGGTGGCATCGTTCTAATCCCATACGGGAGCAGCCAGTCACTCACTGACTAGCACTGGAAAACAGAATTGTTAAAGTATTAATTTTAATTTCAATTCAGGTTAGATTTTTTTTGTGCGCAACGCAGATTTTCTGTGCGCAGAGATCGTGGCAGCAGTGCGCAATTGCGCATGCACGCAGTTTAGAGGGAACATTGGTCCCAGCACAGAATTCTGTCGAACTCTATAATTAGAGTGAGTGCAGACTATCCATTTACATGAGCAAATTGAGGTCTATTAGCGGTAATCATAGATATGATTCAAATCACTGCAGCAGAGTACCTTTAATACACCTTTAATGTTCTAATTTCTATAGTAATATTGTGGTCAACAGTACTGAATTCTAACAGTGTACGCATAGAGATGAGTCAGAAGTCATAATAAGATTGTTCATAACCTTCTGTTTCTGTGCTGAAATGAATTCTGAAATCAAGAATTTTTTAAAATAACATGTAAGAAAAAAATTAATAAAAAGTGGGTGATAAAGGCAGAGGTGGGACCAAGTCATTGTTTTGCAAGTCTCAAGTAAGTCTCAAGTCTTTATCCTCAAGTCTCAAGTCAAGTCTCAAGTAATGTCAGGCAAGTCAGAGTTGAGTCTCAAGTCACTGGTGTAAAAGTCCGAGTCAAGTCACAAGTCTGAAACTTTGAATTTCAAGTCCTTTCGAGTCTTTAAAAAAAAACAAAAAACGAAAAAATAATGTTGCAGTTATGCTAAATGTAAATATTAGACCATGTAATTTTTAAATCTGTGTTTTTCTCAACACATGACAAAATAGTGAACTTAGAAAATATACACAAATTGTGAAATTGCACCTCTTTAAAATGCAGCTCAATTAAACCTAGCTCCTAGAATAATTTTCACCGACAGTTCTGAGATAAGCTGCATGTTATTCTTGGATGCGGTTGTAGGACCAGCTTTAAAATCGCATGACAAAAATATCATACATATTAAAAAAAACTGCATCACTAACGTAGCCTGGACAACATTTGCTAGTTAGATGAAGTCAGCTATCTCATTGTAGCATATTTATATGCATATTTATAATTATACGGTTCTTGGAGTGAGTGCATACACTCATGAAGTTTAGTAACTTCAGGTCACTGCAACAAGCCCAGGTACAGTTTACCGACGGATGGGTACAGGACCTTGAAATGCACCGTGTAGAAAGTAAAGACCATCGTACGTATCATAAGTTTACCACTCTCACAAATCGTCGTCATAAATACACATTCCTTAACCGTTTATTAATAGGACCTTTGAGCTCAACGGTAATTAATTAGCAGTGGAAATAATTTCTGGTAGCATCACAGAAATGTAGCAGTGACAACAATACTGTATGCTGTAATCGTACTGGGCAATTAGTGATACAAAAAACCTGTTTTATCCTGTGAATAAAAGTATATGTTTTTGTCAATGTACCATAATAACAGAAGCGAAACGCAATATTGTGTCAGGACAATTCACTATTTATGCACAATAAACAAAGGAGCATAGCGCGACAATTTCTGTTCAGCGCCAGACTTGCTTGTAACCTATATCACCAATTATGTTATGAAAATGACGTATTAACTACTAAAAAACACTGACCTTCGTGTAAATGCTTGGAGCAGACTAACCTGTGAGCTGGAGAGTTCTGGGACGTTATATTTGGTCTTTGAATGGCTGCAATCCAGGCCACCCGTCGCGTCTTTGTTACTTCGGAAACATGGCTCGAACAATTTCTCTTCAACGACGTAATCCGATAACAACCGATCTCTTTACCCGTCGGCTTCCCGTGGCTGTCATGCGACCGGCTATTGCAGTTAATAATACAACAGCTTCTTGACATTTTTGTGTTTCTTTTTATCGCTGTGTAACTGATTTCAATTGAAAGCCTGCGTGCGCTAGTACCGCTTGCCACGAGTTCCCAGAATCCTTTGCGGTTCTACCCGTGAATGACGTCACATTTTCAATCTCTATATAATATGCATGTTAAATTTTATATTTGGGGTAAAATATCAAGTCTTTTCAAGTAAACCGGTTCAAGTCCAATTCAAGTCCCAAGTCATTGGTGTAAAAGTCCAAGTCAAGTCACAAGTCTTAGAACATTTTTTCAAGTCAAGTCTAAAGTCATAAAATTAATGACTCGAGTCTGACTCGAGTCCAAGTCATGTGACTCGAGTCCACACCTCTGGATAAAGGTAATAATAGGAGGAACAAAAGTTGACTCTACTTAAATTGAAGACCACTAAATCTTCAACAACAGGTTGAATAAGCAACAAGCTTTCAGTAAAGGAGAAAAGAGAGTCAAAGCCAGAGTGGTTCAGAGGAAGAAAATGAAATGGCAAAATTCCCCTAAAGCGGATAATCTTTTGAGCACTGCAAAGGGGGATGCTGGAGCTCAAAAACTTATAGAGATGCAAAGAAACCCCAAAAACCTTGCCGATGAAAATCAAATTGAAGACATGTCTATTTCATTCTACCTAAAGCTTGATCAGTTTAACTAATACCTCAGTTTGTTTGTTTTGTTTGTGCTTATTAGTTCTGGAATTTGGAAAAATTAGATCAACATTAAAAACAGCTCATTTGTGAAATTTGATACAGTAGAAGTATAACTTAACTTGAAAATGTATTTGTGTAAATGCATTTAACTACATTATACTTCTGGATTTACATTTGTTAAATAAAGGATGTGTTCCTTGACACTCCTAGTGTTATGTTGTCTCATGTGCCATATTTGAAAAAAACAAACATTTAAACTGCAATCTCCGTGAACATTAAATCCTATTAGAGTATGTTTATAATCTTATGTTTCCCACCTTTTTGTTGAATGAACAAGTAGCGATAAGGAGTCCGATGTAGACATACAAATTGTTTCATAAATTATGGATACTCTGAGCGATGAGCCGTACGCTCCATCGCCTTCATGAATACCAATATTCGAAAGACGCAAAGGTGTAACAGTTTGTGTTGGTTTCCATCAGGCAATCTGCACGTTGATGTAAATTCAATGAATAATTAATGATAGATGTTAGCATTTGTCCCTGTTGTGTTTCATTGTGGTTTCTTGTTTTTTCAGATGTTAAGGCTGAAGCATAGCTAGAAGTTTGTTCCCACTGTTTCAAAATTTGGATAAAGAACAACAAATGGAATATAAATGACATGCCTTACAGTGCTGAAAGGAGTTTTTGAATGTACAAAAATGTTTTGCACTGTCTAGATGGTAAAATGCAGCTTGGCACGATAGAGATGTTACAAAGGAGAGATCTGTGGCCTTAGGAACTCTGAGAAGATATCTGTACCAAAGATGTCCTATACCTGGACAGTAATCTTTTTTATTATACCCAAGTCATCTAAATATAGGAACCAATCATGTTTTTGTACTGATACGAGGCACATTTGCGCTTATGACAGTTTATATTGTTAGGTCACAAATCGCAGATTTGTTTTAATGCTAGCAATGTTTTTAAGACTAGCGTATTGGAGAGTAATGCAATTTAAAAAGCTGAATTTCCCTGGTGTTATTATAATGATATACTTATAATGTTTAACCATTAATGAAAAATGTTCCTTTGAATTTATAGTTAATTTTGATATAGATAGCACTTTGACATTTATCTAATACCCAGAAGTTTTCTGCCACAACTGTGTTTTGTACTGATGATTAACCCTTTAAAGCTTTTGCGTAACTATTTTTAAATCCAGGTAGCACTGCAACCACGTAAGCTAGCTCAATAATTTTTTTTTGTATATGAAACCGGAGGAGTTGTACTTACATCTTATGCCATCAGCTTGTCCGGTCACAGTTTCCTTCCACATATAGCTTTGCAAAAACTGCATAAAAAGCACTTGCAGCAACAAAAACATAATATTCCAGAAACACGCTTTGCCATCTGATCACCTGTTTGTAACACTTCCTGCGTCCATCAGCGCGAACTATCGCATGTCCGCCACGACCTGCCCGAAACCGGAAGTGTAAATGTAGTTTTTTACAATCAGGGCCTTATGAGCCTATACTGGTGTTTTTAAAAGTTATGTTTGACTTTATGACTTTCTGTGTCGTTTCTGGGATGCTTAGGACTCATATTGCACTGCTGGAAATAGTTTATTTTGATGCATATGCTGGTTTTTTTTGCAAATTTGCATTATAATATTTATTTTCGTTTTTCCCGCAGTATATAAAAATTGGTGTATTTCAAAAATAAAACTATGGAGACACTTAAAATAAATTTCCTGTGGTGGGAAACTATTTTGTGCAACTTTTTTGTATTTACAGTTTTGAGGGTTAAGAAATATATGTTAAAAAAACAAAAACGATTTTCAATTTTTTTGTAGTGTATTGCACTTTTTTTTTTTTTTTGTGTGTGTGTGTGTCCCGTTTGGATCTTTAGCCATCAGAATTGTTGTCTTAAGGCCAAGAAAGATGCCAAGCGGATTTATTTTACCAAGTGGATCATCATGGCCTTGCCATTTGGTCCATTTGATTGACCTTTATTATAATTATGAATTTATTTTATTTTCAGTTGCTACAAATGGGACAGACATGACTGGGGGATAGGACAGGGAGAAAGAATGAAAGAAAGAGAGGGAGAGAAAGAAAACCAAAGGGGAGAAGAGACGGTGAGAAGGGGGGGAAGAAAGAAAAAAACAACAACAAAAAAACAAACAAACAAACAAACAAACAAAACACCTGGATCACCTGTATGGAGAAAAAAAACAGAAGAGAGAGCAAACAACAAAGAGCAACATAATAAAAAAAAAACAGCACCATCACAATAAACTAGCTAGCAGTAAAACAGAAAAACAGAGGGGAAGAGGGACAGTGAGAGAAGACACTAAAAAAATCCACTGGATTACCTGTTGAAAGGGGGGAAAAAGAAAAGCAAAAAGAGACCACCACAATAAAGACAACACCACAGCAATAACCTAGATAAGTATAAGTAACAGTAGATACTAAATAATAAACGATATTGTGCAGCACGCAAGATAGACAGACGACAAGGACCACCAACACACCAACGTCTGAGGGCATCAGCCACCGGCAGGGAGTGTGGTGAGGGGAGATAGGCCTCCATACTTTAGAGGGCCTGAGATGTACCCAGAGAGGCTGAGTCTAAGACCCAACCTGACATATAGACACAGACGAACAGGCGCACGCGGACACACACGTGCGTTCCCACC
This sequence comes from Mchenga conophoros, assembly GCF_057382185.1. Classification (NCBI taxonomy): domain Eukaryota; kingdom Metazoa; phylum Chordata; class Actinopteri; order Cichliformes; family Cichlidae; genus Mchenga; species Mchenga conophoros. The sequence continues at coordinate 28,003,309 of NC_140530.1, read as the reverse complement.
CCATATGCACAACCAAATTGCACTTTTTTGCAATTTATGTAATTACTATGCACTTAATGCAGAGATATTATTCAAATTTGGGCTGAATGGTTGTATGGTTGTATTGATGTATATCAACTTGAAATGCTCCCAAAAATGGCACTACAACATGTAAAAATATAATATGAGCTCTGGCGGTCTTGGTTCTATGGTAGGTCTTAAAGGGTTAAAACAGAAGAAGGAGTGAGAACAGGGGCACTATGATATCAGTCCTGGTCTTTAAGTTGTTAGACTGACTGTCAGCTAACACAGAAGATTTAGGTTTTTGAATTTAGACAACTTTCCTTTTGGACGGCTGATAGCAAAAAAGTTGTGGAGAATTCCACAGAGTAGACTTATCTTTCAGTTGTTAAGCTACCTGATGTTTTTTTATGACTAGCCAGTCATATTGTCAGCATTTGTTTCATTATTAAAGCATCATTTATAGAATAGAAATACGGATGTTTCCCTTGATGTTAGGTCCTCACAAGACTGTTTCAGTCAGTCTGTAAGCTTGTCTGTTGAATTATTAAATAGCATTTTGCAGGGTTTTACTGTTGCTGATAGGGAAGGAAAAGGAAACAGGTAAAAAGTTGGAAAGAAAGCATGACAATATACTAGGTTACAGTGCTACAAACACAGAGGGTGGAAAAAGGACCAACTGTATTTAAGGTTAAATTAAGTTTGGTGTTGTCTGTTAATGCTATCCAGGATGAGAGGATAAAGAATTTGGAACTAGAGATGAAAATGTAACAAGACGGGAGAGGAAATTAGAGTAGAGAGTGAAGCTGGTGAGAGAAGAAGTAAAGAGAAAAGAAGAACAATACATAGAGGGGACAGATGAAGGGCAACAGAGGGGGGACAAGGGTGAAGGGAAAGGAAATTAAAACAGCCTATGCTTGTTTACTTAGGAAAAAAAGAGATCAGAGAAGTCAGAAGGCTTGATGAAGGGATGGAGAAAGGGAGTGAAAGATGTAATTGCTGCAAAGTCAGAACCACGTAGGCAAACAAGCTTGTGAAGAAAGAAAAATCTTTGAAACAAGGGCTGCTGTAGGCACTTGAGTGGTGTTCTTTTTTAACCTGGCCTGGTACCTCCTTCAATAAAGCACTGTCTGTTTGTGGCAGCACCCAGGGCTACACCGTACATCACAGTCAGAGAATAGAGATACAGTATGAGCAGAAAGAAAGTGGCAGGAGCAGCAGCAGCAGAAGTGTTCATCGAGCTGAATGGAGCAGCACGGTGTAGCTGTTGTCTGTCTCTGGGGAATCTTTAAGTGCTCTGATTCAATCTGCTTCAAGCATAGCTGCTGGAACTACACAAGAAACACATGCACACATACATTTAAAAGCACATAAGGATTTTGTCTACAGTAGTTCTACAGCTAACAGGCGCGTTTAATATAGATTAGTGCTTAAATGAGTAGTAAATTAATCAAGTGGCAGAAAATGAATAATCAAAGCAATTTATCAAGATAAAGTTAATGAAGTCTGTATTGATATGGATTTTATAATAGATATGTATGCAATTTAATTATAGCACCTGGTACCTAAATTATGTATTTTATTTATAATAATATAAAATATAAAACATTCAATTATTACATTAATTTTGTGACAATATCAACATTGATACATAAAAACACTCAAAATTTCAGCCTCATGCTAGTGTATATATAGACGATGGAGGACAGCATCTCTGTGTATATGTGTAAAACATATAATTGCGTATAATCAGTTTTCTCTTTTACGCATATACACAAAGAAGTTGTCCCCCATCGTCTATATACACTAACATTCATGAGTCATAAGTATAGGTCCCTGGTGCTCAGTACTGTTGGTGGGTTTGGTAAATGGTTCAATGACTGAGAGCTTCTTCACAGAACAGGATGTAATTAAAATTCCCTGGTGTGTTTTGTGTGTGTGTGCCCGTGCTGAATGAAACAGTGATTAAGACTGCAGCAAAAATAGAGCTTCTTATACAAATTGATTTTTATGCTACACTCCCTTCTTCACTCTCCCTCTTTTTTACTCTTGTTTTCTCAAACCGACTCCCACCCTTTCTTTATCTCTCTCCCTAAGCCCACCACCCTGCCTTACTCCCACATATCAGCCTGCCTCTCACTCCCGTGTTCTTTACAGCCTTGCTGACATATGAAAATGAGAAATTTTTAACCTTTTTTAGAAGAAAAACTTGGATTGCAGTATGTTGCCATGCTTCGTTTTACTCCCAGTCTCATCTATTTATCTAAAAACAAAAGCAATAACACAGTTCAACCAAATATGGGAATATTTCAGCCAGTGTCATTTTGGAAAGCCAGGCAGTTTAGAGGGCTACCACTTTAGTGACACAAATAAAATTGTGGATTGTTGATTAAAGAAATTGGATTCAGCATGTCTGAACATTTTCCGTTTTATTTCATTATTTCCAACTTTGATTCCATCCACATGTTCAAATTTTAGTCACAGTAATATACAATACATCTTCCCTATTGTTGGACGGGGAAAAACGTAATATAAAACTCATTTAAAACTCATCTTGCTACTTTAACTTGGCAGGGATTTTAATTTGTTTGTGCCATACCCAGGTTGTTATGAGCTTGAAGTGTTGGTGGATAAAACACTGCAGAGATTTCCTTTCTAAAATGACTTATGAAATATGCTTAGGTTACTGATCCCCTTATGTGACTGGAATAGGTGTAATTTTTAACTTTACTCCTTGTTTCTGGGTTTTTGCTGAGTGTGTCTTTGTGAGATATAGGCCATAATGGAGTCAGTGGAGCAAAACTTTCTTTTTATGTGTCACTGAGCTGATAAGCTGCTGTTGCTTTAACTGTGGTATTGGTTTTAGTTTGATGGCTGAAAATCTGTTAGACCTCAATAGTTAGTCAGAAGTCAATTCTCAGCATGACAAAATTTAGAGGGTATAACTAAGGCTAATTACTGAAATAGTGTAATTAATTTTTTATTTTACACACATTTCGAAAAGAGGTGTGCGGAGAGCACGGACATCCAACAGTTTTCTCTGTTTTTGGTGCCCTCACGTTTCAGCTGTCAAATGTATCAATTTGTCCTTTATTTGTTTTTTATTTGTATAAATCAAAGTAAAGTAAAAGTATTTACGATTAACATCTAAGTAGGGGGTCTTGTTCCACCCGAGATGTTAGGATTAATGCATGGGTGCGGAACAAACACAAATATACTGCGTGCAAAGTAATACTTTTGGTAATTATATTTAAAGCCTGGTCTGTAATTAAATATGCAGTGGGAAGTAGCCACAGTGGGTTATTTATATTCACATTTCTCCAGAGAGTGTGATTGATAAGGCTGTCTGTGCTTCATCAGGTATGAAACAACATGTCGGGAGTGGGTGAGCCAGGCCACACTGCTCTGTCAGTCAGACGAGTAACAGGGAGACAGGCTAGTGTTGTTTTTGGCACTTCCTGCCTGAGTTCAGTTCAGCATTCAGGTCCTCAAGGTTCAAGATAAATTTCATTACATGTCCACAAGCCATGGGAAACAGGAAATAGATACACATAAGTCATTTTGTGACAATGACCATTCAGTGGTATTAAAATGTTTCCATTGCCCCTGTGTAGGGTGTCCACTTTACTATACGTTCTCCACAAATCATCTGTCTCTCACCATAGTACAATTCTATCTACAAATTGTTTTCTTCCATGAGAGCTGCTCCATTTAATTTATATTTCCAGTGCAGTATATATTCATATTTTCATATTTCATTTCATATTACATAAAGTACATCAACTGTGTGGTCAAATTCATTCATCCATCCATTTCTTTAACAATTGTACAAGTGGAGGCCTACATCTTGGCAGGTTACTAGTCTATCACAGGTCTAGCAAAGTATTTAGTCATGACTAGGATCAATTACCCTAAAATTCATGTCTTTGGACTGTCAGAGGAAAACAGATTGCCCCAAGAAATCCCACACAGAATCACCCCGATCAGGTTCAAACCTCCAAACTTCTTTTCATGAGGCAATAGCATTAACCTCTGTTATTTCTTCAGCTGCTCCTTACCTTGAGGTTTTGTTGTTTGTTTGTTGTATATTCCTTCTGTTTGTTTTTGTGCTGAGTCTGTAAAATGTCCCATGGGGTTTGTTATCTTTCTTGCACAAATTAGTATTGGTTCTTTGTTTTTAAATACATTATTAATTCAGCTAAAAACAAACTTTTACCCATTTATCCGCAATGCAGGGCTACATTTCAATACTTTATTGGCAACAATTCTAAAGACAAAGAAATTATTTTAAATAGTGAACTATAACAAAATTAAATGGTACCCATCTTACTGAGAGCTAACCTCCACAGCTCAGTTGTGCCTGCTTTGCTTTGCTGTACCAACCAGTTCTCATTCCCAGGGCGTATTGCTGTTTTGTCAAAGGTGCTGAGGCTCACAGATATGCACAAAGTGTCCTTTGGCATCTATTCCTTGACACACAGAGTTTAGGCAACAGCAAGATAGCTCTCATTCCAAACTCATCACATATGGATGCTTTTAAACAACCCTTCTGGCACCACATTTAAATGCATGGGTAAGCATAATTTTTCAAAAAGCAGGTTTAATGCTTTGAAGAACCATATATTAACTTATTCTATGGTCTTCTCTAAATTTAACCAAGTCATTTATTTCCCAACTTAGACAAATAGTTTTTAATCTTTATGACATTAAAATAAACAAAAGCAAAAATCATCCTGCGAAAAAAAACCCAAATAAAAGACGTGAACTGCGATTTTCTGCCAAACCACCATTCCACCATTCAACCTCTTACTAGTCTAGGCAGGAAGAGAGCACGAGAGAGTTATAGACCATGAATCGGTACAAAACCTGTACTTGGTGACCCAAACCATAAAAGGACATTGTATAAGATATCCTACATTGGGCTGTGTTCAATCCAGCACAGTCACAGTAATGAAAAGGTTGACAACTGTCATGGTCCCCACACCTCGCCACGTGACGTAGTTTTGTTTATTCTCTCTCTCGCTCTCTCCCGCTCTCTCTTTCTCCTGCCGGGACGGAGCTCAGTGTGGGCTCCCGCCCCTGGCCCACGGACCTGGGGATGATCAGCACACCATGATCTCACAGAGGTGTTTCGGAAGGACCGAGCCCAGTCGTTGCCACCCGTTTGGCCCTACGACTGTGCCATAGACCTGCTGCCAGGAGTTCCCTTACCCACCAGTCGCCTCTATAGCCTCTTGCTGCCGGAACGGGAAGCTATGGAAAAATACATAACTGAATCCCTCACTGCCGTACCTCTTCCTCACCTGTCGCAGCGGGATTCTTCTTTGTGGAAAAGAAGGATAAAACCCTTCGACCCTGTATTGACTATCGGGGCCTCAATAACATTACGGTCAAGAATAAATATCCACTGCCTCTGCTCACATCCGCTTTTGAACTTCTCCAGGGCGCCACCATATTCAGTAAACTGGACTTAAGAAACGCCCACCATCTGGTTCGGGTTCGGGACAGCGATGAATGGAAAACGGCGTTCAATACCCACCTCAGACATTTCGAGTATCTGGTCATGCCGTTCGGCCTCACCAACGCACCTGCAGTGTTCCAGGCTCTGGTCAATGATGTACTAAGAGATTTTATTAACCGATTTGTGTTTGTCTACCTAGACAACATTCTGATCTTCTCCTCTTCCCAAACTGAACACGAGACCCAGGTCCAGCTGGTGCTGCAACGCCTTCTCGAGAACCGACTGTTTGTCAAAAGCGAGAAATGTGAGTTTCATGTGCCCACGGTTGCCTTCCTAGGGTACATAATAGAACTATAACTATAACACAATATAACTATGATATCAGGATCTTACTGGGAAAAGCAGAGGCGGTGGTGTGTGTTTCATGATCAACAACAGCTGGTGTGATTATGCGAACGTGCACCCGGTCAAATCCTTCTGCTCACCGGACCTGGAGTACCTGATGATTAAGTGCCGGCCATTCTGGCTACCGAGGGAATTTACAGCAGTGATTATTACGGCTGTTTACATTCCCCCACAAGCCGACACTGACCGAGCACTCAGGGAACTGTACAGCGCGATCAGCAGCGAGGAAACCGCACACCCAGAGGCAGCGTTTATCACAGCCGGAGACTTTAATAAGGGAAACCTGAAGAAAGTCTCACCAAAACTCCATCAACACATCCTTTTCAACACACGTGGAAACCGGCAACTCGACCACTGTTACACCTCTTTCCGGGATGCGTACAAAGCCCTCCCCCGCGCCCCATTCGGCCAATCAGATCACTGCTCCATCCTGCTCCTGCCCGCCTACAGGCAGAAGCTGAAACAGGAAGCTCCAACCCGGAGGGCGGTGCACTGTTGGACGGACCAATCGGAGTCTGCGCTGCGGGACTGTTTTGATCACGCGGACTGGGAAATGTTTCACGTGGCCGCCAGAGACATTGATGAATACACAGACTCAGTCTGTGGATTTATCAGGAAATGCGTGGAAGATGTCGTCCCATCCAGAACAGTCAAATCCTTCCCAAATCAAAAACCCTGGATTAACGGAGATGTTCGCGCGGCACTGGCGGCACGGAACACCGCCTTTGCCTCCGCGAACACATCGGACTACAAACACGCACATTACCAACTCCGGAAGACGATCAAAGCAGCCAAACGTGAGTACAGGGACAGGGTGGAGCAACAGTTTGACAACCCTCGGAGTATGTGGCAGGGACTAAACACGATCACAGACTTTAGAGGGAAAACCAGCACACCGCAGACCACGGCCTCTCTGTGTGAGGATCTAAACGTATTCTACGCTAGATTCGACACAGCGAACACCATGAGACCGGACAGTGTGCGCACCGCGGATGACATCAGTGCGCACACTGTGTCTGAGGAGGATGTGCGGAAGTGCTTCAGGAAAGTGAACGCACGCAAAGCTACTGGTCCGGACGGGATTCCCGGCCGCGTCCTCAGGTCATGCGCGGCTCAGCTGGCTGGAGTGTTCACGCACATCTTCAACCTTTCCCTCTCTCTGTCTGTAGTCCCAGCCTGCTTCAAAATGGCCACCGTCGTCCCTGTACCCAAATCCTCCACCATCTCCTCATTGAACGACTGGCGACCTGTAGCCCTGACCCCCATCGTAAGCAAATGCTTCGAGAAGCTGGTCAGGGACTTCATCTGCTCTGCACTACCCGACTCACTGGACCCTCTACAGTTCGCATACCGCCACAACAGGTCCACTGATGATGCCATAGCCCTGACACTACACACTGCCCTGTCACACCTGGAGAAGAGAGACACGTATGTGAGGATGCTGTTTGTAGATTACAGCTCAGCATTCAATACCATCGTTCCCTCGAAGCTGGACAGGAAACTGCAGGATCTAGGACTGAGCAGCTCCCTCTGCAGCTGGATCCTTAGCTTCCTGTCTGACAGACGCCAGGTGGTCAGACTGGGCAGCATCACCTCATCCCCCATCACACTGAACACTGGTGCTCCACAGGGGTGTGTACTGAGCCCTCTCCTGTACTCACTCTACACCTACGACTGCACAGCCACTAACAGCTCCAACATCATTGTGAGGTTTGCGGACGACACTACAGTGGTGGGTCTTATCACCAACGGTGATGAGACGGCTTACAGGGAGGAGGTCAGCGCCCTGACCCACTGGTGTCAAGACAACCATCTCACCCTCAACGTCGCAAAGACAAAGGAGTTGATAGTGGACTTCCGGAGGTGCAGAGAAGTACACACCCCCATCACCATCAACGGCGCTGCTGTGGAGAGAGTGAGCAGCTTCCGGTTCCTTGGAGTACATCTGGCTGAGGATCTTACGTGGTCAGTACACACAAACAAAACAGTGAAGAAGGCGCAAATAGCGCCTCTTCTTTCTCAGGAGACTAAAAAGATTCGGCATGAGCCCCCGCATCCTCAGGACCTTCTATCACTGTGCCATTGAGAGCATCCTCACTGGATGCATCACCACCTGGTATGGCAACAGCACCGCCTACAACTGCAAAGCTCTCCAGCGAGTAGTGCGGTGCTCTGAACGGATAATTGGAGGTGAGCTTCCCTCCCTCCAAGACATCTACAGGAAGCGCTGCCTGAGGAAAGCGGGGAGGATCATCAAGGACTCCAGTCACCCCAGCCATAAACTGTTCAGACTACTTCCATCAGGAAGGAGGTTCTGCAGCATCCGGTCCCGAACCAGCAGACTGAGAGACAGCTTTTTCCATCAGGCCATCAGACTGCTGAACACGTCATAGACACCTCAGCTTCACTACTGGAACTTCAACATTATGCACTCCACACTGTATATAAATGCCACTTGTTTTGCACATATTCAACTCTGTATATTTTATATATTTTATTATTATTATTATTATTATTATTATTATTATTATTTTTATTTTTTATTTTTTATTTTTTTTATTTTTTTTTACTATTTAATTTGTAAAAATGTGTATACACACACACACACACACACACACACACACACACACACACACACACACACACACACACACGTAGGAAAATATTTAGTATACACATCCAGAAATGCATACACTATTATATATTGTACATATATTTATTAGTTTCAGGTTGGCCATTCTTGTATTTTGCTCGTTTGTGTTGTTGTGTTTGCACATCTCTGTTGCTTGTGGGGCTCGCACACAAGAATTTCACTCGCATGTGCTGTGCCAGTGTGCCTGCACATGTGATGTGACAATAAAAAGTGATTTGATTTGATTTGATTTGATTTGATGTTGGCGACCGGGAGCTGCTGGCGATTAAGCTCGCCTTAGAAGAATGGCGGCATTGGCTGGAGGGCACCACTCAACCCTTCGTGGTCTGGACAGATCACAAAAACTTGGCCTACCTCCAATCGGCGAAGCGTCTCAATGCTCAACAGGCCAGGTGGGCTCTGTTTTTCACTCGTTTCCACTTCTCAATCACCTACAGACCCGGTTCCCGAAACGTCAAACCTGATGCCCTCTCCCATCATTTCTCCGCTGCTGAAGACAAGGTGGATCCGGACCCCATCCTGCCGGTTTCCTGTACTATCGGAGCCATCACCTGGGAGATTGAGGCGGCTATCCAGGAGGCCCAAGAAACTGAACCGGATCAGGGAGGGGGGCCCACCCAAAGGCTCTATGTGTCATGATCCTGGGTCCTTTTGACCCAGCGTTTTGTGTTTTCTCTTCGCGATTTTGGTTCTGTTCTCTAATTGGTGTTTACCCTGTTCCCCCCGTGTGTTCCTGTTTTATTGTGAAGGTCTGCGTCTTATGTGAGTGTTTTCAGTTTGCCTCCCTGGCCTCCGGCAATCCGTGACAGTACGAACCAGCCACCATGGACCCTGCAGCAGTAAATCCGTCCGAGGAGCTCCGGGACGACGTTACATATAACGTGGAGATTCTCCTCGGGCTGTGGCTTGAAAACCCTCCAGAGGAGCTTCGCCGCGCCGTGGAAAGTCGGCTACAACGGCTCTTTTCCGGCCTGCCATGGCTCCTAACTTCGCTTCCTCCGACCATGCAGGCTTTTCTCCGGCTCACACCCCACCTTCTCTCAGCCACTCCTGCCTCGCTGCCCGACTCGCCGGATGTGGTCTTGCCCAGCCCGTCGGAGCCATCTGCGGGGAAGAAACGCCGATCGCGCCGCGGGCGCGCCACCCCACAGCCCGACGTTCGGACTTCTAATTCGCTGGCTGTGGTGAGTGAGGACTCTGTGTCGGTTCCAGACTTTGTGACTGTTCATTCAGGGGCTGTGTTTTGTGTGGCGGATGTCAACGCGAGCTGCTTATCGCCTGTGCAGCTACCGGCAGCTCAGTTAGCTCAGTTAGCTCCCCCGCAGCCTCTCTCAGCTCAGTTAGCTCCCCCGCAGCCTCTCTCAGCTCAGTTAGCTCCCCCGCAGCCTCTTTCAGCTCAGTTAGCTCCCCCGCAGCCTCTTTCAGCTCAGTTAGCTCCCCCGCAGCCACCCTCAGCTCAGTTAGCTCCCCCGCAGCCTCTCTCAGTTCAGTTTCCAGAGCCTCCCTCAGTTCAGTTTCCAGAGCCTGCCTCAGTTCAGTTTCCAGAGCCTCCCTCAGTTCAGTTTCCAGAGCCTCCCTCAGTTCAGTTTCCAGAGCCTCCCTCAGTTCAGTTTCCAGAGCCTCCTGTAGCGCAGGCCCCAGTAGCTCCAGTGCCGCCTGTAGCGCAGGCCCCAGTAGCTCCAGTGCCCCCGCTACCCGTAGCTCTGGCTCCAGTATCATCGGCTTCACTCATTCACTCCGTGCAGGGAGAAAGTTTAATTTCACCTCAAGGTGCTTTTCATGGTTCAGCCGCCATTGGCACAGTTTGCCGCTCCAGGGCCTCCCCAGAGGCTAGGTCTCAGTCCCCAGCTGATTCTGGACCCCTGAAGTCTAAGCAGCTACATGAGAACTGCGCCATATCAGCATTGCCTGTGCAGAGCCCGTGCTCAGTGCATTGCCAGTTGCCTTCGTGTTTGCCAGAGGACTCCATGACTGCTGGCTTAGTGATGACTTCTGCTGGAGGGTCCGAGGGACCGCTCTGGCCTTCGTCTCGTGTCTCCGCTGGAGGGTCCGACGGACCGCTCCGGCCTTTGTTTCCTGTTTCCGCTGGAGGGTCCAAGGGACCGCTCCGGCCTTTGTCTCCTGTTTCAGCTGGGGGGCCCGAGGTGCCCGTCCAGCAGCCTTCCTCGTCAGCTGGTGGTTCCGGAGAACCACACCAGCCTCATGCCACGTCAGCTGGAGGGCCCGAGGAGCCCGTCCAGCAGCCTTCCTCGTCAGCTGGTGGTTCCGGAGAACCACGCCAGCCTCATGCCTCGTCGGCTGGAGGGTCCGAGGGGCCCGTTCAGCCTCCTGTCTCCGCTGGAGGGTCCGAGGGGCCCGTTCAGCCTCCTGTCTCCGCTGGAGGGTCCGAGGAGCCCGTCCAGCCCCCTGCTGCAGCTTCGTCATCCTCGTCTGGTCCAGCTTCGTCATCCTCGCCTGGTCCAGCTTCATCATCCTCGCCTGGTCCAGCTTCATCCGAGTCATCATCCTCGTCTGGTCCAGCTTCGTCCGTGTCTTCACCCTCGCCCGGTCCGGCCTCTGCCTGTGCTTCGCCCGGTCCGGCCTCTGCAGCCTCGCCTGGTCCGGATCGCCATCGCCTGAGTCGCCGCCGTTGCCTTCCGCACGGCTGGCCCCCGGACCGCCGTCGCCTGAGTGGCCGCCGTTGCCTTCCGCACGGCCGGCCCCCGGACCGCCGACGCCTGAGTGGCCGCCGTTGCCTTCCGCAAGGCCGGCCCCCCGAACTGTGTCCACGTCGCCGCCGTTGCCGTCCGCACGGTCGGCCCCCCGAACTGTGTCCACGTCGCTGCCGTTGCCGTCCCCGGCTGGCCCCCCGAACTGTTTTGGACTCCTGTGCTGTCGGCCCCCCGGCCGGCCCCCTGAACTGTTTTGGACTCCTGTGCTGTCGGCCCCCTGAGCTCTTCTGTTTTGAACTCTGTTTTTTCCTGTGTTCTGGTGTGCTTCGTTTCTTTTGGTTTTGGACTCGTTTTTTTGTTTTTGTCTTTTTGCCTTCTGGTGCTCCGGTTTTGTTTTGCTTCGGGCCCTCCTTCCTGGGCTCCCGCCCTGGTCGGGTTGTTTTCTGTTTTTTCTGGCTGTTTTGTTTCTTGTTGGGCTGTCTGGGGCCAGCCTTTGAGGGGGGGGGGGGTACTGTCATGATCCTGGGTCCTTTTGACCCAGCGTTTTGTGTTTTCTCTTCGCGATTTTGGTTCTGTTCTCTAATTGGTGTTTACCCTGTTCCCCCCCGTGTGTTCCTGTTTTATTGTGAAGGTCTGCGTCTTATGTGAGTGTTTTCAGTTTGCCTCCCTGGTCTCGTCATGTTAATCACTCCCAGCTGTGTCTCCCACCTGTGTGTAATCTCCCTGTGTTCTCTGAGTGTATTTAAGTTGTATTTTCTGTCTTGGTAATGGCTGGTTCGTCTGTGTTGTTTCCCCTTGGTCTCCCTGCGTCTTCCCGTATGTATTTCTCCGGACCTCCCTGCATCCTCATTCTGGTTTGTCTTCTTAGTTTACCCAGTTTAGGTCTCCAGTTTCATGTTTTGTCGCCACCGCTGTTTGTACTTACCCACCACTGTAAATAAACACTCACCTGCACCAGAGCTGCTGCCTTTTTGGTCCTTTCCTACAATCCCTCCGGCAATCCGTGACACTATGTTCCTCACTCCGTCAGGTCCCAGGTTCTGCAGTGGGCCCACACAGCCCGGTTCACCTGCCATCCAGGTATTCATCGCACCATCAAATTTCTCCAACGGTACTTCTGGTGGCCCTCACTCACCCAAGGAAGCTAAAGCTTCCTCACAATATGAGAATCCATGATGTCTTCCATGTTACACAAATAAAACCGGTCCAGTCCTCTGTGCCCTCCTTCCAGGCCCCCTCCTCCCGCCCGGCTCGTGGATGGGTTGCCAGCACACTCCATCACTCGCATCATGGACTCACGGCGCCGGGGGCGTGGCTGTCAGTACCTGGTGGACTGGGCAGGCTATGGCGTGGAGGAACGCTCCTGGGTCCCGTTCTGGATAAGAACATGGTTCGGGAGTTTCACCGCCTGCATCCGGACAAGCCTGGTGGGTTGCCGGAAGGCTCCTGTTGAGGGGGGGGGGGGTACTGTCATGGTCCCCGCACCTCGCGACATGACGTTGTTTTGTTTATTCTCTCTCTCGCCTCTGCTCTCTCTTTCTCTCTCGCTCTCTCCCGCTCTCTCTTTCTCCTGCCGGGGCGCAGCTCAGTGCGGGCTCCCGCCCCTGGCCCACGGACCTGGGGATGATCAGCACACCTGCCGCTGATTATGAATTAGAGTGCTACTTAAGATGGCGGACCTGCTCTACTCGTCGCTGGATCGTTGAGCCATCAGCGTCAGTCGTCCTGCAACCTGCAAGTTTAATTCGTGAGTCCGCCTGAACCTGGAAACTAACTGATTATCTGTATGTGTGTAGATTCCCCCTGGACCCGTTCCCTGTGCACTGTGACTGAGTGTGAGCCTGAGTGGTGGTGGAGAGAAGAGGAGCTGTTTGTGTTTAAGGAAGCCGTGTGGAAATCTTCCCCCTTGGACTCCTGCCCCTTTCACTCCTGGACCCTGGAACCCCGGCCCCTTTTCCCCAAACACCTTTGTGTATATATATATTTCACTGTGGAGAGCACTGTAAATAAATTCACTCTTGTTGGAGGGGGTTTGTGGAGGGGTTTGTGGTCTGCTTCGCTAGCCTTGACAAGAACTTTTTTTTCCCTGTGAAGTGACGTGACTTAACTGTAAATCTTAAACACAGATTTTTTTTGATTTTTTTTAAGTAATTTTCAGGTCTGCTACATAATATTCATCACTTTTATTTCTGAGGGGGGTGAAAAATGAAATTGCTTTCCATGGTCAAAGAAATTGTTTTTACTTTTTCCTTCCCTGGGGCCCAAACTAAAATAGGCAGAGGAGCTTCTATGCCCTCTGCTCAGTCTGTAGCAAATACAAAGGCAAAGGATTTTGCAATTGAAAAGCTGAAAACTTTCTTTTGTTCCATCCATCATTTTATTGTTTTACTTTTCTGCAGTCAAAATGTTTTCAATCATTTTGGCCCATAACATGTTACTCTTTGCCAATATACTGCTATTGTGTTTTCCACTTAATAAAACCTGTTTCTGTAGACTAAATTTAGAGGCAAAATGTCCTACATTCATCTTTTTCGTATATTTTCTTCTTATTGTTATTATTTCTAGGATATTGTGCAATATAGATGTTATATAGCCTACTTGTGTTTAAAGAGCTGGAAAATCTGAACAGTGATCACATGCAAAGAATACAATCAACTACAAAGAAACACAGTTCCTGAGTTCTGATCTTCCTTGGATTTTCCTCATAGCTTAGTCTAGTGGTTTATTGTGTTCTGTCATGGTTTGGTTGTGTATCTTGTGGATTTGAACCTAAATCCAGGACTCAGTAGAAAGGACATAGACTAAAAATTCAGCTTTAACACTGTCAGCTCAAAGAGAATACAGAAAGTCCAAAACCTTTTTTGAAGCGGAGAATCTGAATACCAGAAATCTTATAAAACTTGGGGAAAGGTGACACACAGCAATGAAGGATGACATGACAATGGAAAAGGGGAGAGTAAGACAAAATATACACACACAAGATAATGAGGGCAGCGGTAACATGTGGGAACACGACTGAAGACAACTAACACAAAGAGAGAAGAAAAACTCCACATAAAAAAGGGAACAATCATCAGTAAAATATAACAGAAGAGAGACACAATTGAATGGGGAGACAAGATTAACTTGAAACAACTAAAAAGGGCAATAAGACAGAAAAAAAGGCAAATACAGAGAAAAAACTGGAGAAACAGAATAGGAACATAAAAAACAAGATCAACTGAATGAACCCAGGCATATCTGGAAGTGAAGCCGAGAACTGAAGGCACAAAATAACACCATAAGCAAATTATGCAACACATCAGGAATTAAACAAGACAGCAGTCAGCTTCTGAATACTATGTAATGTGTTTGTATATTTGTGTTCCTTTAGGGCAAATTAATAGAGTAATAACAATAACTGCAGTTTTGTGTTAACAAAGAGACCCAAAGTCAGACCACAAGAGACACCTAAAGACACATTAAAACAACTCATGAAGAAGAATTGCAATATTTTTGAAATGGAGACTAGAGAGAAGGGTAATGGGAAATTAGAATGAACCACCAGATTTGAATTTAATATTTGTTAAATATATGGACAAGATTTTTGTAGAGTTTTGTTTTGTTTTCAGTATCCAATGTAGCTTCCAAATGACAGTCTGAGCAGTGTATTTCTACTGGCTCCAGACTGCTTCAACAGTTTCCAAGCCCTGTCGCTATCACTGACAGAGATTGAGTACTTGGACTTTGCTTTGGCCTCTGAATGAGTCCACTGACTGCTTTTGTGAATGAACTCTCTGAGAGAGAGAGAGAGTATGTGTGTGTGTGTGTGTGTGTGTGTGTGTGTGTGTGTGTGTGTGTGTGTGGGGGGGGGGGGGTGCAAGGACGGGTTGTACATTGTGAGGAAATTGAGAGGAAAGAAGGCTGGAGAGAGTAAAAGAAAGCTCTTATTGATTTTGCCCAACCAATAAGTTCATTTCAACAAAACCATGATAAGAAGATGTGTGTGACACATTGTATTTCTGTGTGAAAGAGATATAGATGTATGAATGCAGGGATAAAGGATCGAGAAACAGAGAAATAATACTACTTCTTTTACAATAATATATGGATATCTTATAACTTGGATTTTCCACTCATCATTAACAAAGACATGCCTTGATCTGTTCTAAGACCTCTAGTTTTTGAATTGTTGATTTTATAACTCAGTTCATTAGTCAGTATTCTATGTTTATTCTTAGGTTACTCTTCATTTGTAATCCTTTCGAAGCTGAGTCTAATTATGTATAGTAATCAAGCATTTTGAGTTAATTTAGTATCACTATTAGGTCCTTGTGTTAGGTGTTTTCTCGACGTTGCTATTTCCTGTTTTATTTTGGGACCAACCTGTTCTTAGTCTCTGGCATTTATTGTTACTTCCTCTCTGCCTTGTTTGTGTCACTCCCCCCCCCCCGTATTTTGTCTCTCTGATTAGTATCTGTGTTAATTTAAATAGCTTCAATTGTCCTTTGCTGTCTGTTGCAGTGTACTGTTTGCCAACAGTTTGGTTTCTGTTGTGTGTTTTCTGTTGGATTTATGGACTTTTTTATCAGTTACCTGTTGGACTTGTTGGACTTGTGGCTTGCCAAAATAAAGGTTTGTTTCTCTCCTTTGAGTCTGCATTTGTGTCCACCTTTACACACAAACAGTTTTCCAGTGAATGCCTAGCCTCAGTAGATGCACTGCGGTGTAAGTAAAGACTCCTCTTCTATATGGAGACATTATGATTGACGAAATCACATTATTTTCACATATGCACACCGTTTATACATTAGTAAATGCTCTTTAACCTGCCCTGGAATATCGCCTGTTTATTAGATCTGAAATAGAATGATTTTGAATAGTGTCCCAACAGATCTAGTGGAAATGTCCAGATTGTTTGTAAACAGCTGCTGTAATAATTTGTTACGAAGCCTCAAAGCCAGCAGAGGGAGAAGGCTCGGGCAAACTGGTGGACACAGGAGACCTTTTAATTTCCTGTGACTAACCAGCAATGAATTGTTTGTATGCATGTCCTTCAATTTCATCCATAATAACAAAGCTATCAGATCAAAATACACATATTGTGTAACTCTGACTTGAAACAGTTTGGGGGCACTGACAAATGGAGTTGCTGTGCTGATATGAAAAATTATTCTTCTTCAAACATGAAATTGATGATTCTTGCACAAAAATTACATTTCCTGCAATGGTCAACAATTCACCCCTGTACCCACAGTTAATTGTCAGATGGTAATGTGGACAGACCAATAAATCAAAAGCTTCTATGATCAACAGCTTTCATTACAGGCCTCTTAGACTCAGCTGCAAACAACAGCAGTGTAATTTGGCATCCGTCATGTCAACCACATCACCTGCAAAAAAAGGGACTATAGACCTCCAGAACATTAAATTATTAACAGAATCAGTAACAAAGGGCAGCTCTGGTGGAGTCCAACATGCACCAGAAATTAGTCTAACATATTTCTGGAAATCCAAACTAAAATCTTACTACTGTTGTACAGCTACTAAAAAGGCCATAAGAATGGGGCTGATACCCCATACTCCAATCCATGGAGGTCCACCTCACAACTTACAGGTCTTCAAGGATCTGTCCCTAACATCTTGGAGCCAGAAACCACAGTACAACTTCAGCATTCTAATGGACACCATGCATCTATGGGTCAGGGCTGTTTTGGCAGTTTTAGCACTGTTCAAACAGTGTTTAAACTCCAGTCTCCTGATTGAATTGAGGTTTTTGCATTTGTGCCGAACCCCCAGGTTCAGTGCATTCTAATGTGCACCTCAATTGTTTAACAAATTCTTATGTGAATCACTTGAGATGTGGGAACAAGCAACCAATATAATTGTTCAATTGGAGCATTTACTTTGGTGTTGAATTGACCATTGTCTATCGCAGTCCTCTTGAAATACAAGGTTTTTTTTTCTGGTTGTGTTTTTATTCATACAGGCAGTGACTGCGACAGAATCAACTGCTGGAAGATTTGTTGTACAAAGATTTATTGCTGTTCACAATTATCTATTATACATTTTTCAGCTATTCATATATCTTATGTCAATGGTCATACCTGTTTCCATTATGTGGAAGAAAGCACAGATATATTCCCATTTACAGTACAAGTACCTGCAATAATGACACTGGCTAATGGAGTGGAAAGCTTCCTGTGCACTAAGAGCTTCTCTCCAGGTTAATGAGGTGTGTGTGTGTGTGTGTGTGTGTGTGTGTGTGTGTGTGTGTGTGTGTGTTCAAGAGAACAAGTTAAATTCTTCCATCCTCAGGGAATAAATTAAGATAAGAACAGGCTGTTGTTTTAGAAGGATGCATTATGCTATGTGTATTATTGCTGTTTTTAGCTGTTGCAAGGAGGTAGCAAAAGGACAATAGAGTAAGAAGAGGGCAGCAATGGACCTAGGGTAAGAAATCACAAAGCCTTAATGAAGTATGCTATGAATAAAGTATCCATCAGTTTATCATGTCAGCATTTCCTTGGTGTCACTCATCCCTGTGCCAGGCATACTGTGCAATAAACTGAACAGTCACTGTGTTGATAAACCCTAATTTTAACTCTGCATTAACTAATTTCAGAGAGGGGAGTCAAAAATGCTGACTAGCCTGGACTATGGTGTGGTACCAGATGACTGGTTCATTTTCTGGCAGACCATTCAGCTTGAGCAGTTTTATCTAGTGTTTTAATGTGCTATTTGCTAAAATAGTAGTCTTGATGCCGATTGCCATATGCAAATGAAGGTCAGATTTACTAATTTAGGCAAATTAAAGTGCGGGCATAATCTCAAAATTTTTATTTATTTATTTATTTTTTTGCCTGTCCTGTTTGGTTCTTTAGCAATCAGAATTATTGTCTGGAGGCCAAGAAAGATGCCCAACGGATTGACTTTACCGAGTGGATTGGTCCATTTGATTGACCTTTGTTATTATTATTTATTTTATTTTATGTTAATATAGACAGGACAGACATGACTGGGGATAAGAAAGAAAGAAAGAAAGAAAGAAAGAAAGAAAGAAAG
The DNA here is from genome assembly GCF_057382185.1 of Mchenga conophoros. NCBI lineage: Eukaryota > Metazoa > Chordata > Actinopteri > Cichliformes > Cichlidae > Mchenga > Mchenga conophoros. Next base: position 27,985,095 of record NC_140530.1, on the reverse strand, counting down.
AAAGAAAGAGGGGAAGAGGGGAAGAGGGGCAGTGAGAGAAGACACTAAAAATAATCCACTGGATTACCTGTTGAAAGGGGGAAAAAAAAGAAAAGCAAAAAGAGACCACCACAATAAAGACAACACCACAGCAATAACCTAGATAAGTATAAGTAACAGTAAATACTAAATATTGAATGGTATTGTGCAGCACCCAAGACCGAAATTGAATTTATGGTTTGAAAATGATCATCACTAAATTGAAATTGTTTAGTGATGATCATTTTCAAACCATAAATTCAATTTCAAATTAGACTAATTCAAATTCAGTTTTCAAAACCATTTATTCAAGTTACAATTCAGATTCAATCTGAGCAATTCAAATTCAAATTTAACTTATTCAAATTCAGTTTCTGATGGCACAGATTTCTGCCCATAAAAACCTTCCCCTCTGACAAACAGTGTGATTACATTATCATATCATATGAGAGTTTATTCACTAAGACTTAGAGTCCAACAAAGTTAGGTCCATTTCAAAGGCAGTTTCACTAACAACACCGAACAGCAGCTAACAGAGGCTAACAGCAGCTAACAGTGACAGACACAGCAGAGCTAACCACAGTTAAGCATATCCTCAACAACTCACGTCAGTATGGCTGTTATCAGTCAGAACTGAGTTTCCCACACTCACTGACCTATATTGCACTCCTTTCACAAGGTCTTACAGCATCTTCTGGAGTAAATAAAGGTGGATGCTTCTCACCTAGCATTAACAGCTTACAGCCTTCCACAGATAAGAAAAAACTCCAGAGCGATCCAGATTCAGTCAAAATTGTAAACAGAAACGTGGTGCCGGGCCTGTTATTCAGTACAGTCTAAATTTAACGTTTTTGATGACTAAAGCGTGTTTGTCATAAAGCAGCCACTGTAGCTAGGATTATACACTTGAACTTGGAGGGATAAGAAACCAGAACTCAACTGACTGCAATCTGACATCTAGTGGTGAAAGATTTTGTACACTCAACAAGTCAAACCTAAAAATGTTAGCTCCCGAAAAACAAAATCCTACACATTTTCAAAAAAGCCAGTCCCAAATTCTTGTGTACATGTCTTTCAGTCAAAACAAACAGACAAAAAAGATGCACCGGTGCATCATAGATCTTGTCTAGTATTGTCCTGTGTATCTATTATCCAGACATATGATTAAAAAGCAGCAAGCTTGAAGCCTGGTGCAGATATTCAGCAAGACCATCTGAATTACATTATTTGGAGATGTTTATTGAAAATTCCTAATCGAAATTGAATACAAGAAAACTACAAATGACTACACATATAAAATTACTTTACATGAGAAAGACCTTTTTATTTTGTAATGTCCAGGAAACACTACAAAATATTCTTATTATTTGAATTGTGATAACTGGCTCCAAGCTGGGTTAAAAAACTAATCATGTTAGACTGGTCGATGTTAACTCAGTTGATTAGCACAGGTTTGGAATCAAGGAACTGAAACTGCAGTCTTAAGAATGCATTTTCAGTTTGCTCACTGAAAAATGTGATGGGAGATAATCTCATCCTTGGATATAATGAGCTGATTCTTACTGAAAAATGGTATCTGCTTGAAAGATTCCACCTGTTTTCAAAGCTTTTGCTTATTTTCAAATTAGTTTCAATGTAAATGATATTATATTGACATTAATAATATTTGGTTTCTTAGATTAGATTTTTAAAAGTCAAAATACAGGCAAAGCTCAATCAGAAAAATGTCACAGTATCCTCATACAAAGCCTGTTCTGATAAAACAGCAAGCTATCTTGCAGCACAGAACAAATGACTACTGAAAGACATTTTTTCAGGTCTGCTGAGTTCATTGAATTTCAGTCACAAATCCACTCCCACGAGTATCTCTTCGATCACAGTCTGTGTTCTACTGATACAGGAAAAGAAACTTTACTGCTGAAGCTATTCCACATTTCTTTGGATGGTTGTGCTGGTCAGTTAAGGATAACTTATTTTTTATTGCAGACACATTCCTCGCTATATGTCTTAACATTTGTGTTAAACATTTGGAGGAGACATTATCTTATTATTATTATCTAATGAGGTATAATTATGTCAGAATGATGGTGGTGTGTTTAATCCAGTAGTCAAATATGTTGTAAATAAGTTGAATTGCTTGAATTGCTTCAGCTTTGATATTTTTGTATTCATAGCGTCCATGTGCATGTTTGTGTTTAAAGCTCTCTACCATCAGTGAAAGCTGCTGTAAACAGCTGTGCATTTGGTCTCAGGTGGACTGAGTAGTGGTTGCCAGGCTCTCCATCTATCCCCAGGGAGCCCCATTTCTTTATACTGTGGAAAGTGGGTTGGAGAATGAGTGTGTGCTTTCTATACATGTTTGCTTTTCTGCATAGTTCTCACAGTGGTTCTGATTGTTTACACAGTTTTTTTGCTTTATTTATTTATTTATTTATTTATTTTTTCAGCACGGTCAGGGTTCACGGGGTGGCTAATTGGGCTTCTGTTCATAAGCAGCAAGCGTTGAACATGGCTGGAAGGTAACAATGGTCTGGGTTTTCAAAAAGAAAGAAGGGAAAAAAATTCTCCCAGCATGCTATGAATGTACCAGTCCACATAGATTACTAGCTGGAGGAGTGTATTGTCATAGTAGAGGAGATTTGAAGGCAGTTGCAATGTAAGGTGCAGTCATAAGAATCTGGATTCAGTAGATAAGGCTTATACTGTTAAACATGAAATAGTTTTTGTGAAATGTAACAGTCTCCTCAACTTGACAATCCCATAAAAGAAAATGCAAAAAAGAGTAATTCTCTTACCTTTGCCACTGTTTATCTGTAACAAAATTCTGAAGTAGTAATTTTCATACCTTTTTCAGCTTGTATCAGTAATTAAAATGTTTATACTCGACTTTTAATCAAGAAAATTGAAGCATGCCATGTATTTTAGGAAACATGATTGATTATGAGGTGCAAAGTTTGATGATTAGATTTTAAAGGTTCAAACTAGTTTCGTTTTTGCAAATAATTACGTTTTTTGGTTTTGGCCCTGAATAGCACCTTGAGACAAAAGGTTCAGGAGACAGAGGCCAAGACTGCTCAGAGTGCAAGAGGTTCAAAAGGTGGGAGTCATTCAAATAGTGAAAGGGAACTGTGTGAAGCAGCAGCCTTTAGGCTGAACATACAACAGGGCAGTAAATGTGCAACCGCCTTTGCTGCAGTGTTTGGAGAGTGGAGTCAGACAAGTGTAAAAGGATAATAGGCAGACATTAATAATTTAATAAATGGGGAGACATGAGTAAGGGATGATGAATCAGTTTTTTATGGGACCAAGCTCAAAGAGGCTAAACAGCTAAAAAGGGTAAAAACCAAACAAAAATATGGATAAAAATAGTACTGGACAAAAGGGACACAAGTGTTTATTCCTGATTCCCCAAAGAGGAGCAGTTAGAAATAGTCACAGAAGTTTTGCAAGTAACTACATTAAAAAAATGGGTATAGTTCTTACAGACTCTGACTGAAACCTTGAAATATTTTTGAGGAACATTTCCATGTGATTTGCTGAACTTAAAAATATATAGAAAATTGTAAAATGTATTTTTTTTAATGCTTTGATCCTTGTTTTATTTTTCTCCAATGCCAAAGGCAAGTGTTGACTTTAGGCAACAACACGCACACTTACTTTAGACAATATTTACAAGCACCAGAATAAAAATCAAATGCACTTCAAAGTCATATCACTTCACACAGGCTAGTACAGAATATTTTGGAAAAATATGAATGAGAGTTGTAGATTCTGAACAAGTTGCATTCCAGCTGAATGTTGACAAAATGTGTTATCATTTACTTTATGCAATGTTTAAACAGTTTTTTAGTGTTGTTTTACTATCTGTTGTTTTTTCTCTCTCTTAGCTCTTTTTTTCTGTATTTTCCTCTGAGAAAGACAAGTAAACAACATCTAGAGTTGTGGCACTAGTAACTGTTGTAATGGTGAGAGAAGATGAGGTGCATCACCACAAGAGGGCACCACCATCATATACTATGTAACTAGGCAGTTACAGAACTGAAGTTGGTTACTCCAAGTGAAATGACATAGATGGAAAAGGTTAAGTCAAGGAAAGATGAAAAATGAAAACAGCAAAACTAGGGGCTGAGAGGCAAAGTTAGAGAACAGTAAGTGGATTCATTAACCTGATTCTCACTTAAACCCTAAAATTTCTTAAACTTAACAAAACAAAAGGACCCGATAAATCAAAGTTGTCTTTGTTGTGCAAAGTACCACCACTTTCAAAAATATTATCCTTCGAAGAATAAATCACTTATGCCATTGCTGTTCAGAAAATTCAACTTCATTTCTTAAAATGTCCCCATTTAGCCAGATTTGCTTATTCTTCCTCTAAACCTGTGCTCACCTGAACAAATGTATTCACTTTTTGAAAAATCCAACCACGTTGAAGCATTGTCTTTTATTTCCTCAAATGTCCCTGCTTTATGAAATCCTTACACTTGAATAGTGAATAATGAAACTTAAATTGGTTCTCATAGAGCTGGGAGGACTTGGAGAGTGCATACAGAACCTGAATTGGGCACTGTAATGAATTAAAATGTGCCCAGTGCACTGTAAATAAATGAAATAGAAATAAATGGTCAGACAATAAAATTAGCAGCATACTGAACATTTTTGCATGGTTGTATATATGTGTGGCGTGACAGTCTATAACATTTCCTTTTGCTTGATTTTCCCATCTCTCTTCATATGTGTCTCTCTTTATCTTCCACTCTCTACTTAGACCTCAAAAAAAGAAATTCATCATATTTTCATTACACCATTCTTGAAGCTTCTCTACCTGCCAAGTTCCATTATTATTTTTTCACCTGTTTTTGTTATTCTCTGTTTTTCCCCGTGTAACCAGAACAAGTCCATTGGGTGTTTTGTGTATTCATACAAAGACACCACATTCCATCAGCTGTCACTGTTGGCTGGTACCCCAATGGATTTTGAGGTACATTTGCAACTAAATTCTGTCTAACACAATATTTAACTACGCTTCTTGTGCAAGTATTTTTGGTTTGCAGCACAGGGTCAAAGGGTGCTGAACCATATGCACAATTTTGAAATTTCCTTTTTGTTCCACTGTTAAACAAAATTTGTGCAGATAATTTTTAGGCCAAGCCTGTGGTGAAATTAAGGTATAGAATCCTCAGTTTTACATTTGAAGCTTTTGAATGCAACAATCAAAATATTTGATCCACCAAATCTAAATTTGGTACATGGAGCCCCATGTCAACAAAACACATAAAAATTCCCAAATTGACCACAAGAGTGTGCTGCCATAAAAAGAAAGTAAAGTGCTTAAATGATCCTTTTCGGTCATATACTTATCAAACAAAGTTGTGGTATGACAGGAAAAGAAGATTGTGATAACATACCTTCTCATACCAAAATTTAGGAATTAAAAGATCCATTTATGTGTGGGACTCTGGTAAATAACATAGGTCAAGAGTGTGCAATATAAGAATATATATCATTCTTACACAGATAAATGTTTTGTCAGAGCAAAGCGTATATCGTTAGAAGCAGTATGGAGGAACAAAGGGTCCTGCCTGAAGACTCATTCATAGTTTGCATTAAACACACACACACGCATGCACACGCACACACACACGCACATATCCTGGACATAATTCAATAAGATTTTTTTTTCTCCACTCTAAATTCGATGGTGTTCCAAAAAATTCCTGACCACAGGAAATCTGGATGCCGTCCCACTTGATGCCGAGCAATCACCACACGGCAGGGGTTCAATTCAAGTGAAGGAACAAGGCTGTAGTTAAATGGCAAAAACTCACAGTCACAATGGTGAGGCTGAATGGAAGGTGCTAAAGTGATAATCTATATTTTTGTGAGCGTATGATTGCATGTGAATAAAAGTAGTTGAGTTTTCAAGGGGGCGGGTGAAGTGAGCCAAGACCTGGTGTGTGATCATCATCACCATGGGACAGCAAAAAGAGTGCACAGCTTATTAATGGGATCCCCACAGGAGGGAGAATTGATCACAGTGCCAGCTGGAGGTTCCTCAAAGCAGTTATGAGTGGAGAGAGTGAATGAGAGAGGGATACTGATGTGGAAAGAAATACTGTAAGATAAAGAGGAAAAAACACAAGTGCTGGCAATGATCCCTGAAAGGGGAAAATAAATCAATAACAATTGTAAAATTGTGCATATGTCCAAATGGAAATCAGCAATTTCTGAGATACATTTGTCCAAGATGTCTAATCAGGTGTCATGTAGATATCAGAGTATATGATATTATCATAAAAATGACCTAATCTTATACAAATTCATTCTGTATGCTACTTCTCAAAGACAGTTTGTTATCACTTCACATATATCTTACAGAACACGGTGACCATGTGTACTATGACAAAAACGATACTGGCCCTTCTCGAGAAATGCTAATTTGTCCCCCATGTTAAAAATGAATCATGGTAAATATTTTGAATATTCAGCATCCTATTCAATTTAGTACTAATTCAGTAATAATGGTAAAATTGAATTGAATTCTTTGGTTTTATAGGATATACTGTAGGGGGAAATACTTGATCCCCTGCTAAATTTGTAAGGTTGCTCACTCTCATAGCAATGAACAGTTTCAAATTTTTATTGTAGTGTCATTTTAGTGAGGAGAGACAAAATATCAACCGAAAATGAAGAAAAATAAATGACATAAAGGTTATAAATTAATTTGTATGTCATTTGATCCCCTACAACCCAACTAGAATTCTGGCTCTCACAGGTTGGATGTGTGGCTCTGTGGCACACAAATTGTAATTAATCAATCAATTACAGATACTCCTCAGCCCACCTCATTAAGTGTATAAAGCACACCTGACCAATGAGTCAATTTCTTCCATTCCAATCTCTCCAACACTGTGGGCAAGACCATAAAGCTTTCAAAGGATGCCACGGAGAAGATTGTATCACAAGGCTGGAATGGGCTACAAGACCATCAGTAAAAAGCTGGGTGAGAAGGTGACAACTGTCGGTGTCATTTTTTTGGAAATGGAAGAAATATAGAATGACCATCAATCGTTCCATGAAAGACCTTGTCTCATGGGAGGAGGATGTTTTCCCAGTGAACATAAATAATTCAGAGATTTAGGAGAAAGTGCTGTGATCAGCTGAAACCAAAATCAAGTTCTTTGGCATCAACTAAACCAGCCATGCTTGGACCAAGAAAAGTGCTAAGTATGAACAAAAGAACACCATTCCCAAATTCAGGTGCAGAGGTGGAAACATTATGCTTTCACGCTGTTTTCTTGCTGAGGGTACAGGAAGGCTTCATCACATCGAAGGCCTAATTAACAGTTCCTTGTACCATTAAAATCCCAGAGAACCTCCTTCCCTCAGCCAGAACACTGAAGATAGGTCTATCAGCATAGCAGTGACCCAAAATATACCACCAAAGCAACAAAGGAGTGGCTAAAGAAGGAGGACAAGGATGTCATGGAGTGACCCGGCGAGTCTCCAGACATCAGTCCTATAGAAAGTCTCTGGAGGGAGCTAAACCTTGGATTTGCCAAGCAGCAGCCAAGGAACCTAAAGGGTTTAGAGAGTTTCTGTGAAGAGGAGGGGGACATTATCCCTCCAAGATGTGTGCATACCTGGTAACCAACTACAAAATTACTTTATCAAATACATATTTCATATGCAAATCATATTTTATATACATGTGCTGTAATATGACAATAACGGGCTATTTTTTCATGATATTCTGTAAATAAACTACCATGAAAGTTACAGACTGTTCATTTCTTTATAAAATGGCAAACTTAAAAATTCAGCAGGGTAGAAAATAGTTATTTCCCCCAAAGTAAGCAGTTGACTGGCCTCACACCAAGAACACACAACAAAAAGTCATGCTCCTGTGTAAGAGACACACACAGGCGCACACTTACACACTAAAAGTCCTTAGGTCGTTGTGTTAAGTAATTAGCCTGTACAACAACGCAGCACAGAGTTAATTGGAAAGCCTGTCACCTCCTGCAAGCTTTGCAGATATTGTTCTTTCTCTCTCTCTCTCTCTCTCTCTCTCTCTCTCTCTCTCTCACGTGCACACACACACGCGCACACACATAGATGTTTTCATTCTGCTCACTCTTAAGGAAAAAATAAACTTGTAAACCTGGTGCAGTAAAATTAAACAAACCAAAAAAGGGAAAATTCAATTTGAATTTCCCAGTGAATTGGAAAAAGAATTACTTGGTTTTTGGTTTTAAATTTGCATTTTATACAGGCATTAGCCATTGCTGCAATCATTCATTCCTAATCTCAAAAGGTAAGGTGGATATTTGGTTTGGAAAAGCCTGAAGTTAGAGGCTGCCTTTGTATTTTCCAAACAAAAATCTACAATTAACTTTTTGTATGACAACAACTTCAAGTCTTTTCAAACTTTCAGTCAATCAGGCTTCAGCCTTAGGCTTCCCAAACAGTTCAAAGCTGCTTTTCTATGATGTTTTTCTTTTGAGAGTTTGGAAAGTTCCTGAGTCATTCTGTATTAGGTTGCAAATATGTAACCTCAAAACCTCAAACCAGTTAGATGGAATGCAGTTGTATAAGTTTTCGTTAAAAAATATTTTTAATTGTTTGCTTTGAACTTTTAATGGAATCACAAGTAATTTTGCCCTAAATCAAGTTAAAATTAAACTAGCATTAAATGGTTCATTTTGGTACTATTTCACACTCATGTCTCCTGAGGCGCCTCCACAGTACAAACACAGTCATGAATCACACATGCACTTACAAAAATCCTGATATTTTGCACTTTGTCATGATCACACTAAAATTAAATTGAGAAGTCATTCTTCAAACACCAAATTTTCATCTCAGGCTTGATGTGTCTCGTGTGAATATAGTCAAAATCGTCTTTCACCTTTGTCAAGTTGACCTAGCTTTATTACTCATCTTTAAAATAATAATAAAAAAATCAAACAAATTACAATATAAATCATAATATTTAGGTTTCCAACTACAGCCCAAAGGCTTGGATATTATGTTAATATGTGATTCTAAATTCTTATTTTAGGTGGAAGTGGGAGTGTTTTACAGGCAAAACCCCCCTGAAAAAATTCCAAAGTTGAGCCACCCTGAAATGAATGGATTAAAATATTCATGTTATTTTATAGTCATTAAGACATGGTATATTAAGAGACATGATATAATTATAGTTGGATATAATTTCTTTTTGTCAGTTGTGGTTTACTCTTCAGTATATACTGCACATTATTATTGTACAGTCAGTGATTAAGCCTACTTGCTATTCATATGTTTTCACAGTATAAATTAGAATACCTTATGTATGTAATTATGTAATAATGTAACAAGTCCTCAAGCCAACACAACTATATATGACATTATTACTGTCAGTAAAAATGTTCTTGAAATGACAATAATATTTTAGGACCAATTATGTCTTGCTAAAATACATATTTGGTATATGGTATTTGATGCAGTACAAAATTAAAATGTGTAGGCCTATTAAATTTATAAAAATGGTTAATAGCAAAAGATTACTCTATATACGTACTTGCTGCAAGTGTTAGAAAAGACACAAAGAGAGGGAAAATAGAGAAAAAAGTTGGCCTGAAAATCCTATTTTAGTCCAGCAAGAAATAACATTGTAATGCTTTGGGTAGCCCAGACTTGATGAGTTTGGCAGTGAAACACTATGAAACTGGCAAGCAGTACAGCCCCTTTAATAACTTTAGTGTGTTATCATCAGGTTGGAAGCATACCAACAACAAGCATAATAAATATATGAAATTCAATTTTACATGCGCAGATCTTTACATTAATTGTTTCATTGTCATTATATACAGTGAGGAACATAAGTATTTGAACACTCTGCGATTTTGGAAGTTCTCCCACTTAGAAATCATGGAGGGGTCCGAAAGTCACATTGTAGGTGCATTCCCTCTGTGAGAGACAGCATTTAAAAAACAATTCAGGAAATTACATTGTATGATTTTTAAAGAATTTATTTGTATTGCACTGCTGTACGTAAGTATTTGAACACCTGAGAAGATCAGTGTTAATATTTGGTACAGAAGCCTTTATTTGCAATCACAGAGGTTCAAACATTTCCTGTAGTTTTTGACCAGGTTTGCACACACTGCAACAGGGATTTTAGCCCACTCTTCCACACAGATATCCTCTAGATCTGTCAGCTTTCGGGGCTGTAGCTGACTGTCCCCCACCCTCTTCGCCTAGCTTTCATGCGGGGACGTAACAAACACGGAGTTTCATCTCCCTCCAAAGATTTTCTGTTGGATTTAGGTCTGGAGACTGGCTAGACCACTCCAGAACCTTGATATGCTTCTTACGGAGCCACTCCTTGGTTATCCTGGCTGTGTGCTTTGGGTCATTGTCATGTTGGAAGACCCAGCCATGACCCATCTTCCATGCTCTGACTGATGGAAGGATGTTGTTGCTCACAATGAATGACCCCATTCATCCTGTCCTTAATACAGTGCAGTCATCCTGTCATCTTCGCAGAAAAGCACCCCCAAAGCATGATGTTTCCACCCCCATGCTACACAGTAGGGATGGTTTTTCTTGGGATGCAACTCATCCTTCTTTTTCCTCCAAACAGGGCAAGTGAAGTTTAGTCCAAAAAGTTCTATTTTGGTCTCATCTGACCACATGATTTTCTCCCACACCTCCTCTGGATCATCCAGATGGTCACTGGCAAACTTCAGACGGGCCTGGACATGTGATGATTTGAGCAGGGGAACCCTCTGTTAGGGTTGCCAACTCCCTGAAAAATAAATAAGGGACACCTCGTGGCCAGGGCCGGGCAACCCAGTTCACCCTTCCCAGTGTGGTGAATTTTGTAGCTCTTTTTTTTGTGTGTGAAATTATTTTTTAACCATTTGACTTGAATTTGATTTAAGCAGATGCATATTCTTTGTGATATGACCATATGGGAAACAAATGATCATTTAGCCATTTATTTTTAGCTCAAAATGACAACATTAACACAGTAAAACAGGTCTCTTTCTTAAACAGAAGCCTGTCATGCTTAACTTTTGAGAATATAAGTAAATCTTTCTTTAAAAGAACTCTGTCCTGCTTAACTTAAAATTATATAAATTAATAGAAAACAATAGAACGAAAAATATTCTTGTAACAGTGCACATATAGTGCATTTAGTACAATTGGCTTCAGTTGAGGTATTATTTCAGCTTTTCTAATGCTAATCAGCTGCTCCTGTTTGTAAACCCACTTGTTCCCATGATTACGCATCATAACTCATCATCATTATTCATCTATGTATTACTTTTATGTATTAGTCATCTATTTGTTGTAATCATCTATCCTTGCAGTTGTTTATTACACAAAATAAATAATATTATCACACTTCTGGCCACATAGCGCTGATAGCGACAGATTTTCTGTTATAATCTTCATTTTATGGAGGCACAGTGTGAGCACTCAGGTCGCATCAGAGCATCAGGCGGTATAGTGTGAGACCCTGCATCGTGACCTACCAACTTCTAACCCCTGCGAGTCAATCGTGCAGTTTGAGCAAGAGCTGAATAACGTGACTGCCATGCAGACACTGTGCGACAGTACACCTTGTGCGATCTGCCAGGCAGACACTGTCGCACAAGGTGTACTGTCGTCCAAGACTTGCAACGCAGTGTCGGCGTTTGTTTCCCTGTTGGCCATGCTTGTTGTTGTGGTCATCTGTTGTCTTCCGGTAAGCGACCTTTCCTCGACCAATGAGATGAGCGTTAATCTGAATTGTCATACTCGAATTGTCATAAGTGTGCTGTCAGCTCATTGGTCACAAAGCAGGAGAGGGGCTGGGAATTATGTTTTCAAACAAAGCGTTAATTCCATAAACATTTATAGACTACATTTGATTCTCACTGTATTACGGGACAAAGTGCGTCCTTTATTAGCTCAATACGGGACGTGTACTTTTGTTTCTAAATACAGGACAATTCCGTTTTTTAAGGGACTGTTGGCAACCCTACCCTCCGTGCAATGCATAATTTGAGACCATGGTAAATGGTAAATGGCCTGTATTTGTATAGCGCTTTACTACTCCCTAAGGACCCCAAAGCGCTTTACACATTCAGTCATCCACCCATTCACACCCACATTCACACACTAGTGATGGCAAGCTACATTGTAGCCACAGCCACCATGACAGCATAGTGCTCTACTGACAGTGACCTTTAAAACTGTGGTCCCAGCTCTCGTCATGTCATTGACCAGCTCCTCCCATGTAGTTTTGGGCTGATTCCTCACCTTTCTTATCATCAGTGATACCCCATGAGGTGAGATCTTGCATGGAGCCCCAGACCAAGGGAGACTGACAGTCGTCTTTAGCCTCTTCCATTTTCTAACAATTGCTCCAACAGCTGATCTATTTTCACCAAGCTGCTTGGCAATTGCCCCGTAGCCCTTTCCAACCTTGTGGAGGTCCACAATTTTGTCTCTGATGTATTTTGACAGCTCTGTGGTCTTGCCCATGGTAGTAGTTGGAGTCTGACTGACTGTGGGGTGGACACGTGTCTTGAAAGAGCTCAGACAGGTGCTACTACTTTAGATAAGAGTAGAGGTGGACTTTTCAAAAGGCATAGTAACAGGTCTTTGAGAGCCAGAATTCTTGCTGATTGACAGGTGTTCAAATACTTATGTGCAGCAGTGCAATACAAATAAATTATTTAAAAATCATACATTGTGATTTCCTGAATTGTTTTTTAAATGCTGTATCTCACACTATCTCTCACTTATTTCTGAGTGAGAGATAGATAGCCTAGTTTACATTTGACCTCCCTGGATAAAGGTCAGGTTTGAGTATGTCCTGTCACAGCATTTCTTTATGACTCTCTGTCAAATTTTAACCCAGTCAATTTATTTTGTCGTTGGTGAATAAGAGCTTATTGGACTGGCCATTAACAATACAAAGGTATACTTACATACATACACACACACAGTATACTGTAGGTATACAAAACTATACACAGAACAGGACATGGACATGCCCATGAAATTGAGATGAGCTACAGATTCCAGTGAAATTGGAGGCAAGCAGAATTAATCCTGCCTCCAGGGACAATAGAAGATAGAAGAAGAAGAATCCTTTAATTGTCCCACAAGGGGAAATTTGGTTATAGCCAACTGCATCCACAAGTAAAAGTAATGTAAAAGATGGATGCAAACCATAGACAGTATAAAACATTACCCACTGATTTCTAAGCTCATGTTTTGAAGCCCAGAGAGGGGCGTTTCTGCTGTCACCATCTGACTGTGGAGTGAAGGGTGAAGTCTGACCTTTAGATCACTTGCTGATTGCCTTGTGATTGGCAAGCCAATAGCCAGTGAGCAAGCAGAAATTAACATGACTAATCCTCATTTTTGAAACAAGGCATGGTACTAAGACTTACAAAATAGATATTTTTTATTCAGTATGACACAAAATGAATGTCTATAACACCTAAGCAAAGACTCTTAGTGATCCCGTACGTGTCAGGAGTATCAGAACAGTTAAGACGCATTTTTTTCTAAACACCGCGTGTCTTTTAAACCCCAAAACATGCTGCACCAAAAATTGGTCCACCCCAAGGATCGGGTCCCCCGACACAAACAGAGTAACACAGTGTACGCTGTTAAGTGCCAGGAGGATTGACAGGACTTATACATCGGGGAAACCAAACAACCTCTGGCGAAGTGAATGGCACAACACAGAAGAGCTGCCTCATCAGGCCAGGACTCTGCAGTCTATTTACACCTACAGGGCATGGGACATTTTTTCAATGATGAGGATTTACACATTCTGGACAGGGAGGAGCGCTGGTCTGAACGGGTAGTCAAGGAGGCCATTTACGTGAAAAGGGAAAGACCATCTCTGAATCGAGGAGGGGGTCTAAGGGTATACCTTTGACCATCTTACAATGCTGTGATTACAGCCATTCCCCAACTCTCTGTGAATGGTACTCATGGCTATAGATCAGTGGTCTTTGATCAATAATCAGTGGTTGTTGACCAATGGTCAATCAAGGAACTCACCTCACAGCCCCTTGTTCATTCAGTGGGCTGGTTTCAGTTATTGTACAAATGTACTGTTTAAAGATTTGGGGAAACCTGCAGTCAGCTGAGACTGAAGAAGTCTCTTGGATCAGTGACAAAACATTTCTCCCATTGAAAATGCTACATCCAGATGAACAGAATCAGCCTTTTGGGAATGCCTATAACAATGAACTCAGCAGCAATGTGTTTACAGAGGTCAAGAAAGACAGCCTTTTCTCTTTTGACTTATATGGGACTAGAAATGTTTTTGCAACTGTATGGCGTCTTTCATATAGAATACAGGCCTTAAAGTTTCTGGCACCACATATGGTTTCCTTCATTGTTCTGCTGCAGCTTGTTGTTGTCACATCAGATTTGGATATAGGAGTTAATGTTGCCTGGGTCAGTTCCTTGGTTCTTTGGGTTCCTTGAGACATTCCTGTTCTGCTTTTGCAATATGATGGTTTAGTATGTTATAATAAATACTCTCTCTCTTTCTCTCTCTCTCTCATACACACACACAAACACATATATACATATATGCATGTGCACTGCATGCCATTCACAAGACTGAGCTATCCATTCAGTAGAATTAATCCACCCATTTGCATTTCTTGACTATATGACTCACCCTTTGGGTATTCAGTGAGTGTGTGCATGTATATGTGTGTGTGCCTGTATGTGTACGTATATGTGCACAAGAGTTCTGCGGTATGTGACAGGCAACTTAACATTATCTCTGCTGCACACACCACTCTGCTCATTTTGTGACCCATTTTATACTAGTTACACACTCCTGTTACCCATGACAACGCATGGCTCAAAAACGTGTCACACAAAGAGTTAGTGAGTACACCTTCAGTAAAGTAAAATAAAGTGTTTTGAGAGGTATTTGCATGCTTATTTAATATGGTTATTTAGGATGTTCCCAGATGAGCATTGAAATACAGTATGTGTTCCTGAATGAGATGTTTGAATGAGCAAGAAATGAAAATTTATATGTATTCACTGAAGTTTGTTAGCTTGTTTTTGAATCAAGGATAAGCTCAAAAATGTGTAACATACTTATCTGTCTTCCAACATGTGCAGCAGAACAACAGAAACCCACAAGATCCAACATGCATACAGATGAGTCACATATAGAAGATTATTCACTAGTATTCACGGCCATGATTCACTAGTTATAAAACATGACTATTCAAGAGTGTTCTCCTACATTGCCCTCAAATTTTAAGGGTTAACTTAACCCCACTAACTGCATTTCTTTGGACTGTGGGAGGAAGCTGGAGTACCCACGCCAACACAGGGAGAACATGCAAACTCCACACAGAAAGACCCTGGCCTGGTGGTGGAATTGAACTCAGGACCATCTTGGGATGAGGCAACAGTGCTAGCCACCTTGCCAACTTGCTGTCTATGTTAAGGGTATGTCTAGAAATTATGCGATAAATGCTGCAGCGAGAG
The DNA here is from genome assembly GCF_057382185.1 of Mchenga conophoros. Lineage (NCBI taxonomy): Eukaryota > Metazoa > Chordata > Actinopteri > Cichliformes > Cichlidae > Mchenga > Mchenga conophoros. The sequence continues at coordinate 27,969,555 of NC_140530.1, read as the reverse complement.
AACTGGCGGGGCTAGAAGGACAGACCATATTTCTCTTGTATTTGTTTCTTTTCACTTGCTACCTGTTACAGAATTCAACTTGTTGTCTGTACCGTTACATTCAAGGTGTTGAATAATCAAGCCACATCATATCATAAAGATAGTACCGCATTGTTCCAGGAGAGTTCTTCGCTCTTAGACTGCATGCTTGCTTGTGGTATTTCTTAAAGGAGAATGGGTGGCAGAGCTTGAGATTTGAGCTGATTGCTGCCCCTCCCTGAGCCTGGTTCTGGCAGACTTTCCTTCCTGTTAAAAGGGAGTTTTTCCTTCCTATTGTCATCAAGTGATGCTCATAGACTCTATGAGCATCACTTGATGACAATAGGAAGGAAAAACTCCCTTTTAACAGGAAGGAAAGTCTGATGACTCTCTATGACATAGAGAGTCATCTGATTGTTAGAATTTTCTCTTGTAGGGTCTTTGCTCTACAATATAAAGTGTGTTGAGGTGACAGTTTTGGTGATTTGATGTGATACAAAATGAAATTGAATTTAATTAAATGTAAATGACACAGCAAGTAGTTGTAATCATGTCAACCTCTTTGTGTAAAAGGCTTAACTTCTTTGAGTTTTAATATTAGAAGGAAGCCCTATTATTGATCAGATGAAATGTAATAGGTGGCTTTGATCTACACTTTACAAGTGTTCTCAAAGTTTTGATGACTGAGTGCCAGTTTACAGAGCCAGCAGATCAGTGAGGGCCTCACACATATAATACACACATCAGACACATTTTAATATTTTTTTTATGTGTCTATTCAGAGAATATCCATTTCCGGGTGGCAATTTTCGTTTTTGTACTGGTCCATAATTGGGAGGAAGTAGTTCTCTTTACGCCGGCTGTATTTATTAATGTTTAAAAAGTTTTGTTTGATGTGAAAAGAAGGGCAAAAATTTAATGGAAACGTTCTCTTGGTCTCACACAATAACATAGTGTGACATAAATTGTGCATTCAATAGTGCATTCTTTTCTTTACTTTGAGGCAGCAGAAAATATAACCTCCAGGCCAATGACAGCCTGAAAGTTGTTCTTTGAGAACTCTGGCTAGGGAGACTTGTTCAAGTAAAGCAAACTGCTGCCATGATTCACTAGTTATAAATATGACTGTGGCTGAAGTTTCCAGTAGAACATTGTTTTCTAAGCAGCACTTTCAAAGTTAGAAACATGACATCTGAAGAATGTGAAAATGTCAGAAGTCAAATTGGTATTCTAAGCAAAGAGGGACTCTCAGCATCAAATTATAGCTAGAGTGAAGGTCTGAACTCAAGGTCTAAGTGGGTAGTGCATGACTCTTGAAACACTTTAAAATGCTACTTTGAGCAAGTGAAGGAGAAGGAGCACTCCATTCTTGTGATACCGTCTGGTTTGCATTTTAATGGAGCAATGTTGCAGTAGGACAGTGACTTTACTGGTACAGTTGGTTTAATGGGAATGACAATCGTGTCTTTTTTATTAGACCGAGTAAGAAGCTGGTTTAGTTATGAAAAGATACCACAATGTGGCAACTGATAGCTGGATAATATCTTGACAAAACAACCAATGAAAAAACCTCAGTAATATCAGTCAATAATATAGCTATACATGTTTGAAATTGCTATAAAAGTGTGGCAATAACTATGACTACTAAGGTCTCATTAAGAAGATGATAAGAATGTTAGGTTATTTTTCAAAGTTGCAAACTTTATTAGTTTGGGTAAGGCTACAAAATGAAAATTAAAAACTTTAACAGAAACTAGATTGACAGACTTTAACATGAAATTAGATTAGGATGATCAAGTCTTGTTAAGGTGCATGCTTGTTCTCTGTCGCAACACACTAGAACTTTGCTCATGAAGCACATAGCAGGATATGGTCTCCTTCAGACATGTTTGTACAGCTTTTTTATATTGCTTCAATACAGTACCAATGGGTCTCTGCATGCCATATTAAAACTGTATACGAAAATGTATTACCCCGACCTTCTCCTCATCATCTATTTTTCAACATTGTTTCTTAGAATCTGTTTTCCATCTTTTTCTTTTTTTAAAAAATCGAATCCCTAAAAAAGAGGTTTGTCAGTCAAACTGAAAACAGGAGCAAACAGACATTTCTGGAACATGGCCTTGTTTGTACGTTCACAATGTTTTACAGTCTGTGTGTGTGTGCGCTTGTGTTTGTGAGTATGTTCATTTTCTTGGAGCCAGAAGATCTTCAAAAAATTTCCAAGGAAATATTCCCCATGCTGTATGTGTTTGTGTATGCAAACCAAGAAGACTTAAATGTGCAATGGAGAGAAAGTGTTTGCACTGCAGTTCTCGATAATTTGTTCTCCTTCCCTGTTTTTCCCTCCCTCGTTCTACCTTCTTTACTTTCCTATTCCTCTTCCAACTCATTTTAAATTCCCACCATCTCTCTCTTTGACTCAGTTCATCTCTTTGTGAAAAAATACCTGTAGTGAAATGTGTGGTCATGTGTATCTGTGACTAATCGTGATGCAGTGCAGAGGTAGACTCTTGCACAAGTCACCTCAGCTCTGACTTGACTTATCAGTGCTGCAAATGCTATAAAACAGACACGTGTAGAATTACAACTCTATGTATTTGTCAAGAGTCTCAGAAGTTTTACTTCAGTCTATACTGGAGATTGGATATAAAACAATTTATGGCGTATTCAACCAATGACTTCCTTTCTTACCAAAGACAACTGAGACAAAGGCAAAATATATTGCTCAGAGAAAATGCACAAGTGTCACAGTGGATCAGAAAGTTTCCATGACAAATACATATACATAGATATATTAAGTTCATCACTAAGGAAATTTTGACCAACTGAGATTATTAATAAAATTGAACTAACACTTTCAATCTTAAAAAATATATAAAAAATTAAAAGAATATTTAAGTCTAAATCTCCACAATTTTATTCCACAAACTTGCAGTTATACCCTTTCCTATTGAAGAAAATCATACATTAAGGTCAGGCAACAACATTGGTTTCCTTCCCTTGGGACAAACAAAGTCTGCCCAGCTTTGTAAATTTATGCCACCATCCAAGTACTGTTTGACAAAGAAAGAACTAGAAAGAACTCAAGCTAACAGTTCTATTCACAAAGCCAATGTCAAAATAATCACAGAAAATAAGATGTTTGACATTAATTAGTTCCACAGACTTTCCTTTTTGTATCATGCATAAATCTGCCTCGGGAAATGTCATGCACATTTGTCCAAGGTGTCAAGAAACATGTTAGCCTGTCGCTCCATCTTTTAAATCCATTTGAAGTAGATTATAATTAAGCACCTTCGCTCGATCTTACTTGTTAGGCTCACAATATTGTTTGACAATGTGGCAGGAAAGCACAAGTCATGGAAAGGAGTGGGAGAGACTGATAGACAAGAGACAGTAATTTGGATACAATGAACCTTAATGAGACAAAAGTAAGCCTTTTGTTGGCACTTATGTAGTGATGTCTTTTTAAGAAAGGAAACAGCTGAAGATGTTTTACATAATAATGTTACCTAACTACCTCTCTCTCTATATATGTGTGTATATATATTCATTTCATTCATCCTTTTCCAGCTCTTTTTGTCAAACATCCCTGGCACTACCATCCCAGCTTCTCTGCCCTCTATTCCCCCTTTCATTTTTCTGCTTCAAATTTTCCTGGCATGGGGTGTCACGTTCTCTGTCCTCTGTCCCCTGTCCCCCTTTATCGGCATTCTTCCTCTAACATTCCTGGCAGCAGGATGTGCACTACCTTTCCTCATTCCAGCTTTCACACATTTTAAACACCAACTACCAGATGCTTCCAGGATCTCTCAGTATTCCTTCTCATTGTTTTACTTTTTTTCTTCAGCAAGCTTCAGTTGCTGCTGGGCCCTCCAGCTCACAGCATTTCTCCTCCTGCTCCTATCGGCAGCACCGGGTTGCACCGAGTTGTAAATGCCACTAACTCAAACCCTTTTTCTCCATCTTTCATGGTAGCTTCCAGCAATGTACGGCCACAACTAACGGCCACTCATTCTCTCTGTCATCAAACCCACTCTTCAGTCAAACCCTGCTGAATTCGCTATTTTCAAAAACATCTCCAGCTTCAGCACAACCCCAGAAACAAATAATGACTACCGGTAGTAAATATACACACTTGGCAAATCTTATTCTCCCCCTCTTAAGTAGCCTGTGCCACCTGGAGAGACTAACACCCAAAAAGATGTTATCCTCAGATATACCTCAGTCTTAGGAGCTTACTCCACTGGAATTTGGTTACACTTCTTCCCTCTACATAAATGTCTTCTGCTCTTCTTTCCCCTCCTGAAGGGAAGAATCAATCATTACAGCCCAAATCACATCACAACCCAAAGGGCATACATCAGCTCTACCCACATATGCTCCAGCTGTTCCTCTAAAATTCAAATGTCTGAATCCACATTGTCTTATACTAGCATGCCCTTGCCTCTGGCACTGACATAAAGGGTAGATTAGTTATGGACCAATGGGCCACACTATTTGTAACAACATCATTGATTTGGGGTGTAACATGTCTGTGTCACTGCCTCCACACCTGCTCCTTCTGTGACAATGGATTCCTGCCCTGCTTACGGATGTATTTATTTAATTTATTTTTCTTTGTTTTAAAGGTGTTTCAGAAGGCTACCACTCAGGGATTGTCAAATAGCCATCAGTATTATTTACACCCATATACTGTTGACATGCTATCTGATATCCTCATGTTGGTGATGTTCCTGGATCAACGTATTAATGTTTGTCCAGGACCAACATTGCATCTGACCAGTCACATTGTTACGATGTCATAACTTTGTGAGTCGGGAAAAACCCGCTGATGTCCATTCAAGAAAAAAGGGGGAGTCAGGGTTAGAATTACGGTTTCGAGTGTGGTGTGTTTCCACCTTACAAAACTATGCCATCTCTACAATGTCATTGGTCACTTGCAGTGTTGATTCTGGACCAACATTAGTTTTATTGATCCAGGAACAACACCAACACGACAATATCTGCTTAAGCTACTGTTGACAGTCCGCTTGAGAGAATTTAAGGAGAGGTTTATGATTGGCTTCTTTGTCCATTTTACACATCAGCTCAGTAGGCAGCCAGGAAACATTCATGGAAAAAAACACATCAACATATATCAGCCCCACATGGAGGCCCAGCGTCAATTACTTAATTCTCACTGATTCTCAGCCAAAGCTGAAAACATTCACGGCTGTCATAGTGCAGTTGGTGACTCCTTATCTCATCTCTCTGTCTCAGAGACAAAGACATCAAAAAAAGAACAATTACATCACACTGACTATTGTGGTTTCTTGAATTAGAAAAGTGTGTTAAGCAATAAGCATTACACTAAACTTACTGTAACTTAATAGATATTTAAGCTATCTTATATATTATGGTATTAGTGCGGAGATTGTTTGATCCATTGGTACTGAAAATACTTTGTAACATTTTGATGACTGGTTTTGTTATATTTCTCTGGATTAACTAAAATTTACTCCTCAGCATATTTATGAGTGTGGAATCCTTTTTAATTTCACTTCATTTGAACTGTGCCTCAGTTACTTCTGCTTAGCTGCTTAAACATGAAGAAACTGCTGGCTATTAGTTGTCCTAATTTATCTCTTTATACCCCCAAATGCTTGCATATGAGATATCTGAGTTGCTACAATTGTTTGAAGTTACTTTTTCTGACCTAATTCAACTCTTGGAGGACTGACTCTTGCATTTTTTGAGTGTCCTTGTGTTGTGAGACAAGTAGGCAAGACCAATTGGCATTGTTCTCTCCTGGCCAAATAGCCTGTCAGTGTTTAATCATCCAGTCAGTCAATCCACCATCCAAGGAAAAGACTGAAAAAGTTTTAGTGAATTTAGAGCAGAGTTGAACTAGAAAATAGGTCATGAGCTTTTTTCTGGTTTGCCAACATGACACAAGGCTGTTTTGATGACTTGTTCCCTGGGTGTCTCAACCAAGTGCTCTGCACCAAATGCAAAGTGAATATGCAATCGAAAATATGAAATGTTCAGAATCACAGTTAATCAGGTGTCCCATTAGAAATCATTACACTTGTGAATATTTTTTTTCAAGTTTTTTAAGTTACAGATGCTATGAATTCCTAATACATAAAAAAGTGACTGCACTAGTTAGAACAAAAGCTTTACATTATCCTCAAAATGTGAGCTGACTTTTTCAGAGATGAGTCAAAGAGATGTGTCTGAACATTGTGTAACCATCAAACATCATCTCCAGGGATTTGGCTGAATTTTTGGTGAGCCTGAAATCAGATTTTCTCTTTATTTTTTTGTGTTGCACATTTTGTGTTGCTTTCTTTTCTTTCTTTCTTTCCTTTTTTTTTTATATTAGTGTACGCATCATTACTTTTATTCATGAATGTGATCATAGAACTACACTGGTTATTTTAGTTTGCAAGTTTTTTTTATTAATACCACCAGCTAGTATCTGTACACCATTAGGGATTTGTGTACATTGTGTAGAGAAAGTGTACATTATGGGCTGTGTGACCATGTATATGTATGTATGTGCAAAGTGTAAGTCACTGCAAGCTGAAGTGATTAATTCACACCCCCACATGATGAGATAGTTTCATAACCAGTTCATGTGGAGTACCGATGACGGTACATTACCACACCCACACAACCACACAACCTCTCGTACACACACATACTCACAAACTGCACATGCTTTGTTATGAAACTTCAAACACTCTCCTAGCACAAGGAAAGCATCCCTTTAAACCACTCTCAGCAAATTCACAAGGGAAAGTTTGTATAGCCCGTGAGTGTTTGTATGTGAGTGCTGAGGATGTCTTTTTGTGGTCCTCTCCTCTTGTGAGGACCAACTGAAAGAGATGAGCAGGAAAATCCATTATACCTGCATTGTTCTGTCAATTTAGTTAATGTTTCATACGGTATGTCGTTTTAAAGGTCACAGACTTTGATAAGTTTCTGCATGAAAAATCAGTTAAATCATAATTTATTTTTTTTTATTCATTAGCCCTTTATTTAAAGTGCAGAGAGATTTTTTTTAAATTTACTAATCTAAAATATTTTGGATGGGTGTGGAACTTAAGAATCTTTGTATGAAATGAACCTACTGCAATCCAATGAAGATGCTGTACCTGAGGTTAAACTGTATGTTAATATTTTCCAGTGACAAACACCTTGATTTGACTCATTAAAATCAGTGGGATTTGGCAGGTGGTGGAACCCTATGATCCAGCATGGTGTTACAGCCTGGGAAAATGACTCACCTCAAAATCCCTCCAAAAATGGTTTTGTACTATGAGCGCTGATGGTCTTGTTTTCTTTATGGATCAGCTAAGAGATCAGCTGGTCTGTGCTGCTGCTGTGGTTCTGAGATTTTCTGCACTTTGGGGATTTAGCTATCTGCATTCTACAATATATCTGTAGATCTTACATTGGTTTTTGAAGTTTAAGTGAATAAAATCATTCAGCGGGTTACTTATGAAGGAAAGTGCTCAACACAAAGCTGGAAAAAAATGTCTGGAGTTCAGTGGACAGGTATGGTCAATATGGTCAGTTGTGTTAAAAAAAACAAACAAGTAATGCACAGCTACTGTTGATATAATTGATTAAAACTGTAGGCAACTGAATGATATTTTAAATGATTTTAAATGCATTGTGCAGTACTGTTTCACATTTAATGTTTACTGCCAATGAAACATATTATTCTCAAAAAGAAGAAACAAAACAAAACGATGAATAACACATGAAATGTCCCACTGACATCCAAAGTGCTTCATTTCCACCTTAATTTTCTGCTAATGTACTGCAGTAGTCAAAATGAATCACCTTTTAGGTCCTGGAACCTGGTGAGAAAGCCAAATACTGAATTGAGGCTATTCCTGTCTCCTGTAGAGTCTATAATACTTTAAAAGTTGTTAATGTGAGCTCTGAAGTCAGTCCTTTCACTGCACAGAATGGCTGCCAGTCTGCAAATGACCTCCTTTTTCAGACTCTGCTGGACTTCAGCTTTCCTTCAGTTTATTTTAAGAACTTAAAACATATTAAAGCTGTTTTTTTGATAAGAGACTGGACTTCAAGGAAGAGCTGACTGATACCAGCTGAAGTCAATAAAATGAACCATAGCTAAGACTAACCATACAGTAAATTTATTCTCAACATTCAGCGATTTAATGTTTCTATCTATCCTATTCAGATTACATGTCACATAATTGTCATGTTTCGGTTGTGTACAGGCAGGAGAAGGACCCACACGCAAAGCTCACGACAACAAAATTAAACTCAAAAAGCTGCTTTATTGCATAATGGCATGGAAAACTAAACTAAACTGGGCCGTGGATTACTAACACACATCGAAACACAGCCATGAGGGAGACTACAACACTGACAAAGAGAAACACAGGGCTTAAATACACAGAGGGATAACGAGGGAATGAGACACAGAAGGAGAGCACAGCTGGGAGTAATCAGGCTGGACGAGACAAGGGAAGCAAAACTAGAAACGCTGACATGAGACACGGACCTTCAAAGTAAAACAGGAAACACACTGACTGAACTCTAGACATGCAAACTTAACAGCAACTCAGAAGACAGAACATAGTGACCTGAAACATGGGACAGAAAGGCACAGTAGACACAACGTGGACATAACAACGCCACAGGGAAAGATTAAAACAAAACACAGAACCTCTTAGAAAATAAAATAGGAAACATAATGAAACGCAGGCATGACTACATGAACTTAACATAACAGACATGAAACACATGAAGGGCAAGGGAGACTTAACAGGGGTTGGAAGACACAAGGGGAATCTAATAACAAAGAACTAGAAAAACTCATGAGCTTAATCATATAAACATCCAAATAAACTAAACTCAAAACACTGGGTCATAAGACCCAGGATCGTGACAATAATGAGATAATCTGAATATAAATTTAATCGAAATAATGCAACATTGTTTATCAAAATGTGTATGTATTTTCATAGATCACACTGGGGATTGTTATCATCTTTACCACCTGTTTCTATAGCGTTACTGTGATATGGGCAAAATGTTGACTAGATCATCACTGGTGATGAGAACTAGTTGCCATATGGACAGCAGTAAATGGTCTATTCTGAGACTTGAAATAATAAACTCAGCACTTAGACAAGGGTTAAAGGCTTAGTCACATCCAAGTCTTGTCTCAAAGCTCATCTCATATATCATCCTCTCTGACACAGCTGTAACACTGTATATGACAATAGGTCAATAGTGCTTAGCATTTTAGGTATCTACCCTTAATTATGAGGCTCATGTCTAAGATCAATAAGTAAGAGTTGTAATCACTCAGCTGCTTTCCTGGGTATTCAGCTGCTAGTCTACATCTCTTCCATTTCCCCATGCTGTCAAACTCAATGTTGAGATCATTGCTCTACTCCAGTCATTTTCTTGCCTGCCTTGTTTGACCCAATTAGCCTTGGTTTTGCATGCTTTAAATCTGAGTGCTCTGCCTTTCAGAATCTGTTTTTTGATTTTGCTGAGTCAATCGCATGCTGGCACACCATTCAAAGGGTACCTTTGGTACCTACATGGCCTGGTTAAAGGAGAAGTTTTTACAGAAACACCGTTAATATCCGGTCATACCTAGGAACCGCTTCAGTTCCCGCCTGGTGGTTGGAGTCGGATAGTTTAGGATTGCAGCAATTTTCGCCTCCACCGGGCGGACCTGTCCAAAACCAACCTGCTTACATAGGTACGGGACTGTTGCCTTGTCAAACTTGCATTTAGCGAGATTGAGGCCTCATCCCCATCCAAGCCTCCATCTTCATCGTCATGCTAATTCATATCACTGCTGGGATTCTGTTCCGCTATGATTGGTCATCAGAGTATAATCATTAGATAGCTTAACTGAATTCTCTATCTCAATAAATCATCTTCAATTCTTCCAAATGATCCTTACCTAATGAGTTTGTTCACACACTGTCACTCTGTTTACACCACAGAAACATCCTATTATAGAGAGTGTGTGATACTTTTCACAGTACAATCCTCTTAAAGGGCTGTGAAATAAAATATTCCTTTAAGAGTGTTTCAATAGAACCAAAAAGAATAAACAGAGTTTACACAAGTTATGGAATTAATCTTGCAGGTCAACAGATGACTACAGTTGACATAGGATAACAGAAAAAAATATGGCTTCTTATAAACTACCATTAAAGTTACTCTATCAATAACCTCTGGATTGATTTTCTTCAATTAACTGTAAAACTCCACCGATGAAAGTGTACTCTGAAGTGGTGCTCTTGCAGAAGCAGCTGGTTTGTGACATTCAGAACCCTGAATAATCTTCACTGAGTGACTTTTTAATTTCCTGGAAACAATCAATTTCATCAGGTGTCACATTTTTCAAAGAGTGCAAACTTTACTGCAGGATCAAACCACATGTACAGATGGTCTTGAGCTTGTGATCAAAAAGCATGTCTAAAACCCCTGGAGTGAGTTTTCATTAAAGCTATGTGGAGTTCACTCTCTGACTTCTGCAATATGTCTGTGTGTGTGTGAGTGAGTGACTCCAAGGCTGAATGTGTATAGTATAGGTTATATACTTCTTTGTGTGTGGCCATGAGTAATTTTGTGTATTCAGCAGCTAAGCAGAAGCGTCCACAATGTTTTCCTGCCTAATAAAACAATTGTACCAGAGTGTGCATACTGTATGTGCGTTTGACCTCTTCTCCAGAGGAGATAATGAGCTTATTATGGAAGGACACGAAACAGAGATTAAAGAGTAGATGAGAAGAAGCAGAGGGACAGAGGGACAGAAGGGGGAAAAAAGAAGTGGCTGGGTGATGACAGAGAGAAAGACAAGAATAGTAAGAGACACTAAGAGGGTCAGATTAGATGTAGGTGTTTAGAGAGGGAAATGAGAGGAAAAAGTGTTGTCAAGGAGGCTGGTGGAGTGGGAGGTATGGATGGATAGGAGGATATGAAAGACAGAATCAAAGATGGAGGTACAGATAACGCCATACAGGGATAAACCAAAAAAGGAAGGATGGGGTAAATGTATAAGAGAGGAGAAGGAAGGAAATCATGCGGCAGAGACATCGTTTGATTGAAGAAGTTACCAATAATTCCTGTGATTGTGTGTGTGATTGTGTACGTGCTTACTGACAGAATGAAAAACTGGGTGCGAGAGCAAGCAAGAGAGTGAGAGAGAGAGACATAACAAAGCATAAAACTGCAGAAAGACAAAAAACTAGCACCATGCTGGGTCTTTTTCATGTTGCTTTTTCCCCCCTTTTGGGAAAAGATAGGCAAAGCAAAGCACCAGCTGAGAGTTTTGGAGGTTGGATGTGGGGGTGGTGCGGTAGGGAGGTGGGCTGGGGTGGAGATAGATGGAGAGTGAGTGTATAAGAAAGCAGGGTGGGGGTGCAGCCTCTCCCTTTCTCCCTCTACTCTCTTTTCCCTCAGTGTCTCACTTCTCTCGCCGTTTCGTGCAGATTTTCCGTGAGCTGAACAAGGGGGAAGAAAGAGCAGGAAAAAGGAAGAGAAGGGCAAGAAAGACAAGGAAAACAGGATGGCTGAGGTGTTTCTGAAACTAAACCTGGGTAATTAGGTGCTACGCTGGAAAGGGAGAAAAAAAATTGAGGTTGGTAGAAGAGGGCGGAAGAAGAGGAGGTTATTTCCGAAAAGCAAAGGAGTAACAGTGTTGTAGAGAGGCAAGGGAGGGGAGAAAGAAGAAACTAGTACATAGAGTGCTGAAACTTATAAGCATTCCGGATAAACAGTTACAAAGAAGTTAAAAGAAAAAAGAAGCAAAAACAGAGACGAGGGAAGATTGCATCCGGAGCTGACAGGTGAAACTCGGCTATCCAGGATGGACAAAGTAGAGCGAGTGATGAAGATGGTGAAGAGGATGTCACCAAGGAAGAAGAGGAGGGAAGGAGGGGGAGGAAGGGCAGGAGGACCAGGAGAGCTGGAGAGCCCAGATACCCTGTGTGATGAACTCTGTCGTTTCAGCCTCTGCATTAGCGGTGAGAAGCTGCATCTCAAAGTTGTGTGTGTATATGTGTTTGTGTGTGTGTGTGTGCGCATACGCGCAAAGTTTGATGTTGTTGAAGAGTGATGTGAGTGATATAGTGCTAGTGTGTTTCACAGAAATGTCTGCATTGTTTCTCTCTGTACTAGTGGCTTTGTTTACAACGTATGGGTTGGCTGCCTTTCTTATTAGATAACAGCAGAGCATATTTGTGAGCTCTCTGGCTGGCATGTCAGAATATATATAATATCAAGTGTTTCCTCGATGCAGCTGCTGTGGCTGGCAGATTGCAACACTGATGTGAAACATAGTGATTTGCAGACACCAGTGTGTGTATCTGTGTGTTGGTCTGAAGTGTTTGGTAAAGGAGAGATGTTTTCATTTCTGAGTAAAAAATGAAAAGCAGCATCTGTACTAGAAGGAAAAAAATGGTCAGATTACCTTAATTGGTTTCTGCACTCGTCTGAATAATGACTGTAACAGTGTATTTTAGTGATGCAGAGGTTAAAACTCTGATAGCAACATGTTAACAAAAAAGAAAAGAACGTTTTCTGACTGTGTTTTCTTGTTTTGTTGGACTTTCAGCAGTAAAAGGATATGTTTTAAAGGCAAACAATTTCCCTTTCACAAGTTTGACCTGTGCATTGCATTTGAACAGTAAACTTGTTTCTGTATCCGCGGTTGGAAACCCTTTCTTCTAATATAGTGTTGGATCAGTAGTTCCTCTATAACTGAAAGGAAGTGCCGAAATGTTTGAGTTATTTTTCTTCTCCAGAGATGTTGGACTCTTCGTCTTGTTTTTGTGACTCTGTTTTCCAGTGTTGTCTGCTACTCCATTCAGTTAATGAGTTACTGCTACTGTTTAATTAGCTCTGAGCTGGCTAGTGGTGATGCTACAGCTTGTTGTCTACCTCATGTTCTTCAAAGACTTTGTAGAGAGTTTCACAGAGGGTTCTCTTTTTAATGCAATTTTGGGATGTTTTTTTCTTGCTTTGATTGTAAACAAACATTAACAAGAGGGAAAATGAGTGCGGTAGGCAAAAGTCAATATAGAGAAAAAGCCTAAGCGGTTTAAGATGTGTCAGAGAGGGAAAATATGAGTGTGCATATTTTCTTCTTGAGCCTCACATATCCCTTCTCAGAACAATATGTCTAATCACTCAGCAGATACTACAGCAGCCTGACTTCAAACGCCATCAAACGACCATCAGAGAACCAAACATTACACTGCAGGCTGAGAAAGGTCACTTTCAAAACAAGAGAGAACTCGGGAATATCAAGGCAAACATCCCCCTCTGTTCTAGCGCAGTAGATTATGTTTTCTTCTTCTTTCAGACAGCATACTCCATTTGCTGAATACTTTCATCACATCTTACAGCAACAGGAGAACAATGAAATGTTTAGTATGCCTAGTATGAATTGCAAACAAGTGGGTCTGATGAAGGGATTGCTTCACCAATAATAATGATGTATAACAGAAATTTCCGTCCTCCAACGAGAAATTGGTATGTGCCCTTTTTTGCATTTAAATTCCCTTGTGTGCTTTCAATCCCACTGAGTGTTCTTCAATCCCTGTTGTACCCGTCCTCAGCCAGCAAACCAAAAAATTGTCCAGCTGTTTATTACTGCTTGTAAACCACACTGGCTGATTGCCAACCACTAAAAAATACCCTGATAAAATGTGAACAAAAAGATTGGTTAAAAGGTCCATTAAAGCTTTACACACAATCTGTTCAAATAAGCTCAATAAGCTGGTCTATATCGTGACTCAAAGATAGATAGACAAATAGATAGATACTTGGGATATATGCAAAATAAAAATAGTACAGTCTACAATAAACAACAAACATTTAACAAAGTTAAAGTGCCACAGGAGTTATACTGGGAGAAAATGTATGTATACAACAGTAATACAAAAACAACAAAGAAAAGAAAAAAAAACTAAGCAAAAATAAGACTGATAAATAAGAGAGTAGTGCAAATTGCATTAATAAATGATATATACACTATTAATCCAAGAAGAAACAGCATCATGAAGGTATATTCGAAAAACACGTGTAAATATGCCTGACATGTGATCAACTGTCACAGAACGAGTAGTTATTATACTGATTTATACAGCTTTATAGAGTAAAGCAGCAAAAGACAGAAATGTGATACAAAGCTGTTCCTTTTAAATTTGAGGTAAACTTGCTGTTGTTGATATTTAAAAGGGATCTTTAACAAAATGCAGGTTGTTACACAGTTTTCAAATACATTTGAAGTCAAGTATTTAGAAAGAGTTTTTAATTAAAAATATTCCAACTTATGTTAGTTAGGGTTAAGCACATGGATAAATATATAGTTAGGCATAACATGGGAGTTTGGATACTGTAGATATGATCATGAAAATTAACCTTAAGAATCTTCAACTATTAGTATGTATTTTGTGGGATTTTGCTTTTAAAAAAAGGAAATAAAGCATATTCAAAGTCTTTGTTTCAGAACCAGAACAGTTTGCTAAAACTAGATCTTACTGGGATATTTAAAAGAATCAGATGTGTTAAATTGAGATAGTGTGAAACTGTAATCCATCCTCCCACCTACTTTTATTCTAAAACTCTTTCAGAATTGGTTCGTGCATGTGTGTGTTCTGGAACCTAAATATACTCCCGAGCTGCTGAGCCTCTGTATTATTTTCATGCGAGGACATTTTCATCTCTAATCTGCATATTATAATTGTGCCTGATGCAGTGAAATTATCAGTTCCACAGTGAAACTCTCGCCGAACTCCTGCAGCTGTGGACATATATACTGCAAACTAGATGTGTTACTGCGGTGGGAAATTGCCATTAGCTTGCAGACATATCCCACTCGAACTCAAACCAATCATCTATCAAACCATCAGGTTTGCTGGATATATAGATAAAATAATCCTCCTGCACATTTCGGAGCGCAGGCATGTTCGCACACTACAAGAACACATTTTAGCGTGACTCTGTGACCATTTCAATTTGCTAAAAAGAGACTGAAGGAGCATAAAATGTCCCTGCATTAACAAAATCCCAAAGTCAGACTACAGTGGAGTATTATATCCCTCTACACAACAAATACTTTTCTTTTTTTCAAAAAGCCATCTCAGAGCTGGTTGGACTAAGTAGTATACAAACCATATCTTGCTTTATTGTTTCTTTGTAAAGCATGGTATTACCTCTAGAGTACTACTGTGATCAAGTTGTTTGGGGATAAAAAAAAAAGCAAAGTACTTTGGTAAAATTTGTTAGGCTTGGTGAAAACACAATACTTTTACAATGGCCAGAAAATTGTGAAATCAACTGAATTCAGTCCAATACATGAATAAATCAACTCATTATATTTATACTGTACATTAGGATTTGAAAACAGTTTGGAAGTGCACATCAGTGTAACCAGTGTTAAGAAAGCTGTTGCTGATTTCTAGCGTGGGGTGTACTTTTTTGTATGTGTAGAAGGTAGAGCTGTTACATGTCAAAGTGTCCTTGGGATTTCTGAAGCCGAAATTGCCTTCAAGGCATCCATCACTGGGAAGCTTTAAGTGCGTAGAATAAATCTCTCTATAATTTTGTGTGACTGTGTGAATTTTAATTATATTGTGACGTGCTGGATTTGTAATGTAAAATATATACTACAAAAGCATTTTATCCATTCCAGTTTAACTTAGACTGTGAAGGTTTTTGACAAAGAAAAAAAAAGTCACTTTTAGGCTATTTTACTAGATAAATTAATGCTGTCCTGCATTAAGAGTCAAGTTGGCAGCAAACAACTGTCACTTTAGAAGGCCCCTTTTCATTCTGACCATCATATTTCTGTTACAAAATAATGAATCTGGCAGGTGAATGTGGGGATAAAGTTGTGAACAGATATTGGATTCCTAGGTCATTTACAATTACTCATGTGACTGAAAGGCCTTTTAACTAGGGAAAAAATAAGACTGAATGCATATCAAAAGGAATGCAGATCGAGAGGGAAATCAGTCTGTTTGACCTCCTAAGACCCGAACTCTTCCATGGCGTGCATTTTTAATTTCTCTTTGATATTTGGGCATATTGGAACCCGATGAATGTAAAAACAAAGAATTACCAGATTTTTCTTTTTACCTGATTTTTGTTTCTAAGAAAAATGAGAGCCACATATGAGGATATTTGTTTAAAATTTTGATAGATCAGTAGCAGTATAATGTCCTCATAAGTGGATATCAGGCCCTTGTAGAGCAAAATTTAGTATTTTGGTCTAAATAACCCAAAATGTGATGTCCATTTATGTGGACGCCAGGTCCTAGGAGGTTAAAGCTGATCTCAAAAGAAGAACAGGTTAAATAGCATGAAGAATGGGCTACGTTAGCCTTTAAAGAGAAGGGTTATAATCTAATGTCCCTGTACAGAAATAACAGATCACAGCAAACACAGGATTTATGTAATAGTGCAGTTGATGATACTTGACATAAAAACCTTCTCCTATATAAAATCATACTGATAACATTGCACCACCTTAGTCAAACAGAAATACATTTCCAATCTACTTTCAATGATGACATATGAACCCTGCTTCTGGGTCCAAACTACTCTGCGTTTAATAAGGCTGTTGTCTTTTTAACGTGTTTTAATGCTTTGTATCTTGCTCTGTTTAATCTGAACAAGCCCCTAAAAACAGTCAGTGATTACTGTCTTGTGATATTTGATTGGGTCAGAAAAGAATCACTCTGAGGCTAACAAACATTTGGAATGGCTACATGAAGCTAAAAATCAGAGATTGCAATGCATAACATGCAGCAGTATATGAATGATCGTGGATGTGGATAGATAATCTCAGTTGTTCTGCTGATTAAAGTTTGGTCCATTTACAGCATCTTTGTCATGCGATTGCATTTGTCTCTAATTATCAGGAACCCTCATGTTAACTTTTATCGACGGGAAAAACGTTAGCGTTCATCCTCCAGCTTCACTGTGCTCAAGTTTTTATATTATCCTAACCATAGCTCTGTAGCTAGCCACCACGTAGCACACCATTATATGCCAGCTAGACCAACTTTAGTAATCTTACAAACATCGCTGCATTTTAGTTTTCTGTCTTCATTTATGTCTGAAGTGATAGCAGAGCTGTATCTTTATTTTGTATTTTTCAGAAATGCCTCAGTCAGGACATGGTGTCAACAGCTAATGACATTTTATTATAAAGTAGAACTTTAAAAAAAAAGAAGCTAGAGCTGTTTTAAGTATGTGTAAAATGTGATTTGGCTTTTGTAGGAGTCTATATTTAAACATCCTAATTATTTTTTACATAGTACAGAAATCTCTTTTTAAACCAACAGTAAGGAATTATAATATTTCTATGTTGTTTTATCAGTGCTTACATGGGGTATTTTTGGTGTTAAAAATAAATGACTGATATGACTTTGTTCATATTTTATTTCTTTTAGAACTCATTTCTTTCACAGTCAGTTTAAGGACCTGTTTGATATAAGCAAACTTAAATAGCTAGACTAAAATATATTTTTGAAATGTATTGATTTTTCTATGGTGCTACTATTGTAATTTCTGTTGTAATTATTATGCTAGCTTTGGTATTTGTTAATGAAATAACAGACATGTGAAAAGAAAGTTTTCACATGTAGTCCTGTAAAAATTAACTGCACTCTTACTTTTTCCCTTACCCTTACTGAGGGTAAGTAGCAGAAAAGTGCTGCTAGTCAAATACACTGGATTAACTGATCATTAGCCAATTCAACAATGTCTATAAAAGCAGAAGTTTGCGCTGTTTGCTTCTTTGTATTGCTTCCTCAGAATGCAGGTGAACAATGACACACTTCAAAGAAATGGAGGTTGAGGCATAATTACCACTAGGTCAGACCATGCAATGCTCAGAGAAATTGCAAAAAACCCAAAGTCAGACTCCAAAGGCTTCAGTTAGCATGATAAGAGTTCATGACAATAAAATTAGACTAATAGGACTAAAACATGCATGGCTTATTTGGAAGGGCTGCCAAGAGAAAGTCTCCTCTCACTAAAAAGACAGCATATAATGGCTTATGTTTGTAAAGTGGCTTCTGAACAAACCATAAGACATCTAGAACAATGTCCTTTAGATAGATGTGGAGATCTCTGGCAATAGTGCACAGTGCCACGTTTAAAAAAACCAATCACAGCACATCACCATCAATATTTCATGCTAATTGTCGAGCACTGTGGTGTGGGGGTGAGGAATTGAACTTGTTTTACAGTCATTTAGACTTTGGAGTCATTGACCTGAGCATGGACTCCTCTGTATAACAAAGACTCAAATCTGAGCCCATATGTCTGGCATCTAAAGCTTGGCTGAAACTGGTAACATGTTCAGCAAGGCAACAGGATCTAAAGTACACAGCAAATCTACAACTGATTGGCTAAAAAGAAAATCAGTCCAAGATCTGGACCAGATCTCAACCCAATTGAAAGGCTGTAGCAGACCTTAAGAGCTACATAAATGTATGTCCTCAATCCTCAGTAAACTGAGGTAAGATTTCTCCACAACAGAGACTAATAAAGTTGTACAGCAACTTATTGCTTCAGGTTATTGTTGCTAAAGGTGATCCTACACCCTCTCCCGCTCTCACAGGACTCCATATAGCCCTGGGAAAATGTGGGGTTTTTTTTTTCAGACCAATGCTCTTCTCCATGCACCGTGCAAGTAGGTGAAGTTGTGCCAGAAAGTTACTTTTTTCCCCCTATTTCACTATTTAATTCATTATTGACAAATTCAGCCACTTATTGTCTGACATCAGTCACGGTTTTTGTTAACTTTTTTACTGTTACCTTCATTTATAGACATCCTAACAGCCAGAACAATAAGTCTTCAACTGGATATCGATTTTCTGCTATTCTGATATTGCTGTCTACATCAGAAGACTCAGCAAGAATTGGCACTCGCCACCAGAGACCTAAAATGGCTTGTCTACATTGTTAGTGCTATAATCAGTAAGTTTTTTAAGTTGGATTTACAGTGTAGAAGTGGAAAAAAAATCTCTAAAAATCAATGCAAATTATCATTAAAAAGAATCCAGGGTGCAGCATTCTTAAACATGTCATTGCATTTATTTTGAGGGGCTATATTTGCAGCTGAAGTGACCCACTTTTGCCTAAGGGATCAACAAGGCTCATCATACCATCTTACTTATCTCTTTGGCTACAGCAAGACTGATAGCAGTGTTATCATATCATCTCACCAGAGAGAAAACAGCACAGTTTAACGTGAGAGTGCTTACCAAGTGATGTGACAGTGATGATAAAGGTGCATCCAAAATGGTTATCCCTGAAAAATAAATAATTTAACATCAACCTGTTATCTGATGTGACTAATAGCTGCTGGACTGATTGGGACATGTCATCTTATTTAAACTTTAAACTTTAAAATTATAGACATAATGCTGTCATTTTTTATGTGATATACTAAATGATTTAAATTTTCTTATGTGCAAATGTTGGTTTCTAGTATTTTAAAACATGTTAATACAATTCTATTAAATACTCTACCCAAATTGAATTGGAAAAAAAAGAGTTTTTATTGCCTGAAAACAAACAATCAAACAAACAAAAGAATCCAAAATTATCACAAAAAAATGGAACACATGGTAGCAATAACAAGCAAAACAGACACTTAGACAAAGGAAAAGACAAGACAATAATGAGGGCAGTGCACAGAATCACAAATCACGTGAAGGAACCAGAGCAATACAGATGAGTAGACTAACAAAGGTAAAATAAGAAATAACAGACAATCACCAAAGAGCAGTTAACAAGTTGACAGAGACAGGGGAACAAAGACGAACAAAGGCACTAACAAAAAGACAAGACTGAGCGATGCAAACATGAAAACACTGAGCACTAGAAACAGAGGAATGAATAATAATTCAATTCAGTTTTATTTATATAGCACCAAATCACAACAGCAGTCACCTAAATACATTTTATATTGTAAGGAATACAGAGAAAAGCCCATCAATTAAACGAGTCCCTATGAGCAAGCACTGTTTGGTTGGCTTTTTGGTCCATTTTCTGTTTTCTAGAACTTATCCAGATTCAGGTTGTAATGTTCCAGACAGAAGACTGTTTTAGAACTTCAGTTTCTGTGTGGTAAGTTTGGAGAGGTTTTTTTATTTTGATATCTTTGTTTTTGGACCAGTTTATAGAAGGAAGACATTTGCAGTCTTGGTTAGTTTTCTTTTTGCTCAATCTAAGTTGCCCAGCTGGCTAACCAGGAAGAATAAGCTGAGATTTGGGTGTCCTGCCCATCTGAAGGTGGAGTTTGCACAGTTTAGGAATGTGTGAGTTTAGGAATAATGTGGCGGCCTATTGGACGTGTACTTTGGAGCAATTTATACTATAATTGCAGATGGTCTTAGAATCTGTTTTTAAGTTGTTGTTTTTTTGGTGAGTTTATTTTGATAATGTGTGTGTGTCATCTCTTTCTTAGTTTCTTTCTTTTTTCTTTCCCTTTTTCTTTTATTTATTCACTGCCAGCCATAAATATATACTACTGGAAGCAATATTTTAAATAAAAGAATCCCTGCGTTATTCCACCCATGATATCAGATATTGTGACTGCCATGTCTTTGGCTGAACTCACAAGATACATTTAGTAGCTAAACTTAGGTGTTAAATCTCTATTTTCTTTTTTCTCTCCCATCTCTCTACCCTCAGCACTCCTTTTTCTCATTCCTTTGGTTTTCTTTCATCACTTGTTTCCTGTTTCATATACTTTTCCCTCAATCTCTCTTTCTGTTTCAGTCACTGGTACTACAGCCGTGTGTGGGTGGATATTTAATTCCTTCCTCTCTCTTCCCCCAGATCTTTCTAACCTTATATCACTGACTGGATATCCATGTGTAATGTTTTCTGCTTCTTTCTGCTGCTTTGTTTTGCTTTAATTTTAAAACTGATCATGAAACCATGTGTTTTATGAAAAGTATGAACATTGCGATTTCAAGATAAAAGTAAGACCTGTTTATGTATGGCTTGGAAATAGTGGTGCTGGTTAAAAAAGGAGGCAGAACTGGAAGTGGCATGGTGGAAGATGCTGAGTTTTTCACTGGGAGTGACTGGAAGGACAAGATTAGAAATTAGTATAGTTTGCATGGTTTAGAGACAAAGTTAAAGATGTTGTGAGTGGGTGTAGTGAAGAAGGTTATACCGAGGAGCGGTGTGACTATGGTGGGGCAAGATGGATGCAGGTGATTCAGTGTGCTGACCTCTAAATGGAGCAAGCAAAAGAAAAAGTGAACATTATGTGATAATGTAATAATGATAACATAATTAATGTACTATTTTTAATCTATGTTTGTGTATGAATACATAGATTAAAATAATGTAATTAGGCCACTATCAGTTAGCTTCAGTTATATGTGGTGTTCCTAAAAGCATCCCTTTCTGGAAAATTAACATAGGAAATGGCCTGAAATTGTTTCTTTTTCTTTTTGATTTGTTAGAGTTAACTAGTCACAGTTTAAGTATTTTTCCTATTTAAAGTCTGATTCGTGTCTACTATATTCCAAATGAATGAAATATGTTGGCCCAGTTTTTGTGGACGTTCTGGGAGTAGACCTATAGTTATTTAGGTTTGCCAAAAATCCCAATATTCAGTGTTACTGCATTACCTACTATTACCTAGTAATGCATATAATTCTCATCTTCAAGAAATTAAAGTAGCATTGGAATTCCAAAATGACTCTATATAATACCAGTGAATGTTGTTTCTGCTTCTTTTAAACCCTCTCCATAACTTCTAGCTGACTACAGAAAAGGCCACTTGCCAGGATAGTTACTTGAGAAGGCTGATCCGAACAGGGCAGCTCACAAGAAAAGAGAAATAGGGAACAAAAGAGGTGCTTTTTTTATACATATATATAACGCAACCAGTTGACTCAGCACACTCTGAAAACAAAATTGGTAATTTGCTTCCACACAGAATTCTCTGGGTCGGGAGGTTGATTGGCTGGTAGACACCCATGACAGAATTGGGAAAAACATTCCAAGCATCACTAACCAATGACCTGTGTGTCAGACTGGAGAGGCCAGTTTAATGTAATCTCTGTGCAGGAATTAAGAATAATATTATTAAATAAAGGAAGACTTCAACCAAAGATACAGTCTGTATTAATTTCCATTGTAGGGTACTAAAGAAACAGACCTTGGGGCTAAAGTGGCCTGATTCCCATGTAGACCAGTTATCCACTGAAAATATCATAAAATTAAACACTAAAATCCTATATTTCATTATTTTATAATTTCAGAATGTACATTATTTCTAGCAAGACCACAAGAGGACCTGCACCCTCTGGTAATGACAATCTGTGTAAAAGGTCATTTACAGGAAAAATGTTGGATGATTTAAAATGTGAAAGGAACAACATTGTACATGAAAAAAACAAACAAACCCTGAAATGAAACCAGCATTTAACACAGTTCCTCTGCAATTAGTTTAAAGTGCTATTTGATGTTGGAATTAGTACCTTGCCTGTTTGTCAGTCATCCTGGTGCTGTTTAGCTACTTCTAGTGTATTTCTATAGCATCCTTTCAGTAAGTGATCTTAAACTTTTTGTAGATCTTTTCATGTTAAATTCCTATCCTCAATGTATCTGGGCTTGTTCACAACCTGTTAGTCGTGAATTCTCCATCCTAGGTTTGAGCTTCATGACAACTGAAAAGATTGGACAAGACAAATCATTTAAGGAACTGGAGGATTTTGACATGAACATAAAGCATAAATACCATTCTAAATATCTATTTATGTATTTGCTTACATGTCAAAAATAAGGTTGTAATGCTATTTCAAAATGACGTTTTAGGTTGTCATTAGATTAAGGTTCTTGATATGCCAAGCAGTGCACAGACAGCATTTAGACACAGTGCTGCTATGGAATGTGCACTACAGAAGTATAAATATTTCACTTTAAACCTGAAGGAGAGCAAGTTGTTTAGAGGACAAAGGGGCAAGGTAGAATGAAATTCTGCATCAGCAGTATCTTATTATATCCTCCTAAACCCTCCAGTTCAATCTCTATCTTCCTCTTCCAGAAGTACATATAAGCTACAGTTACACACACATGCCCACAAGTTTTTAAAGCCAAGGCCTACAGCACATGCCACCCCGTCCACCTTTAAATTTAGCTGACTATTAAAAACATGACAGCTAGATTCACTTACAACTGACATTGACTTGCATAGTTTTAATGCACAACACACAACACAAGCACAGGAAGCCATCCAAATGTACAGAGTCAGAGAGAGATCAGCAGCATAGCAGAAGAAAAGGGAACTGTCTCTTTTCTGTTCCAACTTTGATCTACCGCGGGGGAAGAACAGCATTCAAGAGTTGTCTGCCATTGCTGCGAGGAGAAAAAAAAATCCCCCTCTCCTTCTAACTGTCTTTCTGCTTGATGCTATTTGGAGCATGAGGAACATCATGTGTTCTGTTAGAGCTTTCACATCTGCACATACTGTCATTGACAAGACACTTGTGCTGTCTGATTTACTTTTAACTTCCTCGAATGGATTGGAATCCATAATTTATTATTTTATTTTTTGTTTTTTGTTTTTTAGCATCTATTTATTTTTTTGTTGTAAAAGTTGCAACATTTTGAGTTTTTTTGCAGCTTTTGTGAAAGTTAACCCTTGCTCTCAGTGTCAGTCTTCATAAATAAGTTAGCAAACTTATCATTGCCTGTTACATTCACAAATTCATGATCTTTACATGCAACCTATATAAGAACTGAAAGAAGAGAATGCACAAGGTGCTTTTCCAAGTGGGTATATCATTTTTAAAGCTTAGTGTCAGGCTGGAACATTTTGATTTTTTATGAGCTAAAAATCAATGCAGGAATCCCTAAAAAGTAGTGGAATGATAAAAAAAAAACTGAAACCATACAGTTTAGAAAAGTCTTACCTTTTATTGAAAAAAGAAAAAAAAATTCTTTTAATATGTCATCTCTTTTATTCTAATTCATAATCTTGTTTATGAGGTAGTATAGGTGGGTAGTCTTGATATCCATTTATATATGGTAATGCTAAAAAAAACCACCAACAAAAACAACAACAACAACAACAACAATAATAACAACAACAACAACAACAACAACAACAATAATAATAATAATAATAATAATAATAATAATAACGTTAATATTAGTAATGTCTCAGTAAACTACTAAATATAAGTATCTGTTTTGTCAGCATTGTAATCAATGTTTAATGTCTCATACATAGGGCTGAAAGTTAGGGACACTGCTCATGAGTAATATATTATGTTGTGACATTTTTTGCAAGGATTGAGAAAAGTGCTCTAAAGAGTGCTGCATATTATGTGACTGGAAGATGCAAGTGAACTCTAACTGACGCTCAGTGATCAAGGTGAGGAATATGAGCGAACACTGCACAAGGAATTTATAATGAGAAGTCTGAATTTATAACGTATGTTTGACATTTCAAGAACTGCACTAAACATTACACTACAAATTTGGGTAAAGAGACCATAGAGTGTTTTAACTCATTCTTTAGACACTGTGAGTCTTGTTTAAATAAACCCCAGCTGTTTAAAGAGGTTATGGTGGTTCTTCCCATCATGTAATTATAGAATCTGATTTGTTTTTGGTCCCAGTTTCCATTCATTTCTTATCATTTCCATAAATAAAATGCACCATTAGTGCCCTCAACCACATTAGCCCTCAATCAAATCTGAACAGCGAGCATTTGATATTCACTGATAAAATCATCAGACAGGTCCTGACTTTTTTTGAAATAACATTTTTTTTTATTTTAGAAGGATGTCTATGAAGGGGCAGCACAGTGGCATTTAGCACTGTTGCCTCACAGCAAGAAGGTCCTGAGTTAAGCTCCCCCATCAGGCTGGGGCCTTTCTATGTGGAGAACATGCACAACCTCATAGGATAAGTGGATTTAGGTTTCACTAGTTAACTGTTCCTTTGTAGTAAAATAAGTAGAGACTTACTATTTGAATACTGCTGATCATTCCCTAACAATGATTAATATAAGTCTAAGGAAAGAGTCGATGTGTGACAGCACACAAGTCAGTGCGCTGAATGATGAAAAAATGTAAAGTGATCAAAGGAATAGGCCAGAGGTGCTCCAAAATGCAAATATCTGTTGGAATTTTCATGGTCAGCAGTTCTTTGAAAACTGATAGTCACCTGACGAGGAACAAAAACCTTAACAAGAGGGTTTAATGTCCATAACAAGGGGTGTTAACAAGAAATGTGCTCTAACGTGTCTCAATCACATTTGCTTCTTTTTAGATGAACCATATGCTGGCTTATTGGTTTGTTAATTGTAAATGATTTAAAAATATTATTGAAGTTTAATTACCACCTGGCGTTTGGGTTAGGGTTGGGGTTTTATCTCTGAGCATCAACGGACTACTTCTTTGGGATGTTTCAGAATTAATTTCCAACTCATGCAATATACTAAGAGAAAATCAAAGAACAGTGAGGTAAGATTGAATTAATTTTGCTACTGTTTGTCCACAAGATGCAAACTAGATATTTCGTTTAGAAATGACAAAAATATAAGAAAAAATAGCAGTAAGTGTGAAATAGATGAGAAGAAAGTGGTCAGAACAATAAAGGATAATTTCTACATTTGAAAATTAGTTGAAGGGGCATAAATGCAAAAAAGAAAATTACTAATGATCTGAATGCAAAGAAGGTGGTAGAAATAGCACAGATTGTCGCATGTATTTATTTTCCCACTGTTGGTTGGCTAGCTCACCAAGTGTACCATCAAACAGGGGAATTACCCTGTGGCGGTTCCTTTTATGTGGAAGCCTGCTGTTACAGACTGGGCGTCCACTGGGAGTCTCTCTTTCACATCCTTGATCTGATTTGATTTCATTCCTTTCAGTAGAAAAGACACATTGTTACAGTAAATGTTGTTCATGGGTGTAGAGGTTGAGTTAAGGTTGATTTTCATTCAATTTTCAGCTATAAAAAAATGGTCAAACTGTGTAATACTGTGCCACTTTAATAAACAGCACAGTACAGCAATATGACAAATCAAACACTCCTGTCTATCTCATATTAAATACAACTTTTTGTATGACAAGTGTTCTTTTATCTACTAAGGAGTTCAGTTCCCATATTCATAACAATACCGCATACTGTACATGAACTCACATCTATTTTACAGATACAGAAATCTATGTTATACAGCTCAAGAGCTTAAAGTGATGACACAAAACGATTTGTGTTTGATTTCCCACTTGATGATTCCAGACAGCTGTTGATTTCACTTGGTTTCATTTCAATGTTCCGAAGCTTACAGCAACCCTGCTGCCACAGAAACAGTTGCAGAAACATTTTTTTGTATTTATCATTTCATTAGATGAGATCAGTTGATATTTTAAGAAAAGGCTTCATTCTATACCACATTCTTCCCTTCTGTATCGACCCTCCTCTCTTCTAGTGCCAGGAGCCAGTCTGTCGCAGGGCTAACACACAGACAACCATTTGCACTCACATTCACACCTATGGGCAATTTGGATTAATCAATTAACCTATCCCCACAAGCTCCATGTCTTTGGACGGTGGTAGGAAGCCGGCGTACCTGGGGAGAACCCACGAAAACACGGAGAGAACATGCAAACTCCACACAGAAAGACCCCGGCCTGATGGTGGGATTGAAATCAGGACCTTCTTGCTGTGCGGCAACAGTGCTAACCACCGTGCTGCCACTTTGTGAACATTACTTTTTTTAAAAGCACAGTTACTGACAGCTCGATTATAAAGTTGTACATTTCAGTATAGCCCTGTTAGTTGTTTGAATCTACAGCATCAGAAAACATTTCCTTTCCGTCATGTGAGTGACATGACACACTACCAATGCTAATGGTGTAAAAAGAGTGGTTTGTCCACTGTATTTCTCTTTTGACTTTTAAGCTAGTAGTCTAGTTTTTTAAGATAGGCTGTGATGTGGTACTTTGCATTCTTCTCCAAGTGCTAATAGTCTTGCATTCTTTTGTGTTTTTCTCTGTACAGATGAAGTTGTGCTTTTTCATACCTGAAACACTGTGTGTTTTAGAATACAAACTTTGATCATTTAACCTGTAAATCTTAAGCATATTTTAAACAATTGTTTCAAATTAAACTAGCATCATAAATTCATAAAGTATGCCATCTTTCACTAACTCAAACAAAAAACAAAAAAAACATAATTTTAAGTTAAAAATTTTAAATGTCAGTTTAAATCATTTGATACTATTAGAGTCAAATATGTTAGCATTATTTAGCCAATTTTTCATATTTAGCTGGACATTAGAAAAAAATGACTGCAGCTTCCCAGGTGAACTCGTTTTATGCAGATTTATGCTTGGAGAAAAACATGTTCAGACTCATCAGGATAGTTAAATCAGATATTATGCATGTACCACTGAGGGAAGAGCGCAGCAGCTGCCTTCCTCTTTGCATGACATTAGATGTCAAGGGAGTATGGTTTGTTGTTGCATTGTAGGATTGAAGCAGCAGTGGGTGCTGTTGCTTTCTGTTGCATCAGATACTTAAACAGCTAAGACATGTTTGGAGAATAGAGGAGAAAACACTTAGGCGTAGGCGGGAAAGGAAGAAAAATGGGTAAAAATATTTAGAGGGGAGAAACTTTTGGAAAAAAGGGATGAGGAAGCACAGAAGCATTTCAACATGACATATGTCATTTGGCTAGATTAGATAAAATGACAGGAAAAATGATGTCAGGTAAATTACTCAAAGGGAAAACTGGGAAACTATAAGGGAAAAGAGACAAAAAGGAAAAGGAGAGACTGAGAAAAGTAAGTCTGAGAAAGAAAAAGGAGAACATTCATAACGAGACAATGAGGAGGAGGGACAAGGGGGAGAAAGAAGGAGGTGAAGAAATGTCTGGCATTTAGATGACAGATGAGATGCACAGAAGCAACAGGAGGAAACAATTGATTGAAGGAAAGGAAGATAATGGAGGACAAAGAGAAAGAAATCAATTTTCTGTCTACAAGAAGATGAAGGAAGACATTTGATTTAAATGACTTGAGGGAATTTTCTCAATACTATCCCGCTATCTATCTTGCTGTTGTTTTTATATTGTGTGGAATCACCAGATGGTTGAAATGGATAGTTATCATTTCATTAATTCAGTTAAATGAATAAACACAACTATGCCTTTTTGCCAGTGCTACACATTTGTTTTTGTAATTCTGAGTTCTGGTACATTGAGGGTTAAAGCCCATTCTTGTCTCCATTACTGTTTTGCATTTAATATACGAGCCTCCAACTTTGGCTTAGGGAGAAATCCTTAATGCGAAGACAGGGATATGTCAGTAAGCGAGCATGACACAGCATCAACATTAAACTTCTCAGCAGGATTAAACTATGACTAGCAACAATTTTAAAGTCATGCTTTTTACTTTAAATGAGTAATGGCAGATGCTTGCACCTCCGGAAAAACATCATCTGGAAAAGCAAGAATGTGCATTTAATGTTTGTATACTATTGAGGGACAAAAATAGTGGGTGCAAACTTTTTCCTTCACATTTTTTTTCTGTTCACATGAGTCAGTGAACTTTATTCTCTGTATGCTCCAAATTCAATTTCATTGCGGCTGTGATGTTTGAGTGAAGGTTCATGTTGGGCTCATTTCATCACTGTTCCCTATTGGCCGTTCAACTGCTTTAAGATTCCAAATATGCAACACTAATGTGGAGCTAGTGTTAAGATTTGAAGATGTGACCTAGTTTCAACACACACACACACACACACACACACACACACACACACACACACACACACACACACACACACTCAATTACACATAAATTCACAATTATAGAGCATACTTGCATGTACATAACCACAGATGAACACCCCCCAAAAATCTGACAGCCCAAATAAAGTACAAAAATGTGCATGATACAAGACACAGATACCCAAACCCAAAACAAAGATAATGACAGCTACGCACTTACAATGGTGACTGCACACATACACATTTAAAATAAAGTCATAGGTAAAACGTGTAGACAAGGTGTGTGGAAACATACATCTTTTTTCCATGCATTATGTTTGTGCCTAGGAACAGACAACACACGCCTCTCTGAGATTAGCATGGGTTTCTGTGAATTCGTGCTCTGAGATTAGCACTGATTTGCATTTCTGCCAAAACTAAAAAGGAAGCAGCTGAGAAAGAAAAGCTGCAACAAATAGAGATGATGTAAACTATCACATATAAGAGTTATGATATAGCTCCTAGCAGAAATAAATGCACATTAGCTGAAAAAGTCAAGGTGGCCTGTACTGCACAGCAAAGCCAGTTCCGAGCAGCAACACTGGACAATATGGTGAAGAAAACTATCACTCAATATACTTGAGTTTGTATATGAATAATGATCCCATCTTCCCATCTTTCTATTGTGTAGCTCAAACACATGGAAATATGCGTGTGTTTTTGTGCGCCACTGGAGATAGACACACAAAAATACATCCAGGATGCTGCTTACACTATGAAGATGCTGCATCCCTATATCCGTGTATGTGTGAGTGTTTCATGTAGAAGATTAAGCTAATGAGAGCAGAGCAGAGTTAATCCTGCTGCAGCATTCATCCCCCGATGCTTTATGCAGACCTCACACAATGGTTTGTGTGTGTGTGTTTGCTGGGTATGAAATGAAACGTGCAGTGGTACCAGATGACTGAGAGAAAGGAAAAAAAGAGCTCCCTCTCTGAACAGTTGTGCGACAAACATACATACACACAATAACCCATAACAACACAACATACTTTAAAAATGTAAAATGTGTGACAACATATTGTTACACATTTTTTATAGTGTTTTATTACTATTACTGAAGTTTCACACTTTTCAATATCTTTTTCTGTGGTCATTAACAGATGTTAGGAGGTGGAAAAAACACCTATTAACACATTTTTTAAAAACATATTTCTTACTGTCTTGCTGGCATTTGGACTTCAAAAGCATGCTGCTTTATTTACACTTTCAGCCAAAATTTCCATCCACCGGGTATTTGATTTTGAAAATTCACAAGCTGCAAACGTTTTTGATTTTTATGTTAAGTATAGAACAGGAACCCTCACTGTTTAGCTGCCAGAACGCTGCTTACGCAGTTTAGCTGTCAGAATTATCCAGCATTTGGTTGCTTGTAGGAGGACTTTTTTAAACCTGCAAAAATCAATACATTTTTTTTTCATTCTGTTGCATAAAACATGCTGTGGACTTGAGGCTACACTAGATTAGATCAAATGTGTTTCCCCTGCTCTATGCTTCTTTGAGAGAATTAACAGAGTAACCCCAAACTCAATTATAGAAGCATGAGAAAGTTTGTTAACTACCTTGCTTTTTGTTGCTATAAACAGAAAAAAGAGTACAGAAGAGGTGTTTTTTAAAACAAGAAATATGCAAATTGTAATACAAATGAATTGTTTTGACCATTGAACCACAGGTCATTTGCCACTTAGAAGGGGCATAATTTCCAGGGGGGTTATAACCCCCCCAATAAAATTATGAATTATCTTGCATAAATAAGCTGTTGATTTTCTTTACTCATTTCAAAATAGTTGCATGTTTAATCATCTGGGATTTCACTCAGATTTATTTATTTATTGTGACAGAGATCTTGACCCCCCCAATGTTCAGCACAAAGTTACGCCGATGCCACTTAGTACTTGTAGTGTACTATAATTATCCTTTATCATTGTGTTAGCTTGAATTTAAACTGGCATCCTTGCACATATCAATACTTTTTGCACTGAAACCATTTATGTGCTGCACTGAGAAGCTATATTGGCTCTTTGGTTTACTCTGAGGACTGTGCTGTTGTAATGATTTATTAAACTAGCTTCAGACTGTTAGTTCCTGCTTTTTTCATTGGATTGTGTACGCCAAGTCAAACTGTTCTTGAATTCTCAAAGATTAGAGGTTTGATCTCACTGCACTGAGTCACTATTTAAAGATAAAATTACATTTACTTTACCTTTGCATTTTTGAAAAGAAAAGCCATAGTGCCTATTTAGCTGATGTGTGAAACATTTTTTTTCAGTATGGTCCAATTAATTGAACAAGTGTGTTGTTACAGTATCTTGCTGTTTGCACATCTGCACTCCAAGTCTGCTGAGAGGTGATAAAGTGCACTAGCTATGCAGCAGTGCTGTGATTAATAACTCTGCTGAACACACACAAACAGAAGAGACTTTAATAAGAACCAAGAAATGTTGGATTTTGTTTCTATGCCTTTATGCAGTATGTTTTTCTTACGTAAACACATTCATTGCTGTTACCAGTTATCTATGTTCCACTAACACTTTTGTGCAAATTGAAACCAATTCTTTGAAATATTGGGGGGAACTTAGATATGGAGATTGTTTTTTTTGTTTTGTTTTTTGTTTTTTGTTTCACACATGGTACAGCAGTAATGCATTCCCATACACAACCTTCCTTTCAATTAAAGTAACACTGTTTCCATGCATGAAAAGGAGCAGGAAGAAGAATAAATTCTTATTGATACCTGCCCCCTATCTGTGATAATACAAGTAGGCAACCAAAATTACACTATGACAATTTTCTGCACAGATTGTTGAATTGGTTATTTGGCTAACTGCTTAATGTTATTAGTTAGACATAAGGGGGTTTACTGTATACTGATATCACAGACAATATAAAACAGCTTTAGGGTAAACAAAATAAAGGCAATATCTAAAAACAAATGGCAAAAAATTTGCATTTTATGTGGAAGACACCAGATTGCTGTAGGTTGCAAGTTAACATCTGGTCCTATAGAAGCCTATATGAAAACAGCGTTCTGACTTGATCTCCCTTGATTCTTCCTGCTGATTTCCTGGCCTGAGTCACTTGTTTTTAGTTATACTGAACAAAACATTGAGTCTGTTTGGTAAACCCTTGTTATTTTCACGGTCAAACCCACCTTTCCTCGTCATCCAGGTTTTTTCAACCAAGATATCAATGGCGGGAACACTTATTTTGAGGCTTCAAAATGGGACTTTGAAAACCACCGATACGTGCACGGTAGTTATGTCCTTTTTTTTACAGTCTGTAATTGGCATACCTATCTGTTAGAATCTGACAGACAAGCAATTTATAATGATATTCTTTATATGATAGTTAAATGTTAATATGTACTAAGATTTATATTGAATTATGATACTCAGTATCAATACACACAGTGCCATGTTGGAGTGCCAATGCATAACTTCACACAGCTCTGCTGCAGGCAGGCAGGCACCTAGCTTCTCACCGAAAGTAATTAATGTTCATAAGGCTGAACAATAATTTAGGAGGAATTTAAAGAGGTCAGTAAAGCTCCTGTTTCAACAACACTGAAGTATTAAAGTGTTTACATTAATGTTAACCTGGCAGGTGTACATGGTGTATGTTACCCATGTAACTATTAGCAGTTATGCAATAGCCACATTAGCCTGCTGCTATTATTTATGTAGCTGCTAGCGGATTAAGCTGCGGCAGAGCTGATTACAATGAGTGAATCCAGAATATGGAGAAGTAATCTGAGAAAATTAAACAATGAAACCTGGAGCTGCAGAATAAGATGGGTTTCAGGCCTGAATTTCAGAGCTAAGGATTGAAGACCAGCAGTGTGAATTGTGGATGAGAGAGATGCTGTGGGCAGATGTGAACAAGATCATAAACTTTTACAAATATTTTATTAAAATCTTTCTTATTTTGTACTAACCAGCTGTGAGGTCAGTTTTAAAATGCAGGCAGTGACCACTTCAACAACAGTGGGCGCTCTGTTTTATAATTGCCTTTATTTTAGCATAAGCAATGCCACACTTTATCCAGAGTTCAACATTGTCATAAAGCTCTTATTCTACAATATTTAAGTGATTTAGATGTATTTGGAATTGTACTCTTGTGCTGTTAAGAAAGTTCTAAAATATATTGTCTTCTGTAATGACATTATGTAATCTAATAATTTGAAAAAAAAAACCCTCTAAATTAATGCTAATGTCCTTTTTGCTAAATGCAACTTACAGTTGTGAAAATAAGTTGAAAATTTGCAACTTCTTCAAGAAATTACTCGTGACTTCTGTTTTTGCAGATTGGGATCAAAATCTTACCTGTGGTAACGGAAATGGTATAATGTAAAATGGGGTCTGTGCTTATGCCTGTTTCAGCAGTATTTCACAAACTACTCCAGAAACATAAACTTAAATGTGATTTGTATTCTCCGACATGATCAGCAAACAACATCGAGCGGATTACGGAATATATCAAGAAAAATAAATATTGGAACATACAAGGCATGAAAGACATTAAAATGTCAATGGGTATGTTTGGACTATCTGGAATAGTCCCAAAAAATCTGGTCAAATCTGATTATTTGGGGATTAAAAGCACTGACTGGAGTTTAGATGCCATAACATTGTAGACTCATTGTTTATTTATCCTCCTGACTACCAGGAAAAAAATCCAATCAAAATTTTTTTTAAATCCCCCAATGTTTGTAAGGTAATCAGAAGACTGAAATAATTTTTTCAGAAAAAAAAGTTTTTTATTTTTTAGATATCACATGTCCACTGCAGAGGACATTGGAAGGCCAAACATGTAAAACGGAACTTTGATGGCAAACAGTTGCTTCACCCCAAAAAAGAGGTAAACCTAAGAACAAGGTTAACATCCACAGACCAGCATCACTTTTGATTAATTCTGTTGTGTTTATTTGGAGTGATACTTCAAAAAGCAATTCCCCTTCTTGGAAACACAGAGGAATACCTTGCACTTTGTGCACATCACGTATGTTTTGCTCTTGCAGTTGGATCTGCGATATCTTGATACATGTGTTTCATCCACCATCTCTATGGATGGCACCATAGTGTCTCAGAGCTTCATTTGGCTGAGGTTTCCACTTTTGACGTGGGGGAGTATAGTCATCTACACTGTCATTTGCACTTCCTCCTTGAGCCTGAGTAATCAACTCTTCACCGAGAAGCAGCTTGAAGTCAAGGAGCTTCAGTGGTTTCTTCCCCCGAAACTGCAAGTCACTCCTATACTGAAGCCACGAGTTGGTGATTGCCAGATCAAAAAAGTGGAGAACTGCACGTACCGTCCATTTCCGAGCGAGAGAGGCCATCAGGAGGATATTTTGTAATTTATTTGTTTATTACATGATCTTTCTACGACACGCAACTATCACTTTTAGTTACCTAAAAAAGTATAACCTACTGTAAATATAAATAGGGAATAAATTATTTACTTATTTATTTATTATTTACTAAAAATAAATAAACTGAATGAAGTTTGTGTGTTCTGTTTCCTTGTATCTCCTACTCTTCAAATCTTTTTCATTTTCTTTTTTGTGTGTTTAGCCAATATAATATTCAGTGTGTGTTCACATTATGTAGGCAGATGTGTGGGTGTCTTCTTTGCCTGCAATTTTCCAAAGATGTGCATACAACTGGTAGGTAGTTTTTGTTTGTGTCTCTGACAAATAATAAGTAGAGACAGTCAAAAATAGTATGCTCTTTATTTTAATGATTTTTCTATCTGTTTATGTGTTTGTGTAAAGGCATATACACTGCATATACAAATGTGTGAAAAAATGAAGGAAGGATAATGTCACTGAAATGTGAAAAGGATGGACAATCGTGAATAATGGTTTTCTCTACCTATGATTGATTACTTCCACCGAAGAGGTTATGTTTTTCTTTGTAGCATTTACATGCATGCGTATCATCCCGGTATCTTGAAAAGTTTGTTAATTAATTCTGATAAAACTTTGTAATCATGACCCCAATCTACACCTACAATCTATTATAACTATGCTTACATCCACCAAGGTCCTTAATGTCAACTTTATGATTTATTATGGAAAATTAACAAAATCTTTTATGCTATATAGAGCTATTTAAAACTGTTTCCTTTTTTCAAAATGATGTCATTAATATTGAAATTGATTTCAGTGGGGCAAATAAAAAGTCTGCACATTGCGCTTGTTTTGACTACAAAGTACCTAAATTATTTCTAAAAAGAACAAAGAAATCAAAATGACTATATCCAAATACAATACTATTCTTTTAAAAGTCAATACTGTTGAGACAGTGATCTGCTATGGTGGAGCTCTCCGAGTGCTTCTTGTTAAAAGGTAACGCACTCAACTTTAAGTCAGGGTATAGGAGGGATGTCCTGCAGGTCACATTTTTGATGTTTTCTGTTCTGTGTGTGTTTGCTATGTAAATTGATAAAGTTTCTTATCATTCATGTTTGATGTTTAGTCTGTTATTTGACATGTTTTGTCTTGTTTTCCTGTCACCAGACTTATGATGCAGTTTATGAATATAGCAATATAATTCCATCGCCTGCATCCATTTCTGTTTGTATGCCTTTCTAGGAAGCTGATCACCATAGCAATGAGCAATGACACAATAATTTTTTACAAGGTTGTCTCTAAGGAATTATAGTCATATAGCACTCATTTGTAAATGTATTTTGAAGGAAACATTGGGGTTTTCAACATATTAATGAAATGTTACCAATATTTGGTGACATGCTGCTGATACTGTGACACTAAATATTTTCTAAAAGCATACAAGCAATACAGTATGAACCTAATTAAACTTGTTATTGCTATACTCAAACAGTCACAGCATTTAATTAAGGTAATTAAAGGCTACACATTTAGTCTACAGTGATATGATACACTTTTTATGCTGCTTATTAATATGAAACCAAATGCAATATTCTTTCCCTAACCTTGACCCAAGTGTTTTTCAATGCATTATATAGTCCCAGATATAGTTCACCATGAGAACACCACTAGAGGTCAGAGCCTTTTTACATTAACCACCCTGCATATCCTGCAGTACATGCAGTATTCCCTTTATTCAAAAAGATGATGCCTCTGAACAGGAACATCTTGTATCCAGCTTTTGAGACGGCACAGTTTACTTGTAGAATATATCGGTGTCTATTCATAATGTTAATACAGTTTAATATTATAATAATCCTGCTTTCATAAAGATTGCAGTCTTCAGTTTTGGTGTCATTATATTATAATTATTTACTGTTGCCTATAATAACAACATTAAATAAACAAAATAGGGGTCAGAAAAATAAAGTTATTCATCCTTAAAAAATAGAAGAAAATATCATGGACACATGTTTTTTTTCTTCCCGCTAAATCAACAATCCCATAAAATCTATGGAACAAATAAAAGAAAAACTGTTCTATCGATCCTATCGAGTATTTGAAATAAAAACAAAACAAAGTCTACAGCCTGAAAGCATTTACTCTAATTAAAAAGGCTTCAACTACAAAGGCAATGTAAGAAGGGACACTGAAATAGAAATTTCTTGTTTTGTAGCTATCTATATGTAAAATATCCAGACCAGAAAATCAACATAGTGTACCTAAAATAGACTGTTGCTATGTGATTGTAGATCCTCTCAATATATCACTGTGAGAGTGAGCTGAATCCTTCAGATTGCATCTTTTAGACTATAAACCCAAACTCTGCTTCCTCCCTTCAAAACTTCATCAGAATTGAGAAAATGTGTGAGCAGCCAGCCAGTCCTTATTTGCAGAGTGTAATGAAAGTATAGGTTAACAAACACCCCTCTCCTTCCTCTTCTTTCTTCCCCCTTGCCCACTCATCCTCTTCACTCATTTGTTAGACATTACCTGTCACATCTTCTGTATCACCTCTCTGTAAGCCACCTCTCATGTCTCCCCTTTTCATCCTCCTCTTTTCTGTGGGCTGTAATCACTGTCTCCTCTTGCATGACACCGCAACTAAACGGCTTTACTCTTTGCCCACTTTCCTTCTCTCTTTATTCCATCTGCTTTTCTCGCCATTCTTCTTTCATCATCTGTTCATCTGCTCACATTTTTCTTTGTTTTCTCTACTTCCTGCCTCGCCACTTCTCCCGTGTTCACTTCCTTGACCTCCCCTTTCCTCCTTATGCCTCAACTGTGCCCTCAGTTTCAGCCTCTTGCCATCATCCTTTGGCTCCGCTTCTCTTCTAATACCCTCATCCACCTTCTCATCCTCCTCTGTCCTGTCTTTCTCTCTCTATTCTCCTCTTCCTCTGCTGATCCCAGGCATTTGCAGCTTTGATCTCGCCATCATTTTTGCCCCCCACCCCACCCCGTGTTACCATGACAGAGAAAGATAGAGAATTGTTTATGTAGTGCAGAAAAGGTAATGAGAGAGAAAGAACGAGACTGAGGAGTAAAATGTCAGTGATTTAAAGAGAATTGTTGATTTCACTGATTAATTTCAGTGAAATCAACCTGAACAATCTAAAACTGAAATATAAAACTACTTTCAGCTGCTCTCTTATTCACAAGGGGTCACACAGCAGGTAGCTCCACATGTTTGATTTGCCAGATTTCTTTATGCTGGATGCCCTTTTGGATTCAACCAAAAGGGATAGATTAGGCATCTATTCATCTATCCAACTAGCTAGATCAATAGATGGTGGTACTGTAATGCCTTGTCATGTTAAATTAGAGTAATTTCACAAATATATAACAGCATTGTTGCGGTTTCTCTGCTCCTACTTCAGTTACAGGAATGTTGCAGTATTCAACATTTTTAATAATTTCAAATAGAAAGCCAGAGGAAAAGACTCAAAACACAAAAGACAGAGATCAGATAGCATGGAAAGGAAAAGAGAGGAAGGAGAGAAGGAAAGAAGTAACATGGGCTGCACCGAGTTTAAATATGAGGGTGATTGAGAGAGGGAGGAGAAAGGCAAGGAGGCAGCTTAATTTCACACTACTTCCCACACAGAAAGAGAGAGAGAGTGAGAGACAGAGGTAAACGACTGGGGGACTCGCTACTCCCTCTCTCTATCCTCTCTTTGCCATGTGACCGGCCGGAGCTCTGATACTGCTCTCTCTCCACTCAGTTACTCTCTCTCTCTCTCTTTCCATCCTTCGCTCGGCTCACACTATGTCTGACTGAGGAGGAAGAGGAAGAGGAGGAGGGAATAGAGGAAGAAGGCAGGAAGAAGGAAAAGAAAAAAGAGAGAGAGAGGATGTTCTCTGTATCGCTTAAGTGCCGCTTAGGGGTCATCAGACGCCGAACAAAGGGTACGGTGTGTGTGTGTGTGTGTGTGTGTGTGTGTGTGTGTGTGTGTGTGTGTGGTAAAGAGTAGACTTCTGCCAAACATGTTACCACTGTGTGTGCCAGCTGTACGCTGCTCTCTGTGTGTAAGTGGTTTTGATGCTTGTTTGATCATATCTTTGATCTGTGTCATCTTTAATGGATTCATTTGCAAGTATGTGCAGTTGATATGTGGTGATGTGGGACTGCACTCTCATTTTTTTTCTGTGTGTTTAACTGTTGTTTGTGTTTGGGTCCTTGCAGGTAGATGCTTGTGCGAGTCTAGTAAATTTGCATGTCAGGACGTGTATCTGTGTGTTTCTTAAAAGGAAAGTATGACGCTTCCCTCCTGCTGATTTGTGTTATTTTTCTATCTGTCCTCCTTTCCTTCTTTTTCTTCTTCTTCTTCTCTTTTCGCAACTTCACTTTTTAGCCTCCATTTATTTGCTTTAAATGCTGTTTGCAGGAAAGCACTGAAATTCTGAATAAGCTTTTTATTTAAACTGACTTATGTTCTAACTGTGCTAATTTTCTTTGCCGGTGCTGGGAATAATTCAACCAGTTTTCTTCCTTACACCAAGTCGTGCTAACCAGCTTTTCAATAGGTTGCTTTTCTGTGTGTGGACTAATTGACAGGGGTGTGAGCTCTTTAGCACAGAAATAGTACATTAGGTAGTTGGGACCATCTCATGCCAACTTGGAATAATGTTTCTTTGTTCGAGAAGTCTGCTTAAATTGACCGGCATTAGCTTGTTTGGTGTTTGATTTCAGTTTAAAAGTGAATACAAGTTATTTAGATTTGTTCAAACTAATTATGTAAAAGATAACAGATCATTATCGAAACTAGCTGTTGTTAACATTTCAGCATATTGGTGTATTTCTGTTTGCGATAAATGCATATGCTGTGCTTGTGCTTCTCGCCTTTAGAGCGTTATGGGTGTAGTATCAACTGTTACCAAACACATCTCGCATCCATAGGCATGTTCTACAGTGTACGATAGAAAATGAGAACCATAATGGTTACAGCATGTGAGTGGGAGAGAAAGAGAGAGGAAAGAGAGTGAGACTGCTGGATAAATGCCAGGTCATAAACTTTTATGACTGAATTATATGAAGATCATGAGTCTTGTTTGAATTCAACGAACTCCCTCAGTTTAGAGTTTTTATTATTTATCACAATTTCCCCAATAATGTGGGAACTGAATGAGCGAGTATGTAGGTTTGTCTGTTTGCAGGATGGATGTGGGGGTGTGCGGTCATTAGATTGTGTATGTTGCTTTTTCCTCTACCACTGGCACATCCTGGATATGCCTTTTACTATAATTTCTATTTGCCTGGTGTCTGAAGATGAAAATTTGTTGGTATCTGAATCTCATACACTGTATCTCTCCTTCTATGAGACTGTTTTTTGTGCATTATGCAGGACTAAGCCATTAAACTAAAAAGGCACATCAAATTGTATAATTTACTACTCCAGATGAAAATGTGCACAGAAGCATGAAAGACAGCTACATCATGTAATCTGCGCTCAAAATTTCTATCTGCATTTGCGTAAACACTTCCTGCATAGAGTTTCCCATTTTTAGGTTTCGAACCAGCATCCTTCCAGTCTCAGTGCAGCCAGTCAACATTTAAATTAGCTATCCGTACACCACTTCATGTTATTATTTGAGCACTACAGCTGACTAAACCAAGTCAAACCCAATATTCTTCCACTGCTGCTGAGAGTCAGAACATGTAATACTACTTCTTAATGTTGTCTTACTGATATCTTTGCCATTTCACTGTACTATAAATAGTGACTTCTATAACTTGTGTTTACTGTTTACCGGAGGGGAAAAGTTGATATCGCTGAGCTGTAGGCTTTTGTAACTAATTTGTTTCTATATCTGAGTTAATTTTGATTGATGGGTTTGTAATGCACCAAATATAGTTGTCTTACAACATGTAATTACTACAGCAGGAATACCTGTGTGA
Source organism: Mchenga conophoros (assembly GCF_057382185.1). Taxonomy (NCBI): domain Eukaryota; kingdom Metazoa; phylum Chordata; class Actinopteri; order Cichliformes; family Cichlidae; genus Mchenga; species Mchenga conophoros. The sequence continues at coordinate 27,929,412 of NC_140530.1, read as the reverse complement.
GTGTGCTGTTGGATGTTTCATGTATGTCATATATTAGAAATGAATGTTGTCCTGTTTTATACTCATGAGCTCCTGTGTGTGAGAGAGAAAGACATACATGGTTTAGTTGCTGTTGAAGCTTGGGGCCAGTTTGTTTTGTGTGGTGAAGATTGATCTCCAAATCTCTGTGAGCTACTGGGACCACTAAAGTCTCTCTATCCCTTTCCCTCGTTCTCTCTCTTTCTCTCTGTCTGTGCTTGCTGACTTTCATTATAAATGAGGCCACTGCTCCCAGTATGAGGTATATTTGTGTGGATCGAGCACATAAAGTGAGATCTTTGGTCTGTGTGAACAATGTGCATATAGTGTATATATATATATATATTATTTGTGTGTGTGTGTGTGTGTGTGTGTGTGTGTGTGTGTGTGTGTGTGTGTGTGTGTAGACGTGTGTGTGAGGCATGTATCATGAAACACTGTCTGACTGAGTGCTTTTGTGTGTTTTGATGACTGATGTTTATTCTAAATGGAGAGAAAAGTGTGCAACAGAGGATGCGCCCTAATACAGCTCATTAGTCGTCTCACTATTGACTGTTCAGCATTTCACGGAACCGCTACTACTTAGCGTTTTTCCTCAAATCCAATTACAAAACCTAACGGACAAATTACTGTTACTGAAATGACTGCTCCAAATATTAACTTGCATTTTACCAGTGTTTTCTTTGAAATGAGGAAAAGATGAGCAGTTTTTCAAAATTACGTATATTTGCAAATAAGGGTGGAAAAGACTAAAATTAATGCTGAGCAGAGCCAAAAGCTAACTTAGCTTATCACAAAGACTCGTGCCTGTCTTTATAAGAATCTAATTCTCGGCTGCAATACTTGATATCATTGTTTTTTGTTTTTTCCTTCTTCATTCTTTGAGAATTTCAACTTTGTGCCGGTACATTCTTTTCAGTTATTGCCGTTTCACTGTTAATGTTCAGCCTAATTGTTCCCATGTAATCTATTATTTTAAGCACTTGTATAAGGTTGCACTAATGTTCCTTTTTCTTCTGAAAATGTTATTATAAAATGTGCGAGAGAGTCACAGGTGTTTTACCCATTTAGCACAGCAGCATATTGACTGGTGTGCTTTAAAAAGCGTTGCTTTCCTCTCAGGGCCAAGTATGTGTGAATCTAAAGGAGGTCACTGAAGAATGGTGTACTCAGCAAACTCTTTTTTTCTGGGTAAAGCAGACTGGGGGCACAATTTAAAATTTAGTACTTGCAATTGGAGGTGGGGTGTGGATGGGGCAAAACACAGTATTGTTATATGGAAAAAAAGCTTTATTGTCAGAGCAACATCTTCCAGCTCCAGGCTGATATGACTTGTGTGGAAAAACTCCCATATAAAGGATTCATCACTTAGTAGTAGGTGCAAAAATCAATAGAGCAGAGGAGTCCCTGGTTGTGTTAGATAAGTGGTTTGGACAGTTCAGAGAAATCAAGCTCCCTACTGTATCTAAATGAGAATCCTAATCAGCTTATTACTTCTTCCCACTTCTGTGTCATCTATGATCAGCTCACATTCACAGGAATCTTTGATTTTATATTATTTGCAGAGAGCTGCTTGTGTTAGCTGCTAGTTTTATTTGGAACACCACACCTTAAATATACTGTACAGAAAGAGCAGCCAAGCAATAACTATTTATAAAGTGCTTTTCATAGACAGGAGTCACACAGTGCTTTAGAGAAAATATTCTCTGAGATGCTACAAAATTGTAAAAAGAAAGAAGAATATGTTTAGAAGCAGTACAAGAATCAAAGACAAAAGTACAGTGGTATAAAAGATGCTACTGAAATGCTAAATAGATTTGTCTGTAGGTGAATTTTAAAAAATTCCTCCGAATCAGCATACCTTTCAGAGAGGGAGAACAATCATCACATCCCCCAGGAGACATATATTAAACTGTAAGACTTTTTAAACTTCAAAAGACATCATTAAATATAAACTTGAGTGAGTATAAGATGTCTTTAGCACCGTTGTCATAAACGTATTGCTCAGCTGTTTCTGTTTGGATGAAACAATTTATTGGATTCTTAAGTGATTCGTCACTCTGTGAAGGTGGAGGTTTCCCACCGGTGATCACAATCGAAACTGCAAGTTCAGTATCACCATCTGTTGTATTGTTGGAGTTCAGCCTAATCAGATGGTGGATTCCCTCACAAAATGTGGTTATTATACAGATTAAACCTGTAACTGTGAATATTCCCACTCTTCTCAGAGATCAGGAGTCATTCATTCTATTTGCATAATGAGCAATAAGCTAAAGACATTAGAAGAAATCTTTAGTATATGATATCCAGCATATTATATATTCTTATCAAACCTGTTTGTTTGATTGTTGTTAAGCTATTGGCCACACTGTGTTCTTTGAAATACGCCAGAAATGCCAGTTTAGATGACAGTCAAAGATACAGCTATAATATAATAATATATTGCACATACTCCACTTCTCCACTTGCCCGATTTCAGATAAAATGTTCAAATTGTTCCATTTTCCATCTTCCATCATCCATCTTCACTTGGGAGTAAAGTGCTTGCCTGAATCTAACTTCATTTTATGTCCACGCTGATGTGTAGCCATGCCAACGTACAGGATTTGCTGGCCTTTTAAGAGTGCAGTCCAGTGAAGTAAAAACATTTCACTATATCCGTGCATCTGTAGTTCAGTAGTCATGCCTTGAGGGTGCTGGAAGAAAAAAGCAAGCCTGGTAAGAAACGATGAAGCATGGCTAATCGTTTGTGCTAGATGACTCAGTCAACTCGGTGGAGTGGAGGGATTCAAAGGTTTGGATCCAAGCAACCTGTCCACCAGGTTTCATGAAAATCCCCTCGGTAGATTTTGAATAATCTCATAGAAAGACCAACACCTTCCATCTTAACTTGGCAGAGCAGTGACATTAAAATTGATGTAAATACAGATCTGAATTTTCTGTGTACCAAAGAGTATACCAATAGATGACTGTACTGCATAGATGGCATGCATTCGAAGAGTAAGATGCTGCACTGCAATGCTACTGGATGTTTTCACAGTTAATTATGAAATCTCTAATCAAGTCAAGGATAATTTTAGGGTATTCTAGAAATTTTAGTTGAAATGGATGTATCAACATTTGAAAGTTCAGAATATGATAGTGCTTAAATCCTGCTGAATTAAAAAGAAAAGGTTAGTTCCAGACTCATCTGCTGTTTAACTGTAATTCCCTCTCTAAACAGAGGCTTCCTCTGTAAGCATGGCTGGATAAAAAAAAGTTTTACTGCTGATTACTGAGTGGTCAGTTTTGTCTCCAGGTCCTTAATGCAATAGGCTGGTGCACCTGGACTGGAAAATAGATTTTCTGTCACACTTGACTTAGTTTTCTGCCTATGGTGCCTTGTGCTGATCTCCGGCCTCCAGACGCTCTCCATGGTGCTGAACTTGTTATTTTACATGTACATTTCGTTAATACATTCTCTAGTGGTCTGAAACTGTAACCTTACTAATTTCAGGATGTGTTTTCACAGAGATTTATTCATAATAGCATGTATTAATAATATCTGACATTTATTTTCATATCTAAAAATGTGAAACTAAATTATTATTTCTATTCTTATCCTTGCCTTTCTAGCTTAATTGAGAGTATAGAAAGAAATAGAAAGGTCACATATCTGATGCCCTTATGGGTCCTCTGTTTATCAAGTGTGAACTCCTCCGTGCTTTCTGGTGAATGAGGGATATGCATTCACAGCCCAACAGCCCTGCTTCATAGTTGCTAGGTAACATGCAATTTGTAGTCAGTTTCTTTTTTTTTTAAATTACTTTGGCTATGACGAAGTTTGTGAGATTCAACAAAACAACAAGCACATAATAAGACAAGATATCAGAATTGTTCTTTCATTCTAGTAAAGCCTGGCTGTGGGTATGTTTATACCTTACTGTAAAGTTAATATGATCCCTTATGGATCCTTCTAGGCAAGTGATTTTTTATTTACCCATCAAGGACAGTTAGAACAGAGAATATGACATGGAGCATCATTTCTGCAGCTAGAATGAACTGCACATCAGCTTCACCCCGATGGTCTTCAGCAGAATTCAAGAAACCAAATTATATTTAGTTCTTAGAGTCATCAAAGAGTAGAGCTGGGCGATATGAGATTTTTTCATATCACGATTTGTTTTTTTTTTTTTCATTTCAGGCGATAACGATATATATCACGATATAAGCCAAATAACTATAAATGTAAGATTTAAATGTGCCGTTGCTCACAAGTAAAATGTGAAATAATCAGCAGCTTGTTTTGATTGAAATATTTATTTCCCATAATAAGTTCAACAGGGGAGATGTACTAAAGAAACATGAGACTTTTTCAGATAAATAAAGACAAATATTGCAAACTACACAAAAGGCAGCCGCTGAAGCAGAACAAACAAAACGGACTACTAAATTGTCAATTCCACTTAGAAATTATTAATTCTAAAAATAAATCTTAATTTGTTTTACAGAAGAACAGACAAAATTGACTAACTTTTGTCAATATCAAATAAACTGAGAACTAAAAGGAAATTCTCAATCTCTCCTTGTTGTATAGCTTAGCTTTTCAAACAGTTTTAACAGTTACTTTAGTCTGACAAAAGCCGAATGACGAATTAGCGCTACCAGTCAGAGATTGAGCATGCACCGGTTTATTGTATTTCCAGACTTGCCTTCGGCACAATTTACAGTGCACGCTACTCTGTTTGACTTGAAATGGCCGAAATACCTTCACACTACGGAACTTCTATGGCTCTTCCGTCCGACAATCTCTCCGGCATTGGAACCATCATCTGTTTTATCTTCGGTAACCTTCGGTCACGCTCTCGGTTGATTTTTCTCTAGTAGGCACACTCATTTCCTCCATTACCCGGGCGGCACGGCGGCTGGCTGCTTTCCAAAACAAATACACATGTGCGGCTTGGCACTTGTGCAGTACGTAACAAGTCACGTGACGTGACGCTGCAGCTGTGATTGGTTCGGCTCTGCACTACTTAATTTGGATTGGCTGTTCTTTTTTTTTTTTTTAAGAGGACAAGAGAGATGAGGCCTAGCGCAATAGTTTAATTTTTCTATCAAAAAAAAAGTTATTTCGCAATACATATTGTTATCGTTCTATCGCCCAGCTCTATCAAAGAGTAGATGTATTTCTTAACAAAGAAGTAGTAGACAACTAGGTACACAACACAAGTTGTTTAAATACACAGTGATGCATTATTTTCTGACCTTCATCCCACAGCAAAAATCAGAGCCAATCTGAAAGAAAACAGCTGCTGTAGTTGGACTAAAATAACCCATACTCTTGGGTGCTAACTCACTGCGTTTGTTACGCAACACCATTTGTTATAGTTGACACTGTGTGTATAAACAGAAGTGGCAACAGATTGGCCTCTAAGTTAAACTGACCAAAACAACGGCTGACAAAATGTCCTCAGGCATGACAGTGTATCCCCTGCCAGCTCACACATCGTAGTGTCCTTTTGTGTGAGAGCTGTGAAATGTAGCAGAGGGAGCATCAAAGGTTTCAGATGATTTTGTCAAATCGCCATACATGTAATCCACCACCGTCTATTCCTAGCTGTATCAGAGGGTTTAACAACAGGTATAAGAGGTGATGGCAGAGGAACCATCAAAGGCTTAAGAACCTGGTAAAGAACCAAGCAGGAGTGCTTCTTTTCCTAAAAGGGGCATCCATCCAGATTTTTCCATGTGCCTGGCTTACTCTCACCATCAAAGTCATGAATATATGCATATATGACATGCATAAAGCACACACATAAATGCATAGATGACATGCATAAAGCACACACTAGTCCAAAGCACTGTAGTTTGACTGGGATTGAAAGTGCAGCAAATAAAGGATACAAATGTTCAATTAAAGCCATTTACAGATAGTTAGCTCTCAAATGTTTTATAATACAATATAACCTATATTTAAATTTCAAAGTATTCACATGGAAATTTATAGTCTTAACACTGAATGAGAATTGCTGTGCAATCTAACTTTCACCACATCTGTGGGTGGGGGGAGGGGGGGGGCAGTTAGAGAAAACCAATTAATAAAAATACACTGCTATACGCCTAGCTGGATATCATGTGGCACATTGTGTCCAGGTCTTTTAATTACCAGCCTATCTGTGATGATCTACGAGTGTTTCTGGTGCTGTTCTTGTTTTATTTTTATGATTGTCTTATCTCTTTATTTTTGTACTAAGGTATATCTAAAAAGCTCCGGCAGTTTCATTCTATAGGCTGTACTAAAGGCTGCATTAAACTTTGCTTTTAGATGTACTTTCCTAAGAAACACGGTATTTTTCTAACTTGTTTGATTAAAAGCAAAAACACCTCCAATAGGCTTTCACATGCTGAGGGGGTTTTAAATACCGGTTTATTTTTGAATGAACATTTCACTTTAGGTCAGTTTAATGAACTGGAACAACTGGCATCACTAAAGCCTGTTTAGTCATCAAGAGTGACTCGTGTAGTTTGATGGAGGAAGACCTGCTGAGAGGAACTTTTCCAGTTCAAATGTGCAAACTGGCCTGATTGGACAGATTTCAGTCATTCTGCTGATTAATGAACCCCAGGAACAGCTGTGCTGGAACAAGTCCAGCTGGATTCAGTCTGGAGTCTGAAAATGCTACAAAAATAGGTTACTTTTCAAAACTGAAAAAACCAACAAACTTTTTGTTTTTATTTTTGAATCTCACAACTAATTTGACTTATCTACATATATAAAAAATGCTAAATATAAACTAGTTTGCCCTATTAAAGAACTTAACCTATATTTTCAGGTGTTTCATCAATTTAGCAAAGGGAAGTCACTAAAACATTTGATACACTAGACCACCATATTCAGTGCAGTTGCATTCACCTTAGCCAGGATGTCATGTAAAAAAGCATAAAAGAAAGCAAATAATTCGGTATATATTAATAACTACAATAAGATGTTGATGCCTACAAAATGACTATAACATATCCTATTAAAAAATATAGGAAATAATTGACAATGACACCGGTTTGTAAATTTACACTGATATTTATACTGTATCTATTGCTCTGCAAGGTTATTTGTTATGCTTTCACATCATTTCTGTGAGAAACATTTGCTGTACATTTGCTTAGCTTTTGCTGGCTAAACAGTCAAAATAGAACTGACTGCATTTCTTATACAGAACTGTGCATAGCTCATTTTTCAATGTATATTTTATTCGCTATTTATGTTTAATGAAGGTAAAATATCCAAAGAGGACTTCTGTATACCCAATTGTCCCCTAAACTAAACTAATAATTTAAATATTTAATTTTATACCAAACAATGATCTCATCTACTTTATAATAGGTTGGCTATTTTTAAATTATCTGGAAAAGCCCCTAACTTAACATAAATAACATTTCAAGCAAACAGAGTCAGTTGACAGATAAAGGGCTTCAGAATCTCCTGAAACTTACTGGAAAAACATGTTTGAGTTTCTTTCACAGCATCCTTTGGCACTTACTTTGTGCCTGGAGAACATGTGAGCCTGAAAAAGAGAGTGTGTTTGCATGCCTAATATGCCCCACTTCCAACAGAAGTGCTTCACAATGCAGTGCTTTCTGGTTTAGCAGAAAAAAAGCTGCCATGACATCTGTGTATTGTTGAAGGGGCAGAAAAGACTCATGAATATTCCTTTTTTTTCTCGAATATATCTGTTTTTTTCTTCCAAGATGTATCTGACTCATACTGACGTTGGTATCTTCATTGTTGCCTCAGTTCTGTGTTCCAAGTGCATTCCAATCTAAGGTGCACATAATGCACTTCTCAAATTCTGCCATTTGTTAGCACCCCTCAGCAAGCCCTGAGGCTCCAAAAGAGCTACTTAATGGAGAAAAGGCATTAGATACACAAGCCCCAGTCTCTCACTTGAACAGACTGTACAAGTGACATCCTGATGCATCACTGCCGTCTGCTCCCTCTGGAGCACATTAGCAAGAGGTTAAATGAGGTGAGAGTGAACAAGAAAATGGGTGTGATGCACTGAAAATGCACACTGTGGTGGTAATTTGCATGAGAGTGCTTGCACTCAGTGTAAGTTTCCAACCTTGACTTCTGAACTAATTAAAAACAAATGGTATTTTTCATATTTAAAACACAGAGGAGAGGAAAGATCGCGCATTTTGTGCTCACCTGTAAAGGAAACAACCTCTATTGAAGAGTATCCTGATGCCAAACCCCTTAATGAGTTCTTTAGCCTTTGGGAGCACAACACCCCTTTTTCTCCTCTTTCAGAGTGTCTCACTCATTCTATACTGATTATCACTGAGATAATCAGTCAGTGCTGAAGGAGCTGTAACCTTAAAGAAAAATACTCTGCTATTGCTTTATTTTCTGTGCTGCTGTCTCTCACACTACTGTTACCCATGGACCAGTTTTTAAGAATAGATGTTATAGCATTTATTAATGCAAGATTTTTACTGACTGAAACTATGTATATCAGTAGTAGATAATCAATTACTTATGCTGCTGGTGTTTTAAAGTAGTACTGGCATCAGATATTGTCTAAAGTGTTGGTGATTGGTAGCCATGAGCAGGATTTGAAGTAGCAAAGAAAGATGGGCCAAAGAAAGAAAAAGAGTAGAAGGAACAATTCTGAATGAAGTGGATATTTAATACAATAAATTGTCAATTGAAGAAGATTTGGTAGTTCTAATGAATATTTGCTTAGAGCAGTGTGGATATGACATATCCACACTGATATAGAGAGACTAGTAAAGAAACTGAGACTTAAACTTCGTTTTTTCTTCCGTAATAAACAGTGCTTTTCTTTTGCAGTAAAAAAACGTCTTGTCACTGCAACCTTTTTATCTGTGTTAGATTATGGTGACATTCTGTATATGAACGCTTCTTCTTCATGTCTTCTAATGTTGGACACGATGTATCATGCTTCCTTGAGGTTTATTACCAATTGTAAATACCTGACCCATCACTGTGATTTGTACTTAAGAGTAAAATGGCCTTCTTTGGCCATTAGAAGACAGGGGCATTGGTACACTTTTATTTACAAAGCTATGCTTGGATTGCTGCCTCCTTATATTTGTACTTTGGTCACAAGGACAAATAGTGGTTCTTACTCCTTGCGCTCAAATGATCAGCTGCTGTTGTCTGTTCCCCTTGTCCGCACAGAGCTGGGTAAGAAAGCCTTTGTCCACTCTGCGCCTTTTTCATGGAACATGTTACAGAAAGACTGGAAACTAACTGAATTGTTGTCTTTAAATGTTTTTAAAACTAAACTCAAAGGCCTACAGGCTGCCTCAATAATGTGTAATTGTTTTGTGTAATTTTAACTTTGTTTGTTCGTATGTATTTGTCTTGAAATGTGCTGCCTCTTGGCCAGGACTCCCTTGAAAAAGAGGTCTTTGATCTCAACGGGACATTCCTGGTTAAATAAAGGTTAAATAAAAAAAAAAAAAAACATATCCTTTCAAACATTTTTATAATTGAGGTAAAATTTAAAAAAAAATAGATGATAAATAAAAGAGACATATTGTTGCTTAAGGGGAGTGAACTACTCTTGTCACTCCCACAAAGAACACATTTAGAACATGCCTGACACATCTACAGAATATGTCTCATTTATTGTTAATAGAAATAAATCAGTTTTATTTAACATTAGGGTGGGTGCATTTGTCCTCAGCCTTTGTTTATCTCAGCTACCTCTAAAGACAGCTCAACCCCTAACCCTTTCAGTGTTAGCCCTTTGTTCCACCCACTGAGGTGCACAGGAACCACAGAGTCATGCTCTGTGAAGCAGAGCCCAGAGGGTATCTTGTGTAGTTGCTCTGCAGGATTACCGTTGCGACTCTAATAAAGCTGCTTCAACATTACATTTTCTGTCTGCTTGCTTGCTCTGATTCGAGAGAATTTTATCAGTAAGCTGCAACTCATCTCTGTGTCTTTGGAAAAGCTCTGTAGAATTTCATAGCATGCATTTCTTTTGAGACTTCTGGCTCAGACTTACCTGTTTATGATGCAAAAGCAGTATATAGTGACATAAAGGTTTGGGGAGAGATCAGTAAGCTCATTATTTGCCACTGGGTACATATTCAGTGTGTTCAGCTATTCATCTCATTGCTCTCTTTCAGTTTAACAAGTCTCTGTAGATTAACAATTATTTGATTAGAGAAAAGAAGTTTCAGGTCTCTTTATTAATTTAGCTTTAATGGGGATGAAATCAAAGTTAGTTTAGTGGGATTGAAGTTGGATCACTCGCTCATCACTGCAGCACTGACTAAACCATAATGTAATAGTATATAGTTGCTGTAGTGCACTGAGACTGATGATGACAACTCCAATGGGTTTAGTACTCTGATTTTTTTTTTGTCTTACTTTTAAAAATTTCTAAATTTATATGCAATTTATTTTCTGTATATTATAATTTCTCAGTGTTAATTTGAATTTTGATTAATTTCGTGTATCTGGGTTTGCCTAAAGGACGCTGTATTGCTTTCTCTTACTTGGCTCATTTAATTTGTCATGGCTCATTTTGATTCCATCCTCAAGCCTATTCAGATGTCACAACATGAAGCCTCTGGAGCATTCAGTTTTTTACTTCTCATTCCACAAGTATCATATTAGTGCATATAAAAAGGTGTACAGGTATAAAAAAAAAAGTCTTTCTATTGAGAATGTGACGGCCAGTGGGCTGGCCTTGTGTTTTGCTTCTTCTTTTACCTGTTTCTTGCAGGTAGGTGGAGCTGACCCAATTATTGATGCAGCACACCTGAGAGGGCCAGTCCCAGTGTATATAAAGACACCTTGACTGAACCAGGGTGGCTGGCTTTTGGCTCCCTCTGGCACGTGTTATGTTTATTTGGAAGTTTCAGTTATGGCTGTTATGTCCTCTAACTTGTGTTTAAGTTGCTCTACCTTATTTTCATTAAATATGTCTTACAGTCTTTAAAAGCCTGTGTGTGGTCTCCCATTTGTTTGTCACTTCCTATGAGCCGGGTTGTGACAAGAATAATTTTCTATCTTTGATGAACCTGTAAAGACTCTACTGTGTATGCAAAAAAAAAAAAGATTTTTTTTTTTAATCTTTGATCAAAACTTTGATCTTTTTAAAATATAGCTGTGGCATTGTGCAGTTTGCACAGGTTTAGGAGAAACATGAGCAGATGAGCAGAAAAAAACCATGATAGTGCTGAGTGGAACAGATAATAATGTAACTTAATGACTAAATGTTGCTAAATGTCTAGCCCAGTGACTATAGAAATAGCTGATGCAGTCACTGGTCTAGCCTCAACTGTGTGACAAAGAGAGATAGCAAGAGAGCAACACTTGAATAAAATAACTTCCACTAGCGTTACATTATTTATTTTAATTATTTTCCGATTTAATGTGAGTTTTGCTGGCTGTGACGTGACTCAATTAAGTGTACAGTTTTTTGTTTTTTTTTTGTTTGTCTGTTTTTTCGGTGTCAGATTATTTATAACTTATAGGTGAGGGGCTTTGGTTAAAGGGCCTCCCGGTAAAATCTTGCCGAGGACCCCCGGATGACCTTATATTCAGCACTCACTGTGTGCAGGGAATTGTTCACTTGTAATAAACTATTGTATTATGTTTGTATATTAGAAAACAGTAACACTAATACATTAACAGGGACCTTTCAGATACTTTACATAATGTTCAATGAACTGACACAACGCGGCAATGTCAGGGTTGGTTGAAGTAGGACTCACACGCAGGACTTTCAGAAGGAAGAAGCATTTATAATGAAAAAAACAAAACTGTGCCAACAATCCACAATGTGTGAGTCCTCCGTGTGCTCGTTTCCAATTCCCATGCAGTGATTAGCCTCCATGATTCGTGGTAAGCGTTGTGTCCTCCTCAGTCCTACTTACGTCAGTGTTCTGCTCCCTCCACACATTTCCACAATCCTCCGTGTTCCTAGTTTAATGATCCCACACTGAATGCGGCTCCGCTACTCTGGGTTTGTGAGAGTCAGGCTGATCGATATCAGGAGAGTGATTACTCCCAGGTGTGACTGGCTCAAAGAAGGGAAGACTCTCCAGGCCTGGTGTGGTAGCAAAACTCATACACCACAGTGTTGTGATATTTTGATACCATGGTAGCATTTACAGGATATTGTTTTATTGTGATATTATACAGAAAAGAGTTACTCAATAAGGCCCATTTAATAGTTGTTTTTCTTTCTCTCTGACCCAAGAATTGATGTGTAAGACTCACAGGCTGGTACCCCAAGGTCGAAAACACCACAGAGACGAGACCACTTCCTTACTCCCATCCTCCCTTTTTCTTTATCTCTTAGAAAAAGGCTCGTTAAAGGCCAGGTGGTTTGTTTCAGAATTCACTAATGAAAGAACTCTGTATTCTATGTCTAGGAGTGTATTTTGCTGGGATGATCATAAATTGTAGCTGAACTGATAAACTACACACAGGATACTTCTTTGCTCACAAGGCAGGAAGACGTTTCCTTATTTGGTCTGTACCGGTTTGAACTGGGAACTTGCTGACACACGAACCTTTTTTTCCTCTATATAAGCTGTTATGTACTAAATAAACCTTTGAGTCGATTGGGAAGGCAACCTAAAGCAGTCTCTGTTTTCTTGTTCTCCCAAGCTGCTCCCGAGCTCGTACTAACACGCTGAATGGCATACCTGAGTGTTACTTTAAATAATTAGGAATCTTAGAAGGAAAGGACAGAACTCTGCTTATCGCTCGTGCCTTGGAGGGAAAACGGGGATGGACATTTTTTTCCTTCACACAGCACACACACACAAATGTGTATGCAGGGAAACGAGGTACCAGGAGCAGATCATACCAACAAAAAACAAGAAACAATCCAGATAGTCAAATAAAACTTATAATATTCATTAAGCTAAGAATAATGCATGAGTCCCATGACAGGCAAGCCATATTAATGTATATACAAACTCCACTATTTTAGTCTGTAAAAATATATGTGAATTGCATACATTAACATAATGGTATGTTCCACAAATAGTCAAAATGCTCATTATCATCATTAGTTTGACTTTTGTTTTGTCCTATCTCCCTTCCCTCACCCTAAGCTCTCCCTGAGCCAGGTTTCTTGGACTTAAAAGGGAGTTTTTCCTTTCCACTGTTGCCATGTGCTGGCACCTAGGAGGTCGTCTGATTGGTGGGGTTTTCTCTGTATTATTGTACAGTATAAAGTGCCTTAAGCTAACCGGTGTGATTTTAAACTATGTAATTAACATAGATTGAATTAGTAGTAGTAGTAGTAGTAGTAGTAGAAGTAGTAAATCTACTACTGAATGGGGGGGGGGGGGGGGTGTTTGTGTCTTTTACTGCAAAATATTATACAGCTAAGCAGTTCATCATCTGAAATATATCAAATGACTTTAATCTGTATGTTTTACTTTAATGTCAGCAGTCATTTTGTCAGTCTAAGTGGCCTAGTTTTCAAATAGCAGATAAATAATTTTGAAAAAAAACTCTAAAATATTAAAGAAAAATTCCAATGCACAACTGTCTGTAAGATCACTTAAGCTGCAGCCGACTTTGATTTGATTTGTGACTGAGGCACCGTCTGGCTCGTTTATAATATATGTGCTCTCTTTCAATATCATCACGATTTCATGTCAATATCATCACGATTTCATGTCTATATATTTTCTATCTCTTCCCACTACTGCAGAAATTCAGATGCATTGTATTCAATAAGAAACTGAATGGAGTGCATCTGAAATAAGGTCAATGTGGTCAGATCTTTAGAATCAACACTAGCAAAACCTTCAACTATAAATTGCATTATTACCAATTGCTCCAAGTCATCTCGTTACTTAAAAAGTTACCTTTTAATCCTACTTTGGTTCTTGTAATTACTCCAAAATATTACATTCCAGAAACGTCCTTCTGTACATATTGCCACTTGATTAGGTACACCAGTACCAAATCACTTGATTAGGCAAACCTGTACCTAATCAAGTGGCTCCCTGTTACCTTAAATGTCTACTCAGCCAATTAGGTAGCTGTGGCTCTGGATGTATGATCTCTGGCTACTCCAGTCTGCATGTCAAAATGCCCTTAGGAAGATGCTGAACCCTGAGGTGTTCATCGGAGTGTGAATATTAGATACTAGGGGTGCAACGATACACAAAATTCACAGTTTGGTTCGATATTTTTTCGATTAATTTGTCATTTATTAAAATTATAAATATATATATTTTAACTCAAAAGTACAGTTTTTAAATTTAATGTTGCTGAAACAACAAAGTAATAAAATAAGAAATCTATCTGATCGAGAAATCACTCATCTTTGGAAAAAGAGAGTTTATTACAGAGAAATGGCTCTTTCCAAAATAAAAGCTATACTATACGCTTCTTTCGGGGATATACTTTCAGCAGCATATTAAACATATCAGGTCCCCCATAAGGAGAATCATGTGCTAACGGCTGTCTAAATGACTCGGGTAAAGTTTGTAGCATGCGTGCTTGTTGTTTTTGTCTGCTTCCACTTGTCTTTGCACTAGGATGATGCAGTAAATGTGCAGTCATATTCGTTGTGTTCCCACTAGTGCTGTCAGCTTTAATCTGAAATGACGTTAACGCCGCAACACGGCAAATCTCCGTTAACGAGCTACTGCTGATCTCCCCATGCGTGGGGCTGGACGGCCAACACGTTAACGAGCAAACTGCCCTAACGCACTAGTTTCCACCAATGTAAAGGAGCATTGCGTGGCACATCTGACACACTGTTTTACTTTTGTCCATGACGGTTTACCTTCAGGGTCATACTTCACATGAAGACCAAAATAGAACAAAAGCCAGATCTGAATGAGGGTGGGGGAGGTTCAATTTGCCATGTTGCAACAAGCTTAGCTTCTGTCTTGCTAGCTTGCGCTGCGCTCAGTGGATCTGCGCTCGACAGTGCAGCCTAGACGGATAAGTCGAACGCAGATCCACTGAGCTCTTAACACAGACAGCATCGTCAGAAGAAAAGTTGATAAATTAAATTAAAAATTTAGTATTGTTCGATACATATGCGTACTGAACCGAAAGCACTGTATCGAACGGTTCAATATCGATACAAGTATTGTTGCACCCCTATTAGATACATATAAAAAGTGCTTCCATGAATGACTGGGAATGAGACATGTTGTATAAAGTGCTTTGAGTGCTAATGTAAATTAGTTAAATAGAGTCGAAGTTAAATCCCGCTAAATGGGACATTGGCGCCACCTACTGTAGTAAAATTCACCTTGCAACATCCACAAAGGGCGAGGGATTCTGGGTAATCCTCAGAATAATGGAGGATTCCTGTGAGGTAAGGTATGCGCAAATGTGTTGGGGAGGAAAAATCATATCGCAGGTTGTTAAAGTAATACAGTCTGACCCGATTATTTTTGTTGTTTATACACCATTTGCTGCGGGTCATTTCTCCAGTCTTTATGTTGAATTGAGTGCATGTTTAGGTGAGATTTCTTTATTGGGAAGAGAGGAAACAAAATGGGAGCATAGTTAGCTAACTCTGTTGCTTTCCCATTTAGATCTTGTGCTGATTGCCCACGACATTAAAAGAGAGCATTCTAACCATTGCCTTTTTGTTGTGAATGCAGACCAGAGAAGACACTACACAGAGGTCACACTAAGGTAGAGCAGAAAAGTGCTATATTAGAACTAGTCCATTTACCATTTACCATTTACCACATGGCAGCAACTCAAACCACAGTGCCAGGCAAGCTGGTCTGAATTTTTCAGAAACTGCTGATCTGCTGGGAGCTTCCAGCACAGCTATCCCTATGGTTTACAGAGATTATTCCCAGAAGATAAAATATTCAGTGAGTGACAGCTCCCGGGGCAAAAATGCCTTGTAGATGTCAGAGATCAAAGGAGAAGAGTCAGACTTCTTCGAGCTGATTGGAAGATAACAGTAACTCAAATAACCATGTGTTACAACTAAGTCGATTCATTTATGAGGCCAGTGTACCCAACTTCTAATCAGATCATCTTAAAGTAGTTTCCTAAACATGACAGTTCACTGTTCTTAAATGAGGTCCAAAGTCATCAAATCTCAATCCAATACAGCACCTTTGGGATGGGAGATTTACAACATGGATACACAGCTGACAAATCTGCTGCAAATCCAGGATGCTATCATGTCAATATCAAAAGCAGCATATATTTTAAACTGATGCTGTAAAAATGAGAGAGTCAGGAATTAAGTTTTAAAAACTGAGGGATATTGTCAAATCTCAATCCAAGGATTTATGTGGCACTGTCTGCAGGCACTTATGACTCTTCATATTTCATATGACTTCTATCCAGACTCTTGTTTTCTGTAACTTTTGGCAACTCCCCCAGACTTCTTCCATTACCATTAAGTTGAAATTTAGATGGATTGAAATTGACTGCAGATATTCATTTTCAGTACAACGGGAACTCTGGTGACTTCGATGACTCCCTGGGTTTCCTTTTGGTAAAATCACTTAGTCAGTATTATTCTTATTAATTCTTCAGTTTCACCATCAGTTTACTGGACTTGATATTTAGGCCCATAACTTTGTTAACCTCATAGCTCAGACACAGCTAGTAGGGGAAGCTGGTTGAAA
Organism: Mchenga conophoros; assembly: GCF_057382185.1. Classification (NCBI taxonomy): domain Eukaryota; kingdom Metazoa; phylum Chordata; class Actinopteri; order Cichliformes; family Cichlidae; genus Mchenga; species Mchenga conophoros. The sequence goes on along the minus strand of NC_140530.1, from coordinate 27,912,783 downwards.
TTGGAAACTCCGGTGAGATAAGAGGACATTTTTGGATGGTTTTGTTTTTTAACATACTTAAATAACACCAGAAGGAGGATTCATGTTAATTTGGATTTGTGTGGATTTGATGTGATAAAAGACTGGATTGGAAACAGGTGGTCCACTGGACCTGTGTATAATAATAATAATAATAATAATAATAATAATAATAATAATAATAATAATAATAATAATAATAATAATAATAATAATAATAATAATACTACATTTTATTTAGTCTGACACTTTACATTCACCTTACATTAGTACAACAAAATAAAGACATAAGGTAAACATATAAATAACAACTATAAAAACTGCAGGAGTTTAAGGAGGAAAAGCCTCCTCTGTAATTAGGAGGTAACCAACAAGAAGAAATTGCTCAAGACCTGGAGAGGAAGAGCTTGAGAGTTGAATTTCCAGGATCTGGTGTGTAAACCCACTCCCTATCATTGCAAGACCTATCAAGGTGGGCAAAAAGCCTTTCTCAGGAAGATGCAAGATTGATATATACTGGTTTCCTAATCTTCTGAGTGACCACTTTTTCCTTTTTGTAACCAGGCTAATAATTCTGACCATGGTGGCTTTGCCCCTTGGATTGCAGGCCAGAACTTAGTCTTCAGCCACTAGTCTGCTTCAAAATGAAAATAAACCTTGTGTGCCATATTTTCAGTGTGAGTGTGGTGGTTGGTCATTAGAACTTATTCCTTTCTTGTACAGAGGCTGTTTTATTGCTCATTTCTTAACAACCTAATGTAGTGAAAGTATATTACTAAACTTGTCATATTTGATGTTAAAAAAGCAAAGGGGGAGCTTAATTGACTAAAGCAGAACAGTCCTGTTTTAAAAACAAAAAACAGGAAGAAAAAAGAATGTGTTTTACAGTGTATTCTGCTTTTTAGCATTGGATTTCTTCCGTTAAAGTTAGGAACTTTTTAGGTCTGTAAAGACATTTATAAAAGCCTCTTCAATAGATTAGTTGTGGGGAAAATGTTTCCAGACCATCAATTTTTTGAGAGAAATTATGACATGCAAATTCGGTATAGAATTAGATTATTTTTGACCAGGGGAAAGTCTTATCAGCTTTAAATGAACTCGAGTGAAGGTTGCAGTATTTGCTCTGCCGTAGTCACGAAACAGAAAAAGCCTCCTGACAGAGCCTCACAGCGCAGTTTCTTCACTCTGACAAAAAGGAAAGTGGCCCTGAGCTTTTCTCACATCTGTCTTTTTCTTTCTCACTCACACTTATTACCTGACACTTGGGAAACATGCTAAACTTCAGAACTGCTGACACCGTCATGCATACATTGTGGTACTAATGTCAGCAGAAAAGTAGACGGGCCATATTTCGATTTTTCTCCACAATTCACTTGAGGTTTCTGTCTTTGTAAGTGTTGTCCTCATTTGACGTTTGTTTCTTAATGATTATTTTTCAATTTTTAGGCTAATTATCACATGTGTGATTTCTCACACATCTTGATCTAACTTCAACAAGCAAGACAGTATGATTCTGAAGGTGTTTTAATGATATAACACTGAATGGTGTCAATCTGTCCTGTGGGTTGTGCTGGCTGAGCATTTTGGTGAATTCATATGGTACGTGATAACACATCTGTCGTATTCTGACAGATGAGCCATGCTGTAAGTGTCTGGCATTACAGTGCTTTCTCATGTAATATTAAAAGAAGCAGCTCTATCCATGTCTACAGCACTATTACCAACAATTCTGACACAAGTACTAGAAATGGGCATAGTGCTACCTAAAAGTGTGCACTAAACTGGGTTGTTTTATCTCAGTGAGGCACTGTTACAACACAAATTATACATCAATGATGCCAAAATTATTGTAAGGTAATACAAACCCACAACTTTTTCACAACTGATTATCCAAGGGATCTGTAATATGATCACTCACCTTGTAAGGTGGTCAGCAGTACTCATGGCCTCAATCTGAGGAGGCCAAGTTCTGCTCACAGTGGAAGTCCCAAACAGTGAACATGTAGAAGATTTAAAACACTTTCAGCAGTTACATGAACATGGCTTACAACATCAGCTGCAGAATGGACCAAGCTTGGGGAGCTTCTCGTGCTTTTTTCAAGGTGTGGAAGGCTTTGATTTAAAAGTTAAACAGGCTTATTAAAGTCATGTTTTGAGGCAATCCTGCTGTATGGGTCTGAGCAAGAAACTGAATAGTTTCTGGCATGCTTCCTGCTACACTAAATGTTTCCTAGAGGAGCATGCAACAACATGCAGATCTAAAGTAGCCTTTAAGCGTCATCCACAATCCCCGTCTCGATCCTGCTGGTTATGTAAGCATCAAGATGAGACAGGTGCAAAGGTCTTGCTGTGGGGGGCCAGATGCTAAAAGGAGGTATGGTCGACCTTTTCTGATCCTCAAGAATCTGATCGTAGATGATGTTGGACTGCAGAACAACAGCCTCCTATTTGCCAAGCTTAACAGGGATGTCTGGAAGGACATGGTGTCACCAAGGAGAACTGGATAATGATGATGATGTTATTTGGTTTTGAAGGGTCAGAGTATGAAAACGGTTGCATTTGTTGTTTTTTTTTTTTTTATCTGTTTGTTTGTAGTCCCGTTTTTATATACATCATTTTCAAATTGTTTGTGATGATAAATAGCAATATCAGCTCAAGCTGATTTAATTTTGGTGAAAATTGAATCAAGGTTAAAGTCACACTAAATGTGTAGTCAGTAAAAAATTTTATATTACACACAATTTGAAGATGGATCATCTTCAAACTTTATAACAATGTACTAGACCTTGGTGGACATGACCTTGACCTTAACTGTTTGTGTCCAAGGTAAACGTTGACCTTGGAAAAAAAGAATTCCAAGAAACAAAATCAAGTAAATAGCATATGCAATGGCATCCAGAGAGCTGTACAACACACTTTTTAAAATGTTACTACCACCTAAGATACCATAATGATGCCATAAAAAGCTGACATCAGCATGTTGTAATAAAAACAAAACATGACATTTTTTGTGAAAGTTTAGTGTTTTGTCCTTCAGGAGGAGTTGCGCTCTCTGACTGGTTTTGTTGTAGTTCTGGTGTTTTTGTATTTCATTTCTTATATGTGTATATTTGCGTGTTTAATGTATTTTGACAATCACAGACAAGTGAAAAGGTGAGAGCTACCACAACAATACAAGGCCCATCCTCTGAATTAGCATCTATCATAAGTTCACATTTTGATTTTTTAAAATGAAAACAAACGCAGATTAAAGCAGGTAGACAGGAACGATGATTATTAGGACAATTTTAGACTGGTTTTAGTTTTGGTGAGGAGATGAGATTTCAGCATGAAATGGAAGACTGAGGGTACGATTGTCTTTAAGATCTGACTGTGCTTTTTGTTTTAATATGGAGGTGGTAGCCCACACAATGTCAGCAAAGCTCATCCTTATTAAACAGTGAGAACATAATGTATTAAGTCTGCTCTTGAGACTTCTCACTGTTGCTACTTCTGCTCAGCAAGATCCTAACATCAGCAGCTGGCGCACACACCCACACACATATACATACATACATACATACACACACACACACACACACACACACACACACACACACACACACACACACACACACACACACTCACATTTGTGTGTGGCTGTTTGCACATACACGTACACAGACACACACCCTGAGCAATTCACAAGATATATTATTTATAGTGTCACTGCAGTGTGAAAGTCCTATTGTATATTATTCATAGTATTATGACATCTGGCTCTCTCTCTCTGTCTCACACACACACACGCACGCACACACACACACACACACACACACACACACACACACACACACACACACACACACACACACTGATTTAGAATGTCGTTATAATATGTGATAAATGCACATGCATTGAGGATCAGGCCATATCTAGTGTGACAGACATTAGGGCAAATATGCCTGAATGGCACAGCTAACAGGGTCCATTCATAGAGAGGTGTCTGCAACAGTGGCTGTGCTTTCTGTGTCTCAGGTGCAAGTGTCAAATGTTCATCAGTTGCTTTACAAAACACAGTCAAAGAAAGCTACTGCCAAAGATAAAATCAAGAAACAATTGCATAGGTCTGACGTTTTAGTGGTGTAGTAACTATATTACTTAAAACAAAACAATCATCAGCTGTTTTTTTTTTTTATGATTACAGTGTCATCTTAAGATCTCACAAATATGACTTGCAAATACAAGTACCATAGTCTTCTCTGATTCTCCCAGAGGAAGAATCCAGCATACCTAGTATGTCCTGTCAGGTGAAGTTTGGCTGCTCTGTGCTTTCAATTGTGACTGTAGCCATGAGAGAGTGTCACAGTCATTGTTAAAGGCTTTAACACTGACTACATGCAGTTTGAGTAGGATGTTTGTCCTGTGGGTTATGCTGACTGAGCATTATGATGAACTCCTAAGAGGGAATGATAACATATTTGTCATATCTGCTAGAAAACACCTGGTTAAGTGTCTGGCTTTATACTGCTCTCTCATCTAATACTAATAGGAGCAGTGAATAGTACCCGCACACAACCACTGCAGCCAAAGCACCATAGAAATAGCAACAACTGTTACTGTAGAGCCAGAAATAGGCATATCCACAGACACAGCCAGACAAAGCAGTTACAGCTGCTCACACTTTGGATGGAGCCCCAAACCTCTGTCAGAGCTTTGCTTTTCTGAAGGAATAATGCGGAATAAACAATAAATGCATGGGAACAGTGTCAGCTCACGTCTGGGCGCCTGTGACTTCAAGGTGCCGTGGAAACAAAACTTTATTCTGTGTTACCCCAATCTGTCAATCTGTCTGTATCCTTTAGATCTGTTAAAGATAAATGTATCCTTATTCATCTAAAATATTTACAATAGCAATTTTTAAATATCCTAAATACTGTTTGTTAAAATAAAAGCATATAGTTAGGTGAGCCTGAAACCTCCCCTATTTATGCTGCAATAGGCTGTAGCTGCTCTGAGCTTCCCGTGATTCAGCGAGTGTTTCTTCTTCACACAAAGTTTTTTGCTCACCTGGTTGTGGCAGATAGACATAGACTTTATTTAATCCCACACAGGGGAAATCCCCTTGTCACAGCAGCACAAAGGACAGGAAGAAAAGGTGAATTTGAGATATATTGGAAAAATCAAAATAGAAAAATACACTTTCACTGAAATGCTTGCTCATAGGGGGTCATCTGCTTGGTGGTGTTTTCTCTGTTTTCTCTGGAATTATTATAGGGTCTTTATTTAGGGTATCTTAAATAAACTGTTGTTGTAATTTGACACTATATGAATAAAACTGAATTGAAGTAAAATCAGTCTTTACTCACTAGCATTTCTCTCTCCTGTCACAGTCACAAATGAAGCATGTTTGCTATAACATGTGTTTTGGTAGTTCTCATGTGGATTATGTATGTGTTCAATAGGGATTTATAACTTACATATCTGACAAAAGAGGGGAAAAGGTGATAACTTCTGCCTTTAACCTCAAGGAAAGTCAACCTAAAGATACGCTGACTGTAAAAAAAAAATGTACATGTACATGTATGTCTGCATGTACACCTCAAGACAACATGTTAATTAATTTGTGTCCTCAGATTAGCTAATTGTTGTTGTGCAACATATCCATGCTTAATTTTATTTTGTAGGAAGTATATGGTGTACACTCAGCTTTGATCAACACATTAACAGCTTCTATTTTTAACTTGCATTGTTTGTAATATGAAAACAATTTTTTACTCTGTGCCATTCATACAGACATTTTAAACATCCTATTTGTATATTTCACATTATGATGAGATCTTATTTCTATGCATAGCTTTTATTTGACTGTTGAGAGTCAGAGATGGTTAATTTTACTCGGTCATTATGTGACTTGATTGGAGCATTAGACAGACAGTGAAAGAAGCCATCTTCATATTGTGTCTGTGTATTTTTGCATAATCACCATTTATAATTTTCATTGTAAATGTTTTATTTACTCAATTGAGGTGGGGTGGGCGGGGGGTATAATATCACTGTGAACTGAGGAGAGCAATGAGCAATTTCTCCCTGGTGTTTTTTTTTTTTTACATAATTACACAGTTAATCTGTTTGCTTTTCTACGCGTAAAATAGCTATCTTTGGAGGGTCACTATTTTTTTTTTTTTTTTTTTGTCGTCTTTTTTTATATTTTAAGCAATTTTGTGGATCTTATACCACGTGCAGGCTTGACTGCTGAGTAAAGAATAGCAGCTGTCAGCCTGAATTCGTTTCAGTTATACTAGAGGTAAAGCGTTTTCACAGTGGACAGAGTCCTTGATGATTTTCCTGTGATTCAGATGTTCACACAGACATTCACAGTCCTACTGGCAGCTAAATTTTCATTTGACAATAGAGGATAATTTTATGTCCAGCATCTTGAGTGGTCAGTGGTCACTTTGACATGTTGAATGGAGAAGTAGAGAATCATAATATGTCCAAGTTAAAACTGACCTAATATTGTTTTCCTTTTTTTCTGTTAATATACTGGATGCTCATGCATGCTTACAATTACCCCCTATGAATTTAAAGCTCAGTTTTCAGATGCTATGCCGTTTATTTAGAGGTGAACTATTTGACATGTTCTTCTCAAGCACACAGCTTTATCTGTGTGAAAACACATCTTCCCCTACCACCTACTGTTCACACCTTATGTTTGCAGTGGGGAGCCAATCAGGTTGTCTTAAACAGAGCGTGTCTTCAAAGGGAGAGCAACTAAAGCAGTTTGTTTCTGACAGTGAATGAACTGAGGCTGCACCAAAGCACAGTGCAGGATAAATGATGGTTATTTTGAACTGTAAATCATACGTAATGTTGCAGAATGACATTTTCCATCAGCTCTACTATAATAGTTGAGCAGTAAAACACCAATATGTGGAGGAAGTGCCTACAAAGTAGTTCAGTCAACTCAAGCCTGACTGTTTCAAATGCATGTATAATTGCCCCCACCCTCCTCAGTCTGGTAATCTATTAAATACTGCAAAACCTTTCTAGCATACCCCACTGATGGCCTGTGTGGTGGTCTGTGATCTGTTTATTCCACATAATGTCCCGTCTTTCCCTCTTGGATGTCAGCGCTACTGCTACCCTGTATCACTATCTCCATCCATCCACCATCTCCATGTCCATTTGCAGGCTCTGGGAAGAAACATTTACTCATTACTCCCCAAGACAAAGTTTGTCGTGTAAAGACCATGAGATGAGATGCAACTGAATGGAAATCTCCACAGCTAATTAACTGTGATTAAATTAAAGCGCTTTGGGGTCCTTAGGGACTAGAAAAGCGCTATACAAATACAGGCCATTTGCCATTTAAATGCTTTTCATCGTACGTTTTTTTTCTTTTCAGAGTCACACTTAAATTATTGTTCTGTCTGTGTGTCTGTGCCTTTGTTCAAGGCAAGCTTTGGCATATTTTGTTCATTTTTTGAGTGAATTATAATTTAGTATTGCACTGCATTGTCACCTAGCAACTATGAGAACGTTATTTTGACCAATGTTGTGACGTTTATGATCAAATTTAAAACCATCATTACTTTCAGTTGTGCTTTGTAGAGTTGTGTGTGTGTGTGTGTGTGTTTTTTTTAATAAACACAGTTGCTAACCTTGGTGAAAGCAACCGCCATCTAGATTACTTAAATCTATGCGGTTAATGTGATAAGCATTGCCTGCTTAACATTAGCATTTTAACACTGCCATTGTAAACAGATAGTATGTAGATTTTAACATTTGTTGCTATGTCTCGTCTCTCCATTCTCTCCTCTTCTACAGCCTTTCACTTTCCTTATGCTCCTCGTTTTATCACCCCACTTCTCTTTATATTCTTCCTGTGTAATATATTCTAACTCCATTACAGTTCTTGTCCTTCTTTGCATCTTCTCACCTACTGTTCTCATTAACTGTTTTATATCCACACCTCTTATTTCCTCCCTACTGTATAACAGTTTCTTCTACCTCAACCCCTTTCCACCCCCATCTTCTGTTCTAGATTTCTTCTCCTTTCTTTAAATGTAATTTTCTCCTTTTCCTTTCTGTTTCATCCATCTAATATCCCCTGCAGACACTTTTTTTGTCTCCTTCTTCTTCTTCCACTTTCTTTGCCATCAGTGCCCTCTGCTGATTGGTGGCAGCTTCACACCAAAGAAGCTGAGAACACATTCTGTTACAACACCTTTGTGTAACTTTTCAGAAGGTGCCTTTTAGCAAAGTCTTTAATTCCACTGGGGATACTAATCAATGGCCATGCTGAGGTGGACTAGCTCTACTTCTCCTTCATGTCTGAATGGAAAATACCTATTTTAACTTGTGCATTTTTTCATTTCAGATTAATTCCATTTCATTTATTGCAGTTTTGTGATCGGTCAGATTTGACTATATGCGCCATGTTTACTCGTTCCTAATGTATTTTTAAGTGATCATTTTCACCTTGCAATTCTATAATCGTTGAAACAATTTCAAGCTCAATGAGGGAAAAAAAACCTTTTCCAAGTGAAACTGTCACATGGTAGTGTGAAGTTTCTAAGCCATTAAATATTAATTCAAGGTTCATCACATCATTGTGCAGCCATCTGTGGAATTGCCATTAGTGAGAAACAAAAAGGCAGTTAATGTATCAGCTGTTACATGCATCATCAAGTATATCAATACGTTATCTAATACATGAGCATGTCATGTCAAAGTCACTTAATGCTTTGCTATCCTTTTATCCTTTTATTATATAAAGCTAATGAGCGTGACAGGAAAAGAACGAATTGTTATAGATTTCATTTGTCCACAATTTATACTGTGATACAACGGTGCAGATCAGGACATTTTTCTTTCATTTCAACTTTTGCTCAAACGAGTATACCAGACTAAACTTTCTGGACTAAACGCTGAAAGCAACAACTGACCAAAAAAAAAAAAAAAAACCCAAAGGAAAAAAAAACTGCGATAATGTAATTATAAAAAACAAAACAAAAACAAGATCATAATTCTGGGAACAGACTGCCACAAAGTCTTTACTGCGTGCTTTTTTTTTTCTTTTGTGTCTTCTCCCTTAAGTAATCATCAAAATTTTGAATGCCCTCGACCTAAATCATACAGTGCTATATATGTGATTAATTTATTCTTCAGACATTAAATCCTTAATCAAGAAGTCTTTAGAACCAAACTGCTAAAAAAGACCACAAAGAAAGACAAACTAAACACTGTAGTCTCACATGTTGCTACTAAGACTGTGAATTGCTTTGTAATCTTTTTGTATGGCTCACAAAGACTAGGGTCTTACTGCTGAGCAAATAACTCATCCCATAGGCAGAAATCCAGCTGTGATTAGAAGGAATATGGATTCTGACTTTGGGTGGCTCAAAAATTTAATTACAAATGAAGGCTACAGAGCATATGGAGACATGAGCTGAGGACCACAGGAAGAGTGAATGTTGTTGATTTTGGAGCAGGAGTTGAGCAAAGATTCAGCATGTTCTCCTTTTTCAAAGCACATCTAGAAACTAGCTTCATGCAAGCCTTTAGATTACTCTGACCTTCCCTCTCTATTGATGTGAAGGAAAGAACACAAGGTTTACATCCAGTGCTTTCTTTTCAGTAAGATGAAATAAGAAAAGTAAGTCCATGCAAAGTCCACCATTACAGTCAAAACAAACTAAATGAATGTATGATGTAATAATATTGCCTTGGCATGCAGAAAGCATTCATCTAGTGTTGGGAAAGCGTTGACAGTTGGCAAACTACAAACTGTGTCCCATGTCTTGCGTTATATATATATATATATATATATATATATATATATATATATATATATATATATATATATATATATATATATCTCTCCCCATTGAGTTCCTGATGAAGGCTCTTAGGGTCCCATTGATCTTGTACAGTTCTAGGCATTCCAGTATCCAGCTGTGGGGCATTGAGTCATAGGCCTTCTTGTAATCAATCCAGGCAGTGCACAGGTTGGTCAGTCTGGTCTTGCAGTCTCAGCTGATTGTTCTGTCTACCAGTAGCTGGTGTTTTGCGCCTCTGGTATTCTTGCCAATTCCTTTCTGTGTCCCGCTCATGTATTGACCCATGTGCCTGTTCATCTTAGCCGATATGATGCCTGACAGGAGCTTCCATGTAGTACTGAGGCAGGTTATTGGTCGGTAGTTGGAGGGGACCGGTCCCTTCTTGGGGTCCTTGGGGATCAGGACCGTCCGGCCTTCAGTTAGCCATTCCGGGTGTCTCTCGTTAACTAGCAGCTGGTTCATTTGTGCTGCCAGACGCTCGTGGAGTGCAGTCAGCTTCTTCAGCCAGTAGGCGTGAACCATGTCGGGCCCTGGTGCTGTCCAACTCTTCATACTGGAGACCCTTTCTTGGATATCTGCCACTGTGATGGTTACTGGACCCTGTTCAGGGAGGTCGCTGTGGTCAGCCCTCAGATCCTCTAGCCACTGAGCATTGCCGTTATGGGTTGCATCCTTCTCCCATATGCTCTTCCAGTATTGCTCCGTCTCCAGCCTTGGTGGTGCTGTTCTCTTATTGTTCCCTTGCCACTGAGAGTACACCTTTGCTGGTTCTGTGGAGAACAGCTGGTTTATTCTCCTGCCTTCTATCTCTCTGGTGTACCTCCTCAAGCGGCTGGCCAAGGCTGTGAGTCTTTGCTTGGCAGTTTCCAAGGCCTCAGGTATGGACAGCTTGCTGTATTTCTTAGGCACCTTATTTGTCGCACCTTTCTGCAACTCCGTTAGTTGGCTAACCTCCCTCCGTGCTACTTTGATCTTGCCCTCTAGCCTCCTTCTCCATGGAGGGTACTGCCCCTTGTGGCTGTTCAACTTGTAGCCAAGCATCTCACTGATCACTGCTGCCGTATTGTAGATCAGCTTGTTAGTGTCGGTAACCGTGGTTGTAGGTATTGTCCGTAGTGCTGCATTAACATCATCTAGCAGACCTTCTGAGGGTACTTCACGTAATCTTGGTAACCGGCTACGGGGGATCCAGGTTTCAAGCTTGGCCATGATCCTATTTTTCAGGTCAGTTCCTCTCGCACTCAACGATCCTTCTCCTATCGCACTTGGGGCTATGTACCCAATCTCGGGTGGGGGTGATGATATCTCCCCCCTGACCTGGCGTCCTGACTCCTCCTTGCCGTAGCATTTGTGTTGTACCTCGTCAATCTCTAGCTGTGAGAGCAGTCCCTTCTTTCGAATGTTGGAACACTGAGCTACTAGTTGTTTCGCCGTCATTGTGGATGTTGGGTATCGAAGAATCCATAGGTCCCTCATCCTATTCATGTAGCCCCTTCCGCCGGGGTTACTTGCGTAGTTGCATTCCAACAACGCCCTGTTTTCGTCCCTTGCCCACCGATGCCTTCTTGTTCCAGTAGCCCACTTTTCGTCAGGGTGCCCTGGTTCCTCAACACCTGACGCGGACCTTGTTGATCCGGGCGACGTCCGAGCCGGCATGCCTTCATATTTATCTGTCTCGCTCATGTCTGCGGTAGGCTTGCTTAGCATAGGGGGTCTAGCCTTAGGACCCTTACTGGATACAGACGCCCCAGGCAGGAATCGAACTTGCGATCCTCTGTTCCAAAGGCGTGTAGTTTAACCACTACGCTATCCAGCTGAGGAACCATGAAGAGGCCGCTAGAAAAGCTGCAACCACCAAGTACCTGCAGAGGGTCAGGCAAGTCCTGAGGAGTCAGCTGAATGGTAAGAACAAGATCCGGGCCATCAACACGTACGCCCTGCCCGTGATCAGGTACCCTGCTGGGGTAATAGGCTGGCCAAAGGAGGAGATAGAAGCCACTGACATAAAGACAAGAAAGCTCCTTACCATGCATGGAGGGTTTCACCCCAAATCCAGCACCCTGAGGCTGTACGCTAAGCGGAAGGAAGGGGGCCGGGGACTGGTGAGTGTCAGCACCACAGTCCAGGATGAGACAAGGAACATCCAAGAATACATTGGGAAGATGGCCCCAACTGACCGAGTGCTCAGTGAATACCTCAGGCAGCAGAAACCCAAGAAAGAGGAGGGAGACGAGGAACCATCATGGAAGGACAGGCCCCTGCACGGTATGTACCACCGGCAGATAGAGGAGGTGGCTGATATCCAGAAATCCTACCAGTGGCTGGACAAAGCTGGACTGAAAGACAGCACAGAGGCACTAATCATGGCAGCACAAGAACAAGCTCTGAGTACAAGATCCATAGAGGCTGGGGTCTATCACACCAGGCAAGACCCCAGGTGCAGGCTGTGTAAAGATGCCCCAGAGACAATCCAGCACATAACAGCAGGGTGCAAGATGCTAGCAGGCAAGGCATACATGGAACGCCATAACCAAGTGGCCGGCATAGTGTACAGGAACATCTGTGCCGAGTATAACCTAGAAGTCCCGAGGTCAAAATGGGAGATGCCCCCAAGGGTGGTGGAGAATGACCGAGCTAAGATCCTGTGGGACTTCCAGATACAGACGGACAAAATGGTGGTGGCTAACCAACCGGACATAGTGGTGGTAGACAGACAGAAGAAGACGGCCGTAGTGATCGATGTAGCGGTTCCAAATGACAGCAATATCAGGAAGAAGGAACACGAGAAGCTGGAGAAATACCAAGGGCTCAGAGAAGAGCTCGAGAGGATGTGGAGGGTGAAGGTAACGGTGGTCCCCGTGGTAATCAGAGCACTAGGTGCGGTGACTCCCAAGCTAGGCGAGTGGCTCCAGCAGATCCCGGGAATAACATCGGAGATCTCTGTCCAGAAGAGCGCAGTCCTGGGAACAGCTAAGATACTGCGCAGGACCCTCAAGCTCCCAGGCCTCTGGTAGAGGACCCGAGCTTGAAGGATAAACCGCCCGCAGGGGCGCGCTGGGTGTTTTTTTTTTTTTATATAATGTCTGCATTGATTGACTTTGTACTCCCTAGCTTTTTGTTTCTTTCATACGTTAGACGATATAAGCAAGTTTTTTTCCTAGCATTGTCACATATTGTTTTGCATGAAATGGATTAAAATTCTCATTTGTTTGAATTGCAGTGGAAACGGTTGCACTGCCTCAGAGAACATAAGGTCAAAATATGTTATTTTAAACATAGCATTACCTGTGTATACAGACAAAAAAGGGAGTAGACAAGGAAAGCAGAAAAAAATCCTATGTTAGTCCCGATCAGAAGATCAAACTATTCTCAGAAGCTTCAGAGTCTAGGGGAAGCACAGTCTGCTGTGTGTGTATATATGTGTTTGTGATGAATGTTTGATTCTGTCAGGAGAGATTTCTGACATATCTGGAGCAGAAACAGACGACATTTTGCTCATTAGGGGAAAAGGAAGGTGAGAGATGGATGAGCAACGAGAGAGTGAGGGGGAGGACACATGGATGGATGGATAGATAGTTTTGACAAGAAATAATTACAAAAAAATAACAATGAAAGAAACACCACGGAGAAGATGATAAGCTCTAAAACCTAAAGATAGAGAAGGAGCGAAGGGGTGATCATTAAGTATGAGAAAAGGGGTTGGGAAAGAAAGATAATTAAGGAGTTATGGATATTCTTGCATATGAAAGTGGATGACAAAAGTCAGAATAAAAGACATGGACATGAGAGGACAGAGACAAGCAGCAGCAATCAAGTTGCTGTCAGTCTTTGAATCAAGTACTAACACAATCATTATGTAAACAGGGGAAATGTTCAATCTAATAATAATTACAATAATTCTATAATTAGAGTAATTCCAACTGGTATAATTATGATAATTTGGAAATTATGCTTTGAAACGATTTTGGAAAACAGCCAGAAGAAACAACAGAGCAGCCATAAATTCAGCGAATTTCACGAAATGTTTCATACCCTCCTTACTTAAAGATGCATGGTGTATTTTAGGGGGAAGCGGCTATGAGTCACAAGCGTTCATTTGCAAATTCTGTGGCTCATGAATGGAGCTGAGCCAACAGTAAGCCTGCTTCTTTGTATTGGGAGAGGAAGATCATGGGGGCCACGCTGTGACTTCAAAACTTCAAACATACTCCAGCAGATCCAATTTCTCTGTGTGGACACTTTACTTATTCAGCACTAAGAAGCTATGAAAGACTTGTTTGATATTTCAGGAGTTCTAATTTGCTTCCCAAAGCAGCTTTACATCTTTACTAAGTAGACATTCTCTTCTGAACCGAGACAGTTGACTGTGAACATGACCTTATCCAGCCACGCATGTTGCATTATTGCTAAAGTGGCTATAAAGAATTGAAGAATTTCACCGTGAGCAGCACACAACTTGCATACTTTATCCATATTTGTCCATTTTAGGCATCACACACACACTGTATGTATTATGTACAGACAGACAGATAAATAGGTGGTTTAGACAGAGAACTTTAGTAAGAAAAATGCAAAATCCATCAGTTATTGTCATTTTTCATGGATATTTTTTTCTTTCTTGAATAAGATTTTTGTTTAGTGCATTAAATATGACCAGTCACATAAGAAGCATTTTCTACAACAATGTAAAAGTGGATGGTCAACTCTTAAAGTAGTGAAAAAACTATATGATGTATATCCAAGTATAACCTAGGCAAATAAGCCATCTTACAACCTGTTCTTCTAAAAATGTCATTTTGACAAAGGATGTCCTTAAATCACTACCAAACATTCCTCAGCTATTTAATCATTCAACTTGAGTAAGTGCACTTTTCACACTTTAGTGAAAAAGAAATTTCATATGAATAGCTTCCACTTTAAAAATCACATTTTTACTTTGACAGGGTGAGTGAGAACGTTTTTTACTCTCAGATGGCACATTTTAATTAAATCATACAGTGTCGTTCAGAACATTACAATAAGAATTTACTGTCATTTCAATAGCTTTGCTACTTAATGTTTAACCTTTTGCTATTAGATATAATTTCAAAATGGGAAGGAAGATGATAAATTTGGTACTTCATTAAAGTATGAACAAGAGTCTGCTTCAACTGTTTTATTGACCAATCCATCCATTTTAACGTCTTTTCGTTGCAGCTATAAGAATAATGCATTAATATTTCCTTACTTCCCCCTTTGGTCTTTTCATACCGAGCTCCATTTCATCATGTGGAGGTCAAAAAATGACATTTTAGAATAGTTCCAGAGAACTGTTGCTATCTCAAAATATTGCTTAGAGGAGACAAAGGCAACTGTGATGTTGAGGATAAAAACAGTGTCGGCTTTACTCTTTTACAGACTCCTGCGAGTGAATGCTCTCACCCCATATTAGCTTAATAAATAGATGTGTCTACCATCTACAGTCAACCATGCATGGCTTCCCTTCATGGCTTATTATGGATGAAGCTGTTAACACTGTGGAAAACCCCTGTTTGTTTCAGTTGACATGATTTCTCGAGCTGATGCATTCTGTGTTGCATAAAGTGCAACGCAGACTATTGTAATTTGCAACTCCACATTAGTTTAATGTAGTTTAATGGTGTTTACAGTGTCAATAAGAAGAAGGTCATCTAGGTTTTTAAAAATTAATTACAGCAATACTGTGAGACAAAGAAACAATTAACCTTGCCAAGATATGTCTTTTGTTACATTTTTTACAGACATGCCAGATCCATTGTTTTCAATTAATTCTAATTAAATTTATGCTTCATTCACGCATGTTTATTGTTGTTGTCTTCTTTTTTGTTGTTGTTTCATAGACCAGTATATCAGGTTTTAGATATCCACTTAGACTTCTTGTGACTGTACATTTTAAGGAAATTTTCTCTAAAGGCTGTCATTGCATGTGGATACAAATAATGGAGACCAGTTTAATTAAGAATTTTTTATTTTTATATCTATTTTTATATTTATTTAGAGTGGTGTTCAGGCTACTGTTTTCCCCACATCTTTCTAGATCCCCTTTATCCCAGTTGGGAATTTTCAAAAGTGCAACTTGTTTAAAGGTAGTAACTGATCATATATTTGAGTGAACTTATCCACTTATTAAGAGCATGATTCTTTTGATTACAAAAAACAATTTTTACTTCTTTGTTTGTTGAAAGTAAAAAAAAAAAAAAACATATGAAAAAAGGCGTGAATGTGAGCGCGAATGGTAGTCTTCTCTATGTGTTAGTGCTGTGACAGCAATCTGTCCAGGGTATACTCAGCCTCTCACCCTAAGACAGCTGGGATAGGCTCCCACTCCCCCACGATCCTGACAAGGATAAGCAGAAGAGAATGGATGGATGGATATATTTAAAAAATCCCTTCTCGCCCATGCAGGCGGTATTTATCCTTTAAGCTCGGGTTCCAGAGGCCTGGTAGCTTGAGGGCTCTGCACAGTACCTTTGCTGTTCCTAGGATTGTGCTCTTCCGAGCAAAGATCTAAGAAACTTATCCAGAATGCTCTGCACATCTTCTTAAGTTCTTCTCTCAGCCCTTGGTATTTCTCAAGCTTCTCATGTTCTTTCTTCCTGATGTCGCTATCAGTTGGTATAGCTACACCTATCGCTACGTTCATCTTCCTTTGCTTGTCCACCACTACTATATCCAGCTGGTTAGCATTCATCTCTTTGTCTGTCTGTATCTGGAAGTCCCACAAGATATTAGCTCGGTCATTCTTAACCACCCTCAGGGACGTGTCCCATTTTGACCTTGGGACTTCCAGGCGATTCTTGGCACAGAGGTTACTGTATACAATGCTGGCCACTTATGGCATTTCATGTATGCACTGCCTGCTAGCTTCTTGCACCTTGCTGTTATGTGTTGGACTGGGGCATCTTTGCATAGTTTGCACTTGGGATCTAGCATTATGCATACTTGTCTCTATGATATTGTGCTTGGAGCTTGTTCCTGTGCTGCCATGATTAGTGCCTCTGTGCTGTCTTTCAGTCCAGCTTTTTCCAGCCACTGTGGGATTTCTGGGTGTCAGCAAGGGAATAGAGCAATCGCCACCTCCTCTATTTAACATTTTTTAACATTTAATCATAAAATGTTTAAAAAATACAAAATAATAAAGATGGTAAATGAAATAATAATTCAAAAACAATAATAAAAGTAATAATAAGCTGTACTTATTCCAGATTATTTTGTTACAGCTTGATGTCATCCAAAAAAAAAGAGTGAACAAGACATCGATTCACTGATCCACACCACAAGGATCTACAGCAATAACACTGGAATGTCATTTGAACTGGAGAAGTGTTTTTGGATGGTAACAAAGAGGAAGAAGATAGTCGAAACTGAGGGAATTGCACTACCTAAAGGCAACATTGCAGATATTGAGGATAGCTACAACTACCCGGGGATCCCACAGGCCGCTAGGAAAGCTGGGCAATGCTGGACTGAAAGACAGCACAGAGGCATTAAACTGGTGTTTCTCAACAACAACAAGTGAATAGATTGTTTGATGCTGTGGACAGCAGATAAAAGCAAAAAGAAAAACCTGAAGGTTCATGTAATGCAGCATGTCAGCCAGAATTTTTCTAAAAATATATATATAAATGAACAGTGAAAGAAAATCATTTTGCAGGTTATTATATTTTATAACACTTTTTGTTTGCTTTTTATTTAAATAAAAAGCCCCATGTACCACATCCAGAATGCTTCATGAACTGACATATCTATTGAGTGCGTGTCCATGATGCTAATTAGGTCTAGCAGAACTCATTATGAATTTTTTATGTTTATGCGTAGGCAAATTGGTGTGTGCGTCTTCATCTATGGTATCATTATTAACTGTGGCAGAACTTTTCCTGCATGCATGCAAGTATTAATTTTTCATTAAACATATGAATAGCAGAAAATGTATAGATATGCATAGCAGGAGAAATAAAGTAGCTTTTTATACACACACCAAAATTAAGACATAATCAAGAATCCAGGGAAATGATACAACTCTTTTATTTTCTGTGTATATAAACAGAAATCTTTTGTACACTATGCTATAACTCCTGATGATACTTCATTACTACTTACTGACTTCATTTAACATAACAAAATAATCTGGAATAAGTGCAGCTTATTATTACTTTTATTATTGTTTTTGAATTATTATTTCATTTACCATCTTTATTATTTTGTATTTTTTAACATTTTATGATTAAATATGACACATTCGTATGTATTTGTATCTTGAAACAGAGGCAAGAAATGGGCAGAAGAAAAAGTAGATTAAAATCAGAACAGGCGAAGAAAAATTATTCAAATTATTCATGTGTCCCTGCCATGGCTTGATAGGAGATTTGATATGCTGCAGAATAACTGGATTCAGAGTACTCATCTCTTCAGCAGCACACCTTTAAGTCAGCAAATCTTTAATCCATTATTCACATGGGTAGACAGCAGAAATCTCTCAACATGTAACTTTTTTTTAAAAAAAAACTTGTACTTTTTAGACACATGTCACTGGAATCCTTTCTAGTTAACAGACAATAACAATTCTAATTTGTCTAAAATACAGATTTCCCAGCAAAATTTATGTATTTTTTTTCCCATTTCGAATAGCGTGGAGGATTATGTCCAGCCAGCTCAAAGCCAATCAAAAAAGGAAAAAGATAATGGTCGGAGAAAAATGGAGAAAGAGAAACACAATGAACATAAAAAAATAGTCAAGGAAAGAATAATTTATAATCTTTAATCTTTTATGGGTCAAAAGAAGGACTTGACAGGCTCAGAAAAGTCAAAAATAGTGAGATATCTTGCAGAGGGATGCAGCGGTCTCAAAATTGCAAAGCTTCTGAAGCGTGATCATCGAACAATCAAGCGTTTCATTCAAAATAGTCAACAGGGTCGCAAGAAGCGTGTGGAAAAACCAAGGCGCAAAATAACTGCCCATGAACTGAGAAAAGTCAAGCGTGCAGCTGCCAAGATGCCACTTGCCACCAGTTTGGCCATATTTCAGAGCTGCAACATCACTGGAGTGCCCAAAAGCACAAGGTGTGCAATACTCAGAGACATGGCCAAGGTAAGAAAGGCTGAAAGACGACCACCACTGAACAAGACACACAAGCTGAAACGTCAAGACTGGGCCAAGAAATATCTCAAGACTGATTTTTCTAAGGTTTTATGGACTGATGAAATGAGAGTGAGTCTTGGTGGGCCAGATGGATGGGCCCGTGGCTGGATTGGTAAAGGGCAGAGAACTCCAGTCCAACTCAGACGCCAGCAAGGTGGAGGTGGAGTACTGGTTTGGGCTGGTATCATCAAAGATGAGCTTGTGGGGCCTTTTCGGGTTGAGGATGGAGTCGAGCTCAACTCCTAGTCCTACTGCCAGTTTCTGGAAGACACCTTCTTCAAGCAGTGGTACAGGAAGAAGTCTGCATCCTTCAAGAAAAACATGATTTTCATGCAGGACAATGCTCCATCACACGCGTCCAAGTACTCCACAGCGTGGCTGGCAAGAAAGGGTATAAAAGAAGAAAAACTAATGACATGGCCACCTTGTTCACCTGATCTGAACCCCATTGAGAACCTGTGGTCCATCATCAAATGTGAGATTTACAAGGAGGGAAAACAGTACACCTCTCTGAACAGTGTCTGGGAGGCTGTGGTTGCTGCTGCACGCAATGTTGATGGTGAACAGATCAAAACACTGACAGAATCCATGGATGGCAGGCTTTTGAGTGTCCTTGCAAAGGAAGGTGGCTATATTGGTCGCTGATTTGTTTTTGTTTTGTTTTTGAATGTCAGAAATGTATATTTGTGAATGTGGAGATGTTATATTGGTTTCACTGGTAAAAATAAATAATTGAAATGGGTATATATTTGTTTTTTGTTAAGTTGCCTAATAATTATGCACAGTAATAGTCACCTGCACACACAGATATCCCCCTAAAATAGCTAAAACTAAAAACAAACTAAAAACTACTTCCAAAAACATTCAGCTTTGATATTAATGAGTTTTTTGGGTTCGTTGAGAACATGGTTGTTGTTCAATAATAACATTAT
The DNA here is from genome assembly GCF_057382185.1 of Mchenga conophoros. Taxonomy (NCBI): domain Eukaryota; kingdom Metazoa; phylum Chordata; class Actinopteri; order Cichliformes; family Cichlidae; genus Mchenga; species Mchenga conophoros. Next base: position 27,892,852 of record NC_140530.1, on the reverse strand, counting down.
TCCTCAAAAATACAACTTGCCTAATAATTCTGCACTCCCTGTATAGTTTGCATCTAAATATCATGTCACACTTGACCTCTGATCTCACTTTTCTATATCACAACTGCCTTTCTTTTAAGTTGACTCCAAAATAAATGATATCTTTACCGAAAGTATACAAGAATGAGCAGTCTAATTAGTTAGAAATATACTGAAGTATAATATTATACACTGCTCAAAACAATTAAAGGATCACTTTGAAAACACAACTGTACAAAAGGCCAGCCAGTTCGCAGAACTCACGAACGGAGCCACATCTGCGGAGTAAGATATCAGCATACTGCTGCCGTTTAGCCAATGAGCGGTGAGGCAACCCATTCTCTTCACCTCTTGAGATTGTGCTGGGAGACACGGCAAACATCCTTGCCTGTTTTGATCTTTCATCCTGGAGGATCTGGACTACCTGTGCAATCTCTGAAGGGTCTAGGTATCACTTCAGGCTACCAGTAGTGACACTGACTATAGCCAAATGCAAAACTAGTGAAATAAATGAACACTAAAGCAGCTGAAACTGATCAACTAACCCCTCTGCTACTTAACTGACCAGATCAATATCCCAGAAATGTAACTGATTTGAAGCTATGCTTTGAATAAAAAGTATGCCTTTTTTTCTTTTTTTCTGAGCAGTGTGTAATAAGCTAAAGTTATTATTATTATTTGACCTACAGAATAAAAAACATCCCTTGAGCATGTTTCAGAAATGCCATTGCAGCCTATCAGGAGAAGCTGCCCAATTAGATTATGACTTTAGTCCCACTTGTCCTGTTAGATTACACCAGGGGTTCTTGATTGTCGAATAAAATTAAACTCCTGCCAGACTGAGTGGTTGTACAGGAAGTTGTCAGTAGCTGGGACCTGTCAGTATAAGTTAGTTCTATTTACCTTAACTCTTTGTGTGTGTGTGTGTGTGTGTGTGTGTGTGTGTGTGTGTGTGTGTGTGTGTGTGTTAAACACTTTGCTCCTGTCAACTGCTATCTCCAATAGAAGCTGCCATTCGATTTAATCAACCCGACATACCAGGTGGGACAGAGTTAATCAATCTAGCTCAAGCTGGAGGAAAAGAAGCTGTTCTGTGGCTAGATTCAGTTTGAATTCATCATGCTATGAAAACCTCTAAGGTTGATGGGGAAAAAATGACGGGGCATGAGAGGTGATATAAAACCATATGAAGAAATACTGGATTACATTGTGCAGAAATACTACAGACACTGAAAGTCCAGAGGATGTTCTAATAGGTTAACTTTGCACCTTTGCAAGTGTAAAAGAAAAGAAAATACTGCCTCCACATCAGCTGCTCACGTATTCTGAATCATGTTATGACTCATGGTCCTGTGTGATTCAATGGGTACAAAAACAGTAACAGTTCAGTTAACAGTAAGAGTTCAGCACTTGTTCACCATCAAAGGTAAAGGCAGCCAACACGAAGTTCACTGACACCATGAAGACCAAAGTCTTTATGCAATCCTGTAAAGGTTAAGAATCCATTAGGTGAAGAGGATAAATCCAAGTGTCACTACGGCCAAATTGCAGAATTTGTAAATCTAAGAGCATTGGTTCATGCAGACTAAAGGTTAATAACTTATATGCCATTGGTTTACAGCTGTAACTTTATCTGATTCAGTTCCTGCTCACATAAGAAAGACATGCATAACTTTCATCCTCAGCAAGAATTATATATTATATCAAAGCCTGAGTGACCCCAAAAAGCAGAAACGGAAGACTTTATAGACTGGCTGATGCAAGCTACTGTAGAACATACAACAGCTAAAAAGCCACACGTCTCACATCTTTTGTCCTTTTGCATCAATTTTTAGTGCATATTTTCTGTAACATCAAATGCATGTACTGTAAAAAGTGAACTATAGGAAACAATTTTAGACCAACTGTCACAGCAGCCTGTGTTTCTATACAAATGTTTGCATTTACCTAAGGCTTATTCACTTTGTCTTGGTGTGAAAAACCTTGAGGAAAGACAAAAGTGTTCGACTGGATGAAATAAACATGAGGAGCACTTGTTTTATATATCATCTTGGATCTAATGTTTTAGCCATATCAAACTGATTAGAGCCTTGTATCAGAAAATTGGGTCAGTGGTATGATAGTTTAGTTGGCCTCTTAGTCTGCTCCAGTCTAAAGGCTGATTACAATTGGGAAAGACAGAAGGTGTGTGCATGTGTTTGTGTTTCAACCATCCAAAGATGTGGGAAATTAATCCAAAAGAGTAAATTACACATTTTGATATAGTTGTTACAGAAACATGCTAACCTACACTACCTCATGCTTCCTGTCTTCCTTTTCCATACGTCTAAGGGGAGCTGATAAAGTTATGTCACCTTGAGTTTATTCTACTAAAATATGTTTGAATGCTAAAAATAATACACAGCAAAATCTTAAATTTTTCAAGCTTTGAGTTGCATTGTGGGTGCTGTAGACTAAATGTTTTGACAAGGATGAATGAGCAGATTGACATGCACATACTTGGCCAGCGTTATTGATTTTGATTTTGTGCTATACTACTTCACAAATACAGTCAGTCCTGTGAACTAGCTACTTTCATGTAATCCCGTCCATCCTACATGTGTAATATGCATTTCTCCTTGTATCAAACGTGCCCTAACAATTTGATGGTCTATTTATGCTGCAAAGTTTCCCATCTCTCCCTCTGGCATGTCAGTGTCACTGCTGTTGCATCACTTCCTGTTGTTTCCATTCCTCCACCATTTCCACCACTCCATCTCTAGGCTCCAGGGAGGAATCTTTACCCATTATTCCCCAACTTCTATATGTAACATATATGTGCGGAAGGATGAGCTCAGAAACTAGATGCCAGGTTCTAAATATATTCTATTGTAATCATAATATGACAAGTAAGAGAAGTGCCCAGGTTTTAGCATAAGTTCATGTGGTCTGCACAACCTTTATGGGGAACACAAGTTAAAACAGCTTAACAAAACTGAAAACCCCCAGATAGAAATAATAGGTGTGTGTGAGTGAACTTTATTGCTGTCTATGTTAGTCAGAAAGTGAAGTACGCAGTAGGCACTATTAAAGAAATGGTGAAAAAATTGGCAATAAAAATGTTTGGCAAATTGTATTTTTTGTGCTGTAAATAAGGCAAGACAGCAATGCTAGGAGAACATTTTACTTCACAAGTAAATATATTTAGTTTATACCTCAGTACTGGAGACGGCTGTATATTAGTACCCTCAAACGTTAAAACTGATACATTAAAACACAACCAAAGCCTAATGATCAGTTTAGCTTATGTCCAGATAAAAGTAAAATTCCGTTTCCTACATAACCAACTGATTGCTTACATATTTCTGTGAATATAACTTTACTGTATAGCTTTCTTGGTTGGTATTAGTCAGATGCAGTGTGTCTCTGCAGGCTGCATGTATAAAACATATTCCTTCAGAAGATAAATTATATTAATATTAATCCAAAAGACTTAATGTAACTTGATCCAGACCACATTATGTGTTAAGCATAAATTCCTATTGTGAGCTAACCAGGTAAAAAGAGAGCGACCTTTTGACACTGAAAACTGGCTGTATGTTCACCATACCTCTTTAAGCCATTAAAGATACTCACTTGGCAGTACATGCCTTATAAAGTGAGTTAAGATCACAGTTCTTCTGGCCAAATTTTGGGTTAAACCATTGCTAAAATATGCTGGGTTTCTGTAAAAACTGACAGTTTTTAGTATGAAGTTGTAGGTCATGCACTGCGCTTGTGGATGAGAGATATATATAAAAAAAAGTACAGCAAGTGCAAGCACCAGGAGACTTTTACATCTTTTCTTTGTCTCTCGAAGGACCTCTCATGTCAGATGATTCACTGTTAACCAAGGAAAAGATGAAAAGACTTTCCCCCTCAGACAGCAAAACCTTTTCTGACTCCTTTCCTGGGTACTGTGTCACTGCAAGTTAAAAAAAAAAAAAAGAACTGAAATGGAAAAAAAAACAAGAGCTATCTATACACTGAAGACTAAATGAAATTATTGCATCATACAGGATGAATAAGTGATGATTTTTAAAAGTCTCCCATTTAGTCAATCTGCCAAAAATATTCTCAGTCTGCAGGGGATGGACACAGCAACATTAATGTCTGTTGTTATGCCGGCAGTCTAATGTAACCTAATGCAACATCACTGCAACTATGTGAAGCATATAATGGTTTTGGTAAAACTTACTGTATTGTTAAGATGCCCTTATTCATGTGTTTGGTAGCAGTTTAAATGTTATTTCAATCAACTACTGACCGGGGTCTCTTCTAAGAACCGTGTTGCTTACCAGCCTCCACGCTCTCACTTCTGCCTGTGCCATTTTGATATTATGGCATTTTCTGTATCTGCTCTTCATTGTTTCTGTGGCACGAAGAAAGAATTTTCCACAAATGTTATATGTTTAAAAGTAACCTAGTCAGTTTTGAAGATTAACAAAGACTAACACTGAGCAGTGCTGATTTTCTAACACTGGAATAGTTCTAACATTTTGAGTTATTTTCCAGTGTTAGAAAATCAGCACTGCTCAGTGTTAGTCTTTGTTAATCTTCAAAACTGACTAGGTTACTTTTAAACATATAACACTGTCAAAAGTGTTAATTTAACACTCAACAGTGTTGTATTTAACACTCAGAGGTGTGGACCCATATAGACACTCTCCAGTGTTAATTTAACACTGGAGATTTTGCTGTGTATGAAAAGATGAAAGGATTCCTTCCTAAGACGGAAACTTGTAAAACTTTTCTTTGTGACAGTTTTTGGACAAGTGTGACTGTGCCTCCATCTATGAGAGTCAGAAGCCTGTCGACTATAGTTTTATTTATGCGCTTTCATTTGACTTGCTTAATATTTGCTTGTTTAATCAATGTCCTGTTTGGCAGCATTGTGGTGGAACAGTAGATTTTTGTTATTTACCTGCTTGGAGGATTTTCTTTTTTTCTAGAGTTCTGCTTAACTGCATTTAATAAATGTGCGTTATTGTGAGCTCAATGACAGAATTGTACACAGAAATTACAACAGAGCTATACAGTACTTACTGATTGTCCAGGTTCACCGCTGTAAGCACTTGTGGACTCAAGACTTTTTAAGTCTTGAGTAAAAAAATTTAAAAAGAGACACAGTAGGTCTAGTGTGTGTGAGGACTTATTGTCTTATTGCATTCTGCTAAATGTACAGTATGTCTTAGAATATAAAGGTTTCAGCCCTTTGTGACACCAAAGTGAAAAAACAGCTGATGTCACATTCTGACTGTAGACAAACAGTACCAAGTTTTAAGCGTATGTCTAATCTATTCAGCTGACTTTGTTTCTTTGTTCTCAAATCCCAGACTTTTCCAAGCTGCTAACATTTTTTGGTGGCACAGTGTCTCATTTCGCATATTAATACACTTCTCTGTGGTTTGCTCGCAGAAACAGCAGATTGGTGTAAACTAGATGCACAAACTGTTTGTCAGCCCATGTCTTAACTGTCACTTTGTGTGTCAAAGCTAGATCAACTTGTGCCTCACAGAAAGACTGGCTCAGAGATTGAACGCAGCTGTGCGAGTTGTTGCAGGTTCTGTTGTTTGCTCTGCAGGTGTGAGTCTAAAACCATAAAATATACATGTATGCTATTTTTTCTGTTTATACATAAGGGGATACAGTGCACATTAGATGAATACCACCCAAACCGTAATCTCCTTATTGCAAGTTATCTTGAAAACTCCACTGCTGTGTGAAATATAAGTATTTGGGACAATACACTATATGTTTTAAAACATATGGACACAGAGGGTAAGATAAATTGCTGATTCTCACATTCAGGATAGTGAGGAAGTATTCAAATGTCTGCAGGTCTCTAAACCTGTTACACCCTCAAGATTATGTAAAAGAGGTGTTGCAGCTTCTATACACGGGATATAAAGGTGGATAAAATATCTTCTTTTTTTTTTTTTTTTTTTTTGGCCTGTCCCGTTTGGCTCTTTTGCCATCAGAATTGTTGTCTAAAGGCAAAGAAAGATGCCCAACGGATTTACTTTACCAAACTGACCATCCCAGCCTTGCCGTAATGGTCCATTTGATTCACCTTTTATTGTTTATTTTATTTTCACTTACTGAATACGGGACAGACTTGACTGGGGGAAAGAAGGGGAGAAAGAAAGAGGGAAAGAGAAACAGCTGAGAAGAGGGACGGGGGAGAAGGGCAAAAGACAAAAACCAACAGAACGGGCAGAGAAAAAAAAATGCATATATCGATCACCTGGATCACCTGCTGAGAAAGAAAAAAGAAAGCAAGCAGAAGAGAACAAGAGTAATAGAATAAACAACATCACAATGATATATGGGAATATGACAGTAAATACTAAATGTTAAACATTATTGTGCAGCACATAAGATCAACAGAACACAGTGTGCTTTGAGGTAGGAGCCAAAAAGGGTGTAGTTTGTGGGTGTGATCACCCGTGTGTACACCTGTGAGCATGGACGCGCTTGTTTTTTGTTTTTTTAAAAGGTTCCTTCATGTAATAATCTGCTAGAGGGTGTGGGGGGGCCACAGCCCCGTCCTCCAGGGCTTGAAGCAGGTGTGGAGGAGATCAAAACTCCAGACATCCAGAGGCCCCCAGAACACAAGAGACCAAGGAAGACCAACAGAGGGGCAGCTGCGCCACTGTCCCGGAAAGAGCTGAGGAGAGTCCCAGATGAGGGCTCACTCAGCAGCCGCGGAGCAGAAGCCAGGGGGAGTTGCAGTGACGCGCCCGTGAGCTCCGCCGGCAGCCAGCTGTGCCTGAGTGACCGAGCCCCAGGCCAAGAGGCCGGGGGCACCTCACCTCCGAAGTGGCCCGGTGGGGGGAGGCAGACCGCCCCGACTCCGCAGCAGCAGGAAGGCTCCACACTCCAGACCGCAGTCAGACGGCCAACTCCTCCTCCTAGCCCCCCTGCTCCAGCAGGTCGCAGAGAACGGGGGTGAGAGAAGACTCCAAACCTCCCTCCACCCGCTCATTGTAATGTTGATGCATGTGTGTTCTAAGGTGCATTTAAAACCCAGGAGGGCATGGAGCTACCTGCCAGAGAGCAGCAGGTAAGCGCATGGTCCCTCCTGCTAGCCCTCAATGTCTACGTGTATTTAAAATTGAGAGGTGGGCAACGATGCCAGGGGTGGGGTGTACACCCTGATGGTACTTTGGACTCCGTGTATCGTGCCCACCCCCAAGATCCTATATGTATGTGTAATGAGAGTGTGAGTAATGTGAATGTCTAAGTTGTGGGATAAAATTGAGGCAGAGGCAGCCAGAAGGGGACAGAGGGGGGGGGGTAGCCTCCTCTGCACCCTGGTGACATACCCCTACTCCAAGGCCCTGCATGTGTGGGTGGTTGTGGTGGAGCGGGAAGAGGGAGGCAGCTGGAGATGGGGAGGGAAGGAAGGGAGGGGCAAGTGACCTCTCCCTGGGGCCAGCTCCCCCGCTGACCCCAGTAGGCACCCCCATACTCCGTGACCCGCCAGGGAAAGGGGGCCCAGGCCCATCCAGACCGGGCCCAGTGCAGCAGCGCCACCCGGCCCCACAGAGCCCGGGACAGTCCACCCAACCCCACCACAGAGAAAACTGCACCCACCCCACCATCCACTCATCTTCCAGACTACATAAGACAATAAACACCCAGGCTGAGATCTTCCTCCACCTCTCCTGTATCTCCCCCTCCTGCAGAGGGAGCTCCTGAGGAGAGGAAAGCTCCTGCAAGATGTGACAATCTCCCCCACCAGTTGAAGAGCCCCCCAGGTGGCTCGATGCACCGGCGGCACCCTGCTCCAGGGCTGGGCCCCCATGCACCCACCCGCCCACAACCCCGGCAACACACCAACCAGGACCCAAGCCCCCGAGGCCCGGTCCGGGTCCCAGCCCAGAGACGGAGCGCCCCCAGAACCTCACGCCCATCCCGGACCCACCCAGGGCCAGCCAGGCTACCAGGTCAGTAACCCACGTCCGTCAGCACAGACCCTCCCCTAGCCCCGCTGCACGCAGCCGCGAGGAAACAGTCACCGGAGAGCCAACAGAGCCCCTAACCGGACATGACCGCTACCCCGGGTTGAGCCCCCCAAGGAAGATGCCTCCGGGGAACCCCCCGACGCCCTAAGCCTGTCCCTACCCCCACACCAATCACAACAGTGAAGGCGGGACCAAACTATGACCCCCCACCCCCACTAGGTGATGGAGCTGATCAAAGGAGCCCAGAGCAATTGATCTGATGTGGTGGCAGAGGCTGTATCAAGACTAATGTAATCTAATAGATAATTTCTATATTGGTTAGAATTAAGATTATTTTTATTTTTCCAGTTCATGAGGACTGTTTTCTTGGCTATGCATAGGGCAGTGAAAACCATATGGGCGATATTCTTTTCTGAAGTGACATTATCTAAGCTGCCCAACAAACACACTAAGGGGGAAGTTGGAATGTTACATTTCAGACACTTCGATAAGTCTTCACGTATCTCGCGCCAAAACTTCTGAACTGGTGGACAGAACCAAAGAGCGTGGATATAATTGTCCGGTGAATTGGTTTGGCAGTGTGAGCAGTTGTTGGTAGACGTAAAGCCCATCTTGAACATCCGATGACCTGTATAGTGCACTCTATGTAATATTTTGTATTGAATTAATTGAAGACTGGGATTTCTAATTAGATGAAAGGTTTTTAAGCAAATCTGAGACCAGAAGTTTAGGTCTAAGTTAACTGATAAATCCGCTTCCCATTTTGCAATAGGAAGTGATATTGATTCATCTGTTTTAGAAAGCATTCTGTATATTTTGGATAGTAATTTGGGGGGTTTAAGAGTAAGAAATTGAACCACACTTGGTGGTGTTTGTAGTTCAACTTGACCCGGTTTAAATTTCTTTTTTACTATGGATTTAATTTGTTGATATTCTAAAAATCTTTTCTTGTTGATCCCATATTGTGTAACTAGTCCGTCAAATGAAATAAATTCTGTTCCTTCTAGTATATGTTCTAAATATTTGATTCCTTTATCACTCCAATCTGAAAAGTTTATCATATTATTGTTTTGTAATATGTCAGGGTTGTTCCAGATAGGTGTACGTTTGCATGGGATTAATGAAGACGCTGTCAATTTTAGAAACTCCCACCATGCTGTCAGAGAAGAGCTGATGTTGATGCTTTTAAAGCATTCATGTCGTTGGATGTTTGAGCTGATAAATGGTAGGTCTGAGATCTCTAGATTATTGCAGAGTGCTTGTTCTACATCTAGCCAAGGTTCATCTAAGAGGGTGTGTTTTAGCCATCCTGAGATAAACTGAAGCCTGTTGGCTAAGAAGTAGTGCTGAAAGTTAGGCAGCTCTAGTCCTCCTTTATCCTTGGTCTTTTGTAGTGTTTTTAAGCTTATACGTGGGGGTTTATTTTTCCAAAGGAATTTGGACATACATGAATCTAGAGATCTGAACCAATCTTGTGGCGGTTTAGTTGGGATCATTGAGAATAAATAATTTATTTTTGGTAAGACCATCATTTTTATAGCGGCAACCCTTCCCATGAGTGATATGGGTAGACATTTCCATCTAGCCAGATCATCTTCTACCTTCTTTAAAAGTGGGATATGGTTTAATTTAGTTAGATCTGCAAGCTTGGGAGAAACATTAATACCTAAATATTTTATATTTCCCGATTGCAGTGGTGTAGAAGAGGAATTATGGAAGGAGCAATTAATCGGTAGGACTGTAGATTTTGACCAGTTAATTGAGTAATCTGATATTCTTGCAAAAGAGTTTATCAATTCAATCACCCCAGAGATATTGGTTTGTGAATTTTGGAGAAAGAGTAACACATCATCCGCATAAAGGCTGATTTTATGTTCCATGTTCTTGCATTTTATGCCCTTAATTACTGAATTCTGTCTAATTGCTGCTGCTAGTGGTTCAATAAAAATTGCAAATAGTGAAGGGGAGAGTGGGCATCCCTGCCTGGTGCCCCTCAAGAGACAGAAGCTGGAGGATGTCTGGTCATTTGTTCTAACACAAGCTGTTGGGGAATTATATAATATTTTTAACCAGTTTATGAAAGAGGATCCAAAACCAAATTTGTGTAAAGTTGCAAATAGAAATTTCCAGTTAACTCTGTCAAATGCTTTTTCTGCGTCTAAAGAGAATATTGTAGTTTCTAGGTTTTTACTGTATGAGTAGTCTATCAAATTAAGTAATCTACGTGTATTTGTTGATGAGTGCCTACCTTTTATGAAACCAGTTTGGTCAGGATGAATTAAGAGGGGGGTTATTTTCTCCAGTCTCTTTGAGAGAGCTTTGCAGATTATTTTAAGGTCTACATTTATAAGGGATATTGGACGATAGCTTGAGGGCTATACAGGGTCTTTGCCTGGTTTTAGCAGGAGATTAATGTTTGCAGAATTCATATTTGATAAAATATCTTCACAATGAAGCTACAAATTTACAATCAAGCATTTATTTTTTCATTCACTGAATATTGTTCCAATTCAGATTTGTAACTCGATTTCGAAAATATATTCATCCCCATCTAAACAACCTGTTCACAATACTCAAATTTGCACTTTCAGGTGTGATTTTGACAGCAAGTGTACACAAAACTTGTCTGCGGTCCTGCTGTACTGTTTCCACGCAGGATGTTGTTCTGCTCTAAGTGAAAAGCTGAACAGGATGATATAGAAGGACACATAGGGCAGATTTGTGTATGGAGGGACAGAGTGTTCCTCGGTTTCATTTCACTTCAGGCGACACTGGCCAACTTGTGATCACCGACGACAGGGGAGCCGAGAAATAAGTCATGATGTGGTGGGTTCCAGTGGCAGAAGCTTTCATCTTTTGGCCGCACATTTCATGGCACCTCTCTCTTGCGCGCACGCGCACACACACACACACACACACACACACACACACACACACACACACACACACACACACACACACACACACACACACACACACACACACACACAGAGAGAGAGAGAGAGAGAAACTCGCTATACATGCAAGTCCACTAGACACACACTTTGGGTGGAAAAAATAAGAAGAAGAAGAAGAAGAAGAAGAAGAAAAAAACTAGGACATCAAAAGTCCCGAAGGCTTTGAGCTACGATTTTTTTGCATAATCAGGAAAGAAACTGAAAGAGGGAGAGAAGAAGATAGAGAGAATGCTGTAATTAAATTAGTGCATAAAGAAAACGAGGAGGAGAACATGGGAAAACACGGATGAGCTCTATCAGAACAGAACCAGGGTAGAAGCACCAGAGTGAGAACACTCCTGATTAAAGTCGATTATTGATAGGGCTTCTTAATTTCCCCCCTCTCTTCTGCGGAGTATTTAAAAACACGCGCACTGCCTACAGTTCAGCTGGTGTCAACAGGGAGGGGGGTCCCTTTGAGATAGAGGGGGAGGATAAGAAAAAGAGAGCGAGCAGGAGGGAGTGCATGCAGACTGAAGTTCTGCCTCCCTCTTCCTCTTCCTCCTCTGCTCTTCCATGAGGAGAGAATTACCCATCCAGTCTGGAACCGGTGTGGGGAAAAATGCTTTTTCTTCAGGCTATATTGAAGAGAAGGCTGCTGCAAAAAGGTAAAAAAAAAATGAAATGTGTATTTATTTCATTAATCTTCAATGCTTGACTTTTTGTTCACTCTTCTGCGCATTCTGCAAACTTGAAGAACCCAGACCGCCCGGGGCTACTTTGTCGTCGCAAGTCCGTTGCCATCGATCACATTTTGATTGCTCTGACTTGTAGGCTGCTTGATGCAAGTAGCACAATATTCCCCTACTGGGCACATATTTCTCACTTTATATGGGCGTTAGTGGTTCCTTTATCGGCTATCGTAGACAGGAAACATATAGAATTCAGTCATTATTAATATTTTTAAATCCGAGAGAGCGATCTTTTAGCCTTGTGGGTTACTGGTTAGACATCATATCTAAAAACAACCCTCCACCTCCCACAAACATGAGCAAATAAGTCACCCGACTTTAATTGTTGAGCATGCCGATAAATTTACAGTTTGGTATCTCGATCTTCGTGATAGTAAATGGTTCACTGTGTATTTTTTGTATTTGTATCGATCATAGAAAAATATAAACAAAATTAATTTAAAGTTAGTTATTTATTCATCGTGTCACTTCTCGCTAACAGATGGAGCTTTATGATAGCTATAGTCATCAGTTTTGAGATATGATTATATGATAATATACTTATTATAGCCTTTTTTTCTTTTTTTATTTTGCTCCCATCGATGTAATGCAGTATTTCTAAGATTCTGTAAGTCAGTGTTGAGTTTCAAGGCATAACTTGATGGGTTTGAAGCTTGGATAATATTTCTTTGATCTTAATTTGTCACCTCGTGCAGCGTGGCACTGAAAGTTCGTTTTAAAGTGGCCTCCTGGGATGTTTTCTCCTGCTGCTTTTTTCAGTTTTTGCACCGATGCAGCAATATTATTACGTCTTTCAGGGATTTCTATCGTTGGTTCAGTCGTCTGCATGCGACGCTCCTCCAGTCGTTTCTGTCTGTGTTGGTAGGAGAGGGATATGCAGTTTTTTTTCCCTTCTTTTTTCTCCCTCTACTGCTGATTTATTTATGAATTTGGAAATCTAATGCTTTGAAGTGAAGTCTGAAGACGCAGTGGAAAGGGAAGCAAATGGGGACAAAACGCCGCCTATTGGTCTGACAGGGCGCACTGCACCTCACCCTGGGGTTATTATGACAATAATAACAATCTGAATACCCAGCGGAAGTGAAAGACGAAGTTGCTTTACTGCACCGAAGTTTTAAATATAAATCATCATATTCCCTATTTTTCGATCTAAACTAAAACAGAGTTTAGCCTGTGACACTTGTAGCAAACAAATCTGATATTTTACTGCAGCGGTTTCCTCAGTCTAAACTGCCTTCCACACTCACAATATATACAGTTTAAAGAGTACAGTAAATGAAATACTCTAGATTTAACAGATTAGGATTACATATATTAATATTTTGAAGTTAGATACACTATGACTAAATTAGATAGATGCTCTCCAACAGTTCGGAAAAAATCTGTAATAAAGATCAGTGACGCATGCCATTGTTCAAAGCTAGGCAGGCATGTAAAATTAAATTCTGTCTGCTAAACCTTACATAAGATATTGTGCCCCATGCAAGATTTAAACTGGAACACTGCTGAAAGTTTAAATTGGATGTTACTTTAACTGGAATTTCTAGAGTAACATAATGGGCCAATAATCAGTATTTATACATAGGGTATCATAAAATTTTAATTGTTCACTTGCCTCATTAGTTGGTAAACAACTCCTCCTGTTTTAGAGTCTCCCCCATTAAAGATTTGATTCAGCTACATTCTAATGAAACAGTGTTTCATTACAAGCACTGCCAAAGGCTTTTTCATTGTTTAAAAACTGACATAATATTCTTTTTTTCACAATAGTACAGCAAGAATATGAGCAAAGTACCACTGCATGTTTTTGTTCCTAATTGGCTATAATTTGTTTGTTTGTTTGTTTTTATTTATTTACTTATTTTTTTTAATAGAACCATAAAAGAAAACATTAAAAAAATCTTGTTGAAAAAGTGTGCTTTGTAACATATGCTCTAAGGACTCAAGCATCTGCTTTTTACAGGACACTTTAACTTACATATGTTCTTAAATAAAACATCAATAAGTATAATACAACAGTTTAAACACATAAAACCATTAATGTTTATATTTTTTTTCCCTGTTTGTAGCTCAGAGATCTGAATTAAAATCAGATTATTATTATTATTATAGATGTGTTTGGCACAACAGAGCATTCAGAGCTGTCCTGTCTGGCAGGATTAAAAAAAAAATCAGATCATCGTCTTCTCTGTGTTGTTGTGGGTTAGCAAGATGTATCTCTGCCAAAACAAGGAACCTATTTCTCTTGCACTTTCTATATTGCTCCAAGTTAAAACTGTTCCTTTGTTCACTCTCAAAAAACCAAGACCCTCTAGTTGTTGATGCAAAATCTGGTGTTTGTCCACAATGTAGCTCAGCGTTGTAGTGCTGCAGGGGCTACAGGTTGTCTGTTATTTCTTTTCTTCTTTCCTCCAGAATGTCTCACTGCTGACTTGTAATTCCAGTAGTCAAGTCAAGTCATCTTTATTTATATAGCACATTTAAAAGACATCAAGTGTCGGCCAAAGTGCTGAACAGAGGGATAATATAATAAAAGAATTAAAATAGAAAGAAAACATTTTAAAAAAGAATTGTAAGACATTTAAGAGTATATAGCATATAATGTACATGCAAATATGTTGGCACATACATATACAAAACTGTACACATTCACACACAAGCATACATATGTGAACATAACGTATATACACAACATCGTCCAATAAGATAAGAGACCAAATAGACAGAATAAAAAAGATATCAAAGATATCGGTACCTTCAGATTTGCCTGTGAAGTCACATCACATCCATTACACAATGATCTTCGGGGACTAACTAACTAAGGACAACTGTAGCTTTGAAAATTGATTATCATTTCTTCAGATAGCTCATGGTTATTTTGCTGATAAGTTGCCTGTTGGCTGGGAACTTCTAGCGTGCCTGACATTTCTCCAAGTTTGAACAGTATATCTGCAAGTTCCAAAGGGAAATATATCACACTTATAAAGACCTTCTGCTCTTTATATATGAGAGAAATGGGAAACAGTGTTTAAAGAACTCTTAAATTTTTAAATAATGAAAGAAAAAATGTTCAAGAATATGTCCACTTCATTTTTTGAATCTATAAAAGTGCCATATTCTCCAATAATTCTCTACTATTCTCAAGTAGTCTGTTTTGCAAATAAAGAATAATCATTTTTTATATCCTTAGTCAAAACAATTACAGGAATTATACTTTTTTTTATAATATGTAGAAAGAACAGAAATAAAATGAGTATATTAGGCCATTTCTTGTTTTTGCCTTTTTGTCCCTTTAGTGTCATCACAGTGGATCATCTGTTTCAACCTTTTTGATTTATGATCTGGAAATTTAAATGAGGTTTTATATAGTCTTTTTCTTATATTTGCCCAGCCTGACTTAAGCCTCCACATTTATCAGGCCTGTGCAAAAGCCCGGTCATGTAAAATTGGGTCATGTGAACTGTTTTAGTTAAAGGTTTTATTGGTTTTATTTGTTTTTTCACAGGAAAAAACAGTTTTTATTATTTTAATGTCATTTTGCTGTGACAGTCTGTTTCAATAAAAAGAAAGGTAACTACAGATAATACAAAGTTAAACTTCATCATATAGTGAAATATATTGAGATATACTGAGAGGAGTAGCCTCTTCCAGGATGATTTAGCATCACCTGATCTCAACTCAAACGATCAGGTTTTGGAGATTTTTAATCTATTTCAAGCTTGAAATAGACCAAATGACCAAATCCTTTCAAGAACACTGTTGAACATGTCCTGATGGTTTGTGGTGGCTGACACTTTTTTTTCCTTTAATATATCAATACACATGATAATGACATTATACAGTGGGGCAAAAAAGTATTTAGTCAGCCACCGATTGTGCAAGTTCCCCCACCTAAAATGATGACAGAGGTCAGTAATTTGCACCAGAGGTACACTTCAACTGTGAGAGACAGAATGTGGAAAAAAAATCCATGAATCCACATGGTAGGATTTGTAAAGAATTTATTCGTAAATCAGGGTGGAAAATAAGTATTTGGTCAATAACAAAAATACAACTCAATACTTTGTAACATAACCTTTGTTGGCAATAACAGAGGTCAAACGTTTACTATAGGTCTTTACCAGGTTTGCACACACAGTAGCTGGTATTTTGGCCCATTCCTCCATGCAGATCTTCTCGAGAGCAGCGATGTTTTGGGGCTGTCGCCGAGCAACACGGACTTTCAACTCCCGCCACAGATTTTCTATGGGGTTGAGGTCTGGAGACTGGCTAGGCCACTCCAGGACTTTCAAATGCTTCTTACGGAGCCACTCCTTTGTTGCCAGAGCGGTGTGTTTTGGATCATTGTCATGTTGGAAGACCCAGCCTCGTTTCATCTTCAAAGTTCTCACTGATGGAAGGAGGTTTTGGCTCAAAATCTCACGATACATGGCCCCATTCATTCTGTCCTTAACACGGATCAGTCGTCCTGTCCCCTTGGCAGAAAAACAGCCCCATAGCATGATGTTTCCACCCCCATGCTTCACAGTAGGTATGGTGTTCTTGGGATGCAACTCAGTATTCTTCGTCCTCCAAACACGACGAGTTGAGTTTATACCAAAAAGTTCTACTTTGGTTTCATCTGACCACATGACATTCTCCCAATCCTCTGCTGTATCATCCATGTGCTCTCTGGCAAACTTCAGACGGGCCTGGACATGCACTGGCTTCAGCAGCGGAACACGTCTGGCACTGCGGGATTTGATTCCCTGCCGTTGTAGTGTGTTACTGATGGTGACCTTTGTTACTTTGGTCCCAGCTCTCTGCAGGTCATTCACCAGGTCCCCCCGTGTGGTTCTGGGATCTTTGCTCACCGTTCTCATGATCATTTTGACCCCACGGGATGAGATCTTGCGTGGAGCCCCAGATCGAGGGAGATTATCAGTGGTCTTGTATGTCTTCCATTTTCTGATGATTGCTCCCACAGTTGATTTTTTCACACCAAGCTGCTTGCCTATTGTAGATTCACTCTTCCCAGTCTGGTGCAGGTCTACAATACTTTTCCTGGTGTCCTTCCAAAGCTCTTTGGTCTTGGCCATGGCGGAGTTTGGAGTCTGACTGTTTGAGGCTGTGGACAGGTGTCTTTTATACAGATGATGAGTTCAAAGAGGTGCCATTCATACAGGTAACGAGTGGGGGACAGAAAAGCTTCTTACAGAAGACGTTACAGGTCTGTGAGAGCCAGAGATTTTCCTTGTTTGAGGTGACCAAATACTTATTTTCCACCCTAATTTACGAATAAATTCTTTACAAATCCTACCATGTGAATTCATGGATTTTTTTTCACATTCTGTCTCTCACAGTTGAAGTGTACCTCTGGTGCAAATTACTGACCTCTGTCATCATTTTAAGTGGGGGAACTTGTACAATCGGTGGCTGACTAAATACTTTTTTGCCCCACTATATATATATATATATATATATATATAATAGCTGCAATGATGTATTTTTTAAAGTCATTGAAGGGTTTTATGTTTGTACATGAGGTGTATATGATATGAAGTTTTTCATCCCTCAGTGATAAACATTTTTTCATTGCTCTGATATAATATGAGTAATACAATATGTTGTGCCAAGTCCAAGAATGCATTAAGGCAATGAAATGACAATAGAAATATGATAATTAGACATAGTTAGGATGTGAACTTTAATTACAGTTACAAGAATTGTCTGATTGATGACCGTACGGAGTTGCTAGCTTGCTGAATCTAAATGAAAGTTGATGAAAGTTGATAGATGAGTCATGTGTCTCCAAATTATGCTGCACGTTTTGCATCCTTTTAAAAATCCTTGTGACGGCTCTGAATGTTCTCTGTCACTTCCATCATATTGTTCAGTGACTGGTCTGGGAAGTATCTTCTCACCATTTGCATCTCTTTTAAAATAACTGCACCCCTGTGCTCTAACATATTACCTCATTCTGTCTCTGACTGCTAATGCTATCATCATTTATTTTGTCAGCAGTTATGCTTCTATATATTTCATCCTGCTGACTCCTACGTGTTGATATTTACCATGTAGACTTACCGCAGTCAAAAAAAATTTAGGGTAAAGTTTGGGATTTAGTTTGATTACCACTTAAACAGTCAACAAAAATGATTATGGATAAAGTTGAGTATACCAACCTGATTTGAGAAACACATAGAAACACAGATGCTGGTTTTTCCTTTTTCAAAGAATACAGAAGTTCAAATTCTCAAGGCTGTATATTATATTTACATGATTAAATTATAACTTCCCAAAAGATGTTCCAAACCTTGAAAGCCTAAATCTGTTTCTCGATCTCTCACCTTGTATTCTAATTCTTTCCACATCTAATTTCTCATTAGCATGTTTTCTCTCCTTTCTCCTGCCTCGCCCCTCCTTCCTGTCTATCCCCTTTCCTTTCCCCCTCTCTCCCTCCGTTGCGCCTCTCAGCAATGCAGATGTGCTTTCTTTGATTTTGTCACCGGAGATTAATTAGCACTTTATTAGGAGTCCTATTTATACCTCCAGCAGGGAGAGAAAAGCATGAGAGAGCGAGAGATGAGGAGAAGAAGAGAGAAGGAGAAATGGGAGTGAAGCAACAGAGGCAGAGATGAGTCGGGAAAAGACAAATTTGGTGAGATAGCAGAAAAGATGGAAATGGAGAAAGAAGCTGGCAGTAAGTGAAACAGAGAAGGAGCGAAGAGGAAAGATGAGAAAACGTGCAGCAAAAAATGGAGACGGTGAGAAAAAGGCAAGTGCAGAAATGGAAACGATCGAAGACGCCACAAAAAGAGACTGTGTAGCAATAAAAAGAGAAATGAGACATAAAACACCCCAGAAAGGTACAAGGAAGACACAATAAAAGACAGCAAGAGCGAGTCCTTCGAACTAAATAGGTCATTAGTCACACATAGGGCTCAGGATGTAAACCCCACCTCCGCTGTCTCACTGAAATGAGTCACTTCTTACAGTAGAAAAATGTTGCCACAAATATAATCCAGACAGTATGACATCCTACAAAACGAGTTGTGTGGCCACAACCTGTGGTTGGTAGATTTATGTGGGTATTAGAACAAGCAATCAATTTTCTGTTGAGTCTAGGACAGAGGAAAAAGGGTATAAGGTGAGAAAAGAGAGTGAGATTAAGGAATGATTGTAGAAGAACGTGGGAGACACAGAAGGGAATGAAATGGAAATGAGACGGGAAAGTGACAAGTGATAATTCATCATGTAAGTAAAGCATCCAAAGAGCAAAGTTAGAAAGGGACAGACATAGATGTGGGAGACAGGGAGATGGGTGGAAAAAAAGGTTATGATGTCGAGGAAGAAGGACGTTGGTGCAATGAGAAAAGATTAAGAGAGTGGTACAGAGACCGTGGAGAGATGCAGAACAAGGTGATAAGTAGAGAGTGAAAGGGAGCAATGAGTGATGTTTAGTGCAAAATGATATTCCACTATAGCAAGCACAGAAAACATATATAAAAGATGTATTTGTGAGACTGCAAAAAGAGCACATTCTTGTCACAATTAGGCTTCTCTGACCCTCAAACTTATCTCTGCAGCAAATGCTTATAAACTAAAAGGCATTAAGTAAAACTGATAAACAAGTGAAACTTTTAATAGGCTTTTGTTATAAATAAAATTTAGGAACATGTGTCCAATGTATACTATCCAAGCAGCAGATAACCTCTGATTTTCATATTACTTTTTTACTTGTTTTTCCAAAACGAGCTGAAAGTCTTTCACATATGCAGACTTGACGACGGTGTCATACAGGCTTAGGGTTACATCATACCACATCACATGTCATTAGGACAGACAGAGAAATTATTAAAATTGTCTTGTTATTCTAAAAATTGAATATGCTCAGTAATGTCATACTCAGAAACTGTTGAAAGTCTGTTGAAAAGCAGCTGAAATGACAGAACCCTCCACTGAGCACTCACCTGCTGTTCAGCGCACTCACAGTGGCACCATGCTGGCCGTGGGAGCTGGAGATCCCATCCAGGTGTAACTGGAAGATTGAATCTAAGATAAATAGTCAGTGACATCCATCCACATCCATGCATTTTTTTTGTCATATGATTTGATTTTTATTTATTTGAATAAAAATTTCAGTTCAAGTATATACACTGAATGTGGTTTAATGCAATCTCAGGCACATGCCTGATCAGCGCCGTGAAGATTGATATCTAGCTGTTTTTTTCTAAACTCCTTAAGATTTTATATTAAAAACTAAACTGCTCACATTGACCACTGCAGGTCAAAACCTGTGATCTCTTTATTTTTCTCTTTTGTATTCCATTAAAGGTGGTGGATATTTACAGAAAGGAAAACAAACATGGTCTGATTACTAAAGTCAATCTTTTAAACCCCAGCATAAGTTAGAATATGTGCGAAAGACACTGACTGTGGACATCTTAATTTCACTCTGGTTACAATTAGGACTGAAATAAACTGTTAGATTAGCCTGTTTTCATTTTAGCCACGCACACAATACACGTCTAACGGTTACTGAACTCTCACTCTTTTTCCCCGCACCAAAATATGTTTTATTGATGATTAGTAGAGTTGACTAAGGGATCCTATGGCTTCCCCACTTCAAAATGCCACCCATCTGTCAGGAACAAGCTGTGTAAGGACTGTCAGTTCCCAAATCTTGGCAGACTTGATGAGAAGTAGTTTCAGGTTGCACTTCAGGGACAAACAAACAAAGCTGTATCTATTTCTGATGTATACATAATTCCACAATTTTGTTGTACGTGTACAATGACAACACAGGGTTATTCTATTCTATTCTATTCTATTTTTTAATATCAGTAGTTTTGCCTGTTTTGTGCATGATACCAGGACACAAGTGCTAAGAAAAAAAAAGTAAAGTATGATACATGGCAAACATTAAGGTAATAAAACTGAGGCCAGAAAAGAGAGATGGGAGAAACAAAAAAGGAAATAAAGGCGATAAATAAAGAACAGAAAAACAGAAATAACGGTCCAAGACAATAGAATAGAGGGTAAAATAGAAGAGAATGGGTGACGCCAAAAAAGGGTCTAAATACCCAAGGGAGGGGAGGTGGGTGTGTGTGTGTGTGTGGGGGGGGGGGGGGGGGGTAGTCTGGAGAACATGAGCAAGATGAAAGAGCAAGAAAGAGGGAAGGAAAACAAAATAAGACAGAAATGAAAGGTACCAATGGCAGGTTGTGTTGCATGTTAGGGTGAAGAATGAAGCACTGACAAGTGCCAGTGTTGTTTGGTGGTATAAGGCAGATAAGGGCCTGGGCTGACGTTTTCAAGAAGCACTTTCAGAAACCTTTTCAAAACCGTTGTTTGGCCTTTCTCAGCTCCCTGAGTTGGCTGCCAGTGACAACAATAACACCACAGAATAATAAAAAAAAATGTACAGCCTACAAACAAAGCAAAAACGAGGAAGAGACAGCAAGAGGGAGACAAAGAGAAACAAAGACAGAGGTTTCACACTTTTGATACTATGGCCTCATTATTTCAAGGCGTGGTTGCAAGAGACCATGGGCAGAAATATTTCAAAAGAACGTAGAAAAAGAGAGAATGAATGACAGGGGCATTTTTATTACTGTTCATGAGTAAGACAGTTGATGTTTTGAACATATTTAGAGATGTCGCTCATGCTAACATCAACGGTTAACACCAAGTTTACCTTGGAGACCTTGGAGGATGAAAAAAAAACTTCATAGGTAGATTTGTAGAGTAAGCTCATATCAATATATACATTTTATGTAATTAGTGTTGCCTTCATATATATTAGATTACATATTATTATTTTTTTTTTCATCTGTCATTTTTTGCAAGAAGACAGTGATTTTCATAGAAGTTGAATGGGAACATGTTTTGGTTGTTTAAACAAATAAGCTTTCATCTGCTATTTGGGCTCGCCCTTGTAGAGTCCTTTACGTAATACAGGACTAGATGACTATTATATGACTAATGTGACTATTTCTTCCATGCAAGTCAACAAGCAACATTTCTATTTTTTTCCATAGTCACTATATATGTTTTCCAATGATGCATTCCTGTCATTTTTCCACAATGATTGGAAGGCATAAAACACAAATGCTGAAAGATCTTGGGAGTTGAGTATCTGGACAGTAGAAAAGAATGTGGTTGACTGCTAATGATCTTGGTTTCCACTGACCTTTGCTATATTCACGAGATTTTACACTGAACAAATTGTGTAATGGAGTTAAGATTTTCATCATGAATGTTTCATTCATTAAGATTGCATGTGTTATGTAAGTGTTCCTCGAGTTATTTTGAGCAGTTTAGAATAGTAATATATGAATACTATACAAATATAATACCGAGATAATAAATATGCCATCTAGCATTAGTGGAAAAATAGACTTAAAGAAACTTCTGATTAATTTAAAACACAACTTTCTTTAAGTTATTATTGCTCTCTACATAAAATATCCACCTAGAAAAAACATTTCTACTTCTGGGTTTAACCTAAATTGGAAACATGAGCACTGCAAACGGAGAGAGAGGAAAAGGGGCACAATAAAAAAGGATGAGCAGAGGGAGGAATGAAGAGTGAATTATGAGAGGACTGACAGGTAGGGAAGCTGGCATGCTAGAAAGCTGTGATTCCATAGAGGAAGAGCAGAAAACAGATTTGGGGTTAATTTGCATTTCAGACTCGCCTGACTCCTAGGCTGCGATGCCAGAAATCTGCTGATTTGCACTCTCCTCCTCTCTTCTATCTCTCTGTCTCATTTTTATATCTATCTCAATTTTCACTATTTTCTTGATTTACTGTCACTTACTGTCACTTATGTCACAAGCTGTAATAGCTGATTCTTTTGATTAATTTGAGCCTGTGAGTGTAATGAAATTTGTTGAAAATCCAGTTGCCTAATTTAAAGTGATTACCACTTAGTGCGCTATTCAGTACCTGAAGGAAAAATATCTTTATTAATGGACTGCTAAAGTGAACTCACTGTACTGAATCACTATTGTCCCCTTCAGCTCGTTTATAGTTCAGACTATGATACGACTTGTTTTCCCACCTCTCTCTCACTGCTGGAGGACAACAATGCATATGTGTGGTGAATGCAGATGCCGTTTTAAGGGTTTCCCATTCTTCATTCAAATAGTCCAATTAGGGGATAGCATATATATTTAGAAATATATTCGAGCTGCAGCTATTGATTATTTTAGTCATTGAGCAATCTATCAATTACTCAATTATTATTAATTGAGTAATCGGATTAAAGAAAATACTTTTGTCTTGTTAATGAGCAATGATAAATATTCACCAGAGAAAAAAAAAACACAGGTCTTTCAAAATGAACTGCTCATTGGTTTCTTAATTTAAAACTGCAGTGTTTTTAAGTTTAACCCTTTAACCCCTGGAATTATTTTGTTGTTTTAGCTGTAGAAGTGTCAAAAAATATGCTGCGAGTATGCACTTTTGCCCCTTTTTTCAGGACTACTACTTCTTTCAACATCTGGTATACTATACTATGAGTGTGTAATTGGGGATTATTAACAGAAAAATACAACAAACAAAATTTAAATTTGACAGGTTTTTAATAAATAAGGCATTCAAAATCTACATTAAAAAAAGCTTTAGAATTACAATTTTAAGTTTGAACTATAAAACACTTAACAACAATGAGTTAAGTGACAAACTATGTCCCTATAATTTGCTTTGGGGGTCTCTTTTTCTGAGTAAGACCAGGCGTTTTCGGCCCCTAATGGTACACCAGAAAGCAGTTCCTTTCAAGTTGTAGGCAGAGGCCTACATTGCACTACTGGCACTTTCAAGGAGTGCTTCTCTCGCAGACAGTGTACTGCTTCCTCCCATGCTTGCTCTCTGCCTATTTCTCACATCTCCTGGAAAATGTCCTTGACTTATGGACTCAGGCCTAGCACAAAATGAACACCTAGGAGGTGTGTGAGTTCCTCTTGGAAGACCTGGTGAGTCTTGTGTTTCTGCTGCCTGCTGATAACCAATTCTTTATGAATATAAAGCTACTGGTTACTGGAATGTCCAGAAGACACTGGGCATTTGTATTTGTGCAAAAAGCGTTTTAGGACGTTGTCTAATAAGTTTAAGAAGATTTCACCTGATTATTGTTCAGCAATGAGTGGAGATTGAACATTGGAAGTTCTTTTTGGTCTGAATCTTGGAGGTTGAGGGACAGCATCAACCGGGTCTGCCTCTGGCTGTTTCATACAAAATCCGTAAAACTAAACCCTCTGATTGTATGTACGTCCCATATTGAAATTACATTTTTAAAGAAAACAATTTCTTAAACACAAAAAATATATAAATAATATCTAGTACAGTCAAAGGTCAAAGTCAAATAAAATAAGATATATACGCAATCTAAACTAAAGCATAAAAAAATGATCTTTTTGTCTTCTTGGAAAGCTTTCTTACATTAATAGGAGGTAAGTATTGTACTGTACTGTATTCTTTATTTATTTTTTAGATTGATCTGAACTGCTGTTTTGTTTTGTGCTTAGTTCTCAGTCTGTTTGCTTGTTTTTGTTTTTGCTTTGTTTTTGGGTTGTTTGTTTATTGCTTTGTGGGGGTAGGGGGGGAGGTTTGTTGGTTTTTTTGGAGTTTTTTTATGGCCCCGAACTGTACACTTTATTATGTTATGTAATTATGTACTATTTGTGAAAATGGAAAAACGAATTATATATGAAAAAAAAAATTCCCCACTCGCCCCTGTGGGTGGTCAATTCTTCAAGGTTGGGTCCTCTACCAGAGGCCTGGGAGCTTGAGGGTCCTGCGCAGTTTCTTAGCTGTTCCTAGGACTGCGCTCTTCTGGACAGAGATCTCTGCTGTTGTTCCCGGGATCTGCTGGAGCCACTCGCCTAGCTTAGGAGTCACTGCACCTAGTGCTCTGATTCACCTACACCCTCCACATCTTCTCGAGCTCTTCTCTGAGCCCTTGGTCTTTCTCCAGCTTCTCGTGTTCCTTCTTCCTGATGTTGCTGTCATTCGGAACCGCTACATCGATCACTATGGCCGTCTTCTTCTGTTTGTCTAACACCACTATCTCTGGTTGGTTAGCCACCACCATTTTGTCCGTCTGTATCTGGAAGTCCCACAGGACCTTAGCTCGGTCATTCTCCACCACCCTTGGGGGCATCTCCCATTTTGACCTCGGGACTTCCAGGTTATACTCAGCACAGATGTTCCTGTACACTATGCCGGCCACTTGGTTAGGGCGTTCCATGTATGCCTTGCCTGCTAGCATCTTACACCCTGCTGTTATGTGCTGGATTGTCTCTGGAGCATCTTTACACAGCCTGCACCTGGGGTCTTGCCTGGTGTGATAGACCCCAGCCTCAATGGATCTTGTGCTTAGTGCTTGTTCCTGTGCTGCCATGATTAATGCTTCCGTGCTGTCTTTCAGTCGAGCTTTGTCCCACCACTGGCAGGATTTCTGGATATCAGCCACCTCCTCTATCTGCAGGTGGTACATACCGTGCAGGGGCCTGTCCTTCCATGACGGTTCCTCGCCTTCCTCCACTTTCTTGGGTTTCTGCTGCCTGAGCACGCTGTCAGTTGGGGCCATCTTTGTGATATATTCGTGGATGTTGCTTGTCTCATCCTGGACTGTGGTGCTGACACTCACCAGGCCCCCTTCCTTCCGCTTAGCGTACAGCCTCAGGGTGCTGGACTTGGGGTGAAACCCTCCATGCATGGTAAGGAGCTTTCTTGTCTTGATGTCAGTGGCTTCTATCTCCTCCTTTGGCCAGCCTATTACCCCAGCTTGTAACTGTCCTCTATGTCTGAAATGTTGCCTTCTGGTAGTTTGATCCCCTACGTTCTGACTACCTTCCCTCTCTTTGTTATCATCCGACTCCGCCACATCCCCATTGAGTTCCTGATGAAGGCTCTCAGGGTCCTGTTGATCTTATATAGTTCTAGGCATTCCAGGATCCAGGTGTGGGGCATTGAGTCATAGGCCTTCTTGTAATCAATCCAGGCAGTGCACAGGTTGGTCAGTCTGGTCCTGCAGTCTCGGCTGACTGCTTGGTCTGCCAGTAGCTGGTGTTTTGCACCTCTGGTATTCTTGCCCATCCCTTTCTGTTCCCGCTCATGTGTTGACCCATGTGTTTGTTCATCTTAACCGCTATGATACCTGACAGGAGCTTCCACGTGGTGCTGAGGCAGGTTATTGGTCGGTAGTTGGAGGGGACCGGTCCCTTCTGGGGGTCCTTGAGGATCAGGACTGTCCGGCCTTCGGTTAGCCATTCCGGGTGTCTCTCGTCAACTAGCAGCTGGTTCATTTGTGCTGCCAGGCACTCGTGGAGTGCAGTCAGCTTCTTCAGCATGAACCATGTCAGGGCCTGGTGCTGTCCAACTCTTTATACTGGAGACCCTTTCTTGAATATCTGTCACTGTGATGGTTACTGGACCCTGTTCGGGGAGGTCGCTGTGGTCTGCCCTCAGACTAGCCACTGAGCATTGCCGTTATGGGTTGCATCCTTCTCCCATATGCTCTTTCAGTATTGTGTTGCTAAAAACAGATGTTATGATGGTGCAGTCATTAATTAATATTAATAATAATGCAGTGTCCAACTTAACAACCCTCAGGTTAGTTTAATGGTCCATGTACATTTTTACTGGCTTGTGAGAAAAGCTTTAATTTTTATATTTTTAAATATAAATGTACCTTAATTCATAAAATAGCTTATATCATCTCACTTTTAATCTGAAAGCCTTCAGTAAGCAGTATAATTTAAACTTGGTAACAGCCTAGGTTAACACGTTATCTGCATATTTTAATACAACTTCTGGAGGCTTACTGCTGATTTTTTGCTGTGTAAAAGAAACAGCAGTGGATGGAGGAGCTAAAAAGTTAGCTTTTCTTCCCATCTGTTTAACTCTGCCAGCATCATCATCACTGTTGCCATTGTGTTATCAATACTTTTGTTTAAAACTGGTAGCTACATGGGCTTATTTTTTTTTTTTTTAATTTTTATTCATAGGCCGCTTGGAAATACGTTTGTGTTGCAGGTCTGTTTTTACTCGCAAATCCAGGTGAGACGTGCATTATACATGGAAGCAAAGAATTTGTGTAGAGAATTTTTTAAATCTAATCAAACTAATTTCTCGATAAATTTCGTGATGCATGCTCACTCATCCAGGTAAGTAAATCCCAAAAGGTTGATTCTGTTTATCTGGATGCAGCGTTTTCAGTGGGAGAAACGTTTTTGTCACTCATCTAAGTGACTTCTTCGGTCTCAGCTGACTGCAGGTTTCCAGCTGGTGAACCAGTTGCTAATGGATGAGACACACCCAAAATGGCTAACTGAAGGCCGGACAGTCCAGATCACCAAGGATCCCCAGAAGGGACTGGTCCCGTCAAACTACTGACCAATAACCTGCCTGTCAGGAATCATAGCAGCTAAGATGAACAGGTACATTGTTCAATACATAAGTGGGGACGCAGAAAGGAATGGGAAGAAACACTGGACATCAACTACTGGTAGATAGAACAGTTGCTTGAGACTGTAAGACCAGACTGACCAACCTGTACACCACCTGGACTGACTACAAGAAAGCCTACAACTCAATGCAACACACATGGATCATGGAATGCCTAGAACTGTACAAGATCAACAGGACCCTAAGAGCCTTGACCAGGAAGTCAATGGGAATGTGGTGAACCACCTTTAAGCCAGTTGCAAAAGTCCTCATCAATTGGGGGATTTACCAAGGAGATGCTCTGTCCCCACTGCTGTTCTACATAGACCTGAATCCCCTCAGTCAGATCATTAACTGGCTATGGATACTGACTATGAAATGGAGCAATCATCAGCCAACTACTATACATGGATGACATCAAGCTGTATGCCAGGAGTGAATGAGACATTGATTCACTGATTCACACCACAAGGATCTACAACAGTGACGTTAGAATGTCATTCAAACTAGTAAAGTATAGTCGGATGGTAACGAAGAGAGGGAAGGTAGTCAGGATTGGGGGTATTGGACTACTAGAAGGCAACGTTGCAGACTTCGATGACAGCTACGTGGGAATCCTACAGGCAATGGAAAACCATGAAGACCCACTAGAAAGGTTGCAACCACCAGCAGAATGGAAAAGACAATATCTAGGCACCATGAGACTGTACGCTAAGCGGAAGGAGGGAGGCTGAGTACTAGTGACTGTCAGAACCACTATCCAGAAGAACATAGATCCATGAGTCCATCATGAAGATAAGCATAACTGATCACGTGTTTAATGAATACCTTAGGCAGCAGACACCTGAGAAAGAAGAAGAGCAAGAAGAGGAACCATCATTGATGTATAGATCCCTGGGCGACATGTCTGATAGAAGAAGTGGCTAATCAAGAAATCCTACCAATAGCTGGACAAAGTTGGATTGAAAGAGAGCTTTCTCTACGCCTGTAGTAATCTTCTGTGTTCCTATTTTCCTCATTTTCCATCTCTAGTGTTGCTCTTAGACAGATTTTTAGTCTCCATCTGTCCTCATTTGTGTCCTGCAGCGTAGGGAGCTATTAGAGTGATAGAATTGAGATGCACAGCAGGGGGAGATATAGACTCAGAGAGAAAGAAAACTGGAATTAAAGAGAGTGAAATGGAGGTACAGGGCTTCAAATGAGAGCAAATGTTAAGCAGACAGATACATTTGATGCTCATAGCAAACACAAAAACAACATTATCTTGAAACTACATTAAAAAGAGAAAATAACAAAACTTACAATGCATCCTGAAGGTTATTCTTTGAGCTTGCACTACACCACTAAAAACTATTCCTTTACCAAGAACCATGGTAAAAAACCTTAGATATCGAAATTAAGATTCCCAAAGTACATTTCAGCAGAACAAATCAAATTGCTGAGCTTTAAATTGTGTTATGAAATAAACAAAACAAAACAACAAAACAACAAAAAAAAAAAACCCAACGTAACATTAAGCAACATGCTCTCCAGCATAAATGGAATTACTTTAACGTGTAGTCTAACTTTTGGTCAAATTAGAAGTTGAGGTGGGTGTATGTTCAATTACCTGCCCTTGTTTTTGTGGCAACATATATTTGTTCTTCATAGCAACAAGCAACAAGCTGCTAGGACAACAAATACCTTAATAGAATAAACAGGCTTTCAACCAGGAACTTTTCACACTTGACCATCTCTATTACACAAGCAAACGGGCATGCTGGCAAAAGTAGTTAACCTTAGTTATTTGAGTCTACCATTTCCGTAAACTCAAATTATTAACTAGCATGTGGTACTCCTGTCCAAGAATGCAGGTGAGATAGCTGACAATTGTATATATGTTTATGTTTCCATGCTCTGTCTTCCTTTAGATCCAGATATAAATGTGTTTTCTTAACCAAATACTATTACTGTATGTGTGAATGAGTGGATATGAAGTGACCATTCCATGTACAAAAGTACATGCATGTACAGGCACACACATGGGTGTGAGATTGCATGTTACTTGTGTCTGTCAGTTTGCATGTTTCCTGCACTGAGCCACAGGAGGCCATCATTTGACACTTCAAAGTACTTATGCATAATCCTGTGTGGATTCATTTGCACTTGAAACCCACAGATTGAGAGTGAGAGAGAGAAGGAGGGAAAAGCAGACCAGGAGAGGAGAGCGAGTGCAACGCAAGCTGAGGAAAAACTCTGACCATGTGCAACATAAAATGTGCTCTCAAGAGTATGTGGATTGTGTGTGTCTGGAGGAGCAAGATTACATGAGTCATATTCTTGACAATTTTTCCTCCTTCCATCTCCACCTCTCTCTCTCTTTACTATAGTGTGTATGTTCATCTTCCCTTTTTTTTTTAATTTTTAGAGGAAATTTTGAGGAAAGCCCTTACAGGGATGCCCTGGTGGGATTCATTCATGCATGGGAAACTAACTAACATATTGTGCTATACATCACAAATTGATGCACATTTTTTTTATGTATTTATTTTTTTTAATGTGTTTTACTTTTGTCCATATTTGCTTAGATTTAGGTCAGACCTTTTGGAAACCTTCCTCTAGGGTGTAGCTATTTAGTAACTTAGCCTGCTTGTGTTATATATGGGCAGGAAAACATGATTTGTGGTGTGTATGATGTTATCTCATGGTTTTTAAGTGTCTGCCTAGCCATCACAGCGTAATGTCACACCCTCAGGCTATGATGCCCAAGCGTGTTCGCCCTAAGAGTGCAATTTGTTCAACTAGTATGATTGCTGCATGCTGCAATACAGCTGGACTCGGACACAGATCACGTAGTGTGATCGCTGTGTGTGTCCCAACACAGATCTTCAATGCTTCCTCAGTGGCAGGTAGATCTGTAAAAATGGCTTTGTTAAGTAATTAACAAATACGTGAAAGGACTGTGTGTCATCACTTCTCCAATTAGGCGGTAAAATACAAACAATCATGAAATTCATACTGATTACGAATGCTTTTAAAAAAGCACATGTCCATGAAAGAGAAAGACAGAAAGACTTTAGGTGCTGAGACAAACTGATGCGTTCATTGAATGCAGCATGGGTTCAGGTCAGCAGGGGAGTACACACAGTTTTGTTTAAGCACAGTACGTGGCAACTTAGTTTAGTATGATTTAGTTGCATTAGTCTGGAATCTATCTGTTAGTCATTGGCATTCCTGAAGAACCAGTAGCTGTCTTGGCTAAGAATTTACTATAACCTGTTTACAAATGGAGACATTTTTGAAGGAGTTTAAAAAGGTAAATCTTTATCAAACTTCACATTTTAAAAAATCAATGTGATTTTTGCTCTCAACAATGATAGCATGGCAGTTAACCTCTTGGGGGTCCTAGAAAAATGCATACACTATTGGGCTTAGAGCCACAAATCGACCACGCCATGAAAAGTGCCATAAAATATCTATATATTAATATTTTTTTCCACTTTAAATTAGCCAATCTTTTAGACCTACTTCTCCTTGAAATATTCATATCAAGTTTTAATTACATTTCGCGGATTTTAACCCTTTATATCCCAGTTTCGTCACATGGCCGCACTGTTTTTTTAGCCCCAAAAAACAAAGAAATCAAATATTTCCCAAAAGATACAATTCCAAGGCCCGGACTCCCGAGTACCACCAACATTCGGAAGATGGCCCATTATTTGGTTGTAATGACCGTGGAATGGGAAATAGCGTTTATAATGGGTTTCAATGGGGCACAAATCGACCACTAGGACCAATAGTGTAAGTTTATCTGTAGCTCAGCCACTGAAGCTAATTTAAGGGAGTCAGACTGGAATTTTGAAATATATGTAACCAGACTTTTTTTTTGGGAAAGTTGGCTATATTCCGTTCAACACAGTGCAAATGGCATGTATACGAACAATGAAAAATGGCACAAATCGACCCAAGACCACCCAGAGGTTAAAGAATGCTTAAACCGGTTAGGCCAATAAAAGCTGACTGACTACAAGACAGCTGCAAGCAAAGATCATGCACTCCTGGTGTATTACGTTGTTTGCATCAAAACTCCTGCGTGACTCATTTATGATTTTATATTTATATATATGAAATTACATTAATATGACTGCTTGTTGGCTGACAGCAGTTTACTTACCTGTTTGCTTTTCTCATGTAGATTGACTTCATTCTGGGGTAAACAAACATGTAAATTTAGCATAAATATGGCACAAGTAACTACACAAGTTAATGTTTCTTGGCACACAGTATTGTGGTTTTCTGTCGCAACAACACTTTCAATGACTTTTTCTTTTTTGTGACAGCTGATACACTTTTATGGTGCCCTGTCAGCAGAGCAGTGTGTGTTAATTTACGTGTGTGTGTTTGTACGAGGCTCTGAGTTCAGTTATACTCCAGGACTTTTATTTTATGTCAATCCAGTCTCTGAGTTCTCTAATAATTGTAAAAGTGCCAAAAGTAATCTTGAAAACAGTGACTCATACCAGTTTCAAAACTTTTAGAGCCTCACAGCACTTGCTCAACTAAACAGCTACTCTGAAAAAAAGAACACAATCATGTTATCCCTGTGACTTCAACCTTGTCTGACAGCTTGTGTGCAACCATACTTCATGGTATGGTTTTATGAGTTTCTTCAAACAAACAGAAAAAAAGATGGGACTTGCTTATCTGTTACAGAATACACCAAAGTTTCTACTTCTGACTTTCGGCACAAACATTTTTACATAGAAAACACACGACGTAATGGCTCATCAGAATGAAACGGATTGGAAAGCAAGTCTTAACATTCAGTCTTGGGTGTTGTGACAAGCACAGTATTACAGACTAGTTGACTTCAAAATCTTACAGTTAAGATTAGAGGGTTAATCTCAAGCCATGTTTCTAGAAATGTAGTGTGCGTGGATGAAGCTTCAGAAGTACAAATGCAGTTTCTATAAATGTAGAGCTAAAGATCAGATTGTTACTTGAAAGTGTATGCAATTACTTAAGAATGAGTAAAAGGGCTGAAACCACTGGTGGGCAACACTGGAGTAGATGACGAGCAGAACAAGGCAGGCGTTCGAGCCCAGTGTTTTTTGTTTATTTTATTTTTCTATATTGAGGAGGAACAGTGCAGTTTAGAAGAACTGCAGTGTCAGTGGTAACCAAAAGCAGGGTTGGCAAGGTTTGACTGGGGCTCTATGCAGCACTTCGTCTCTGGAGACGACAGAGTGCAAAAACTCAGGGAAAGACTAATCTGCCATATATAGATGGCGATGTTTTCTGAGGTAGTTAAAAGTTAAGAAGCTCCACAGTCGCAAGATGAAAGCTGCCTTGAGATGCTGAAAGCTCTACACATTGTAGGATCCTGTGCGCTTCTTAGTGTGACAGATTTGGAAATTTGTTGCTAAAACTTAGAACCAGAAGAAGCCATGCAATTTCAGTTTATGGTCTTGGAACCAAACTGGAACAGCTCTGTATTGTTCCAACATTGATGGAGATGTCAAAGCAGCAAGCTCAAAGTATATATGGTGAAGTTAGCATGTTATATAATCCACCAGGTTAACTGTTCTAGGAACAAAATGTGCACATTTGTGTGTCTTGCTGGCATCGAGTGCTGAGTGATTTGTAGCTAGACTAGGCTGAGCAATGTGACTCAGAACCTCTGCTGATGTAAAGATGTGTGGTTGAGCTGTTTTGGATGAATCTAGGTCACGCTGTTCAGGGCGTGCAACGTTCACAACTAACTAGCCATGAGGGAGAGAGAGAGAGAGAGCAATAACTACGGTTATTAGTGTCTACCCCCCTCACCCAGCCACCAAATAGATTCGTCCATGTTTTTTGTGCATTCAGAGCATTTGTGAATGCATGTATGTAAAACCATGCCAAATATGCTTGTATTTACTGTATGTGTGTGTGTTTCTCTGCATTGCTTTGATGACTGTAGACAGCAGGAAAACAAAATAACCCTCAGGCACATAGCTGGAGAGCTGGAGAAAGTAAGAGAAGGAAAATGAGAAGATTGGAAGAAAAAAAGGAGAGAGATAAATGATCTGAGAAAAGGGACTATAACAGAGAAAAAATAAAGTGTAAGTATGCAGGGGGGGGGGGGAACGTACATACGAGGTAACAATAAATTGATATGGGACCCTTTATATTTCATTTATTATTTATTCACGATTATTTAGCTTGATTATATTTTCTTTTTCTTTGCCTAAGCACTCGTATTTCTATTTCATAAAGTTTTGCTTTTCATTAACTCAGAAGCTTAGAAAAAGCCTGAGGAAATGTTTAAATTTAACATATCTGCACATTTTTTTCTAATTGTTTTGTGCCTGTCTTTCTACAAACTGAACCTAACGTGAATGCAGTAACTAACACGTAATCATAAACAACAAATTTTGGACATGTTTTTCTCAGTTAGATTTTCCATAGTTTATAACTTGAGTTATATAGCAAGTTAATCTTGTTGAGGGTTTTGACTTTTTGGAAGTATCACAAAAATATGAGTGTAAAAGAGAGGAAGGAGAAGTGGGATGTCTGGAAGGAGTCCTTTCTTGCTGTTTCACTCTAATCACTGCTCACTTCTTTTATACCTCCACACAAACTCACTGCTCTCAAAAATATTTACCTCCCTGTATGTAACTCTGACTTTTAGTCCACACTTTCTTGAATATTAACACTACACACTGCTTGTTGTCATCCCTGTTTGAGGTGATATATGCAATACCACATATTTACCAGTTAAAAATATAAAGCTTAGGGCGTAGTCCCACACACTGAGTCAATGCTCTTTCTTGGTGAGGAAAAACACAAGATGTCTCTTAAATTCTTCAAATATTAGCATGTTGTAGTTAGAAATGAAGGGTTCAGTGCTACATGTCTCACTGCATATCACTGCTTTTGGTACCTGTTGAAAATCAAGCTTTGGCTGTTTGGCAGAGGTTGAGTCGTAGGGTGGAGGATAGTTCTTTTTGGCCTCATGCTGTCTACCATCTGCCAGCTCTCCTTTCATGCAATAAAAATGAAAGTATTATTAATGTCTCCAGTCCTAAACATTGTAGATTACTTTGTTACTTTCATTCTACCTCAAGAGGAACAGAAGTCATCTGATTGTAGTTCAGGGGAAAAAACACACCCTTAATTGATTGTTTTCCGTCTCAGTGGATAATTGAAGAACCTTTGTAACACAATTAACAGCATTGGTTGTCTGATAGGTAACTGTAATGAGATTACAAAGTACAGCACTACAATTGTGAGTTACAGAAAAATGTAATGCGACTAGTAGCATGTTACTTTGTTTGCTGTGTTATACTCAGTACTTTTCATTAGAAGCATATCCCTATGTTCTTTCTCTTTACCTGGCTTTGTTACATCCACATATGTTTTTATATCTATGTCCACAAAAACAAATATCCACGATACAACAGTCTCTCCTTAACATGACATTGTAGATAAAATAACAAAATAATTGGATTTTGCTTTATTAATGCCTTTAAAATCAGTTGACATTAGTTGACATTATTTTCTTTCTTCTGCGGGAAGATCAAGTGTGGTAAAACTCACTCAGAAAAAAAGTAAGTTAAGAATGCATGATAGGCTTTTAGAAGAATCCATCCATCTTGATACGCGGCCCAGTCGCAGGGGCAGCAGCCTAAGCAGAGAAACCCAGACCTCCCTCTCCCCAGCCACCTACTCCAGCTTATCCGGGGGAACACGGAGGAGTTCCCAGGCCAGCCAAGAGATACAATCTCTCCAGCATGTCCTGGGTCTGCCCCGGGGCCTCCTATTGGTGGGATATGCCCAGATCACCTCACCCAGGAGGCATCTTTATCAAATGCCTGAACCACCTCAACTGGCTCCTTTCGATGTGGAGCACCAGTGACTCTACTCCTCCCACATGCCTCACCCTATCTCTAAGGGAGAGGCCAGTCACCCTTCGGAGGAAGCTCATTTCCGCCGCTCATATCCGCAGTCTCGTTCTTTGGGTCACTTCCCACAGCTCGTGACCATAGGTGCAGCGTGCGCATCATTGCATCTCTCGATCTCCCGCTCCCTTTTCCCATCACTTGTGAGCAAGACCCCAAGATACTTAATTCTTAATTCTTCTGTTGGAAGAATTACCCAGCTAACTTCATTTGCTGAGAAGCACCCCAGGCATTAACATTTAGATATGTAAGTTGATAGGGGTGCTATTTAAAGGCTGGGGAAGCTTCCCTTCCTTTTGGGAGGCAATATAATTTCAAACACTGAAACACTTCATTAGTAAAATTAAATTTTCTAGTAGTTGTGTTTCAAAAATAATTACAAATATAAAGTCGTGCCGGCATCATGGATATCAAAATGGCTCTCCGGGTGTCTGATTCTTCTCTGGCGGAATGTAACCTGTCAAAGACCTGAAGGATGACTGAGACAAGCTGTAGACCAGTAACAAATGATCAAAGAACAAATAGCTTGTATCCTTGCACCAGTACCCCACTCCTAAATTATTGCCTGATCACTTAGAGCTTTTTTACAGGTTCACAAAGGTCTTTTTGAGTGCCTCAGAATAACCATAACTAATCTTAAATGTGTTACTAAACAATGTATTACTGCCCTAAACTGTGTCGAAAATATGACACGGTCTATAAAATTAGGCAATTATAGGAACCAAGCTAACTCAGAGAAAGAACTCTAAATGGATGAATAGTCAGAGTCACTGAACTCGTACTCTCTCCTGGCATTTCCATAATAGAATGAATTGTTTTTCACTCTCTTTCCTTCTCACCTTATTTTATCTCTTTGTTGCTCACTCTCCCACACAGACTCTCAAAATCTCCCTCTCCTTTTTTTGCGCCTTAATACTCGCTCACTTTTTTCCCTAAGCTCATCCTACTCTCTCTCTCTCTTCCACCCTTCACATTGTGTACCTCTCTCTCCCCCACCCCCTCCCTCTTGGGGCTTGAGTGGTCGTAACGTAAGCGCCAGTCATCTCTTATCATCGCCTCTGTGTTCCCTGAGCGCGCGGCAGTCCACATCTCTCCCTCTGTCTCTTCTTTTCTCTGTCCTCTTATCGCTTCTGTTTGTCTCTTTCTGCCTTTTCTTTGGATGGTACACTAATAAGGAAAACTCAATGTCTGCCGTCATGTTTTGTGGCTTGAGAAGGGACGTTGGGGCAAACAGTGTCGGTGAGTGTGGAAGAGGGAAAATTATTTGATTGAGCGTTCAACAGTTTTGCAATTTGTATTCTTCGTTATTTATTTATCGGTGGCATTGTTGTGCTGATCGAACTATAGTTCCCAGGAATTGCCTCCCATTCAATAATTCCATGATGCATCCTGTTGTTTGGGAATTCGTATAATAAAAACAGTTTTCTGTAGGTGGCGCTCTTTTCTGTGTTCAGCTTTGTTCATGTTTTCTATTGATATAGTTTTTTTGTGTGTTTTCGTTTCTATTTATTTATTCTCAATTCAAACAACAATGCTTGTCACATTTGATAGGAGTGTTTCTTTTTTTTTCTTTTCTTATTTTCTTTGGTCACCGTTTTCTTGTCTCAGATTTATGCTTTTGTATTAGGTGTTGTGGTATTCTCACCGTGAATGGAAGATTGTGCAAAATTGGACTCCTTTGGTGAAAAACCATGATTGTTATTGTCAGGACTACTTTGTGAATTCAGGTATACCTTAAACGATCATGTTCATATATACTGTATGATGCAGAGCAAAGATAAGATTTGGTTCTTCATCATGGTTAATATGTGTTAACCATAGACTGTATAATAAGATGGCTGTAGCTACGGTGACATCACCTGCTGTTTTGTGAAGTATCATTTTAAAGTCTTATGCATAGGACTTATTGAATCTGATTTGACCACATTTGGAGAAGCGGTTGGAGCCAGGAAGGTATCCGTGAACATTACCATTGGTTAACTAGCTTGACTGGTAGGGTCCATAACGTAGTCCATAACTCTCTGCCATATTGAATTAATCCAACGGGATGCATTATAGTGAAAAATAAGCTTCAAACTAAAAAAAAACAATTTGAACAGGTGCAACTGAGCCCCTTTGGCAAGGTATCCCTAAAAACAATCAGTGTACATAGACCCAAAATATGCAGTTTTTTTGGAGTTAGCATGACTTTGAAACTGATATATAATCAATTTTTAAACTAACATATTTCAACTAAACTGACTTAACCAAGCCAAGTATTTTGCATTGCCTAAACCAAACTAAGTACGTTTCATTGCTTAAACTTAAGTAGTTTCATTAAAATAAATAAATAAAAGATCCCAATGAGATATGTGACTCAAACTCCTGTCTGCCAGTCCATCCTGTTTATATACTGTATGTGCAATTTTTGGTCCTTTAAGGTGGAAAACGTTTGGATAAGTGAAGATGCATCAACATCTATTGTATGAGGTCAGGTTCATGCCCAGGAAATAAAAACAACAACAACAACAATAAAGCAAATGCATCGATGCATATTTTTTTTAACTATTTCTCCAATTCATGGTCATAGGTCCTATCACAGTTGTCATGAGCAAGAGGCAGGATGCATCCTGAACAGGTCATGAGTCTACTGCAGGACGAACAGATCAGACAACTATTTATGCCCATATTCATACCCACAGTCACCAATTGATCACCACTTAATCAGCAATAGAACACTTTTGCACATTACTGGTGCTACATCACAAAGTGGTATAAATGCTTTTGGAAAAAGTATCATATTGTTTTGTAAGATTATGTGCTATTGATTCAATTTGAAGTATTCCACATGGTGTCATAGCCAAGAAACAAAACTATCAACCATGATATCAGCATAACACATTTCTGATTCTATTCCTCTACAACATACAGTACATTAGTGTAGTAAAGTTAACGAGATGCATCAGGAGTATTAATAAGGTGAGCACCATCCTATTTCATGCACGAATGAACATAGTGGGAGATATATTCTGTGAAATGGCCTCAGAGACTAACCAAGATGATAACAATGTAGTGAGACTCACAAAGCTGCTTTTATTTCTTTTAGTTTTATGTAGATACAGACAGAGGTTTCGTATTTCACTGCATGCTTTGAGTTATTGCTGTAATTTAGATTCATTATTACAGAAGATTAAAACGGAAAAGTTAAGTTCCCTAACACTGCATATTTTAAAAGACTGTGACAAAAAACATTTTACTTTATTTTTTTAAGTAGTTTGATACTGTAGTTCTCATATGTCTCTTAGAATATGACCAAATAGGCAGTTTTTCACTTTTTTTGCTGTTTGCACTGTTTTGTGGGGCTGATTCAATCTCACCATTGCTGAAGGGATAAGGATATGAAGCAGAAATATACACTAAATGTATGATGAGAGCTTTATCACCATGTTGGCTTTCTGCCGACAGCTTGATTTGATCCTTTTTATTTTCTGAGCTGACCACACCGATAATTTAATATTCAGAGTGGACAAAGGTATAGACATTCTTCAGTTAAGGGGAGGTTAAGATGTGTGTCTTAAAAATGCATTGGTGAAAGTTAAAGTACTCTTTCAACTTCTTTATTCAAGTAAAGCTAAAAAAAAAAAAAAAAGAGTAGGATTGTTGACTACATTGTAAGTGGGAAACTCTGCCTCTACATCTAAAAATTTTAATATGTACAGTCAGGATTTGGTAAGTGTGGGAACCCCAAAAATCAGAGTGGGGGAAAAATCACTTAAAAACAAGTCATAATAATTTCCATTGTGTGGATTTTGTATGCAGGCTGTGATGAGCCAACTTGTGCTGCTGCTCTAAAATTCACTGCTCTTTGGTATTTTCAACCTCTAAGCAGTATAAAGTATTTTGTAGGTAGAATTAAGTGAGCGAAGCATCATCATGTTAAAGGTCCAGTCATTCATTTTTTGAGTTTATTTATTGGAAAGAAAAAAAAGAATATTGTCCACATAAATATATGGTGATTATTATGCAAGTACGTCTTCCAACAAATTGATGCATTTTCATGCACTTTGAATTAATCCATAAATATACAAAGGCCCCACCAGCCTTAATACAGTGGCTGAGATGGACAGTCCCATTTTTACTAATCATCTTTTATGTAGGGGAGGAAAGGAGGACTCAAAGGCATTTGTGTGCTGTGGAGTCAAATTTTAATTCATACCTGCACCTTCAGACTGAACATGTAAAGGATCATACTTATGTTTTAGACAGTTCAACTTGGAAAATAGATTATTCCCTTTGTGCTTGCTCCTCTTTTGTAGCACCAGAAATTTTATTCATTCTGGTCCATAATTATATGTTTTTGCCTTTAGTCTGCAATAAGGATCACCAAGGTTGTCTTCTAAGTTTTATTGTTCCTTCCATTTACATTCAAATCGAGTTGATATCCAGAAGGTATTCAGTGACATAAAATAATCAGTCTCCTCAAAAACTTAACAACCCATTTATGAAAACATGCGATATAAAAGTAAAAAAAAATACACAAGTTACCTGAAAATTCTATTTAAGTACAATGAAAATATATGTGTACTTTGTTACTTCCCACCTCTGTTAATAGTGACAGTTGTGAGGCAGTGAGTATGTCAGAAATTATTATCAGCTTTGCATGTTGCATTCATATTTCTCTGTTGTTTCCTACAAACTGCATTTTGCTCAGCAAGTTGTAACTATACTCCTCTGGCAGGACATCTGTTCTCTGATTACAAGCATGACGATAATGCAGCTAAACAGAATGCAGACATGAGTGCTTAGTAGTAATCTGCAGTCACTGGCCTCTATTATTAAGTACACCTGTGCAACTATGAAGAGCATGATTAGACATTTGCATTAGATAATGCAAATATCAAGCCTGCCAATGACATGGAATTAACACATTTAGACATGTCGACATGGTCAGGTCGACTTGCTTAAGTTCAAACCAAGAATCAAAATGGGGAAGAACCGAGGCATGCAGAAAAGCATCTCTGTATGTACAAGATGGGAACCTTGAAGTAGATGCATTACAGCAGCACAAGACCACACCAACTGCCACTCCTGTCATCCAAGAACAGGAGTCTAAGGCAACCGTTCCAGCAGTCTCACTGATGTTGGAGAACAGAAGACTGGAAACACAGTTTCCAGCTTTCTGCTAAAGCATTCAGATAATGAGGGGGATATTTTCTTGGTAAACAATGGGTCCTTTAGTATAATTTGAGGATTGTTTAAGCTTACCTGACTACTATTGACCATCTTTATGGGCACAGTGTGTCTCGTAAAGGTCTCCACGGTCAAACTGAGCCTTTTTGGGATGTGGTGGAACGGCAGTGTAATGTAAATACAGACCAAAATCTTTTGTTAGTCGTGCCAGTATAATGCTGAAAAAGGCTCTGGGATGTTTTTAGCACCTGGTCGAATCTATGCGACAAAGAATTAAGGCTATTTTGAAGGGGAAAAGGGCCCAACCCAGCACTAACAAGGTAGACTTAGTAAAGGGACTACTGAATGTATAATTGTTAAGACTGATCATTTGTAATTAATAACACTATTTATAAAAATAAAAATAGAAAACTGCTTTTGAATATTTTCAGCGACAGAACAGGACATTTCTTACTGTGTCTTTAACACATTATGTTCTCTTCCCTGTCATTTACATTTTTAGACAGTTAGATAATGCTCTTACCTCAAGCAGCTTACTCCAGGTGCATCACGGCAGCGTGCGCGGGGGATCAAACCATGTGACTAATTAATGACGGGACTGTCTTTCACATCACAACACCCAGTTATTTCTCATTTTCATCACTCTTCTCTTTCTCTTCCTTTGCCGGTCCTCTGATAAAACCAGCTCAACTTAGTTAACTGAACATCAGTTTGAATCTGCTACAGAGATGTGTTGGCACAAGAAACAAAACTGTAACTTCAAAGGTGTTTTTGGCATCTTTTTCCTGCCCTACAACTGTCAAGCTGATTTCTCCTTGTGCCTGATTTTCTTCATCTGTGAGATTTTTCTATCTTTGTTGAAATCCAACAGTACTTTGTTTGTCATGTTTTTAGGGATGTTTGCCTCATATTATGGTGGATTTGGTGACATTTAATGTGTCTTATAGTTGAAATGCAAATCTCGTACAACAATGTATTTTTATGGCAATAATCAGATGACTAGGAATGATGTGGAGTGCATTTTTGCAGCGGTGTTTTTCAGAGTGTGTGGTGATAAAGCTTTTATAGCAGGAGTGTCAAATATAAGGCAGAATTGGCCTGGCAAAGACTCCAGTCCAGCCCACCAGATGGCACAGGAAAATACCAAAGGATGCATATAGATTTTAAACCTCTAACTATATTTTCACAAGTTTTACAGTTAGCTTTTCCTGTTGATAAAGACCATCGCCCTGTCAGCTCAACACAACAAGAAGTAAGAAGATGCCTGCTTGTAATTTCAGTAACTACAATAATCTTTAGTTCAGTCATGGAATTGCTTTTTACCATTTTCATGATGGTGTAAAAAATCCTCCTTACTCAATAACTTAATATTTCTTTGCAATATCCAATATTCTCCACATTGCTGGAGGTACTAATGTTAAAATCTTACAATTTGGTTGGGAAATCAAAAGCAGTAAATTTTATTTTTGGCCTTTCTTATCGTTAAAAATTCCTATTTGTACAAATGGTAAATGGTAAATGGCCTGCATTTGTATAGCGCTTTACTCAGTCCCTAAGGACCCCAAAGCGCTTTACACTACATTCAGTCATTCACCCATTCACACACACATTCACACACTGGCAATGGCAAGCTACGTTGTAGCCACAGCTGCCCTGGGGCGCACTGACAGAGGCGAGGCTGTCGGACACTGGCGCCACCGGGCCCTCTGACAACTGGAATCTGAGTGGCTCAGTTTTTTACTATATAATATTTGCTTCAATTTTTTTTATTTCTACCTTGTTATATCTCCTGCCTTTCTAAGCTTTATTGTTAAATACCAATACCAGTAAAACTATCTGTCATGACAATGTTAAACTTTCAATCTTGTATCATTCAGAGCACATATTGTACATATTGGTTTTGATTTTAAGAATATGCTGATACATCTTTATTTGCAACACGTGTATCAGAATTGTCTGGCAGGCAGACAATGTTGTTCTGGATTTAATTTGTAAAACACCTGTATATTAATCATGTCACTAAAACCCACAGAGAAAAACTTCTGTATCACAGTGCCTGTGCTTAACAGTGAGACCATGATATAAACTAAACATTTCAGCAAAATATTCAGTATTTTTGTGTGGCATATTTTAATGCAGAAAAAAAATACAGCCTTCAGGTGAGAAGTGAAAGCCAGCCATTTCTCCTTTACATAGCTTATATCAGCTGTACTTCTTGAATTGATTTTCTTCATATCTTGAAGAAATGTCCTTTTTTCTTGCAATTGCAGATCTTAAAAACAAAAAATATCTTTTTTTTGCCCTTATAGCACTGTTCTTGATGTCCTTAAAAAATATGTTTTGTTTCTGATGAGGCAAAAAAGAGAGGCTGTGAGCAGTGAAGCATTTTACTCTGGGAGAGTAAAACAATATTATAGGAACAAGTCTGTGAAGGTTCTCAGTCATCCAGGTCATCGTAGTCAAAGGAGCTTGCAAAGGAACAAATTATAGGAACAAATTATGTTATAGCAGTTTTGGTCATTATAATAAATATAAATACCCAAAAAAGAACATCTTTTGGTTAACTGTCTATTTCAGATGGATGCTGTACTGATGAATATTCTGTGTCATCTGCTTTAGAAAGTTTGTCACAGATAAACTTTAGCAAGAGTTTAGCTTGGCAAGAAAGAGATAAAGAGGTGACACAGAGCGAGAGAGAGAGAGAGAGACATGAGACCATTAGAACTAAAGTGTTGATGAGACCCCTCTGCTGCACCCCTATTCTACCCTCCAACCAGATCCATACAGGCAGCAATTACCACAACAGACAAGCTATTAACCACCCTAATTACTGCTTGTTCCTTCCATAGACACTCAGTGTGTGGGTGAGACATCTACTCTGTGTGTGTGTGTGTGTGTGTGTGTGTGTGTGTGTGTGTGTGTGTGTGTGTGTGTGTGTGTGTGTGTGTGTGTGAGAGAGAGAGAGAGAGAGTGTGTGTGTTTGGAGAGTGGGTGTAAAAAATTGTGCAAGAGGTGACAGAACTTGTATGTGTACAGGTCAGGATAACTGTGTGTGCACATGTACAACACACAATTTTTGCCATTTTTTCCCCCCGTCTGTTTAATATTTACTGAGTGGGTGGGTGGGAGGGTTACTGTTCATATGTGCGGTATTTTGCAGTTTTTGTTTTTTTCTGTATCTTTTTTATCCCTCTGTGTACCAGCTTTGTCATGAACAATAGCCAATTACACATCTTCAATTTCATTCAGCATCATAATGGCAGCAATCAGATGCGTTAGTATTCAAAAACTCAGAGCCTGTGTGTGTCTATGCATGTCACAAAGACACACACTCACACCCTACACACACTCACACACACTTTGTAGAGGTTCTAAACTGGCTACCATTAGGTAGGGATGGGTACCGGTACCGGACATAAACTGTAGTAATCAGACCGAAAAGCAGCGCAAATTTCGGTGCTTTGTTTCGGTGCTTTTTTTTTCCCCTGAGATGTAATACACTTTGAATTCTAGCCAATAATTTTACCTTTGCAAGCGTAGTAGGTGGGCCCAGGTACGTACGTTCTTTTAGAGCAAAGCTACAGATTAAAAAT
Source organism: Mchenga conophoros (assembly GCF_057382185.1). NCBI lineage: Eukaryota > Metazoa > Chordata > Actinopteri > Cichliformes > Cichlidae > Mchenga > Mchenga conophoros. Next base: position 27,849,038 of record NC_140530.1, on the reverse strand, counting down.
GCCCAAGGAGAGGCGGTCACAAGTCTGGCTGTACTTCACAGCAAAAGATGCAAACACAGCAGCCTGCAACAAGTGCTTTAAGGTGATACTGTGATACTGTCAAAGGAGGTAACACCTCAAATCAGATGAAACACCTGGCGACGTATAGCATTTTGTTAAAAGCCGAGAAATGCACTTGGGCCTTGGGCGGCATTGTAACGCCTGGGAGAACAGCCACACTGACCATTCATTGGAGATGACAGAATTTGGACGATTTTTAACTCTCAGTGATACCACAGTGTTTGTTTAATTTGGTAACTGAGAAGAGTTGGGACCTGGAAATGGATAATGTCATCAGACCTAAGAAGCAGATTGTGAACAATTTTCATGAAAAGACCAGAACAAATGATGTTTTAGTCTTTTTCTGTGTTGTTCTTACCTGTCATCTCCATTCATTCCTATTGAAGATATCAATTCTTTATAATGAGTCAATCAGGGTCCACTAGAAAAAAATCAAAATAGCCCTACAGTGAATGTGAAACAAAGACATACCAGTGACCGGGTCATTGATTTTTATGGTGCTTGTGTGACACTGAAACTTGATGTAACAGAGGAAAAATGTATGTTATTTCTTCAGATACACTGGCATTTGTTGTCGTTATGATCATTAAAGGGCAGTAACAATTTCAAGGTAGTGTGACCTAAACAAGCAAAAATATTTAGTAACATTACCACTAATGGTCTAGAGTAACACCACACAATTGAAAGGCTGCATAGCTTTCTTCCAGACTTGTTGGAATTTGAGAAGTCTGAAGAAAGGTTAAAAGGGATCTTAGTTGGGTAATTTTAAGGGTTAAGCTGTATGTTTCTGGTTATACAGGGTACTACACACATACACTACATCATCATATTAAGATTATTCTATAGATGTATGGTGACTCATTGCAACCTCACAGCAAGACACTCTTCAGTTAATGTCAGGGAAGGGCCTTTATACGTGGATAATGGCTTTCTTGAGTTAGTCTCCCATTACCTGTCGGCCACACTAAGGAATCTACAAATAATTATGGCAGACATATAGACGATGTGAATGACTATTTCCTGGATTTCCGTTGCATTTTGCTTTTCTTGCAAATCAAAATTAACATAAAGTTAAAGTGTCATTGCTAGTTTATGTAAGTTTGTTTGAAAATATGCATACTTGTCAGTCTGTCTTCTGTCTTTTTCTTCTCATTTTCCTGCATTGAACAAACAGGTGTATCTCTTTTTCTGAACACTTCAGCAGCACGCTTGTTCATTTGTTTTGTGACGCCTACTTGATGGTTTAGTGAATAGCGAATGATTATAATAGTGTGCTTGCTTTAATTTCTTATTCAACAAAACGAATAGGCTGAGTTACTCTGTTCGCTTCTTTTCAATTGGATCTTGTGTTCTCTTTTATGCACCCTGAGAAGCCTGACTGAGTAGTGCTGCATTCTTTTCACATGAAGCCTTCTTCCACTTTCATACAAACGTACCTGGCAGCTGCTCTCTGCAATCACAGCTCATTCAAGTGTATTATGCATATTAGTCCAGGAGAAACATCATAAATAAAACCTTATTATGTTAATATTTACTATTGTGTACAGTGCTGCTACATTCTTGGCATTGATGTGTTCTTCCAAACATATCGTCAGTGACAGATTTTCATTCATTTCAGTTTACAGATTTTGATGAATTCTTAAATCTCTACGGTCAGACTGCAACTAGTCACAAATTTTTGCCTATGCAAATTTGCTCTTGTTATGGAAATTATTCACTTTTTCATGACTACAAATGAAAGCCAGGGGTGAAAACATACAAATTTCACATTGCAGTTACAAACCCCTTTGTCTCTCTATATTCAGTGATGGATCTCTACAGAATTGCTTTTAAATGAGTGGCATCAACTTACCAATAAGAGGCTCTGCTGTGTATATGCATGTGTATAATAATAAGCACAACGAGGTGACACCTAGATTCACCCATGCATCCACTTTGTTGTCACATTTGGAGAAACCACTCTGTGTGTACTTGAGAGAGTGTAAATTTATGTTTGTATGTATATCTATGATTAAGTTGTTGGGGTGTTGTGTCTAGTAAGTACTGTTATATACCCCTGAGTGTTTTTGTGTGATTGCTAAAGAAAGAAATGGTTAAACTAAGATTGTGTGTAGGAAGGTGTTTTCCTAATTATGTGCTTTCAAACTGTAGGTCAGAGTATGATCATGATATGTATTCTTTTTAGTGCTATGCTTGTCAGTAAATATCAACTTATCAAATTCAGATTAGAAGCTCAACATTGATTTGATCTGTGGTTGAGAGGTAGATGATTAGTTGTTTAAGCTAAACATCAGCTTGGTGTATTGATACATGAAAAATACCCCAATATTGTTTTGCTCAAAACCTTTGCTACTTTCCAATTCACTTTTTGCATTGCTATCTTGACACCATATTCTCAAGTGTTTTCTGCTAATTCAAAACTCACCATTTGAAATGCAAATATCCACATTTCGCAGATCAAAGACTTTCATACATCTAGTTTAAAACTGGGCAACACTTTTATCTGCATCTGGGTCATTTCAGCAGTAACTATATTTCCATATTGGTTCAAACTATATGTTAAACAATAGTCTCTGAAAGCCACACTGAACCAGAGACTGGAGAATAAGAACTGGACTGTTGCCTACTGGTCCAAAGTCCTCTGTACAGATCAAAGTAAATTTTACATTTCATATCAAAATCAAGATCTTAGAGTCTGGAGGAAGAGTAAAGAAGTATAAAATCAAAGTTGTTTGAAGTCTAGTGTGAAATTTCCACAGACATGATGATTTGAAGTGCTTGCTGTGGTTGTGTGATTTTAGAGCACTTCATGCCTCCATCCCAAGTTTGATAAAGATGCCGATTCCCTTTTTTCAGCATGACTTAGTACCAGTCTTCAGTGTACAAAACTACATGCGATTACCATGTTCCTGATCTGAGTATATTTATATTTGGTCATTCTAAATTGCCCATAGGTGTGAATGTGAGTGTGAATGTTTGTCTGTCCCAGAGTGTACCCAGAATTTTTTGACCTACAACCCCATAAAACACTTAAAATATATCATATATGCATGCATACATGCAATGTGCTACTGTGTGTCTGTGTGTCTGTGGGTGTGTGGGTGTGTGTGCACCAAAAAGTACAATTATTTGTGTATCAAAGTAATATGATACTTTGATACACAAATAATTGTGCGTTTTGGTGCATGGATGTTTTTTTAGTCTTATTTCTTCACATTAATTCTTTTTTTCTGTTTCCTTTAATTTATTCATTCATTTATTTGCAATGGAGATGCCACAATTTTGTGGTGGTGGCCAGGCTGAGGCTTGAATTTAATTTAGGGTGGCACAAAAATCAGTGTCTTGTTCATTTTTCATTCTGCATAGCACAGAGCTGTAGGCTGTATTGTAACAATTTTGGTCACTCACTTTTTCATCAGCTCACACAGCCAACAGTGAGTGACTTCATGCATTAAAAATGCATCACTATGGGTTTTTCACTTATTTTAATTTAAAAAAAAAAAAAAAAAATATATATATATATATATATATATATATATATATATATATATATATATATATATATATATATATATATATATGTGTGTGTGTGTGTGTGTGTGTGTGTGTGTAACATGTAACATCTGTTGTGGGGCACACACATGCACACATACAGTAGCATATTGCTTTTGCAGTATATCCTGAGTGAACATTTAGCTGACAAGAAATGTTGGCATGCTACATGTAACTGTAACAACATAAGTATATTGCAATTTCTGTTCAGCTGTTTAGTTTTGTTCGGAAAATAATAAACATTTAAAATAATTCAGCCCTTTTCATTTAACAGCTGTGCCATTGTTGCTACAGAGCAATGAATCTGAACTTAAAACCTGTTGTACAAAAATTACTTTGTATTTGTCCAATGACATCCATCCTTTGTTCTGTAAAACCTGCCCAGCACATGCTAAAGTCATTACTGTCTCTGCTTGAAAAGATACTCATGCTGTAAGCATTATGCCAGCACTTCTGCTGCAGGAGGAAATCTGGCCTGACGCCTCTTCTGTAACTCAACCTGTTTGGTGAGCTGACAGTGCCGGCAGTCATTAGCCTAATCACATTCAAATTATTCACTCGGAGGCACTAATTTATCAGAAAGTGTTGGGGAACCGAGAAGAGAGGCAGTGGAAAAAAAGGTTTTAAAAAGAAAAAGTGTCAGTGTGAAGATGATATGTATATCCATTGAAAAAGACTAGTATTGCTAGCAGATGATGTGCTATGCTTCCAAAGGCCTGTTATGACAAACAAGTTTGTAGTGATCTGATACCTCAGTCACAGAAACTCTGGCACTGGAGATATGTGGGTTTGGAGGATGAGAGCTGCAGATTCATAGTGCTCGAGGGGGTAAGTTGTGACTAAATCAGTTTGTCTTACATCCAGTCAGTGCGGCAGAGATGGCCAAGTTGCTGAAAGCATTCCTGATGTCTTTGCAAGTGTACATTTGTATTTTCTAGCATGCTTGAGTTTTATTTTCATGCACATATTTTGCATGTAAGCATGCGTGTGTGTGTTGATGAGCAGCCTTTAGGGTCCATTATACTTGTGACAGCCCCACAGCAGGAACAGCCAGCCATATAACTTATGAAAGCAGTTTAAAGCTAAATTGAATCCACAACTTATGAATTATTAAACTTATTACACCTCTGTGAAGATCTCTAGACTCTGAGACACAACAACAATGGCCTCCTTTTAACTGTTACTGCTGGGAAGAGAACTGATTTCTAAGCATTTCCAGTGCGACAGACTGCATATTTGAAATTGTTAGAAGCCAGGAAATTGTGTCATTGTTAGAGGATATCACTTTATATATTGCTGAACTGTTTCTTGTAAAGACATCAAATGGTCGATAAAGGTAAAACTACAAGCTATATATAAAAGCTTCGCTTTAAATATGCTACCATGGATTTTTAAAATATTTTATGTTCTGTGGAAATATTAATTTTTGTAATTGTGCTTTGCATAAATGCATGTGACACATTAATTAAGGTTAAAGGATACAACGAAGTTTTTTACAATAAAATTTCCATCCATCCATCCATCCATCCATCCATCTTCATCCGCTTTATCCGGGGCCGGGTCGCGGCGGCAGCAGCCTAAGCAGAGAAACCCAGACCTCCCTCTCCCCAGCCACCTCCTCCAGCTTATCTGGGGGAACACCAAGGCGTTCCCAGGCCAGCCGAGAGATATAATCTCTCCAGCCTGTCCTGGGTCTGCCCCGGGGCCTCCTCCCGGTGCAATATGCCCGGAACACCTCACCCAGGAGGCGCCCAGGAGGCATCCTTGTCAGATGCCCAAACCACCTCAGCTGCTCCTTTCGATGTGGAGCAGCAGCTGCTCTACTCTGAGCCCCTCCCGGATGGCTGAACTTCTCACCCTATCTCTAAGGGAGAGGCCAGCACTATACACAGTGCAGGTAGAGCACCGCTTTCCCCTCCTGATACACCTGACAGTTTGCCAGAATCTCTTCGAGGCAGTCTGAAAGTCTTTTTCCATGGCCTCTCCGAACTCCTCCCTCACCCGAGTTTTTGCTTCAGCCACTGCCCGAGCTGCGTTCCGCTTGGCCTGTCGATACCTGTCGGCTGCCTCCGGAGTCCCACAGGCTAACCAAGCCCGATAGGACTCCTTCTTCAGCCTGGTGTCTCCCTTCACCTCTGGTGTCCACCATTTGGTTCGGGGCTCAATGCAGCAGCTTCAGCAATGGAGATGCTGAACATGGTCCATTCGGACTCAATGTCCCCAGTATCCCTCGGAATGCTGTTGAAGCTCTGCCGGAGGTGTGCGTTGAAGATCTCGTGGACTGGGGCCTCTGCTAGACGTTCCCAGCACACGCTTACTACACGTTTAAGTGCACCGGGTCTGTCTAGCATCCTCCCCCGCCACCTGATCCAACTCACCACCAGGTGGTGATCAGTTGACAGCTCAGCCCCTCTCTTTACCCGAGTGTCCAGAACATATGGTCGCAGGTCGGGTGATACGATTACAAAATTGATCATCGACCTGCGGCCTAGAGCGTCCTGGTGCCACGTGCACTTATGGACACTCTTCTGTTTGAACAAGGTGTTCGTTATGGCCAAACTGTGATTTGCACAGAAGTCCAATAACAAAACACCGCTCGGATTCAGATCAGGGAGGCCGATCCTCCCAAACACGCCCCTCCAGGTCTCGCTGTTGTTACCCGCGTGAGCATTGAAGTCTCCCAGCAGGACAACAGAGTCTCCAGGTGGAGCACCTTCCAGCACCCCACCCAGGTACTCTGAACTGCCACTCGGCGCATAAGCGCAGATGACAGTCAGGATCCGTTCCCCGACCCTAAGGCGGAGGGAACAAACCCTCTCATCCACCGGGAAGAACCCCAACGTACCAGCAGCAAGCCGAGGGGATATTAGAATACCCACCCCAGCCCGCCGCCTCTCATTAGGGGCAACTCCAGACTGAGACAGAGTCCAGCCCCTCTCCAGAAGACTGGTTCCAGAGCCCAAGTCATGCGTAGAGGTGAGCCCGACTATATCTAGCCAGTACCTCTCAACCTCACGCACTAACTCACCAGAGAGGTGACATTCCATGTCCCAATTGGCAGCCGGGGATCGGTCCGCCAGGGCCTCCGCTCCTGGCCACCACCCGGCACACAATAAAATTTAGTTCACCAATTTGTTTAAAGGCCAAAGCCTTGACAGTGAAGGAGTTATGCATATGTTGAATAAACAACATAAACATTGTAACTAATTATGATATTTAGACACAGAAAAAGGATAGATACGCAAGCTCAAAAACATAAAACACATTAAAAAAAAAACCCACACCAACTCATATGCTGACCTAACCTTTCTGCTCTTTCATGTTGTAAACTGAATGAGCCATTAGTCAACTGTGCAAACCGCCAGACCAATGTATAGATTTTAATTCTATTAAAAATGAATGGAGTTTCTGCACTCACAGGCGTACACTTGTAGTGATTAAAAAGGGTTTATGTGTACTTATATCCTTCTACCTCAAATGTGTTTCTGCTCCTACTCCTACAGGACTATTTTTAGTCCTGTCAGTATCAGGGAAGGTAGATGTCACAGGAAACTCGCTACCACACAGGAAGACACTAGCAGCAATGTGGCAACTAGAGATCATAGAATGTCAATAATTTCAGGAACATGTAGTGACAACAATAAAAAAAAAAAGAAGAAAAAATGTGTTGATCCTGGTGGAATTGAATATAGAATACTTTCTGAACTGTCTGAACATGATGTTACTTTTGCCTCTGGTGATTAAAATAAAACTTAGAGCACTTACTCTGACCCTTAGCATTAGGCCTGCCCAGTGTGAAGACTGACAACATACAGAGATTTCTTGACATATTAGTAAAATATAGAAAGCAAATACCTTGTTAATTTGGCTGTTAAAGTAATATGTCACACAATCGTTAATTCTGGCCAGCTAACGTTTGCGGTTTCTTTGGTACTGTTACAAATGTTTTTTAAGTGCTTACTCTGCTAATGGTAGTAAGCTGATTTAAAATGTTGCTCTGGAACAGCATTACAAATATGCATTTATTTTGGAAAATTGGCTAAGACATTTATGTTTAAGCTGTGGCATAATTGTGCCTGGTTTTAATGCAACTTCTGAATTAGAGTATGAAAATAACTGGGAAGTGGTTTATGAATTGTTAAACTTATCCCATCCCTCCGATGGAGCAGAGGTTGTAAAGTAGGACACATCCTTTCCCTTCAGAGTCACAACAACAACAACAAGCTCAGCTCTGCTGTCGCAGCTGCTGTCAAACTAAGTTAAAGAGTGTGGGTTAGCAAAATACTTAATATCCTTAATATATCATAGATGAGTCCTTAAAATATGTGCATTAATATAATTGTACTCAATAATAGATTGAAAAGGAAAAGCAGATTTATAGTAAAAAAATGATTCCTTACACAAAAGCTCTATATTCGTTCTATGGTAGAAAAGAAAAGAGCAGCTTCGATTTATTTGCATTATTGTGTGATACTAGTGCCAAAAGGACATTATGATGCATCAAATACATATATTTAGTGATATTCAGTTATATCCGCAATAATTTCTGGCCCCTCTTTGTTCTTCTTCATAAATAGCAGAAAGACATTCCTGGACAATTCATGCAGAGCCAAATTAATTTTGCAGATATGTATAAAAAAGAAAAGTTGCAGTCACGCTGTCAGCGGGTGGCTCACTTGTAGATAGAGCACATTGACACCACCTACAGGCAGAATTACTATTATCTTTGTTAGCTAGACAGGAATTAAAACTGGAAACTGCAGCTGTGCAACTGCTTCATATTCATGATCACATCATTGATATTGTATTCAAAAAGTACTTTCTTTATTGGAAGAACCTCCCAATTAAAAAGGAAAGTGGTTACTGCAAGTATGTAGACAGGCAGGCATTGTGACATTTAATTTAAGTTTGTATACAAGATTCCCTCCTGTGCTTTTAATTTAGGAACAAAAAAAGAACAGCTTTAGAAAGCTGTGGTGATCTGAGCAGAAGAAAAATAAAATATTAAATGTCTTCTAGATATTTGCCAGAAAGTCTCTGCCGCAGACTATAAAGCATGACATCTGTTCCCCCAAATGTGACATATAGTGTTGGCCTCTGTTTCATTGTCCAAACTGGCAGGAGACTTCCTTCAACAGCTCTTCTGGGTATTTGCCAATGTGTCAACCTACTTAAAGTTAGTTAAAGTGACAGTGTGTAGGTAACTGGAAAATCTCCCTTACATGTAATCTTCACATAGTAGTGTGCAAAACTGATGCAATTTCAGTTGTAGTACGGAGATTACAAATGTGGGGTGTTTTTTTTTTTTCAACATTTTACACAGCATTTCTTTAAAAAAAAAAACTCTTACAAGGGAGAAAATTCCCTCGAAGAAGCATTTAGAGAATATTTGCAGCTCTAAAGGCAGGAAGGCCAACTGTGTTTGCATCTGTTCAGTTGGGGCATGAAACCCCTTTGATCCTTAAGGAAAAAAAAGATTGATAGAAGCAGTGTTGGTCAAGTTACTTGAAAAAAGTAATCAGTAACTAATTACTGATTACTCCCCCCAAAAAGTAATCCCGTTACTTTACTGATTACTTATTTTCAAAAGTAATTAATTACTTAGTTACTTAGTTACTTAGTTACTTTTTAAAAACACGATTTACAACCTGAAGAGGTGATAAAGTGATAGATCTTTCAGCCCAATTCTACTTTTTCTACATAATCCATCATACAAAATGTAATCAAATGGAAAAGTCTCTTTTTTTAACTTGTTTTATCAGTTTTAATCTTTTAACTTTATGCATCAAGCAAAACATTTAATTATATGCAACATTCTCTGACTTGAATAAATTAGTTTAACATTTAAACCTATTTTCTACACATTCCAGCACATAAAATAAAATATTTTTTGTGTTTTCACTCACTCTTTCAAACAGATGCAAGTAAAACACAGCAGAAAATAAATAAAGTCAAAGACTCAGCGGTCCTTTTGCTCTATTTTCACCTGTAAAGCAGGAGCAGGGTAGGCGGAGGGTTACCCTGGTGTAGGTGTGCTGCGGTCAGTTGAAGAATCCGCGCGAGTGTCTCTGTGAGTTTCCCATCACGTCATAGCTACTCGGTGCTTGCTCAGAAGTTTAGGGGTTTTTTTCGCTGTAAAAAGAAGTTTTCTTCCCACGCACGATGGACGCTAATGTTTTTGTCACTTTTTATGGAATCAAACTCAAAGTAAGGTCAGTACTTCCACACTTTAAACGCTGCACGCTCATACTCTCTCCCGCACTCGATATATTATCCATTGTTGATCTGCACACAGCTGCTGTCACCAACGTCGCACTTGCTTACATCACTGTCATGAGACATTCTCGCAAAAAAAATCACGGTTTTAGTAACGCAGTAACGCAGCGTTCCTACGGGAAAGTAACGGTAATCTAATTACCGATTTTGCAATAGTAATCCCTTACTTTACTCGTTACTTGAAAAAAGTAATCAGATTACAGTAACGCGTTACAAGTAACGCGTTACTGCCCATCTCTGGATAGAAGTAACAGATGCAGTGCTGCAGGCTTGTCTTTACATTCTCAGTCATGGATTAGCTATCAGACATTTTTGTTGTACCTCTCAGAATCATCATCAGATATGCTCAGACCAGTGTCAACTGAAACTGGGAGCAGAAACCATTACTCAACAGTACCATCACTGACAAGCAATACAATTTACGGAAGCTGTGTACAGGTGTGAATGAGAGTGTGAATGAAATGATATATCTGAATAACAAAGTCCAAATCAAAAACAAAAGAGCTTTGTGATCATCTTATGGTCATAAACTAATGTGCAGGGGTATTATTATGTTGCTACAAATTTCATATATTCAGTATCACATGTGAGAAGTTTGGGAGGACACCACAGTCAGTTAAGATATGAAATGTGATTCCTGTGTTGAAAGTGAGCTAAAAAGGTGCCGACAGTGTTAGCATGATTGCTTTTCTAAACAGGTCTTTAGGTGTATGGTTACAGTATATAAGCACCATTAATAAATGGAATTTTTTGGTCTTTTATGTAGTTATTCGTTTGTGGTGTCCTTCATTATTTGTGTTGAGGACTTTCTGTTGAGTCAGATAGCCATACGTACAGTGCACCCCAAGCAAACCTGATAATTCATCCTCGGGTTCGTCTGTGAAGGTTCTCAGTCATCCAGGTCATCGTAGTCTAAAACTCAGGAGGGTTCTCTTCAAGCACGACATCCCAGTGTACTTCAGACCCAGCAACACACTCGGACAAAAACTGGTTAGCCCGAAAGACAAAACTCCTAAACACAAACTTAACAATGTGGTGTATGCTGTACAGTGCAGCGAGGAATGCCCAGACCTCTACATCGGAGAGACCAAACAGCCACTTCACAAGCGCATGGCACAACATAGAAGAGCCACCTCCACGGGACAAGACTCAGCTGTCCATCTGCATCTTAAGGATAAAGGACACTCTTTCGAGGATGCCAATGTTCACATTTTGGACAGAGAGGACAGATGGTTTGAAAGAGGAGTGAAAGAAGCCATTTATGTCCACTGTGAGCGACCATCTTTGAACAGAGGCGGTGGTTTACGACACCAACTGTCTGCCATCTATAATCCAGTTTTGAGATCCCTTCCCAGACACCTTAACGCCCACTCACATCCTGGGCCATCTGATCTCAGGAAATCACATGATAAGGTGGGGCCAGGTTTCACAATGGGCTCACCCGACACCTTGGCTGATTGTGACCCACACCCGCTTTCACACCTTGGCTCATGTGATTAGGTAGAGGATCACCAGGATCACTTTGTCCCTCTTTGGGGGGAAACTCCCACTGGGTTTAAATCTGGGACTCTCTGCCATTTGACCTTAGAACTGAAGAAGCTTCTCTGATGAGAGGTGAAACGTCTTCAAGCAACTCAAAGAAGTCCAGACGCTTTTCTTTCCAAGCTCCTTCCTCGGGTTCATATAAACTAATCATTTTTGCCTTGTCACAGTCAAAATATTGAAGCTTTAACTGTTCCAAAATACATTTAAAAATACTAAAGTTCAATTCTGTTTCTCTTTTCTCTTTAGATGATGGACCATATGGGAAAACTAAGGATATCTCTGGACCAGAGCATACCATGGCCTCAAGAAGACACAGCATACCTGGTAAGTGGCCAACACCAACTACCACTAGCTACATACCTATAAATTTCTATGAACAGGGAGTGCAGAATTATTAGGCAAGTTGTATTTTTGAGGAATAATGTTATTATTGAACAACAACCATGTTCTCAATGAACCCAAAAAACTCATTAATATCAAAGCTGAATGTTTTTGGAAGTAGTTTTTAGTTTGTTTTTAGTTTTAGCTATTTTAGGGGGATATCTGTGTGTGCAGGTGACTATTACTGTGCATAATTATTAGGCAACTTAACAAAAACCAAATATATACCCATTTCAATTATTTATTTTTACCAGTGAAACCAATATAACATCTCCACATTCACAAATATGCATTTCTGACATTCAAAAACAAAACAAAAACAAATCAGCGACCAATATAGCCACCTTTCTTTGCAAGGACACTCAAAAGCCTGCCATCCATGGATTCTGTCAGTGTTTTGATCTGTTCACCATCAACATTGCGTGCAGCAGCAACCACAGCCTCCCAGACACTGTTCAGAGAGGTGTACTGTTTTCCCTCCTTGTAAATCTCACATTTGATGATGGACCACAGGTTCTCAATGGGGTTCAGATCAGGTGAACAAGGTGGCCATGTCATTAGTTTTTCTTCTTTTATACCCTTTCTTGCCAGCCATGCTGTGGAGTACTTGGACGCGTGTGATGGAGCATTGTCCTGCATGAAAATCATGTTTTTCTTGAAGGATGCAGACTTCTTCCTGTACCACTGCTTGAAGAAGGTGTCTTCCAGAAACTGGCAGTAGGACTGGGAGTTGAGCTTGACTCCATCCTCAACCCGAAAAGGCCCCACAAGCTCATCTTTGATGATACCAGCCCAAACCAGTACTCCACCTTGCTGGCGTCTGAGTCGGACTGGAGCTCTCTGCCCTTTACCAATCCAGCCACGGGCCCATCCATCTGGCCCATCAAGACTCACTCTCATTTCATCAGTCCATAAAACCTTAGAAAAATCAGTCTTGAGATATTTCTTGGCCCAGTCTTGACATTTCAGCTTGTGTGTCTTGTTCAGCGGTGGTCGTCTTTCAGCCTTTCTTACCTTGGCCATGTCTCTGAGTATTGCACACCTTGTGCTTTTGGGCACTCCAGTGATGTTGCAGCTCTGAAATATGGCCAAACTGGTGGCAAGTGGCATCTTGGCAGCTGCACGCTTGACTTTTCTCAGTTCATGGGCAGTTATTTTGCGCCTTGGTTTTTCCACACGCTTCTTGCGACCCTGTTGACTATTTTGAATGAAACGCTTGATTGTTCGATGATCACGCTTCAGAAGCTTTGCAATTTTGAGACTGCTGCATCCCTCTGCAAGATATCTCACTATTTTTGACTTTTCTGAGCCTGTCAAGTCCATCTTTTGACCCATTATGCCAAAGGAAAGGACGTTGCCTAACAATTATGCACACCTGATATAGGGTGTTGATGTCATTAGACCACACCCCTTCTCATTACAGAGATGCACATCACCTAATATGCTTAATTGGTAGTAGGCTTTTGAGCCTATACAGCTTGGAGTAAGACAACATGCATGAAGAGGATGATGTGGACAAAATACTCATTTGCCTAATAATTCTGCACTCCCTGTAATGTGTAATTTTCTGTCTGTCACTTTCTCTCTTGTTCTCTGTCTGTGTTTTTTAAGGTATATCCTAAAAATTCTGTTTAAAGGGGTGTAGCCAGTAGCCAATGCTTTAAAAAAATGTATTTCTTGGAAATTACCAATGGTCACAATTAAACTTGGTCTTCTAAAGTAAACATCTTACCTAAGAAAGCTTTCTAAGTTTGTTTTTTTTGGCTGCTTTTCTAGAAAGCACACATTTATATCTGAGTCATGACTAACCAAAGGTCCAAAACTACACATTTAGTCGAGCTGATGACTAATACTGATTTTTTTCCCCTTAGCTTTTTTAGCTGTTTTATAACCTCCTCATTATTGATGATTGCCCAACAATACACTATAATTGACAACATGAATGAAAACTGTAATTTATGGCTCGTCAAAGGTTGAGAGCCTTCAGTTATATTTTCATCATCTTTTCATTAACTTCTTCTAGGCTTAAGGAATCTTTAAAAAAGAATTGTTTTCTGCTTGTTTCCCCGTGAAGTTTTAAATAGGTCTATTATTAGTATTATTATTATTCTGTGTTATGTATCTGTGACCTCTTTCTGATCATCTTTTAGGTCACATCTTTATCAATTTGTACATAAGTCAGCTACATTCCTAGAACTTAGGTCACTTTGCTTGCTTTAAAAAATTAAGAATTTTTTTTTAATTATTTTAAATTTTAAAATAATTATTATTATTATTGTATTTTAAGTGTTTCCGTTTATCTCATCATTATTACATGTACAGTAATACTCCTCCCATTTCTCTGTAGTACATCAATCATTCTACAAGTTTTCTTTTGTGCAGTATAAAAATCATTCTACAAGATCAAAACTTTATGAATTCCAACATCCTCAGTTCTGCAGCTTTGCAGAAAAAAAAAATTAGTGATGGATTCTCTTCAGAAAATGTTCACATCATCCAGACTACATTTGGAAAAGCGTTGCTTTTATGCAAATGTGAGTAGCACAAGGACTAATGAATGAATGAGTGCCTTTCTGCTAATAATGTGCATGTCCCTGTATATGCTGCATAATGCCTATCAGAGATAACTGTGGTGTGAAGCACTTCACTGATCCTGAGTGTTGCCTGAGGGATGTACCTAATCTAGGCATCTATCACACAAAAGCTTTATCTCATCTGCTTGTGTGTTGATGTGTTTTTGTGTATGGGAATGCTTCTGTGCGCTCATGGTGTATGTAAATGGTAATGATACAAATAGACAAATGGGAAGGCAACACCATGTCATGACAGCTCTGGGGTTTTAGTTTACTTATTACTTTGGTAAAGGCTTATTCATCTCCCAAGATTCCCCTGGCTGTTTTGAACCAAATTCCTTAGCCTTTTCATGAACCTAGAAAGTCTTACATTTTTCTTACTCATGCCATTTTTTTTGACCAGTAATAATTACTCCCATCATGACTTAACCAAACTCAATCGGCCTTATATGTTTTAGAATACCGAAAAAAATGACACAACTTCAACTCACTCTAAAAATAGTTTTTTTAATAAGTGTTGGAATTTTGATGGAATTCTCATGAATGTTGTGTTTCTTTGGTTCATGGAGTAGTCTATTTAGGTGTTTAGGGAATATTGCATTAAGTAGTTCTTCTGCATTACACAGTTCTTTTGTCCTCATGTTGAAAAAGTCAGAGTGGTCCACCAATCCTTGATCCTTCTTTCAGAGGATTCATTAGAGTTTTAACTGTACATAACAGCTATTTCGAAGTTAATGAAAGTAACATTATTGGTCAAGAAAATGTAGTATATTTTGTGGACAGTTTTTTCAAATAATTATACTTACTAAATTATTTGTTTGTTTGCTTTTTTGTTTGATTGTTTGTTTAATAAGGACAGTTAGAGTTGCAGATTCTGTAAAATATAACGTTTTAGCAGCAAAGTATATTAGGTGCAGTGTTGATTACTTTTGTTAATTTCTCAGCTGGAAGTGAAAATTGATCTAAACTTCTGCTTTCTGCTGGTGTACTTTAACCTTTAAAGACCTTTTCATCCCTGCCAGGAAGTCTTCAAGTGGAGTGACAACAAGAGACAAAGGGCACTCCTAATTATCATTATCTGATTCTTATCTTGTCTGAAATTCACATTACGTTTTAGTCATTTCAGCTCTTTTAAGCCAACACGAGATCAGTGTCTCACTCAAGGACAAACAGGAACAATTGTCTTAGTTTGTTTTTATCTTTTAGAAACTATTAAAGCTTTAATCCAGGAATTGGAATGAATGAACAGACACTAACCACTTATTCCTCTCCTGTATTTTGTATGTTTGAGTGTGGCTACATATGTCTGTGTACACATCCCTGTGTGTGTATTGGTATGTCCTTCCCTCTGCCTGTATTGTGTGTGTATCGTTTTTATGTGCGTGTGTGTGTGTGTTTGGTTAGAAGCTCTGCGGGGGGTGACTATGGTGGAGCTGGTGAAGAAAGAAGGCAGCACACTGGGCCTCACCATCTCAGGAGGAACTGATAAGGATGGAAAACCACGTGTATCAAACTTACGACCTGGAGGACTGGCAGCCAGGTGAGTGAAACACAGTCAACCTCTAAGATGAGGATGAATACATAGATTCAGACTGTCTTGCTATTCAGCAATATTCTGTACCATAAATGGGTCATTTTATAAAAGGAAAAAGAAACATGTGGTTAAAGCCTTTCTCATTTGTGCAAGCCTTTACATCTTTTTGTCCCTTCTTTGTGCAGGAGTGACCAGTTAAATGTTGGGGACTACATCAAATCCGTGAATGGGATCAATCTGACCAAACTGCGGCACGAAGAGATAATCAGCTTATTGAAAAATGTAGGAGAGAGGGTTCTGCTGGAGGTGGAGTATGAACTGCCCCCCACAGGTATGTATTTGTACAGCTAGGCTGGTTGTTTCTACGTGATTTATAAAGTCGTTAAGATATGAGTTAGTGATGTCAGTAAGGTCCTATCCAATATCACATTAGAAATTGCCGGATACTGGAATGAATATTGTAATTCTGAATAGAAAAGTAAATGTAAATGACAGCTAGATACAGACAAAACCCGCATGTCACCCCAAGGTCTCACTATGTATAGTATATACTACTTCTTCATTGATACTGAACATTGGCGCTAGATATTGATACATTTGTTTACTTGCTAAGAGACAGCTCCTTCATTCATTTAAATGATTAAACTCTTGGCACAGTCTCCTGTCTTTACTGTACTTCTCAATCATAGGGATTTACTGATAGTCATTTTATAGCTTTAGATTATTTAACGTTATAAAACTTTGTCCTGTGTCATCTGAACAATATTTATACTGCTGGATCTATTACACTTGTCTATTTTATTTTATCTGCAGCACATGCTGAGGAAACACACACAGGAAAAATTATTTCATTTGAACATGTCCACCCTGTAAAATAACTAAATGAAAAGATTTGTTGAAAAGACATCTGTTCATGTCACTGAAAAGATTCCCACAAAAAGACAAGCTATTAGTTAAATTGGATAGAAAAGTAAAAAGGATACTTTTCCTCCTCAACACCTCTCCAAACAGCACAATACAAACCAAACTTTCTTACAAGAAAGCAGTGCCAAATGTTGCTCTACCAATGCGCCCTACGGACTCCCAAGAGGCCTGCTCAGCTATACTCACAGTGCAGCACACAATGTGACATAACCCAATTAAAAACAAAGTCTACATGAAGCTATATAGATGATACAAATGAGGGGGTTTTAATATTTAAAAGGAAAAATGCTCTATGGGAATGGCATTTAACTAGATTATTTGCTGAGAAGACAACTTTTCATTTTTCAACCAAATTGAGCTGTATAGTGTTGTATTTTGATAGGCTGTGGCTAGCTGAATAGATTTGCCTCAGAAAACAACACTGATGGATGTTTGAACCTTCAACATCTCTCTTCAGAACATTATTTTCATTTTAGGATATTTAATTTTACGATAATAAGTGTAGTTTTTAAGTATAGAAATTTAAGGGAATCCTGAATTGACACTCAAATACCATGCATAGTTTAATACAGGAGTGTTTTTGTTTTGTTTTGTAGTGCAGTGTAATTGAAGAGCATTCAAGTAATTATTATTGTTTAATTGTTCTACATTAAATATCAGTGCTCTAATGTCATGATGTAAACTTCAGGTTATGCTGATACATTTTAATTGTGCCGGATTAATCCCTCAATTCTCTTTCTTTCTCTCTCTCTGTGTTTCTGTGTGTGTGTTTCTTGACTCAAAGCACCAGACAGCACCTCAGGGGTTATATCAAAGACAATTGACATCTGTTTGCACAAAGAAGGGAACAGTTTTGGTTTCGTCATGAGAGGTATCTGTCACTTAAAAAAAGCCCATTACTGTATGTTTTTTTTATGGTTATGCACTTAGTTAGAAGTAACATATTAGTGAAATGGTGTCATCTACACTACATTGAACTGTTGGCAATATATTGTACAGCAGCTGTTCCCATATTTATTAGAAAGGAATTTTGTCTATGCTTAGTAAATATATGAATAAATTAGTTAATTATACTACTCATTCTACTGAGAGGAATATTTTTGAACTGCCACCTTGTGATGGTTGTAGTTTGGCAGTGTTTCTCTACTTTGTTAATGTTAACCTCCTAGGACCTGGCATCCACATATCTGCACATCACATTTTGGGTTGTCTAGACCAAAAAGAAAGACAACATCACTCCCCTTGCTTTGTTTTTGTCGGTTCATCTAAATTTGTATTTAAAGATCTGAAGTTTACATTTTAATATTCGATTTTCTCAACAAATGATACATTAAAAGCATTTTAGGATAAGGGTAAAAAAATGCTGTATCACATTTTTATTTACTGCAATGTAGATAAATAAATAAGTAAATATTAAGCTGATGTGGTATTTCTTTGTAATGTGTCTCCAGAATTTAGTGTAAAGAGCTTTGCCCTGCTCCTCTTACAGGCGGTACCCATGAGGACTGGCACAAATCACGCCCTTTAGTGGTCACCTATGTCAGGCCAGGAGGCCCAGCAGACAGGTACTGAATGCATGATTAAACAAGAATAACTGGCACACATGTAGGTGATGAATGGACGAATAGACTGACAATGAATGGAAAATGGTAGGGCCATTTTCCTGGCATGGTTTGGGTCTGCAGTGTCACTGCAAGCCAATGCACTTGGTCTAAGTGATGATACCTTTCTATCCTGATAGCAGTGGTCTCTTCAAGGATGGTATAGCCCCCATTCATCCTGAGGGGTCACTGAATGGCTTGATAAGTATAAAAATATATGAAATGCATTCTATGATCTCTGCAGGCACTTGATTTAAAGTCAGTTGAACATCTATGGGAGACTTTGTGCCGTCTAGTTAGACTGTGTTCTCCAATACCTACAAAACACACCAAATAACAGAATATCCTTTCTGAGAACGGTATCTTATCCCTTAAACAGAATTACAAAGAATCACTACCAAGGTGCATTTAAACTGGCGGTGCATAATGGTGGAAGACCTGCCATGTTGGATTTTCATTTATGCCCTTTAATGCATTTGCATTCACACATATGCATCAATATGTGTGAATGCAAATACTCCAGCACAGTTACACTGACATATCTAAACAAACATAAAAAACACATGCAGTGAGACCCAGAAATAGAGATTATTTAGTCATTTTGGAAGGTGAAAAGGGCAATGTCTTCCCATTAAAAATAATGTCTGGGAGAAATAAAAGCCAGACAAGAAGTGGCCTCCATTGAGTGTAAACTAGCAACACCACAGCTCAACCCATTCCCGTCGGGAGTCTGGGAGATTTGTCTGTGCCTTCATGCGAATAGACCCCAAGGATAATGGTGTCATTTCCAGTGACCGTCACTGGTATGTCGACAGTTATGTGTTACTCATAGCTGCAATGGCATGAATCATCGTATCCTTTTAATGTTGTCATCATGTGTCTGTCTCAGGCTTGATGTTTAAGTCATAATACGACATTTTCATATACATGTCAGCTTTGCTACTGTTTAACTGATCTCACACAGTAATAATTAAACCATCTAGAAATAGTGTAAATAATATTGTTTTAGAAATAAAACTAATTTCCATGTTTAAAATGGATATAGATATACATATACAGATATCCATAACTGTGATGGCCAAAGAAAGTCCACCATTTATAGAAAGTCAGACCTCATATATTCTGGTGGAGGTTTGTTTGTGAGGTTTTCTTTCAAACTGTTTTTAAAGTTAAAAGCACAAAAGTCATTAAAAAAGACAAAAGAAAAGCAGTTTTGTTTTTCAGTCGGTGTGCTTCAAAGGACTTCAGTTCAACGAATTGATTGAATGTGAAAATTATGTGATTACAAGTGAATCACTGAGCTTTAAGAGTGATCTGCTGTCACCCACCATCATTAAAACACAAAATAGGAAAGCCATTTATTACACAATAAGGACCACTGAGCCTGTTTTAGAGGTTTGTAATAAAGCAATATCTTACATCTGATTGTCACACATCAACACTAGCATTAGGCAAACTTCAGCACCCAACATTTCCAATTTTGAAGAACATGATTGACTCAGCTGTCCCTTTTCAACAAAACATTGGAATATAACCTTCTTCTCTGATCACTTAGCAGATGCAATCATTTCCTCCTAGAAATTCGAACTGTAAGTTGCTATTTTTATTCTGACAGGTCCTGTTTTGAGATTGCTCTGCAGCAATATTTAAAGCAGATGCAAAAGTGCCAAAGTACTAAGCTTGAGTACTTAATGCCTCGTCTTTCTACTGATTAAGATATTTTACAGTTTCATTTGATTCATAAGGGCTTGATTGTTGCTGTAAATCCATCTTAGATTTGTCAAAGCGACTGCTGACCCATCAGATATATAATGATGTTGCCAAATTGGTCATTTGTATATACAGAAGTGTAAACCTTCATCAAATAATCACACATTACACGGCCTTACAGACCGACTGAACCTTCACTAGTTCACAGACAGAACTGGCAGACCAGGACAAAGATTAAAGATTAAATTCTTACTATTGAGTTATTTCACCCTGAAGCTCATCTAATACCGTTCTAAAGAAAATCGTCTTCAAAATGTGGGTCAGTCCTGGGGAAACGAATGAGATATTCATGCTGTTTTATATCCCATTTATATGCCAATTGGAAAAAAAAAACTTAATCCACAGCACCATACAGTCCCAGGAGTGTCTACATTTTTAGAATTACCCAGTGGGAATTAAAGTGCCTTCTCTGAAAGTGTTAGAGATCCATGGTGTTTTTTACAGGACCACAAAGAAACTGCTTTCACTTCATTGTCAGATACAGATAGAAAGATACCCTGCAGGTCTAAAAACAGGTTAAATATCAGTCAAGTTCTAAAAGCTTATCTGTTTCAATCAACATATGGTAGAACCTTTAAATTTTAAATTTCCTGAAATTTTCCTGGAATCACCTGTTGGTATTGTACCTTTTCATGTGCTTATCCGACACCCTGTATGTACCATGTATGTTATTCTGCACCAATATTGAAAACCGATGAAAAATGTGTAAATCTGTCAAGAAATACTCCTGTCACATGGAGTAATTCCTGCCACAATAGAGCCTTTGGGTTATAGCTTAGCTCGCATCATGTTGAAAGGCTTCAGGGCAATCAGCATCCTGTTTGAAGACATCTGGCTGGTATGATTACAGCTCAGTGTTACTCGCACTCTGACATCAGCATAAAGCATCTATCAGTGCTCTAATGTGGCGCACTGCATTAAAAATTCAAAATGTTACACATCCATTTTTGTGGAAGTAAAAAATTGCCTAAACGGTCCTCCTGAGTGCCTCTAAAAACACAGAGGATCTCTCTGTATAAGTGTTTTTTGTTTGTTTGCTTTCGTTGTTGTTGTTTTTTTAACCAGGCACTGAAAACAGACCAACATTTTAAATGCTGAAGACATTTCATGCTGTTTCCATGTGTGTCCTTGATTTGAAATGAAGGTGAATTTTTACTGCAAGTCTCAGACAGATAAGGGGAGAGAAAAGAGGATGATGAGATCACAAGACAATATTGTGGAAGTGAAAGTTAGGAGAAGAAAGAGGCTTGGATCTAGCTGGGCAGAAAGGAAATGAGCAAGATGAAGAACTAAGTTAAAGAACAAACAGGGCTGAGTGGAAGGAATGAAGAACACAGAATATGTTGGGGAAAAAAAGGGAAGGTTTGGCATTTGATATTTCGTCATTTTTAACTGACATTATATGCTTGCTTTTGCAATATTTTCCTAGCGACACAAGATAGGCAAATCTGAAGTCAGATTGAAATAGTGATGGTAAAAGGAATAGTGAAGAAGGACAATAAACTGTTGATGTGTTAAAATTAAACACGCTAGAATTTTATGGAAGAAAGAAAGCTGGAACTACATGCAAATTGTAATGTCCAATCCCTGTCTTCTGTAATCACTGTATCACAAAATCCAATGTCATTTTTTTGGATGTGTGTGCGTGTCTGCATGCAGAGAAGGTACCCTGCGCCCTGGCGATCGTCTCCTCAGTGTGGATGGTGTGCCACTACACAACGCAAACCACAGTGATGCTCTCAGCGTGTTGGCCCAATGTGGCCAGGAAGCCCTGTTCCAAATTGAGTACGATGTAACTATCATCGGTGAGTCCACATGTAGACACACAGACATATGCAAAAAAAAAAAAAAAAAAAGCCAAACTAACAGAGAGAGACACAAATTGAAGCTTGCAGCAAAAGAAATTTTTCTCAAATGCCAGTGAAATTTAAAAAAATGTTTTTTTGGGGTTGATTCTTTTGTTGTGATTGCTGTTGATGTGTTGGCATTTTCTGCCACCTCACGCTAAGGTCTGCCTCATTTTTCTGGGTAAAACAGCTCAGTTTAACTTGCCCGAAAAGCACTGCAAGCAATCCCCTGCTAATCATGTCTGGTTATATTTTCAAGGACATATATGCTCTTAAACTTTTTCACTGTGCTGTTCTTGGTGAAACAGATATTTAAGGTATTTGTACTTTGGTAGATTACTCTAAGATCATTTTAAGACTGTAAGAAGCAGCAAGCAGTAAAAGGTCAAATTATTAAAATAACTTCATTCTTTCCCGTTCAGACTCACTGGCAAATGCATCTGGTCCACTGTTAGTGGAAATAGCCAAATCTCCAGGAGCAACACTAGGCATCACGCTGACTTCAGCCAATCATCAAAACAAACAGGTCATTGTCATCGACCGGGTTAAACCTGGCAGCGTGGTGGACAGGTATGTATCTACATGCTACTCATTCTCCAGGCATTCTCAGTGTTTAAAACCCACTGATGTCTTACAGACCCACAGGAAGTTTCCTTTGGTGTGGGAGCTGTGATGCCCTAGACAGTGAAATTAGTGCAACCAGCCTCAGTCTAACTTATCATATGTAAGAGAATCCTTGGTGTCACATTTAAACATGCTGGCTAACTGTAATTTTTCACTAAACAGAGTTAATATTCTTAGAAACACAACTGGTATGTATGTGTTTGCATACATGCCAGCTGTAGTTTTGCCTAGATTTACCCTTTAAGTTCTGAGTGACTTTTTTGTTCTGTTAGCTGTCAAACTACAACAGAGGATGAAAGAAGCTCTGAGATGTTTCAGATATTAAGACAACATTGTAGCTCAGTACAGTTTAAATCCACAGTAAGTACTTCATGGACAGTTTTCACTCTGCAGAACTGTTTCCTTACTTTGTCTGTCTGGTTGGTTTGTTTGATGCAAAGTTACCATTAAAAGAATATTATGTATTGGAATGCTACAAAAATTATTTTCTTGAGAACAGGGCTAGTGCACAAGAATATATAGTTTACACTTTTGCAAACATCTGTCAGCTGTATATTTCTCTTTTGTTGAAAAATGGTGGACTTTATAGTTTCCCCTTCAAGATCTAATTTGATTCTGCTGTTGGATTACAGATTTGCAGTGGTTGCATTTATGTTTACAGCATATCCTCTCTGTGTAAGAAAGACACAGATAAACACACATAGACTGTGTCCAACCTTATAACTTACACAGACATCAGAAGACGGGATATTGCTTTCAGCTCCAGTCTACCTCTAAAATATACATGAAGCACTTGAACGCTGTGTCAGTGCTGAAATGAGTACTAAAATAACCTCAGTCAACAGGACAAGTTGACTGCAGAGGTCTGTGCTCTGGCACTATTCATTCCCACATGATTGCAAAGTCAGTTTGTAAAATCTAACCCCTGTGTGAAGAGCAGCGATATCATTCTGACCAGCACGGCAGCATGCCGTTGTGAGCTAAGCAGATTAATGTGTTTAGCTTATATACTGTTGGCAAAAGAACAAAAAAAAAAGCTTTTCTGAAACAGAATGGAAGCTATTTGTGTTCTGTTTATTTATCCAGTGTATTGTGGCGATAACATTTTGTGCTTATTCTCTTTTTGTCTCTTTTGTATTAGATGTGGAGCACTGCATGCTGGGGATCACCTGCTGTCTATTGATGGGACATCAACAGAGCACTGTACGGTTCTGGAGGCAACACAATTAATAGCAAGCACAACAGAACTGGTTAAATTAGAAATTCTTCCCTCGCATCAAACGAGGTTAACTGGAAAACAGCATGACACGGGTGAGTGTAACAGCTAGGGCCATCAGATTCCCAGTAAACTCTTTGGTTATTTTAGTAATCAAAATTTTACAGTTTTATCTGTCAATATTTTATCTGTCATTTGGGTAAAGTTAAAAAAAAAGCCACTGGTAATTATGGAACAACCTTGTTAAATCATAATGATTCAACTCTGTTTGCGGGCTCAAGCCTCTACTATGATGGCTGATGCTGCCATCTTTTCAGCCTGCTGCATTGCTCTTATTTGAATAGGTATGACTCCTAAAATTGTTAAATTGTCTTTCTACCCATG
Source organism: Mchenga conophoros (assembly GCF_057382185.1). Lineage (NCBI taxonomy): Eukaryota > Metazoa > Chordata > Actinopteri > Cichliformes > Cichlidae > Mchenga > Mchenga conophoros. The sequence goes on along the minus strand of NC_140530.1, from coordinate 27,824,751 downwards.
CACAGCTTTGTTCATCACTCTTCATGTGTAGTATACCTTTGGAGCCAGAGCTTCAGAATCACTTAATCACTTAACAGTTTATTTATTTATTTTTAATATCACTTGCTTTGTTTTGTTTTTGTTGCATACATGTTTATGAAATTAAGCAGACATTTTTTGCCAGAGCATGTTGTACTGACATTTAACAGCAGGAAACATAGTTAGATAGCAGTATTTGTAATATTTAGCATGACAAATGCTAATTATTGAAGAACAATGACCATCTGTGTATTTAATTCCTGGTCAGCTCTGATTTGGCAGCTATTAAGTCGGATTCCAAAAAAAAAAGCAGAGTAAAAACCACCAAGGAGAGTTTGTTTAGTCTTCGCCACAATTAAGTCACCTCATGCATATTTAGCAAATCCGAGTAGCAAAAAAAAAAAAAAAAAAATCCCATTCATTCCGATGTCTTTCAGCCTCTTTTTTTAATACAACTCTACTTGAGGAATAATTTGGCCGCAATGGCAACTTTGTTCCTAATTAGCTCACCCATAGCCAAGTGATGGCTTCTCATCTGTGACAGAATTGGTGCCAATGGATTTAGAGGGGAAATCCGGATTCCAGTAACTAGTTTTTTATCGTATGTTCATGTGTTAATGCTTGCAGCTGAGGCTGCTTAAGTATGACAAGTGTACACATCACACTCACACAATGAATATTGTTAATAAATAGAAACGCATCACAGTCAACACGATCCTCTACTTGTAGACGCTGTATAGTTTTATTTTGTTTTTCCCCAAAACCTTTTTAAAAAAAATCTTTTTTGTTAGAGGAAAATCTTTAATGTGTTTCGGTCGATTAGAGATTCCCAGGAGAGGATGACAGAGATGGGATTAAAGCAACGGCTTTAAGACCGAGAAGAAAAACTAGATATTCTAGACTTGAACTAAACTAAAACCTTTCCATTAGTCTATTTTCAATAGAAACTTTTGTGTGGTGGAAGATCGCTCTCAGCATGAAAACAGATGAAAAAGTGAATGCTGAAAAGAGAAATGGCACATGAATGAAAAATAGAGTGACAGGGAGTGTAAAGGCAAGATGGGATTTAATTAAAGTCATTACACCTCTCTTCCAGCTGTCAAAAACTGCTTACAACCTCCTCCTATCCGTTGTCCTTTTCCTCTCCTCTCTTCTCTGCCTTTGACTTCTCTTATTCTCTACACATACCTCATCTCAGAAATGTTCATCTCCTTCCATTTTGAAATTATTTTCTAGTGTTCCTCTTTGCTCTTTTTCTCTTTTATAGCTCTGTTGTGTTCTGGTATTATTTCTTGGAGTTACACGTGTGAACACAGCACACACAGACACACTTGTTCACTCGAAAGGTCACCATCTCATCTCATTTGTCTGCAAGAAGCTAAATTTATTTTTTTCCTTCTTCTAATCACAGTTTTGTGACCGCCTTTGTGTGTACATGTGTGCATTTGTGTGTGTTAGGAAATGAACACAGCTCATTAGGATACTGATGTCCTTGCAGCAGACCTTAAAGCCAGCTTGCTGCTGCCTTATTAATAGACACTCTGATGAAAGGTTTTGCAGTTGTGTGTGTGAGTAAAGTTTCAGTCGGTTTTCTTGCCACATAGATTACGTTTGGTAAATCTAGACACAAATGTGTCTTAGAATGTTCTCATGTTTTGTGTATCTTCTCATAATATATCATGTGTAAATGAGTATAAGTGTTAATTCAAAGTGGCTTTGTTATGTGTCTGTTGTCTGTGGGCATTTACAGTGTGTGTTACTGCTGCCGTTCCTTGTCAGAAGGACCGTCTCTCCGGTGTGTTTCACTGGACATAATGACTTCATTTTTACCCAAGGAGGATTAGATGAAAAAATGTTTCCTCATTTCACGGATCTCACCCCGAGGTTGCCCAACACTTCCGCTCCTCACACGTCCTGCCATCAGAGTAGTTTAGATAAAAGGCCTCACACGTCGAGGATACAATAGCTCAGCTGGATGGCTGTGACAGCACAGAGTAGCTTCGGATAAACTTCAGAGTTTAGATACACGAGCGTAAAGGGGAATTACACACAAAGCTGTGTAGATTGTCAGGTTGTCAGCCTCGATTGTATCATTAAATTCTCAGTGGGAGTTTCCTCAAAAGAGGTTTTCCCCCAAAACTGAAGAAATGCGAATTTCTAGCAGATGACACAGTCAACTCATTTTTTTACTTTCTCCATAATGCAATGGGTAACAAGCAAATAGTCACTGATTCAATTCCCGACACAACTTGTCTTTGCGGCTGCGTCAGAAAGGGCATCTGGCATCTGGATTCCGGATTCTGCCAAATCAAACATGTGGAGCCACCTGTTGTGCTCACCACTTGTGACAAAGGGAGCAGCTGAATGTAGCTTAGAGACACTTTTTCAAGGACCTAATTAAGTGACAGTGAAATTAGTTTGGATTAAATGCAATACAGTAAGGTATTGAATTATATGTTGTCATATAATAGGTATTTTTGGAAATATGTTCACCTGATTGGTTGGTATGTGAGTGTTAGTAACCCAAAAAGTTTTATATCTCTTTTAATCACAGTTCAGATGAAATTTGTTGTAGAGTTTAACTGATAAATGAATGAATCAAGCTGAAAAGTAATGTCATCACTGCCTTAAATACTCACAGCCCACTTTGCTGGGTACATCTGTTGAAGTGCTTATTAACACAAATATCTAATCAACCAAACATACGGCAGCAACTGAATGCTTTGAGGGATATAGACGAAGCCAAGACAACCTGCTGAAGTTCAAAGCAGGCTTCAGAATGTGACAGAAAGGTGATTTAAGTGGTTTTGAATATGACATAGTTGTCAGTGCCAGACGGTGCCTGATCCTAGTATTTCAGAAACTACAGATCTTCTGGGATTTTCACAGACAAACATATAGGGTTTAAGTGGTAGATGTGCTGGTGACATTTGAACTACTCTGTGCAGTGGTTACCTGGGTGGCTATGATGTAGGGTCGATTTGCCCCTGGTAGGGTCAAAGCAAATTGGTCCAGGGTGAGCGGCCAGGTGAGGTGAGAGTTACAAGATCTCTGTGAAGAAAACATTGAGGTCTAACGACACGTCAATCAGTATCAGCCTAAAAGATTCAATCCATTGAGGAAAAGTAGATAATGCACAGCTAACTAGCTAAACAGCAAGCAGTTAGAATGGTTTTAATATGAAAAATATACAGATACTGTCTGTGACAGCCCATGGCAATCAAGATTACATGAAGTTCATGGAATGTGTGCTCTGTGTGATCATATTTGGATGAGACACGGGGCAAGACAAGCTGTACACATAACAGGAAGACAGCCATAATGAGAGATATACCTATTATATAGGTTATAGATGAGTTATTATGTCTGAATCTCTAATTCACAATTTTATAAATTGCAATTCTGTAACATCTGCATTAATTTCTCCTTATCAGTGATCACAATGGATGATAACTCACCTTCTTGGCAAATAGCAGACATGGTAGGGTACCTCCTACCTATATCTGTGACAATGATTTAGCCTGATAGAAGCCATTTAGTGGGCTGATAGCATAGGAAGAGCAATGCTACATGTACACAAAATCTAGAAACTTTTAATTTAGGTTCAGACATTTGAATTTTGTTATTATTTTATTATTAAAATTATGTAAGAGTTGGTGTAAGGTTGGTTTAGCCTACACCTAGCCATTGATTTTAGAAGTATTAAAATTCAATGCTCATGTTTCATTGCATGTGTTTTGCAGTCAAGGTTCAGAAGTCGGACCATCCCCACTCCTGGGACCCTTGTGTTAATTACTGTCCCCCTCCAAACTCCACTCTCTGCAACACAAGTTCGACCCTCAATAAATCGTGGACAGCCTCTAACAACAACACAATCAACAACCTTGACTACTGCAAGTGTAAGAACACAAACACAACACAACTTGGTACTACATAAGTAAGACCAGAAATTTTTAGTAGAAGTCTAAATTAAGCTGTATGCATTAATTTAGACTTCATTGCCGAATGGTATTTGGCTTATTGATGATGGCAGGCAATGTCTGTGAAAGGGTAAATGAGACATCAAATGTATGCTGCCCAGTGGAATGTATATGTAGTGTTGTTTAAAAAGATATATTTTAAAAATCTCTACATATTTTTAAGACTATTTAAAGCATGTCTCTATGAATTCTCATCTTGTGATTTAAAGATAAGCATCATAGGCATATATTTTAAATATACGTGGCATTGTGCAGTGCAGTGTCTTTGGTCATGTGGAAATATGACAAGAAAACTGGAGGTTTCGAAAGAGGCCCAAGCAAGCACAAGGAGAGCATATACATTTCTCACCAAACCCAATACCTTACAGCTGTGAGACAACACTGCTAACTACTCAGCCGCCATGCTGTGAAAATAAAGCACCAAACAAGAAAATTTTACCTGACATATCCATGTTTGCGGTATTTAACATGTGCTCTTTGACTCTTTGTTTTCCTTTTCCATTTCCCAGACAAAGAAAGAGATTTATTAGCATCTACTTCTTCGGTTTTTTAATTTAATTCTTAAAAGTCTAATTTATTGCTCATGTATTGCAATATTGAAAATAGACTTCTTTTCCCTCACTCTTTTTTTGCAGCTCTTGTATCAGCCAGTTTCTCTCCTGCCTCTACAACCACTTCTGGCCCCAGCAGCCAGAGCTCGAGCACGTTACCCAGGCCCACTGTTCCCATGAGTCCCCGTAATTCACTGCTTAAACGGCGGCAGAGAAAGAAAGAGCATAAGAGCTCCTGTAGGTTCCATCTCCCTGTGTCTTTGCATGATGGATCTAATTTCCCAGAAGGGATGAAACTAACTGTAATTTATGTGTCTGTGTGTTTTTAGTGTCCCTGGCCTCCAGTTCGGTGGGTCCAGGTGGTCAGGTGGTTCATGTAGAGACCAGTGAGGTTGTCTTAACAGGTGACCCACTGAACGGCTTTGGTGTACAACTACAGGGAGGAATATTTGCCACCGAAACGCTGTCAGCACCACCACTTATTCGATTCATAGAGCCTGACAGCTCTGCAGAGAGGTGAGCGTGCATGCTGACCCAGTCATAAGGATGCACGTTTGTAGCATAAATTAAATCTAAACTACAATAACTGTCATCTGTAGCTTTTTCACTGCAATATCAAATTTAGTCTGACTTTTTTTCTTTTTTTTTTTGGCACTACAATGTCAAAAGTCTTGTTTTTGTTTCCCTGCTTTGTGATTCACTGCCCCACCGTCATTGTTTTATTTCTGGTTCCCAGCTAGCCATGTTTCCACCTGTGTCTGTGTCTTTAGTCAGTCTTTTGTGGACATATAGTCACAGGCTTTTCTTGTGTTGCTAATTTGTGCCTCTGAGTCACTTCCATTCTTTGTCTTATCATTAACCCAAAAATCAATTTTAGTATGCTACACTGTTTCAATTCCAAAATGCATCTGGAAGAGAGAGGACAGAAGTGGCTTGTCAGAAGGGATATATAGAAGGTGCACAGGTATATCCTTTGTGCAAGTGTTTTCAACCTCATTGTCTATAAGAGGCATGACACACAGTTGGCATATACAAACATGATGGAAAGAGGACTCTTCAAATAACTCATTCCTTTAAGCAACAATCCTGTGTGGAAATAAAAATGAATAAAAAAAAAAACTATAACATCTCACATTGTCTCATCTTGTGAAGTTGAGTAAAAGTGACCCTACATTAAATACAAATCTGCCATAAGCACAGTTATATCTGAGATCTGAAAATACAGCAGTAGTTGGACTATGCAAGTACTTAAATTTATATTGTGCTTTCCTAGTCTTAGTGATTCCTCAGTGCTTCTAATTACACTTTAACCATACATACAGACATTATTTTATTCCATCAATATTAAGCACCGCACCTCACACCTGTGGGCAATTTAGAATTACAAGTTAACCAAACTGCATGTCTTTAGACTGTGGAAAGAAACCAGAGTAGCCAGAAGAAACCCACACAGCCCAGGGAGAGCATGAAAAATCTACGCAGAAAGAGCCTTGCTGGGAACCTTCTTGCTGTGAGGTGACAGTGCTAAGCACTGTATCACCACGCCACCCTATTTCAGATCTCATGTCTATTACAAGGCACCACCCTTCAACACACCCTCTTTCCTTATTATGACTATTTTAGATTCAAGATTCAAGAGCTTTATTGTCAATACACAGTATACAGGTACCGAAATGCTGTTTCACCCCAAGCCCCCCATGGTGCATTTATAAGTATATAAAAGATATATCTCCAAGAGATATAAAACTAGGATTTACAAATAAATAGCATGTTAAATTTCGGTAAAATTAAGGGATAAAAAGGTACTAATTACAAACTATACAATGCTATACAATACTATAATGCTAACTATACAATACTAAATGTACGATAAATAAAGACAGGGACAGAAACAATACAAAGTGGATTGTGCAGTAGGTATTGAATACCAGGTTCAAGTTATTGTCCGGATATTGTAGACGAGACAGGACAAAGACATGTGCAAGATGCAAAATGTGCAAATATAGTATTATTTAGATGTGTGTTCAGTAGCTATGGGACTTATATGCACCATATTTTATCACTCCTATACTGCTTTGAGATTTCCACATGATATTTCAAAGACTAACTAGTGCTTGTCTCTGTGGAGCAAATATGGTAGCAACATGGTGGCAAAGTCAAAGTATCCTTTGAACTCTGTCACTGTTTCGTATAAAATACACCCAGACATGACATATAAAGTTTTAAGATTCCTTAAAACCACCTTTCTTATTAATTTGACCCACATTGGTGCATGTAAAAACTGTTAATAGACATGGGTAAAATATGACCTTTCCTCACAGTTACAGTGTAGTAAAATTATAGATGTGTAATTTAAAAACTTTGTAACAGGATGTTCACTTGTATTTGTGTAGTTGTACAACAACTGTACAAATGGCCTTCTGTTTGTTTGAGGACAAATGCCGACTTTAATGTTGCATTAACAGAGTTTTAGTTAGCTTCCCTGTGTGTGTTTGGATGTCAGTGTTAGTGTGGGTGGGTGTGTTAGACTGATGTTTTGGTGTATTAGCAGCTCTTCTTGGCTCTGTATTATGTGTGGGTGTTTAAATGTTTGGAAGAATTTCTGTGCATGAGTAGGGTTTTTTTGTGAACACTGACATGCAAGTGTGTGCGTGCCCACAGTCTTCTGCATGCTTGTGTCTGCTGTTTCTCAGTAATTTGTTCACAACTTCATTTAAGTCTCTGTATGAATTCTTAGTCGTGTCTGGATCATGATGCTGTGCTTATGTCCGTGTCCATTGATTGATGTTGATGTTTCCATCATATTAACAGCTTCTGTAAGTGCTGGGTGTGTTTCGGCACCCTGAGGCCACACTCCCTACTCCATTAGCGCCCACACTAACAACACTAATTAGCTAGCTTCCCTTTGCCCACTCTGGAGGAATCAATAAGTACCTTTCTTTCCGCTTGGCAGTGTGAATCCAAATAACCCCCTTTACACCACCCCGAATTACAATTATCCACAACTTATAGCCTTTAAAACTGTACGATTTGTGCAGCAGTGGTCTGTGGAGCTCTTTTTAAGGTTTTAACCTGTAATTATTTTCCTTTGGTGCTGCGAATGCTGGAAGATTTGTTTTGTAAATGGTAGACCATTTGCCATAATTTAAAATGTGTATATTGTACCACTAAAGGTTTCTATATTTAATGTTTATTTTTGAAAAAGGAAGGGGCCAAAAAAAAAAATCAGACTATTAATAAAAGATTCAAAAAGCATAAACCTAGTTATGCTCCAGTAATTTCTTGCCTTATTTGGCCCTTTTCCCCAAAAATGATAATGGCATAGAGAGTAATATTAAGACAGCAGGGAGCCACGTTATCTGCCTGTGTACACAAACCACCATGAGAACTCCATACATACAGATTTATGTAAGGTGGAGTGTATTTTACATGTTTTAATATAATAAAAATACTAAAATTTTAGTCGTACTTTCAAATTTCAAGTGCACAGTCAACTATTACAATGGAAGATTGCATAGTGATGAGCAAACAGAGAGCACTAAAAACAGAAAAAAACACAGCAAAGTAAATGTTAAACAAACAGCCACACAAAAATGGGTCAGTTATCAAACAGCAGTTTGAAGGTGGATGTTCACTGTAATAATTGGAACTTGATATTGTTGCCAAATTTAGAAGCAGCGTGAGTCTGACAAAACAACTATTTGTATCCTAATCCCACTTTAACTTGTTTAGTTCTGCACATTTATAGTCCTGATGATGACGGTTTGTCTGGGATTATAAATATGACTAGTTGTTGTTAAAGTAACTTTTATCATTTGGCTTCAGTTAAGGTTAGAAGATGAAAATTAAATTATTAGTGTAAATTAATACGACAGCAAGGCAGTCATAGGGCTGCACTAAACAGAATGAAAAAAATGAGACAACGAAAGCGAAGAAAGGACTTGGGGTTCTTGAACAATTAATGGGAAATGGAGGAGAAAGAACGACAGGAATGAGAGCTATGGCAGACCATTTTATCCTCGGTAAATCATAATGAAGATGTCTGGCTGTATATTAATACAAGTCACCCACTCGTGGCTTAATGGAAGATACAGTGCCTCATTTGTGCATGTGTGTCACATGAAGGAAAAAACCTAGATGTCCTGGAAATCTATAGGGCACCAACTACATTACAGTGAGGCCGAATTAAACGGAGACAAAAACATTTCATCTTCATTTTCTTCTGTCAGATGTCACCTTCGTGCAGAAGTGGATAACTGTTGTAATAATTTCATTGCAAGAAGGAACATGGCTTTGGGTCAATTCTAGGAGTTGACATTTCACCCTTAAGCCACAAAAGTTACCCAAAAACACTCCATATTTCTATTGTTTAGCCAGTTTTGTGTTTCAAAGTCACACGTTTAAGCTACTCAAATATTTACCTTCCTTTGCTTTTCTTAGCCACACATTGCATTTGTTTTTAATTTCTTCTGAAGCTCACTGCATGAGCTATCTTATTCTGTTAGGCTGGAGTATTATAGTCTGACTCACAGACGGGGATCTTCTCATCAAGTTTTTCCTTCCAGATCCTTGAAAAGCAAGAAAGCTGGAATTGCTTTAAGTCTGAATAAACAGTGACATATTAATAATATCAGAGGATAATATATCAACAGAAAAGGCACATGATTCCTGAATTTAATAGTCACAGGTAATGCGCTTTGATTTAATTCCAACAGTCGTTTATTTAATGAGCAGCCAGGGTTGGTGTATTTTGGAAATAATAGCTAAACAGCAGCATAAAAGCCACAGTATCTAAAAATAATGTGAAATGTAACACAGTGGGGAGTCATAAGCTTACGCTCCTGTCATCTGTCTGTAAAACGAATTGAAGGAGGGGGAAAAATTCCAGATAGGGCAGCTACTGACAGTTAGCAAACATAAATGCCTGAATTTTTATTCTCCCCTTGGGACCAGTTTGACCCTGGAGGTAATCATATTAAATAGGCATAGACAATAGCGAGACAAACAGGCTTTATTTCAGGCAGCAGGATCTGACAGCTTGTGTGAACATAATGCTGAGTGTGGTGTACTGCCTGAGTGAGCTGATGTTTGGAAAGTTCTTGAAACCGTGGTCTCGCGCTCCAGTAGATCGTCCTTGTAAACAAATAACTGGAGAACTTTAGTTTAGTTGAAGCCACTCCAAAATGACAGGTTTCCTCTCCATTGAAAAAACTTCTCTTCCTTTTAAAACCCAGCAAGATGTCAGTCCTAATAGTGATTACAGTTTATCACAAAAAGGTGTCTTGCCTTATGGAAACGTATACTTTGTTTTTAATCTCATTGTTGATGATGCATGGATATGAAACACAGGGAAATGAATTATATGTAGAGTTGTACTACATGCTCATATGTATCCTTGTGATATATATAGGAACAGGACCAAAGATTTTAAATCTTTACTTTTACATTTATGTTTATATTAATCATTATATCAACCCCAACCCTAATTCTGAGCTTTATCCCATGAAAATCACTAAATACATTTAGTACTCTTGTAGGTGAGATAGGTTTGTTGTTACCATTATTTGTGTCTTTGCAAAGTTTCTGTCAGAGTACTCTGTGGACTACTTCTTCATATTTAAACCAACAGTCCAGAGTACTTTAAATCCATTCAGTGTGAGACCAGAATTTATGAGTTTTGTTTTAAAAGCAAGAAAACCTCATTCAGATTCACACTGGTTATTAGTTAATACTACCAAAACTTTCTTAGCACAATGCATGTACATGTGAATGACAAATCAAAGAGGAAATGTGTTGTTTATGTGTTGATTTTTAGTCTTTCTGCAGTTTTGTAAGAGTTTTTTTTTTTTTTTACATCCTGAGAGCATCACAGAAAACTGAAAAAGAGAAATCATTTTAAAACAAAAACCTTACTGGAAGTTGTAGATAGGGGAGAAACTATTACACACTTTGCTGCACTGGTAAAATAAAATGAGGGCTGGAGAGTTTTTGTTTTGCTTTTTCCACTTTTTTCTCTGCAACCTGTCAAGCATGGAAGCATTGCTTTTCCAATCACTAAAGCGTCTTGATTTTCTCTTAGGTGTGGCCTGCTGCAGGTAGGAGACCGTCTTCTGTCGATCAATGGAATCCCCACAGAAGACGGAACACTCGAGGAAGCCAATCAGCTCCTCCGAGATGCTGCATTGACCAATAAGGTCACACTGGAAATAGAGTTTGATGTAGCAGGTTTGTAAACTTGGCAAAACGTTTTAGACCTTATACCATGTCACACATGCACCATACATATTCCTTGCTAATTTGCGAAGCCTGAAAAACGTTTTCACAAAATAGAAAGACACCTTTGTGTTCTTTAATAGCTCCCATTTAAGACATACCTTTGTTTAAAAAGCACATATAATCTCATTTTCACAGACTGGATATACTGGTGAGATTCCTGTGCTGTGAGCTTTTGTGTTAGCACAGGCAGGATTAGACAGAATAAATACAGCTCTTCACTGCAGAGCATGGCACCATTGACATGCTGTCAACCCCTGTGGAAAGTATGAAGAGTTCATTCAGGGTCTTTATTTCTGATTTCTCTGTAGAAGAAAAGTCTCAACAGATTCCATTTTGGAAAATGTTAAACTCGGATTAGGATTACATCAATCCAAGATTATTTTTTAGGAATCAAATTACATTAAATAAATACAGTGTAGTGCTTCTTTTGAAGGGAATCTGTTCAGTACTATAATTTCATCATTCTAGTAAGTGAAGGCTGAATGACCTGCTTTCTTTTTTAACTTTGATATAATTTTTCAAAAAGTCATTTTTGTTTTTTTGTTGTTATTCATAATAATGATTCAAAAGAGACTTGGTAAAAAAATACATGTGTAGTATAATGGAATTATACATCCAGGCATGTACTTTTACACCTGTAAGTGTAAAAAGTCCTTGTGAAAAAATAAAGTACTGTGCAGTTTAGGTAGTCAGTGGGAATTTTCAAACAATTTAAGTGTTTGATTGAAGTCTCTGCAGTTATTAATAGTAGCTTTTTCACTCATTGAGTTATATGGCTAGCAGATAATTTGGAGGTAAAGGATGCTCATAACTAACTCTATAAATTAAAAAGAATAGATTTATTAGATCTACTGATAATAACCCTAAATTTGGGTGGTAAGTATTCACCCAGTGTTATATTTATATTGGTTTTTGTTTGCTTGATTGTTAGTGTGTTTTCCTTTTTAACTACTTTGAGTAGATCTGTTTTGTTGTCTGCTTTCCTGCACAAGCTGTTCAGGAAATTAAATGACCTTTTCTTGGTGAGCGAAACAAACTCTAAAGTAAGAAACAGATCCAAGTAAGGAGTCAGAAAGCCTTACGTAGTTGCTGTGCTTACAGTTTTAAAGGTGTTTTACTGGTAGAATTAGTATTTACTCCTGTAGGCAAACAATGAGGATTTACAGTCCCCGTTTGCCATGTAGGAGAGTATTATCTGTTTCTTTTTACATTACTTGTTTCTCTGGTTATGCTTAAGTGTGTGTCTGTGTTTTTGTTGCAGAATCAGTGGTGCCAAGCAGTGGTACTTTCCACGTCAAACTGCCGAAGAAAAGAGGAGTGGAACTGGGGCTCACCATCAGTGGTAGGAACACACACACTTGAAACATTTTTCATGTGATCCACTTTTTGTTTTGAACAGCTGCTGGCAGAATGTTTAAAATTCATTCGACCACCCACATGCATTTTTTATGATAACAAAGTCTGCAGAGAAGCTAAGCTATAAATTCCAACAATGTTTATTAAATGCTGTAGATATTGTTTGTCTTTCTGGTGCCACTAGCATTACACTGTGTGTCCAGCATTTTTTCAGTTAGAGATAAGTCACTTAGTTTCAACTGAGGAAAATCTACACAAAATCTCTACAGTGATGTTTTTGACCAAGCTTTGAACTTCACTTCAATGGTCCATTGTGGAGAAGAGACAGTTGAGAGGAAAAGGTATACTTTGGATTCCATCTCCTGATTCTTCCAACTTCATCTATGATCATAAGCTTTAAGTAGCGACCAAAAGAAAGAGATCCTAAGTGATCAAAATCAGTTTTCTCCATAGATCTGTTGGGTTCAGACACCACACTGCTATGCAATAACTATGCATGCAATTATCAGATGGACTTCAAAGCAGAAAAACATGAATGACTGCTCACCTGTTGTTTGTCTATGTTCACAGCCTAAGACATAGCCCTGCATTAGGGGACAGGTTCCAAAATTTTAAGGCGGGCTCGCAGTAGAACTAGACCTCCTTTTCATCAAAAGATGAAGTAGTGCGGGGATTTAATAAGGATGCCTCCTGGGTACCTTCCTTTAGAGATTCTCCAGGCTTGGAGGAGATCCAAGTGTAGACCCAGAACTCACTGGGGAAAATATATATCTCATCTGAGCTGGAGCATCAGGGAATCCCCCTGCAGGGAACTGTAAAAGGACGTCTGAATTACTGATGAGCCTGGTGCCGCTGCAGTAAAGAAAAGAAATTGAAGCTAAACTTTGTGGCAGCAGTTCGTAGGTTGATGTTAGTTTGAATTCGAGTGCACAAGGTCAGGGTTAATTTTTCTAGTTTTTGTGAAACACATTTCTCGGTATCATTAAATATACTATGAGATGAACAAAAATACTGGCTATGAGCTACCCGCTAACATCAATGGTCAACCTCACTGTGTGTTAAATAAATAGGAGTAAATTTATGTTGCAGAATCCATAGAGCCTTTCCAAAGTTGATGTTCAAAAAGAACACATGGGCGCAATGATCAGTGGTCATGTAGTGTATACAGTACAATGTCGCCTTAAACATTTGTAATCAAAAATAAAAGCACACACTTGCGCATTTACCCTGCAGACTTGGAATTATTCTGCCAGTCAAAAGTGGTTATTGAGAAAGTAATTCATCACACGCTAACTGTATCTGTAAAGCTTTATAGCACAGTTTTCATTCTTCACTGGGAATGACCTAAATTCAGTGTTTAATTATACCTAGCCTGGAATGTGGGTATAATGTAGTGTTCCACGCTGTATTATTTTAAGAAGCATTAGCTCAGTGACAGGCAAAATACTGAACCTGACACATTTTTAAATATTTAAAGAGAAGATAATTGAAGACGGCTGGGCCCCAGCAATTTTGCTGGAGGTTGTGTGGAAGAAAACAAGCAGGCAATGCCTATTTATTTTTCTTGTCCACTATGTTGAATTTCTTTAAAGAAAATATGCACTTTTTATGTCTAGGATTTTGGGCCTTAACTTAATATGTTATATATTTTTTAATGGTGATGTAAATCATTGTCTGTGTTTTGGAGTAAATACTAAATCGAGGTGTGATATCTGGCTCCTAAAGATTGTCTTGACTGCCTGTAAAAATGCTGCCATTAAATCCTCAGAGTAAACCTGCTTTTGTGTATCTTTTTGGCGTTGCCAGTTCCACATGCCCCTTTGTCCACTCAACATGATTGGGGGGTACTGAAGGAGATGCAGCTGTGAATGTACTTTCTTTTAGTCTCTCTTATTTTCTCTCTATCCCTTCTTACATTAGGCATCAATGCTAAAAACCTTGTGTGCACCTTGTGTGTATCTGCACATGCCTACTATGCCTGCCTCTGATGTTTGCTGATACCAAGTGACATTTCATATCCCTGCCACACATTTGCATTTAAAAGTGCTGTATATATATATCGTGTAAGAAAAATAGCTGAAGACATAAGCACCGCAGAAACAGTGCAGCTCTCTTAAGTTATTTCTGCAAACCAGTCCTACAGGATAACTGAGAGTATACTATAGTGTAACTATAGCGAGTCTAAGCGCATAAAAACATTTTTGTCCTTATTTCAACTTTCCTAGCTAAAGAGACAGGATGTTTGAGCTATCATGTAAATCAAATGTCCAAATCAAACCAATTCTCTTACCTCTGGTCATTTTCAGCCCTGAAATGTGGGATTTTATTATTTAGTTACTCCCTTGTTCTTCAGTGACATTGTAGTGATGTGTTATAGTTGTAACCATCTAAATAACTAATGATAATAACCTCAAATTAAGTTATATTGTCACAATTCTGATGTATGGTGTATATAAAATGGTATAAAGCAGGTTGTTCCTTGGCCGCATTTGAGACAAGAGAATGGTGCAATGGTGCCACCTGCTGAACAGAAAATATTCACAGCTAGCAAAGACATGGAGCTTCTGGGCTCACGCTCAGAGAGCAGGGAACCCAAAATGTTGGCTATTGTGACAAATCTGCGTGCAGGCAATTTGTCCTGATGGGATTAAAGAGGTGATATTAGAGGATGGATGGATGACTGTACAACCTTAATGTTACTATTTATATTGAACTGATTATTATTATTATTATTATTATTATTATTATTATTATTGTTGTTGTTGTTGTTGTTATTTTTATTTGTTGACTGACATGTTATATTTTGATGTTGTTGCTGCTGTTCCTTCTAAATCTTATTATGGTTTCATCTACCTTAACAGCCAGTAAGAAGCCAGGGGAGCCTCTTATCATTTCTGACATCAAGAAGGGGAGCATGGCTCACAGGTATTTTTTAGGGACTAGTGTTATATTCCTTTGTAAGGACTGCATGTTTCGCTTTTTTTTGGGGGGGGGGGGGGGGTCTGCCACCTTAAAAAAAAATTATTTTCAATTTAATTTTGTTCTGGGGTTTTTTTTGTTTGTTTTGTTTTCTGTTTTTGAATTTATATCCATATTATAGTTCACTTTGTCCTTGTGTTTTATGACACTTGTTACAATGTATCACCTTCTGGGCTATTTTGTTTTGTTTTTAATCTTAGAGTAAATTGCACACTAAGAACTAAAGGACACCAGACTTTACTAGTCATGTGTGTTTCTCTTGTTCACAGTAATACACAGTTACAGTGATATGAGCTTTAACATAGACCCCCTTGCCTTAATGCTTTGTGTCCTATATTCAGCAACGTGCTGGACACTGGAAGAAATTTTTTTGGTCCATATTAACACGATAGTATCAAACACCTTTCTAACATCAGAAGACGGGTACACTGCAGTCATAAAGAAATAGATCTTATGCTCGGGTTGTGTTGAAATGATGGACATTTAATACTAAAGGGATCATTTTGACTATATTTATATACTTAAATGCACTGTGTTGTTGCCTTGTGGATGGGCTCAGATTTTTGTGTTAATAAGCAGCTGAATAGTGCTCAAAAGTAAGTAATAAGAGTGAGCACTACCACTTTCTAACAATATAAATTATATAGAGGTTTGGAGACTTACATAGCAAGGACCACTAAAACTAGCCAGCTCAATACAGGTTTTTTTGTTTTTCTGAGTGGCTGGGTTTATGGGTGTTGTATTTATTTTCCAACTAATATATTGAGGAGCAAGCTATGTCATATCATATACTCATAAAGTTACACTTTTTTTAGAATTCCATTAACTTTGAAATTTTAGAAATTAAATTTGAAATTTGAAATTTGAAATTATAGAAATTATTCAACTTAGTAACATAAGTGTTTTTACTTCAGCGCTTGATTAATATCTAAGAGAGTCTCAAATGCTTTGACTTTTTCTCTCTTTTTTCTTTGTCACTCTCTATTCTTTCACTCTCTCACCACCAGAACAGGAACACTGGAGCCTGGAGATAAGCTGCTGGCTATTGACAACATCAGACTTGAAAACTGTTCCAGAGATGATGCGGAGCAGATCCTCCAGCAGTGTGAGGAACTCGTCAAATTAAAAATACGTAAAGATGAAGACAACTCAGGTACTTTTGTGAATATAGTTGTTTCTATATTTGAGGGACAGAGCTCTGACCTGAGATAAGCTGATGTTTTAAGTTTTCTTCAGTTTATTATTTCAGCTACCGTCAGAAAAAAAAGAAAGCTGTACTAATGAGGTTTGACCACAAGGTGGCACTATTGTCCAAAACTCTGGGACACTGACACAACTAAAATGGTCTTCATGTGAAACAAAGAATGTATTATAAATTACAACATAAATCCAACATGTTTTTACAATATAGTATAATTTTATATAGAAAAATGTGCAGTGACCTATTATGGGAACTGGAAACAACAAGCAGTAGCCTAGAGTCCTAATCCATCTAAGGACTTTTGTGCATGGTCGCATATTCACATTTTAACAGTCTTACAGCTTACACCTTGTATTTGTGTATACATATAAACACATTCAAGTTATATAATATGACGTGAACACACACACACACAAACTAAGTTAGGGACTGTGTAATGAGGGTAAATAATGAGACTGTAGTCATCAGGCACAAACACACACAAGGAGGAAATAACATGTGTGCATGCTATATGATGACAAGGCAGTCTTTTCCTTGGTTACCATGGAAACTGTGTCTTGCCTACCAGTGTAGTCTCAAGAAGCGTTTTGACCTACTTCTGGAATCAAGTGTGTTTGTGTGTGCACATTTCCAGTGAGCAGGTAATGGGATCCAGTATTACTTAGTGACCTGAAGTGTTTTGTGTGCGTGTGCATCAGATAAGAAGCATCCATCAGACGGTATAATGTACTCCTCAGACTTGAAACACTAGATTAATGTGTGTGTGTGTCTCTGTGTGTGACTGCTTGTGCGTGTATGTGTGTTTGTGTGTATCAGATGAGCAGGAGACATCAGGCAGCATCATATACACAGTGGAACTGAAGCGGTACGGAGGCCCTCTGGGTATCACCATCTCTGGCACTGAGGAGCCTTTTGACCCCATCACTATATCAGGCCTAACTAAGAGAGGCCTTGCAGAAAGGTACATACTCAGACACACAAAATCTCTTCTGGGAATTCTAGGTTGCCACTTTGTAGCTCTAAATGAAATTCCCTAGATTTCTGGATAGAGCATTTTTGTATAAATCCAAAGCTGATGAATTGAAAATGAATTGAATATCTCACTATGTCTGTCATGTGTTACATGTCTGTGTTGCTCTGTAACTAAAAAAAACAAGAGTACCAGCCAAGCATGGAAGATTGCGTTATTTTACATTAACCAAATGTAGTTATTTTCACAAAAAAAGCAACTCCAAAAGAGAGGTGACTCATGCTCCATGGCTGCAGACTTTTGGAGTTTGAGGTGATGACCCAAATGCAGACGGAACGAGGCGTGAAACGGGAATTAACCAAAAGCGAGACAATTTATTGACTGGTAAGGGTACAAAAACAAAGGCAAAGGAAACCATAAACTCTAACTGAACTGGAAAAAGACAAGAGAAACATGGAAATAAGAAACGTGGAAATCCTGAGATCACAGAAGATTAAACAGACAATCCGACAAGAGACAAAGGAAAACTGACACAAAGTGTACACACAGGGATGATTAGGGAGAAGGAAACACATGGGAACACAGCTGGGATGAATAAACATAACAACACAAGGGAAGCAAAACTAAACACACTGAACACGGGACAAGAGACTGTCAAAATAAACAGGAAGCAGACAGAGACATAGACGAAGACACCTGGGCTTGACACAGAGATGGGGATAAGCAAACAGGGGGACAAAAGACCCTGACACGACTAAGACACACAGAGGACGAGGGAGCGAGAGGGATGAAACACAAGGAGAGGAACATGGGGAAAGTAAATGGAGATGAGACATTACCGAGATGCAGACATGACCGAGGAAACCTACACAGAGGACATGACAGACTCTCACAGGAGACACAGGGATGCGATGCACCCTATGCACACATGTCCACTGGCAGATAACAGGATACTGTGTTAGCATAAGGCGACCACATACAATTAAAGCTCACTGCATGTTTGCACAGCATATTGCTAACAAGCAGAACAATTACTGTTGTTGAAGTATATGTCAATGTGACATGTATTTACATTTCTGCAATGGTTAATATCAACTGTATCACATCAACACAGAATTGAATATATCAGTTGGCAATCCACCAATCATTGGTCCGAGCCAGTTAGATAAAAACCAAACAATCAGTGCATCTCCAATTTTCATGTGTTGATATTTTTGTCTCTGCTACAACCAAGCCTATATTCCTTCCTTCCATCCATCCATTTTCCAGATTCTACACCAGAAGTTGAGTGTCCAGCATGTGCCATTTGACACAGAGTAATGACAGATGTGATATTCTGAAACACGAGATGGTAGCTAGTGTCCAAAGCAAGACTGAGAGAAAGATGACACAATGTTTTCCCTGAGTCATAAACATCCATTGGTAAATTCAGCTTACATCCACTCCACCACACAGCACCTTCAGCTTTTATAACAGGCTCACGTGTTATTCCATCAAACTATGTTCACAGAGGCAACATGCTACTTTCCCACTTCCAAATACACACACACTGTGACCCCATTTCTCTGAGTCTGTGATGTAATTGCTCTATTTCCCATTCTAAACTGTTGTCGATAAAGCACTCTACAAATAAACTTGGTGCAACTTGACACAGATGAAAGTGCAGGAATACAAACGATAACCACAGTGCTACATCTTACACCGACCCACTTTTTCTCCTTTTCTTTTTTTCTTTTCGGTCAAGTGATTTAATTTTGTTTAACCACCAAAGGGCGTAAGGGCCAGGCACAAACTAGGACCATTATAACTTAGGTCTACCTTATCCGTGTGCGTACATACTGTTCACCAAGAAAGAAAATGCATTCTTCCAGATATTGTTTTTAGTGGCACATGATTTTCTGAAAGTAGCACTAAGTTTAACTTTTTGGCAGTCCTCTTTCAGTCAGTGCTTTAAAAAAAAAAGTAATTAATTTTTGCATATTTATATTTATAGCACATATTTCACTCAATTTAATACTACACAAATACAAAATAGTTTTTAAATGATGATATTATTTATTAAAAGAAAAGGCTATCCAACCTACCCAACCTACCTCGGGGCAGGGATAGCTCAGTAGGTAGAGTGGTGGCCCCATGATCGGAAGGTCGGGGGTTCAACTCTACTGAACGGTTACCCTGAGGTACCCCTGAGCAAGGTACCGTCCCTACACACTGCTCCCCGGGCGCTGCATTGGTGGCTGCCCACTGCTTCACTGGGTGAATGGGTTAAATGCAGAGGAACTATTTCCCTATGGGGACTAACACATACACATTATTATTATGTGAAAAAAGTGGTGCCCCTTGCACCTGGTTGTGCCACTCTTGGCAGCAAGAACTGATTTCATGCATTTCGGATAACTGACAATGAGTCTCTCAAGTCACTCTTCTTTTCAGAAATATTTTACTGTATCTCAGCCCCATTGGAGGGTTTTTGACCATGAATGGCTTGTTTAAGATCACGTCAAAGATCAGATCAGTCAGATTTAAAAGTCTGACTAGGCCACTCTAAAACTCTTTTTTTAAAATTTTTTTTTTAATTATTTATTCATTTGAGCCATCCAGAGCTAGACTTGCTGGTGTGTTTTGGATCATTGCCACCCTTTAGGGCATGAACTGATGGCTAGACATTCTCCATCAAGATTTTCTGGAATAGTGCAGAATTCATGGTTTCATCAATTATGGTAAGTCATCCAAGTCCTGAAGCAATAAAGCAGCCCCGGACCATCACACTAACACCATCTTGTTTGACTGTTGGCATGATCTTTTTATAAAATGCTGTATTAATTTTACATCAGACATAAGAGGATACAAAACTTTTAAAAAGTTTAAATTTGTTATGGGCTTCCAGCAGGAAGGCTCTAAGAGTTTCTGGGTATGACACTATGTATCCATCCATGAAGGAGGAGGAGCTATATGCAATCCAAAGCAGATCTGGGAAAGAAACTTATTCCATGAAGTTTGATTGTCATAAGATTCCAACATAAGCTTATAATACAGTTTTAGTCTGAGGGTGACAGGCTGTAATGCATGGATCCTAGGGTGGAGCTGATGTGCTCAAACGGCTCAGTCACAAATGGTGAGCTTCTAAGACAGGTAGGGGCACTGTGTCTGGTGAATACTTCACTGACAAACTTACTGGCTGCCACCTGTGCTGTTGCCCCTCTAACCACACACACCTTAATCTACTTGGAGAAATTGTCAACAAAACCTACCTTGATTTAATAACCTGACAGACTGAACAGGAAGCAACATAAAGTTTGATATCCGCTGCCATTTTTGGCCAAAAAAACCTAGACTACAGTTCTACGAGTGCTTGGGAAATACCACGGTGACGTGCAGTGGGGTGGTCATGATAGTAACTGAGCAAGGTACCATGGAGTGTTTAAGGTATTTCAATTGATGCAAACCACATCTGTGCTTTGGGTCTTTATAGTAGAGTAGACCATGGTAAACAAAAGATGATGAGGAACTGTTTCCACTCACGTCTGCACATGGGTCTGTTCCTAGATTTCTGGACAGCTGGGCAGTGACTGGGTCATCTAACTGCATTTGTTTAATATGTGCACGATCTGTCAGTAAAACTGGAGGCATAGTATGGCAATATAAGCTACCAGTGATGTTGCACTCTGGCAAAAAAAATCTGTGGGAACAAGGAGGAAACTTTTGGAGTCACAAAGACCAGCAGGCTAGTCGGCTGATATCCCATTAGCCGACTAGCCTGCCAGGATGGAACATTAGCCACTTGAGGCTGTTGTAATCTGTATATACTGTATATATAGTTACACGAAGGCCCTTTGCAAAAGATCTGAAAGGTTCAAGAACTCAAATCACAGCTAAGTGCATGGCTTTTCTGATTTATGCAGGGTTAATAGACCTGTGATTATAAAATGTATTCCTAAAATGAATGGGGATGCCAGGTTATAGATTATAGCAAAATGCTGATAAAAACATTTGTTCATTAAGTCAATAGATAGCCAAGGAATACCATCAAGGACACACAGGCTCACAGATGGATCCGTCCACTGGTGAGGTTGGCAAGGATAGGTGTTGTTCTCCAGGATTTAAGCTCATCCTTATCAGAAATCAGAGTTAGTGATAAGCCTAGGTTATGATTGGGTTGGGTTTGGCTCTGCCTTGTTGCAACTTGGGCAAAAGTGAGTTGTGTACCAATTCTGAAATGTAAGAAATATAAAATAGGCTTGGGTCCTGGTTGGTGTGTTGCCGGGGTTGTGGGCGGGTGGGTGCATGGGGGCCCGGCCCTGGAGCAGGGTGCCGCCGGTGCGTCGAGCCGCCTGGGGGGCTCTTCAACTGGTGGGGGGGATGGTCACATCTTGCAGGAGCTTTCTTCTCTTCAGGAACTCTCTGCAGGAGGGGGAGATACAGGAGAGGTGGAGGAAGATCTCAGCCTGGGCGTTTACCGTCTTATGTAGTCTGGAAGATGTGTGGATGGTGGGGTGGGTGCAGTTTTCTCTGTGGTGGGGTTGGGTGGACTGTCCAGGGCTCTGTGGAGCCGGGGGGCGCTACTGCACTGGGCCCCGGTCGGGATGGGCCTGGGCCCCCCTTCCCTGGCGGGTCGCGGAGGGTGGGAGTGCCTACTGGGGTCAGCGGGGGAGCTGGCCCCAGGGAGGGGTTACCTGCCCCTCCCTTCCTTCCCTCCCCATCTCCAGCTGCCTCCCTCTTCCCGCTCCTCCACAACCACCCACACATGCAGGGCCTTGGAGTGGGGGTATGTCACCAGGGTGCAGAGGAGGCTACCCCCCCCCCCCCCTCTGTCCCCTTCTGGCTGCCTCTGCCTCAATTTTATCCCACAACTTAGACATTCACATTACTCACACCCTCATTACACATACATATAGGATCTTGGGGGTGGGCACGATACACGGAGTCCAAGTTACCATCAGGGTGTACGCCTCACCCCTGGCGTCGTTGCCCACCTCTCAATTTTAAATACACTTAGTCATTGAGGGCTAGCAGGAGGGACTATGCGCTTACCTGCTGTTCCTTGGCAGGTAGCTCCATGCCCTCCTGGGTTTTAATTGCACCTTAGAACACATATGCATCAACACTACAATGAGCGGGTGGAGGGAGGTTTGGAGTCTTCTCCCACCCCCATTCTCTGCGGCCTGCTGGAGCGGGAGGGCTAGTAGGAGGAGTTGGCCGTCCGACTGCGGTCTGGGGTGTGGGGCCTCCCTGCTGCTGCGGAGTCGGGGTGGTCTGCCTCTCCCCACCGCAGGGAAAAGGGTAACACCACCTGGGTCTGGGTGCAATTCCCCCCTCCAGGGGCAAGGGTACCTAGACCCGGTTTGTAGAGTACGCTTGGGGAGTGTGATTGTGTGTACAGCGTCTCTTTATGTCTGTCTCCACGTTGGTTGAGTGTGGAGTGAGTGCATATGAGAGCATGAGGGTGGGAATGGATGTTTGTGTCTGTGTGTGCCTGTATTTCTGTGTCTATATGTCAGGTTGGGTATCAGACGCCACCTCTCTGGGGACACCTCAGGCCCTCCAAGGTTTGGAGGCCTATCTCCACCCACCACCACTTCCCCTGCCGGTGGCGGACTCCCTCAGGTGTCGGTGTGTTGGTGGTTCTTTGTGTCTGGGGGTGGGCGTCCGGGTACACACCGGCTCACTCCTTGGCGGCCGCTTGTCGGGGCCTGGGGCCTGGGGCTCGCTCGGGCCCCTTTGGAGGTGGGGTGCCCCCGGCCTCTCGGCCTGGGGCTCGGTCACTCAGGCACAGCTGGGGGCCGGCGGAGCTCACGGGCGCGTCACTGCAACTCCCCCTGACTTCTGCTCCGCGGCTGCTGGGCGAGCCCTCATCTGGGACTCTCCTCAGCTCTTACTGGAACAGTGGCGCGGCTGCCCCTCTGTTGGTCTTCCATGGTCTCTTGTGTTCTGGGGGCCTCTGGATGTCTGGAGTTTTGATCTCCTCCATACCCGCTTCACACCCTGGAGGACGGGGCTGTGGCCCCCCCACACTCCCTAGCAGATCATTACATGGAGAAACCTTTGGAATGCAAGCATGCTGATCCACACAGGTATGCACACATGGGTATTCACAGACGCGGACTAAAGCTTTCTTGGCTGCTGCCTCAAAGCACACTGTGCGCTGTCTATCTTGCGTGCTGCACAATATCGTTTATTATTTAGTAAATATTGATATCTATGACTAGCTAGTTTATTGTGATGGTGCTTTGTTTTCTCTATTATTATGTTACTCTTTGTTGTTTGCTGTCTCCTCTGTTTGTTTTTTTTGTTTGTTTTTTTTTTTTCTCCATACAGGTGACCCAGGAGTTCTTTTTTTTTTTTCTCTCTCTTCCCCCCCCTTCTCACCGTCTCTTCTCCCCTTTGGTTTTCTTTCTTTCTCTCCCCCTCTTTCTCTCATTCATTCCCCCTGTCCTATTTATTAAAAAAAAAAAAAAAATGACAAAGGATGAACTGAAGCTCTGCCATCACGTAATGTCGCATACTGCTGTTTCTGATGTCATTTAAAAAAAAAAAAAAAAAGAAATATAAAATAAACATAAGTCACCTTTGGTCTGGAGCTCCATGCAAGATCTTACATCAAATTGGGCAGATGATCATGAGAAAAGTGGTGGATCAGCCCAAAACTACATGGGAGGAGCTTGTTAATGACCTAAAGGCAGTTGGGACCACAGTCACCAAGAAGACATTTGGTAACACGCTATGCTGTAATGGACTGCAGCAAAAAGGCACATGTATAGGCCCATCTTACATTTACCAGTGAACCTAAATCTGAATCTAAATGATTCAGATAAGACTTGGGAGAAGGTTATTTGGTAAGATAAAACCAAAATCAAGCTCTTTGACATCAACTTTGAAGGAGTGCTTAGTATGGGCACAAGAACACCATCCCTATATCCTTAAAAAAACTTATTTGTTATGCTAGGCTTTCTCAAAAAGTGTTTAACATATATGTTTAGTATATGCTTTCATAAGCCTGTGTGTGAGACCTCAAAATGAATATCTTCCTCAAATTAGGTTGGAATATAAAAGACAGTTTTTCCTTTCTTATAGGGCTTTACAAGAAAGTGAAAGTTTTAATGATATTCAAGGGAGGCAGTGTTATTCTTTTCACCTTGTTCTGACCTTAGTCCAGTCATATGGCGGTTTATCTTAGTTTTCCCTTACTTTATCTTATCTTAGTTTTGTATGAACATAAAAGAGTAAGATCTTATCTATAGAAACTCTGTATCACTGTAGTAACACTGTATCACTGCAGACCATTGTTATATATTTTTTTCTATCCAATTGTGTGCCCTACAGTAGTTTGAAAAACATGGAGCCAAGGTAAATACAAATTTGTTTTTCTTTTTCTCTAGCTTTAATTGCTTGCTCTTATCTAAGTATAAAATAATAAAATACAGGTCAGAAAGCCTTCCTAAAATATGAATGTAGCCATGAGCAATACCACTGTGGTGCAGCCCCAGTGACACTATCCAGTCGCCTGCCCTCTGTTAGATTATAATTGTGTCATACTGAGATTCACATGTCAGCCTCATATATGTCCAATTTAAAACTAATCCATTTCACACACTTTCCACAATACCACAGGCAAAAAATCACGGCCACACTTATAGCCATATGCTAACATGTCGTTAGC
The DNA here is from genome assembly GCF_057382185.1 of Mchenga conophoros. Taxonomy (NCBI): domain Eukaryota; kingdom Metazoa; phylum Chordata; class Actinopteri; order Cichliformes; family Cichlidae; genus Mchenga; species Mchenga conophoros. The sequence goes on along the minus strand of NC_140530.1, from coordinate 27,799,763 downwards.
ATGGAATCTCTTCGTTGTGAGTGAAGACACAAAGGTTCTCCAAAGAAAACCACAGGGGGGAAAACACACACACAAAAAAATTGTAACAACAAATCTAGTCAGACACTTAAATCATCTTCACCCAGTTGAATATGGACATGTTAAAGAAGCTAACACAGGACAAGTGTCTTGCCTCAATATTAGCAAAGCAGTTATGAGGAAAATTATAGAGATAACTGGAAAAGCAAATATGGGTGTGTGTCCTGATAAGATTGATTTTTGTTTGTACATGCTGTCAGTTAACTTTTTTTAGAAAATCAGAATTGGCAAAAATCTGTATTAGTTGGAAAAAATTGTAATCAAAAATAAACCAGTAGCAATAATACTTGTAAACACTGCAGCTGTCAGGGTTCCTGGGTCGTTGACCCAGTGTTTTCTGTTTTGTCATGTTCGGTTTATTTTCACATCTGTGTTTTCTGTGCCAGCATACCGCCTGCGTATTGTGTTCCAGTTATTTCCATGTATCATTAGTCAGACTAAGTTCAGCTGCGTACTCACCGGTTTCTAATCATTCATCACCCAGCGTGTATTTAAGTCCTCAGTTCCATCCGATCCTTGTCGTGTCATTGATGTACGTCTGATGTTAGTGTCGTCTGTATGTTCAGTTAGCCAGCCAGTCCTTTGTTCATTCATTCATTCATTCATTCATTCAGTCAGTCAGCCAGCCAGCCAGCCAGCCAGCCAGCCATTTCCTCCCTCTGTACTGTTTGCTCACTCCTTCGGCAATAAACATCCACCTTCACCTACCTTCCTGTGAGTCCAGCGATTGGGTCCTCCTTCTCTCGTCCACGACACTACTCCTGACAGAATGACACGACCACGCGTTGTGGACCCAGCGGACTCTGAACTTTTCGAGCGGCAGGAGGCAGCGCTCCTTCGCTGGACGGAGGGGCTTCGGGGAAAACAGCGGCTCTTCGCGGAGAGAGAGCACGTCTTCAAGGGGACTCGCCTGGCTCTGGGCGGGCCTCGGAGACGCCGCATTCCCCCCTCACCTGCTGCCTCACCTGCACCGGAGCATTCGCCGCGGAGAGTGGGCGTCACAGGCCAAGCTTCGGCCGCTCGCTCTCCCGCCGCCCCGCTCCTCGCTCGCCCGCCAGCCGTTTTACTCACCGGACCTTCACCCTCGCAATGGCACAGCGGCTCCGCCTACCACCTCGGCTCAATGGAGGCTCCCGCGCCAGAGGCTCGGCTGTGTACCCCACCCGCTTCCTCTTCCCGGAAAAAGCGGCGCACACGCCGCCATAACAAGGACTTTTTTCACCTACTCCCGGTGGTGAGTTCTAGTGACTGTTTTCCACCCTCCTCATTTGATTCTTCACCTCAAATAACTAATAGACTTATCTCTGATTCATGGGGAGTCTCCCTCCTAGAAGAGGACGTAGACTGGGACGAATTTTTCTGCTCTGCTCCCCCAAAAACTGTTCAGTCAAAGACTGTAAATAGTGGAGGCAGGAGGACCAGAACGATCCCAGAGAAACCTGCCAGTATCACACACCCGGTCGTTATCTCCACTCCCGTCAGTCAGGCTACACCCACTCCAGTGCCAGCTCCCAGGAGGAGGGCAGCTGCGACCCAGTCTACCTCCACGCCCGCTCCTGTTTCTCGGGTGGGGGTGACTGGTGTCCAGCCACCTCCCGTGCCTGTCCCAGCGCCCAGGCTGAGGGCAGCCAGAACCCAGCCAGAACTCCCTAGCGGCTTGGAAGAGCTAACCGGTTCACCTGCTACCTCACCACTTCATCCACCTCCTGACCCAGCCTTTCACGCCCTCGCACTATCCCTAGTTAGATCAGCTGAACTGGCCCCTGCCCAGGCACCAGCCTTACTAGCCCAAGCTGTAGCCTTATCTCCGTCACTAGCTCAGTCTGTAGCTCAACCATTAGCCACACCAACCTCAGCTCCGTCGTCAGCCTCGCCTACCTCTGTTCATCCCTTAGCATCTCCACTCCAGTCAGTTCCCTCACCTGCTGTTCAGCTTCCACTCCAGTCGCCTCCTGTCCTCCAGTCAGTAGTCCAGTCGCCCGTCCACCATCCTGTTCAGTTCCCGGACCTGCAGCCACAGCACCCAGAGCCAGCTGTGAGCTACCCTGCCTCTCAGCCAGGGGTTTCCGCACCCGCTGGCCCGGCCGCTTCCCTGCCAGAGGTCCCCACACCTGCTGGTTCTGTCCTGTGTGTGCCAGGGGCTCCAGTGCCCACTGGTTCTGAGACCGTTTTCGCTGGAGGGCCCGAGGAGCCCGTCCAGCCTCATGCCTCGTCAGCTGGAGGGCCCGAGGAGCCCATCCGGCAACCTTCCTCGTCAGCTGGAGGGCCCGAGGAGCCCGTCCGGCCTCATGCCTCGTCAGCTGGAGGGCCCGAGGAGCCCGTCCAGCAACCTTCCTCGTCAGCTGGAGGGCCCGAGAACCGCACCAGCCTCATGCCTCGTCAGCTGGAGGGCCCGAGGAGCCCGTCCAGCCTCATGCCTCGTCAGCGGGAGGGCCCGAGGAGCCCGTCCAGCAACCTTCCTCGTCAGCTGGGGGTTCAGGAGAACCGCACCAGCCTCATGCCTCGTCAGCTGGAGGGCCCGAGGAGCCCATCCAGCAACCTTCCTCGTCAGCTGGAGGGCCTGAGGAGCCCGTCCGGCAACCTTCCTCATCAGCTGGAGGGCCCGAGGAGCCCGTCCGGCCTCATGCCTCGTCAGCTGGAGGGCCCGAGGAGCCCGTCCAGCAACCTTCCTCGTCAGCTGGAGGGCCCGAGAACCGCACCAGCCTCATGCCTCGTCAGCTGGAGGGCCCAAGGAGCCCCTCCAGCCTCATGCCTCATCAGCGGGAGGGCCCGAGGAGCCCGTCCAGCAACCTTCCTCGTCAGCTGGGGGTTCAGGAGAACCGCACCAGCCTCATGCCTCGTCAGCTGGAGGGCCCGAGGAGCCCATCCAGCAACCTTCCTCGTCAGCTGGAGGGCCCGAGGAGCCCGTTCAGCCTCCCGTCTCCGCTGGAGTGTCCGAGCGGCGCGTCCAGCCTCCCGTCTCCGCTGGAGGGCCCGAGGAGCCCGTCCAGCCACCACCTGCGGCTGCCTCGCTGTCACCTAGCTCTGCTTCTGCTTCGCCTGGTCCAGCTTCAGCCTGTGCCTCTCCTGGTCCAGCCTCTGCTTCTGCCTCGCCTGATCCAGCCTCTGCTTCTGCCACGCCTGGTCCAGCCTCTGCTTCTGCCACGCCTGGTCCAGCCTCTGCTTCTGCTACGCCTGGTCCAGCCTCTGCTTCTACTACGCCTGGTCCGGCCTCAGACTCTGCCTCGGCCTCTGCTTCGCCTGGTCCGTCCTCAGACTCTGCCTCGGCCTCTGCTTCGCCTGGTCCGGCCTCAGACTCAGCTTCGGCTTCTGCTTCGCCTGGTCCGGCCTCAGACTCAGCTTCGGCTTCTGCTTCGCCTGGTCCGGCCTCAGACTCAGCCTCTGCTTCGCCTGGTCCGGCCTCAGACTCAGCCTCGGCCTCTGCTTTGCCTGGCCCTACAGCTGCTCCTCAGTCTCCGCCGGCTCCCGCGCCGCCTTCTGCAGCTGCTCCTTGGCCGCCTTCTCCTCGTCGCCGGTATGGTCGACCACCGCACCGGCTCAGTGGCTGCCGCCGTCTTCCTCGCTGCCGCCCACCGGATCGACTTCAGCGTCTCTGCCGGCCGCGTGGCCGCCCACCTGAACTGTATGGGCTCAGCCACTGGCCGCGTGGCCGCCCGCCTGAACTGGCTCTGTGTGGACTCCGTCCCTTCGTCCTGTGCCCCCTCCGCCCGCCCTGTTCTGGTTTTTTTTCTTTTGGCCGTCGGGTGCCGGCCTTTGGAGGGGGGGGGGGTACTGTCAGGGTTCCTGGGTCGTTGACCCAGTGTTTTCTGTTTTGTCATGTTCAGTTTATTTTCACATCTGTGTTTTCTGTGCCAACATACCGCCTGCGTATTGTGTTCCAGTTATTTCCATGTATCATTAGTCAGACTAAGTTCAGCTGCGTACTCACCGGTTTCTAATCATTCATCACCCATATTTAAGTCCTCAGTTCCATCCGATCCTTGTCGTGTCATTGATGTACGTCTGATGTTAGTGTTGTCTGTATGTTCAGTTAGCCAGCCAGTCCTTTGTTCATTCATTCATTCAGTCAGCCAGCCAGCCAGCCAGCCAGCCAGCCAGCCATTTCCTCCCTCTGTACTGTTTGCTCACTCCTTCGGCAATAAACATCCACCTTCACCTACCTGCCTGTGAGTCCAGCGATTGGGTCCTCCTTCTCTCGTCCACGACACTACTCCTGACAGCAGCTGCTTTTTTGTACATTGATCTTTGATTTTGTAGGAAATGAGAATTTCTGATATTAGTGTATTTTGCGGTATTATTTAAAAATACTAACATGGTGCACTAGAGGTCAAAATATGTTTTCACAAATAACTTTTTTGATAGATATTTAATGGTTTAATGCTATTCAGACCCCTCTAGAGTCCTTTTTAGGCTTATTAACAATCTTCTTGTATAATGATATGTATGAGGTTTAACATTTTTTACTTTTCCTGTGTGGGAATAATACAAATTTCTACTTCTGTACCTTTGTGTATCTCGTACCTATGTAGGACTGGGGCTATACATGTAGGTGATCGGATCTTGGCTATCAACAGTGTCAGCCTGAAAGGGAAGCCACTGAGCGAAGCCATCCACTTGCTGCAGATGGCTGGAGAGACGGTCACTCTCAAGATAAAAAAACAGCTTGACAGTAAGTATAAAAACTAGTAACAGTAACATGCATTTTAAATCTGTCTTTTGTGCGCAGTGTTGGCTAACGTGTTACCGTTGCCACATTACATCTTTCAGTACCGCCGTAATGTAACACGTTACTGTGCTAAATTAAGTAATCACAGTTATAAATAAGGTGTTACTTGCATTACAAAGGTTCTTCCGTTATCTGCACACCAGGTCAATAGAACAAAAACCTTGCGCAGAATCAGATGGTTTCAGTTCCTGTGCAGGAGGTAAAAAAAAATAGGAAAGTAATACAGTAATACAGCTTTTGCGGGGCGAAGATATGGAAACCCTGTTGTTTAAAACATGCATACAATATTTGTACTGTATAAGTGGTATGTAACAGGTTAGCTGTTTGCAACTCATATCCTAATAGATCTGATTTAAAACCTGTTTATAGGTAAATGCAGAGAAGATGTCAGTAGGTTAACCAGTTCAAGTTTCATTTTGTCTCTTATAAGCATTTAATGTTGAAAAATATACATGTAGTAAAAGGTTCACATATGTATTTTACCAAGTTAAAAATTAGAGTTAACCTTTAAATTAAATTGGCCTCTTTTTTTTTTCTTCAAGACATAGAAGACAGGAAGACGGCAGATATAGAGGACACAACAGAAAACGAGATCAGTGACCCTGAGGAGGATGATTTGACAGACAGCCAACAAACCAACAAGCTATCAGAGCTTTACTCCACAACAATACCCAGCGTTGACTCTGCTATGGAGTCATGGGATGGCTCAGGGCTGGATGCAGGCTATGGGAGCCAGGGTAAGCTACATTTGAGCATGTGTAGAAAGTGAAATTTCAGGATGTCTTAACCCTGTAAGAAATATGTTAATGAAAAGAAGGAATATATTAAAAGCACTCTTTCTTGTATTTGGTCATTTCATCTATCCTCTTGTAGGTACATACACCCATCAAGCAGCTGGTATCGCTCTACACCCGCATGAGTGGCGTAGTGCCAAGCAACAACGAAGTACCACGCCTCCTCCTGGACGTCGGAAGAACTACCCGTTTAGTGATGGAGGCTTCAGTGAGGATGACTGGGACAAACCACCAGGGTAGGTCTGAATTTAGTTTTAGCTACAAAGCTGTTCGTTGTGACTGTCTTTTTTTTTTTTTTTTGTTTATCATACACTTTTTTTTTGATATCACCTTTTTTATTCATAAAAATCCATATAAATGTTGACTTATTGACTAAGGGCCATTGTAGGCTGTCTGCACTCACTTGATTGTACAGTTTATTTGTGAGTGTGTGTTTTTTATCCCTCAGCAGTAAAAAGAAATGATGGGGTGACCTTGACCTCAAGGTCAAGGTGATCTGACCTTGACCTCAAGGTGACATAGATAATAGTTTCTATGGTTCATCAACACTATCTTTTGTCCTGTCTTCCTCTCCTCATACCCAACCGATCATGACAGATGGCTGTGCTTCCCTGAGTCTGGTTCTGCCAGAGGTTTTTTCCTCCCAGTGATGCCAAGTGCTTGCTCATAGGGATAATCAGATTACTCGAGTTTTCTTTGTTTCATTGTAGGGTTTTTACCTGACAATATAAAGCTCCTTGGAGTGATTGCATTTGTGATGTCAGTTCTATATTAATTATTATATTGTGGAATGATTAGGAATCACAGCTCAGACAGGTCCTTCACTTTTAGTCCCTATCCTTTGACACAGTGTGAAATTGACTGTGATTTCTATCTACTTTTTATATACTCTAAAGCTGTTTTGTTTTCTGTATCTTTTACCCTTTGGCCCGTGTTTGTCTTTTATGTTTGGTGTTATTGAACAGCAATTTGGTCAGCCCTGCTAATGTTTCTAAAGCTGTTTTATGAATAAAGTGCTATGGTATGGTGTGGAATGGTATGATATATTTCACCACTATAGATCTTCAAAATGCATGAGCTTATTTTCTGCAAGAAAGGATTTTATCTTTAACACTGTTTCACTGTGCCAGTATCATCACCAAGAGCTCATGGCGAAGGGTACACCTCATTGCAGAGATTGAGTCATGAAGTCAGTGCTACTGTGAATATGTTGTACCTGTGTCTTTGTGTATCTCTGTGTAAAGCTGTGATGAGTCAGAAGGCTAAGGCTAGTCAGCATGTTAAAGTTACATAACACTTTTGAGGGTGTACAGCGAGAGAAAGGGATTTTCGAGGAAAAAAACAAAAATCAGTAAAACAATGAAAGTGAATTAATCGTGTTAGTTGGGGACATTCTGGGTTAAATGATTACTTTTGTTCGGTTTAACCATGACAGATACAGACAGTGTGTGTACAGATTCTGTGTCCTTAATGTCTTTTTGTAAGTGAAAGTTCCAGTGCTAAATCAGGCACACTGCATTTTCATGTAGCCAACTATTCTCTGCACTTTAGATAAATAAATATTATAATTATAATAATTATAATCATAATAATAAAATATTTAAGAGAAAAATACATTTCGCACAATACACAACGTGTGATCAAAAGGCAGTTCCATGAAGATAAAGCTTAAATATATTTGTCTTGCTTTGCATGGTTTTCCCCTTTTGTAGTACTCAGCAACAGAGAAAATCCAGCAAAATGGGTGTGGAAACTTGTTTTATTTGTGTGTCTGTTTTTGTGTGGCAGATTTATTGGCCAGCAGCCGGATGGCATTCTATTGGATCCAGAAGACAGTTTCTGGTGTCAAGCTCTGGAGGACCTGGAGACCTGTGGCCAGTCAGAACTACTAAGAGAAATAGAGGTTAGTTAGTATTTTTCACAACTATTTGACTTCAAGTGTAAAATTGGCATCAAAGATGAATACTGGACTTAATCAGCATACAGTGCTCACTGAAGTGGATTTGCACTTGAGTCAAAGGGTTTTAACAACAGTTTTGTTGCAGGTTTTTATGAACCCTCATATTTTAATGGTTGTAAACATCATGTTTAATCTGCAGTTTATTTTAATGTATAGCATGTTTAGTATTTAGTATTTGAGGGTGAGATGGTTGTCTCGGCACCAGTGGGTCAAGGCGCTGACCTCCTCCCTGTAAGCCGTCTCATCACCTTTGGTGATAAGACCCACCACTGTAGTGTCGTCCACATACTTCAAAATGATGTTGGAGTTGCTAGTGGCCGTGCAGTCGTAGGTGTAGAGTGAGTACAGGAGAGGCCTCAGTACACACCCCTGTGGAGCACCAGTGTTCATTATGACGGGGGATGAGGTGATGCTGCCCAGTCTGACCAATAGTATTTAAACCAGTAACAAATTGTGCTGAACGTATGAATGTTTGTCAAACAATCACATTGGCAAGCACTCAATGTCTCCAAATGGTTGGTTACAAAGCGGTAACTCAACTTGTTTCAATTCATTGCAGGCATCCATCATGACAGGCACAGCCATCAGTCTTGGTGTAGATGGTGTCAACAAGCCTCCATCTGAGCCCATACTGACCCACAGCAGGATGAGCCCATTGCGGCGAAATTCTCTCCTGCATCAAGGCAACTTGCACCACCAAGGAACACACCTCCATCAGGGTGCTCATCTTCACGAGGAAGCCCACCTTCATGAAGAGGCTCAACTTCACCAAGGTTAGTCACTGATATGACACAACTAAGGGTGGTTGTTTCCAAATTTTAAACAGAAAAATATAGTAAAGTATCATTTTATACCATGTATAGAAGGATTACTTGTTAAACAGTTGGTTAAAAACACTTGCAATATGTTTGCCACTCAGACCCCCATCTACACGAGGAGGCCCATTTCAACCAGGAATTGCACCTACAACAAGGGGTCCACATTCACCAAGATATCCAATCCCCTCTCCTGCACCACGAGCCCAAGTCAAAGGCCTCACTGAGAGTATCAGAGAGGACATGGGAGTCCCGTCGGATCAAAGAAGAGATGCAGGGTATTCTGTCACCAACACCACTAGAGCTTCACAAAGTGAGTTCAGAGAGAACTGGACAAAATATGTTTTTGATGTGGGTTAGGATGAAATATTGAGAATATTAGGTAAACTTGCAGTAGATAATTAGAATTCAACCAAAAATATCAATGTAACCATTCAAGCTGACATTGCTGTTAAAGTTTGTAAGCATTGGTATCTGGTCCAAACTTTAAAGTACACATTTTGACTTGACATGTCAAACACTGTCATTACTAATAACTTTAATAATATCCCCTTTCTAGCTAGCATGCATAGTGAGTTCTAGTTTACTCTTATGAGGTTTGAAATGTTCTTTTTTACAGTGCAGAGTATTATGTAATACAGTATAAATACCCAGCCTCCCTGGGCAACTGTTATGCAAGTGACTACATGTAGTTCAGCCTTCCATGAATTTACAGTCACAATTTGAGGAGACGAGGGCCAAGTGAAACATGTACAGCTCAGAGCCAGAATGAGAAATACATGTTTTATCCATAGAGAGAAAATACATCACAGTGAACAACTATTACAGCCTTAAGTCGTGCCTCGTTAATCGATCATACAACATTTCAGATGAATGTCATAATGCTGCTGCATTTTTGGTTTTGTATCCAAAAGGTACAGCAAACAATCTGGATTGCATTACCAATAATAAAGACTTTATCTTACAGTTGTCCATTATATTATATGGCTTTGTCCATTTATTCGGCTTTTGGTTCCTGCTTTGTGGCACATGGCAGTTCACTGAAGAAAGACGTCTATTATCAGCACAATTGTCATTATCGTTTTTTCCGTTTATTCTTTAGGACCTTGTATTACAAATAAACTTTCAGCTGCGAATACACACCCAGAAAGCAATCAGGTTAAAATGTTTACATGGTAAAATATTTATTTGGATCAGTTTACAAAATAGTTTATTCCACCCTAAAGTAATAAATGTCAGTTTGTGTGCATTTATTCTGGTCGTCCTGTTTAATGAGCATTTTTATTCTGCTTGGGATCTTAAACCAGTTAGAATTGGATCTGGATCTCAGGCTAAAAATATGTTTATTTTAGCATCTGGTGTTGGTTTGGTTTTAATTTGCATACAAAACTTTTAATTTAGACAAATTTTTGTACTTTGATTAAATAAATTTGAATATGTTAATTTATCAGTGACATTTCTTTGTCTAAATTTCATGTGTTGCGCAGCTTTCTTTATGTTTGTGTGCAGTTATCATGGTTACAAGTGTTATTCCCATCCACAGAGAAACTTATTGTTCCTGCAGTGACACAACAGATATTTTGAGACAGTTTCATCAGACGGGTTGACATGTGAATAGTCTTTTTGTTCTGTTGTCTTGATTAGGAGCACAAGATACTAGCAAATTACATTTTATTACTCAACCTCACATCCTTGTGTTCTGTCACTAGGTAACAGTGATAAAGGACCCAGAGAGTGATGACTTTGGCTTTAGCGTGTCAGATGGTTTCTTGGAAAAAGGTGTTTATGTCAACATGATCAGACCTGATGGCCCTGCTGACAGAGCCGGGCTTAGACCCTATGACAGGATCCTGCAGGTGATGATGATGATAATAATTAGTGTACTGCCCATCATTGCATCCCTAATTCTAATATAGTTTTTTGTTGTGAAGAAAGAAAAAAGCTCACTCTGTCCTCAGCATTTGGAAAAATTCTTTACATCATATTTTGTTATGCTTACATGTAGTTATCTTCACGTCCCCCTCTTTTTTTTTGTTTGCTAAATTAAAAATGTCTACAGTTATGCAAATTACCAAAGTAACCATTGGCTTAATCTTTTTGACTGTATTTAGGTGAACCATGTAAGGACGAGAGACTTTGACTGTTGTCTGGCCGTACCTCTCATCACAGAAGCAGGAGACAGACTTGAACTGGTCATCAGCCGCAACCCACTTGCCAATGATGACCCAGAGGACAATAACAACACTTTAGACCACGCACTTGACCTGTAACACAAATACATACACGTGCACAAAACATACAGAAGACATATTGTAACTGGTGATGAAGCATAAACTTATACATAGTGGAACTGGCCCAAAAACGCAGACACACACTCACTCACACACACACTCCACCGGCTTGCAGTATATCTGTTTAAATACAGAGACTCCTACTGGAACACACATCCTAACACGTGCATGCTCACATAGTCTCCCCATCCCATTTACACTGGGTTGAACTGCTTTTACACAGTACGGTCTATATGAAAGCATCACCACAATACAGAAAAACACACCAAAAGCTCTCCCGATAACTGGCTGGACTCACAGTGTTGTTTCGATTTCAACAATGACTTACTCGGCACTTTAAATAGCCATTTTTACTCATTTTAACCTGCAATACGGGTAAGATTATTTCAGTTTTTATTGCAAGGCCATATGCTCCCATGAACCTACAGTACTTGCACCTGAGAGATCTGCCTTATACAATATTGTAAATGATTTTACCGGAGAAAAATTCTCAGTTTCGGGTTTCCATTTGTTTCACAGAAGGTTACTAAGTACTAACAGAAAACGGAACAAACAGTTCATAATGGGAGTGTGTCTATAATAAATGTAGCCACTTTAGAATTTCATAATGCTGCTAAGATTCTGCTCAAACACTGCTGCTCACTTGACATTACCAAGAAAAAAACAAAATTCTGGAGTGGTCAAGTATAGCTCTTTTTTTCAAGGCAGACTTCTCTATTGGATCTTGCTGCACATTATAATGTCACTTTGGTGACATCACAACGCTGATTTATGAAGATGTCATCAGTGATGCCATCACAACTGCCAAACTGTTATTTTGTTTCATGCTATCATAAAATGAAAGTGAAAGGAGGGAAGGGCGTAATTTCTGCTCCCAATGAAAAATGGTGTCTTAAGTGGAATTGACCAATCACGGCTTTTGCTACACCATAAATGAGCATGAGTGGCTGTGCCCCAGAACAAACTGTACTGCCAAACGAAGAACATCTACCTGCATTTGAAATGTGCCAAATGTTATGACATTATCCACTATATCAATAGTTGTCTGAGATCACTGGGTTCACCTCATCATATTTCATTGCAAGACTACAATGTCAAGCAACAGTAGCATTTCAAATTCATTTCAAATCGCAAAATTATTAGATTTGAGGCTCAGAGTGATTTAATGTAACATCTGTTTGTCTTTATTGGCATATTTGTGTAAGGATGTGTGCCGCAGAATAAATTAACTAGCAGCTAGTTTAATTTTAAGATGTTAAGTCTGATTTATATAATCCAACAACAAAAGGATCATTTCACTTACCAGCGACCTCAAAACTAATATATACTGTGAGCCACTGGGACCATTCTTGGAGAAGAATGCCTAAGCAGTGAATAAAGCTGTTCCCAATAGCAGGCAGTGTCAACACAATGACAAGTGTGATTTAGGAGGATCTATAGGAATTAAAATATTCATAATTTTCCATTGGAGTATCACTTATAAGTATGAATCATCGTGTTTTCATTTGTCCAGCATGAGATCAGCATTTATGGTTGTGGGCCTTCTGCAGTAATGCCCGAGTGTCATGCCGCCATATTTTACAGAGGAGACAAGACACAGTTGTTCCCGATATGTTCCAGAACTGGAATATTACCAAACTGGAATATTTGATAATATTCTATTTTTTGTTTTCTTTTTTATTATATAATCTGTATTTCTTCTACACATCTAATAAGGAAGTGGTATACAGTTGCTTGTGATCTGCAGCCTCACCACTAAACCCTATGTGGTCCTTGAGGAAGATTCAATTATTGAAGAGTCTCATTGTCATGGATCATTTATGCTGTTGTATAGATGTTAAGGCAGTGGGAACAACAAGCAACAAGTCATAAAGAAGTAACATTCTCTTTGTTGTGGCTTTTAATTTAACAGCCTTTTAAACTAGGACACACAGTTCATTCAAATAATAGCTATAGAGCACTACTGCTGTTTGGATTTATTGGTAACACTCGCCCTTTTGCACAAAGATTATGAACAAAGTCAATAGCATCATCTGCTATCAGACCTACTACACTAGGTTGCTGGTGAAGCCAGACTATGGACAAATTTCCGACACACACATTCTTACACAAAAGGCTCTGATAACAAAGGAAATGAAACCGTACAGTGTGTGTTATGCATTTATTATCAAGCCATTTTGTTGTGTCTTTCATGAATGTCTGTTTATGATGTGTAATTTGTATGTGAGTGTATCAGCAGGTTCTATTCCAAGGTGCAATTGGAAATTTCCAGAGTTCGGCCTGAGTTAAACTGAGCCACTATCCTTTAATGGTCAGCACCCTTTGAAGCACTGTGAGCATTCCTGACTACTTGTGTGTGCTCATTTGCAATTTCACCATGGATCCAAAATTGAACTAAGAACAAACATTAGTTTGAACAGAGTGTGTGCCAAATGTTATGTCAAGGATTGAGAGCTGGTTTTACCCACTATTAACCTTCACCACAACATTAAGTGTTGTGGTTTCCTTGACTGACAGCTCATTAGTGCAAGATTCTAATCAGTTCACATAATGCTGACTATTGGGAAAATAGTAAACCTTTCTCTTCTTCCTAAAGCCTCCCCTGCTAACTTTTGATTAGCAACCTTGTCACATCTTACAGATCCCTTCTTGAACTAAACCTGATCTTAGTTGTGCGATAGTTTTAAAGCCCTAAGTATATTTCTACTTCTACTGCTAAGGGAATGTTAATTTCTAATTCAAGAGACAGCCAACTAGAACCTTACACCTGCAATGTGGTTAGACACACAATCTGTATTTTTACACCACTGACGCCTCATTAATGAATGAGACTACAGTGTCCAAGGCCAAAGGCAGTACATCAGGTCAGAAGCACAACAAGTAGCATTTTTTTTAGTTTGGAGTGGTGCACCATTAATATTTAACAGAGCTAGTCCTAGCTGTAGCATCATCTTGTACAGCTGCAATTTATTTATTAATTTGATTTATTCCTCTTTGTGTCAACATAAGCTGTGACTCATCAGCCATCATACTAACCTGTTTTGGGTTTGACTTTCCCAAAAACTAAATTTCAGGGTGCTTGATTTTATAATCAAGGGCACTGTGCATCCGACTAACAATAGTCAGAATGCTCAAAGTAGCTGGAGCACTGAAATACCCTTCACACAGAAACTTTAGAACTTACAAGTCTTCAAGTTTCAAGTTTTGCAACCCCAGACATTAATTCCATTTCCTTCAGACCCCTAATTTCTCATGATTTTTTCTTTTTCCTGCCAAAAATGTGTTTGCTCCAATTATCTTTGGATTAACTGAAATTGGGCTGGCTCTTGTTCCCTCCTACTGATCTTGGCAGTTTATGAATGTGCTGTGCAAAAGTAGGTGCTTAAATTCTACAAAGTAGCAGTTAACTTAAATAAATTGCAGTAAACAGAATAAAACTAAAATCAATCTCTGGTTTTGCTACCATTTTCCACCAAAACAGCACCAATCTTTTACACTTTAAGCTAACTGGCATCATCCAAATATTTCTAAGAACTTACCACAGTTCACTTCTTTGTCTTCTTTAATCCTATTGATAGACATGATGAAGCCATACAATTTCAAAGAAACTGCTCATCTATGTATGGGTTGCTCTTAGTTAACATTTAAATACTTTACTGCAGTATTTTATAAATGCGCAAGTTGCAAGATAAAGGTTTTGTCCTTTTTGAGGAAAAAAACAAATCTAAACATCCTTTGCACACTTGTGTGTGTACACATATTAGCATGAATTATGGTGAACAAAACTATATGGAGTATATGATGGATACATCGTCAGTATAAGGATATTATTATAAGTGAGTAATAGAACAGCATTTTTTTTTCGACAAGACTAACAAAAAAAACTCAACTTTGAGAGAGTCACAACCCCTGTTCCTACCATTTTCTTATGTTGTTATGTAACAGAATTCAGCGGCACCCTATAAGAATTTCCATGTCTGTATGGGTGTGAATAACAAAACATATACAGAAGACTTCTATTTGTCAACGTTTCTCTGTCTAATACATGTATGTGCAAAAAATGTCCACTACTTCTGGGCATACACTGTTTCAGAGGTGTGTGTGTGTTTGTGTGTATGTGTCTGTGTGTGTGTGTAAACTAATTTGTGTACATTTCATTGTACAGTAGTGAGGTTTTAAAGGATTGTGGACCTTTATATTTTTATTTCCAAAAACCGGAAAAGGCTTAAAATAGTGTAAACTCAACACACATACAAAAAAGGGACATTTACTTCTCTCCAAGCACTTACTGCTGAATATAAAGCACACTGTTGAATACCATGCACTGTAAGTATTTTCATGTACAATGGAACAAACTTTTGTAAAGCAACAAAAAATGAAAATGCTGAGAAAAGCCTTCTGAATTGTTTTTTTGTTTGTTTGTTTTTTTTCTTTTATGTATGTATGTGGCCATGTATACTCCCTATGCATTTTTGGGTCAAATGTCAGTTTAAAGCCCAATCCAGAACCGTAACAACTGTTCCGCGCGGATAAGTTTATAATACAAAAAATGTTATTTAATTCCCTGTGCTTTTTCGATTTTGGGGAAAATAAAAATGTTCATGTGAAGATTTAATGGTAATGTACCACATTTTATTAGACTAGCTTGTTGGCATTACTCCCCTGAACCCATTAAGCGATTTCAGTACATTAGATAAGTTATTACATAATCCACCATATATTACATCATCAGCTAAAGTAAAGCCCTTTCACAAGCCCACGCCTGCTCAGTCACTCACAAATATACCATGTAAACATGGTTAATCTTGTCGTACAGCTTAAATAAAGGGCGATTCACCTTCTGACCAGAGGATGCTAGTTCATGGCTATTGAGCAGTAAGGAAAGCCAAACTAGGTAAATGTTACTGGGTAATTACTTTATGCTTCTATAACAAGTTCCTGTAGGGGCGAGAGCACATGTTGCTTTTTCTACCGCACGAGTTGTCAATGTGCAACGTAAGCCAGTCATGTACTCGTGATTTTGGTTGGGAGACTACAGTCAAATATTTGTGTTACATTACATCAATCTTTTGGCTCTTTATTTTTATTTTTGGTGTGCATTTTGTTTTGTTTTTTAACATG
The DNA here is from genome assembly GCF_057382185.1 of Mchenga conophoros. NCBI lineage: Eukaryota > Metazoa > Chordata > Actinopteri > Cichliformes > Cichlidae > Mchenga > Mchenga conophoros. The sequence goes on along the minus strand of NC_140530.1, from coordinate 27,783,978 downwards.
CAGTGTCTAAATTGGAGAGCCTCAGCTGCAGCAAACTGTGGGTAGCAAAACATTCAATGGCTGCAAGGAAACTACATTATCTTGTCACCTCTTGTCAACTCAACAAATCAGAAAATTACCAGTAACAGATAAATAATGTTAGCTGAACACTAGCAAGTTGTTACAACTAGCAAACTATAGCACCTACCAATCTGACCATTAGTTATACATAAATAACAAATACAATTGTGACAGCAAAACTACCCAAACCAGCTATTTATAGCCATTTTATTCACAACTTGCCACAATAAGTGAGCAGCAACAAACCTACTTAAACTAACCAGCTATAAGTAGGCTTGTTGCTGAGAACTATACAATGAGTCAATAAGATGTCTTGTTAGCTTACTGGCCTGTTTAATGACAGTTGTTGATGAGCTAACTTAAATTTCTTCTCCGATATCTAGCCAGTTAACCTATTTAGCTCAATGATAAACACAAACACTGACTTCTTCGTTGCAGTCAGCGTAATTATGACTTGAAACTGAGAAAATGATGTCATGCTGCACATTTCAAAAGTAGGAAATGTCAGTGTCTCCAGTCTTTGTTCCTATTTTTTTTTATTAATGTGTTTATTTTTTTAATTATGTTTCATGCTTTATTTTTTAAAGATATTTTGATTTGTTCTTTTGCCTAATATGTGTTTGGATGTCAAAGTTGCTACGGTTCTGGACTGGGCTATTAATAATGTACGCATTGATATTGTGTATTTTTTTTCCAAACTGTGTAAAGTTCTATTCTATGTAATATAGTATTTTTCTATGACAGTATGCTCTTCCAAAACATAGGAAGAAAATACAAAATGAAAAATAAAACGTATAACTTTGTTGTTGTCATTTTGATTTGTTTGTTTGTTTGTTTGTTTGTTTGTTTCATTTTCTAAGAAACAAAGAGTGTACTGCTATACTTCTCTTTTTGAGAAAAGAAAAGATTGCAAAGAAAAAAAATAAAATGTCTAATTTTATGTTGGATGTGTGGATTGTGTTTATTTTGGTAAATCTTTGTGACCAATGGAAAACAATGGACATTCATAAGAGATTATCTTTGGTCAGGATAAGCTCCTTAAATCAAACCTTTATATGCAAAAATTTTCTATCCAGGGAATTTGAACAAGACCTCATTTTACAACTAAAGAGATCAGGTTTAATTTTGGTTCTTCACCCCAAAGCAAACTTGCAGTGGAGGTAATGCTTCCTAGAGAAGCACAAAATGGAGCAGAGTAATCACATTTCTACCACCTACACTTGGGGGTGCTCAGGCTGGGGACTCAGTCGTCCTACTGGGAGACAGAAATTTGAAATAAATTTGCAAGCATTTCAAGCATAAGTGTTTCACTTCATATCTTTATGGGGGTATTGTGTGTAGAATCTTGAGGTGAAAAATTAATTTAATCCACAATGTAATAAGGCTGTAACATGACAAAATGTGAAATAAGTAAACGTCCCCCAATGTGAAACTGGACAGCCTTTCATGATACTCTATGTTTTACTGTTTTTCTGAGCACATAATCTTGTGTTATTAGATCCCTTATCTAAGAGATTGAATTAATGGTTATACTGCCCAACAGAATGGACTTGATCCTGGAGGTAGACCACCCTATACGATTTATATGCCTTCATCAGTTCGATTACAGGTAATTCATTGGGCTCACACTACTAAGTTCACTTGTTATCCCAGGTGTAACCACACAATTACTTTCCTCTGGACATTTTTTTAGTGGACAGGCCTAGTCAGGGATGTGTAACAACATGTGTCTGTCCCTACTCTGTTTGTGCTTAAAACACAGACTTTCCGTTGTCTATCAGCTCATTTACATAGATCCTTAGCTGGACATCCATGGTCCCAAATTGTATTGGATTTTTAAGATAAGATAAGATAACTCTTTATTGTCATTGCACAGTCATACATAGTACAGTAGTACAATGAAATTGGAAAAACTGTCCTACGTCGGCACTACATATAACACAACACGACACGATATGACACATCACAACGTAACAAACAACACAACACAGTATATTAACTTAGTATAAAAAAGAAGAATAAGTGTATGTGTATTGCACACTGTTATTATTGCACATTAATTATTATTGCACCTTGTTATAAATATAAATATTATTGTTATCGTTTTAAACATTGTTACCTCCCCCTAAAAAGTCCAGGGAGGTATCCAGTCAGGTCAGCTATTTACATTGATCAGGGCTATTGCCCTGTTGTAAAAGCTGTCCTTGAGTCTATTTGTTCGGGACCTCAGCAGCCTGAACCTCCTGCCAGACGGCAGCAGCTTAAACACCCGGTGTCCTGGGTGTGCGCAGTCCCGTAGGATGCTGCGTGCCCTCTTGAGACAGCGAGTGCTGTACAGGTCCTTCAGGGAGGGAAGAGGATGTCCAATGATTTTTTGGGCCATGTTGATGACCCTCTGGAGTGCCTTTCTGTGTGCTGTGGTGCAGCTGGAGAACCACACACCGATGCAATATGTCAGCACACTTTCAATGGAGCAGCGGTAGAAGACGGTCAGCAGCTCCTTCTTCAGGTCCATTTTTCTGAGGATTCTCAGAAAGTGGAGACGCTGTTGGGCCTTCTTTAAGACCGCAGAGGTGTTAGAGCTCCATTGGAGGTCTGTGTCTATGTGCACACCCAGAAACTTGAAACTGGAGACCCTTTCCACGCACTCCCCGTTGATGCTGACAGGCTGCAGCTCGGACTTCCTCCTTCTGAAGTCAACTACCAGTTCTTTTGTTTTGGTGGTATTGAGGTCCAGGTTGTTGTCTGCACACCAATCTGACAGCCTCTGAACTTCAGCTCTGTATGCAGTCTCATCTCCCCCTGAGATGAGCCCCACCACAGTGGTATCATCTGCAAACTTGATGACTGTGTTGTCTGGGTGGGAACTAACACAGTCATGTGTGTACAGAGTGTACAGTAGGGGACTCAGTACACAGCCTTGTGGAGAGCCGGTGTTGAGGCTGAGGGCTGAGGAAAGATGAGGCCCCACTCTAACTCTCTGTACACGGTCTGAGAGGAAGTCTCTGATCCAGCGGCAGGTGGTGGAAGGAAGTCCAATTTCCAGCAGTTTATCTATTAGTCTGTCCGGGAGTATCGTATTGAAAGCAGAGCTAAAGTCAACAAAGAGCAGCCTGGCGTAACGGCCCTGCACTTCCAGGTGAGAGATGGTGGTGTGGAGCGTTGTAGCAATGGCATCTTCAGTTGATCTGTTAGCTCTGTATGCAAACTGGAGCGGGTCGAGTGTGGGTGGCAGGCAGGACATGATGTGACGTCGGACCAGTTTCTCAAAGCACTTCATTATAACAGGTGTTAGAGCAACTGGTCGGTAGTCGTTGAGGCTGCTAATGTTAGTACGCTTTGGCAGTGGGACAATTGTGGCTGACTTTAGGCACGGCGGGATGCAGGACTGGGACAGTGAAGTGTTGAAGATCTTAGTGAAGACCCCAGCCAGCTGGTCTGCACACTCTTTTAGGACCTTTGCGGTTACCCCATCTGGTCCGGTGGCCTTCCTGGGGTTCACTGCCCTCAGTGTGCGCCTCACCTCATATTCCTGCACTATGAGGCTTGGGCTGCTGCTGTCCGATGTTTTTGCTGCTGCTGCCTCTGGTCCCTTCACCTCAAAGCGTGCGAAGAAGTGGTTCAGCTCCTCTGCAAGCTCCGCGTTACCCTCAGTCAACGTGGTATTGCCAGGTTTGTAGTTGGTTAAGTGCTGAACTCCCTGCCATACCTGTCGTGAGTTGTTGGTGGTGAAGTGGTCTTCGATCCTTCTCTTGTACGCTGCCTTGGCCTCTCTGATGCCTCTTTTCAACTGAGATCTGGCTGCACTGTACTGCATACCATCACCGGATCTAAAAGCGGCGTCACGTTGCTTCAGCAGGACCTGGACCTCTTTAGTCAGCTTTTATCACCTACAGTATCTGTAACCATGAACAGGTAACACAACCATCCCAACTTTAATCAATTGTTTTTCCAGGGCTTTTCATTTTATAGCCCTTCCCAAGCTGCCTTCAGCCTTATGCTCAGTCTCCATGGCATTCCACTGGACGTTGTCTGACCAGGGTACACAATTCACCTCAATTCACCTCCAGCTTCTGCTTCTCTTCTATCTCCAGACTTAAACAAAAACTGAAAGGACCAATTAGGAGTTGGAGGCAACCCACAATATACTGTTTCATCTAATTAAACAACCTGGAGCTCAAAACTGTCTTGGGTGGAATGCACCCATAATTCCATGATCTTCATGGCACCTATCATTAATCCTATGATTGTACATCTAAAACGGCCCAGAAACCCGATGATTCAAAACTCATTTGATGTTTCCCAGCTAGAAATTTTTTGTTCCAGTCCTGTGGGAGACCCTTCCTGTTTCCTCTGTGTTTTTAACTGTTTTTGAATCTGTTTTGTCCTGAACTTACGTCACTCTCTTCTGTACAGATGCTTTTTGCCCTTAGTTTCTAAAAGAGACATTGATGATGAGACAGCTGTGGAGCTTAGTGTTTGAAGAAATCACCTGCCTGCCCCTGTCACTGACCCCACTCTAGAATCTCACAGTTTCAACCTGTAAAACTTTTTGATTTCAATATACCTTTTCAGCTTTTAGTACTGTTTCCAGCACCTCAATCCTGGTTTGGTTCCTTGAGACATGCATATGGATCTTTTGAAAGGCTTGTTTCCGTTTTTAGAAAAAAGACATGTATTAGAACCAGTTTATGTCTGTATTTCTATTTTGAAAACTCTGTACATTTTTACTCTAACAAACAACATGGGTATTTTTGCACATGCAAGAGTGTTTTCTACTGTACATTTTGCTTTTGCTGACGGAATTATTCCCATGAGTCGACTGTTATGTAAGAGATCTAACACACAACATGCAAAAAAGTGTTAGCATACACACAGTCAGGCACACACATTATTGCTTACATAGTAAGCAATAACATATGGGTAGAACTTTAGTGCCCAGTGCACACTTTGTTATATTCACATGTGCTTAAACATTCAAAAGCAGTGGTGGAAAATAGCTTAAAGCTGAGGACATAAAACATATAAGGAGTAAGCAAACGACCTGTGATGACTGAAGTTCCATATCTGTAAGTTTTGTATTACAGTGAAAAAACAATATTGGAGTAGTTTTCCTCCAGCATGCAGGTCACAAATCTTGATTATACAAAGATAGGCTATGGAAAAGTACATAAGATGTGCCCTTGTCCCTTTCAAGTGACCACAACATCCTGGGATCAAAACTGTCCTCATTTGATTTTTTTCTCATCCCTCAGAGCCCTTCCATTTCCTGTTCTCTTCTATTTTTGTTAGCAGAACAAAAGGCAAAAGTAACATGAAACACTAATCAAAAAAACACATTTGTTTTTGCTTTGTGTCAATGCCAAAAAACTGCCTTGAAGATAAAACAGAAAAAAAAGATTCTCAACAGAAAAGTCTATTCTTGGAAAAGGCCAGACAGGGAATGGAAATAACAGCTCTGTGTTTCTTTGTCTGTAGTGTCAATTATTTAAAGCTCAGCAACAAAACAAAAGCATTAACATTCATGTCCCTGTACAGCAGTTTCATGCCACCAACATCCTCTATGTTTTTGTTGAGTCATATGAGAGCAATAACCATAATCGGCATGGATATATCTCCATGATACATTCCTGGTCAAAATTATCACTAAATGTAAAATGAGGAAGGATCCATGACTGTTCCTGATTCAAACAGTGCCTGAAAGAGCTTTCTGTGTTTTCTGATTGCTGAAGCTTAAATGGGATACACAAACCAGTATTTTATAAAGCTTTTATGTAAATATTTTCATGGGAATAGTTAGTTGATTAAATAAAAAAAAAGGCCCATTTAACCATAGTGATTGAAGGAAAATTACAGTCTGGGAAAAATGTGTTCAGTAGCCAGCTTCTATTAATCACCAGGATGTCTGAGCCTTTACCCTCTTACTGTGAAACGGATGTTTGGGTCAAAATATTCCATAAACTGAGGTTGATTCCAGCAGATTCTCGGAGCTGCTTAGTGACATTGTTTAGAAACAAGCTTCAGTTTAGGAGGGCTTTGTTTTTGTCCCTGATGTTTTTCCTTTTTCTTTTCCTTGGTTTTAGTAGTTAAGAGCTTAGATTTTTTTTTTTTTTTTTTTTTTTTAGGTAAGTATAAACTGGATTAAGCATTTTCAGCAGGTTGCCTCTGTGAAGCCAACAAAAGCTTAAATATGTTTGTTATGGATGAAAATAAAGTTGCTGACACAGTCTGCCAGGTCTGCAAATGCTAGGAGTATTTCCCACAAACCACTACTGTAAATACAGGGTGGGCCATTTATATGGATACACCATAATAAAATGGGAATGGCTGGTGATATTAAAGTCCTGTTTATGGCACATTAGTATATGTGAGGGGGCAAACTCCTCAAGATAGGTGGTGACCATGGTGGATTTAGAAGTCGGCCATCTTGGATACAACTTTTGTTTTTTCAATAGGAAGAGGGCCATGTGACACATCAAATTTACTGGTAATGTCACAAGAAAAACAATGGTGTGCTTGGTTTCAACGTAACTTTATTCTTTCATGAGTTATTTACAAGTTGCTCTTTGTTCACAGCCATTGACATGTCGAAAAGGTTAACACGTGAGGAGCGGATCGAAATTGTGTTGATATCTGGTGAACGCAGTAACCGGGTCATTGCAGCAGATTTCAATGCAAGACGCCCTACGAGACCACCCATCTCCCATGCTACAGTTAGCAAACTGCTTTTTCGTGAAACTGGTTCAGTGTGGGATTTGCCAAAATGTGGACGCAAGAAAACTGTCACTAATGAAGAAACATCAGTGGCTGTCCTAGCTTCATTCAGCAAGAGCCCACAGCATAGCACTCGCCGCATGTCACTGGAGAGTGGCATTAGTCAAACATCCCTTCGGCGGATATTAACTATTCACAAATGGCACCCTTACAAACTCCAGCTACTGCAGCATCTCAACGAGGATGACCCAGATCGGCGCACAGAATTTACAGAATGGACAAAACAAAAATTGGAACAGGACCCTCAGTTCACACAGAAGATTTTGTTCAGTGATGAGGCAAACTTTTATGTGAATGGTGAAGTTAACAAACAAAACCACCGCTATTGGTCTGACACTAACCCACATTGGATGGATCCCTCCAAGACTGTTGGAACAACAAAAGTGATGGTTTGGTGTGGTATATGGGGTACAACGATAGTGGGTCCATTCTTCATCAATGGAAACCTCAAGGCCACTGGATATTTGAAATTGCTACATAATGATGTGTTTCTACGGTGGCCCTGAGAGGCCGAATGGACTGCAACTTCAGAAAACACTTGGAAAAAGAAAAATGCTGCAAAAAGAAAAACGCTGCACTGCAACTTCAGAAAACAGCTGCAAAAAGAAAACAGCTGCAAAAAGAAAAACGCTGCAAAAAGAAAAATGCTACAAAAAGAAAACAGCTGCAAAAAGAACAACGCTGCAGAAAGAAAAACGCTTCAAAAGCACACAAAACACAACGGAAATAGGAAAAAACACAATGGAAATGTTTCTGGGGAGATAAAACACGACAGACTAGTTGCAGGAACCAAAACATGCTAACAAGTGCACTGGGACTGGGAGACATTTCAAAGAAGTGGAGGAGAGGTAAATGTGTTGTAATCATATGATTCTAATAATACTACAGATATCTGGAATATAGGCTGTATCCCAATTCAGGGTCTGCAGCCTTGAAGGCCGCATTTTAAGGCGGATTAAGTCACAGCGACTCGACGAAGGCTGTTCCAATTCAAAGGCTGCTCAAAATGCGGCCCTCAAATGCGTCCTTCATTTCCCTGAATTTTAAGGATGTGGCGGTGTATGTGACAGGTTGAAGGACTACTGCATATAAAATTGTTCAGTTAATAGTAATTCATATCAGTTGATATAAGGAGGAAAATAATATAAATATGGTAAGAAAATGGTTAAGAGTTTATTATTTTTCATGTTATATTAATGGCTTTCATGTTACTTAAGAGAACAACAAACTATACATCTCTGATTGGCTAGTAAGCCTTTTCTGGGATCGATTAGTATTGTCTCTATTCTCCACTAGGGGGCTTTCGCGCGTTCTCCTCACTGCAATAAACGACTGCATGAGAGACAAAAGTCATAATCACTCTTGTGATTCTTTTCCCCCTGTTTTCAGGTAAATGTGTTTAAAAGTTGATATATTTCCAATGTGTACACTGCTAAGATATTTAAAAGGTAACCCTTCATTGTTTTGTAAGCTTTAGAAACATTATATTACAGTTTTGTGCACATGTACGTGGCGGTTTTGAGCCTTAGTTTTGTACTGTGTAATGGCCATTACGATAACAGCAGGAGCTTAAAAACGCCGCTATTGTCAGCCATTTTATTAGGAAACCTACTCAAGTATATGTATAGTAAGCACTTCAGTATTTCGGCTTATTATTTAGTGTTTTTCTTCCACCATGTGACATTTAGCAGTACAGAATGTGAAACGTTTCTGCTCATTTTCACTGCAATAAACGACTGCATGAGAGACGCAAGTCATAATCACTCTCGTGATTCTTTTCCCCCTTTTTACAGGGGTGTAACATGTATACTTCATGGACCAACATATCCGAGACTTCATAGCGCAGTGGGGGGTGTGGATAATTTTGCCAAAAAAAACGGTGGAAGTGGAGCGGCCGAAGAGTAAACTTTCAAAAGCAAGTACTGAATATTATGTCACTTATTTATGTGCAAATGTTTAATAATGAAGAACATTAAAACATTACTGTTGGCCACATGCTGGCAAAGTTATGTGACATTAGCGATTTTTGTACTTTCAGCGTTTACTTTGTTTTAAAGCCTTTACTTTATACACCGTTTGATAGTTGACTTTAATCTTACAGAGAATGTGATGATTTCATGGATAATTAAAGTCAGTCATATATCCATTTTATTTATAAGTTACACTTGTGTTTGAATCCTGCAGCTTATCAAACATTTGATTTCCATGTGTGACAACTGCAAGTGTCCAGAGTGAGGACAGACTGAGGGACCCACTGCTGCACATCATCTGTGAGGCTTTGCACCCCTGATGATCCACCAGGACAAACTCAGCAGTGTGTGAGGAAGAGGAGGAGGAAGAGCCAGCAGCAGCTGACAGATGGAGAGAATAGACAGACTGTTCCCTGTTTGTGAAGGACTGCTAGAAAAGTTTAAAATAACTAACTGTCTGTCCTGAATCAGTCTTATTAGGTAATGTTCAAATCATTTTATCATCCCAGTGTTTTCAGTGTGGGAGAAAGTACTCAGGGTCTTCAAGTTACACACTATGAAAGAAGCAAGTTTAATATTCAGAAACCTAAAGTATGTATCAGCAGCAGAATGCACCTAAAATAAATGTTTGTTTCAGTTCTATGAAGCTTTGAGTATTTTGGATTAGTAGTACTGCTGTGTTTGTTGCATCATATTGCTATAATTGTTTATATGCTTTATATATTCTGAGGTAAGTTGATCTATAGTGTTACATCATATTCTATAAGGATGTTATGTGTTTGTATACTTTCTGCCCAGTTTGACCCATTTAGCAGAAGTCAGCCTGTTTAAGGCTCCGATATCTATTCTGTATGACTTAAAGCAGTTATGACATGATATGATTTTCTCACCCAATAAAGGAATATTTAATATATCAGTCTACTCTTCATTCTATCAGAAACAGTTATCACAGCTCGTACATTTGCTTTTTACACATATATGTAAGCATTGAGCCAAATTTAGTAATGCCAACATATTAAAAGAACAATATTTGTCTCTTATGCATAATACATCTATAGATACACTGTCACAGATACTTGTCTTTGAGTGAAGATTTAAGGTGATAGGATATATAAATAAATGCAACTTGAATCTTTACTGAAGCTCAGTATTTGACATGGAGTTCAAACTCACTGCTGTAATAACTAATAATGATTAATATAATAACTATAATATTGGCCATATTATATTTATATTACCAAAGTGAGATGACTTTAGCTAATTGTTATTTACTAGCTAATCTTAAAATGACTGTTCAGTACAGAAATGAAGCCCAACAATCATGTTTTACAGTCCTGTGGTCTCAGCCTCAGATACTTATCAAATCACATAAAGCTCGTGTAGAAACAAATGTACAAAATATGTTCTCCTTCATTTCTGTCAAACAAAGCTGTATGAAACGTTTCCAGCTGTTAGTATCGTGGTTGCTAGGCAACCTGGGCAGCGCGGCTAGACTGTCCCATTTCACAAGCCTACAAGCCTTGCACTTCCGGCCTTAGCGGTCTTTGAGTACGCGGCCCTTGAGGACCGTTAAAGCTGCGTACTTTAAGGCTGCAGACCCTGAATTGGGATACAGCCATACATACGTTTTGGTTCGTGCAACTGGTCTGTCGGGTTATTGTCTCCCCTGAAAAATTTCCATTGTGTTTTTTCCTATTTCCGTTGTGTTTTGTGTGCTTTTGCAGCGTTTTTCTTTTTGCAGCTGTTTTCTTTTTGCAGCGTTTTTCTTTTTGCAAGTGTTTTCTTTTTGCAGCATTTTTCTTTTTGCAGCGTTTGTCTTTTTGCAGGTGTTTTCTGAAGTTGCAGTGCAGCGTTTTTCTTGAAATTGCAGTGCAGTGTTTTTCTTTTTGCTGCGTTTTTCTTATTGCAGCATTTTTCTTTTTGCAGCGTTTTTCTTTTTGCAGCGTTTTTCTTTTTGCAGCGTTTTTCTTTTTCCAAGTGTTTTTCTTTTTGCAGCGTTTTTCTTTTTGCAGCATTTTTCTTTTTGCAGGTGTTTTCTGAAGTTGCAGTGCAGCGTTTTTCTTGAAATTGCAGTGCAGCGTTTTTCTTTTTGCTGCGTTTTTCTTTTTGCAGTGTTTTTCTTTTTGCAGCGTTTTTCTTTTTGCAGCGTTTTTCTTTTTGCAGTGTTTTTCTTTTTGCAGCGTTTTTCTTTTTGCAGCGTTTTTCTTTTTCCAAGTGTTTTTCTTTTTGCAGCGTTTTTCTTTTTGCAGCATTTTTCTTTTTGCAGGTGTTTTCTGAAGTTGCAGTGCAGCGTTTTTCTTGAAATTGCAGTGCAGCGTTTTTCTTTTTGCTGCGTTTTTCTTTTTCAGCATTTTTCTTTTTGCAGTGTTTTTCTTTTTGCAGCATTTTTCTTTTTGCAAGTGTTTTCTGAAGTTGCAGTCCGTTTGGCCTCTCAGGGCCACCGTATGTTTCTCTCTTTATGCACTGAAGCTGGCACTTTCCCTGAGTTTTTCCAGCAAGATGGTGCACCACCACATTATGGGTGCCAGGTCCGAGCATTCCTAGATGAACAGTTTCCTGGAAAGTGGATTGGTCGTCGTGGGCCAGTTGAATGGCCCCCAAGGTCTCCCGATCTGACCCCCTTAGACTTTTATCTTTAGGGTCATCTGAAGGACTTGGAGAAGGCATTCGATCGTGTCCCTCGGGGTGTCCTGTGGGAGGTGTTGCGGGAATATGGGGTGTCTGGCCCATTGCTACGGGCCATTCGATCCCTATACAACCGTTGCAAGAGCTTGGTTCACATTGCTGCCAATAAGTCGGACTCGTTTCCGGTGGGTGATGGGTTTCGCCAGGGCTGCCCTTTGTCTCCGGTTCTGTTCATAATTTTTATGGACAGGATTTCTAGGCACAGCCAAGTGGCGGAGGGCTTTCGCTTTGGTGGCCTCAGAATCTCATCTCTGATTTTTGCAGATGATGTGGTTCTGTTGGCTTCATCGGGTGAGGGCCTCCAGCTCGCACTATAATGGTTCGCAGCCGAGTGTGAAGCAGCGGGAATGAGGATCAGCACCTCCAAATCTGAGGCCATGGTTCTCAGCCGGAAAAGGGTGGAGTGCCCACTCCGGGTCGGGGATGAGTTCCTGCCCCAAGTGGAGGAGTTCAAGTATCTCGGGGTCTTGTTCGCGAGTGATGGGAGAAGGGAGCCTATGGCCATGAGCTGTGGGTAGTGACCGAAAGAACGAGATCGCGGATACAAGCGGCAGAAATGAGCTTCCTCCGAAGGGTGGCTGGCCTCTCCCTTAGAGATAGGGTGAGAAGTTCGGCCATCCGGGAGGGGCTCAGAGTAGAGCAGCTGCTGCTCCACATCGAAAGGAGCCAGCTGAGGTGGTTCGGGCATCTGACAAGGATGCCCCCTGGGCGCCTCCTGGGTGAGGTGTTCCAGGCATGTCCCACCGGGAGGAGGCCCCGGGGCAGACCCAGGCCACGCTGGAGAGATTATATCTCTCGGCTGGCCTGGGAACGCCTTGGTATTCCCCCGGACAAGCTGGAGGAGGTGGCTGGGGAGAGGGAGGTCTGGGCCTCTTTGCTTAGGCTGCTGCCCCCGCGACCCGGCCCCGGACAAAGCGGATGAAGATGGATGGATGGATGGATGGATGGATGGGTCATCTGAAGGCAATTGTCTATGGTGTGAAGATACGAGATGTGCAGCACCTGAAACTACGGATACTGGATGCCTGTGCTGGCATTTCTCCTGCGGTGTTGCTATCAATGGGAGAAGAGTGGGAGAAGAGGGTTGCATTGACAATCCAACACAATGGGCAGCACATTGAACACATTTTATAAGTGGTCAGAAACTTGTAAATAACTCATGAAAGAATAAAGTTATGTTGAAACCAAGCACACCATTGTTTTTCTTGTGACATTACCAATAAGTTTGATGTGTCACATGGCCCTCTTTCTATTGAAAAAACAAAAGTTGTATCCAAGATGGCCGACTTCTAAATGGCCACCATGGTCACCACCTATCTTGAGGAGTTTGCCCCCTCACATATACTAATGTGCCACAAACAGGACTTTAATATCACCAACCATTCCCATTTTATTACAGTGTATCCATATAAATGGCTCACCCTGTACATTGAAAGGCAATGAAGGCTAAATGAATGAAAATGGAATATCTGATGGCCACCAGAGTTTCACACTCCATGGTAACAATAAGCCAAACATTAATCTTGCATTACCTGTGCAATGATTGAGAATAACCAATCATAGCACCTCACCTTCACCTCATTAGACAGACATTCATTCAAAAATGGGTACACAGAAGGAGAGTGATACATTTTTAAGCTTAGAATTTTTTTCTTAAAAACATGCACGCAAGCAAATACAACAATCACAGAAACACGTGTATTTATAACAAGTGAATAACATAACAAGTACATTTGCATTTGTAGATTAAAAAAAAACAAACCCAAAAAAAAAGCACACAACGGAGCCGCCACGTTTGCAAGAGATTGTGCCATGAGAGTTTCTGCATGGTGGACTCTGAAAGTCACACAGTCTGTGGCAGATTGTGTGACCTTAAACTTCTGCACTCAATGTTTAAGTCTGCTTGTCCATACTACTTATGACTGTGTTTTATCAGATTGGGTGGAAACCAAGAGAGAAACTCGGTCTTCTTTTGATCCAGTCCAACTAACTGAAGTTGCCAACACGTTTGTTTCTGTTTTGGAAGAAACATGTTTTGAATTTCACCACAGCAGCTAACAACAGTTGATGATCCATGCTTATAGAGGCCTTTACTTATGAGGTCGGTTTAGTTAACTCTACTAGTGAGTTTCCACAGTCCTTTTAATCTCCATGGATTTATAGGACACGATTACATGTCACTAACATTGTAAATTCCATCTACTGTAATTTGTGGTTTTTCCTCTGTCTACTCTATCTTCCTGTACCTTTCTGTGGAGTGTATCTATAGAGTTGGAGGTTTCAATCTGTGGCTACTGGTCTCACTAACCTGCCTTTTCAATCTTCTTAATTTCCACCTTGGACTTCAACTCAATCCAAATGGTTGGGGCATATGGATTCAGATGCCTCAATTTGAATCTGTTAAAGGTCATTTTGTGTTAGAAATATTTTTCTGACCTTATAAAGAGCTTTCCATTGTTTTCTCTCTATAATGTCAGAGTCATAGTTATACAAAAGGAGGGAAGTTTATGCAATTTGTTCAAAAAGGTTTATTTAACAAAAAGAAAGAAAGAAAGTGGAAGGCAGAGGAAAGTGGAGGAAGTGGCTACCACAACTAACAATGAAGGAGAGTCTAGCTCGGTAAGCCAAATCTCTAAGATGACCCAAGTCTTCTAACCGAGTCAGACTTCTGCAGGGTTAGGCTCGCCCAGAGCATTGTCATGCAACCCAAATGATTACTTTCACATATTTAAGGCTCATAGGAAGCACTGAATGTGCTGGTATGCTGCCCCCTCATTGGTTTGAATACCTTAAAGCTTGTATTACAGGCTTTGAGGGATTAGAGGTTGTGTCGTCAGGAGGATTTAGGTACATAAGTCCCACTGGTTGGGTAATTGAACTTAAATGGAACAAACTGTGGATATGTGTGCATAAAAATACCACTCTAGACACATGGAACTCAGACTTCATTTTCTGAAGACATTTTTTTTTTTATTAAGAAAAAAAAAACAAAAACATTTTACACTTTTGTAGCTTACAGATTGGCCATAGAAAAACAAACAAAAACCCAAACTTTCAAATTCTTTTAAAAATGTTTTTTCTTCTTCTTTACGAATTGAAAAAAAAAAAAAAAATCCCATGTACATTCTCAAAAAGGAAGGGCTGGTATATGGTGTAATGAAGGAAAGAGACCATGATCAAACAGTTGACAGAATGTGGGGAGAAGGATAAATAAAATACAACTTATTTTCCCAGAAGACCTAGCTAGACCTGGACCCCAACTAAAAGGCTGTATTTATTCATTAACAGATGTGTCACTGTTACATAGCCCAAAATCCAGCCCTGTTTTGTTTAATGCTGCATCTATATTCGAATCCAAATCTTGCAGATATGTTGTTCTCATTAAAAGACAAAAAAACCAAAAAAAAACCAAACAAAAAAAAAAAAACCAACCAAAAATAAACAAATGCAGACAATATGACATTTGAAATCAGGCTATTCTTGTGCGGATCCAATAAGGTTTTTCAGCTTAATTTGATAAGCATTCTGATTGGAATATTTTGTAGAGAGATAGTTAGCAGAATGTAGAATTGTTATTTGATATGGTGGACTCATGTTCATTGGATTTACTGCTTTTGGTGCAAAGGGCCGGCTTCTCAAAAAAAAAAAAAAAAATTATATATATATATATCAAATAATTTCCAAGGTTCAAATACACACACATACATGTACATAAACACACACACGAGATTTTGATATAAGTAGGTAGAAAATGGGCTTAGTGGCAGTGCTACTGTGTTTCATACCCCTCACGCATTCATACCTTTATCAGTCACAAAAATATGATATTTTGCTAAAACAAAATTCAGTTTGATGTGACACATATTTAATCAGTGCATTTCAAATGACAAGACTGTGGATAGTGGTTTAGTTTGGTTAACTTTCCAAACTACAAAGGATTCTTTGTTGGGTTTAGTTTAACTGGAGATTCAAATATTTACTCTTCAGGAAATTACGTCTTACTTAAAGGTTAGTACCACCTGTTGGTACTAAAAAATATTTTGCAGTATTGCACAACAAGTCATAAGTTGTTGTTTTTTTTGTGTTTGCTTTTTGATTAATATTTGTACATGTCACTCCAGTGACAGATTTGCATATTTGAAACCTATCTGAAATATAAAAAAGGCAAATGTGACAAACAGACAATCTAAAATAAAACAGAATGAGAAACTGCAGAATTCGACAAAGATCAGTATAAAATAAAAATAAATGACTTTTTAAATGAAAAAAAAAAAAATCTTCAGAAACTTTTTACGTTCACCTGCAGGTGACTTTCACATTTCAACATCCATCAGTAAAAACTTGTGCATCGCTAATGCTTTAGTTCTATTGAAAAGTCATGATCTTTGAGAATTAGTTAGCTTATGTTAACAGATGTTTTACATAGGCTAACTGATAGGGAGTGTATGAAGGCAGGAGAGCAGGTACATACTGTAAATATACACTGAGGGGAAGCATAATTCAATAAATGACTGCATTAGTTATTATTAGTCCACATTTCCCTGAAGCAATTTTAGCACTAAGAAATATTCAGCCTTATTTTCAATGCTTAAGGCATTTTTTTTTTCTATATACCTTTTTGTTGGCAAGTTTGAATTTCATTTAATATTCAACACATCTGAGCAAATTAAACTGCAATTGCAGATCTTTCTTTAGATCATTAATTGCATTTTTAAAACCTTAGTGCAAAGATTTTTCAGAGAAACTGAGAACCAGATCTATACAAAAGTGTAATAATAGAACAAAGCATTGTATCTGTATTAAAATGGGAGTGGGGAAACAGGAGCTGAGCTATACAAAGAAGACTTATATATGAAAAGTTGTATGAAAATAGATGCCTGATGGATTTGGTTTCACAAATCCCTTTTAATGATATCAACTACTTTATTCTATTTGAAGGAATTAAATAAATGGACACAAAGTTCTCAAAGCTTAAATGAAACAAGAGCCAGGAAATGAAATGAAAATGAGGCCCTGGTCTCACTATCACCTCTCATGTGAAGCTGTTGATGAAAATCCTGCAATGCATGTGTACTGTATAACTGTGTAATGTGTGCATCTTGATCTAATTTCAATTTTTTATTTTTTTATTTTTTGCTTATTTCAGAACCAAAGTGAGACTAGAGTGTTTTGAAAATGTACCAATTTTACTGGAGAGGCCCCTGAGAGCCCAGAATAAAAAGAAGGCAATACATATTTTTTGGCTTCATTGTTTGATATGAAATCAAAAGGATTAAAATGAAAAAAAAGTGCAATATAGCCTTATGTCAAGTAACTGTTTTTCATATTTGACTGCGGTTAAAATAGGCAGTTATGGTGTGATTTTCATCTCTCTGTAGCAAAGAAGGATCTAATGGCTTACCAAGCTGGATGAAAACATTAGTTTCAATTGCTACCAATGTAGCTCTGTCACCCAGAGTTAAGTGTCTTTTTTTGGATGCTGGGTTAATGCAGCTGTACAGTAGACAAAAGCATTACAAAGAAGATCCTGAGTGGATGGTCGCTGGTGACGCATACACATGAGAAACCCTTTGTTACACAGATATAATAAAATGAACATAACTGTTGTAAATGTTATACCTCTCACGTAGTCTGCTCTTGGTTGCCAGCTATTCACATAATCAAAAGTATGGCCCCTATGTTAACAAGATGAATGTAGTTTTTCATGCATGATTGCTAAAATCAAACAGAGTTCAAGACAGAGTTAATCCATCACAGGGTTAATGGGGTCTGGGTATCACTAGTTTCACTGGTGTGCATGAAAATTGAACAAAAAAAGTGCCAAGGGCATTCTACTGCAACACGTGTGACATAATTAATCCAAAACTATATTTATATTATCTGTATTCATTTATGGGGAAAAGACAGGTTTGAACAGTTGCTGTTAAAAGTGAAGCTTTTCAGGTCTCAGTTGAAGTGAGAGCAAGCAACATGGAGACCCCAGAAAAGACCAAACTCAGCCATCTGCCAAATTTCAGTGTCTGAAATGAACTGACAGTCAGACACTGGTTTATCTACTGGGAGTCTCTTCCAACCATTGGTTAATGTGAGTCATTTGAGTTACTGAAATTTTGTTTAACCACTGGTTGTAGTGTCCTGCCTAGCTAGATTTCTTTGAAATAAATACTGTGTCCTGGTATTTCCAGAAGAGGAAAAGTTAAAAACCCAAGAATTACAAACTTGTGACTGGAGCCATTGCAGGTTTCCAATTCTTTTTGTATGTATAAAAATTGGCCCACACCCCTCTGTAAGAGATAATATTTGGGGAAACAGTTGCATTGTTTATTTCTATGATGCCTAAGACAACTGTTGCTAGGACCAAAGCTCAAGAAATTTAAAGACTTTACTACAATGGCTGCCAATATAGATGTATGGTTTGTAATAATAGCTTAGTATTTTCACCAGATGAAAGTGTTCCTCCTTCTATATAAAACTACAGCAATTCAATAGTAAATATCAATAACATTAATTAAAAAAAATCTAAACACTGACAGAGGAAAAAAGAACTAATAATAATAATAATAATAATAATAATGTGTCTTCCTTTGTAGTAAATAAAACAAATTCAATCCAAACTTTTAAGCCAAGAGTGCCTAGTGCAGTCACTAATGTACTGTAAACTGGTCTAGAACAGAGAAAGATAGATAAAGAGATAGATACTGATAGACTGATTAGCCACTACTGTACAGTACGTCACAAACAACACAGTCAAGGGTTGAACCTCCACACTTCAAATCCTTTCAGATATCTCTCTTTGTGCAGGAAAAAAAAAAAAAAAAAAAAAAGTTCCCCAATTCAGTTTCAGTGCTAGTTTTCTCTTTGGCCCATTGTTTGACTGTGAAAGATGAGAATATTTGGGCACAAGGTGAATTCAGAGGATTCTGTTTTCATCATTATGATTAGATATTAACTTAAAAAAAAGTCACTGATTATAATTTGATTTGGTTTTGGTTTATGCTGAAATTGATTTTATTTGTTTTTATTCATATTTTGTAACACTAACCCAAATATGTGGTAAGCTCATTGTTGCTGATATTTTAAAATCTATGATTACAAGGGGAAAAGAGCCGGCAGTGATAAGCCATTTAACGCTGGTGTCTGCAGAGTTGCGTTTTTGATATTTCGGCAAAAAAGCTAATAACTCTGATATCAACAAGGCCTCTGCCGAACATAATGGAACAGAATATGCCAAAGCGTAATCCTGTGGCACATGCCCTCAGAGAACTATACGATGATCATAGTATAACTGGCAAATAATAATTATTACTATTATTATTATAATAATAAAATATCCATCAAAGCAGCTAAAAAAACCCACAAAAAAAAACAATTTTTGGTGATCAGTGCCTATTGTAGGAATTCTCTGTATATAGTGGCTACAAAAGATGATTTGATTCCAAGACTCAATAACCACTTTCTTCTAGAATAATGGCTGGTTATGTGCAAAAGTAGCCAGTGAAACATGGCCGCTGGCTGTTTCTAATTTGCCACCTTGCCTTTAAAGCAAGAACACAGTGGGACGTGTAGTCACATGAAAATTTATACGGAAAAATAAAAAACAAAACAGTTTAAGTCATTCAGAAATAGATTTGAAATGTGACTGTTACCCTCTTATGAAGACCACCAACAGCAAACTACTTTCAAAACTTTCCTAAAAGATTTGAACTTTTTCTTTAAAACCCTTATCAGTCCACCAGACAGACAAAGACAGACAGATAGACAGAAAGCTAGCTAGCTTTAAAAGCATTTTAGAGGACAGGAGAGGGGAGGAGAGCGATCTCATGGAGAGCCTCCGCCTCATTCCTTTACATCATGGTTTCTACGATGGTGTGAGTGGGGGCCTTCATCAGTAGGCCCTTGTTCCCATTGGGGTCCAGGGGACAGGAGAGCTCCTTAGGCCCACGGTGGTCTGCAGGACGGGAGCTGGCTCCACCACGAACCGGGGCTGCCACTGCCTTAATCCTCTGTGGGGAGAAAGGTGGGATTAGAAAACTGAAGGTAAGAAATGGTCAAGTTATAGGGAAAGTAGAAAGGACAACTGATGAGCAAAGTCTTATGAAAATATGTCAGGATATGTCAGACAGATTGTAACTGAATTACAATCTAAAAGATTCCATTAATTCCACTAAAAGTGAAGTGATGAATAATAGAGAAGAAAGAGAAGAGCTAAACAGTTAACAGCCAGGCACCCACCTCAATGAGCGGCCCATCAGATCGAATGATCTTGATGACAACCACCATGGGGATGCAGATCATAGAAGCCAAGGCCAAAGTCCACCCTACTCCAATGGCCCAGTCAGGATACTGGTACATCTTGTTGTACGTCAATGGCTTGTATTTGACCAAAGAGAAGATAAAGCAACCCTGGATTGGAAGAGGAGCAGAAGTGTACGTTTTTTTAAATGTATTTTTAATTATTTTGTATCTGGTTATTTGGTAATAAATAATAAATAAATTACTGTGTTATACCCAAAGCATAACGTATAACGTGGTGAAATATCTCTAAACTATATGTAAGAAAAGCTCATGATGACACTAGTACAATTTTCAGTGAATAAAAAGTTGTCGATTGTTAATTCAGAGGAAAAAAGTTGAAATTATTTCTCAGAAATGAGAACAAGTTTAATTGATTATCTGATTGATGAAACAACAGTCCTTACCATACACAGTAAAGGAGTGACCACAGTCCAGCTCCATTTCATCCAAGGATTTGGTCTGTAGCCAATCATGTCCTCAATCGCATCATAGAAATTATCAACGCCTGTGGAGATAAAATACTCAATTGGCTTGCCTCCTAACTGTTGTGAAGTACTGCAGCTGAATTCTTACTGAAATCTGTTACTGTCATATTGCTGTAGCACTTCAGCCAATTTAGAGCATTATTTTAAATTGAAAAAAATAAAGAAATTATGATAAAATGATAAAGAAATAAATATTTAAATAAAATAAAATTTAGATGCTATGACATTAGGCCTCATCCACAAATTAGAAATCTGAAGGCTCAAATCCTATCAGTGTAAATTGAACCAAAATTATGGATTCCAACAGCATGAAAGACACCTGCCAAAGTAACTAACATGTCACAGATTACAGACAGGAAATAATTTAGAAAATTTTACTTTTAGACAACCTCATCCTTTATTAATTGTTTGCAGATTCATGATCAGAAATAAGTATATTTTTTCTGACAAGATAGATTTGAGGTGTCTATGCGGACTTTTCTGTTTTAAGCTGTCTGTCTGTCACCTTCTATAACAAAAGAGTGTACACACAAATAGCTGGGATATTAAATAGGTAGACATTACTAGGTACTTAATCAGTAAACTTGTTGTTGTCTGAATACACAACACAAGGTCATGTTAACTGGTGTTCATTAGAAAAGCATTAATAAAAAAAAGTATTATTTATGTAGTACTCACCATAAACCCAGGCAACAGCTATACATTCAAAGAATGCCACCCACAGAAGGCACACACCGCTTGCTGCATAGTAGTCAAACAGCTGGAAAACATACATGCCACCCTGCAAAAAACAACAACAGAAACACAAAACAAAACACAGACTTAGTTTTAAAATAAGTTTGTTTTTTTTTGTTGTTGTTTTTTAAATTCTCCTCTGTCCAGGTGCATTTCAGGTATTTTCAGTTTTCATCTTGTTACCATGCTTTACAACAGAAAGACCTGTATACCAGCATTACTGTGGCTTTAAGTGTATGGGGTTATACTACAATAAGTACAATAGTGGTTTTCCTTTGCAATGAGTTGGTGTAAGAATGACAAGTGTGACAAGAACACTCAACTATGAAAAACTGTTAATCATACATGTACTAATTTGACTATTATAGGATGCTAAGGTAAATACAGAGTAAAAGTGAGCAGCCAAAATGTCCACATGTACTTTGAGTGTGCACACGTTTATCCATTGTGAGAAGTTAGTCATGGGAATCCTGAACTGAAATCAGGCCAGTGCTGCCATAAAAAGATATTGTCATGGGAACAAGAGGGGGCGTGAAAGAGAAGGGGAGGGAGCACGGGTTGGGGCAGAAAACAGTGATGGGAGGTTGTAAGTACAGAGATAATGTTTAAATGTTGATCGTAGGAGAAAAAGCGAAGTACGAGGATTGCCGAAGAACAAAACAAAAAACCCACTTTGTATAATTACTGACCTGTAGATTCTCATTTAAGTGTTTCTTACTTTGCAGTAATAAAGCAAGAAAATATTGGGCTTTTCCCACCTTTGGTGTAAGGAAAATTGGTCATTATAGATTTCTGTTTTGTTAAACAAAGAAGTGGAACTGGGTTATCAAGGGTCGTGTTCAAGAAAACAAAAATATGTAATTAAAAAACAATTTAAACAAAAAAATGGAGTTGTCAGGCTGATTGTATTAAGTAACTCAGAATTTCTAGTCAGGTTTGAAAATGAGTGATTGCCATCTCATATCATAACATAATTAAACATTTTACCTGATTTTTTCATGTCAAACATTTCTCATGAGTATGGCCCATGGCATACTGGATGTGGCATATTGTAAAAGTATATACACAATACCAGGTACCTGCTGTATCAGGACTGCTGCATTTTTCAAATGAAGGAGAAAGGGGTGCTTCTACAGATATTACTGCAATAATGAGGAACTGCCAGGAGCCTTATGTACAAGTAAAGAAAGGTGAAAAAGACAGAATCAGCTAAGATGAAGCTTAAGGAGGATGAGGATGAGAGAACATTGAGGGAAACTGTAGATAGGTGCTACAAACAAGGTAAATGCAAAGGGAAGATGAAATTAAATGAGATGAAAAACAACAGACAAAAGAAACAGACGGGAACAAGAGAGAAGAAGGAGGAAGCACGAGATTTAGAAAAGCTATATCAAGTCTACTGTATCTATTAATATCAAACGAGGGAAGGGAAGTTCTCATGACTTGACAGTATAAATAGCCCCCTGTCATCTCTTTTGGGATCGACACTAATAGCTGTCTGAACACTGTTTTTCCTGGAGTATTGAGTTGGGAGATGGAGCCTGAAATGAGGTCAGCAACCACAGTGTGCGTATGTATGTATGTATGTACGTATATTTATCAGTGGGTGTAGTGAACATGTGGAGAAATACTGCAGAAATACTGCAGAGTGATTCATTTCTGTTCGAGTACTGTTTTTGTAATTCACAACACATCAGAGTTTGACTGTTTTATAATTTTCTAATGATTACACTGATTCTAAGTGCTCTAAAAGTGCTCTGGCCATGATTGCTGGTGCTTTCTTTTGTGTTCACTTTCCATTGTGTTGTTACCTTGGTAACCATGGTGAGTCCAAGCACGTAGCTGATGCAGCAGATAATAGCGATGAAGACCTCTCTGCGGTAACCCTTCCTTAGGAAGGACGGATACAGATCCACCAGTGATGTGATCTGCCCTTCCACCTCCACAAACTGCAGGGGAACCGAGAGATACAGTGGCATTAATCAAAAAAGGATAAATGCACTAATAAGTATCCAAAATATTTCAGTGCAACTTTTGTTGCTGAGGTTTGGCAGCACTATATGACGTGGCTGTGTAAAATTTCAAACACAGACTAGTCAGTGGCCATTTTAACGAGTGGGTGAAGCGGAGTTGTTATTGTTGGTTCTTTTGAAATTGTGGTACAATGTGTAAAGTGTCTAAGCTTAGAACTCAGGTAAAAAGCAGAAGTAGTTCTATTGTTATTCCCTTATGAGTCTAAAGACGAATATTCAACCACACAAACCACCTCAGTTGTGGTGCGCGTCACTGTGCTATCATGCACCCACTTACAGGGCACGGGTAAGAAATACATTTTGGGTCACTCCATAGCTGAATGCAGCTCTGGCTTACATGCAGTGGCTCCCTGTGGCTTTGATAAAAGCAAAAACAAGGAAAATAATTATAACAATGAATATGGAAAGGAAAAATATAAATTTTCTATATTAAAAAAAGAAAAAAATCATCAACTAAAGTGTGCATCGTAGCCTACCTCAACAGGGGGTCAATAGCAAGGATATATACACATGATTGCATACGTTTTATTGGTGTTAAAGACGTTCTCGGTCTGTTGATAATAAAGATTATTGCAGAGTGGTGCAAAGATTCAAAGAAAAATGACCTTGAAAGAGTAATGTTTGTGTAATGTAATGTTGTGGTTTTTTTTAACAGTTTCTCCTGAATTTGAAACATAATCTTATATAAATCTTTTTCCAGTTGTCGTTCACCTATTAATTTCACCTATTAATGAATACTATTTGATGACTTTTTGTGTCTATATTTATGCACAGAAACAGACATTTTAAAGCACGAAATATCCAGCCAAAGTCTTTTTCAAACACTACTGTATTTGTGCACAAGCTTCTTCACACACTTGGTTCTGTGGTTGGCCAATGAGCAGTTAAATGTTTTGCTTATGGGAACCTTAAAAATAGCTGACGCCTGTAAGTGTCATCAGCATTTCCTTTTATGGCGAACCTCCTGAAGCTCCAACAGTCACCCATGTGTGAAAGTTTGTTTTTCCTCTAACCTGACTGTCGAGGCCAAGCAGCAGCAGCATAATGAAGAAGAGGATTGCCCAGAGTGTAGGAAAAGGCATCATGGTTACAGCTTTAGGGTAGGCAATGAAAGCCAGGCCTGGACCTGCGGAGGAGAGGGGAAGGGGGTAAGAGCAGAAAGAAGGGGAAGGGGGTAAGGCAACATTAGAACCATATGATAAACTCATCTGATCTGCATCCCTATGGGGGAGAAAAAGAAGCCCCAAACAATGGAGACGCAGAACAGGATATGAACACATCATAAAAAACTGGCTAAATGTTGGGAACAATTATTTACTTTGGTTTTATGACTTTGTATATAGCTAGTATGCACTAACACCAAAGTATATGTAATACACATACTTACCTCTTATGAGCAACACATTATGGCACACTATAAACTGTATACACTCAACACAGCACAGTTTCATATCATTAACAAGGACATATTACACTGAATTCTTACACTAAAAGGCAAACAGAAAAATAAATACAGGTAGAGTATGACATTAAATGCACGCTTTAGTATAATGTAGCTGCAGCTCTGTGGAAGTAAGTAAATCATGAGATAACTTGTAAAGCATTCAGTAAATGGATGCATGTACATTATGTAATGGAATAAAACTGGTACATGGGTTATGTGGAATAAAATTACCAAAAAGACCATACAACACCACAACACTGCAGCAATTCTATGCAAAATATAACCTCAACTGCTAAAGACGGTTCAACGAATTCACCCAAGCCATTTTGCATTCCTGACTGAAATTAGGATGACCCTTTCTATAAGGAATGCAAAAGGACCAATGCAAAACAGCAGCAGATGCAAAATGAGTGGTCAGATAAAGAGCAAACATGTTCTTTTTTTCTGTAGTTTCTTTTTTTTTTTTTTTTTTAAATGAGGTCTTATTTGACTTGCTACATCGGGAACTATACAACAGAAGTCAAAGAACAGGGAAGCAGCCATAACAGCGAAACAGCATTGCAGCTGATAACAAGATGTGTCAATGTGTTGCATTTTTTGTAGCAAATTATGATGAGGCATCCAACCAAACACCGCGCGTTGACTCAAAAAAACAAAAACAAAAAAAAAAAAACAAAGAAAGAAAGAAAAAAACAAAAACCTTTCCTATACCTGAAACAAACATATGCTATATTAACTCAATGAAATTGATCAGTCATTTCTACAAATACTTCCAAAGCTGCATTTGAATGCCATGTCGTGTGTGCTTACATTCTACTGTGAAAACCACAGTATTCTTTGAGTATTCAGTCAGCACATTCTGTCGTGCACAAAACATTCAAGCATTAGCAGTTAAGGCAGACTTACTTCTGATGATTTGGGGCTTTTCATAACCTGCTTGCCTGAGTTGGCTTGATGAGCATGCAGATGTTCCAATACTTATTATATTCTGCTGTCTACGTAACCTTCCGTGTTCATAGACCCACAAAGGTGGACAAACTTTCTAAGGCATGAAAACCAAGCTGATAACCATGATATGCAGGGTGCTCGACTCAATTCCTCTGACCAACACTTCTATTCTAGTTCCCTGTGGAGCATCAGCCCACTCACCAAACAACACTGATCTCTGAAAGTTCTGCACACCCCACCAATACGTTGCCACTCTAAGTGTATATAAACTGGGCTGGCAGCAAGGACAGTTTCTCTTTTTTTGACATTAGCAGACTGAAAGCTACATTTTGGGTTTTTTTCTTGGTCGATCATGGGGCAGAGATGAAGATCAGAGCATTTGATGATGATATACCAGAAAAAACAAATATTAGTATAGATTTCAAGTTTGTGACTCATCTGACAAAGCTTCATGTGCCAACACATTTGAGGGTGACTTATACCTTTGCACATCTGCTTTTAACTTAAATCCTGTGATTCTGTCTGAAAACTACACTTCCTACGCTGAAAAGATGTCGACACTTACAATTCCCTCAAAGCCATTTTCCAAAATATCTCAATCTCACGATGCCGTGAAAACAACTACTCTTTTTCTTTTACCTAAAGTATACTGATAGTCATGCATTCAAAACAAAATCATGTCTTACATGGACAACATGATTGGAGAGGAAAAGAAACCCAAACAGATAAAGGCGCTGGCTCTAGCTACCATGATTAAAAACAACAAATAAATAATAGAAAGAATCAAGAACCACATATGCCGATGTCACGCAAAAAAAGGAACCACAATAATGGTGGCAGGAATCTCTCGTGTACACAAAAGGAACAATTCAGAACTACATCACGTTGGCACAAGATCCATGTACAATATGACACAGCTAATTCTAAGTGCACTCCGCTACAGTTTTCAACGCGTGCCTAAAAAAGCACAATCGAGTTTCAGATGCATCTCAGCCCCAACTTGTTTCGTTCGAATGAGCGCTAACAAATCAAGTCAATATTTCTACTTTTTGTCAAGGAGTGTTTGATTTCGGAAGCTTTTATATTCTGATGCCGTCATTCAAGATCAATCAGCGAATCCATTCAATTCCAAATTTCAACTCATTTCGAAACTGGACGTGTAGTCGAATTCTCACTCAGGTTTCGTTGCTGTTTTTCTTCATAATTGCTATTGTTTTATTTGTTAACCAGGAAGCAGCGCCCACCATCACTGCCGCCTTTACAGAACCCTCGTACCTGACTCTGCCACATCAGCAATGTCCACCCCTTGCTCTTGTGCCATGAAGCCCAGGACGGAAAATATTGCGAAGCCAGACACAAAACTGGTACCACTGTTGAGGGCTCCCAGCAGCAAACAGTCCCTATGTCACACATATGTCATGAGGAGGATTTGTTAATGAACACACAAGGATCCCTTTAGCCCCCCCTCTCTCCCCTATCGCTAACCCCCTCACTGAAAACTAATGGCTCACCTGTAGCAGTTGTATTTGTACTTGTTGTAGCTCCCCAAGGACGTCATGGCACCCAAACAGATGGCATAGGAGAAGAAAATCTGGGTGCCAGCATCAATCCACACCTACCAAGAAGGAAGTGGGGACAAAAAGGCTGAGGCTTGCTGATGGGGGGGAATTTAAGGGGATTTTGTACAGCGAAGCAAGTGGGATAAACTGTGTTTCTGGTTGTTTATGAAAAACCTTTTTTGGCTTTTCTTTTGCCACATTTTACAAATCAGTGTGCAGGCATGTGTTTTGTTGCCATTCAACCAAAAAAAGGACAACAGCAATTATATTATTGCGGTCTCATTTCCTTGTAAACCACATGTTCCATTTTTATGAGTTCAACAATTTTGGAATTTAAATTTGGTTCTTTTCTGTATGAACAGCCGGACAGGTATGTGGTCAAACTAGTGAAGGAAAGCTATAACAGTGTTTTCTTGCTCATGCACCTCAGGTTAACACCTACCTCTGGGTCCTTCAGGCGAGTGAGGTCAGGATACAGGTAGAATTTGATGCCTGCAGTAGCACCTGGCAGCGTCACACCACGGATCAAAAGCACAATGAGCATGACGAAAGGGAACGTGGCTGTGATATAGACCACCTATAAGGGGAGACCACAGGTACAGAAGAGCAAGGTCACACATTTCGGAGACAAACTCTAAATGATCCAGTTTGAATTATTTTACTGCCAATATATTAGCTTATCAAATCTCCATCCACAGTAGTTTTATTTTGCCAGCTAGCTGATACTCTGGCTTTATTACAGATAATGGATTTGATCAGTGTGTGAACTTGGGAATATTTTGGACAACAACAGACCACAGGTGGTCCGTTAAATCAATAGCGGTGTACCAGTATCTCTTATGTGGAAAACTGTGACCACATTTGGCCTTGCAGGAGTGACAATAATACAAGAATTACAACTTGGATCAACTAGAAAGTATCAATCAGGTCAGCGCAATCAATAAAGTGTGTTAGGGCTATAAAAAGAGCGGTCTGGGATTGATTGCCTTTGGTCTTGGAGCAAGCTGTTGCTGCTGTTACTGCAGCAGCAATTCAACGTGGTCTGAAATATTCCCTATATTGAAATACCCAAGATTACATTTATCCTGCAATACTATAGAAAAATGTAGAGAAAATACCAATTTATAAAACAGACAGCTTTCACTTGTCAAGGATATATTAGGCTGGAAGTGAACTGTCATTTTTTTAAATTGATGTTGGAATTGGGAAAACTGGCAAGCATAAAATTTCAGCAGCTGTGACAAGGGCCAAATTAAGATGTCTAGACAACAGGGTCAAAGCATCTCAGCAACAAGAGTTCAAGAAGGGTTTGGGCAAAATGCCAAAATGCTCATGGCATTGACTTGTTGTCCAAACTTCTTAGACCTTCCTTTGACCAGGCATCTGTGTAGCATACTAGGAAATGAAGTGTAACATATGAAACCCCCCTCACGCTCTACAGATTTGCTGCAAATGTCTCAGTACCTGTAAAGAACAGGAGAACTTGTGTCTCAACAGGCCAGAGACATTGTTGTAGCACAAGCAGGGGCATACACATTACAACACTAGTGGCTCTTCACTGTAGATATTATATTTAGTAATAAAACAATTGCAATCTACAAATTCTTAGGTAATTTCTTGATGCATGGAAGCACCCAATATCAATTTATCAGAAAAATCCGTAGTGATTTGTCAAGCAACAAGAAATTGTGTTACAACTTTGTCCTCTTTTAGTCACCATTGACTACATTCTGCACACAGTAGTGTATTAAATAGTAATATTGTAACATTTAAAACATGAATTATGTCACCCATATTTGCCTTTGTTTAGTTTGAAAACCTATGAGCTTATTTTTGTATTTACACAAGGAAATGTAAACATAGCAAATTGTTCTCCTGGTCAGACCACAAAGGCGAGAAATAAAAATCAGATAAGCATGACCATGTCTTGGATGTTAGCTGAAATTAATGTCCTGTAAAAACCAGGTCCCTGTATTCTAAGAGGAATAAAGAAGTGACGAAGCAATGAACACGAGACACTACAGGATATTTACCTTTCCAGTGGATTTTACGCCCTTCCAGATGCAGAAGAAGCAGATGACCCACACAAGCAGTAAACACAGGGCCAGGTCCCATTTAATCGGGCCGATCTCGTCTATACCACTGGAGATACCGAGTACATTATGCCTGTAACAATAAATAAATGGGTAAATAAATAAATAATCCTCTGTAGGTGTGTGTCTGCAAGCTGCAGGTTTCATTGCCGACTTTCTACCTCACCTTGACTGAACTTTTACATGACAAAGAATGAACAATTGTTTGTGGTTATGCAAGTGTGCAGGTGTGTGTGGTTTTATGTAACTTACTCCCAGAACTCGGTGACGGGGGAGGTGAAGTTGGAGGCGTTGGCAGCCACCCAGAGGGTTTTGTTCTTGCGGTAGGTGTCCTCAATGCAATGATCAGTGTTCCAGGGCTGATTGCACTTGGCCCAGGGCAGCTCAGGCTGAAAACACTGGGATATAATAATAATAAAATAAAAAAAAGATAAATGATGACAACTGCATTATTACTATTATTAATAATAATTACTATATTCATGTTCTGGTAGCAGGCTAGTCACTTCTTTATGCAGCTATTGTTGAATGTGTCCCCTGAAAAATGTAAGTTTAGACAAAACTTGCATGGCAGTTAGCTGGTAGTTAAATTAACAAGAATCAAAGATTGCACTACCCGGATGTAAATTCCTCACCTATCTCCATTGTAAATAATACATGCCTGAAACAAGTGGAAAATGAAATGGAATATTCAACAGCTGTCTTTCCCCCCCTCAAACCTACCTGGAACAGGTAGTAGAGGCCCCAGGCCAGGATGACAATGTAGTAGATATTCAGCAGGGACACAATCACAATGGAAGCATAACCAATGCCTGGAGAGAATAGAGCGGTTCAGGGGATTAAACAAGAAGCGGGTCATCAAACTATTAAATCACTATTAATAATTATTAGTTATACTATTACTTTTCTCTGAAATAATATACAACAATTTCAATATTGCCATTTTCTGGCACGTCAACTTATATAAGACATGATATTTTAGTGACTGTTTCCAAAGCCCCACAATTTTCAACACACAGTTTTCTTGTATAAGAGGAAGAGGTTTAATGCTGATGTTTGATTGGCCACAAAAGACGACGAGACCAGTGGCAGAGATGTTCAAAAGAAGGAGAGAAAAAAAAACAAAACAAAGATTTGAATCCTAAGCAAAACTCTATGGGAAATTTGTGTAAAGCACAAGATGGCAGTGGTTGAATATATGATACACCATTTTAAAAATAGTTTTAAAATGTAAAAAGAAAAAAAAAAAAAAAAGATAGAACTGAAAATTGCAAACTTGGATTTCACTAGATAAAAAGATTTCTACAAGCCAGTCATTGCATCCTCACAAGTTTGAGTCTCAGTGATACTTCCTGTTTTTAATGGTTTTGTGCACTAAGTGTTACATGCGCTTAACAGAATTTACAGTGCAAACTGCAAGATTTGTACATCTGCAGAAAAGTCAGCAGTATCAGATCCATTTTTTACAAAATAGCTAGTCCTTATAAAATGATATCACAAGTACAGGACAACATTTACCCAATACAAGGTCTAAAGCAATCATTTATTTCTTTTTTAACCTTCAGTTTTAATTATAGTGCATCTAATATGTTTAATATCAGCTAAGATTCATTGCATCAGTACTGGCCTTGAATGACTTGAATAAGCTGGTGGTAAACACATGAGTTGTGTGTGCACTCCTGTGTGCTCTTATGCACTACACAAGGATATGAAGGGAAGAAAAACCCCAACCCTTGCTTCAGATGAGAACAGATGTTGAAACTGGGATTTGGACCAAGATTTGGACATGGATTAGATTTTAGTTTAGAGGTCACCGACGGTCCTCGTAAGTATATCAGAAAAAGCTTTGTATTGCTTTTGTAAACACAGCCGACTGAGGCCACTCATACAAATTAATGTCCTTCAACGTCACTGGCCTTCTGTGTGTGTGTGTGTGTGTGTGTGTGTGTGTGTGTGTGTGTGTGTGTGTGTGTGTGTGTGTGTGTGTGTGTGTGTGTGTTGGTGTTGTGAACTGCCTGACTAAATTCTAATTTGCAATCTGTGTCTGTGCGTGTTAGTGTGCTAATGAATGCATGGAATATTTTAACATTGTATTATGTTATTTTAATCACTGAGCTAATTGGCAGCATCATAACCTCTATATGTCTAAAAAACACAGACATGCACATGCTCACAAGATACACACAAACACTTGGATCACATGGTACGCTGCAAATCAAAGAGCTGTGCCCTCCTCCATGACGTCACATCTTGCGTTCATCTGCTGACCTTAGAAGCCCTCATTTTATGAATAACATATCACAACGTTGCCACCCATGTGTTTTACCAAGCTTTGTTTCAAATCAAATAAGGCCAAGTTGTAATTTTGTTTACCCTCACTGACATTGTGTTCATGTTCTGTTTAGCCACAACAACTCAATGACAGTTTTATTCTTCAAGCCCTCATAACTTTCAGTTTACACAGAAGCAGTAATTTATTTGTGTAAGAGTGCGAGATGCAGTCTATAGTTCTTGCTGTTTTTCTATTCCTTTCTAATACTATCTAATACTGTCTAATACTATCTGCTCTGTTTTTATTGGCCTCTCTTTGGCCTTAAAGCCAAAAAATGCCATCAACAGTTCAAATTTCTGAATCCAAGCTAATCACATCACATTTCACTTTAAACCCACAACATAATATATTGCAACAACAAATACCAGTAAGTCCATATTATATTTGATAATTTTTTGCTTGGATTTTCTCCCCTTGTTTATAATGTTCTTTTTATTTTTTCTAAGTCTTGTAGTATAGACCTTTCGCTTCTGTTTCACTCATATCCTCTATTTTGTCTTTTGCTTTTACCATGCTTTGTTTCCCCCCCTGTCTTCCTCTAATTCCCTCACTCTCATCATCTCTTCTCCATTCAAACCTCTCTCCTCTGTTAAATCCCTCTCCACCTTTTCCTGTTTTTTGTCAATCCATCTGTCTGGTCCTCAGATCTGTGCTCTGCCTTTTTCCCCTCTCTCTCTCATCATCTCTCTGATGTGTTGCTGCGCTGTTGCCATAACAACGTGTGATTCAGGACACTTTGTACACTGTCTTGAGAGAGAGAGAGTGTGTGTGTGTGTGTGTGTGTGTGTGTGTGTGTGTGTGTGTGTGTGTGTGTGTGTGTGTGTGTCTGTCTTTGATATCCATGTACAAGACTGCAAGAGGATAATGTGTCTGAAAAGAAGAAAGATTGTGTATTTATGTGAAAGCAAGAATAGCAGGACAAGTAAATAATTAAGATCATAAGAAAGAAATGAATGTGTTTATAGCTCTGAACTGAAGCCACGAATGCATTTCAGAAATAATGACTGTTAATGTGCAATTGCTGAAGATGGAGCAGTATAAATATTACAAAAAAATGACTATTCAGAATTGAACAGACAGGGAGGAATACATTAACCTTATTTGGCTGGTAGTGAACAGGAGGAGAGGGGGAGGTGAGAAGAACAGTGAATGAAATGAAGAAGGGGAAGTGGAGATGCCCAGGACAGAAGGACAGGAGGGAAAAATAATATATAAGACATTTAATAACAGGAGGAGAAAGAAGACGTTAGAATTAAAAAAGAAGAAGAAAAAGAAAAAAGAAAAGACTTGAGCTCAGTAAAGTGGAAGAAAATAACTACAGAGGACCTGTCAGAGTACACTGAAGAAATGCCTCTTGGCAGGTGTGAGCCAGAGAAGGTTAAAGCACAATAGAGTCCTCAGTATGTTGGTGTACCAGTGCAGGCTTGGCTGCCTGGTAACGGCTGCAGGGTAAAGTCTCAGCAGCCTGATTGGATGAAAACCTGGTGTGACTCAGCCTTATGTTACACAGCCATTTCTCAGTGGAAAAAACAGAGGTCTGGAAAAATTCAAAGTCTCGGATTGGATATGGAAAGTACTCTGCACTCAGTCAAATTGGCGGGCTATCAAAAGAAGGGGAAGTAAGTGAAGCTGAACTCACAGGTACAAGTGCAGGTGCAGGTGTATGGAAAGAAAGTTTTTTTAAGTCAATAACTGGAATTTTATGATCATTATAATACCCAAGATTTCAATGAAATAGTTATAGTGATGTGTCTGAAATTACTGATTCAACAGCAGTAAGTAATGGGTTTCCTTGAGGAAAGTCCTCATGAGACAAGTTACACCCGAGACAGAGTTAATTAGGGTGAATACTCCATCTAACCACCACCATAATCTCCAGTTTCTTTATTTTAGAACTGATATCGTGGGCACCTATAATATGATTCCTAAGAAAAAGCTCATTATTTGAGCAGGGAGGATCTAATTAGGGACTACATACCAGTAAAGATGGGACAGAGCTTCTCCCAGCAGGTAATGCCACCCTCAGAGGTGAACTGACCCAGGGCGACCTCCAGGAAGAAGACTGGCAGACCTCCACCAAACAGGAAAATGAAGTAGGGGATGAGAAATGCACCTAGATGGGGAACACAAGGGAAACCATTAACCTAAAAATATGACCCCCATGAGTTGACATAAATTGTTGCAGCATTTGAAAGCCTTACCTCCACCATTTTTATAGCAGAGGTATGGGAAACGCCAGACGTTCCCTAAACCAACAAAACCCCCAGCAACAGACAGAACAAAGTCCAGCTTGCTGGCCCACTTCTCTCGCTGGGGGTGCTTGCCCTCTGCTTCATCTTCAGGCCGGGTGCCAGGACTCTTACCGGGAGATGGTTTCAGAGTGTCCTTATGGAAGTCTTTCAGACACTGAAGTTTCTCTTTTTGAGCCATTCTATTGAAACAGAAGACAAAGAAGAGATCAAGTCAGAGCTGCATTCATGAAAAACAAAAACAAAAATATTATTAATGTATAATAATTAAAATATATATATTATTTTTGGTGCCTTCTTTCATGAATGCACTGCATTTTTACTGAACGATTGAGACTGAGTTTTTCAGTTGTGGCAAGGGACTGAACTGGAGACAAAGAACTGTGAGACTAAACACATTAGCTGAGGCAGGAAAACTGCTTAACAGTTGCTGAAGATTCAGGAAGTTGTAAAATTATCATCTGCTTCACAAACCATCCCACTGAATGGCTATTATCAGTTGTAATCACTCCCACAGGCATTACCAGCAGGTTATGCACCCACTCATAAACCATCAGGTTAGGCATCCTCCATTTTTGTCAGTTCTAAGAAGAAAATGACCAAGAATATTTAGGAGACCTCCTGTGGTCATGTAAATAAGTGCATAAAAAATTATCTGTTGGATACATGAAACTGATTACTGACAAAAAACAAACAAACAAACACCCCAAAAAGAACTGTATATCTTTTTTTTTTTGAATGCTCACCGAGAGGTTTTGTTGCCTAATCCTTACTAAATAGCACATGAAAAAGAAAGCTGGTAAAAATAAACAGTTCAATTTGAATGCATTTTGTTCAAATGAAAGCTAAAACTGATCAGAGTCAAGATAAAAAGATTTGAATATATGGTAACACGTTTAAGATGAAACCGTAAAACTAGTCTTCCTTCTTCGGCACTTCCTCATTGAAACTATTTAATATGGCGCTGTGATTGGCTGAACATTATAAGGGTTACGATGACAACTGTAGCTGTAAATTTCCATTCAGCAATGACAATGAGGGACACAAAGACAGTCGTGGAAGAGACTGACATACTTAGTAGTCAGCAGATGTCTGTCACTGTGGAAAATGCCACATCCCTCTCTTTCCATGTGCTAGGTTGCTGCACCCTCTAGTTCTTTGTCTTCATCTTTCAATCTTATTGTGTCTTTCAGGATGATATTTACAGAAGGTAAAACTGAGGGAAAGACTACTTTTCAGTGGCTATCTGCAGATACAGGCTTTGTTTCCAGTTTATATTTACCTGGATATTTAAATTAAAGTTGTTGGGTTTTTTCTCCCTTGCTTCTACCAGACCCAGGAATGTTAGTCAGAATGCATGATTCTTATGTTTGAATCAGATACAGCATGGAAGTATTTCACTTTAGTTGCACCTACAGCTTTTTTGTTTGAATTTGTTTTTAAATTGGACACAAACTGTGGTCAAGTGACTGGACATGAACGGCTGTCATGTTCAGTGTAACATTTCTTTAAAGGCTTTTATTGCAGAGTAAGGTGTTGATGCCAGCGTCACTGATATCATTTCATCTCACCTGTCTAGGAAGCTAAATCAGGGTCAAATGTTTTATTCATTTGAAAAAGTGATTTGAAACTGAAATTCTAAGTTTTGATATATATATATATATATATATATATATATATATATATATATATATATATATATATATATATATATATATATATATATATATATATATATATATATATATATATATATATATATATATATATATATATATATATATATATATATATATATATATATATATATATATATATATTTTCATATAATATATCGTTGTTTGGAGAGATTGGGGGTGGGGTGGGGTTGTTACTAGTTAGAAATGAGCATTTTGGTTAAGGATGGCCACCACTCCTTCATGAGATGTTGCTGGCATGCTGGCAGCAGCCAGCAGGTATGAAACACTGTTTTTGATTATCCTGTGACCAACTGCATTGATGGGTGAATGCTTGTAACGTATTGATGTACACTAAGGTGGGTAAAAATTTACCCCAGCAAGAGAGTTATCCGTTATCTGAGCGGCTTATAGATCGCTAAGCCGCAAAAGCTATGAAGTCTGAAGAGAAACCTAAGATTATTTGTGTGTGTGACTAGAACTAAAGGGAGGCACACTCACACTGAAACAAAAGGAGAAACTACTGTGTTTTTTAATAGCAGCATTAAGCAGTAGCCTACAAATCTTATAATGAACACAAACTAACTAATGGAAATAAGTTAGTAAATCAATGATTAAATCAGGCACATAAAGGATCATTCCTAGCCTCTTGTTAATTTAAGACTAGTGTATTGGTGTTTGGCATCAGCAGATATCTTCAACCAAGGTAGAATTGGGGAAAAAAAAGCTGTTCATGCCTAAATACTAGCTTTTTCTGCCAATATTTGGTTGACTAAGTACAAACAGCCCTGTACAATACCATCTCTCATTTCAAACAAGTTAATGATTTCACAGTTAGTGACACATATATTTATCTTCATGAATAACTTCCTATAGTAAGTTAATGAGTAATGCTAGGAGGAGAGAACTGGCTTTTTGTGCATATATTGTGTGAGTGACTTTCTGCTAGGAGAGACAAAGGACCCCTAACAGCACTAGATATGTGACATTATACCTGTATATATTTGGATTAAGATATTAAATTGAAAAAGGAAACCAGCTAGTAGACAAAAGAGGAATTCACGTGATACTGCAATGTGCTCTGTTGTGTTGCAACATCACAGGAATTAATGCAATAAGCTGAATAAACTGACTCAGGGAGTGAAGCCATTTGCCTAAAATAGCTAGGGTGAAGTTAAATCAAATACATAAAAAGAAAAGCACAACAAGATTAAAATGTTTAGCTGGGATGTACTGTGTACTACCAGTTCTTTTGGAAATTACTAGTGTAGTAGTTGGGAATCATCCAGTAATAAAACAGTTTGACAAATCGGGCACTTCTAGTATCAACAACATGCTAAAAAGCAAGGAAAAGTGGCATAGGTGCATTTGAAGTATTCTAAAGTCCCCAAAAATTGGCAGGTACATAGGTACTTTGACGATTTGATGATTAAGCTTTTGGGGGCCCCAACAGTCTTGTGGAAGTGTAAAGTATAATGGACGGCCTAAGACATTGTACATAGCATATATGTAGTACAATCTATTGAGCTTTGTGCAAGGAGTTTAACTTGTGAAGTGAACAGAATTATATCCTGAAATGACCTTTTTTGTCCCCAGTCAGGTGCTGGTGAACATGTAGGAATAACTTGCTCGCCAAGTGTTTTAAGTCATTTGTGCACAGGAATACACTGACAGGAAGGCCATTGTTTTCTGATTCAATTCATCATGTTGTTAAACTTACAAAGCCATACGAAGACAAACACATACCTTCAAGTTCCCAGCAGGGCCAGTGAACAAACTTCCTTGTATTAGGAAAGCGTGTAGAGGATCAAAAGTAATTCATCGTTTTGCTGCAGGGGAATGGCCTATGTTTAATGATTTGTAACTTTAAGTACTTTACAGTGAATGTAAAGTGACGCAGTGACAGTCAGTTGCTGAAACAGCCAGAATCACCTCTCATGTTTTGGAGGGAATTGCAGAGTAGCTTAAAATAATTTTTAAAAATAAAGACTTGACAGTTATATTAGTACTACTCCCCAATTTTCAGCTAGGAAATCATTAAAATCTCAAGAATTATGAATAGCATTTAGCTTGTCCGTTATGATCGCTAGCACTAGCTCCTTTAACTAGAAATGTTACTGTGCTGAATTCCAGTGAGTACAATTCGGTCAAAGCTGAACGATTTGTTGAACAATTCTTTTGAACTAACTGATTCTAGTGATTCAGCATACTGCAATGAATCGTCTTGAACATCACTGGAAAACAGCATCTGATGAGAATGTTTCCTGGGCGCTTCTAAGATTAGATCTTCTAGGCACATTAACTGCGTTTAAATCCTGGGGCTGACCGAGAACACTCTGAAGTGATGTGTACTCAGTCTGCCCTGGGAGTGCTTCAGGACTTCACAGGAAGAGATAGCTTTACCTCTCTGCCACATCATCTATCTTGTGTAGTCTGCTTTCACTACAGACTTGGACCCAGATAAGTGGTGGAAAACAGAAGTAATTGAGTGGTGACCATGTGTAGCTGTAGATTTAGCTGCTCAGGTGGTTCATCCCAAGAAAAAGGCATCATTTCAAAGAGACTGAACCCAATCTGTTCACGGGAATGTTGCTATTCCACAATTTCCTACAACATGACTCCCACGGAGTTAGACTGGCCTTGGAAACCACTATGAATTGTGGGATGATTTAAAGTTCAGGCCAAAAGTTTTGTGCACAACAGAGAACCATTGTGTGTGAGGGTGGACCTCACTGGACCCAGACTCTGGATATGCATTCAGTGACTTCACATATTTACTACAGTCCCAAAGTACTTACATAACACACTCTCCTATTTTGAGACCATGTACATTTCCACTGGGCTGGCTGCAGCTGCCCGTTACATCCACTCTCCTCTTTATTTGCCTCACATTTCTTTTACTCATCCCCTGCATATTTTTCTTTTTTCCTCGCCCATATTTTGTCTTCTGTTAAAGTCTTCTTTTACGCTCATCACATTGTGCTTTTAACAAACATGTCAATATTAGATATTTCATTCATTTCAAATGAGCTATTTAGGCTATTCAGCCTATTAGCTTATGAGCAATGAATAGAATTATTGGATTTAGGGCTTAAGGATGACAGATTCAAATATTTTACCAAAGACTAGAGATAAGATTGGACGTTTCAGTAACAAAATAATCAACAGCAGTCTTCCAAACACAGTGAGATGCAACACAAAACCAGCTGTCCTCTGCCTTTCCAATTCCCATTTTCTCATCATCTTGGTTGACCTCCTTTGCTTTTAGTTTTTCTACATTTTCTTCATTATACATCCTTCATGTTTCAACCCCCCACAGGGCCTTTCAGAAGTCTCGACCCTTTACCCCCACCCCCACACTTTATTTCCACAGCTTGCTTCTGCTGCCCCCACCCCCTTTTCTTGTAATCACTCACCCTTTTCCTCCTGGGTCACTTTTTAAATCAGCTTGTCCTTGTTTGCAAATTTTCTGTTGTTTCCCTCCAATAGCTACCTTCCCTCTTAATTTTACTATGGTTATTTTCTACAAGGCACTCCTTTAGACACTCTTGTTTATTTACAATTTTCCCCCATTAATGCTACCTCACTTTGCATAAGTACAGACACTTCTCGATGCTCTTTTCTCATTTTCATTTCAGACAAATAGAAATGATCATACAAAACTTGTAAAAGAAAGACAGGAAAAGAAACCGAAACACAGAGAGTGAATATGAGTAAAAAAAAAAGAGTGAGAAATAGGTGGAACATAGGGACAAAGGAAAGAGTGACTGAAAGCTGTTAAAGATTAACTTGGATGGGGAAAGCTGAAAACACAATGGCATGAAGACAAAAAGAAACAATGAGGTCCGTGTACACATTTGTTACTAAAAATTAATCATGCTACAGAAGGTAACGGCATGTGAGAGTCACATGCAGACAAATACAAAAATAGATGTTGGGCTGATGGACCAAAAAAGAGACTAAAGGCTTTTCTTTGAACACCAAGAATCACAAGAAGTATGAGCATGTGAGGCAACAGAAAGTTATCAAAAGTTACCAAAAGGCTTATCAAGCTACAGTTAACACTCACTGTCGGTTCTGCTAACATTTTTTTTCCACTCTAGTTCTGCAAACTATAACAGGTCAGTGGAGCTGAGCTTCAATTATTCACATACTGCAAATATGTATCTAACAATTAAACATTCAAGAACTTCAAAGATTATGGCTTGTTTTAGTGTCTCTGTAATTTCAACGTTTTGCCCAAAACTTTGGTCATATTTTGGTTTTTAAGAGATTCCTGATAAGCTGAGGTTTATTATGAAAGAATAATGCAAGGTTTTAACCGAACCTTTCGTCATAAACGTTTCGGTTCACAGATTCAAAATTGCATGTCCAGCAGATACATTGTAAATTCGTTGTTTTCATTTTTACCCCTCAGCTGTAAAAGGCCAATGGGGTATTGTCGTCACCTCAACAGACTGGCGCTGTGGACACCCAAGTTTGTAAATGCAATAACTTGAAAATAAGGCGACGTAGGAGTTTCAAATTGATACCATAGGTTTGTCTACTAGGAGACTGAAGGATAGCACTTGAAGCTCTATTTTACTCATTATAGTATTCACAGGAGTTTAATTATTGATACGGTCCCTGCCACCACAAGAAGCGAATAAACCCTAGCTTATCTCCCTTGTCTTGGGGTTTTTTTTGCAACTTCCACCATATTCATCAAGTCTACAGAAGTATTGAGTTCAAGTTCTCTGGAATATATTGTGCAAAATTTTTTTCTCAGTGTCTTGTTTTGATTAATCATTTCTTTGGGAATCTTAAAAGAATCCTAAATTTCTACATTTCCTGGTAAACTGGATTGTTAGCCACAAGGTGATGCTGATCTTTTATCTTCTGTCAGTTATCTTGCATGAAATGTATTAAAGTCAATCACCATGATAACGCATGCACATATGCAATTTTCATCAGCCTGATATACAAATATATAAGGTGTTAATCACTATCGTTGTCGTTTTCACCTTCAATAGCCAAGATAAATAAGATCTTTCAAAGCTGTCAATGCTTTTTAAATAAATGTTCAAACTGAGACCTCAACACATTTATACAGTCATACAAGATTAATGGGGCAGCTCCAACAGCAATGAGCTCATAGTGAACTTACATAATGGTGTGAATTTATGTTGCTTACCGGTTCAAGTTGGTTAATATTTAGTGCGGCATGTCTGATGTCAAGGCCACCTGATCATAAATGTTTGATATCAGCACATGCAATGCAACAGTTTATATTTTCATCCTCCACGTCAGTATAGGTTTGCACCACCTTTCTCAGATTTAATCTGTAAAAAGTGCTGTTGTCACCATGACTAAGATTTTACTAATATGCACATGCATGCACACATACGTGAATGCACACAAACACACACATGCGTGAATGCACGCACACATGCACGCACGCACACACACACGCACGCACGCTCCACTACCCTCAGATTACTGACTTAATAAATCATTTAACAGCAACAGCCTACAGTTGACACGTCAGCTTTCAGCAGTAGTTTGTCAGACAAGGGAACAACAAATTCCCACTACATTTTCACTTACATAAATGACTATTATTTACAATACAACAAACATATTAAAATTGAAATATACTTTGCAGATTAGATATTAAAACACAAATATAAAAGACAAAGACAAGCGTGATGTAAAATCTAAGAAGTGCATCTCTGGACAGGCTACAGTGTTTCCCCACACACAGAAATTCTTTTTATTAGTCATTTACTTATTTTTTTTTTTACATCCAAGAGGACAACACAATTCAAAATCACTTCACTACAGAAACATCACCTCTCTTAATTTGAAAAGATCAGTCCCTGCTAACCAGCTAGCTCTGACATTATCCTGAGCTTCCAGTGCTATTCGAGAGTTTCACACATCAAACTCAGCACTCAAACTCACGTGCCTTTTAAGTCTGTTAAGACCCATAAACTGTCACATGTGTAGGGGTCTTTTGCAGGCATTTTAAGCTCATTATGTGCACTCTCGTTCTTTATCACTCCAACCCACCGTATTAACATCACTCCTGACATTGTTCAAAGCTCCACTGTCCCTCATCCCACATGATACCGATGACAGCATCAAACATGTAACTGACTGAAAAGTTTGCCAGCTTTCATAAAAAGACATGAGAATGAGGGTATATGATTCTGATAGACTGAACCACTGAACACTTCTTGATTTTCATAAATTTTTACAGCCCCTTGAAATTAGTCACTTGCCAGCAGACTCAGTTACACGAGATTTTTGCCTACATCAGTCAAGATTAGATTAAACTCAAGGCCACTAGCAGAGAAAATACACACAGAAATGTCTCTGTCAAATCCTAACACTAGCCCTATATACCAGTATATTTTCCACTCAGTGTCATTGGGCTCTAAAACACAGAAAACTGCTCCCCTAATATAGTTAAAAGTTAACAAGAACTGGTAAGTGACACTTATAAATGATTAAAAAAAAGAAAACACTATTAATCTAACCTTGCACTGAAATCTATGGTCTGTGTGGGAGATGTCTCACTGTTTATCAACTGTTAATCAATTCTGTCAAGGCTGAATATCCAATTTCAAACTCAAATAGTATAAATAACTTCATAGATAAGATTTATTTTCTCTCCATTCGGTTTCCTAAACGCTTTGTAAAGGTCTCTTTGTGAAAGATATTCCATTCCAGGTTTTATCATCTTCCTGAGTTAAAAATCCTGGGTAAATTTCCAACTCTGAAACCAACCCAAAAAGGAAATAACTACTTGTTATCAGAACCAAACCCCTCCAAGGCACACTGAGGCTACCAGTAATCATTTTTTTATTCTCTTCCAACCTTTGTAAGACGTCTAAGAGCCCTGTAGTGTAGTGATTTACCCATTCACCTAACACAAGGTCCCCGGTATTGAGCAATCCACTGTAGCGACCCCTTGTGAATAAATGTGAGACCGAACGAAGCGCGTAAGATTAACGTATACAGACGAAAAACGTAATTTCTCAATACTCTAACAATTAAATAGCAATAGGAAGCTAATGATCGCTGCACATGCACTTGTTACTGGAGACGGTAAAATGTCCCCCGTTCATTGTCACAAATAGTGCAGTTACGGAGACAAAATTAAGCGAAGGAGAAAAGAAAGAAAAAGGACGAGAGAGGACGAGAGAGAGAGAGAGAGAGACGTTTTAAGGGGAAGCAGCGTGTGATGCTTTCAGAGCGACAAACGAGCATCTCCGCCTTCTCGTCTCACTTCCCCTTTCTTTTTTAGTTCAGCAACGCAATTATTCGAAACAAAGTCTATATATAATAAACCTAAATGACCAAAAATATAACTTCTCATTTGGTTTAAATAATGTGGATATCCAAGGACCTAAGAATAAAGCGACATATATGTATATAAAAAAGAGAGACAAAGACTGTAAGACTCGCGTAGGCTGTAAAAGCAAATAATCAGATAACAGAACTAAATCCGCTGCTCGCCATCCTAAACAAAGACGATTTAAAATAAATAAATAAATAAATACAGCAAGCAAATGGTAGAAATTAATAAGATCCTCTAAAATAAAAGCATCTGACGTAGACATGTGTGAATCCGCGACATCTCACAGATGACAAAGCTACTGATGAAAACAGATAATTGTACATATTCCAATAATACAAAATGACACTGTAGCCATCTGGGTAACACAAGTCCACCAGTGATCCTTCCTAAACGCTCGCTCACCGACGAGGGGAGAACAGCCTTCACCCAAATCTACCTCACAGCTTCCTCACAGATCTTCACCCGGACATCTCGTGTATACACTGCCATCAGTAAAACCAGCAATAATAATGAAACACATGCGATGGATTTAACTTAGAAATGGACAAGAACTTTTTTCTGTTCCTCGGGGTTTAAAAGGAAAGGTTTCCATTCAGACACAAAATCGAAATAAGTCAAAACATCAAAAATCGTAATTTGATATTTTAGAAAAAATCTATAAGAGAATGCATGTAAGATACACCATCATCTCTCCGTGAAATATTTTGTAGGTGTGCAACGAGGGTGCATTTTGTCTTTACCTGCAATGTTGATGTGCTTTCCTCTGTTATTTTGTCCTTTTAATGTCCTTTGAGCGCCGTCCCTTGTCCGTTTCGTCTTGTCCGTGACCTCTTGAGTCCGTTAGAGCGACTGAGGACTGAACGCGTCGGGAGCCTATATTTAAGCCTATTTATAAGCTTCTCTTCCTGACCTTTGTCTCTTAAAACTGGGGGACCAGAGAAGCAGCAGCAGTGGAAAATCACCGGCTTGCCTCCTCTCTGAGCAACAGGAGAGGTCTATGGTGCCTTCAGGGTGCAGCAGCACACTCGGATTTTTTGTGAAGGCAAACTGCGCGTTTGCAAAGCATCAGGAAATGAATATAGCCATTTACTAGCTAGTAGTTATGATCATATTTATGATAATAGTTTAAATTAAGCAATTTTTCCATGTTCTATCTGGGAATTGTTGCTAAATTAGGCTATACTTTGTTTCCTTTGTTTGTTTGTTGTTAGAGTTATTGTTACTTCAACCAGCATGCCTTTAAAGGTTATGTTGGGCCATCCCAAAAAAAAAAGTTGGTGTTTACAAGCATCACATGCAGCATTAATAGATATTAAAGTGCCAAGTTCTCCATTTAGTCTATGTCTTATCCGCCTCTCACGAGCACGCGCTCAGATTTTCGAGCGCGTTCTTGAATTAGCTCCACTTCCCCACACGCGGCCGAGGACAGGCGAAGAAGTGCACGTGTGGAAATAAACGATCTCTAC
The DNA here is from genome assembly GCF_057382185.1 of Mchenga conophoros. Taxonomy (NCBI): domain Eukaryota; kingdom Metazoa; phylum Chordata; class Actinopteri; order Cichliformes; family Cichlidae; genus Mchenga; species Mchenga conophoros. Next base: position 27,739,829 of record NC_140530.1, on the reverse strand, counting down.
GAGATAACACCTTTTGTGGTAACACAGATTCAGCAGCTCTTTTTAATGTGTAGCCACATTTTTATTATTTATTTATTTATTTCATTTTATTTTTTTTATTTTCACAATAGAAAAAAAAACGTTATCACAAACAAATCAAGCTCAAATCTAAATCGAAACTAACTTGCCTGACAGAGTTTTTGTTGTGAATAAAAAGATGTTTCTGTTATTTTGTAATCCTATGCTTTGATAAGGAACTGATAATTGTCTTCCTATATTCTGTATGTTTCCGTCAGACTCTTGATGTACACTATAAAAAACAAATAACTAAAAACTCTAAAAAGCACTTTGAGTGCTCCAAGTAGAAAAGCTCTATATAAGAACCAGTCCATGTATAAGGTTATGGCTCCATATACTTTATCCATATTGGTAAATGGGTTAGGGTGATTGAAGGGTTGTTATTGGTAACTGTTGTTTTGAGGCTAACCTGCCATTAACAAATAGATAAATAACACGTGTTTTTTTTTTTTTGTTTTTTTTTTCAACACCTTTTGGTGTTACTGACCAAAAGGATTGTGTAGAGAAGATGTTGAAGTGGACGGAGGGGCCAAAAAACATTGGACTTAAATATTGGAGATATTTTTGTTGTAGACTCTCAGCTGACAGCGAAGACAGATAATTTTCTCTAACCTTATTGAAGGACTGACTTAAATCCAGACTGTAGTCTCACTATGTAATCTCTGATCTGGGAAACTGATTTATGGTCATTTTTAAAAAATTGATTTGATTTTGGCCAGTGCAACTATACATTACATAGCCATCATGAGAAAAGTTGGATATGATGGCAAATATGTTGCAAAAAGCAAGCGTTTAGATGAGACTCATTCATAACTGGAACTTGCAAATATTGTTTTGAGTTTTTTTGTTTGTTTGTTTGGGATGGGGTTCAAGGAAAGATTATTAATACTAGAGAAGTTGAAACTTGCAACCTGTTGTTGTTGTTGTTGTTGTAAGAAGGGCAGTGCAATTTCTCAGAAACTTTAATGGAAAATTACAGACACAATGTGACAAAACTCCATTCAAACATCTGTTAAATTTGGATTTGAACATTGAATTTCAAAAGCATTATTATTATTGTTATTGTTGTTATTATTATTATTATTATTATTATTATTATTATTATTATTATTAGTTTTAAAGCACAAACAACAGAAACATACGTATTCAACGCCTCTAATGCAAACTTCCAAGTGCCACCTTAGAAAGCAACTCTTTTCAGGCCTTCAAAGAGAGCCATGCTAGTGGCACCGTTAGTAATCTCTTCAGTAGGAAAACTAGCCACAGCGACAGTGGACTCTTGGAATCCAATACTATCATATACTGCTCATAACCAAATATGGATACGCAGATGATGAGATCTGTCCCACTAAGCACTGTCACCATAGTGCACAGGATGAATAAAAAATGGGTGTGGATACACAGAAGTAGCTGTGTACCATTCTGCAGGACTTTCCATTCAGCCTTGACCTGGATGACAATTTCACAAAGTGAAGGGAGGAAAGACTTTTCAGTAGATCCCATTTTCTGTTTATTTTGCAAATATGTGTCACTGTGCCAGCAGTACAACAGTGGGGGGAGACACATGTAATACATTTAAAATGCGTTGTTGTTTCACTAAGACGAAAAATATATTCAACATTTTATATAGTTCAAGGACATAGACACTGCATATTGAGGAGTAACACTGAATGTAAACACTGAGTTATGTATAACACACACTGTGCTCCTGCAAACTGTCACTAAATTGCTGCTTTATCTATTCAGAGCAAATGGGCAGCGTCCATGTGTCACAAAAGTTAACTAAGAACTTGGCATAAGGTCACTGGCAGGCTAAAGCAGCTGGGTGAAGATAAGGATGTTTACTATTTTACTGCTTTGAGAAACAGAACAAATCATAATATTAAGAAAAAAATAAGAGTTTTGAAACTAACTATTGGCATGGGCAAGAGTTTTTCATGTAACAAGGTGTTGTTTGTTGGAAACAGCGTGGCAAATAGCAGACTTTCCCTACTTTCTTGCTCCAAGCTCTGTGATTGGACAACCTCGACGACTTCGGTTCACTTCCAGAGCACCGTGATGAACTCATTGACCTTACACATTCTGAGAATTGTCTCGGATAATTATTTTTCTCTTAGAGTACCAGATATGACAAAGTACTTTTTGGTCGGTTCTTTATAACTTTTAAGTGATCTGGGTGGAAACTGATAAATGGACTAGCTTCAGCCATATCACTCTTACCTGAAAAATCTGCCTGATCAAAAATAAGAAGAAACGCTCTTGTTTAAAGATGGAAAACATATTTTAGGCATACAGTCAGTGAGAGCTTTCCAATTTTATAATGTTCTCGCATTGCATATTCAGTAAAGGCACTGTATATTTACTTTACTTTGCTTGTAATCTTAAAATGCTGTTAAAAAAGCTAGAGCTGTACTGTTATCTTACCTGTTAAATACTCCTCTTATCTCTCTTCATTTGCATGCTTAACTGTTTCAGTTACAGTACTTCACTTGGTTTTCTTATCATACTCTTTTGCATTTCACATCCACAGAAATGAAAATGATAATCAAGGGGCATGCTACACTTTGGGCAAGCCAACAGTGTAGTGACAAAAACTGCAATTCCTCTAGTGGCCACTTGAGGCTTGCTTCAAAAATTATTCAGTCCACAGACACTCTCATATTAACAGAAATAGCTTTGGCCTCAATGGACAGTTTCTACTTTCATTTAAAATGTACATGTTCATGCTGTTGGTGTCTTTTTCTTCTTCTTCTTCTTTTTTTTTTTTTTGCATTTTCAAATTAAATTAATAAGACAACTAATGTGGTTATTTGCCATACTGTCATACTACATGTCATACTACATGTCATACTACATTTCCGTTGAAATAATCTTCTTTGTTGGTCATTGTTGACTCCCAGAAAAAGACATCACTTTTAGTCTGATACATTTACTTTGTACAGTGTGTACTTTGAGTTGAAATGACAATTGCTTTCTCACTTGAAATGAATGACTACATAATCATATTGGTATGTCTGTTGATAATTTTGCTATGATGACCAATCAGTTCATACCGTGCAGTTATGCAAAGTCCTAATTGGAGATGACTAAAAACAATCCTAGATAGTTTAAAGAATAAGGGTGCGAGGTCTGCACAGGTTCAGAACTGTCTTTGATCATTTTTGGATTCACTCACGAGGAATTTTTGAATCATGTATGCACATGCACCAGATGGTAAGAGCAGGTGTTTGCATATTTTTTCATGTTATGAAAAAGATGAGTTTTGCAATACTGATAGGTATCCATTCGTTGAGTGATTTGTGTGCCAATTCTTCACACGTCAGTTTCCGTTGAAACACTAATGAAATGGAACTTAAAACGAGATTTTATGCAGGCGCAAGTTGTATTCAAAGTACCCTAGAGTCGGAAGACGGTGCAGCAGAGGAAAGAGGCATTGAATTCAAAGGCCTCTACAGTTTGTTTGACTATGCTGTCAATTTGGTCTTCCTCTTTTCTTGACTCTCTGACAGAGCAGTTGTTCAAAACAAGTGTACACTTTTTGAGGAGTCATTTCCTATGAAAGTGTGTACACTATATAATTATACTGCCGGCAAACATGGGTCATTTAAAGTCATTAAGTTGTAGGATAGAGTTTTTTTCCATTTGTGCCTCATTGAAATAGCATGCAAAATAGCACGTTCATTGGTTTTCACTTAAATATATTCATTTACTAGTTTGAAAGAAAGAAAGAAAGAAAGAAAGAAAGAAAGAAAGAAAGAAAGAAAGAAAGAAACTAAATTTTTGGGTTTCAAATAGATTATATGGACAAACACGATATGTATATACAAGACATTTAATACAAGATATGGCCTCCTCTGGACACAATGCAAAAAGTCACATATCTGTCCAGTGACAGCATGGGTGTCCAGATCTATTGTTTAGGCAAATCCTGAATGAGTGTAGCCTGCAGCAGTGGTCACTGGCTGTGGCTGCCTCTGAAAATGCCAACCCAGCCTTCCCCAGGCATCTTCGACAGAACACTAAATCCTGGGGCTATCAGGGTTAAATGTTGGAAAAGGAAGATTGCATGTGGATATGCTCCTCATCCACCTCATCGCGATACCTTTGTCACATCTATTGTCACAATAGATTTGTCACATCTGACTATTCTTGATTTCTATCAAGAACAGTCAGATCAGAGATGGTGCTCTGATGTTGACAACGAAGGCTGCAGCATCTTGGCCATGCATGCCAACATCCAGCATATCAGCAGCTCATCCTCAGTCAGCTTTAATCGGTCATGTCACAGTGGCGCTTTGACAACTCTGTGAATACATTGCTCTTCTATGTTTTGAGACCTTTGGCTTGATAATGCATCTGAGGTGTACAAGTGAGTTCATTTGTGCCAGGTAAACAAATTACCAGTCCTGCCTTTGACTAAAACCAATCAAGTGGAACTAAAAAATACTTGCAGGATGTTTGGATTTTCAAGGAGACTAAAATGGTGTATAGAGAAATGAATTTAAAACTAAGGTTGAAAACATTTTTGTAAAAAAAAAGAATATCATAAGAAAATTATATTTTCTGATATAAGATATCATTTTGAAGAACCAATATGACATTCCCAGGAGTCAAAAGACAATGAAGACAACATGCACCCAAAGCACAGAGAATACCAGGGAGACATGAATTATATCAGTTATAATGCTTTGTTCATGTTACTCTGTCTTTTTTGTAATCACCAAGGACAGATTTGTTTGGGTTAGCTTAAAAACACAGAGAGACGTACGCAAATACAAATACAAACACACCCATGCTGCCATTTACACATTGAGGAAAACTTCTTCAATGGAAAGATTATATAAACACACACAGTGGCAAATGAATCAGACAAATAACTCACTATGACTTATGAAAATTGTTCAGATGCACCAAACAATTAGCTTACACTGCCAAATGACTTCAAATGAAGTAATCTGGTATGGATAATAAAATAGCCTTCACCAGATTGAGTGTTATGGTGTGATGCAGATGCAGATTTTTCCATTTTTTGTTTTGAATTTTCACAAGGATAAAATTAAAAGCCACCTGATAAATGTTGCAACTGTAAGAGATGTACCATGTGATGTTTTTATTGGTAAGGGTAAATTAAAAAAAAAAAAAAAAGTAAAGAAGTACAGACCCACCCAGAGTTGAGCTGGGTCGAACCTGAGAGCAGACCAAAACAATGTCCCAGAACCAGTCAACATCACAAAGCGGACATCCAACAGCAAGTCTCAGGCAGAAAGAGTAACACAATCGGCACCTCCTGGAAGAATACACTTATGACTTCATGAATGCCAGGCACCACAAATAAGTGATTGCAGGTAACAGCAGGTACTCACCAGGACTGGATAACACAGGTCAGAACAAATGGGGTCATGAAAGAAGCAAAGATATAGTATTTTTGAACTGCAGGCCAGTTACTTACCTCTCTGCAATATTGAAGCTTCTCTCAGGCATCAGGAGCTGAGTAGGCTCATAAGACTTCCAATGGCCTTCTGAGCTGCCAGATATCAAAGCACCAGCTACTGGTTGATACAGTACACCAGGAGTGTATGACCAGACTGGCTAAACAACTAGACATAGTGCTAGCTGACAACAGGCAGAACACTGCCAAGACCACTGTAATTGGTGCTACAATCCCAGCAGACAAGAGTGTCAGACAGAAGAAGCATGAGAAAACAAAGTAGTACCAGGGGCCGAAGAAACAATTGGAAGTTGTGGAAGATGTCGAAGTTGACATCCAGAGTGGTTTCAATGGTAATAGGAAGCTCAGGAGCTGTAAACCCAAACTGAAGGAGTGGGTCTAGCAGATTATTTTAATGATAATAATATAATAATATTTCATAAAATATACAGTGACTCTGAGGTCTTTTCAGGAAATAACTTGATTGTGCGTGACTGTCCAATGTGCAGTATAGACTTCTTCTTTTTTGTAACCTAAATACAAATAACGTTTCTGTGTTAAGAAAGACACTGTGTGTCATATATATGTGTGCATACATATGTGTAAGGAGTTAGAAACAATGATTTTAATTTATTCTCTTTGGTTTCTTTCAGATGCCAGAACAGTCTGCTAAGAAAGAAAAAAAAAATCCCAGGGCACATTGCAGACTCTAACACCATAAAGGGTGTTACTGTGTTTGCGCAGCCACTGTTAGTGCAGCTCGAGGTCATGTGACAGGAAAAGTGACAAAGATCTAGATGGTAGACTTCCTGAAAAGGGCAAAGAGAAAATAAAGGCAAAGCTGTGTTCAGTAGTAAATTTAATCAGACTTTCTCCCTTAGTCGTTTATTACTCTTGATATCATTTAATCTCTCTATATATACATTTATATCTATTTATTTATATTTCTGTTTCTTGCTTATAAAATAGAGTCATGGTACCAGGCGTTTTATTCTTTTCAAACTGAATATCTCGTCACTTTTAATTTCCACATGAAATCATACAATCAATGTTTTGACAATAATAAGAAACTAAGCTCAAAGAGATCAGCAGAATGTTAGAAAGAATAAGAATAAAATGCATGCTATTTGTTCACAGAGGACCAGAAGAGGCAGATTTTAAGACTGACTGTGTGCTTTAACTCTCACTGAAACTGCATTTCAAAACAATTTTAATGCTGCACTGTCATGTGTTTCCTGTTAAAATAAAATCTTAAGCCCAAATGGCTCCAGGACACTCATCCTGTTCTTCATTGCACAAAGCAGCACATATCAGTCCAGAATACCTCCCCCGTGGTATTGAGACTTTGCTAGGAGACAAAGCAAACCTTCTGGCAATGGCATTTATTGATATGCCATCCTCAAGAAGTTGAATTACCTGTGCAGGCATTGCTTCATGTTATCATTAATAACATCCATCCATCCATCCATCCATCCACTTCCGCTTATCCTTTTCAGGGTCGTGGGGGGCACTGGAGCCTATCCCAGTTGTCATAGGGCGAGAGGCGGGGTACACCCTGGACAGGTCGCCAGTCTGTCGCAGGGCCAACACACAGGGACGGACAACCATTCGCACTCACATTCACTCGCACATTCACACCTAGTGGCAATTTGGATTATCCAGTTAACCTATCCCCACAAGCTGCATGTCTTTGGACGGTGGGAGGAAGCCGGAGTACCCGGAGTGAACCCACGCAAACACGGGGAGAACATGCAAACTCCACACAGAAAGACCCCAGCCTGATGGTAGAATTGAACTCAGGACCTTCTTGCTGTGCGGCAACAGTGCTAACCACCGTGCCACCGTGCTGCCCCCAGTTCCACACATTTCCACCCAAAATAAATAGATGCTGGTGCACATTAATAACAATGACACTAAATTTAAATTACAAAAAAAGAAAAAGAAAAATAGTCAGAAAAAAATGTCATTGGCCTCCACCTGTAAAACCATTCCTGCTTTAGGGGCCATCTAATTGTAACCCCTCTAGTGCACTTGTTGTTAGTTAAATTAACACCAAATCAGCTGAAACTGATTAACAATAGTCTCTGGTACTTAACAGACAGGATCATTATCCCAGAAGCTTAATTTATTTAATGTTATTAAAAACATTAGTCGCTAAAAATCATTCCTTTAATTTTGTGAGCAGTGTAATTTAATCACTGCAATACTTAAGAGAATGTAATGCTACTTAGTGCTACACGCTACCTGAGATTTGTGCTTAAACTTAGATTTCATGCCTATAGTAATTATGCTAGCATGCTAACACAGCAGCAGCTCTATCTAAAAAGTGATTGTGCTAGCATCTGAACCACAGTGGTGGTTGTATTGTGAAAAATATTCTTTTACCACGGTACCAGGTTTTACCTTCAATTTTGGTCTGGCTTTTATGTTTATTTATTTCAATAAAATGTACTGAATCCAGGGTACCCTACATGTAGCTCAACCATTTCTACTATAAAACATAACCATAGTGTGAATGTGTGTGTGAATGGGTGAATGACTGAATGTAGTGTAAAGCGCTTTGGGGTCCTTAGGGACTAAGTAAAGCGCTATACAAATACTGGCCATTTACCATTTACCATAGCTTGTGAGTGAGAAAAATTATACCAGTGCAGAAGTGTTTGCATTCTATCTGAAGGCTACCAGATAGAAATAGCTGTAGTTTCAGTCCTGTAGAAGTCCACCAGAAAATGTCTTTCTGTCTTGACCAGTACCTCTACTTTCCTGATGACTTTATTGCCTCAATCATTCATTTTAGGTTTCACTGAATAAAAAAATTTTAAAAAGAATTTTCAGCACATTCAGGTTTTTGAAACCAAGATGGTGATGCTGAAAACCCAATTGTCGAGCCTTCAGCACAGGCCTTAAGACACCAAAATATGATATCATGATAAATATGTCCACCTTTTATGATGTCTATGGACATAACATGGCCATAACGTTTGCTTTTTAAAAATTATGATTAGCTGATGGATTGTTCGTCAACCAGTCTCATTGGTCCCAATGATGAGTATCAAGAATAAGGAGAAGCATCTATGTTGGAAAACTAAGGTTTACTAGAGAGAGTAGCAGATCTGAAATCACTGGTTTATAACATTATGTGAGTTCATGGTTTAAGTAGGTGCTGTATTTCAAAGGGAACACAAAATGTACAAAGACATAGGTCTGAGAATATAAAAGGAAGGAAGGCAGTTGACACAGTTCATCATCTGACTCCTCCACTTCATCAGCGTTAGCATCTCTATTCACCCCACTTGTTGGGTTGAAAGCCTGCTATGTGATGGAGGCATGCTAGGTTTTAATCCCTTATTAGTAAGTAGGCAGTCAGTCAGGCCAGGAGTCCAGAGATTAGTGCCTGTCATCTGACTATCCCGTTGGCCAGCGAGAGGGATTAAACCAAAATAAATGCACCACTTCCCAGTAAACACTAGCATTATGTATAAGGCAGGCAGTTAGTTTCTGTGAAGAACAAATGTTTCTCAATTACAAAAGTCCCCCTTTCCCTGTCCCTACATTTTAGCAGACCTCATCAAATATTCAGCCTACTTCTCTGTTCACAGTCATGCATTCAGTCAGTGAGCCATGAACAGCTAGGCAACCACCGCTGGCGTCAGGATTGTTTTAAAGGAACAAAGCATTTTTATTAGTTATTGATTTATTTCATATTTTAACTTAACACATTTTTTATGCTTTGTATCATTTTTGCTATTTCTTTAAAGAAAATTTGATTTTTTATTGCGATCTTGAACATTGCAAGCAGCTCTTGGCCTTGAATTCTTACATTTCTTTAATAAAATGTACAAATCCAGATCTAAATATATGCATTTAGTTCTTTTCAACTTGTTAAAGATTTTGTGAAGTCAGCAGAACCTGAAAAACATTTCAAGTAAATGAGATACCTTGCATTTTATCAAAACGTACTTAATGTGTAGGCAGCATTTTGATAGTGTAACTGGTTGATATTTGTTCACAGTGTTTATATAAAACTGCATGTAATGATTACTTTAATTATGGATTTATGCCAGTGTTTTCATTCATGCATGAATCTGCTGATTCATGAAAAATGCCTTGCAGTTTGATGCATGGAGGAAAAACCACACAATGTAGTAAAACAGAAATACAGAAAACTTCAGTTCTTTTTAAGTGCCTTTATCTCAATAAAATTACAGAGGACCGTATTTTGAAAATGTTCCATAATTTGCAGAGATGTTTTTTTTTTTTTTTTTTAACTGATCGGTTAACCTCAACCTGTCTCAACTCTGCTTCTCTAAGATGATCTTTTTATATCATGTTACTGATATTTTACAGATGATCTGCTAATAATTGTTTTTTTCTGGTTATTGCCATTTACTTCACCAGCCTTTTGTTGCCCCCATCCCAACTTTTGTTTTAGATATGCTGGTACCATCAAATTGAAAATTAGAAAAAAAAATATCATGTAGAAGCTAAGGCTACATTTAGCTAACTTTTTCAACTCAGTGATGGCACCGTAGGAAACTAAACTGAATGTGTGGAAAGAAGTGCAGCTGGTAAAGAGAGATAGTGTTAAGACTGATCAAACAACACAGGAGCAGGATGTGCTGCTGTAATATCGCTGCTACACTGTGCTAAATGATATGCCTTCACTTCTACAGAAGAGCTAAGTTTGCTGCTGATGTGCCCTTGGACATCTTGTGTGGCTAAATAATATTTATGTTCTATACAAAGAGTATAAGTTATGATTAAAATCTTATCTGCAATGTAAAGACAAAGCATGGCGTCTTCAATCATTGTCATTCTTCTGTCACTTGTTATTATATATGCAAACAACTCAATTTGGCATATAAAAGTCTTTTATTGCCCTCAAATAAAGAGACTTTTGTCAATTCAGTAGGCAAGACGCAGGAACTGAGATGCTATATTATGATTTTCTCAGCACAAAATGAAAATCACAAAAGGACAGAGAAGGCATTACTGTTCAGATCTAGCTGACATGCTTATGATTGTTGCCATGCAACTTTTGATAATGTTGCCATGGAAATAATAACTGCTGCACTGCATGAGACAGAAAGTCGATCTGTTACCATGGGAGAGGCTGTGTTTTGCAGAGCACTCTTGGAGAGAGTTGTGTTAGCCAGAGTCTATTAGCCATGCATGCAAAACATTCCCCATTTTCTTGATTTGCACTGAGGGCAGGTGTGTGTCATGTTGTTTTCATGCAGTATGATTAAATTATATACACACATAGTGGCACAGATAATTCGAGAAAGAAACATGCCTACAAAAATGAGATCTCTGGGGAAGAAAAGTTCTTTAGATGAAGAAACTTGGGAAATGATAAATGTTTAACTAATGCAGATTCTTTTTTTTGTATGTGCAGTCAATACTCTGACAATGATACAAGGAAGGATGATTTTTGAAATTTGGAACCAATTTCATTTTTTCCTGTTTATGCTCATAAAACCAGAAAGAGAGTGGCAATTAGTTTATTTGGTTGTTCAATGAAAGCGTTAAGAGTGAGAGAGAGAAAATTGCATTCACATTTGCAGTTTTGTCTTGCTATACAATATTTGTAATTTTTTTTTTTTTAAAGTACAGTACATTTTTGGAAACATTTGTCAGTGTTTTCTTGTTTGTTTGGTTGGTTTTTTTGTACTACTTGAACACTAAAGTGGGCCTCCAATGAGATGACAGTGCCAGCAGTGAACCACAGCTCATTTAAATCTGAGACCCCTGGTTTAGACACAGTATTCAATACTTTGATTACATTTTTGCTCCTATTTGTGGAAACACAAATTGGTCCCATGTGATAGGCTAGACTGCTTAAAACTGCTCCCTTTAGGGGTCACCATCTCACCCAATCCCTAGCATCCTCCTTTGTCTTACCAACCCTATGTATGTTTTTCTTGACTACATGCATGAATTGTTCTTATTTTCCATCTTCCTGGGAAATCCATATTGAATTCCATATTAGATATATCCACTATCCCTCTGTGCATGACCAAACCATCTCTACCTTGCCTCTCTAACTTTGTTCTCAAACCACTGAACTTGAGCTATCCATTGATACTCATTTCTAATCTTGTCCATTCTACTCACTCTCAGTGAAAATCTCTACCTCTAGCTCTACCTACTGTTTTTTGTCTTCTCTTTCACTTGTGATGATATCCTTTTGTCAAAACTCACTCTTGACACTCATCTCCAGGCAAATAAAGAGAGAAATTCAGGGCACAGCACCCAAAATGGTTCCAGGCCTGAATAGGAAAGCTGAGGAGGTGAAGTTACTGGATGAGAGGCTGCAGGTTTGATTATCGAGGCTGTCCCTTTCTTTGAATTCTGTCATAAACTTTGTTTTCTATTCTTCTTCATCAACACTCTCAAAGCAAACATATGCAGTACTCTTTTTCAGCATTAACTATATCACCTTTCTCCTAAACTTAGCTACAAAAACGTTTTCCCATATTTTCATGGTATTGATTATCAGTTTTGTTCCTCAGTAGTTAATACAGCTCTGCACATCACCTTCACTCTTAAAACCCATTATCTTTCTCCATTCTTTAGAAATCCTGTTATACATGAAAAACGTACTATAAGCCTTTGCTTTTTCCTTTGCCTCCTCTCTCTTTGCTGTACACCGAGCCTCCCTTGTCTAATTAAACTTGTCTAATTTCTAAATTTCTATAATTATCTCACTTTTTAACTTTTCTTTAACTTCTTTAACTTAACACATGAGATAGGCTAGACTGAAACTGGTTAAATAAATGAGCATAACAGGCAATAAAAAACACAACTTTAGTTCAAGTGTAAAAATCGGAACCATTTAAGACACTGGCCCTTACTGGTGCCTGCTGCAGCTCCATGACCATCAAACCGCATCTGAGACTGAAGGGCTTCAAAAACAAAAAATGTCTTCAAAGGCCTCATCTCCGTGAACACCACAGAACTGACCGTTTGGACTTTGCAAGAGAGCACCAAACATGGGACATTAAAAGGTTAAAGAAAGTTTTATTCTCTGCTGAGAAAGAAATTTACCCTGATGGTCCCGATGGTTTCCAACGTTACTGGCATGACAAGCAGATCCCACCTGAGATGTTTTCCACACGCCACAGTGGAGAGGGCGCCATAATGTTCTGGGGTGTTTTTTCCTTCAGTGGAACAATGGAGCTTCAGGAGGTGCAGGGGCATCAAACGCCCGCTGGCTATGTCCAGATGTTGCAGAGCGCATCCCTCATGACTTAGGGCCCTCGTCTGTGTGGTAATGACTGGTTTTTTCAACAGGACAACGCTACAGTACACAAGGGACTTCTTCCAGGAGAATACCATCACTCTTTTGGACCATCCTGCATGTTCCTCTGATCTAAATCCAATTGAGAACCTTTGGGGATGGATGGCAAGGGAAGTTTACAAAAATGGACAACTGTTCCAGACAGTAGATGCCCTTCGTGCAGCCGTCTTCACTACTTGGAGAAATGTTCCCACTCACCTTATGGAAACACTTGCATCAAGCATGTCGCAACGAATTTAATGCAAAATAGGATTGTTTGCCATTTAAACCTTTGATTGGGACTGTAGGACCTAAAGGAGTAAACCCCCACCCAACAAATAAACAAACCTTACAATAACTTGGTCAGTTCTTTTTTTTTATTTTTTATCTTATCTTGTTATATAAGTTCAGGGTTAAAAAATGTTTGGGCTTTACTGGCTTTATAGAATTTTATAGTTTTTGAAACTGCTTTCCTTGCTTTCATTACTTTTGTGTAGTTTTATTTTACAGTTTTGTATATATAGTTTTATATATATATTTTATGGAGTTTTATGGAGTTGTGTTTTGTAACTGTTTTTTTCAAGACCAGCAGTACTTGCTATGGCTAAGCAAATTTCCTTCTGACATGAACTTTATAGGCTACTTATTGCAGTCAGACTTGAGTGTGGCACTGGTTATATTACTGTAAAATAAGAGTTTTTCACAATAATATGCATTTTTATGCAACATATCCACAACTAAAAGAAAAAGTTTCTACAGCTCTCTACTTATTGTTTAACAAATAACTTCATTATTGTTGTTTGGTTGGTAGCGGGTTTAGCCAACAGGTCAATCAGCATCTCCTTATAGAAGCATTATCCAGTTGGCTGGGCTCCACACATTAAATGTTCTAAGTCACTTATTTTTTTCTCCTTTGAAATAAATGACAAATCTCTTTTTCACTTGATTTCAGAGATAAACACATTCTCTCTCTAATCCAAGAACAGTTTACACTGGGCAGTCTCTTGAAAAACTCCCTCTTATTCAAACCTTTACCTCTCTCAGTTCAGCTCTCTCTCAAGCTTTGAAATTGGTCTCCCTGTGGATTTAATGTTTACGTTTTTGTCTTTGTTCATAATCTCCTTTTTTCCCCTCTAAATTTTCCTCCCCTCTTCACAACACTTAACCGTTTTTATGGATATAAACATTTTCTACATTGTTTACTTTTACCTCAACATACTCTCAGTTGCTCTTCCTTCTTTACCTCTCTTTCTCTCTTAGGGACCAGGGATGCATGCCCTTAGGAATGTGTTTATCTCTGATCTTGGCTCCAGCTGGTTTTGGGTCACTTTGCCTTACTGCTGTCATTCTGTTGCTGCTCAGGCTTGCCCCCTCTCACCTAAAATAAGACCAGGTTCAGACCAGGTTCATCTCCTTTTGACTTTGATTAGACTACTGCACTAACACCTGTCAGTTAAAAAAGTTCAACCTTTCTTAACATGTTTACTGTTTCAGTCTCATATATTAACCGATTTACCATAGTTCCTCTTACCATCTTACTAATCTTATTTTTCCAACTTTGTCTACTTCTCTTTTTTATTTACCCTGAATGATTTCTTGACATCCTTCAAAGTGTCTCATTGCTAATACCCCTTTGCTTCTTTTTATTCTTATCAAATGTAATTAACTTATCTTATTCTGGATTTTCTATCCCTTAAACCAACTTTATTTTCACGAGATCTTTTATATGTTCTTGAAAACATATTTTCTGGAGAACCTCATGGCAACACCAACACAAAGATGAAGAAAGATGAAGACATCTGCGGCCACTTGAGGTCACGGGACCAGCATCTTAAAACCTGTTCCATGATAAAGTTTATTTGGTTGATTTTATTATTATTATTATTATTATTATTATTATTATTATTATTATTATGATAAAAATAGAGCCCTCTCTGGATAGATTGGTGGGCATCTTGTTCTGGCTCTGTTGATGATGCGGTAAATGAGTTTCAAGACATAACTTTTGAATAATGATGACTTTCCTTTGGAGGGCATCTTTGATCACTTATAGATGTCAGCTTGAGGATCAGCTGCATTTTACTACATGAATCATTCTCATGTAGTAAAATGAGCACCGCAATGTCCCAGAAGTACATAAGATTGGGTCAAAAAATTACAATTTTTAAGTTGCTTTATTTTAATACAAACGCTTTTGAGCCTTTGTAACTCGGGACATCGGCTAGCCTCATGAGATTTTCAGTGTTAAAAACACATTGAAGCTCTCTTTACAAACAAAAGACTTACCAGATGAAAAAACTTCAGATAATAATACTGAGTGTGTGAGCATTGCAGGAAGAAGGAGTGGATCAAGCTGACTTCCTAAATGTGATTATGTTTGACCCAGATGTGGAAGATGAATAGAAAACCTCCCTAAAATCTAATAACAATATTAAAAAAGCATACTTGCAAAAGAAAATTTTGCTTTCAGAGTGTGTTGGTCAAACACAGATGCTCACAGTATCTTTTTAATTTCACTAAACTGATGTAAAACAATGTGACATTCATTCCTAGTATGCCTTTGCAGCACAGTAAACAATCAAAGTGCTAAATACATGACCAAATCAGGCTCAGTTTCAGAGCCTCTAATGATAATTCGTTTTCTTCACATAGCCCAGAAGACAAGTATAACAGAGAATTCGGGAAGAAAAATAAAGTCCATTTAGCTTTTAGCAACCAATTTAGTTACATTTTTTCTGCTGATATATAGTCTTGTTTATCAGAGCTTTTATCAGTTGAAGATAGGTGTCTGCTGCTATTAGAAACAGGGTTCATGAATATTGATGAGGACTAATGAAGATGTAAAATGTGTGCAGCAAAAAACAGCAAAGCAGACAGCTTGTAAAACTTGCTTCTACATGCGATGCCTTCCGATTACCAAATGTTAATATAAGTTATGCCTGTAAAATTAATGAATGATACACATCCAAAGATGCCAAATACAAAAAACTGTGTGACATAATTTTGTTTGTTTACTTAACAAACTAAGACAGAGCAGAGAGGTAGAGATAAATCTGAGAAGAGAGTGAGAATATATGATGATATTAATGTACAGACACAAAGTAAACAGCATTAACATCATGAGAACAGGAAGGGTGCACACACATACACACTTGAGCACTTTATGAGCAGAATAAAACTGAGAGCACAGCACGCATCATCCTGTTTGTGCAGTATTGAACCAGAGAGAGGCTTCACATCCAGCCTGGTATTGATGTACAGTTAACTGGTAATGTCTAATGTTTTCCCTGTCAGTGTTCCTGGAAGCTGTCCTCCCTGTCTTACCGGATAGTTTATATCATTCTCAGTGCTATTTAGCAGATACCTTTATCCAGAAAGCATAGGTGCCTTTAGTTGTAATGAGAGGTGGGAAGTAACAAAGTACAAATACTTCATTACTGTACTTAAGTACAATATTCTGGTATATTCTGGTACTTACCCAACTATATTGGGTAGTTTTCCTGACAACTTTTTAATTTTACTCCCTACATTTTTAAACAAGTATCTATGCTTCCTACTCCTTACATTTTTAAAACAGGCTTGTTACTTTTCTTTAACACATGTGGGTCAAGTTATTATTTTGTCACTGCTGCCTCCAAACATCAAACCAATTTGAGTCTAAACAGTAACACATGAAAGGCAATCCTATTGATATATTAATCACCAGATGTTGCATAACAGAGATGCAGTTTTTTTTTTTCAGGGTTGGGGGGGGGGGGGGGGGGGGTACCACAACAACGGGATGACTGGTTGTGGTTGTGGTATTTCGGCATCTAGCTAGCGCTACTGAAGATGAGCAAGCATAAAAGGAGTAGCAGTAAGTGGCAGGTAATTTCAAATGCAACATTTTGATGAGCTTAACAAAAATCAGGACTGGTACAAACTGTTTGTGTGTAGTTTGTCACACAGTGTGCTGCTAGCTAAAGGTCACTCAGAGATGGAGAAAGATAAGACAGAGGAGGACGATGAGAGGTTAGATTTAAAGGTAAGGACTGCTCAGTGGTGTTTGACAAAGTGCCGATTTAAAACTTTCATGTAAGTCCTCATTTTTTTAAAATCAGATATTGGGTCTGTACACGTGACATTGTGTTTTTCTAGTTGTGAAACATGTTTCCCAACTGAAAAATGCTACAACTAGACTGGATTAACTGTCTTATTTAAGCGGGTGAAAAACATTTACAGGTAAGTGCAGAAAAAAACAGGTTAATTTGCTGTACAGTGATGGATTTAAAGCAAACAACAGCGTGTTGGACTGGTGCACAGTGGCTGTGGTTTAACCGTCAGTGTTAGGTTACATCAACTGTAGTAGAAATTCATATGAATTTTGTTGATGATGCTTAGATCCACTGACTTTATGCAATCCAGAAAAAAGACGGTATAAACAGTATTGTCAGGGTCCTGGGTCTCCTGACCCAGCGTTTTAGTTCTTTGTGATTTTTTGTATTATTGTACTTGGTGTGAGTTTCTATGGTTTCTAGTTTCGATCCCTTGCCCTTCATGTTTCTCTATGTCCCCTCTGTTCTGTGTAAGTCTGTGTCTGCATGTTTGAGTTCCCCTCCGTGTCTATCGGTTCTTAGAGTCCTCTGCCTTATGGTTTATGTCTCTGTGTTTCCTAGTTGCTGTCTCCACTGTGTCAAGTTCGCGTCTCTGTGTGATCCTTCCTGTTTTACTTTGTAGGTCCGTGTCTTATGTGAATGTGTCCTGCTTTGCTTGTCTCATCAGTTCTAATTTCCCCCAGCTGTGCTCTCCTTCTGTGTCTCATTCTCCTCGTTACTTCCCAGTGTATTTAGTCCCTGTGTTTCTCTGAGTCAGTGTTGCGTTTCCAGTTCCAGTTCAGTGTTTTGTTTCCAGTTCAGTGTTTTCTGCTTCAGTGTTTTAGTCCACCAGCGTTTTTGTTTGTCTTTTGATGCCTTTAGTTAGTAAGAGGGTTTCCAGCAATAAAGCTGCGCTTTAAGTTGAACTTCTGTGTCTGAGTCCTGCATTTTGGATCCACCACTCCTGCTTGCCCGCCTGCCACACAGCCAACCATGACAAGTATACTGTCAAAGTACAGGATGGAAATCAGTCAGGACAACTCATGAAATATCTGCTTATATCTGGTTGAATTAAGTTGTGCACATCCACAAAGAGCAGCAGGTCAACTGATCACAGCTTGTACACTTAGAAAATCTACTGGAGCTCGCAATAGAAATTATTGACAGTTATTATTCTTTTCCCCACAATTAGCCTCCACCTGTTGAATCCCACTTTAACACCTTCCCTTTATATATTGTGGCAAGCTCAGACAAGGAGGAGACAGAGGTGTCGTTTGGTCTTGCTTCCCGCGAGTTAGCCAGGGAGCACAGCCGTTTATTAGCATTCAACAGAAAACACAGAACAATAGAACATAGCTGTCAAACCCCAAACAGCCCTGACCCGCTACATAGCCCCCACCTAAGGGGTCAGTCGTCCCCGACAACCCTCTTACCCAACACAAAGTCCCGCAAATGTCCAGGTGTCTTCTTTCGGCGCACAGGCCGATCTCGACCAGCAGGGGAAGAGTCACGCGGATCAGAACATGGGGTGCCACCAGCATCCCCTGCCCCTGCGAGTGCTGGAGCAAGCGGTCGGTACGGTGAGAGTCTGTCCTGGTGCAACACCACCATGCGCCCCGGGCCCGGCATGCAGATCCGGTACACCACTTCTGTTGGCCGCTCCATGACCGCTGCACAGCCTGGGGGACACTCCTCTCTTTCGAACCGGGCAGTACACCCAAACCTTGTCGCCAGGCACGAAAGCTCCCTCCTCAGCACCTGGTGTCCCAGGCTCTTTTCTGTCGTACTGGGTGTAGTCATTAGCCACCCGCAGCCGCTCCCTCCGCCTCCTGTAGCAGTCCATGGGCATCAACACGTGCCAGTTCCCTGACTCGGTGACAGGGAAAGGCCCTAGAACGTCCACTCCCACTCTCTCCATTGGGGCCCCCACCAGGTGCTGCTGCAGGGGTCAGTGGAGCATTGAGTGGGGCCCTTCCGTGCCGTGCAGGTGTCACAGCAGTGCACATGAAGTTCCACACCCCGTCGACAACCAGGCCAATAGAACCGTCCCCTGAGACGGCGGAGAGTTTTGACATTCCCATAGTGGCCGGCCACCACCGAGCCGTAGATATGCTCGAACACCTGCGACCGCAGCAACCGAGGCACCAACAGCTGCAGGAGATCCTTGCCCTGACCGGGGGCCCGCCATCTCCGGTATAGGAGGCCGTCGTGGGTCTCCAGAGTGTTGTACTGGGAGTGGTAGGCCTTCACTTCGAGCCCCTTTCCTGACACCCCCGTCCAGCCTGGGCGCTGTGCCTCCTCCAACCAGGCCCCCACCTGAACCAACGTCGCGTCAGCCTCCTGCTCCCGCTTCAGCTGCTGCGTGGTCAACAGGAGCTATCCTCTTCTGCTGGCTGTGGCCTGAGCAGTAGCCTCGGCCCGCTCCTCCTATCATTTCGAGAGGGGCAGCCGGTGTGGGCACAGACGGATGGGTTGAGCAGAGCCGGTGTCGATGGTGTGCTGAACCAGCCGTGTATGCCTGGAGTTTTGTCACTAGCGGCAAAGATGTCCACATTCTCATCCAGAAGGCACCTCAACCTCTGGCACTGGTCAACAGTGAGACCTACGCTGCTGAGCTGCCAGAGGTCATCAACAGCTTGGGTTGTGTCGGTAGAGGGAGGTTTGTCAGGCCTAGAGGCTGGGGCTGAGGCGAGTAGAGATGGTCCAGAGCCACCGGCATCTGAAGTCTGTTGAGTGGCAGATGCCTGAAGCCCGGCTTGTCTGTTTCTGGTCCCCTCCATTCCCTGCTTTTGACCGCACTGGAGGGCCAGAGTCTCTGTACCAAGAGTGATAGCCAGCTTCGCGGTGTCAACGCAAGCCAACCAGCTGGTCAGCAGATCAAGGCTGATGATGCACTGGTCTTGGATGTCAGCAAGCCAGAAGTCATGCACCAGCTCCAGATCCTTCACTCGGATCCGCAACGGTTTCTTTCCTCGCATGTCAGTCCTCTCCCCTGTCACCGTCATCAGCTGGGTGTCGGTGGGTGACCAACCCATCACAAGCGGCCCGGACGTCCCAGGGAGCACCCCAGGTCGTATTAGGGAAATGGTAGACCCCGTGTCCACCAGGGCCCGGCAGGGCTGGCCCTCGACATAGCAGCTCAGGTAGAGTCCCTTGATGTGCCCAACTGGGCCACCAATGTGCATCGTCCTTGGAGGGGGCCAGGAAGCTGGAGCAGTGGTCCCCGTGCTACACCGCTCCCCCCCTCGTTTCCTTGAGGCTACGTAGTTCTGGATGAGGACAGGCTCATCGCACCAGTAGCAGCGGTCGGTCGGTCAGTGGGGACGCCTTCGGGGCAGCGAGGGCTGCAGCTGGCATATCTCCGCGACCTTCCCCTCCCTGTCGCAGTCTGCGGCTCTGATTTGGGGGTAGTTTGGGGGGGTCACCTGCTGGTTAGGTGAGCACCAGCTCGGCCCTTTCAGCCTTACCAGCCGTCAGCTACGTAGAAAAGGATCCTGGTGTAGAAAGTAATATTAAATAAATTCTAGCAAAAACGTATCAAGCTTAAACGTGCTGCTCTTGTTCAGCCGCTGGTTTCCTCTTTCTGGTGCAAAGTGGGCCAAAAACAAACAAGAGAGACGAGAGTGGCGACAGAAAAGCCGATCAACTGATCATTGATCAGTTTCATGACTGAAGTAGCAGCAGGAGAGGGAGGAAGAGAGAACAGGCAGTCGCTCCACATATTGGGTGTTAAGCTTAACGTGGGAATGCTTTACAAACATTCAGAGATGAACTTACACACTTACTTTACTTCTCTCTGGGATAACTTTCTCGGAGATGAAATGCCGGTTTCGTAACGAGGCTCCAAATGCTCAACCAGACCGCCGACAGGTCTGGCACGCCACAGCCGCTCTATCACATGATGCATACTGCTCCGATGTGCTAAGGTTATGAGCTGGGTTATGCCATGTCGCAAGTTTTGTGAGGTGCTTTCTTGATATTTAATGGACCGATTACATTTTTTATTTCTCTCTGATATCCGATCCAGTAATTTAGGTCAGTATCAGACTGATACCAATACGTAATATTGGATCGGTCCATCTCTACTCACAAACCTGTCAAACCTGCATTTGAAACATTGGCTACCATAGCAGTATAGTATTGCAACATGGGATTTGGGTCTTCTAACTAAAATAGAAAAATAGGAACATAAATAGTGCCTCATTGCCAGACCTTGCCCGCATCTGGTTGACATGCACTCTGCCATGACACCAGTCAGTCAGGAGTGCCAGCTTGATGCCGAATCCAGGGAAGACCTGTTTTCTATGGGCCTGGGCCACATACACCAAACCACAATCGGGCCAGATATGGCATGCCATCGCATAAACAGTGGCATCATTGCCAGACCTGGACCACATATGGTTGACATACACCCTGCCATGACACCAGTCAGTCAAAAGTGCCATCTTGATACCAGATCCGGGCCAGACCTGTTTTCTATGAGCCTGGGCCACATAAACCAAACCACAATCGAGCCAGATGTGGCATGCCATCACATAGACGGTGCCATCTATGCCAGGCCTGGCCCATATCTGGATGACATACGTCTTATCATGCCAGAAGTCAGCCAGCAGTGCCGGCTTGATACCAGATCCGGGCCAGACCTGCTTGCAATGTGGGTATACTAGTTTTATCCCACTGTAAGAATATTTTGGCCAAAGACTATGCTTACTGTTACCATACACAGTTATTTTCTTTTAATATAAGACAACATGTAATGTTTATTTATCCTGCAGTGTTACTTCAGTACGTCAAGTGTTATTTTCACTAACCGCAAAAAGCACTGTGATCTGCATTACTATGACAATGTTGCACATATGTGTCATGGCAGTCCCATTGGGAGTCATTCAAGAGGGACATCTCATTCAAATCAGATGAGATTTTCCAAAGTGTGTGGGCATGGTGAAGGATAGGAGTTAACAGATGGTTGGCATGGAAACAAGGTGTCTTCAGAGCCCACTGAGATTCTGCATCCTACTCCTGGCAGACAAGATTTCTCAGCTGACAGCCTGGAGAATGCTGACACACAGATGGAGATGCAAAGTACAATGATAATGTTTGGTGATTATCCTGCAGTCATTAGAACACTTCGCTTTCTGTCTGCAACCATTGTTGCAAAAGTGATTCTTCCATAATGTGTAATCAACCATTTGAAAACAAGAAAGGATATCTGTTATTGAAATAGAATTGATGTTTTAAGGATAATATATCCTATTAGTCAAACAAGCTTGTAATCTGAACAGTAATATTTTGATTCTTGAATATGGTACATCACCCCCAAGGACCCAAGGTTCATTATATTGCAGTTGTTTTTTTTTTTTTTTTTTTAATATCTTTACTTTTAGTTTATTTCTTAATGTTGTGTATTCAGGATTGTGCTAAACCCACCCTGAACTACGTGTTGTTTGCCTCAAGGGTTTCATACACAGATTAATTCAGCAATAAAGGTGGGCTTGTCATTTTTTATGTATCTACTGTAGGGTTTAGGTAAAAAGTCACAAGGAAAGATGTGCACTTTAATGAATGTGGAGAATTGGGAATTGGGAAAAGTGAAGGGGGGCATAAAGCATTAACTTTATGTCCTCCTTCACTGTATTTTCACAAGTTTACAACTTTTACTATGAGTTTAATGAGGAGTTTAACTAGTCCAATCCACTTGAGATCAAAATGAACTGTATGTAGCCCACCATTTAAAGTTTGCTTGACATCTCTGACTTAAAGTGTCTTAACCATGCGAATAACACAATGAAATACAGCTTGACATGGAAATAGAAAGGAAAAGCATTGTATATAGAGTATTTAAAACTGTTCTTATATCCGAAGAACAGCAGACATTTTTGGTGTACTAAAACCAAACTTAACAAAACGTTTCCTTTTATTTCCCAGAAAAATACTGCATCCTCCAACACACTGTGAATGAGTATCTCAAAAATACAATACTTGCCCAAATCTAGTTTGCTTGGAGTGTACATGTAATACAGTATATGGCGAAATAATAAGCCAAAAGTGTATGTTTTGTAAAGGTAAAGTGCCTATTAAATTTATTAAGTAAAGTCTGAATATATTCAGTTGAACTGAATACAGTGTTTGTTTAATATGAAATCAAAATTAAACCTGGACTGTCAACATGGACTATCAACATGCTTGCAAGCATCTCTTTAGTTTGAGTTTGCAATGAGAAGGCATCCTGAATGAACGGTTGATGTGAATTAGCAGTAAACTCAGTATGTCTAACCGTCATCTACGCTTTACTCTCACTCCCAGTTCCTTAAATAGAATGTGAATTATACCCCAAGATATTGCCTTCAGCTATAGACAGATCATAAAAAAAATGCTCAACGTGTGTTTTGCTATTCATTATTTTATTAGAATGGTTAGGGTTAAAACCATTCATGGTGAAAACCACTAACAGCTGCAAATGTGTGTATCTGGTCTTTCAATCCTGTGTGTGTGTGTGTGTGTGTGTGTGTGTGTGTGTGTGTGTGTGTGCACTGATTCTTATACAGCACTTTTCTACTCAAGGACTTTATACAACATTCCTCATTAAACCAGCACTTATTCTTCTACAATTGCATGGTTGCTAACAAAAATTCACACTCCTAAACAGTGTGCATCAAAGGGCATTCAAGGAATATTGAATATTGTGCAGTCAGCAGAAATCACATAACCATAAAGCAAACATAATAAACGGACAATAAAAACATACAAAAAAGGGAGGTAAACAACATTAAGGACAGAGTGAGTTATTTAAAAGACCAGTAGCACTTAAGTCAAATGTGTTATTCAGTCTCTTTCCCCTGCAAGTTGGCATCTGTATCTGTGGCCAGAAGACAACCTCAACTACTGGGATGACAAAGATCTGCCAGGATAGACTGGGCTACAGTGGCTCGTCTGCGTTCATCCATGTATCACTGCGTTAATCTACATTCATCTGCGTTCTATGGTGTTCCTGTCTCTGCGTCTCTCTGCCCCGCACCCCTTTTGTATGGTCTCAGGTTTGTCACTTAGTTTCTCCCAGTTTAGGTTTCCGTTTGTGATTACTCATGCTTCATTGCCTGTTTTTGCCACTACCACCCTGTAAATAAACGTCACTCGTATCATCAGTTTGCTGCATTTTGGGTCCTCCTTTTCCTCCACTCCACACAGCTCTCCGCCAGCCGTGACAGTACGAGCCGACCAAACATGGACCCAGCAGCATCCGCACCGTCCCAGGAGTTTCGGGAGGAAGTGATCGACAGCGTCTCCAGGTTGGTCAACCTGTGGCTGGAGCATGAGGAGGAAGAGCTTCACCACGCTGTAGAAGCTAGGCTACAGCAGCTGATGTCTGCTCACTGCTGGCTACTCGACTCTCTTCACCCGCTCGCACAGGACTTCATCCTTAACGAACTTCACCTCCACCCTCCAGCCGCTACCGCTTCCCAACCCAGCCCATTTTGAGGTTTTGCCCGGCCCGCCGGAGGTTTTGCCCGGCCCGCCGGAGGTTTTGCCCGGGAGGAAGCGACGATCGCGCCGTCGGCGCGTCGCCCCACAGCCGGAGGTTGGGACTTTGGATCTGCCGGCTGTGGTGAGTGGAAAAGACACTCCGTCTGTTTCGCCAGCTCGCATGACTGTTTATTCCGGGGCTGTGTTTGTTGAGCCAGCTGCCCAGCCGGTAGCTCGGTTAGCTGCCCTGCAGCCGCTACCTCAGTTAGCCACTCAATCTCCACCTCCATTACAGTCACAGCCAGACCTATTAGACACCTTGTTACAATCCGTGGCTCAGTCAATAGCTCAGTTGGCAAGAGACTCATCAGCGTTATTACCAGCTCAGCCACCTATTCAGCCACCATCTTCACCAGCTCCGCCTGTACTACAAGTCCAGTCCATCCAACCGGAAAAGCACTGTTTTTCACCTGTTCATGTCAAGCAGAGAGACACACCACATAACGCAGTAGTCAGTCCGCAACAGCTGGCCAGCCCAGAGACTGTGACGCACTCCAGGGCCTCCCCAGAGGCTGGGTCCCAGCCCCCGGCCGACTCTGGACCCCTGGAGATTAAGAAGCCAGCTGAGGACTGTATCCGGCTGTCGCTGCCCGAGCTGGGTCAATGCTCTGTGCAGCTGCAGTCTGCCTTGTGTTTGCCAGAGGCCCGTGTGCCTGCTGGTTCTGACCCGTACCTGCCAGAGGCCCGTGTGCCTGCTGGTTCTGACCCGTGCCTGCCAGAGGCCCGTGTGCCTGCTGGTTCTGACCCGTGCCTGCCAGAGGCCCGTGCGCCTACTGGTTCTGAACTGTGCCTGCCAGAGGCCCGTGCGCCTGCTGGTTCTGAACTGTGCCTGCCAGAGGCCCGTGCGCCTACTGGTTCTGAACTGTGCCTGCCAGAGGCTCGTGCTCCTGCTGGTTCTGAACTGTGCCTGCCAGAGGCCCGTGCGCCTACTGGTTCTGACCTGTGTGTTCCAGGGGCCCCGGTGCCCACTGGTCCAGAGACTGTTTTCGCTGGGGGGCCCGAGGAGCCCGTCCAGCCTCCTGCCTCGTCAGCTGGGGGGCCCGAGGAGCCCGCCCAGCTTCCTGTCTCGCCAGCTGGATGGCCCGAGGAGCCCGTCCAGCCTCAAGACTCATCGGCTGGAGGTTCAGGAGAACCTAGCCAGCCTCCTGTCTCGTCAGCTGGGGGGCCCGAGGAGCCCGTCCAGCCTCAAGACTCGTCAGCTGGAGGTTCAGGAGAACCTAGCCAGCCTCCTGCCTCGTCAGCTGGAGGGCCCGAGGAGCCCGTCCAGCTGCCAACTGCAGCCTCATCATCCTCGCCAGCTGCAGCCTCCGAGCCTTCATCCTCGCCCGGTCCAGCTTCGTCTTCAGCATCGCCTGGTCCGGCTCCAGCCTTCGTGTCTTCAGCATCGCCTGGCCCGGCTCCAGCATCCTCGTCAGCATCGCCTGGTCCGGCTTCTGCTTCAGCTTCGCCTGGTCCGGCCTCTGCTTCAGCATCCTCATCAGCTGCCTCGTCTGGTCCAGCCTCTGCTTCGGTCTCGTCTGGTGCTGCGACGGCCACGCCACCTTCGGGTCCCAAACTGCCGCCTCGACATCGGCGGTCATCTGCCAGGCCGCTGGTGGAGCGTCATCGTCAACATGGACGACCTCCTAGACGCCGCCGCTGCCTTCCGCGCGGTCGGCCTCCAGACTTGTGTCATCGCCGCCGTTGCCGTCCGCACGGTCGGCCTCCAGACTTCTGTTATCGCCGCCGTTGCCGTCCGCACGGTCGGCCTCCAGACTTCTGTCATCGCCGCCGTTGCTGTCCGCACGGTCGGCCGCCTGAACGGTTTCCCTGTTGCCGCCGCTGCCGTGTGCACGGGCGGCCCCCTGAACTGCCTCCACTCCGCCACCGCTGCCTTCCGCTCGGTCGGCTTATGGATCTGCGTCGCCGACGTGGCCGGCCTCAGAAGATGAACTGTCCTGGACTTCTGAGCTGTCAGCCCCTGGGCCGGCCTCCTGAACTGTGTTTTTGTCCTTGTACTCCAGCATGTGTGTTTTTGTTTTGGACAATTCCCTCGGTCCGCTGGAGCTTGTTTTGCTCGGTGTTGGTCCCTCCGTCCTGGGCCCCCGCCGCCCGCCCTGGGTTGGTCGTTTGTTTTTGTTTTTGGCTGTCTGGTGCCGGCCCTTGGAGGGGGGGTACTGTAATGGTCCTGGGTCGTTGACCCAGCGTCTTGCGTTTTTTCTGATCTGTATTAGTTAGGGTTAACCTGAAGTTTGGTGTATTGTCAGCCCTACCTGTGTCTGTCCTTGGTGCTCTGTTCATGTCCCCGTGTTGTGTTGTACATCAGTCTGTTTCCTGTTTTATTTTGAAGGCTCGTGTTCTGGATTTCCTGTTCTGTTCTGAAGGTCTGTGTCTGTTGTTATTGTGTTCAGCTTGTCTCCTCCGGTCCCCAGGTGTATTAGGTTCAGCTGTTCTTCCCTCCTGTGTGTGATTACCTGATTACCTTGTGTGTGTATATTTAGTGGGTGTCGGTCTGTGTTCGTTGTCGGCTCGTCTGCGTTCATCCATGTATCACTGC
This sequence comes from Mchenga conophoros, assembly GCF_057382185.1. Classification (NCBI taxonomy): domain Eukaryota; kingdom Metazoa; phylum Chordata; class Actinopteri; order Cichliformes; family Cichlidae; genus Mchenga; species Mchenga conophoros. The sequence continues at coordinate 27,712,932 of NC_140530.1, read as the reverse complement.
GTTAATCTACATTCATCTGCGTTCTATGGTGTTCCTGTCTCTGCGTCTCTCTGCCCCGCACCCCTTTTGTATGGTCTCAGGTTTGTCACTTAGTTTCTCCCAGTTTAGGTTTCCGTTTGTGATTACTCATGCTTCATTGCCTGTTTTTGCCACTACCACCCTGTAAATAAACGTCACTCGTATCATCAGTTTGCTGCATTTTGGGTCCTCCTTTTCCTCCACTCCACACGGCTCTCCGCCAGCCGTGACAGTTAGTCACTTCCGAAAGTGTTTCATCAGGAATTTCCCCCGCAAAGTCTTCCATTATTCAATTTCAATTTATTTCAATTTATTTATTTATACTGCACCAAATCACAACAACAGTCACCTCAAGGCGTTTTATATTGTAACGTAGACCCTACAATAACACATACAGAGAAAAACAATCATATGGCAACAGTGGGAAGGAAAAACTCCCTTTTAACAGTAAGAAAACTCCAGCAGGATTAGGGAGGGTAGGCCGTCTGCCACAACCGGTTATGTTTTGTTGATTTTTTTTTTTAAAGTTATTGCAGTGTTTCTATTGCGTTCTTCTGTTGTGTTTTGCATGCTTTTGCATTATTTTTCTATTTGCTGGTGGGTTGTTTTTTTTTTAAGTTGAAGTGCATTTGACCTTTCAGGGCTACTGTAGTGGGCCTCTTCAAAGTGCTAACATAAAGGTGAGGAAGGTCATTAAAGGTAGCACCAGCAATTCTGCTGTATACTGTGAATGTACGAGTTCATTTGGACAACCCAGCTGACAAAATGTAATGTGAGAACATATTCAATAAAAAAGTAATAAAACATTCTCATAAAAGTCTCATAAAACACCCAAAGCTTCCGATAAAAAAAAATATATGTGCTTGTCAGCTTTTCTACAGATAGCATCCACCTGGAATTCAAAGGTCAGCTTCATGGTCATGTGAAAAAAATGTTTTCACAACTGTATCTTGTGATTATAGTTCCAATACAAGATATTTAAGTTTCTTTTTCTAAATCTACTAGCTATTGTAGGCTGTTTGTATATGTATAAAACTAATAGAAGAGTGCAGATGCTGCAGAGCCACTTAGCAATAGCAACTTTTTACTCACTACTCATGCACTACATAATCAGACAATGAGCATAGTTTTACCACAATGTTTATCTACTCTTTTGAGATCTGCCTTGGTGCCAAAAATAAAGAAATGAATATAACAAGTTGCCTTCTACACCAACAAGGAAGGGTTACAATAATATGTGCTCATATTATATGTAACACTCAGTATCTAGTTAAAAGATAGGTCTACTTTCTCAATGATGCAATCTTTCTGTGCTTGCACTGAATAAGATTCACAGTGTAAACTGGTAGTGTCAGTTAATACAGTGTAAAGGAAAACCATGCAGAACATCAGTTATGCATGAGGATAGAAGGGAGTGAAAAAAGAAATTTCTTCAACTTTATAAATAGAGTGGCGTTTATTATTGTAGAATGGCCATTCCTTTATTAGCCATTTTAACAAAAGCACATTACAACATTCTTTTGTTCCTCGATGTTTCATAAGAATTCAAAGACAGAGTTAAATGAGGATGGGAAAAGGACAGAAAAAAAGAAGAGATCAATTTGAAACCCGAAGTCAGGGGGGGAGAAGATGGTAACCGAAAAACACTTATTATGGAGCCAAAGGGAGGGGATGGGGCAGGGGTTCAGGAAGGAAAGGTAAAAAGAGAAAAAATAGGGAAATACTTTAGGTCATTATCTCGATTGAGTCGGGTGTGGTTGGATAAAAGTGATGAAAGAAGGGCATGAATATTAAGGAAACTGCCGCAATGGAGACAAAAAGTTCAAGGAAAGGGTGTAGCCATACTATTGCTGGTGACAAGCAGTCATGATGGACCATGATGTGCAGTTCTGTTATCCAAGAAAGATGGAAAACAGGAGTTAAGAAAAAGACAGACTGTTAGATTTGTATTGTTTATTGTCATTTATGCTTAGAAATACTTAACCATATATGCTTAGAGGTGTATAATCGATTGTGTAGTGACAGGATGTGTGATCCTTAATAGTCTGCAAAGGCTTTGTGTGCATTCCAGAGTGTTCTGGCAGTCACACCTACATCCTGGGAGCATGGGATAGGTCATACCTTGTCTTATTGTTTTATGGTAGGATAAACGTAGCTATGCCAGTTTTAGGCTAAGAGCCTTTTGTTTAGATGGACTGCTAGACTCCTGGCTCTAGCTTTGGGGAGTCTTCACAGGGTCACATCTTGACCCCCCCCCCCCCCCCCCCCCCACACACACACACACACTTACACAACACACAGGCAAGGTACTCTTTGTTTGTATGCAGACGTCATATGTTAATGAACCTATGTATATTCATGTAACCTCAATAAAAGCAGTGTTACGGGGGAGCAGACGAGAGCAACTGGGGTCGAGTGAAGGAACGCCGTTTGTCCAGTTCTCTCCCGTGCACGAGAAACATAAAGAACTTTGCCTACTCGTGTCTTGCTTTGCTGTGTAATTAAATTATCTTGAACATTCCAGCGAATAGGTTTAAGCTACAAACCTATCACAGACAAAAAACAAAATTGTTCACAGGTGCTGAAAATCAGTCATCTGAAGGTCAGGCATGATATTGGGTACTTAAAGTATGTATTATGGTTTGGGCATATTTAGATTACAGTTGGGGTTAAAATAACTACCTGCTAAAGAGAAGGGAAACAATATTGGTCTTCTACATGTGTTTTTTTTTTTTTTTCTTTTTGCTGTAAAACTACTATTATTACTAGACTGGGTGTTAAGCCGTTGAAGAATAACAAAATCAAATGAGCTGAAAGGAAAAGGAAATATTGTTACAAGACATAACATGCAATATAAACTATTGTACGGAAGGATATTTAAGTATGTAGGTGTTTATCATTAAAAATATTAGAAAATATGGATATCTTGGAGGGGTTATTAAACAAGCTGGATTCATCTTTTAAAACCTGTATTTAATGTCACAGTGGAAAACATGATAAAGTAAGCTTTAACCTCTCGTATGAATCATATATCAAATAAGGACCCTCTTATTTGGAAGCGCAGAGACTTACTAGAATCATGGGTTGCTCTACATGCTTCACCACAATGTGCCACCATCTGCTGGATGCCTGTCATGCTCTCCGCGTGATGCTAGAGACAAATGAAGTTGAGAATGCCATTGTGCCTCGGGTGCAATTTCACTGCTGTAATATATCCTCTCCTTTCTCTGAGCAAAGGTGGAGCTGCTAACACTGTTTCTGTCCATCAAAGGTTTGAAGACATTAACAGTCACTTGCACTAGAAAGATTAATATTACAACTGGCAACACATAGTGTTCAATTTTCACTCAAACAATATACAGTATAATGTGCTTAACTATGTCCATGTGCAGTGTATTTAATGCCAGGCCTACTGATCTTTAAAAAATATATCAACCAAAGTACAGTACTGTGGAAAAGATTTGAGTCAACCCTCATTTTTTTATATTTTGTTTCCAAAGAGCTAAACATTTCTGTAATCTTTTAAAGTGGTTTTGAGCAACATTTCTCCAGATCTGAAGGGTTTTATAAAAACATTTCTTTGGACATTAGCTTCATGCATTGTCATTACAGAGGAATGGTTTTTTTTTTGGGGGGGGGGTTGTTAAGCTACCTAACCTTGGTCTATGAATTATGCAAGCATTAAAAAGGTTTCTAACTTAAGTGATAAACTAGTGTTGTATGAAACTACTTAAGAAAGAGTCGGTTTTAAGTTGTATCTTTAGACACTTTGTTACTAGCAACCTGTTTGCAAAAAGCATACAGTTTGTTGCCATTACTTTAGATGAAACTATGAAAAAACAGAACAAGGCAGCCAATATCTAAAGAAAAGCTTTGGGATTGTCGAAAGAATGTGCAGAATTATTCCACTCAAAGAAGTTTAGAGTAAATCATTAGTTTCTGACCAGACTGGTTTCACAGAAGTAGATGAATTGACCTTGACCTCAAAGCATCATATTATATGGTGGCATTTGGTGTGTTCAAATTACATGCTGGTATGACAGTAAGTGACTACCCTGTCATCCATTGACTTGTTTGACAACTCAGACACCCAATGTGCTGGTGATAAGACCATCCATTGTTTAAACCCTAATTTTTACTTGTTTGCTTATTTTTGTTAGGTCTGACTACCTAAAACTGACAGCAACCAAAATCAATGACAACCATAAACCCTCCATCAGCAAGTTTTAAGTTACATTCATGTTCATATAATTACTGATAAATATTTAGTATGGGAATAAGTTCACATTATTCCTAAACCATAGTGTTAAATAATAATCTATGAGTTTCAACAAAGATTAAATACAAATAAAAAAAGAGAACAAATGCCTTAACTAATCATGTAGTTTGAGCTCTGTGCAACAAATGGTCACATGATTTTCCTCATAAATCTAATGGTCCACCTCCCACTGGAATATTAATCCTTTCTGAATGAGGCTTAAATGTTTGGGTTTGCAGCACAGATTCAGAAATAATTGGAATGCAAGAAAGATTAACTTTCACAGCAGATGGGCTGTAACACATTAAACGACTTTATGGAGCAACTTGAGTACTTGAGATGTTAAGATGTCTTCAGATGTCTTGTTAAAAAAATATAGCCAGTTATATTTTGATAGTTACATGATTGATTTTTTTTCTACTGGAAATGTGTGTGAAAAATGCTTGTCAGCTTTTTTTTAGCGTGTGGAACAACTGCCTTGCTATTTCACAGGGCTCCCATATTGCCTGTCTCAACCCTATTTATTTTGACCAGCTGGCCTTTGACCTACCACTCTTCATACCGCCACTCACTGTCGTCTGTTCTCAGGCATCCTGGTCTTGCTGTTAACCTTCTGCTTGCCTTCCTAAAGTGGTCCCAACATGCATATACTATTTAAAGCTACAGACCCAATTACAACATGGTGCCTCAGCCATTCAAATAAAATTTATGAGTGACGCAAACAAAATAATCTTACCAAGCTTCCCCCTCGAAAGATCTGAATGTTTGGCACACTTTCACAGTTTTGTAGAGCATATGCATTAGCATCATTCTGTGAAGGTTTAGAAAGCCTGTTCAACTGAGATTCAAGATACCCAAGCCAGATGACTTACTGTTTACTCCTCAAAGATGATGCAGCATGGTATAGTCACTAAGCTGAAATCGGCACATTGTTCAGCCCCGTGCATGGGGCTTAGGTTTTCCCTTTTCCACTGCAGACCAACAGAGTGTCACCACCCATCTGTCCTGCATTCTGGACGCCCACAAAACAGCTCAATCCACCTGTTCCACAAACCTCTTCCCAATAGGAGTCTTCTTCCTCTGCTGTCCTTAGGCTACTCAACTAGGGTCTCTTGTTTCACCATTCTCCAGCCCCTGGGCCATTTGCCCGAGTTCTATTGTTGTATTGTACTGCAGCCTTTCCCTTAGGCAGTTCACCAGATCTCTCCTTCGCTTACTGATTCAGCCCTTTGTAGTATTTCAAACAAACAAAAACTATAGCTACAGTCCCACACAGCAAAAATTCCTTCCCCAAAAAGCTGACTACAGAGCACCTCACAGTAAATACTACAGGGACTCAACTGTAGAAACAGATACAGACAGACATGACAACTGTTTCTTTGCTTAAACAATCTATATGGGGTATTACGTTTTGCCATGTTTACCATTTCCTCCACAATTACTAAAGAAAATGCAGCGGACAAAACAATTGGTTCAAAAAATATTTTCAGAATTATAGATGAATATTGAATTGAATATGAATTTCAAGAAGTCTTTACTTTTAAACTGTTAAATATAATAATACATATAAAAAAGATAATTACACTTTTTTCTTGGTTGCTATATACAGTAAATATACTCATACACATAAAGTGCACTAAGCGAGATAATATATACATGTTATTATAACAAATTAACAAACAGGTCACACTTACTAGAAGCAGTAAGTGGATGGAAGCCAATTATCTGACTAAATACAAAAAATTAATGAAAAAAAAAAAGAAACAAGTTGACGTTCTTATCTATGCCCACAACAATTTTGTTCCCAATGTATTAATGGAATTGTAATTGAAAATCTTGGACCCATCTTCACTTCTCCCAAACATGAGAAAGTGCTACGCTATGGGCTCTTGCTGAATGAAGCTAGGACAGCCACTGATGTTTCTTCATTAGTGACAGTTTTCTTGCGTCCACATTTTGGCAAATCCAACACTGAACCAGTTTCACGAAACTTAGCAAGCAGTTTGCTGACTGTAGCATGGGAGATGGGTGGTCTCGTAGGGTGTCTTGCATTGAAATCTGCTGCAATGACCCGGTTACTGCGTTCACCAGATATCAACACAATTTCGATCCGCTCTTCACGTGTTAACCTCTTCGACATGTCAATGGCTGTGAACAAAGAGAAACTTTTAAATAACTCATGAAAGAATAAAGTTACGTTGAAACCAAGCACACCATTGTTTTTCTTGTGACATTACCAATAAGTTTGATGTGTCACATGGCCCTCTTCCTATTGAAAAAACAAAAGTTGTATCCAAGATGGCCGACTTCTAAATGGCCACCATGGTCACCACCCATCTTGAGGAGTTTGCCCCCTCACATATACTAATGTGCCACAGACAGGACTTTAATATCACCAACCATTCCCATTTTATTACGGTGTATCCATATAAATGGCCCATCCTGTACAATTACACGCTAGGTGGTAGCCGCCGCAGACACCACACTGTGGTTTAAAGTCTATTTTAAGTTGTATATGTTTTATGTGGAAATAATTCTGCTATTTTGACATGGTTTTTCATTATTCCTCATACATCCCACTTCACAATCAGGAAAGAGGAAGTAACCAATAAAGTAACAAGCAAGGTGCAGTTCACTGTGAGGATTACAAAAACAGACCAGTTCCACAGATTTAGGTAAACAATCAACAGCCAAGGTGTGAAGACAATGTGAGTGATGTGTTTCCACAACAAATGTCTGTTTCTTTCTTCATGTATTCAAGGACTATATGTATATATTAGGGTTGCAACGATACTCGTATCGATATTGAACCGTTCGATACAGTGCTTTCGGTTCGGTACGCATATGTATCGAACAATACAAATTTTTTTTTTATTTTATCAACTATTCTTCTGACAATGCTGTCTGTGTTGAGCGCTCAGTGGATCTGCGTCCGACTACTCCGCCTAGGCTGCACTGTCGAGTGCAGATCCACTGAGCATAGCGCAAGCTAGCAAGACAGAAGCTAAGCTCGTTGCAACATGGCAACTGCCTCAACGCTACCCGAAACTGAACCTCCCCCACCCTCATTCAGATCAGGAGTTTGGAACTATCTTAATTTTCATGTGAAGCATGACCCTGAAGGTAAGCGCGTCATGGACAAAAGTAAAACAGTATGTCGGATGTGCCACGCAATGCTCAGTTGGTGGGAACTAGTGCGGTAGCGCAGTTAGCTTGCTTGTTAACGTGTTGACGCCGTCCAGCCCCACGTACGGGGCGATCCATTAACTCTGGCAAATGCCATAACGCAGCAAATCTCTGTTAACGAGTTAACAGAGATTTGCTGCGTTATGGCATTAATGTCATTTTAACAAGATTAATGCTGACAGCACTAGTGGGAACACAACGAATATGACTGCACATTTCCGCCGACATCATCCTAGTGCAAAGTGGAAGCAGACAAAAACAACAAGCACGCATGCTACAAACTTTACCCGAGTCATTTAGACATCCGTTAGCACATGATTCTCCTTATGGGGACCTGAAATGTTTAATATGCTGCTGAGAATATACCCCAGAAGAAGCGTATATTTTGGAAAGAGCCATTTTTCTGTAATAAACTCTCTTTTCCAAGGATGAGTGATTTCTCGATCAGATAGTTTTTTTTTTATTATTATTTTGTTGTTTCAGCAACATTACTTTTGAGTTAAAATATATATTTATAATTTTAATAAATGACAAATTAAAAAGGCATGAACATTTTTTTGTATCGAAAAAATATTGAACCGTGACACCAAAGTATCGAACCGAATCGTGAATTTTGTGTATCGTTGCACCCCTAATATATATCTATAGTAACATATTTCAATTAACATAAACACAATTTGCACAATTAAAACAATGAAGTAAACTGATCAGTGTTTGCCATAGGATGGAAGCCTCTCTCTCTGTGCTTGTGTGTATGCATTACACTGTATTTACAGATAACTGTGTCCATAGTTACAGTGACAACCAATCTGGCACCAGTTTTTTGTTTCCACTGAACTGGGTACGCAAAAGAATATGGTACGGTCATACTGGTATAAGATATTTTAAAATGCAACCCCCCAAATGAATCTCTCATACCTTATTGGTATAGGAGACTTATTTTTGTTTATGTATGTGACTTTCTTCATTGATTATCACTACTTCATATTCTTTTTTGTGGTTATTTTATGAAATATTCAGCTGTAAACGACAACACAATGACAGTTCTGTGTGTCCCACAGTTGCTCAAAACAAAACCAAAACAATGCACCTAGTGACAAAAACAACGTGACCTCAACCGTTGAAGAACGTCAACAGCAGCGTAGGCAACAACAACAACAAGACAGGAACTCAGTTAAAGCTACTTTCTAAGCTTCTTTTTGACAGTTTTACCCAGGGGACAGCTTGGCAAACGCAAACAGTGTTGGGGAACAAAAACAAGGAGTTGGAGGGAAAAAAAAACCCCCTCAAAAAACCGAGAAGTTAAATAAGGAAATAAAACTGATCTGCTGATCAAATGTGTGGGAGTGTTATTTAAAGGATGTGGATAAACAGTGATAGTGAACTAGGGAAAGAGGAGCAGTACATCTTGAACTGTCTAAATGTGCTCTTAGCAAACCTCAAGACAAAAGCACACGTTCAAACACATGCAAAATACATAATATATAAACCTGTCATGCTTCAGTTGAACTTGAATTGGCATACATGGAGGGCAGGGGTAAGCTCTGCAGCTTATTTCTGTCATGTGAAAGCTGTGTGCAGGCAGGAGTGGTGGTAAGGAGGACCCAATGTGCAGACACTCGGAGGCAGAAAGTAAACTCAAACACTTCTGATAACTGGTTGTCTGCTTGACATTTATTCAGCTGTGTAAAAACTGTAACTTTAATCTCAGCCAAACCGATTTACTCAGGAACAAATAAAATACTAAAAAAAGCCAAACAATAACATTTTTAAGTTGTCTAAGTGACTTGTGTATGTTTAACCTGAGTAGCGAAAGACTCAGATTTATTGCTAGGAGGCAAACAGAACTAGCAAAACTGGAAATACAAATAATAAACTCAAAACACCAATAACCTGAACTCGCAAACAGCCAGAACAGACAGCAAGACTAGGGTAGATCACAACACCAACAAACTGAAACACAGGGCTTAAATACATAGAGGGAGCAATCAGGGAATGGACAACAGGAGGGAAACACAGCTGGGGCAAATCAGGCCTAACAAGACAAAGGAAGCAAAACCAGACACATTTACATGAGACACGGACTTTCAAAGTAAAACAGGAAACAACACAGACTGAACAAAAGACACAGACTCACACGCAGGCACTGCAACAGAGGGAACCGAGACGTAAACCATAAGATAGAACACAAACAAAGAAACCAAAGACTAGAAATGATAAATAATATAGTAAACTCAAACCTCTGGGTCAACGACCCGGGCATCCTAACAATTTCCTACTAAACAGTGTGTTAAAGGAACGTTTCTACTCACTGAACCTTAGGCCACAGCAGACAAGGAACCTCATGACTAAGAGCAAGTTTTTCTCTGCTCTGACGCATCATCAGTACTTTGTAACAACATGTTTTTTGTGTGTGTATGAGAATTACAATGATTTCTTTTTTCATGGTTGATCTCTTATTAGAATGTGATTTTGTTTCCTTGTTCCTTGTTGAATTTTCTGTACATGAATATATTGAAATAAAGCAGTCTTGCTACCAGCTCAGTGTTTTCTCAAAAAAAATGGCAAAGGAGAAGAGAAAGAAAACAGCGAAGACAAAAACATGGATGCTATGGTTTCCAACTTTGCGGCATTGCTCAAGTCATGATAAGATTTGCGAAACAGTAAGAGTCTTACTTAAAACAGTTCATACAAGCTAAACCACAATGAATCACCTGCAAAAGCCTTTAAGTTGTGAAAATCCCATTTTTCTCTCTAGTTACTTGGATTATTTTTTACTTGGAGTAAGTTTTAGTATTACAGAGAGTAGAGCTCTGTGATGATGGCTGAAAAAGATAAAAGCGCAAAACGTTTATTAACGTTAGTACATGTAGTTAAAATGTAACAATATACTACCTGCTATCTCTCAGAGACAGTTATTTTCAACTGCTCGTTGTTGAGTGGGCCGTGTTCCCACACGTTTCATTTTAATATGCCCTGAGGTGTTCTACTTGATGGAAGTCAGGTAAAGCCCCTGCATGCTTATTTCTTCCTGAGGACCTGCTGTGTTAATCGTGAGTAAAAAATGAAATCATGTGGGAAGATTCCTACTTCTTGTTACCCAGTGTCTTGGTGTATCTACAGGCTTTCATATCTAAAATTGTAACCCAACATCTTTAGCATTTACTGTGGAGATCCCTTTTGAGCAAAGCAAAATTATTTCACCAAAACAGACTATGTTGTCCAAGAATTCAGACTTTCTTTTATGTTCCTCACCAAAGTTTAACTTTTCAAACTAGCAAGTAGTGCTCATGTCCCACGGTTAAATTTTAATTTCTTCAAACTATTCGATTTGTAGTCATATTGTATGATACATGCAGAAAGATCAGCTCATAGGACGAAAATTTAGGAAGAAAACCCTGGAATTCATATGATTTCATAGCCATTTTCTAGCGGTTAGGGGGAAAAAAGTCAAAGCACGAATGTCTTATAAAGGGAACTGTAGCTACTTTCTGTTCAGAAAATGTACACAATAGACCTGCAGCTTTCATCGATAATGTTCCAACATGTCTAATCTTATTGAAAAAAACAAACAAAAAACAAAACAAAAACATGTTGATCCCAGTCTGGAGTGGATTGTACTATGTACATTATTTCAGAGCTAAGTCAGTGCTTTGTAAATGTATTTTTTATTTTATTTTATTAATGATGAAGGTTAGCTGTGTACGAATATATTTATCATTTGCACAGCAATGAATTTGCATAACTGTTACAGCAAGGAACCTGTCACTGAAAGAAAGGGAAAGAAGAAAAGTATTTTGACAGATTGCTTTGCACTTCAAACACAGCCTGGTCCCTTTACAATCAAACACTATACATACCAGTGAGCAAACATTCCCAGTATGTGTTACTGTTACGGCCTCCGGTGGCCCCGCCTTCCTCTAGGTAAATCAATGTGTTCCAGGACTCGTGTGTGATTGGTTACTGGGAGACCCGTGCCAACCCTCTCTTATGCAGAATGAAGTGTGCCAGACCACACGGACGATTGGCTGCCCCGGGATCCCATGATGCTCCAAGAGGCAATCAGTGGCTGATCGTACCCACCTGTGGCTACAAAAGGCTGGAGGTCCTTCACTCAGTAGCTGCTGCTTAGGATTGAACATGCAGTTTGCCCTTCGTGCCTCCCTCGTCGATCTTTGTTGAACTTATTCATATTGCTGAACTTTGTCGAACCTTGGTGCATGCTTTAAACTTAGCCTGATTAGAGTTTTGAGCTGCTAGCTGGCTGTGAGTAGGATTTTGTGACACTGGCTTGCCTTAGTTAAAACCCTAGCTTTTATTTTGTGTGCGGCCAGCCTGCCTTAGTTACCCTTTAACTTTTACTCGTGACTGTTCTTTCTTTATGTAATAATTGTCTGCCCAGTGGTCTGTTGCACAGCCCTGTCGGTTTTCTGTTTAAAGTTTGTAATTAAAACCTTTTGCTTTACTCAGTTTTGTGTTGGGGGGCTCGTGTATGTTACTCCCTCCCTGACGCCTAGCAGAGGGGGTCGTAACAGTTACACTTGGTTAAATGTGTTTTGTTATTATTTTTCTCAGTTGATCTCTCTTCCAGCAACACTTGTTGTAAAGACATTGCTCTTGTAACAAATCAGCTTGCAGGTTTTTGAATTATTTAATAATTTGTCAGAAAACAAATTTCTTTATATTTAAATGAATGGGAGGTCTAGAGTGGACCAACTATAGGGCTGCCACAAATGATTATTTTGATAGTCGACTAGTCACCGATTATCTTCGCGATTAGTCGATTAATCAGATCATGCATCCATTGGACGTAAAACATACAACTTATTGCACCAGCATGCATCTGCTCTTATATAACTATCATTAGCTTACAGCTTTAAGTGTTTAAGGCAGCGGTCCCCAACCCCCGGGCCTTGGACCGGTACCGGTCCGTGAGTCGTTTGGTACCGGGCCGCGAGAGTTGAGGCTCAGGTGTGAAATGTATAGTTTTCAGGGTTTTTATCGGTTTTCAGTGTTATTTTGTTATCGTTTTTATTGTTTACTCGGTTTTCCTGGGTCTTTTCACGTGTGTTATGAATAAATCTTCTTTTTTTCGGTACCGGTACTAGTTTTATTTTGTTGTATTTATCCGCGACACCTTAAAGGCCGGTCCGTGAAAATATTGTCGGGCATAAATCGGTCCGTGGCGCAAAAAAGGTTGGGGACCGCTGGTTTAAGGTATGTGCTAACTAAAAATAAAGACAAGATGATAGTTTATTAAATTTTAATGAAATTTGCAGATTGTTTCGGTGGAGTTTAATAAACGCAGCCATCTGCTCCTTGCTATCTAAAATATAACAGGAAATTGGAGTATATTCTCGAGCATCTCACACTTCTGATAACCAGTTGTCTGCTTGACGTTTATTCAGCTGTGTAAAAACTATAACTTTAATCTCAGCCAAACCGATTTACTCAGGAACAAATAAAATACTAAAAAAAGCCAAACAATAACATTTTAAGTTATCTAAGTGACTTGTGTATGTTTAACCTGAGTAGCGAAAGACGGTGGTGGGTTTGAAAACCATTTGCCGGGAGTCCGGTGTTCTCACAGGCTCTAGTGAGCCTAGCCCCCGGCTAGCTCGAGCTGGTGGGTAACAGACGTCTCCGAAAACGTCGGAGCGCTTTTGAAAATATGCGGTGTCTTGATAAACTGAGCAGATATTTGAAGTTTACACAGCTACATTCTCGCCTGAAAATATGTTAAAGGTTTATTTTGTGACCCGGAAAGAATAATAAGAGTAATATTAAAACTAACTAGCTGCCGCCATTGTTGGAAACTGAGCTGGGCTGCGCTATGAATTCTGGGACAGAGCTACTTCTTCTTCGGGGTTTAACGGCAGCTGGCATCCTTGTACATGCAGTGTTGCCATCTTCTGTTTCAGTCCGTTATTACACTCTTAAATCCTACTACTTATTCTTGCGTCTTTTGTGATCTTACAAAGCTTCAAACGACGCGTCAACTATTAAATCACTCGTTGACGATTTTGACAGTCGACTAATCATAGCAGCCCTAACCAACTATAAACAGACGTGAACGACGCGAGCTGGCTCCTTATCGCGAGCCGTGGAGGTTTTTTTTTCTTTCTCTCAGCCTCTCTCGCATTTTTTTTCCGCTTCACTCAGCATGCGAGCCTTGTGCTTTACGCTGGGAAGAGGGGGGAGGGGCGGTAGTTACACTCAGTAGCACAGGAACAGAACAGGAGGGAGAGACAGAAAGAGCCAGGGACAACAACGTCACATTAGAAAGGTATAGTAATCATCCACAACTATTTTCAATTGCAGATGATAAAGGATTCAGAAAGTTTATTCATGCAGGTCCATATGACAGAGAATATGCATGTTCTTTTTGTTTTCATATTATAATTTATATTTAATTGTGTTGTGGTTTGCAGTGTTTTGTGTTGTTTCAAAAAGCTGAAAATTTAAATAGTTAAAAGTTGAAATGCGAATAGTTGATTTTTGTAATATATGATTTATTTATTTATTACATTTTATGTGGAGTGAATAAATAAAGGTATATTTATATTTATGGCCCCTACAGACAAAACACATTCAAACTCCAAAACATGTACAAACTCCTAAGCACGTACAAATTCCTAAGCACGTACAAACTCCAAAATACGTAAAAACTCAGAAGCACATAAAAACTCAAAACACGTACAAAAGACAACAGAAGTGCTCCAGGATGCTAGGCGCAATGTTGAGCTTTTGTTACTTAGTGGCTACACAAGCCAGCAAGTACCACTGACCGGATTTGGTGTGTGGCAGTAACAGGTAAATGAACTTTTTTTTTTTTAAATTATTTGACTATATATATATGAATGCTTGTGTATAAATACACAAACAATACACATATGCTTTCAATTGTGTAATTTAAGTGATCTAGGTAGCTCTGTTTTGGAAGTTCAGTTCATGCTAGAAATGTGCTTTGGAGTTTGTACGTGTTGTGTCTCTAGGGGCCATTGCATATATTTATATATAAACATGTATAAATAAAAACACTTTTTTTTACATTAGTAATTCCTTTTGTGCATAATTTTGTATTATTGTTATTAATAAATTAATTAAAGCTACAAAACAACTTGAAGAGCCGGTTCGGAACCGAAAGAGCCGGCTCTTTTTAGTGAGCCGAAAGAGCCCGTTCTCTAAAAAGAGCCGGGAATCCCATCACTAATTGGTTGATACTTGTCATGTGTGTTCACATAAATTATTGTGTCTCTCCAAGAAAAGTGGTTGATTCTGTAGGGCTCTGCTTCAGATGGACTTACAGATATGTAAGCCATCTAAAGCTATTTGTTCATCTGTCTGTGGGTATCCCTGAGAATTCAGAATATAATGAATATTGATAATTCAAAACCAAACAACATGAGAGCTTCTGGTCTGTTAGTGAAGATTAAGATGTCTAAGATACAGTATTAAGCTGAGTGTTTTAGAGCACCATGCCATTAGTGTTCGGAGATAACTTAAAAGGCACATGCGCCTTTGCAGGAATCCTATGTAGACAATATGTGTGTGCACCAAGTAAATAACTAATATAAGTGGGAGTGGATTAAAAAAATGAAATGATATCCTTCAATCTCCCACTTCCAGTGTATAAAGTAAGGTGTGTGCTTGTGGAAAAAAAGGTACATTAAGCCCAAGCCAAGGTTTTTGTTGTGACAGAATACAATACAATACAATTTTATTTATATAGCACATTTAAAAAACCACAGGTATGCCAAAGTGCTTCACAGAACAAGTTAGAGCAATAATAAATACAAAATACAAAACACAAAATACAAATAAAATATACTAACAGGCGGGTGACATAACTAACCAATAATACACCAGGCACAGTAGGCACAACCCGAAAGGCTGAAAGTTAAAACATTATAAACATTAATAAAGCGAAAAAGATAACTTACAGTACACCAAAAATGCGGGCTCTAGAAGGCGGGGAAAGCAAGGCTAAACAAATAAGTTTTTAATCGAGATTTAAAAGATTGAATTGAATCAGACGCCTGAATTGCTAGAGGGAGGTTATTCCAGAGGTAGGGTGCGACAGCGGCGAATGCGCGGTCACCTCTGGTCTTGAGCCGAGATCTAGGTCGCACCAGGAGCATTTGGCCTGCTGATCTAAGCGCTCTCCCAGGGCTACAAAAGCTGAGGAGATCCTAAGATAGCTGGGCGCGGTGTTATTTATGATTTTAAAAGTGAGCAATAAGATTTTAAAATCAATACGAAATTTAATAGGGAGCCAGTGCAGGTCAGAAAGAACTGGAGTAATAGACTCAAACCTGCCAGTTCCAGTTAAGAGACGCGCAGCCGCATTTTGAACGAGCTGCAGTTTGTGAACAAGGGCAGAATGGAGACCAGTATAAAGGGAATTATAGTAATCTAATCTTGATGTAACAAAGGCATGGATAAGTTTCTCCAGGTCCTTACGTGGTATGTAGGGGCAATGGAGGAGGCGTAGGTACCCATGGTGACAGAAAAGGACCTTTCTGAGAGATAGGATTTAAACCAGCTAAGGGCACTGCCCGTGATGCCCACCAGATGCTCAAGCCTCATTAAAAGGACATTATGGTCCACCAAATCAAACGCAGAGGACAAATTAAGCAAAATTAACACCACAGGGCGCCCTGAGTCAGTGTGAGGGTGTGAGACTCTTAGAGATAAGATTCTGCCTGTAAAATTAGTTTAAAAAATTTCACAAAGGGCTAAGGAAGCCAATCTAGGCGTTTCAGGACAAGGATTGATCAATGAGTTAGAAGTCTTAAATAAAATATGTGGGTTGTGACTATTATCCGCAATGACACTTGACAGAAAAGCCACTTTAGCCAACTTAGCAGATTTCTGAAATTCCAGGCGGGTACTGCGAAGGATATCAAAAGACACCTGGAGCCTATCTTTTTTCCACTGTCTCTCAGCTGGGCGGCAAACGCGTCGTAAAGCACGTAAAGAGTCATTTAGCCACGGCTGAGAGCAGCTTCTAGGCCGTTTTACTTTCATAGGGGCCACAACGTCCAGTAAAGAGGAGCAGGTAGAGAGAAAGGAGTTAGCAAAATCATCAACTGAAGAGGGTGTAGAACGATCAAAGTCAGGGAGAACAGATTTAGAGAAAGCAGCCGAAAATTCAGCCCCAGTCCCAGGATTGATTATGCGCACAAGACGTCGAGGACCCTCAAAGTTCTGGTCCAATTTGCATAACTCAACATCAAAGATGACTGGGAAATGATCGGAGATTCCAATGTTGCTGATGTCCCTGATACAAATGTCCAGTCCATAAGAAAAAATCTAATCAAGAGTATGTCCTTGAAGGTGGGTAGGTGCATTAACCCACTGGATAAGATTAAAAGAGTGAACTAAGGCTAGAAAATCCTTGGCAAAAACATCATCTTTACAACAAATGTGAATGTTAAAATCGCCAGTGATAAGAACACCATCATAATTTAGGTAAAGAGATGCTAAAAAGTCACCAAAGTCGTTAATGAAATGAAAATTATTGAAATTCTTATTATATTTCGGGGGACGGTAAATCAGCAAGTTCCAGCAGCTGAGCTTCAAAGCTAGGGAACATAGGGGAAGGCAGGTCCCGTACTCGGAATTTATTCTTAAAGACCACTGCCAGTCCTCCACCCCTGCCCGAAGGTCTCGGTGAGCTAAAAAAAAAGGCACAATTCGGAGGAAGGAGCTCTGAGAAAGGGAAAGACTCACCGGGACGAATCCGAGTTTCCGTCATGAATAGTAAATCCAGTCCTGTAGCAGTAAAAAAAATCGCTCACAATAAAAGTCTTATTGGTCAGCGACCTAACATTTAATAGCTCCATCCGAGTCGAAGATGCCGAGTCGCAGTTGGAAACACATCTCGGGCGGCATAGGTTGCCATAGCACACGCCGCCTTTAGGAGGCTTGATCCAACATCGAGCCAGCGAGTAAACCACTGGGGCGGCAGGGCGGGCCTGCAACTCAGCATGGCGAATTCATCAATGGCTAAACAATCTAAAGGTAAAGTGCTCCCAGAAAGTCGGGGGAAAGCGGAGAGCATCCACATCGACGTCGATGCCAGCCACATACCGTGCCTTTAGGTAAGCCTTAATGCGGACACAGACACGACTCCGTTTACCCCTTTTCCTGTAGCATCTCCTGTGCGAAGGAAGCGGAGATCGGAGGTACGTTCCTGAGAGGTGATCCATCCGTGGCAGAGTGGTATCTCCTAAATTCCACCACGGGTCCGATCCATGGAAGCAAGGGCGTAAATTTGGTTTTGGCATTGGTGGGGACGGATGATTCAACTACCGAACCCTGCCCTGTTTCTTTTTTTCCCCTTTTTGTCTTTGCTTCTTGATAAAAAAGGAGAAATATACTTGCCTACATATGCTATTCTACATGCTTTTACTGGTGTCCCACACAACAACTCAATGTCCACTATGTGAAGAGGCCACACACATGCCTTCTCCTCTCGTTAACTGAGATAAACTGCTGGCATATTATTACAGTTTTTTACAGTCGCTAACAAGCGTTTGTCCAAACAGTTGTCACATTTGCAAAACTCTAAACACAATTAGCACAGCATCGGTCTGTTGTGGCCATACCATTCACACATTTCATGTCGTGTTCACCCAATATGCAGTCAGTGAACACATTTCCACAATACTTACATTTTCTTAACAGACAAGCTATACCTCCCAGCAAAATCATGAACTGTTTTTGTAGTATCTACGAATGTTAACACACAACATCCCACAATAGCAAAAACAATATTCCAAACCTTAGATACAGTATAAAAACCTCTGCTTCTGCAATGATATGTCGGTGGATCCGACATACCAGGCGGTTTTATCCCAGGTGCATCGACTTGGATAACATCAGATGTGATGTTGATGAAAACATGTGGCCTAACCCTGAAGATCGCAGAGATTAGATGCAAATCTTTTGCCTTTTTTTAGCCCCCCTCCCCCTCCCCCACTTTTTATCTTGGCTTTTTGCTGTTGTTTTTTTGTTCAGAATGCTCTTGTGTGTTTCATGGATATTTTGTTCACTGTAAGCAATACTGTAAAACTTTCTCTGTCCTATCATACCGTGTTTCTACTGTACCTCCTGTGGTAAACAGTAAAGAAACAAAAACTTGTTTGCTTTTTACTGGAATGCTTTTGAATGTGAACATTACTGTACATGTGGACATACAGTTACCAACCAAGACATTTCTGGTGTCAATATGGTGGATTGCATGTTTCGCATGCAAATACCTGTGAAACTGAAACATAAAAGTCTATGCAGTTTTTGTAATGTCAATAATAGCCAGTATTTTGAAACCTGGTGTACTTTGATTGACTGCATGTACCTTGTGAAGTGAAAACAAGTGTTATTCTTTGACAGACTAATTTCATTTTGAGTCAGATTTATAGTGTTTTTGTACAGTTAGTGTGTGCAGAGAAAGATGTGTTCTAATTTTGAAATGAGGAGTTAGTATATATTTAACAAAGTGTATTTTTGGGAAGGATATTATCCATTTGGCCAATTGTGTTTTGTAGGTGTGGGTCTGTGTTAAGAGTTTAGAAAAAGTATCTGAAGTATGGGTAGGCGCTTGTTAGCGACTGTAAAAAACTGTATTATCATAATGTGCTTGATGTGCCTCACCTTTGGCCCTGGCTCTTCCCCTCTGACTGCACTAGGACATATTGCCACCTGATAAAATAACACATTGATTCATGCCATATAAAAAGTGAGACATGTCAATCCAGATTCTTTGTCAAATATACACTAATGAATCAATTTACATCAGCAGCCTAACAATTGTCATGATAATAAATACTAGTTAATCTATAGCACCAAATCATCAGTCAGTCACCTGTGACCTCGCATCTTCACCTCTGTCCGAGCTACAACATGGCAGAGCTGCCTTAGTCACCTTGATCTTGTATCACCATTACTCTCTGAGCTTTGTGTTGGTTGGAATATTTGCAAAATCATGACTACCTCATGATATTTTGTCTCAAAAATTAACCCTGTGAATATGTCAGTACCATTAGGATGAAATTATTGTGTCACCAACATTTAACGTTAGACATATAATCTTAGCAGCCTCTGTAAACGAATATCCTGGCTTGCTCGAGGCTGCCGTTTTCTCTGACCGTTTCAATCAAAATTAGAAATGCTACTGTGGGAGACTGAGATAACTAATAGTGCTACCTGTTGTGCAGTTAGTTTCCAAAACACGTTATTCATGATTACATACAGTTTTAGACTGATGTGGGCCAAAGCCTAGCCTAGCCTGTAATGTTATTATGACGGACACATTTTATGAGTGAACTTGGCTTTAAGTGACTTACAGGTTTCTTTGAAAAATACTTTCTTATATCCAGGTTCTTCCTTTTTGCTGCCGTCCTCCTCTCCTCCTGGCAGCGCAGGCTTGCCGCTGCTAAAACTAAACAGAGCTCCCTGAAAGGCGCAGCCAATCACATTGGCCATATTTGTCTCATGACGTAGGACTCCAGTAGAGAACATAATTTAACTCTTTCTGCACCGCTGGGCGAATGTGACGTTGACACATCGTTTTTTCTTTCTATCAGGGTAGTTTTTCTTTACTCGAAGAGATCAAATTATTGGTGGGGACATGTCCCTTCCGTCCATGCCAAATCTACGCCCTTGCATGGAAGTATGACCCGTAAGTATAGGGTGGCCAGAGACTTAGAAGAGTAAGCCGGTCATAGGTTAGCAATGCAGAGCCACCTGAATAGCATATTAGCAGAAAGGTAAGAAGCAGCAGAGAGCAGTAGAGATGGCCTGCCGAACACACTGGCGCCATCTTCCATATAACTATAGAATATAACTATATAAATAAAAATTACCGGTAGGAGAATACCAGGCTGATAAAGGAGGTTATCATCAGCATAATTAGATAATTCTGCACATGGCTTTAATGATAGGAAGGATCTGGGAGTGAAGTTGAAGGTTATGGGGACTGGTGTACGTTTGGAGACAGCTGTGACCAGCTTTTAGCTTCATTTTCTACTTTGGAGAAATATTGTGATAAAACCCACAAGATGGATTTTTTGTAAAAGTTTATAGGCAGTAGTATACACACCCACACACCTACACACACACTGGTTTTCATATCTTAGTGAGGATATCTAATTGATATAATGCTTTCCCTAGCCGCTTACCCTAAACCTTAGCCCAAACCTAACCATAACCTAATTGTAACCCTGACACTAAAACTATATTTTGAGTCTCAAAAATGCCTTCAAACTGGGGACAGGCATCGTCCCATTTGTCCCATAAATGACAGTTCCCCACAGCGTTGTTGGTCCCCACAAAGATATATAAACATGGTACGCACACAAGCGCGCACACACACACACACACACACACACACACACACACACACACACACACAAAGACTTATAAGTTCCCTTATCATATCAACACTAACTCTGAAGTCTGATTTCTGCAGTAGTTAACATCAGGAAATTATGCTAGAACAAGGACACTATCTTATCTGTGCTATACATTAGGGCTGGGCGATATGACCCAAAATTCATATCTCGATATTTAGCTGGGTGGCGATATAAGATATATATCTCGATTTCTTTTTAAAGCCATAAGTTAAGAACAAAAAGAGAGTTCTTAGTCACACTGTGTCCCAGATGTCACACAGGCATTTTTATTTACATACAGCGTAGATTTACATGAAGAAATTACTCAAAAATAAATTATCAGCATTTATAAAATAATCATGCTCCATAAATAAAATAAAACAATGTTTTTTTTGTGCATAACAAAAAGCTCATCATTGTGCGGTCAAAATGTAAACTAACAGACGCTGAGCATAATAACAAAGACAGATTTCACAGCTGCTCTGTTCCCAACTTCTACTGCGTGACTGACAGCCTTGAGTTTGAAATCCGCTTCGTAACCATGTCTCTTAACAGGTGCCATTTATGGTCCTTATACACACACATTACGGTAATATTACGTTGAAGCACCTTACGTATCACTCCGCGAGGCTCCAGACTACGGTAGCCGTAATGCTCTGACAATCCATCAAGCGCTGCAGCTCCGTAGCTTACCAAAGTCATACTAAAACATTTTTTGACAGATTGCTTAGCGCCGTGTACCACATAAAATCGGTTCGCGGTCATCAAGCACAACCAGAATTGATACATAAGGCGCGCTGTCAACTTTTGAGAAAATGAAAGGATTTTAGGCCGTGCAGCCCCTGTGGGCATGTCGTTAGCGTGGTTAGCTCGTTAGCGCGGTTAGCTCGCTAACACGTTGACGCCGTCCAGCCCCACAACTCGCTAACGGAGATTTGCCGTGTCAATCTTGTCGCTGCCTGCAGGTGAAGCTATGTGGGAGGAGGGGGAGTTGTGTTCAGTGAAGGAGAGGCGAGGCCGAGTAACGTTGCGTAGAGACAAAAGTGGACGAAAGAGAGGCAAAATTGTGGCTCCACAAGTATAATTATAACGTAACACAGACTATATCGATATAAAGGATACTGTCACATCTTATATCTCGTATGAAAATATATCGATATTTTTAAAAAACTTGATATATCGCCCAGCCCTACTATACATTGTAATGCAAGTCATAGACCTCATCATATCAATCCACAGGAGATTTATTACATACTTCCACTTAAATTCCCTCAAACATGTGCTGTTCCCAGAAAATCACACAGTAAAACAGTGCACACTTTGCACACTTCCTGTTTTGCCCTTTAGACCACATTTTTTTTTATTATTAACATAGCAGCAGAAGCAGCCAGCAGAAATGTAATGCCATGCCATGCGAAAAGTGCTTATATAATATTTTGAAACTGCTAACTTATCAGATGTTAGAGCCAAATAAAATAAGGGTCAAATGTGTGTGTGTGTGTGTGTGTGTGTGTGTGTGTATGTGAGAGAGAGAGAGAGAGAGAGAGAGAGAGAGAAGCAGCTTAGTTTTCAAGTGCAATAGGGTGAAGAGCTATCAATCAGTCAATCAAGCAAATACTTCTGTTTAAGGCTTAATAACTCAATTATTCACAAACATTCAGGAAATTATAGTAGTCATGGTGTTTTTGACTGACGTGGAAAACTACCAGAACATTTAAGGATCTCATGTCCATCTGGTGTTACTGACATCTTAGAATGTGTGTGTGTATGTGTGTGTGTGTCAGTGCATTTAAGCTGTCATCGCTGCATGGGTAACACATTCCAGTCATTATGTCCACAGACTGCAGGCTAGCAAGGGGTCACTGGGGCCAATGCTAGCCTCCACAAATAGAGATAGAAATTGGTGATCCATGACTGGTAAACAGTTTCTAATTCTCCAGAGATGTCAAAGTTGTACAAACAAGCAAAGGTTTTAAAATTATTTGCTGCTCAGATTATTTGCTGGGTATCATCCATTTATGTCTTCCCAGGTTACAGGAATAAAAGTAGGTCAATTGTTTTATTAATTTTTAAGCCTACGTAACTGTCTCGCTCTTTGAGTATGAATAAAGAAATGAATTGGCTTACTTAGTACAGCTTTGTGTATTTTGTGTGGGAAAATCAATGGCTGAGAAGCAACATCTGATCCTTGTTTGGGTAAGAATAGGTTTTTCAAATTTCAAAGCTGTTTCAAATTTGTGTGAGTTTAGATAGATAATAGTGTTACCTGTGCAAGGGACTCGAAAGACTTAATGTAGAGCAACATACTCGAACGCTGATGTTAAACTTAAATCTAAGATAGAAAAGAGAATGAAATTTACACGGAATTTTTTTTAAATTTTATTGATGTTTTATAGCTGTTTGTATGTCTGTGGAATTTCCCAGAAAGTACAAAGAAGTCATAAAAATACTGTAAATGATTTTAGCTCGGCATTCCAGGTTGATTTGTGCCATTGCTCTTGGTATTCTCTTTTATATAACAATAAATCTGAAACAGGAACATGTTTGAAAGGTTTGCATTGTTGAGCTTTCATAGAATAGAATAGAATAGAATAGAATAGAATTCAACTTTATTGTCATTGCACATGCACAGGTACAGGGCAACGAAATGCAGTTTGCATCCATCCAGAAGTGCTTTAGTGATATAGATATATTACAATATATATTAGCAATAATATAGATATGTGAGTATATTACAGAAATGGGTCTATTATGGTATGTTATAATGTACACGGTATGAAGTATGTTGTGAATATTCTATAACTATAAGTATGTACAGGCTGTAGTGAGTACAAGCTATGTACAGGATATGAACAGGATATAAATATGAAAAACTATACAGAATATGAAATGAAATAAATAGCTTTACAGAATCTGGGATATACAGCTATACAGAAATGGGAACTATGCAAGTTGTAAACAGTTGTAGGATTAAAGATTATCGAATGTACAGAATGATTATTTACACAGAGCTATACAGTAGTGCAGTTAAGATAAGTGAGGGTGTAGATAGTTTCTACAGAGGCTATATAAAGTGCTAGTGGTTGTGAGTGGTGGTTCAGTCCATGTTATTATTGTGTTTGAGGGTACAGTTGTCCATTGTGGGTGTGTGTATGTTCAGTCCATGAGTTAACGTGGGTCAGATGTCAGGAGGCAGAGTTCAGGAGTCTGACAGCTGTGGGGAAGAAGCTGTTCCGGTACCTGGTGGTCTTAGTCCGGAGGCTCCTGTGGCGCCTCCCAGAGGGCAGGAGGGTGAAGAGTCCATGTGATGGGTGACTGGGGTCTTTGATGATTTTCCCAGCCCTTTTCAGACACCGCTTCCTGTAGATGTCTTTTATGGCAGGAAGTGGTGCTCCGGCGATGCGCTGGGCAGTTTTCACGACCCTCTGCAACGCCTTCCGGTCCGAGGCAGAGCAGTTCCCGTACCAGACTGTTATACAGTTGGTCAGGATGCTCTCGATGGTGCAGCGATAGAAGTTCACCAGGATGTCTGAGGACAGGTGGTTCTTCCTCAGAGTCCTCAAGAAGAAGAGGCGCTGGTGAGCCTTCTTGACCAGCTTGGAGCAGTTGGTCGTCCAGGTGAGATCCTCGGAGATGTGGACTCCCAGGAACTTGAAGCTGCTCACACGCTCCACAGCCGTCCCCTTAATGTGGATGGGTGGATGTGGGTCAGCATTCCTCCTGTAGTCCACGATGAGCTCCTTGGTCTTCTCGGTGTTAAGCAGCAGGTTGTTTCTGTCGCACCACTCAGCCAGACGATCCACCTCCTCCCTGTAGGAGGCCTCATCGTTGTCACTGATGAGGCCAATCACCGTGGTGTCATCTGCAAACTTAATGATGGTGTTGGAACCATCAGCAGGTCTGCAGTCGTGGGTGAAGAGGGAGTAGAGGAAAGGGCTCA
Source organism: Mchenga conophoros (assembly GCF_057382185.1). Lineage (NCBI taxonomy): Eukaryota > Metazoa > Chordata > Actinopteri > Cichliformes > Cichlidae > Mchenga > Mchenga conophoros. The sequence continues at coordinate 27,688,133 of NC_140530.1, read as the reverse complement.
TCACACAGCCTTGTGGTACACCGGTGTTCATTGTGATGGTAGATGAGCAGCGGTTATCCAGCCGGACATGTTGGGGGCGGTTGGTCAGGAAGTCCAGTAACCATTTGCAGATGAGGGAACTGATACCCAGGTCTGTCAGTTTCCTGATGAGTTGTGAGGGGTGGATTGTATTGAATGCTGAACTGAAGTCTATAAACAGCATTCTGGCGTAGGTGTTGTTGTTGTCCAGGTGTGAGAGGACAGAGTGCATTGCGATGGAGACTGCATCCTCTGTGCTCATAGTGTGTTTACCCTGCAGAGAACAATCCCCAAAAGGAGCCATTGCTTCGCGTTTTGATATAACAGAATAGTATGAAAGAAAAAAAATCAATACAATATACCCTTGTTCATATCGCTGATATTTAAAGCTGAGTTTTTTGTGTGTGAACTAATGAAACTGTCCTTCATGACCCTATTGATATAATCTGTAGGTTACAAATTACAGTAGCTGAAAAGAAAGAAAACCTCAGAATTGAGCTTGTGGTGATATTGTTTCCTGGTCTCTGTCTCACTGTTTCCAGTCTGTGGTTGGGAACCACTGATTACTAACCCCAAAAATTTCAGGACTGGCTTTCAGTGCAGACCAAGTCTTTTGCGTAAACAGTAATGTAGGTAGTTAATATATATGTAGCTAGTTCCTCCTTTACAGAACTTTTGTTCAGCCAGGAGAATTGGATCAACTCTCGTCTGAGACTGCTGATGTTTTGCTGCTGAGGTTTTCTCCACTGCACTGCTGAAGGAAAGTACCACATTTCAAAACAAGTAATGCATATTTTCTGTTGTTTTTATATCTTCCCACTTTTCTTGCTTTGAAACTAATAACCAGCTGCTCAGAATCAGCGCACAATGAATGAATTGTATTGTTATTGTATATCTCAAAACCTTTGAGTACTTCAAAGTCAGATATTTCCTTTTGTTTGTATGTTAATTCAAGTTACTTCAATTTTATTTATATAGTGCCACGTCACAACAACAGTTGCCTGAAGCCACTGATGAAAAGAAACAACATATATTATAACAATATAATATAATGTATATATTTAACTATAAATAAAATTACCAGTTTTAAAGTGCAAATATACCACATGGTGCTTAGTACTGAAATTTGCTACTTACTATAGACTGTGGTTTAGGTAACCTTCTGACTAGCATATGGTGCCGTCTGTCACCATAGCATTCCACAGATGATTTGCAGCAGGCAGGGGGTTTAGCAGGCTTTGTGCCCACCCCAGACAAGCTTCAGATCTTCAGTAACACCCAGCAATAATATTGATTATAAACAGTGGAATCAAGTTTTGATCTTGGAAACGCATAGCTTGTCATTTAAATGATATACATATATATTTTCTAGCATTTTAAAATACATTAATTTTACCCACAAAATAGTCTGTCTTTAAAAGACTGTTTCCAGGCCATAATGAGATCTTAGACCTGGCTGACTAAAAGGAACAAGACAGCTGTCAGTTAAAACAAAGGATTATACAATTGAACGGATTGAAAGGATTATAGAAATCTGTTCAATCCTTCACAAAGGAAATTGAAGTTTGGCAAAAGGTGTTTTTTTTCTTTCTCAGCTGTTTGAAGCAAGTTCAAACAAAACATGCTTAGAAAAGAAAAGCATAGAAGTAAAAACGGTTTAGTGTAATGTCTATGATTTCTTATTTTTTTGCTTCGAAGCAAAACAGCTAAATGAACATCCTCCAAGTGTGGGGATTCCATAATTTCTGCTAAGGTTTGTATATGCTCCCAGGGCGATGTCAATACAGGAATGAAGAGAAGACAAACAGCATATTTCAGTAAAGATGTTGCCAGTGGAAATGCCCTGACTGTGGTACATCATAGGGCGTTGTCTGGAATATAAAGTTTATGTTTAATATAATGTTTAATATTCGAATGGTGACCAGGGTGTACCCTGCCTCTTGCCCTGTGACAGCTGAGATAGGACCCAGCCCAACCATTACAATGAATTTAAAGGCTTGTTATGATACTTTATCATACCTGAGTGACCTTTTCTCTAGAACCAAACTGTTATGTGACTTGGATTTTTTATAAACTTTTTAATTTTAGTTCTTCCTCTTAACAGATGAATCCTTCACTATACTGTTTGCACACTTCAGGAGGAAGTAGAAGAGTTACAGCCTCATTGGGGGATCTTGTCCGGATAGGTGGCATAGAAACTGAAGACTGAAGACTTTCCTGAACATTTGTTTTTTCCTGACTAGGGATGGGTATCGTTTAGGTTTTATCTGATACCGGTGCCAAATCGGTACTTTTGAAATGGTGCCGGTGCTCAAACGGTGCTCAAACCGGTGCTTAAAGAATGGAGAACACAAAATTGGTCCAAAAACCTCTCATGTTCAGCTGGTTTTTTGTAAAAAGATAACAATGTTAACCTTTTCTGCAGCTATGGGGCATATATGGTATCATTCTTGGCTGGAAGCAGTGCTTAAACAATGGAAAAAACACAAACTTTATCCAAAAACCTCTCATGTTTAGCCGTTTCCCTCTTTTTCTTTGGTCATTTTAGCCTTTTTGGTCAGGGTGAAGGGAGTATCTGCCATCAAACAAGAAGACAGCCGCATGTAGCTATGATGATGTTTGCTAGTTCACCTTACATGCATTAATGTAATAACGTGGTTAGCCTACTCAACGTAAATTACACACGAACAACATTAAGCTACTCACGCAGAGAAGAACGGCTGCTGCTGCCATCATCATCCTCATCATTTCTGCTACACTGGCAGAGCTAGGGGTCAGGACTCTCCTCTTCGTGTTTTTGGGGATGTTGCTAACTCCGGGTCTGATAACAGGCACCACACCCGCAGTAGATGTGCACAGTGTGAGGTCTCGCAGCAAGCTATGAAATGCGGCGCATTTTTCGGCTTTTAAAAAAAAGCCCGCTATGCGTCGCCAGGTATTTCATCGGATTTGAGGTGTTACCTCCTTTGACAGTATCACAGTATCAGCTTAAAGCACTTGTTGCAGGCTGCTGAGTTTGCATATTTTGCTGTGAAGTACAGCCAGACTTTTGACCACTTCGCCTTGGGCATTTTTAATCTGTAGCTCTGCTCTAAAAGAACGTACGTACCTGGACCCACCTACTATCCTCGGAAACGCAAAATGATTGGCTAGAAGTGTATCACAGCTCAGGGAAAAAAAGCACCGAAATGTGCGCTGCTTTTCGGTCTGGTTACTACCGTTTATGTCAGAACCGGTACCCATCCCTATTCCTGACCATTTCTTAGCATTTGATTTTCCAGTATTGGATGACACAGTGGAAACACTGGAAAAACAATTCCAGCACACCAGGTGTCTTTCTGAAAGTGCTGTAACATAATTTCTATTTCATTCTATTTCATTCAGATTATTATTGTACCAAATGACATCTAAATAGAATACATAAACAGACACGGGTGCTTTCTTTTATCTGCGCAATGTATTTATTACTTTTAGGTTGAACTATTGTAATTTATTATTATCAGGCTGCTTTGAAAGTTCCTTGAAAAGTCTCCAGTTGATTGTTAAATCCAGAATCAAATCTATAATCTTTCTCCTCACATACAAAGTCTTGAATAATCAGACCCCATCATACTTTTAAGACCTCGTAGTACCATATTATCCTGAAAGAGCACTTCACTTGAAGACCTGTGGTTTCTAGAGTTTCTAAAAATAGAATGGGAAGCAGAACCTTCAGCTTTTAGGCCCTTCTTCTGTGCAACCAGCACCCAGTTTGGATTTAGGAAACAGGCACCCGCTCTACTTTTAAGATTAGACTCAAAACTTTCCTTTTCAATAAGGCTTATAGTTAGGACTGGATAAGGTGACCCTGAACCATCTCTTAGATCTAGTGTTACCAGCTCAGACTACTGCAGGACATCATGTGATACACTGTGATGCACTGAGCACTTCTCCAGTCACCTCTTTTCACTCCCTGTCACTCAACATGTCGTCATTATTATTTAATTCCTTTATTTATTTAAATCTGTTTCGCAAATTTAATTGCTTTTCCCCTTTACTATCATTACATACATACATATATAAAGTCGTTAATGTCGTTAATATATATATATATATATATATATATATATATATATATATATATATATATATACATACATATATATTAGGGGTGCAACGATACACAAAATTCACGGTTCGGTTCAGTTCGATACTTTGGTGTCAATATTTTTTCGATACAAAAAAAAATGTTCATGCTTTTTTAATTTGTCATTTATTAAAATTATAAATATATATTTTAACTCAAAAGTACAGTTTTTAAATTTAATGTTGCTGAAACAACAAAGTAATAAAAAATATATATATATCTGATTGAGAAATCACTCATCTTTGGAAAAGAGAGTTTATTACAGAGAAATGGCTCTTTCCAAAATAAAAGCTATACTATACACTTCTTCTGGGCTATATTCTCAGCAGCATATTAAACATATCAGGTCCCCATAAGGAGAATCACGTGCTAACGGATGTCTAAATGACTCGGGTAAAGTTTGTAGCATGCATGCTTGTTGTTTTTGTCTGCTTCCACTTGTCTTTGCACTAGGATGATGTCGGTGTAAATGTGCAGTCATATTTGTTGTGTTCCCACTAGTGCTGTCAGCGTTAATCTGAAATGACGTTAACGCCACAACACGGCAAATCTCCGTTAACGAGCTACCGGGGATCGCCCCGTGCGTGTGGCTGGACGGCCAACACGTTAACGAGCTAACTGCGCTAACGCACTAGTTCCCACCCATGTAATTGAGCATTGTGTGGCACATCCAACATACATACTGTTTTACTTTAGTCCACTGTACACCTTCAGGGTCATATGTCACATGAAAACCAAAAGTGTACAGTTAGCAGGAAGGGGGGAAAAAAACAGCTACAATCTGGGTTTGGAGTTTTGTTGCTGTTCTTTTTTTTCTTTGTCTAGTTTCAAACGCCAGATCTGAATGAGGGTGGGGGAGGTTCAATTTGCCATGTTGCAAGGAGAGCTTAACTTCTGTTTCGCTAGCTTGCCCTGCGCTCAGTGAATCTGCGTTGGACTATTCCGCCTAGGCTGCACTGTCGAGCGCAGATCCACTGAGCGCTCAACACAGACAGCATCGTCAGAAGGAAAGTTGATAATAAATAAATTAAAAATATTATATATTATTCATACATATCGTACCGAACCGAAAGCACTGTATCGAACGGTTCAATATCGATACGAGTATTGTTGCACTCCTAATATATACACATATATATATATATATATATATATATATATATATATATATATATATATATACATATATATATATATATATATATATATATATATATATATATATATACACATATATATATATACATATATATATATATACATATATATATATATATACATATATATATATATACATATATATATATATATACATATACACACACATATATATATATATGTTTTCTGAAGCTTTAAAGTGCTCAAATGTTTTGTTTTTGTTAATAGTCACTATCTCCTTGAGGGGGGGAAAAAGATTATTAGATATAATAGATTAACTAAAACATAACATTTTAAACCTCTGCAACCTCAGCTTTCCATGCTGACTGACAATTATGCCAGAAGCAAATTGTGCCAGTTAAAATTTAAATCAAGTGACTCCAACTTCTGTCATCCCACTTTGCAGTTATCTATTTGTAAGAAATGTTTGGAATCATGTATGATTTTCGTTCCACTTCTCACGTGTACAACACTTTGTATTGGTCTTTCACATGGAATTCCAATAAAATTGATTCATGTTTGTTGCAGCATGTAAAATCCTTTTTATTCTAGTTTTTCATTCATTGGGCTTTTTCTATACAACAGCCACATGACATAGCTGCTTCTCAGAACTAAATAACAAATGAGTGAACTATTTAACTAGCATTCTGGAAGATCATATTACTCGTTACTGCCGTGTGTTTCTATGACCGTCCTTGGAACAGAATATGAGATCACATCATCACAGCCATTTGGATCACTTAGAAACAACTAGCACTTGTCAGCATTTCGTCCGTTTTTTTCTCTTTTTTTTCACCTCTAGCTCACTCTGAAAGTTTATTTCACACAATCTCACCCCCACACATGACTGTCATATAATTTAACACCTACCGAAGTCTGATCAAAATAGCAGGTTGCCAAGCTGGCACAGTACTGTGTCCCATTGTGCTTTCACAAGAGTCAACAACATTCTACAGTAGTAAGGCCAAAACCTTCACACATCTCTCATCCTCAGTTCATACAAGGTCGTGCATCTACATGTAGAAAGGGCATAAAGTCGTTCCATTTTGCATTGTTTGATTGTTTTTTCGAGTAACACTGAATCTCAAGAGAATAGCATATCTACCAAGTTATTTGAAAATAATTGTGAAAAAGTATTGCTAAAAGAGGTTTGTGCTGACCTGGCTTCCTCTGACCTAAACCCAAACTCTTGTAAAACTGGTAAAATTGGCTGTGAGCCAGATTTTATTGCCCAGGATAAATCCTGACCTCTCTAATTGCCAGAATTGAACTAACACTTTCCAGTTTGTTTGGGGTTTTTTTGGAGGGGTGGGGGGGTTTCAGTAAAAAAAAACAAAAACATTTTTTTTAAATAGCCTAGCTCTTGCTGAGGCAGAATAATATGGGCTGACCATAAAAGCCATTAATCTCACAGCAGAGCAACCTTTCATCAGAACCTTTACAGAATGTTCAACCCAATGCCCTTAGGTTCTTGGTACAGTGCAAGATGAACTTAGAGCTGATTTAGAGCTATCTCTCAGTTGCCTTACTGGATTCAAAGCTTTTTTGTTTATTTCACCTATAGGTTAGACTAAAACTTGCAAGAGAAGACAAAACAAAACAACCAAAAATACTTTCATTTACTCTTTCAGGCAATATGGCAACATTCATTGCTTCTCTAGTGGATTGCATGGGAAATTAGTTTGCATCGTACCTGTTGCCTTTTATACTGCAATAAAAGACTAACATGCATGCAATGGAGGTGAAGGAATACCATCCTCAAGTTTCAGTTGAGGGTATCAGAGCCCTTACATTTTGCTTTTCCCATGATACCAAGTGTGGGTTATTCCCTAAGGCTGAGCTCTTTTTTGAAGTATGAGGGAAGATAATACTTATACATTCATTCTGTTGTCCAACATCATGTTTGAAAGAACACAGTGTGTGTTGTAAAAACTGTGCAGAGACCACCTCAAGCTAAAAAAGGTGTTCCTGACTCGACTACTTTTGTGGGATCTAGTGAAAATTCTGCTCAGATGACAGTTTTCATTGTTCTCGAGGTACCTCGTGAAGTGTTTGTCAAAATGCATTGAACACAGCTTTCTTGGGATGAAACCATAGATTTTATATAAAGGATGTAAATAGAGACCATGTTATTCTTTTTCAACATTTTTTTTTCAAATTCAGATTTATTTGCCACATATATCATTGTATAAATATAAAGTGCATTTAAATGCATATGTAAAAGTCCACCTGTACACAAATAAAGAAGACACTGAAGAAGACAAATGGAGATGAATTTCATTTATTTAGTTATTTATTCAAATATTCACTAACTTACCTAACTAGTATCACAACTATAGTCAAGGACTTAGTTGACTAGTGGTAGATAGTGGGTCAGGTGAACTTGCCCTGATGGTCTAGGAGTATAAGCCCCTCCTCATTACTTCCTTCTTACTGTCTTCATAGCCAGCACTGTTGCTTCCATATATGACTTATTGTCTAGAGATATGGGGTAATGCATATAAAACAAATACTCTTCCTAGTTTCAAGTTACAAAAGAGCTATAAGAATTATAAATCAATCAAAGTACATAGAACCAACTAACATTTTGTTTATTAATCTGAATACCCTGAAATTTTATGATTTAGTTGAATATAAAATGGCACAGGTAATGTATAAAGCACAAAATAACTTGCTTTGCCGCAGTACTCAGAAGCTGTTTAAAGTCACAGAGAGTCAATATGACTTAAGGGGAACAGATTTCTTTAGAAAAACAAGATAAGTACAAACATAAAGCAGAGATGTGTTTCTGTTAGAGGAGTTAACTTGTGAGTAGTTATGACAGTGATTAAAAAGTTGTAGTTCATTTTCCTTGTTTAAAAATGTGTTTAAAAATAGAGTATTAGAAAAATATATAAATCAAGAATGAAAGGAGCCAAAATAATAATACTGAAACTCTTGCTTATTTTGCTTTGATTATTTTAATGAAATTTAAGTTAATGTAGTTACTCATCTGAGGTGGAAAGTTTTTTTTGATGTCTGTTTGTTTTGTTTTTGTTTGTTTGTTTGTTTGTTTGTTTGCTTTGTTTTCTTTTACTCTTTGCTTCGAGCCCTATGTATATGAGCTGCATGCTAAAAAATCTTTTGTTAAAAGGGTTGGCGTAATAAGCATATGCTTCAGCCAATACCTTTTGATTAGCCTTTTCTCGTGCTTTCTTGCTTTGTGGTAATCTTTATTCTGTATTCACTGAGATATTTGAATGCTAATCAATCAATCAATCAGAGCACATGGTAGTGTCTCCCTGATGGGAGCATAGAGAACAGTCTTCTGTTAGAGTGACTGGAATCCCTTATGATCCGCCTGGATGATTATGACCTGCTCAATGTGACGGCTGGGGTTGGCACTTCTCTCAGGTGAATGGACTATCCTGCTGAAGGTCAAGTGGTCCATCAGGTGCAGCTGCCCTTTCAGATGGTGATGACGCAGCCACACAGTCATAGGGAGAGGGAGTAGAGAAGAAGGCTCAACTCAAAATCTTGGGGGAGTACAGTGCTGAAGGTGAGAAGCCACTTGGTGATCAGCCAGTATGATCACCAAGTCTGGAAACTTAGGATCCAACTACATGGGATCTCCACGCTAAGGTCACTCAGTTATTTGCCAGCCTGAAGGGAAATATCATGTTAAATACTGAACTGTAATCTATAAATAGCAGTCTAGAATAAGCCCCTTTCATTGTGTCCAAGTGGGCAAAAATGGAGAGGAGCAAGTGGACAATGGTGTCATCTGTGGATTTGCTGGGGCGGTGTGCAAATAGTAGACAGTCCATGGTGACAGGCAGGGAGGATGTGATGAAAGTTTTGATGAATAAGGGCTATGGGCTGATAGTCATTAAAGCTGATGAGCTGGTGTTTCTGTGGAACATGGACTATGACTGTCTTATTGAAGCATATGGGAATAATGCACTTAGAATACAGAAACATCTGTGCCGCATATAGTTTAGAAGTGACAGAAAAGATACCACCAAAGGTGGCTGAGAGCAACAGGGAAGCACCTGTGGAACTTCCAGTTCCAGACAGACAAGCAGCTGTTGGCCAACCAACCAGATATAGTGGATGACAAAGTGCAGAAGAGAACCATATCAGAGGTCTCTGTTCAGACCAGTGCCCTCCTAGGATCAACCAAAAGACTGCACAAAACTCTCAAACGGCCATGACAACCTGAGTTTGAGGATCGCACGCACACACACACGCACGCACGCATATATGACTCTTTCTTCTTTGACTTGTTATAATGTGACTGTGTGATGCACTGTTTGAGGTGGCATGTTCTGTAGTAGAGGACAATACATTACACTTCAGCTTGGAACAGCTGCAGATGAATTTCTGTCCTCATGAATCACCCCTGCTGAGGTGAAAATTGCTTTGTTTTTGTCTCAGAAATACCCATACTGTGCATCACCTAAAGTAAATCCTCAGGTGAAATTTGTTACTGTAGTGTTGAAGTTCAGTTATATTCTCCTTTATTTTATTCAAAACATTTGAAGTAGCACAGTGGTCTAAATCCATAGAATGGTGCTGCGGGTCTTAATGTAGTCTACTGGTCTTGGAGACAGTTCAGGTTCTGAGATAACATACAGAAATTGGATCCTCTCTTTGTTCAGTCATCTCTTGGGGACATGGGAATTACAATCATATACGAGTTTTAGGTCAAGCTGACAGTCACAATGTCATGTCTTTAAATGTATTAAAGATATGTGAGTCAAGCTTCACAACACAGAACACGCACAGACACAAACATCAGTGTAACTGATCGGTACTGACCACAGCTGGGGGGTGAGAATGCATCCTGAAGAGAGTGGGAAAGAATGTGTGGAGAAAAAAAAGTGCACTGGCATTAAGGACAAATCTGCATTTCTTATTTAAACATACAAAGCATAATATCATGTTGAACTCCCTGACCTGTTTTCTTTAGCACTCTTTATTTTTTTCCATGGCAAATTTTTAAATAAAAAGGCTCGGGATGAGAGGTGAATGGTCTTCATGAAAGAAAAAAAAAAAGGAAGTCCAGTCACTTTCTTTCAGACCTGTTAAGCCGTTTCTGGTTGTACATCCTTCTTGTTTCGATGCTTCCTTTCTTTACCATTGTATTTTCCTGATTCTCTGTACCGATGTCTTGTACCCTTCTGCTGCTTATATAGTCAGTACGCCCTGTGTACTTTGTTAAGGTGTTGCATTGCATCAGGTCCGGACCAGGACAAAACAGTCAGCTCTGGCATTTCTTGTCCAAATGGCCCACAATGATTGGTCAAAACAGTGCAGTACTATATGGAAAACACAGAAATATAGCAATAATAAGTCACATAATCGCATTATATAAGGGCAGCACGGTGGCACGGTGGTTAGCACTGTTGCCGCACAGCAAGAAGGTCCTGAGTTCAATTCCACTATCAGGCCGGGGTCTTTCTGTGTGGAGTTTGCATGTTCTCCCCGTGTTTGCGTGGGTTCCCTCCGGGTACTCCGGCTTCCTCCCACCGTCCAAAGACATGCACCTTGTGGGGATAGGTTAATTGGATAATCCAAATTGCCACTAGGTGTGAATGTGAGAGTGCGAATGGTTGTCTGTCCCTGTGTGTTGGCCCTGCGACAGACTAGCGACCTGTCCAGGGTGTACCCCGCCTCTCGCCCTATGACAGCTGGGATAGGCTCCAGCGCCCCCCGCGACCCTGAAAAGGATAAGCGGAAGCGAATGGATGGATGGATAATCGCATTATATAATAGGAATAATTTCACTAATTTTACTAGGTTTTGCAGGTACTATTGTTCATGGATCAGCAGAAGCTGCAGCTGCTCCGACATATTGGTTAATTTGACACATTTTGCTGCATTTGTTTCTAGTTTCTTTTTCATTTTCTCTCTTAGCTTTTCTGCCCCAGCTTTTTCAGAGACATGCACAACAGCCCTTCAACTTGGCCCATGGCCAGCATAATTATAGTGTCAAAAAGAAAATAATTATGATAATAAAATAGAATTATATCGACACATCAGCCCAGCGATGTGTCCCAGTGTGTTGTGTTTGTGTTTTTTGCTCATGGCTCACTTTTTGTCTAAAGTTTTGCCTGCAGTGGTCTGCATCTAAGTCCATCTACATTCCACACACAACACTGTGACATTACCAAGCCAGATTGAGATTTTAAAAACAATTTTATTTGTAATACAAGGCAGCCTCTTAATAAATGCAGAATCCTTTTCAGACTTTGACAAACTCATTTTTTATAACATGATCTCATCCCTGTCCCTTTAACTTGGAATAAGTAAAGCATCTGTTGCTTACTTCCAGTTGTTCTAGTAAATCCTCTGTGGATTTGTTTTCCTCATCATTATTTTCTTCTAGCTCCCGTCCTTGTGTTTTTCAGTCTGATAGATGCACTGAAGACAGTAGGAACTGACTTACTCTGGTTCATCCAAACACATTTTGTCTAATTTAGTCTAATTTGTCTAAACATCTATTTTTCATGTTTTTAACTGCAGATATAATGAACAGAATAGATTACAACTTTAGCAAAGAAAACACTTCAACTCAGTATTATTTGCGGACACAACAAAAGTGTCACAACTATAAGCCTTCATGGAGCAAAATTAAGAGCCAAAGAGTTACACCAACCATGTGCCAGGTCACTGTGTTCTGTCTTCCTGAATCAGCAAAGTCACAGAATGCAGCCAACTAACCCAAGATATAAATTTAAGACTCGAGCTCAAAGACAGCACCAATAAGTAAAAAGTAAAATCCTGCATGGTAACTAAAGAGCACAGGAATATGTCTCATACATTCCACACCAGGAATCCATAAATAAATGCATAAGTATAATGTATTAGCAAAACAGATGGCAAAAAAGTACTGTAGTGTGTCTTTACATCTTTTCATCCAGCCGTGTTGCAGCATCTCGGCTGGGTTTAATCTTATGGGGCAGGATATGCAGTAGCTGTTGCAGCTGCTGTCTAAAAAGAAGTAGAATTAGTGATATTTTAGAGCCCTGAACACTTTGATGTTGCATTTACACTAATAAGCCACAACATTAAAAACCAACAGACAAGTGAATTGAGTAACATTTATTGTCTCAATATGATAAAGTCTTCAGTTTTAAAGCCTTGGGTCCCATCATACCTGTGTATGTTTTCGATGTATCACGCACCAAACTCCAGAACAGGTACCTCTGTCCAGTCTACTCCCAAGGTAACTACACTTCCCAAAGACAAGGACATTTTTATGGGCTCAAAATGTGGTCATAAATATTTTGTACTTGTAAATCAGTTTTATACTTGTAAATCAGGATTTGTATGTGTAAAAAGAATTTGTGTGTGTGTGTGTGTGTGTGTGTGTGTGTGTGTGTGTGTGTGTGTGTGTGTGTGTGTGTAAAAAAGATTTGTATGTGTAAAAAGAATTTGTGTGTGGACTTAGCCAAAAAAAACCCTACAAGTTACAAGTACGAACTTTGACCCTATTTTTCGTCCTTTCATCTGATTGGTGAATGTCATGTCAATCACAAATGTAACAATCCAATCAGAGGACAGATGGGTTTGGCTGTCGGAGGGGTGCTTTTTTGAACTGCAGGTCCTTGAAGGGTGATACAGTTTGAAGCTGGAGGATCTCTATATAAATATCCGATAGCAGCTAGGTTCCCTAACTTTCAGCAGCTGTTGAAAGGATAAAGTTGTGGTATATCAGTAGTTAGAAATACCATTATTACTTTAGGATTAGTTTAACACAAAGTCAGGGCAAAGTCAGCCCAAAAGATCTGCAGCCTCTTACCAAAGTGTTTCCAAGACAATATTAGGTATATGCTGTTGATGTTGTGGCTGAAAAGAGGCTCTCCAGTCAACAAAAATGTATGGCTGTAGATTTACTGTTAGTTGCAAATACAACATAGCGTAACTGTGAGTGCAACTGGATAGAAGATGTAATGAATGTAAAAAATGCTTACCCCTTCTTAGCTTTGCTTTTTTACATTTTACAGCATTTCACACTTCATCTAGTTGTTATTAGAATATTTATGATTTTATGGATGGAACAGTACAAATGTGCCTCAAAGACACTGATTCAACAACTGGTTTCAGTTTAATTTTATTAAATTTAACATTTTATTATCCCCTAAAGCAGTGAAAAAAGATATGATGAACAGCAACAGGGTAATAATACATGTGAGACGGACCGTATGGAAAAATGCTACAAGGCTTTTATTTCTCAGCCTTGATATTAGAAGAATCAAGTATACAAAGCTGTGTAAATAGCCAAACATCCATATCCATATGAGGTATAAACAGTTTTGCTGAAATTCTTATCAGGCAGAGGAAATACAAAAGAGCCAGAAAGAGCAGTTCAGCAATTTGACACCGTAAGAGAGAAATTACTTTTGATGAGGAACATGTTTAAACAAAAGACACAGACTGTTGTTACACTTGTCCACAAAAAACACAAAAACAAAAGAAAAACAACAGTGTCAATCTAAAAAACTAATTAATATAAACAATAAATAAAAAAGCTCTGTCTTCAACTATAACACAATAGCTGCAAAAGGCATTAAGTCAGCATGACATACAGGCTTTCTCCCCTAGAAATTAAGATGTCTTGGAGAAAGTGGTACTGCATGAAGACTGGGGGAGAAGCATGTGAGGGTGGAGCAGGACATGTAGGCAAGGCAGTGATGAGGTTTGTGGTAGGAATGACATAAGGGTTCAAGGTAGGGCTGTGGTTACAGCAGGGATCTGCTCTGAGCCCCTTCTTGTTTGCAGTGGTGATGGAGAGGTTGACAAATGAGGTCAGTCAGTAGTCTCTATGGACTTTGATGTTTGCGGATGACATTGTGATCTACAGTAAGAGTAGAGAGCTTGTGGAAGAGAGCTTGTAGAGGTTACTTAATAAGTACCACTTACTTATATAAGTAACACTTATTGTTATCACATTACATTTTTTTAGTAATGCAGTAATTTAACTACTAGAAAGTAGAGGCAAAATAGTGGTGCAGTTTATAGTGTCGATAAAGACATTACTTTTATTTTTACTGCGCAAAAGATCAATAGTGGGATGGTAAAGTGGAAACAACATCCAGGACAGAAACAACTGCATTATGCTGTTAACACAACTTTAGCTGTTTGCAAGTATCTGCACAGATAGCATGCTAAAGCTAAGCTAGCCAAGAACCCAAAGTGATGCTAAAGCTAAGTGAATGCCAACCCTAGTCAGTTTGAAACAAAGTCAAAACAAAAATTTCCCATTTGAAAATCATTATTCAGCATTTTTTAGAAACAGGAGCTGGAGGCCTGTAACCACACTGTCACATTTTCAGACAGTTTCAGTTACTTGCTATCCTTAACAGAAGTTGACAGGCCAAAGAGGACAAGAGAAGGGGTGTGCTGAGGAAAATGATCCACCTCAACAGTGTAACTACATGAATAAGAGAAGGGAGGAGAGCAGTAAATGGGCAGTTTCATTTTGCCATCAGTCAGCTGAGTGTAAAGTTATACCAGTGCGGCTGGTCTGCTGACAGCTGAGGTGGGTGGAAGAATGCGCTGGGTAAACAGGGCCTCTATGATATGAGTGCTGGCTGTAAAACATTCAATCAACTGTTCAGTTTGAGTGAGCAGTGTCAAAATAGATGTACTTCCAATATCAGCCAAATATAAGAAATAAACAGACACACACACACACAAACCATATTGTGTTTCATAGCCATGCAAAAGCAGCATTATTGTAATCTGTATAAGACATACACCTCACTAGGGATAGCTTTGAGAACTTACTGTGCAATGTATATATTTAGCTTTGCATAATGCATAATGCCTACATCAACTCAATAACAAAGACATTTTTATGTGTAAACAAATTTTTGCACAGTGGAAGTAAACATAACAAATTAGCCTTTTATTCTGCACTCTGCTAGAAACTGATTAACAGCAGTGGTCTGTATTCCACTGTGGCTATAACCACATGCTCAGGCTATTAAACACCAATTAAAACAACAATTTTTACCAAATGCACAAACAATTAATTATACACCAGACTTTGCAGCCCCATAAAGAACTTTGGCATCTTTCAAATATTCATATTCAGTGTATGGTGCTTCATTATTTTGGGTGACTAACCCAGTAACAACTAAAGACAGACTGAAGCCTGAAGGGTATATTGCTTAGTGTCTGCAGTGTAAACAAGCAGTGTTTGTCTTCCAGGTTCATTACATAACTTTTGCAAGATTCTTCCAAAGTAGAAACCAAAGCAAGTGTTCAATGAGAAGCATGCCTGCTTCTCAAGTAGCCTTTACTGTACCTGAAAACCAAGTACTGGTTACCCTACCTTAAAAGCCCCCCTTTCTTAAAGAGACAGGCTCAACTCAGTGGAACCACTACTCTCTCTGGAACGATATGTTGCTCTGGACCTGCTGGTGTCTAGTGTTGAAGTTTAGCATCGCTGTATGTGTCAATAAGAGGTTTTGTTTGCTTACTTTACTGCAGGAATTTTCTAGAGATAACTGAGAGAGCTTTTTTTTTTTTTTAAAAAAAAGCCATTTTTAAAAGGAGAGTGAGTCAATATTTTTATTTCTTAAAGAGCTAATATGATATGACAACAGCCTAAACAGGAAGAAAGAATTGCTTTGCTTCTCCCCGGATACATAATCCCTCATGCAAAATCTCCCTCTCCTCTGCCTACTCCCTGCTGCGAACAAGATATTAGATGGCAATAACTTGTTTGTTTAAGTATTACTGAAGTTAGGATGAGGAGGTTAGGTCCACAAAGAACTCTGCAGGAAAGCCACATTTTACTTGGCTGAGCAATTGGAAAAGAAAATGCAAGAAAGGTGTTGTTTTGCTAAGCTAGAAAGAGATTTATATCAGTGCATTAAAAATAATAAACAATGTTTTAAATAGGTCTTAATTATCAGATTATCATGTGACACAATCATGTTTGTGTAGTTATCTAGGTTCAGTTTTATAAAACCTGTCAGATTCAACAAAGCTTGACAAAACACTTAGACAGATGTTCAGTCTTTTCTGGTTCAAATATATATATGTAAGAGTTTGGGCAATTCATCATTTTGTGCTTGAAAAAAGACAAGAGGAAGTTGTTTTCTGTGAGAGTGCTGAAAATCACAGCATCACCCTGAATCACAGAGAGCAATATAGGTCACCTGTAATCAGACCAGACATCTGTGTGTGTGTGTTTGTGTGTGCATACACAACTGCACAGAATGGGTGCACTCTGATGTGATGAGTGTTCTGACCTACTAACCTGTTGAGGGGGAAAGGATCATCACATATCAGGGAGATGTGGATTACAAAAGAAAGGAAAATAGGAGAATGGGAATAGAAACATGGTATACCTGCTAGCTAGAGCTTAAGTGTGTTTGTAATTCCTTCACAGTGCAGAACGGTACCTACAAATGAGTGTCGTTTAAGCATATCAACTTCAAATCTCCCTGAAGTTAAATTGAAATTTCATGTTGCTAGCTGTGAGTCAAACACTTTTCACTTGGTTCAGTACGTAAAATATTTATGATTAAAAATTGCTAATCCTAACCCAAGAGATTAGACATAAATTGCTCATTACATAAATTGCTCTAATAAATAGTAGTTTGAAGCAAGTTAAATAAATGCTGTATTCTGAACAACAACATAATTATTAATATGCAGCTGTCATTTAATTTTAGTCTGAAATTAATCAAAGTTTTGAGGGCACGTTTAGCTTTTTCATTTCAAGAGGCTTATCCACAAAGCCATCCACCAGCATAACTGAGCTGACCTGTTTGTGTGTATACATCTTTTTTTTCCTCTGTCTCAGTGAGGATTTCAGTTTTACTGCCTAGAAAGCAGTAAATACTGTGGTTAGAGAGTTGTATAATGGATAGTTTCGTGCATAAAGCCAATTACAGCTCTTGACCTAAACACTTTGTCAGTGCCATTACACTGTAACCAGAAGACAGAAAATAATGAATCGTCCAAGAAGCAAGCCAAATCCACCACAAGCATTCAGACTTGCATACAGCCAGGACTGTGACAATAGATTAAAGACCTAAAACAATCCTTAACCAGCTTCATTATAACAGACCAACAAGACACTTTACACTCTCATATCAATTTAAATCAAATCAAGCTGCCATTTGCAACAGATAGCTGATTATACACATCATAAGAAGAAGGAGAGGCCAAACACTAACCCAATTAACATTCCAGACCACTTGCTGTTCAGTTTGACAATTTGAGTCATACGCTCGGTTTCCCATACTGACAACCAACACTAAGGCTGGCAGTACTTGAAAGACTTATTTTTACTTTTACTTCCTTATGTAATAAAAAAAATCTTCGCCTGAAAAGTAACGTTAACGTTATATTCGAGTAACACTGCAATTAGTCATCCCAAACCATCCTGTTGTCAATGATTTGTTTGTCTTGGTGTTTGTGGTCTTATTAGTTCTACAAAAACATCCGTAGCTTCCAAACCTAACCACTCACATTTCAGGTCTCTTTCCCACAGTGGAGCTTTATTGCCGCCTGAAGATAAAAACATTTCTGAACTGCTTTTTTCCCCCCACTCCTGTTTACTGAATTTTCATTTGGTTTTATATCAGCAGGGTGGAAAAATGACTGTCCCAAACCACAATCCACACACACACGTTAAAATTTCTTTTTCACATGTAAGCTGTTTTGTCTATAGTTAGACTGCCTCAATCATAAACTCCTTACAATAACTTGCACAGGTTTTCAAAAAAAGCCCCCAGACAACATAGCCCCTGGGATCCCTGGGACACACAAACCCCTCCACCACGATAAGGTAGCGATTCAAGGAGGAGCTTTTATCTAACAAATGATTTCTATTATTATGCAGTTAATTATACAAACAGGAAGTCTGCGCTCCAGTTTTGGTTAAGTAAAGTTCTTGTAACTCATTTGTATATTACATAACACTAGCCACAGTCACCCTGTCTGTGCAATGCATCCACAGACTGAGGATGTTGTTTCCTGACAAAGTTCCTAGTATTAGCATATTACTTAGTGTTCTGATTTTCTGGTTGCAAATTAGGTGGAGAGCTGTCACAGGTGGCAGAAAGTAGCACAAGGTGTCCACCAATTGGAAGGTCAGTGGTTTGCGCCGTGGCACCTCCAATCACCAAGTCAAAGTATCCTTGTGTACAATACTGAAACCAAAGCATCCATCAGAGTGTGTGTCTGTGTGAATGTTAGATTAAAAGCACTTAGAAAAAGCACTTGTACGAATGTCTGTGATCAGATGATTGAGGCTTGTGTTTTGGATTCTTGGAGTAGAAACTTGCTATACAAGTACCACTCAGTTTACCATAACAGTAATTATTGACACCAATGTGACATTGTTTCTGCACATAAAGGTATAATAAGGTACAATCCTCAACAGCTAATGCTAAATCTGACTCTACGACCTGTGCACAAGCCAAATATAAATACTGTACTGAAGTCTTAACCTACCAAAAGATTGGTTTTTCGTTCGTTTATGCTTTGTTTTCAATAAAATGTTGTTTTATGTTTTATCCAGACATGATAATGTGACGACATTCATAAATATTATATGTGTGAATTTATTTACATTTTTATATTCAAATACTTCAAGTGCATATGGTTAAAGGTTTGATTGGATTGAGTTTATGCTTATGACCTCAACCATCAGGCTCTGCTTGTTGTATGTATGTATCAAAATAAAGTTCTGCATCAACATATTGCTCCTGCCAGAATTTCAAGTAAACAAATGCCTGCGGCTACACAAGAGCTCGGTTACATAACAGAAAGTTCCTTGTTTCATTAACCTTCCTGGCATTCCTGTAAATGATTTTGTTGTTTCTTATTTGCGTCTCAGTGTTGTGTACATGAGCTTGTGATATCAAGTGCATATTTTACATTGTTGGTCACAGACAATGTCGATGGAGAAATCTGAGTCTAATCAGTTTTATTTGTGAACTGCAGAAGTTATTTGTCAAGTGGGTGTTGAGTTAATATGTGGAACACAACACTGAAACAAGATTAAATTCATATACCTTCATTCTCCCCAGCATAAATACATTACACTACCAATAACTTTCAGCCTGTCTGCTGGTGGCCTCTGCACTAGGAGAATATTAAGGGTCAACAAAATAACAGCTGTGACTGCTTAGTGCTTTTTATTTCTTAATCCTCCAATTATTATTAAGATAGAGGTGATAAGAAAAAAACAAGCAATGATTTTATGAAACTGATCATGTTTTTTTAATGTTTTTATTGCCAGGTGATGTGTTTTTTTTGTTTTTGTTTTGTTTTGCTTTTAGATATATCAAGTATGCTCCTTACAATCATATAATTTCTGTTATTGTTCCCTGAGAGAAATTAGCTTTCCCTGCAGAGATAAATCATCTCTACTTTGACTCTACACATGATTTAGTATTCATTAAAAAGTAAACAGTGCTCTTTTACCTACAACACTGAGAAAGTCAGAATGGGAGCCTTCTTGGTAACTTCTCTGGGGGCTTACCAGGAAGGCCAATTCTAGGAAACTACTAAGGAGTAGAGCATATCAGCTACATCATGTATCATTTGATTCCTCTGGAGACTACAGTTAGCAGTCTGTGGGCTAATCTGTCTCCTTCCAAAGGTAACAAAATCCACTTGCAACACATCCAGACACTTGGAATGTGTTGTATGAGTTAAGACAAAGTTTAAAAACTAGAATTTTCAGTGGGTGGGCTGCTGAGCACAGTAACAACAAGTGCTTTCCTGAAAGATTTGAGATGTCAAAAAAGTTCTGGCTCTAGAAACACATCCAATCTATGCCCCCGGTGTGCCACCATGAAGATCAGCCAGCATATCCACCAATATGTAGCAGAATCAGTCACAATGACAGAAACATACCGTCATTACTCATTTGAAAATATATGCTCTTATTGCACAGTACCCAAATATACAAAGGTAGATTTATAATCATCATAATTATAATTAAGGTGTTTTGTGGAACAGACTTTGTGGCAATTGGATTGACCAACGTATGAGACTTAAAAACTAAATACAGAAGTTGTGTTTAAATCAGCTTACAGTTTGATGTTGTTGTAGAAACGCAGACTTGTTTAATGGTTTGTGTACTGCCTGGTTCTATGTGCGCAACTTTTTTTTTTCCATGTGTGCAACTTGAGGTTTTTTATTTCACAAATTTCTTGCAAAGCTGCTCTTTGTTATTTGTTTCATATTATAAGTGTAATGCAAATGACTATGGCTATGCTAATGTCAGGAGACGCTCACATGATACCTCAGCCAAGATGGTTGAAAATTTTGTTTACTATTTGCCCAGGATGGTCAGATTGTTTTGCTTAAAGGGAAATGAATGCATAGGATCACGTTGAATGCATAGGATCACGTTGTCAGGATAGCTGTAGGGATTTGTGTTGGTGTGTGGCCTGTTTATATCGTTAAATGATAGTTAGTGTGTTTCAATTATTTTACAGAATAACATGAACGTAATGTAACAAGTAGTATAATGAATTACTCTCTCCTTGGAGTAATTAGGTAATGTACTTGATTACTTTTATTGTTCTGTGCAATATGTGTAATAATTACTTTTTTGAATAACGACCCCAACACTGATCACAACCAAGAGGGAAATACCTCCAACATGCACAAACATTTGACCCACAACATGCACCTAATCTGCATGAATGTGATGTTGTTTTATTGTTGAGTGAGGCAATGGGGACCCAATGAAGAATTTAATCGATACATGATATCAATAACAGAATAGGCATCCTTAAATTCTTATCAATTCCAATCCCAACTGTTAAGGATGTTTACTTTTGTGCCAACCTAAATCTAATAAATTTATATTATGAAACATGATATCAACAATTGCATCAGCAGTTAGAACAATTAAGGCACCCAAGGTAAGGATTAAAGTCAAGGAGAAGAATCATTAATGTAAGGAAGAAAAGAGAGCCAATTTAAAGCTTAGCTTACAGCTACATTTTTGGATTTTCTTCACTCCTTCCATGTGGCAGACCACATGGCTAACTGCAGTGCATACTTTAATCCCTGTTTCACATAGACCTTGTGGCGGCACAATGACACTCTGGGCAGCCAGTTGCCATAAAGCTGCACAGTCAAAACAGCTCCATCAAGCAGCTGCTGAAAAATTCAGAAAATTGTGCGACCACGTCAATTTAACAAGAAAAAACACACTCGCCCATAAAAAACAAGTGGTTGAGTTCCCAAGAAATATTTGTTTAAGATTCAGTCCCATAAAACCACTCCTTTTTTTTCAAAGTCATGAAAAGAAAATATATTACTAGCTCCTTAATCATACAAATATATGAATTCATCTGCCAAAGCTTCCCACTTTAATCAACATTCTTCAACTGTTTTTAAGTTTACTGTTCATTTTTGGCTTACCAACTTTTACTGTAAATGCTGTGTTTTGTGTTAAATGACCAAAATCAAGTTAATTACGGTCAATTTAGTAAAAAAGAATATCATCCATAAAATTAGTTGTCATGGTGACCACCCGTGCACCACAACTGGTAAAAAACAAAAACAAATTCAAACTAAAAACTATAGATTTAAACAAATTTATTGCCAGGATTATACATGTATTACCAGGCTGCAAATATTAAGAAGCCACATGATATCAGAACCAGCAAATTATGTAAACAGCTTTTAACTGACAACTATGTAACATCTGAATCTAAATTTCTTTCAATTTTTTTATTTTTATTTTTGGATGAAAAGCAAAACATTGGCATATTTCACTTTGGTGGGTTTCTGGTTTGGTACACAATGTGCCTACAGTGTGTGGTCTCTTCTTCTGGGAACTGGGAAAAATGGGTGCAGACTAGAGGCAAGCCAGTCCTCTAAAATGAACAAAATATTCTACCACGACTTGCCTAAGCTGTAGTGCATGCCCTATTTACTCTGCAGATGTGTTTTTCTTTTCTTTTTGAAAATAGCATTTAGGCCTAACCACAGGCACTGTTCAGTTTTAACTATCATTTCGGGTTTATAAAGTGAGTGCTTCAGTCCCTGGGTCCTCTAATCTTCATGCTGAACTATCCTCTGGCAAGACTCCAGCCTATTTGCCATTTACTATAGCTTTGTTTAAACATATATATGTTTTCAGCAGGGTTGCTCTAAGAAAATGAAATTAAAACTGATTTGCCTCTAAATGCAAGCGTATGAGACTAGATAAAAATATCACACTGCTGTTATATCTCCTGAGGCTGTAGTACTGCTGTCCATTTAAACTCCCACAGGTGCTGAAGAAACAGACGGTGATAAGCCATGATTATCCAATGCCGGTGTTCATCCATACCATATTTTCAGGCTCTACTTCCACCCTTTTTTATTAAGGGCTGGGACACATGTATTTTACTAGTTAAATTAGTCCATCAGTTTTCCTAGAAAAATGTACAATATACCACTTTCATCTTATCAGACGTAACTAGTTCTATGTTTAGTATTTATTCTCGCAAGAGGAAAAGCAAGAAAGAATTACTTGAGTGACTTTTTCTTTTGTGATGATGAAAAACAGAAACTAGCTGCATGTAAATGGATTTAAATTAGTTTTAAATGGATTTATTATTTATTTTTCACATACACTGTTGTCACAACTGTTAGGGTATGGACAGACTGGTGCTGGTCAGTTGTTGTTGTTTTCCTCCTTTCGTGTCCGGAGCGGAGCTGCAGCAGGTAAGGTCGTCTCCCAGCGGTCCTGGATTGCCTTCATTAGATCGGTGTCGATGCAGCCCTATGATCCACTTAGACTGATTTTTAGTTTTAGTGTCATTCTCTTTCTCTGAGTTATTGATTCTCTTAGTTAGCTAACATAAATGAATATAAGTCTATTAGAAGCAACCAACCAAACAACCACATGATGTCATGTTCCGTAACGACAGACGATGGCGCTAAACATGTTTGAAAATTTTAACTTTCAGCATTTATTTCTTAAATCCAACTTCACAGACAATGTTACATTTATGTCAGGTTTTGAGAGCAAGGCTCAATGGTGTAAATCCACCATTATATGTGTAGTGTTTCATCTCTATGGTGATCACATCATTTACTTGATTTCTACAAAGGCAAAATAATTCAGCCCATTTTAAACCTTGAGGAGGTAACCTAATGACCAGAAATAGTTCCAGCACATAGAATTTATAGAACAACACATAGAACAATTGTCAGTGGGCTTGTATGGAAAATGCAAACTGTTACGTATAGAAGCAACAAATGGTATTCTAGTATTTCTAGACGATCCTAGTATTAAGATGTCTATCCGCATGAGGTTGATGTCAGCAAGTAGCAATTACAAGGCATTAGTGCCAATGAAAAACATGTTGGTTTTTTTTCATATTTTTCAAGCGGAAATAACTCCTGTCAACTTGTCTCTGATAATTGCAGCATACATGCCATTAACCCAGAGCACTGTGCTGTTGCAGACTTTGACAAAGGCTTGAATAGGAAGCAAGCAGTTTGAAACTAACACCATCAGACATGTACAGTATTGTTGCAGTGGTCATAACAAGCCAAGACCTGCAAATATTAACAAGCTTTGACATATTTACTACACCACATGCTGCTCCAGCCTCTGGCTCATGCCATTGTCATGCAAAAACCTTGTCTACAACTCTAGAGCAGCACATGTTTTCGAAGTCTGCTGATGACTGTAAGTGCAGTTATAAGTCTATAATTTCATATATTTTGCAAATAATACATTTTTTACCAGACAATAATAAACAGATAGGGGAAATGTGGTCAGACAGGAAAACCAATGAATCCTTAGTACACTGTGTGCTTCTGCAAATGGGGCTGTGCAGCTAATCAGTTCATTGCCCGACTGCTAAAGTAAATGTTTTCTCTTCTTTTTCTCTTCTGCTATTGCTTTTTGTTTTCTAAATGCACAAACATTTTTAAAACCTCCACCCACACAGGATTAGTGTTTCTGGGTCAGAATCCCGTTTTTGTTTGCTCTAAACAGATTTCAGTGAACTGCCTCTAAAGGTCAAAAGTTCAAAGTTTATTGAGGATACCATTAAAGGTTTTAATTGCAGACATTACTCCTGACACAGCACTCTGTCACATAATACATATATCTCGCACATACCTCCTTTCCACTGGAACCTACAACCAGTTCCACACATCCATCCATCCATCCATTCGCTTCTGCTTATCCTTTTCAGGGTCGCGGGGGGCGCTGGAGCCTATCCCAGCTGTCATAGGGCGAGAGGCAGGGTACACCCTGGACAGGTCGCCAGTCCGTCGCAGGGCCAACACACAGGGACAGACAACCATTCGCACTCACATTCATTCGCACATTCACACCTAGTGGTAATTTGGATTATCCAATTAACCTATCCCCTCAAGCTGCATGTCTTTGGACAGTGGGAGGAAGCCGGAGTACCCGGAGGGAACCCACGCAAACACGGGGAGAACATGCAAACTCCACACAGAAAGACCCCGGCCTGATGTTGGAATTGAACTCAGGACCTTCTTGCTGTGCGGCAACAGTGCTAACCACCGTGCCACCGTGCTGCCCCCAGTTCCACACATTTCCACCCAAAATAAATAGATGCTGGTGCACCTACTTGGCTGTTAGCACCACAAAAAGGCTGGGTCCAAAGTTGGAGCCACTGAAATTAACAACTATAAAGAGATTTACTAAATACAATGCAGTCCACAGATCATGTTTCCACTATGTAAGCTAGCACTTTGAAAAAATTACCATGACCATACTGGTGGACAAGAGTTTATGTCCACTTGATCCATAGAATAAGTATTAAAAAAAAGAATATTTGCAATCTTGGTTACTATTTACTTTACATGACATAATTTGAAGTTGAAGCTGCAACAGTAAATGAGAAGCATTTTATTCTTAAAAAAGTTCACCACAATAAAGACACATGAAATGAAAACTTGACTCAGTGCTGAAAATGTTAACAGTACCTGATTAAAATTGGTTTTGTTTAGAAATAATTAATAAATAATGGGGTTGGGGTTAGCACTATAAGAGGCATGCTTCCACTCACACAAAAGAAAGGCTTACTACCTACGCTTGATCAGTGTTTCATTATTCTATACATATAAAGTGTATAAAATAAAGAATTGCATGTAATGACTGCTTGTTATGCTTGTATACTGACAATAAAGTGTCATGTCCGGTTAGGGGCTCTGTTGGCTCTCAGGTGACTGTTTCCTCGCGGCTGCGTGCAGCGGGGCTAGGGGAGGGTCTGTGCTGACGGACGTGGGTTACTGACCTGGTAGCCTGGCTGCCCCTGGGTGGGTCCGGGATGGGCGTGAGGTTCTGGGGGCGCTCCGTCTCTGGGCTGGGACCCGGACCGGGCCTCGGGGGCTTGGGTCCTGGTTGGTGTGTTGCCGGGGTTGTGGGCGGGTGGGTGCATGGGGGCCCAGCCCTGGAGCAGGGTGCCGCCGGTGCATCGAGCCACCTGGGGGGCTCTTCAACTGGTGGGGGAGATTGTCACATCTTGCAGGAGCTTTCCTCTCCTCAGGAGCTCCCTCTGCAGGAGGGGGAGATACAGGAGAGGTGGAGGAAGATCTCAGCCTGGGTGTTTATTGTCTTATGTAGTCTGGAAGATGAGTGGATGGTGGGGTGGGTGCAGTTTTCTCTGTGGTGGGGTTGGGTGGACTGTCCCGGGCTCTGTGGGGCCGGGCGGCGCTGCTGCACTGGGCCCCGGTCTGGATGGGCCTGGGCCCCCTTTCCCTGGCGGGTCGCGGAGTATGGGGGTGCCTACTGGGGTCAGCGGGGGAGCTGGCCCCAGGGAGGGGTCACTTGCCCCTCCCTTCCTTCCCTCCCCATCTCCAGCTGCCTCCCTCTTCCCGCTCCACCACAACCACCCACACATGCACCGCCTTGGAGTAGGGGTATGTCACCAGGGTGCAGAGGAGGCTACCTCCCCCCCCCCTGTCCCCTGTCCCCTTCTGGCTGCCTCTGCCTCAATTTTATCCCACAACTTAGACATTCACATTACTCACACTCTCATTACACATACATATAGGATCTTGGGGGTGGGCACGATACACGGAGTCCAAAGTACCATCAGGGTGTACACCCCACCCCTGGCATCGTTGCCCACCTCTCAATTTTAAATACACATAGACATTGAGGGCTAGCAGGAGGGACCATGCGCTTACCTGCTGCTCTCTGGCAGGTAGCTCCATGCCCTCCTGGGTTTTAAATGCACCTTAAAACACACATGCATCAACACTACAATGAGCGGCTGGAGGGAGGTTTGGAGTTTTCTCTCACCCCCATTCTCTGCGACCTGCTGGAGCGGGGGGGCTAGGAGGAGGAGTTGGCCGTCCGATTGCGGTCTGGAGTGTGGAGCCTTCCTGCTGCTGCGGAGTCGGGGCGGTCTGCCTCCCCCCACCGCAGGGAAAAGGGAAACACCACCTGGGTCTGGGTGCAGTTCCCCCCTCCAGGGGCGGGGGCACCTAGACCCGGTTTGTAGAGTACGCTTGGGGAGTGTGATCGTGTGTACAACGTCTCTTTATGTCTGTCTCCACGTTGGTTGAGTGTGGAGTAAGTGCATATGAGAGCATGAGGGTGGGAATGGATGTTTGTATCTGTGTGTGCCTGTATGTCTGTGTCTATATGTCAGGTTGGGTGTCAGGCGCCACCTCTCTGGGGACATCTCAGGACCTCCAAGGTTTGGAGGCCTATCTCCCCCTACCACCACTTCCCCTGCCAGTGGCGGACCCCCTCAGATATCGGTGCGTTGGTGGTTCTTTGTGTCCGGGGGTGGGCGTCCAGGTACACACCGGCTCACTCCTTGGCGGCCGCTTATCGGGGCCTGGAGCCTGGGGCTCGCTCGGGCCACTTCGGAGGTGGGGTGCCCCCGGCCTCTCGGCCTGGGGCTCGGTCACTCAGGCGCAGCTGGCTGCCGGCGGAGCTCACGGGCGCGTCACTGCAACTCCCCCTGGCTTCTGCTCCGCGGCTGCTGAGTGAGCCCTCATCTGGGACTCTCCTCAGCTCTTTCCGGGACAGTGGCGCAGCTGCCCCTCTGTTGGTCTTCCTTGGTCTCTTGTGTTCTGGGGGCCTCTGGATGTCTGGAGTTTTGATCTCCTCCACACCTGCTTCATGCCCTGGAGGACGGGGCTGTGGCCCCCCCACACCCTCTAGCAGATCATTACATGAAGGAACCTTTTAAAAAAACAAAAAACAAGCGCGTCCATGCTCACAGGTGTACACACGGGTGATCACACCCACAAACTACACCCTTTTTGGCTCCTACCTCAAAGCACACTGTGTTCTGTTGATCTTATGTGCTGCACAATAATGTTTAACATTTAGTATTTACTGTCATATTCCCATATATCATTGTGATGTTGTTTATTCTATTACTCTTGTTCTCTTCTGCTTGCTTTCTTTTTTCTTTCTCAGCAGGTGACCCAGGTGATTGATATATGCATTTTTTTTTCTCTGCCCGTTCTGTTGGTTTTTGTCTTTTGCCCTTCTCCCCCGTCCCTCTTCTCAGCTGTTTCTCTTTCCCTCTTTCTTTCTCCCCTTCTTTCCCCCAGTCAAGTCTGTCCCGTATTCAGTAAGTGAAAATAAAATAAACAATAAAAGGTGAATCAAATGGACCATTACGGCAAGGCTGGGATGGTCAGTTTGGTAAAGTAAATCCGTTGGGCATCTTTCTTTGCCTTTAGACAACAATTCTGAGGGCAAAAGAGCCAAACGGGACAGGCAAAAAAAAAAAAAAAAAAAAAAAAAAGACAATAAAGTGTCTTGAAGATAAAAATCTACGCAAAGTTCTATAGAAAGCATCCTACTTAAGAGGCAAAATTCAATTGGTAAGTGCTTGTATCTGTTTATAGGATGTTTTCAGCTGCTCTCATCTAATTCTCTGATGATACTACATGATGAGAGAGGTTGCTCAGAAATTAGTGATGTAACCAAACACCTCCAGGCCAGCAGTATCTCCAGTTTTGCATTCATGTGCTGCCACGTGGACTCGCCCTTTCTGCCATGTGACCTGCCTTTTTAATTTCTCTGAGGTCTCCGCCTGGCTCTGCAACCTTATCATACTTCATGTCCATGGATACAAGTAGCTAAAGTATCACACACCAACACTAGACTCAGGTGTGCAATATGACCAGAGACAGGAGCCATAAAGCAGCTTTATCATGATTATAATCCAGTGACAGAATGCATCTGTTCACACTGCACCTCTATAAACTCCATCTGCAATGCCCTAAGGCAGCTGTCACAGTAACACTAAAGTGTTTTGTGGTATATTTAGCTAATTTTTCAGGAGAGACAAATCAGTTCCAGTCTTTTTTTTTCTTTTCTTTTTTTTGAATACGTTGTATAGACAGTGTAAAGTGTATAAAAATGTAAAAAAATGTAGCCAATTAGATGTTTGGGATGTTTGGGAGCCAAATGATATAACAATATTTGGATGTGCTTGGGTGAGTGCTATACTATCAGCTAAACCATAGCAAGTTTAATTACCAAGCTGTATTCATAAGTGCAGTTAGTAAAAATGCACACCAGCTAGTTAGTACTAAGTATCAGATTGAAGATAAATACTAGAATTTCATCCCCCGATCTGAAGAACACATTTTTCTTATAAGGACTTTACCCAACAGCAGTCAGCTGTAGCTTCATGTGCAAGCATTCAGGCCAATCAAAGCAGCCATGCCGATTATACCTAAAAAAACATGCTGTGATAAATCAGTTCTTACCCAAGCTGTTCAATCTGCTGCTGTGTTACTTTAAAATCACTTCAGTGCTTATTTTGAAGTAGTGTAGTACAAAGAAATAAATTATAAGCAGATCAGTTTAAAGTACTGCAAGTTGTGGAATAAGTAGTAGCGACAGTAAGGTGTTAAAGAGTTGCAGGCAACATCCTGCAAATCTCCAGCTTTTCTGCCAGGTAACCAGTATTTGACTATACCCTGCTGTTAACAGTGTTGGGGGGTAACAGAATACATGTACCGCCGTTACGTATTTAAAATACAAAATATGAGTAACTGTATTCCGTTACAGTTACCGTTTAAAAAGGTGGTATTTAGAATACAGTTACTTTGTTGAAATAAATGGATTACACTGCGGTACTTTCCTGTTTAATTTTGGCGCGGGTCAGGACTGTTTGGGTTTTGTTTGACAGCTACGTTCTGTTGTTCCAGGCGGCAGCGTTACGGTTGCCATGGTTACAGGGCGACGCTCTCTCTCTCTCTCTCAGCGACTGTGTGTTTCCTGGGTGAGAGAGCGCCTTTTCGTTGTTGTTGTTGTTGTGCTAAGCTAACAGGCAGAATGCTACAAACATAGCTCTAAAGAATGTAGCATCATGGGCAGTGTAGTCCGTGTTGCAGGGAGAATGCACTGCCATACACGTTATGTGTCTGTGAGCGAGGAGGGAGAAAAAGGGGAGTGGAAAGGTACGAGTTGTCATCGAGCAAAAACGGGAGCTGGAAGCATGTAAATATAATAATAACCACTGCAGCCAAGAAGAGTGCCTGACGAGCCCAGTTGTAAGTAAGCTATTAAGACTCGACTGTACACCGTGTTCGTGTTTTCCTCCGAAAACAATAAGTTCCGTTGGAGCAGCCTTTCAACGCCTCTCTCTGTCTCTCGCAAGAAAAGTTGACCCACACAACAAAGTAGAGCTATTTTTCGGCTACGAGCCGACAGGGACCCCGCCGTATTAGTCAGAGGTCCCTTTACTACAGTTCGGAGACGCGGACCTTCAGTAATAGTAATAAATCACACAGCAATAGTACATTCACGTTGTTGTAAAAAGCATGATAATATATTAAGTAATCCAAAGTATTCAGAATACGTTACTGTCATTGAGTAACGTAACGGAATACGTTACAGAATACATTTTGGGGCATGTATTCTGTATTCTGTAATGGAATACATTTTAAAAGTAACCTTCCCAACACTGGCTTTTAATAAGGTTAACAAGGTTGATAAGGTGCTCACAGACGTCCTAATTAAAATGTAACAGCTTGTTTTCCATTAAACTGCACGCTATAATGTGTAGTTACAGCTATCACAAAATCAAGTATAAAAGTTTACTTTCAAGTGTTGCAACCTTATTGTTAACCTTATTAATGTTATGTGCTTATTATTTATCATAACTGTAAGGTTGGTATACTTCATGCAATGACATAGTACCGTTGTAAAAATGTTTACAACTTTTAGCATGATTCTTTAATTAATAATTTAAAAATACACAGTTTCCTTGAGGTCTTAAAGCACACTTGTTTGGTCCCTTGACAGGATCAAAGAGAAAAATGCAAACAAATAGGGTTGATAAAGATTAATAGCTCTGCCCACTAATGAATAACCAAAAGCTCATGGGTTACTGATTGGACACAGGTAGAATCTTTTGCTACAGTGAGCTCTCTTGAAGCTGAGCCGGTGTTGGAAAATCTTACTATTATTACAGTTTATCATTATAACTTAAAAATCATGGCTTACTTTAAAAAAAACTAATTTGCAGATTTGTGGCATTTAAACTGGCATCCAAGCAGTCGATGGCTGGTTATGGCCAAAGTAAGATTTTTTTTTGACCACCAGTGTGTTCACATGTACTTTGGTTCTATGCTGTTTTGTAAGGCACCAATCAAAATTGTCTGCAAGACATAGATGTAAACAATTCTGGGAACTTATTAGTAAGTGCTGAAGACACAATCGATTTTGCTAGGAAAATAAGATGCAAATGTAAAATTTGTTTGTGCAGATTTGTTTATCATTTAGACCTTACCTTATATGGACAAATTGTCTGTGTAGTAGCATGTAGGTCATTTTCCATTTTAAATGATGATCTCGACTGATGCTGGTCAAAGTAGCTTTAGTAACTAATGATTTAAAAGTGCAATGAGACCCACAGACTGCAGTGACAGCAGGCACCATGAAGCCACATTTTATTTTATGGACTTGAAGATTTTGCCTGTAGCCGTCTTCATCTTTTGGAACCAGAAGTTACTATATTTGGACAAGAATGCAAGAATGGTTAGCAAGGTGTATCCACAGTGACTTTAAGAATAAACATTTTTTTTCCTATAAAATTCTAACATTGGGGACTGTACCATTTTTGCAGCCAGCATCAAGTTTATTTTCTTACCTTGAGGCTGCTGGATAATTAGATTCAAAATTATAAGAGTAAAATACTGATAAAAACCAAACAGGTAAAACAATTCTATAGAGAAGCCATTAAACTGAAATCGTAATCTCTTAATCTCTAAGAATACAAGTGTATGATAATTTCACCACTGGGTGCGCAGTAACGCACAAACAGTTCTGACCACTTCTGAAACATTTTTAGAACATTTTCCCTCCCATGAGTCAGTGCTGCCCTTCAGCTGAATAAAAGGATGTCTATGTGATCACATCAAAATAAATGCACTCACATGGCTATATGAAGTCACGTTATTAAAGGCACATGTAAAAAAGAGGTACTGACTCATATCCTCGGTCCCAATAAAATCCTGCAAACAATGTGACTCATATTATGATGGTCCATGAAGTATCATCTTATGCATTCACCGTTACTGGAGAGATATAAAGGAATGTATAAAGAGTTCTGTAGATATATACACTGCTCAAAAAAATTAATAGAAAGATTTTTAATTTAAGTATGGCATCACATCAATTAAACGTCTGGGATATTAATCTGGCCAGTTAAGTAGCGAAGCAGATTGTGAATCAGCTCCAGCTGCTTTGGTGTTAATGAAATTAACAACACACCTACTAGAGAAGCAACAATGGGACAACCCTCAAAACAGGAATGGTTTTACAGGTAGAGGCCACTGCTATTTTTTTCCTCTTTATAGTTTCTGAGTGTTTTTTCTTTTCTTTTACTATTTCAGCATTTTGCTAGAGTCATTGATAGCATTAGGTGATACCTAGACCCTACAGAGGTTACATAGATTGTCCAACTTCCAACTCCTCGAAGAAAGCAAATCAGTATGTGCCATTGCCAGAACATATAACACTGTCAAAAGTGTTAATTTAACACTCAACAGTGTTGTATTTAACACTCAGAGGTGTGGACCCATATAGACACTCTCCAGTGTTAATTTAACACTGGAGATTTTGCTGTGTAGCTGTCCAGCATATTTTTTTTCCATTGAGATCTGATGTGTTTTCAGTGTTCCTTTAATATTTTGGAGCAGTGTATATAGCTTTCCAGTGCAACTGAGAGAAACTTAAGAGATATGATTATTCATGTTTCTGTAAAAGTCACAACTTATACATCATATTCTGAAATTATAATAAGAATGCTAAATACATTCAAGAAGAAATAGTGGAAAGTTTAACAAAAATACATGGCTTGAAGCTCTGTTTGACTGGTGAAAGTCAGAGGAAAAACAATACAAAAAGGAGGCTGCTGTGTCCTGTGCCTCCTGCTGTATGTGCCAGTAGTCAATTTCAGAGG
Organism: Mchenga conophoros; assembly: GCF_057382185.1. Lineage (NCBI taxonomy): Eukaryota > Metazoa > Chordata > Actinopteri > Cichliformes > Cichlidae > Mchenga > Mchenga conophoros. The sequence goes on along the minus strand of NC_140530.1, from coordinate 27,655,424 downwards.
AATTTACCCTCATTACCCTCTGAAGCCTTCATTACAGCCCAAAAACAGAGAGAAGAAACAGCAGCAGAAGTCTAAGAAGAGTCTGACCAGTGGGTTGTTTGTTTGGAAGCCAGAGAAGTAAAGAGATGTACCTCCTAAATACTTCACTAAAGCTGCTGCAGAAGACTGTGGTCGTGCTGGCAGCTCCCAGGTATGAATGTCTGCAGTCACCACAAAAACCTCCTGAATTATTTTTTATATACTGTTGTGAAATGAGAAAGAACTCAGGTTACGTGTTGTGGGCGCCGAATTTACACAAAGATTTTATTTTTCATATGATTATATAATGTTGTTTATAATGTTCTTCATTCCTCTGTCATGGGAAGATTGTGATAAAACCACAAACCACACACTACTTTCACATGTTTGTTACATGAAAAGGTTTGCTAACAGTCTGGTTTTGCAATAACCAACTCATTATGGCAACATGGTGTCTGGCCTGTGGTTGATTCCAGTATTTCTAGCGTGTGACCAGAAATGAGAAAGAAAAAACGTGAAAAACACAAGTGCATGCAAGGAATATTGTAATAGATATTTTCGGTTGCATAATGACCAAATTACTAGGGACAGACATCAGTTCCTTTTATGATATTTTGATCTCAATTTTAAGACAAAGTGGCACCTCTAATTCACATTCATAAACACATGCATGCACACACGCACACATGCACAGTAGCGCCTGGGTCTCTGCTCTCGGGCTCGGCAGGCAGAACTGCCTTGTCATCATAAAACGGTCATGGCATCTTGGTATTTTCTGGCATTTTGTCCTGATATCTTGTGTAACAGATCCCTCAGGGCTGTTATTTTTCAGCTCATACAATGGGTCATTTGTGGCAGATGGAAACACAGCATATTAGTGTGTCTTCGCTTAATAATTGTAATTTTTAGTTAGCATCTCAGTCGAATTGCAAACAGATAAGCTGGTAATGTAGATGTTCCTTTCTGTACATCTAACATCTGTTTATGCTGTAAGAAATAAGCAGTCATCATCAGCTCTATGGTGAATAAGAGAAGAGTTATGGTTCCCAGCAGGCTATTACCACATAAACACTGGTAGCACAGCAGCATTTAAAGTATTCAAGGAAACACCCACAGAAAGCATTTGTTTTTCCCCTGGTTCTTGACAAACACATCAATTTAAAGTTAAAGGTTACAGAGGACAACATAATGTGAACTATAGGAACATTTTAGACATGCTGATAATAAAATACCGGGTCAGTATTATAATATCCATCCATTCTCTACCGCTTTTCCTTTTCAGGGTCACATGGGGGATGGAGTCTAAGTATTATAAGATAATAATGTAATTTTGTTGTGCTTTTGGCATAATGGCAATAAAAGATTGATTTAAAAGATTCTGATTTAGTACTGGCCTACAGGAGCTGTTATGGAAAACCCATCTGATGAAGCTCCTAGCACACACTTTTTGTGCTGATGTTAGTAAATCGTGAATTCAACAAAAAAACATTACCACAAAATGCAACACAAATGTTTTTGTCCATACAGTGTGTGTTGTAATTGTAGCAGGATTCAAATCTATCAAAAGAGTTTTCAAAAAAGCTGCTTTGAAACTTTGAAACGTAGGTAACTCATTTAGTTTCAAGCATCTTTATGTTAAACTGCTTTTAACTAGTAAGTCAGGAAAGTTATTTTGCATACACCCACTAGCAGACTATTTTGTTTCAAATTACCAAATCCCACTAATAATCTGTGCAGTTGGGTTATTAGCTGTTATCAGAGCGTATTAAACATTAGATATATATCATGGGTTTCAAATGAATGATGACATTTCAATAAAGTCAGTGAAAAGCTCTTGGTGACATTCGACATTCAGTAAGCAGCTCTCTGGTCCCTGCGGTTCACTGTGCTGCTGCTTATTAATGAATAAAGTTAATGAATCTGAAAGTGAATCATGTCAGTGAACCTAAGATGCTGCTTAACCTTCTCTAACAATGAGGGCATCATGTATGATTCTCGTGGCTGTCACAAATTATTGAGTCAGTTCGAGTCTATTTTTACAACGTTTTGATCAGTGACCTGTGCAATGGTGGATATCAGGAAATTAGCAAGATGTAAACTAATAGTTTAGATCATTTAAATAACTGATAGCATTCAAAACTTTTTTTTGATTTTGGAAATAGCAGATTCTAACAAAAAATGAGGATTCATAATGTGGGCCAAGTATCTTAATCCAATACTGTCATGTTTTGTAGAAACAGGAACTAGGTTATTTACACTCATTTATTAGCGTTTTTGTGCCACTCAAACCACAAATCATCTTTTATTGTTGTGGATCGGTTTCAGGAACTTATGTTTAAATGGCCTATAAGCTTATTATTATTCCTCTCACACACTTGGTTTGTTATCTTAAAGTAAACTATTTGCTCTTTTTTGTGAGCATCAGTAAAAGCAAAGGGCTATACTTGCTACTGTTATGAGAGGATTTCTGTGCTTATTCACAGTCTTTGTGGTTTTCTACCTTATTGGAGTTATTTACAATTCACGATTCAGCTATTCTATGTGAATGGAGATTTTTTTATTTACAGATACCTCTATGAAATGACAATAAATTACTTTAAAAGCTGAAGTATATTTTAAACAGCTATCAATTCATATACAAACACAAATGTTGTGCATGTACATCAATCAGACAAGAGAACCACAGGGATTTAGTAATGAGATCACACGTGTGTTCTGCCAAGCAGCACTGACATGATGTTATGTAACTTATAACACACACATGCGCGCACACACAGACAAAAACTACCAAATACAAAACATAACTAACTGTTCAACATGACCAAGGGGACCGAGGCAGATATGCAGTCTGGTGAAGACCACACTGTTTCCCTCTCTGCTCCACAGTAACAGAAGGACACATGGAACAGTGTGTTCAGATGAAAACATGCTCCAGTTAACAATACTCATTTTGCAAGTCCAAATCTCTACTAACTTGGAACAGGAGAACATGCATCTATACAGTCATCTTCTCACCAGCCAGTATCACAAACTTGCTTTTCTTTCACAGTCTGTCAAGCATGTGACACCGCCAACCTCCTCATACCTCAGGAGGTGTATGTCAGCAGATGGTTTTTTGTACATAATAGCACCAACACGGTAACATGGTTACAACATGAGTGATCTGAATGGAAAAAGAAACTGTAGATGGATTAGATAGTATACATGACTGTGCAAAACTCTTTTTATTTTGTTTCCAAGGAGACAGGCTTTCTTGTACTTTTTAAAGCAGTCTTGAGCTATTTCCCATTTATATTTTTAATATTTAATATAAAATATAAAGAAATCTGGGGTAGCAGTATGGAGAATATGCTATAAACATCTGATATCTGCCCATTTACTCAGTTTTTCTAAGCAGGTGGATATGAACCTACATTCGAGGACAGATGCTTAGTGTTAAATACAGAAAAAAGAGACATAAAGTAGGAGGTCAGTAATATTTCTAGCACTTCAGTGAGAAGAAAAGAGCTGTTTTTTTTTTTTCATTCAAGGACACATTGATCCAGGCCCTCATAAGCCTTGAAATGGTCTATTTTTGTGCGTGTGGGACACATGCCTTTTTAAATAAGCACTTGTATGGAGCCTTGCTTACGTGTGCTACATGTCCTTCTGTCTGTTACGCTTGGCTACAATGCTTAGCCACGTAATGGCCATTTTTCCTACAAAGCTGCTACTTGTCAGTACATGACCACGTCTTTGGTTTTGTACTGACATGTAGTGCACACACACTAGGTAAAAGTAATACATCAAGATCACACCAGCACGTCAGCAGCAGCTGCCATCAAGTGAATTAACACCCGGCTTTACACCTCTATAGTGCTCGTCACACTCTTTTCTTTTTTGTGTATGCTTTAGCGCACAGTACATATTGTAATAAATCCACTGTACCCGCTGTATAACTGGAGATAAAAACTGAGCAGGAGTCGATGAACACCAAACGTCAGCTAAACAGAGTGGAGCTGGAAAGGCTTCAGTACAGACTTGCCCTGTATTAGATCAAACCATTTTTGTGATTCTCTGCTGTAATAATTAGCACTTTGGCCTTGAAACCCAGAGAGCTGAGTTCAAATTTTAGTGTGACCTTGGAGATGTATGCAATAAAAATCATTACATCGAAATGTTTTCTGAGAAATACGTTGGAAAAGATATACTGTGTCATAGAGAGAGCCTAGAAGGCCATCCTAACCTTGACCTATTTGCAAGATTCCTTTCAAGCAATTTTATATATTATGTCAAACACAAAACGATCTAGTCTGAGTATAAATTGTAGCTGAGTGATGTAAATGCATAAATATATGTAAAGTGTGGCTAAAGTGGTACATACTGTGAACCATATGATTTAAAACTGCCATGTACTGCAAAGAGTAATGCTTCCCCAATATACAGGTAACGGCATTAAGAGACAAGTGCAACCCAATCAATCAGAAGGATGATGGTTCAATCCCTGGCCATTCCAGTCCATGGCTGTATCCCAATTCAGGGTCTGCAGCCTTAAAGTACGTATTTCAAGGCCGATTACGTCACAGTGGCGCGCCGAAGGCTGTCCCAATTCAAAGGCTGCTCGAAATGCGGCCCTGAAATGCGTCCTTCATTTCCCTGAATTTTAAGGCTGTGGCAGTGTAGACTTCGTGGTCCCATATATCCCACAATTCATAGCGCGGCAGTCGGTGCGGAGAATTCTGCCGCAGACGGCAGAAGTGGAGCGGCCGAAGAGTAAACTGTGAAAAGTAATTACTGAATATGATGTCACTTATTTATGTGCAAATGTTTAATAACGAAGAACATTAAAACATTACTGTTGGCCACATGTCGGCAAAGTTATGTGACATTAGTGACGTTTGTACTAACTTGGTTTTAAAGCCTTTAAATATACGCCGTTCAATAGCTGAGCTTAATCTTACAGAGAATGATCAAAGCTCATGTAGAAACAAACAAATGAACAAAAGATTTTCTCCTTCATTTCTGTCAAACAAAGCTGTATGACACGTATCCAGCTGTTAGTATCATGGTTGCTAGGCAACCTGGGCAGCGCAACGGAGGCTAGACCGTCCCATTTCACAAGCCTCGCACTTCCGGCCTTAGTGGTCTTTGAGTACGCGGCCCTTGAGGATCGTTGAGGCTGCGTACTTTAAGGCTGCAGACCCTGTATTGGGATACAGCCTATGAGTATCCTTGGGCAAGATACTGAACTGTGAGTTGCCTTCAGCGTATCCATCGGAGTGTGAGTGTGTGTGCTGTGTAGTAAGAATGTGTGTGTGAATGATGCTTGTAGTATAAAACACTCTCAGCGCTCAGTTAAAGTAGAAAACTTCTATAAAAGTACCTCTCTGTTGAACAGAAACTTTGTTGTTTTTTTCATTTTAAAAAATCTATGAGCACCTAAGAAATCCAAACCAACTGGTCAGTCACAAGTTTGCCTCTTTAATCCATCAATGATGAGACTGTGAGGCACTGTTGTTGCTGAGTATTGGTGGAAAAGTGACAGGGCCAGACCTAAATAACTTGAGCCACATCAGAGGCATTCTCAGCCTGAGTGTGAATGCAGAGCTATGTGGCCTCATCACATGAGAGCTCCAGTGATTAGAGCTCAGAAAGCATCCCTGACACAAGTGCAAAGACTTCTGAAGTGTGAAGTCATTTAGTATTTATTTGATAGCCACATCAAAGACTTCGACAACATAGCTTTTGAGGACAGTCCCGTCAGTCAGCCACTGGGATGTGCTGAATATCACAAACTTGTGAAAAATTGCATTAAAAAAATGAAATTACATTTATGGTTTAGTCCAGTCAATATATCCCCCGAGCTCCAAAGGACATGCAGGTGATGAATGCAGCAGTGTTCTATTTTATTAGTGTAAATTAGGAAGAATTTTAATTTAACTATTGCTACTAACAGGCCACAGAGGCAATGAGCCAAAAAGATATTCAAAAGGCTCTGCAAGAACACTCAAAGGGCTAAGTCACTATTTGCCTATTTTAAGAACTCTATAAATGAAGTTTTGCTTCCATGTTTTGAAATGTATCTGCACATACAAATTCAATTCAATTCAATTCAATTTTATTTATATAGCGCCAAATCACAACAAAAGTCACCTCAAGGTGCTTCATAGATACAGAGAAAAACCCAACAATTATATGACCCCCTATGAGCAGGCACTTTGGCGACAGTGGAAAGGAAAAACTCCCTTTTAACAGGAAGAAACCTCCGGCAGAACCAGGCTCAGGGAGGGGCGGGGCCATCTGCTGCGACCGGTTGGGGTGAGAGAAGGAAGACAGGATAAAGACATGCTGTGGAAGAGAGACAGAGGTTAATAACAGATATGATTCAATGCAGAGAGTGCTATGTCACTCACTATGTCACATACAAACACAGTGCTAAATGAGGCTGTAACTGCCCAACTTCCCCCCATCCATCTAATGTTTATGCCTTTATTCTCTCTCCCCCTCTCTCCCCCACCGATGTAGGAGCGGTGCTGAGCAGGATCAATGTCCACAAGGCTGCAGGCCCTGATGGCATCCCCGGGCGTGTTCTCAGAGCGTGTTCTGGGGAGCTTGCAGGAGTGCTCACAGACATATTCAATCTGTCCTTGGCCCACGCTGTGGTACCGGCCTGCTTCAAATCCACCTCCATCGTCCCGATACCCAAAAACTCCAACCCATCTTGCCTCAATGATTACCGCCCAGTAGCACTCACCCCCATCATCACTAAGTGCTTAGAGCGACTGGTCCTAGCACACTTCAAATCCTGTCTCCCCCCCACCCTGGACCCCCACCAATTCGCATACCGCCGGAACAGGAGCACAGAGGATGCAGTCTCCATCGCAATGCACTCTGTCCTCTCACACCTGGACAACAACAACACCTACGCCAGAATGCTGTTTATAGACTTCAGTTCAGCATTCAATACAATCCACCCCTCACAACTCATCAGGAAACTGACAGACCTGGGTATCAGTTCCCTCATCTGCAAATGGTTACTGGACTTCCTGACCAACCGCCCCCAACATGTCCGGCTGGATAACCGCTGCTCATCTACCATCACAATGAACACCGGTGTACCACAAGGCTGTGTGATGAGCCCTTTCCTCTACTCCCTCTTCACCCACGACTGCAGACCTGCTGATGGTTCCAACACCATCATTAAGTTTGCAGATGACACCACGGTGATTGGCCTCATCAGTGACAACGATGAGGCCGCCTACAGGGAGGAGGTGGATCGTCTGGCTGAGTGGTGCGACAGAAACAACCTGCTGCTTAACACCGAGAAGACCAAGGAGCTCATCGTGGACTACAGGAGGAATGCTGACCCACATCCACCCATCCACATTAAGGGGACGGCTGTGGAGCGTGTGAGCAGCTTCAAGTTCCTGGGAGTCCACATCTCCGAGGATCTCACCTGGACGACCAACTGCTCCAAGCTGGTCAAGAAGGCTCACCAGCGCCTCTTCTTCTTGAGGACTCTGAGGAAGAACCACCTGTCCTCAGACATCCTGGTGAACTTCTATCGCTGCACCATCGAGAGCATCCTGACCAACTGTATAACAGTCTGGTACGGGAACTGCTCTGCCTCGGACCGGAAGGCGTTGCAGAGGGTCGTGAAAACTGCCCAGCGCATCGCCGGAGCACCACTTCCTGCCATAAAAGACATCTACAGGAAGCGGTGTCTGAAAAGGGCTGGGAAAATCATCAAAGACCCCAGTCACCCATCACATGGACTCTTCACCCTCCTGCCCTCTGGGAGGCGCCACAGGAGCCTCCGGACTAAGACCACCAGGTACCGGAACAGCTTCTTCCCCACAGCTGTCAGACTCCTGAACTCTGCCTTCTGACATCTGACCCACGTTAAACTCATGGACTGAACATACACACACCCACAATGGACAACTATACCCTCAAACACAATAATAACATGGACTGAACCACCACTCACAACCACTAGCACTTTATATAGCCTCTGTAGAAACTATCTACACCCTCACTTATCTTAACTGCACTACTGTATAGCTCTGTGTAAATAATCATTCTGTACATTCGATAATCTTTAATCCTACAACTGTTTACAACTTGCATAGTTCCCATTTCTGTATAGCTGTATATCCCAGATTCTGTAAAGTTATTTATTTCATATTCTGTATAGTTTTTCATATTTATATCCTGTTCATAGCCTGTACATAGCTTGTACTCACTACAGCCTGTACATACTTATAGTTATAGAATATTCACAACATACTTCATACCGTGTACATTATAACATACCATAATAGACCCATTTCTGTAATATACTCACATATCTATATTATTGCTAATATATATTGTAATATATCTATATCACTAAAGCACTTCTGGATGGATGCAAACTGCATTTCGTTGCCCTGTACCTGTGCATGTGCAATGACAATAAAGTTGAATTCTATTCTATTCTATTCTATTCTATTCATACAATGGCTACAATATGTTTTGACTCCGCCCCATTGTTCCTATCACCTTTGATTCTAGCAATTCGATAATTTGTCTTTGAGAAGTAGATTAGAAGGTAGATATTATATGATCTTGTAAATCTAGAGATAATCGACACTTTGTATCACTTTATTGTTATTTCGAAGAACACGCTGACTTTTCTTAGAACAACATGAGATTCTTACCTGCAGGGTGTGGTTCCATGGTGTAATGTTTAGCACTCTGGACTTTGATTCCAGTAGTCAAACCCCAGTGGGGTATGACTATTAAGATAGACATTTTTTTAATGGTAAATGTTAAGATTAAAATTGCACCTGAATGATCCATCCATTTTGTTCTGCTTATCCCATTTAGAGTCACAGTTGGGTTGATACCTGTCATGGGTCCTGAATTATGTTTACAGCTATAATTTGGAAGAAAACTAGCCTTCTGGGGGGCAATTAGATCAAAACAGATTCCTATGTGTGTGGGTCCATGGTATAATGGTTAGCACACTGACCTGAGTTTAAATCGCAGTGGGACCTTTATTTCCTTCAGACAGATGTTTCATGTGGAAACTGAAACACATCTTGATCAAAAATAAGAACTGAAAGCAAGCTCTTTTGTGAAGCATTGGCAATCATGATGGTTCCAAGGAAACCTGGAACCGGGAGAAGATAAGTGAAAAACATGCCATTCCTTAAGTGTGTTATCAACACACTGTTTTGAGCCTTTGTTTTAGACTTCTCATAGTCTTGACCCCAGCTCTTCACAATGAATCTTGTAATACAAGATATATTTTATACTTTATATTGATCGTAATGAAAGGAACACATTTTTTCCCTGGAATTAGATCAGAAGATTGCACCAGGTTGTGACTCCATAATTAACACTCTGAACTTTGAATCCAGCAATCTTTGGCACATTCAAAGCCAAAATAGTTCGTTAGTTGTGCCTTTATTACATGTGATAACTGTACAATTACATCATATTGCAGGCCAAGACAAATTATCACACATTTAATATGTCCTGAACAGTTTAGCAAGTTTCTGTATTTGTTTATAGACGTATTTATAGACTTGGCTTTGCTCATTAGATCCCAGTTAGGACATCTAAAAGGTGATAAAAGCACGGATAGTTCACAGGCATGTACTGTAATAATGTGCAGAGCAAGCAATAACCACCTTTCAGTTTACAGTGGAGCATAGAAAATAGTTTTATGGTCACCATTATTGTTTCTGGTTTGAGCTGGAACCTTTTAAATATGCTCTATTTCAATTCCAAATGTGTGAGGCATGGTGGAGCACAGGGAGTGACACTTTAAACCTGATTAAAGCAGTACTGGTAAGTTACCTATTGGGCAAAGTGCACCTCAGCTCACATGAAGCTGAAACAGTAGATTATTTGGAGGGGAGGGGAGTGAACACACTATGATCTTAAAAATGCTATGAATGTAATATTTGTCTTTTAAAACATAATAATATTTGTGCAAAAATGAATGCTAATTTGTCTGATAGTTGCTGAAATATTTTATTATGGAAGAAAGTGGCTGTTCAAGCATTAGACCTGTTAGTGATATGCATACAGGTCTAAACTTAAGCATCTCTAAAGCCAAAGTGTTGTGCATAAATGCCAAGCCAGAGGCACCCATGACAGTGTACGGTGATCCCCTTGACAGCCTTGTCAAAAAGACATCACTGCAAGTCTTGGGAAGGAAAGGGGACAGGGAACATTTGCAACACTCCAGTCCATCTGAAAGTCAGAGCAATACTGTCTGAAAACAAATGCCAGACTCCATAAGAGTAGAGTCAAAACTTTTCTCCTTTACGGATTGGAATGCTGGCAGGGAGTAACAAACAAGATCAGAGTTTTTATAATCAGTGAAAATGATGCAACATCTTTTTGCTAGAAAAAAAAAATTCTCAAATAAAAAACTCTAGAAAAACATCACTACAATAACATCAAAAAGCCAGAATGGACAGGTACCACATAACAAAGATCACTCACAAACAAAGTGGCATTAAACTGTGATGACCAAGGTGAAGGACGAGAGTCCAGGAAAGCCCCAGACAGGCTGCCAGTGCCTCTCAACAGATGATGAGGACTAACTAGCATGTACCGTAAGGTGCTCCAGGTCGACAGTTTGACCTGAACAGCAGGCCAGACATCTCTAAATTGTTCAAAATTGTCGAAATTCAAAATTATCATTGCTTGGACATAGTTTCTCTCAGGTCCTGAAGTGCTGTTCAGCAATTGATTCCGACCTCAAAGTAGTCAAGAAAATGCATGGACAAATACTGTTTTCAACATTTTCTATCTCATAACTTCTGAGGAAATATGAAAGTTCTGGACTTTCCTTTAGTATAAAAACTTTCACTATTGTATTTAATTTATAATTAATAAATTATTATCATTATAGAAATGTGGGAGAATGGGAAGCTCTTGGGGAAGCATTTTTAAAAAGGCTATTTTTGGTATTGCACTTATTGTTTCATAGTTCCAAGATGCTGAAATCCCCATTAAACTGCCTGTATCCACTGGAAATTAAATTGTCGAATTATTTATTTGGAGCTAGTTTTTATAAAGGGCAGTGTTTATGATGCAGCCAGGCCAGCAAGACAGCTACTTATTCCCACTTAATCCACTGTGGATTTTTTTTTTATATTTTTGGCAGTCTGGCTGAAGTGACCATGAATATTTCACAGCTGTATTACTGATACGTGGATGAAGAGAAGATTTCATTTCAATTCAGCATCCTGTGCATTGAGTAATAGTTGGAAATATTTTTATGTTTCCATGTCAGTGATAGCCATGGTCAGAGGCATTATGGTTTGTTTGTCTTGTTTTTCCTTCAGATCTGGCAAAAACATTCATTTGGGTTCAACATGATTAGATTTTAGTGGTCAGGGTTGCTGTGACCCACACAACACATTTTGGGCCGTAACTACATAATGTATGTTATTTTCAGCAAAAGATTTACGTTATATGGGTAACTTATATCAACAATGTCAGCTTCAATTTGTTAAAGCTGTTATACAATATTTTTTCATCCAGCCATCTGCCTGACCACCTCTATTGAGTTCTAAAGTTTGTGATCTGAAAGTCTGAGTCCACAGTTCAGTAATATAAAGTGGTAAAGTATTCACTATATCTATAGGTTTAGGAAGAAAGGGAGCTAAAATATAACTTTAGTTGTTTTTACTTGTCAGTAGTGTTAAAACCTCCCAACAACTGGTTCTCACTATATATGGTATTAGTACTGCTGCAACCCAGTAAACGTGTGCAGGGATATTGGATTGGATTGTTTTGGATATGCCTGCTTCTTGCAACATAAAGTGTTGCAAGAGGCAGGAATTGTGCTCAGTCATAAAGAATTCTGCACTGTTCTTCCGTGTGTACTTTCATTAGTATGTCCTGTACTGAGGCCATCTGAACAAACCACACATTCCTTGAACAGTACAGAATGATAAAAGCTGATTATTGTAAGAGTGATGATGAAAGTTCAGTCTTGGCTTTGGAGAACATTGGTTGGGAAAGGGAATTAAATACAAACGCAGCACTTGAGGCTGCTCTTTTAAAGTCAAATGGAAAAAATCAGCATTCCAACTTTCCCCCACAAACACACATGCTGATGTTTAGCAACTATAATGTTTACCACCTTATTGTGCTAGCTTGTTTACGCTGTATAAAGTGCACTAAGCAGAGGACTCCAGCTAAGGGGGATGGACAATGGGATTTTTTAAGCTGATGGTGGCAATAAATAAATCATCACGAGATGGATTTATCCTCTGTGGGCCATCAGTGCCTATATAAAAATAATGGAAATGCATCCAACAATAATTCTGTAATTCTCAGTAGGCAACAATTAACCTGAACCAAGGTGGTAAACCCACTGACTAACCAACAGTGCCTCATGGAGAGACTCACCAATAACATCCTTCCTATTTTTCTGCTGTTTTCAAAAACAAGATATGACTTTTTTTTAAACAAGTTATATGATACCAACAGTTTTCTCTGTTTGCATACTTCCCATACAGATTGCTGCTTACCTGGGACCTCTTTCACAAAGCAGGTTCAACAGATTCTGATTTGATTGACCCCCCCGAGATGAACAAGAATGGGTTTTTAGCTCAAGGATTCATCATGGCAACAAGTAAATAAAGAGTCAGAATAAGAATACTTTATTAATCACTAAGGAAATTATGTGGTCAGTTTCTCCAAGAGAGTAAGCACAGTAACTGACTAAATTAAATAATATAAAATGTGAAAATATTGCAAAGTTGCAAAATATAACAAAAAAGTTAATATTTACAAATAGCTCAATTATAAATATCCCAGTATAAAACCCAAATTAAATATATATGGTTGAAATTGATGTGCCCCCTTTTTTTAAACCTTTATTTCTCTGTAGACAATGTGCAAATATTAATGGTGTGCAACTGCTGCACTGTGTACTGTGCATTAGTTGTACAGAGAGTAGATTTTCTGTGTCATCTCTCAGAAAATCATTTGGGTAATCTCAGTCTCTCACTGAACGTGCTCCTGTGACTGGCCAGCACATGATGGGAGTATATGGGAGGCCTACTCCACCTTAAGAGAGTCCAGCTCCATCCTCACGTCATTACTGGCCTTGCAGATCAGTTTATTGAGTTTGTTGGCATCTGTGACCCTCAGCCTGCTGCCCCAGCATGCAACAGCACAGAGGATGGCGCTGGCCACAGAATCATAAAAAATCCTGAACATTTACCAACAGATGTTAAAAGATGTCAGCCACCTCAGAAAATAGAGACGACTCTGGCCCTTCCCGACTCCGGTGTTTTTCACACAGTCCAGTTTGTTGTCAGTGTGTACTTTAGGGTATTTATAGTCCTCCACAATGTCCACATCAACCCCCTGGATTGATACAAGGGTCAGCGGTTTCCTAGTCCTCCGAAAGTCATTTCCTTGGTCTTTGTCACATTGAGCTGCAGATGATTCTGCTCACACCATGTGACAAAGGAGTCAACCACAGCCTGGTACTCATTACCCTCACTGATGCATCCAACCACCGCAGAGTCATCAGAAAACTTCTGAAGATGGCAGGTCTCTGTGAAGTGGCTGAAGTCTGTGGTATAGAGGGTGAAGAGGAAAGGGGAGAGGACAGTCCCTTGTGGTGCCCCTGTGTTTCTGATCACCTTGTCAGACACAATGTTAAAGACACACGTATTGTGGTCTTCCTGTCAGGTAATCAACAATCCAAGACACGAGAGAGGCATCAACCTGCATCGCTGTCAGCTTATCACCCAGGAGGGTCGGCCTGATGGTACTGAATGAAAAGTCAAACAACATGACCCTCATTGTGCTCACCAGTTTATCCAGATGGGCGTAACTATGGTGATTTGAAGATTCAAACTTGACAATTTTAGATTTCAACATGTGGATCAGCAGAGTTACACCATAAAATGTTGTTAAGAGTACATTCAGACTTTTTGAACTGAAGTGAAAATTATTCTAGTGGTTGTCATCTCTGATAGATGACAGACTTCACTGTGTACTGTAGCACTGCACATGGTTGATATGACAATAAAGCCGCTAGACTTGACTGAATCTAAATATCTGATTATATTTAAAAAGGATTTTATATGTGCAAAGCCATTATGTTCTTTGCACATATAGTGTGTTCTTTGACGTCGACTGCATGAACGGGGAAATTCAGTCAGTCAGCTGGATCAGGTGCAGCAGGAGGGGAGAAACAGTTTTTGTGGATGTTAGGTTCTCAGTCTGTTACCCTGGTAACTGTTTTATGTTAGCTCTTTTAATGGAACATAAATTCCAGATTTTTCTCAGTCTTAATAAGCTCCTGCTTTTGAGAACACAGCCCTGGACTTATTCTGCATCCAGACATTTGTAGAAAAAATGATTAGACAAATTATTTCCATTGTATCACAAGTGAAATGTTCTAAACTTGCTAATGTTGTTGTTAATGTAATCCTAAGCACTACAGTAATCTAGTTGTGAGTGTGATCAAATGTAAGGATTTCAGTTACACTTTTTTAAACCAACTAAAATGTCAGTCTGTGGTAAAAAAACAACAACAGCCCATTTAGTTTTCATGCAGAGATCACCTTCATCCTTGCTAGCCTGTTAAACTGAAGGTTCTTTTTTTTTTTAGATGTACACTGACATCTAGTGGTTACAATGCAACAATACAACAATCCTGACAGCATGCAATAGACCCTGAAAGTTCTGCTCCGATGTTACATTAGAATGTTGCTAATGCAGTGGTGCATTTGCAATTTAAAATGTTATATAACTGCATAATGACACAAATAACACCTACAGTAACAAACTGGACTGTATCAACAACATATTGTAGTATAAAAATTGTATACAGTCTGCTAAATTGAGTTTTACTTGCAAACAGCTTTTCTACTCTGTACTTAAAAGCATTTCAAACTACAAGCCATATTCACTCATTCACACACGTTCCCTTAGCACTTAGTTACATACCTTCAGTCACTTTTTACCACCCACTCTAACCAACGAACCTGGGCCAATTTGGGGTTTAGTATCTTGCCCAAGAATAGTTTGATGTGCTGGCTGATTCAAACCACCAACCAGTTAACAACCCACTCTACCTCCTGAGTCACAGCTGCCAACAAATTTCAGCTTATTTACACGACAATCAATAAATTTTCCAATTACTTTTATTTTTTTATTCAACTTTACAAGACCAAACTGAAAAATCTTTGCACACATTGACACATCTGTGTGTGATTTACTCCCACATCCTCCACAGTACTACAAAAATATAAAATATTCAACTAAAATGTTATGATAGAAACCAAAAAACACTGACAGACTTTTGCTCGGAACAAACCAAAGTTACAGTTGACAAAATTTAAAACTTAAGAATCATACATATCGCTCAGCGGTACGTTTGGTGAGCCTTTTTAAACAAAGAGCACATACAGTCACAGATAACTAAAATGATGAGATTATGTTTAAACATAATGAGTATTCTTAGCTTTGGAACTTAAAATGGACTTTTTACCTGATCTAATGTTCTGAAATAGCCTAAATATCCTGTTAAATGAAAATGTGGCTTGAAAAATGGCAACTTGCCAAAATAACACCTATTAAACACTGACTTACAAAAGTTCTCTCTTCTTTCCATCGACATGTTTTACATCTGACAACAAAACAAAAATTAATCATTTGTCTCATGTGAGTGGATGATGTTGACAAAAAAAGAGATTTTATCTCTTCTGTGGGCTGAAATTGTACTTGAGCAAACCCTGCTTCACACCGGGATGTAATCGAAGTTAGCCCACCCTGAGAGGTGGAGCTACAAGGACAACGCCGTCACCTCTCACAAACAGCATGGGGATGTTTCTCTTGGTAGACTGAAACGAAACAAAGATTCACACTTAAAATATTTCACTACTTAAAATATTGTATACACATAGCTTCCAATAAATGTGTTTAACAACAAAGACTAAATATATTTTACTTAAAAATTAAAACATGCATTTGCTTTAATTACATTTTTGTTGTTAAGATGATCCCTGTGATTTTCTCAGTAATGTTAACCCTTGTTAAAACAGAGCAGCGTTTTTTTGAGGCCATGATATAACAAATAGTCAGTGAAATATTATCCATTAAGTACTGTCTGTTATCTGAATGACACATTAACAGTTTTAAAAGATGAAACAGGTTCAACTCAGATCAATGCCACAATAGACCACCAGCACCTTAAACCAAAAGGGCAACGGGACTGGAAAGAAAATGATGTGGCACCTTGTAGAGTTCTTCATAAGTCTCCTCATCGATCTCCACTGTCGTCACAGTCTCCTCCACATCACCAAGGATCATGTTCAAGTGCTGATCGTAAGCCTGGGACAAACAAGAACAAATAAGAGTGCAAAGTAAAAGAGGACAAAAACACTCCAAAAGAAATTGAAGTGCTTGTTTTTAAAAAGTCTTCCGAGCAGCCAGGGTCACACCTGCAGCACTCAAACAACAAAAAAACAGCAACAACAACAAAACCCAGCACAAGACTCACATGAAGTCGGCCTCTGAGCTCGCGGTCATTCCTCATCTTGACGTAGATTCGCTCATCTAGACTGAGCCTGATCAGATCAAGTGGCTCCTCAACTGTGTTTGTAGTTGGTTGCTGCAGCACACAGAAAAAAATGACACATGTATTAGGACTGGGCGATATATCGATATATTTTTATACAAGATAAGAGATGTGACAATATCCTTTATATCGATATAGTCTATGTTACGTTATAATTATACTTGTGGAACCGCAAGTTTGCCTCTCTTTCGTCCACTTTTGTCTCTATGCTGTGTTACTCTGCCTCGCCTCTCTCCTTCACTGAACACAACTCCCCCTCCCCCATCGCTTCACCTGCAGGTAACGACAAGATGGACACGGCAGCTATCAAAGAGGAGCTGGTCGGTAAAAAGAAAACATTTGGAGATTACTATTTTAGTGCGGCAGTGTTACTCTCGTTAAAATGACATTAACGCCATAACTGTATTAACGCGGCAAATCTCCATTAACGAGTTACCGCAGGTCGCCCCGTGCGTGGGGCGTGTTGAGGCCGTGCAGCTAGCACTACTAGTATTTTTACCATTTACAACAGCACCATAAAGTGCAAAATGAAGAGTGTGTGAGAAACTGTGTGCTGTATCCCAGACCGCGAAGTCTCCCAGCCTCCTGCCCCGAAACAAACTACCTTACAAAACTCGTATACCGTATTTTTCGGACTATAACCTATAAAGAAATCGACAGCGCGCCTTATGTATGAATTCTGGTTGTGCTTATTGACCGCAAACTGCTTTTATGTGGTACACGGCGCTCAGCAATCTGCCAAAAATGTTTTAGTACGACTTTGGTAAGCTACGAAGCCGCACTGCTTGATGGATTGTTGGAACATTACGGCTACCGTAGTCTGGAGCCTCGCGGAGTAACGCATACTGTGCTTCAACGTAAAATTACCGTATTGTGTGCATATAAGGACCACAAATGGCACCTGTAAGAGACATGGTTACGAAGTGGATTTCAAACTGAAGGTTGTCAGTCACGCAGTAGAAGTTGGGAACAGAGCAGCTGCGAAATCTGTCTGTCTTTGTTATTATGCTAAGCGTCTTTTAATTTACATTTTGACTGCACAATTGTGAGCGTTTTGTTATCCACAAAAACAACATTGTTTTATTTTATTTATGGAGAATTATAATTTAATAAATGCTGATAATTTATTTCTGAGTAATTTTTTCATGTACATCTACGCTGTATGTTAATAAAGATGTGAGATCTGGGACACAGCGTGACTAAGAACTCTTTTTGTTCTTTCTTTATGGCTTTAAAAAAAATATCGAGATATATATCGTATATCGCCATCCAGCTAAAGAATATCGAGATATGAGTTTTAGGCCATATCGCCCAACCCTAACATGTATGCTTGACATATCAACAGGATATTAACATTCAACTGCCTTAGAACATTTTCTGTGGGATCATCCCTGATTTGCTTAAAAATGTTACGGTCTAAAGTTTGGACATTTAATGATTGCTGTGTAATTTTAGCTACATGTATTTAAAACTTTAACTACGTGTAAGTTACTTTTTTTTTTTTTAATGTTCTGTCCATCCACTTTTTTTTCTTCCGGACTTCAAAATCGGAGGCAATACTTGTACATGGATATCCAAAAATAAAACAATGTATAAAAATAAAAGCTGGAAACTTTCACTAGTCTTCCCTACCATATCTGTAATTTGGCCCAGGTCATCAAACATCAAAAAATGCCTGAGCACTGGCTAAATAGATATGAAAAAATGTAAGCAGTCCTATATTGGAGCACACACTAATAAAAAACAAACCAAAAAAATAAACTATATAACATTCGGAAACTGTCGCACTTCATAATAATGTAAAATGAAACGTGAAATATTTTCTAATATGGTCGAGCAGCAGGCACAGCTGAGATGCAATGACCTATTGCTTGTTCTGCCCACTCGCTTTCTTTGCAAACTCCTTATGCCCGAACCAAAAATAATGAATTTACTTTAATACAGATTAAAAACACAACAAATACCCCCATGTACAAGTCTCTTCTCAAGTTAGCATTTTCTGTGACAAGAATAATCGAGTGATTATCATTTCTAAATGACATAGACCAGAATTAAATGCAGACCTTTCGAGCAGTTTTGGTGTAAACACCCAAAATATTTAAGGCAAAGTGAAGAAACGTCGTGTTCCATGAGTTAACTGAGTTTTCAGTGAGTTGTTTAATGTTTAGCCCAAATAGCTGTGAACTGCAACCCAGACGCTACAGACCTAACTAACCCAACTTTAGACTAAAAACAGATAAAGAAAATTAAACGTGGACATACATTAGCGGTAATCCTGCGCTAACACGCTCTGCTCTGCCTAAAGAACAGTGGTGCAAATCCTACTGGCGGTAGCATTTACACGCTAGACATGCTAAATCAGCTAGCTTTTGACAGGCCCTTCCGCGCTTTTACCACATCAGTTATGAACAAAGTTACACAATAAGCTCGTTACATCAAGTACACGGGTAAACCTGTCTCCTCTTCACCCATGGGATAATTACATGCACGCTGTTAAAAGAACAACAGCAGAATTGAAGGCAGTTACACCAACCTGCTCAACTTCGTCCGCCATGATGTTTGAGTCTGCGTCGAATGACCGAACCAGTGCGGAGGTTGCCAGGTCTGCAAAAAACCGCGTTTTCACATAACACAAAGCACGCCTCCTGGATGAGACTATAAACATAACGATGGAAGAGGGATAGGGTTACATTACTTAATTGCATTTTAATTATTTATGTTGTTACAGCTATAGGCAAGGTGGGGGTGAGATTACATCAGGGATCTGCTTGTTTTCAGTGGCGATGGACAGGTTTACAGTGGAGGTCAGGCAGGAAACCCTATTAACTACGATCTTTGCAGATAACTGTGATCTGTAGTGAGAGTAGGAAGCAGGAAGAGAGCCTGGAGAGGTGGAAGTATGCTCTTGAGATAAGTGGAAGGAAAGTTAGAATATGTAAATATGTAAATGAGAGGGCAAAGCTGCAAGGAGTTGCAAGGAGCAGAGATAGTAAAGGTAGATGAGTTTGCATACCTGGGGTTGACCAAGGAAAACATTGGATCAAGAGGTGAAGAATATAGTGCAAGCCAGGTTGAGCAGCATTTGTGACAGAAAGATATCAAGCAAGAGTGAAAGGGAAGTCTACAAGATGGTCGTGAGATTTGTTGCGATCGATGGTTTGGAGCTGGTGACAGAGCTGAAGATGGGAATGGATGGACAGGATTAGAAATGAGTATGTCAGAGGCTGAGGTGATGCAGTTTGGAAAGTTGGAGAGGTAAGACTGAGACGGTCTGGACATGTGATGAAGAGGGATAGTGGAAATGAAGTCAGTATGGAGCTGCCAGGAAGGAGATAAAGAGGGAGAACGCAGAGAAGCTTCATGGATGCAGTGGAGGATATGCAGAGGGTTGATGCGAAAGGGTAGGATGGTAGAGATAGGGAGAGATGAAGGCAGATGATCTGCTGTAGCAACCTCTAAAGTGAGTAAATAAAAGAAGGAGAAGAAGCAATATTTATTGTCTAACTTATTTTAAAATCCATGGTACACATTCAAAAATTAAATATTTTTTATTGTCATTGTCCTTGTAATTATAACTGTAAATTTGATTTATCCAAATAAATACAAATAAGCACTCATACGTGCAGGAGAGTGAAGTGCAAACCTGGCAACCCGAATGAGGACGCTAGCAGTTCCTCTGTCCTTTATATTGCCCGTCTGCTTTTCCAGACTTTTCCATCCCCCGCATCTCCGTACAGTGCAACGGCAGATCAGAGGTAGGTTATTAAACATAAACTATATATATATATTTGCATCATTTTTTTCCGTTTCTAATGGCTCATGTCTTTACGAAATTTCAACCTTACTGATGCGGCGTATTCTGTCTTGTTTTTCTGTTTTAGTAAATGCAACGCAACAAAAGTTTAAATGGTAAATGGACTGGTTCTTATATAGCGCTTTTCCACTCTTCTGAGCACTCAAAGCGCTTTACACAACCTGTGCATTCACCCATTCACACAACTGACATTCACACACATTCATACTCCGATGAATGCATCGGAGAGCAATTTCGGGTTAGTAGCTTGCCCAAGGATATTTGGCATGCAGACTAGGGGAAGCCGGGAATCGAACCACCAACCTTCCGATCAGTAGATGACCTGCTCTACCACCTGAGCTACAGCCACAGCCACCCGACCTGTGTCAGACCTTCGCATTAACAGGTCAATGTGACTTTAAAACCGCAAGTATCGCAGTTGAATTCAGAGAACTAAAGCTGCATTTACTGCATTAATTCAAGCAAGAAGGCATTCATTTCCGGACATTATTCATTTTTATAACTTTATTCCGTTATTGTCACACTGGGCAGGTGCCACGTGTAGAATGGGCAGCTGTCCCACTTTTTATCCAACTGCGCAGTGAGACCATTATTATTACTGTTGTTGTCATCGTCGTCATTGTTATTCTCTGTCCCACATGTTGAGATAATCTCCCAAATTTTGCTGTAGTTTGCAAAGGTCAGAAGTGCAGAACAGACACTTTTCTAATGCAAATGAAGAAAGTAAGGCTGAGATCATGACTGAAGTTTAGGCGAACAATGCTGCCTATGCTATACCCAACAAGGAAAGCTGTATATAGATATTGTTATATTCCCTCTGTGTGGCTCCAAAAGAAGTGTTCTATGTATATCTCTGACTGTAACCCCAGTAAAATACAGTAAAATCAAATGTATTTATATTTGCAACATATCCTTCACAAATTCCAGTGTCTTTGTTCCACATTAAGTTTGTTTGGATTTGGTCACACTTGCCACATGTGATTACAATTAACAGCATTTTTCTTATACAGAAAATCTTTTTGTTTTACAAATAGTTAACTTTATTCACTCTTTCTCTTGTCTTGTTTTTCTTCTCTGGCTTTCCTCTTTTTTTTTCCTTTCTGTAAATCTGTGTGTGTGATTGACTGCGTGTGCACCTCCTCTCCCAGTTCAGTCCAGTGTTCCATACTGGGTTTGTGTGCAGGCTGAGGAGGCAGATCAAAGCAGTGCTGTTACCCATTCCACCCTCAGCTTCAGCGCGGCTGTGTGGTGGAAGAAGTCCCTGCTACAGATAAGCCAAACAACCTGTGTGGCCCAGTGCTAGGACCACTGACTGCACACAGTTTCATATTTGTAAATTTGTTAAAGTTTTGTGAGAAAGCAGGCAATATGTCTGCGCTTGTGTGGGTGAGGGTTTTTTTGCATGCTTGTTTTTTTGATCTGTCATGTCAAAACCAGATAAGGGTGTGTTTGCCATTAAACAGTTGGCAGCTGGTGGCCTAGAAACTGAAACTGGTGCCTAAACTCACAGTTGTTTTGTTTTGCTCACTTTCTGCTCGTCAAGGTCCTCTGTGTGTGTTACCTGCCAAAAGATGGCGCTAAACGATAGGAAGACAGAAGCTGACGTCATCAGTCGTTGAAGGTCAACAGATAAGCTGTGGGAAACTGTCACTGCAAATCAGTCCTGTTAACAGCTATAATAAACACGACAGTCAAAAAGGGTGATTTTAAGACATTTTCTCAGGTGAAACACTACAATAAGCTGCACCTGCTTTTACTGCATTGAAGTTTTTACTGATTTCAGTGGAGCACAGCTGAAATTAGCATAAAAAGTCAAAAGATTATGCAAGTGTCCTAAACTGTGTAATGATTTATCAGGTGTTTCAACTTTGTACAGATTTTTTGTTTGTAAATAGAAAGAAAATTATTTTTGTATTACATTTCAAATAATAAGAAGCACAGATCAAATGTTTTATACGCTTTGAACAATGTTTACTGTTCGGCTTTAAGCAAGGAAAATACAGAGTTGTTGTCTGAATGTGATACACACTGAATTAAAGTTATCATTTTTTCCACTTTAACATATTGTCATAAGTGTTTGTACTGTGAAGATTAACAGTGTTACAAGGTCATCTGCTGTAGACCTACTTTACTATATGTAGTCCAAAGAGTCTGCGTCTCAAGAGTGTTCCAGCAGACACAGAACCAGGGTCCAGTTTCGCAAAGCTATTTTTACCCAGTCTTAATTTTGTTATTGCACAAGTGTAGCTTACTCAAAGGTACATGATTTTAAGGCTAAACGAAATTAGTCATCTTCACGCCAGTTGAACTGAGCTGTATTTCCATGTAAACAACCAGTGTCACCTAGCCACCAGCTTTTCATGTTCCCATCAGTGACCGCTTCATCAAATGACTAAACATGCAACATGATTGAGCCTCATTCTATACGGATCAGTTAAGCCCTGTCTACACTTAAGTCCATAAAACGGTGCTGAGTCTACAGTAGTAAGTGCTCTAATTGGTAGTTGCTTCAATCAAAGTTAAGACGTTTCATGGGAGTCCTGTCTGTCATCGCTTGCAGTTACCGGATCTTACTGACTTTCTATTAGCTATCAAAAAAATCACATTTTACATTTAAGCCAGAAGATTTGTATTGTAGGCTGATTATTTCATATTCATGCTTTTCCTGTTGTGTAACAATGGCATTGTGTGCGTGTGTGTGTGTGTGTGTGTGTGTGTGTGTGTGTGTGTGTGTGTGTGGACAGTGAGAGTTCCTCTACTGGCCTGAAATGAGGTCAGTGATATCATATGTATTGTAGATTGATACAAAGGATGATATAATACAAAAATCGAAAGCAATAACCTGCAGCTGATATAAAAAGGTCTGCATAGATCACACAGCATAAACACAAATACAACAAAAGGCTAAAAGCTCATAGTTGAAATAATTGTTTATAAAACACCTGTAATTTATTTTATGGTGGAGCTTAATTATAACTGAAATCAGTGAAAAACGAATCCTTTCATTTATAAGATGCCTCTCAAATCTGATTTGGATCGTCCATCTCCATCTTACCCTGTTCTTAGCATCCTCCTCTTACCGACCCTCTGTATGTCACTACATCTGTGGAATAAGCTCCAGCGCCCACCCCACCTCCACCCCAATAAGAAAAAAAAAACTGAATTGGATAAGCGGTTAAGAAAATAGATGAATGGATAAAAGGTTGGCTGTATGAATAAGGCCTATTTTCTTCTCAAAATAAAGTGAATGCAGTGTCATTCGTAGCCACAGCAGGCCAGTGTTGGATCACAAAAATACTCTTTCTATTCAGTCTGAGCTTCCAATATAATATGTGAAAATAAAGTTGAGGAGAATAAAATCAGGAAAGACAGTGTCATATATGACATTGACCATTTTTTTTATATTGCATATGTGCATAACAAAGGGATTTTGTTTTTTTTAAATTGGCCTAAGGAAGTAAAATCAGCCTTAAGTCACTTATATGTTATAAATGCGTACTAATGGGCCAGTGAAAATTTTAAAAGTAATGATAAAGAGTGAAATGCAGCTCGTTTGAGTGTTTAAACACTTAGAGTACGCGAGCCAGGGGAAAGCAGCACTATAGTTTAATTATCCTGGTTTATTCTTGATAAAACTCCAAGCTCTGGGCAGGCTAGTCAGTTGTCCATACCAGTTAGTTATTATGCATTTTTGGCTATAATATCTTTGTATTTTTCATTATTACATTTGTAAGTTCTGATTTCAATTCAGGTTATTTTCATCTGATTTGTAGTGGTTTTTTTTCTCCTGTCAGTTTTGTAATGTTTGGCTTTTGTTTGTATTTGTTTTCAGTAATTTTATGATGCTCAAATGGTCATACAAGCGTTACAATAAACCAAAGCTTGTCTGTAGTGACAAATATGACCTATTTTTCATGTCTCCTTGTTTTTGAAAGGGCGCCAAATAATTTTCGGGTTTTTTTTCTTTATAACAAACTCCACAAGAACTATGAAAACACACATCTAAATATCTGTCTAATTTTGTACATGGGAGCATTGTTGCTGCAGAGTGTTTGTTTTCTGATCGTGTAACATGTTTTGCACTGATTGTTTGAATAGAAAAGGAGACAAAGGCAGGGAGCTGGTATGAACCAAATGCAGCTGTCCAGTTTCATCATCCTGCAGTCATGTGCACGCACACACACACACACACACACACACACACACACACACACACACACACACACACACACACACACACACAGACAAAAAGCCTTAAACACTCACAGCAGATTCACACCTTGTCACCACCACTGCTCACTTCATTGTTTCATGAAGATTACTCACATTGACGCATTTACATGAACAACACCTCCATCTGGATGAGGACGTGCAGCTAAAGAAATATGACACCGGCTCTACTGCTTGCTGAGACTCGTATCTGTGTGTGTGGCTATATTCATATAGACTGTGATATTCTGACACTGACCCAATTAAGACAAATGTCAGCCGTGAAAACAACATTTTATGATTACTAAAGGATGGAGTAAGGCCTTTCTCCAATTATTTGGAGTAATTCTGATTAAAGTGCTGCCTGAATTTGTATCACGCAGTCAAATTTGCATCAGATTTAACATTTGATGTTTTTTAACATTGCGGGTTAATGAATCAAACATATGAATATGACAGGAGGTTAAAGGAATTTTTTTTTTTACATTAGACCTTATCTGACAAAAATGACTGATGGGAAATTATTACACATTCTGTGTCCTTTATTAAAGGACATCCAGTAACTTTGCAGCTGCACTAAACAACTTCTCATTCTTGCAACTCTAAGGTGGAAAAATGTTAATATGTCAATGAAAGGCACACGTTGCACTGATGTCAAGCCTTCCAAAAAAGAAAGACGAAATAAGAAAACATGCCATTGTTTACTTTTTTATTTGCAAAGAGCTCATTACATGTGATTCTGTATGTTCTGTGTGTGTGACCACCACCATCACTTCATTTTGCTCAGGCTCGCTAAATCTAAAGCATTACAGTACACTTTGTTTTTGTGTATTTGGAGTGTAGTTGAATTTAGCTCAGATAATGCCACAACAACTGTGTTTAGCGGTTAGAAAAGTGTGCTTGTGTCTGAAAGAACTCCAATTTAAGACTAAAGATGTGCTCACAATCACCCATAACGTTTCCAAGCTTGTTTGAGCTCCAAGTCCAGTTTGTTGTCTGGTGTGATCCCTGTGTTCTTTGCCCAGTTCCAGTTAAGAGAACCACACTACTTAAAGAGGTGGCCCTGTGTACTGTATGCTTGTAGTGATACCAAATGACTCATCAGTTGTGCAATTAACATTTATAAAAGGACAACATGTCAGTGTTTCCCTATTTAAGCCACCAAAAACCATCAAATCATGAACTCTGTTGTGCTCTGCTGAAAGAGTGTAATAGCAAGCACAAGAGAGAGAAGTTGAGATCCTGAGCCAAACGGAAGCTCTTAGCTTTCTCAAGGTGCAGGGCATGCGCAGCCAGTGGGGAGTAGGGAAGGTGTACAGTCTTGCTTGTACAAGGTAGCCAATACCCTTGAAGTCCTGCTTCAAAGCTTTGACATCAACATTTTGGCAGTTGGTGTAAAGGCAAAGTGTCTGAGAATCTCAGGGCACTTGCATGATTTTTTGGTAGCATGATGTCAATCACAAAGTAGTCCCAGCCTTTACATAATTTACATAACTAACTTCAATATGTGTTCAATAACACCTGAAACCAACAACTGGGACTTTAAACACATCAGGAAAATTTAAGTGACTTGCAGGCACATTTTTCTATAGACTTCTTTATAACTGTATTTCTTTTTGCAACAAAAAGCCATACTGGCTGTTAGAAAGATTGCAGCTTGAAGGCACTTCCATGTTGGCATCACATTTCAGACCCAACGACTAAAGTTTATGTAAGTCTGGACTCCACCAGTGGAGTTGCCCAGTGATGAACAGCTGATTTTTATTTTAGAACTTCCTGCGACCTCTGACCTCCGTGTTTGTTGATTACTGCCAAATTTACTTCACATCCTGATATCCTGGATGACGTTACATACCAGCTCATCTTTGCTCTAATTTAGAGCCAAGCCTTATGGTGGAAGGTTTGAGTCCAGACAAATGACATAATAAACATGGTGCTTAAAACATGGTGGTTTCAAACTACAGCATCCTATCAACAGGCTGCTCTCAATCTAAAAATAAGCACCAGCCAGGGCGATGTACACCAACATTTGTCCCTTGACTGGTGTTATTGTTTTGGTCATTCTGTCACAGTCTGTCGTCGTGCGTCATCTTCTTTTGGAAACCTCCAAATGTGACTGTGGCCTGGCCAAACATGAAGTCACTGTTTCACCATCTAAACATAAATGATTTCAGTTATATTTCTGCTGTATTTCAAGGTTCAAGTGATTATATAATCCTAAACAAATGAATCTCCCTGGAATATTGGGCATATGGCTTGGTAAAATCTCTTTAGGTGTTTTTCAGAGTGATCAAAGCAGTTTAGAAGTTATTTTTGTAAGTGGTTTTACAACAATTAGAATAAAAGGAGTGATGTTATTCACTGCTGTTGGCATCTTTTGCGATATTTTTCTGACTTTGAGGAAAATTAATTAAAAGGACTTTTGTTTTCCATCTTGGGGAACAGCTCAGTCAGCACGGCACCGACTTTTAAACAAAAATATTAATACTTTGCCAACTGGGAGAAGATTCCCTATATAATGTTTAGTTCATCTATTAATTGATTCCTCCCTTTATGAGTTCTTCTGTACTAACCTTGAGCCAAATGCTGAGTGGCCTAAAAGAGTAATTAGTTATTTATTACTGATTACTATAGCAATAGTTACTCTTTTGAACAGGAGCCATTGCATTATTCAGCAGCCATTTCATTATTTGAAGCTTCTGGCCTGTACGTGTCAAAGTGATTTGTCATTTAAAAAACTCTGTATTATTATTTGCATCTTTATTCTTTTAGCCACTACAGAAGAAATCTGCCCATTTTATGTTTATTTGATCTTTGATACTTTCAGAGGACTTGTAGAGCAAAACTGAACGAGTGCACCAGCTATTGGCTGGTCACTATGTTCCGGTGCTTTATTAAATAATGTCTGTCCTTTAAAAAAAAGACATTTATATTCCATGCAAGTATCTAAAAATACACTGTGTCAAGAAAAGGAAAGACCAAGAGATGAAAGTCGAAAAATGGAAGGAAGGAAGGGTATAGTAGAAGAATAATGAAATACTAAATATGAGTGATGAAAGTGCCTACCTGTTAGGTCAGCCTGACCCTAGAATAGCCCTGCAGTCATTAAAATGTCATTCAGAGCTTCACATTACAGCTGTGACTGACAGGCTGATTTATATAAACTTAATTATGGATGAAGACAAAGCCAATGGGGGAGACTGAAACACATGAATTTACTCGTGCACATGTATGCACTGGTGAAAAGAAATGCAAACACAGGCACACACACATGCACACACATTCAGCTTTGTCAGAGCAGTTTATCTTTTCTGTAGCTATTTCTAAGGGATCTATTTTAAACACAGGCTGAGAAGGAGCTGAGGACGGCAGGGCCTGCTGAGGACATTAACATCTAGTCTTCATTATTCATTCCATAATAGAAAAAAACCAGCAATGAATAACACTGCCTCTTGATGAGGGGCATCCTATCAGCAGCAGCAAATCATGCAGAAACAGTGTGAAAAGTAATTCAGGATGCTGTACATTTCCATGAATTTTTATTTAAACTAAATGTACTGCATATATTAACACATAAAGGAGGTTACTGCTTCCACGCTTTTGTGAAATGAGCCACATTAGAACATGGCTTACGGTAAATCCTGTGAACACTGTTGATATGTTCTTTATAAAAATGGCCAAAATACAATAAAATCAAGGTAAAGGTACAGCTGTGGTTCAGTTTAAGTTTCTTGGATTCTGGATTGATTGTTTTAGTCAACAAATTTTGATGTTAAATGTAGATAATTTTAGATTTATTATAAAATGGACTTCTGCGTATGAATGCTGCAATCATTCTCATTTAGCATTTACATATAGACAAGATAGGCAAAGGCTATAAATGTATCCAAAAGCATTAGAAATTTTGCAGAAACACTCTTAATTACTTGATCAGAAAAACAAACCAACTAGCTTGTGTTGCTTTCAAAGAAGAAGTGTCAGGACTTCTGGCATTTGTTTATTCCAAGAAGTTAAATTTAAATCTCAATTAGACTTTTCACCTGGATAAAAAAAAAGGATAATAAATAAATAATAAATGTGTGGCAAAGCAGAAGACACTGAAGACAGTGCCCTTTCAGCACATCAGACACTTTACAAGTGATAAAAGGAAATCTGAAAAACCGGAAATTTGATATTTTATTATATCTAAAAATTTGATCCAACCTAAAATGTGAAACTGAAACAGCTTGTTTCATATTTATCCTTTAGAAAAATTAATCATATCTTTAAAAAATACCCCCAACCCCACAGTCTTTAGTAGTCTTTATGACGGCATTCATCAAGTTTCAACAAAATTTGCATAACTGGTGACATTGTGGTGACTTTTAATAATTTTGGGGAGTAACATTGGCAGCAGAGATGCTGACAGGTTAACCAGCACAGCACAAGCTGTTCCTTACTTGTGCATAGCCAGTGGATAAAGGCCGGGCTAGGGCTGGGCTATATCATACCGTTCACGGTAACGGGCAACGATAGGAAAATGAAATATCGCGATAGAATATGGGTAAAACGCGCATGCGCAGTGCCTATGTTTACATACGCACATGGCGGCGACGCAGAATGAGAAGGGCGAAAGTGGATCGTTGAATGAAACAGATGAACCAGAATTGGTTTGTAAAAATGCTGCAACTTGAGTGGTGTGGAACTGGTTTAGCTTTCGTCCATCAGATACACAACAAAGCACTATTTTTGGTAGCGCATGCTAGCGGGCCGTCGTTATTACTGTGTTGTTTGGAAAATACGGCACACTTAAAATCAATCCTTTGATTTTTCTGAAAATCGACAGTGCCCCTTATAATCCCGTGTGCTTTATGTATAAATTCTGGTTGTGTTTACTGACCTCGAAATGATTTTATGTCGTACACGGTGCTCGGAAATCTTTCAAATGTTTTAGTACGACTTTGCTAAGCTACGAACCCGCACAGCTTGATGGATTGTCGGAGCATTACGGCTATCGTAGGCAGGAGCCTCGCAGAGTGATACGTACTGTGCTTCAACATAATATCACCGTATTGTGTGTGTATAACCTCTTTTTAAGTTTTGTGGATATTATACATGGTTATGCTGAGGACATGTCGGTCAATTAGCACTGGAAATGCCTTTTGGTTAAACTGTCAGCAAGGAATTTGCACTGTTACATTTTTATATAACTTTAATGCACATAAAAAACAGCTGCTTGTTTAAGTGAAAATACATTGATGGGGTTTTTTGCACTAATAAAGTTGTGGAGTTGTAAAGAATTTTGTCTAGTGTCAATTATATTGTCAGTTATATCATTATCGCAAATTTTCAAATGTATATCGTGATAAATATTTTTGGTCATATCGCCCTGCTCTAGGCCAGGCTACAGAAAAATGTCTGTCATGCAGAATGAAACAAGAAAAACACTGAATGAAAATGTGAGACATTGTATTAATATGTGGGATAGGAAATTAAAATGCAGTACAGTCACATATTAACCTGGAAAGCACGATTAAAAAAACCCTCTATATTGACTTTGCATCTTCTTCTCAGACCAACTTTTTAGCAGAGGACACTGAGACCTCTCCGGAGTACTTCTTACATTGCACAGTGCTAACACAGAGTTCTTATCTTTATTACTTATTTAAGTCCTTGACATGACACAGTGATTTAACTAACACAGATTGTGTGCTTCTTCCACACAGGGGAGAGCTGTTTCACAGGCTCCAAATATAAAAGAAAAAAGAAATCCACCTGTGCATTTTTTAAATGTTTGTGCTACCTGTTGTTGTACCAACATTATTTGCTGATTTACAGTCAATCGTATTTTCTGCGCATGCAAATGTTAAACTTCACAACATGTATAAAGATATAATTATTACTTCTGCCACAGATACTGGGATGGATCCTGCGATCAGATCTTGAACCTGACTATAATCCAGCTACTTTCCAGGTACCTCTCCAGGCAAGATGCATAAAAGTAACATCTGTCTAAGTAAAATATAGTAAGTAAGTAAGATGTATATGTAAATATAGCCCAGATGTAGTCATGTTTGTTGTGAATGCTTTCCTTTTTTTCTTGTTGGTTTCAGGTTTTCTTGTACAGTTTCCTGCACTAGAATACATTCTAGTTTCTTTGGTGAAACTCTACGTGTCCAGTTGCTTTCCATGACACTAACTCATTATGGAGAAGGGAATTACAGCAATCTGGGCTGCGACCCACTGCCGGCTATTTGGAGCAGCGTGAATTAGAACAGGCAGAAACGATAGCTATCTAGCATGAGGGAAGGCTGCTCTCATCTCCTATATGCTACTAAGGACGAATAAAAGGAAATCAAAGTAAAGCTGAGAAGATGGGAAAGGAAAATGGTGCATGTGTCAGAGAAAGGCTATGTCAGGCAGCTTATATTAAAGGCCTTTCGCCAGAGGGATGTTATTTACATTTGAGAGAAAAACGAAAAATTGCTCTATGAACAATACCTTGAAATCACCTTTTGTAAGTATTTCTGCATGTACTGATGTGATAAAATATTAGCATAAAAACAAATAAAGGAACCTTTCTTTCTGTTTAAGGTTAGAGGTTTTCATTATTTTTTATTTATTTATTTATTTATTGTGTCCCGTTTGGATCTTTAGCCATCAGAATTGTTGTCTTAAGGCCAAGAAAGGTTTTCATTATTAACATGTAAGTTTTTTTAAGTGGTAGAAGACTGGACACACACACATGTGTATCCAGTGGACTACTGTGAGAGAGAAAGTGATCTGGATCTACAGCAAGGTTTAATGGTTTCTTTCTTCGCCCATCCTTTACTCCTTCTGGGAATGAAAACAAATCATTAGTTTTCACTTCTACAAATGTTGAGGAGTTACTTATATATATATATATATATATATATATATATATATATATATATATATATATATATATACACACACACATACAATGAAAAAAAGGGATTGGCCAGCTCTTGGATTTATGTAAGCATCTTGTGTGTATTTAACACAATTGCCTCTTGGTTTAAAGTTAAGTGTAACTATATAGTGTAGAAACTGCATAATTTGCAGAGTGGGTAGATTAAATTGTTCATATAATGTTCGAGTGAAGTAAGTCAATAATATAGCAATGTTAAATCTTGCGACACTGCACGGGATTTCCGTCTTGCACGCTTTGGATCGTGGTTTGAGGAAGGCATCCATCTCAGTCAAGTCGAACAGCCACCTCTGCTTTTTTTGGTAAACCGAAAGAAGTAAATTGGGTGGTTGTTACATTAAAAAAGTCTACCTTGTAATTTGAACACAAAATTTTCATGTTTCTATCTTGAACGTAATTAAATCATGTAGGATCTGTACAAAATTCAACAACTTAATTTGTTCTTGTTGAGATGACCTGCTACAATCTAGTAAGAGTGGTTAGTTGCTGGACTCATGAAATTAACAAGATCACATGAGATTTCAAATTCAAATTCAAATTTTATTTGTCACGTACACAGTCATACACAGTACGATATGTAGTGAAATGCTTGGACAACTGCTCGTGACCTAAAGAGAACAAAAAAGGAAAAGGCTATGAATAAGATAGGAAATAAATATGAAAAATTAAAAAGGGTAAATTTAACTAGGAAGGAATAAAATATAAATTAAGGTTAAAAATGAAATAACTGTACAACACAAATTAGAATGAAGGGTAAATTTAACTGGGAAGAATAAGATAAAGATAAATATATAAATTAAAGTTGAAAATTAAATAACTGTACAACAAAATACACAATACACAATATAGAACTATATAAGAATGTATGAAGAAATCTAAATATAAATAAATATATACACAATAACAGCAGCTGTACAAGTATTAACCGGAAATGAAGAATATAGTGACCAGTGTTGTGCAAAACCAAAGTCCAGAAAGTCCAGTGTGTGTGTAAGAACCATATGTGTGGGTCAGTACTGTGTGGTGGTGTGATTGAGAGACCGTATCGCCTGCGGGAAGAAGCTCCTCCTCAGTCTCTCTGTGTTGGTCTTCAGGGAGCGGAATCGCTTTCCTGACCTCAGCAGAGAGAACAGTCTGTTGTTGGGATGGCTGAGGTCCTTCACGATCTTCCTGGCCTTGGTCCAGCACCGCCTGCTGTAGATTGAGTGCAGGTCAGGGAGCTCGGAGCGGATGGTGCGCTCAGCTGATCGCACAACCCTCTGTAGAGCTCGTCTGTCCTGCATGGTGCTGTTCCCGAACCAGGTTAAGATGTTTCCCGCCAGGATGCTCTCTATGGTGCACGAGTAAAAGTTCCTGAGCACCTTGGAGGGCAGTTGGAAGTCTCTCAAGCGTCTGAGGTGGTAGAGACGCTGTCGGGCCTTTTTCACCACGGTGTTGATGTGACAGGACCATGACAGGTCCTGCGTGATGTGAACTCCGAGGTATTTGAAGCTGTCCACTCTCTCCACTGGGCACTCGTTGATGACGGGGGTCTGGTAGTTCCTCTCCTGCTTAGTGCTGAAGTCCACTATCAGCTCCTTTGTCTTACTGACGTTTAGAAGGAGGTTGTTCCTCTGGCACCAGTTCTCCAGATTCCTAATCTCCTTCAGGTAGGCCGTCTCGTTGTTATCAGAGATCAGGCCCACCACGACGGTGTCGTCAGCAAACTTGATGATGGTGGTGGAGCTGGTAGTGGCCACGCAGTCATATGTGTACAAAGAGTACAGCAGGGGGCTCAGAACACACCCCTGGGGGGCTCCAGTGCTGAGAGTGGTGGAGGCTGAGACATGTCCGCCCATCCTTACTGCCTGTGGTCTGCCAGTTAGGAAGTTGGAGATCCACTGACACATAGATGAGCTGAGTCCCAGATGCTCCAGCTTGGTGGTGAGTGTGGAGGGAATTATGGTGTTAAATGCAGAGCTGTAGTCTATGAAGAGCATTTTAACATAATTCCCCCTTCTAGTGTCCAAGTGAGTGAGTGATGTGTGGAGGAGATGAGAGATGGCATCGTCTGTGGAACGATTTGGACGGTAAGCGAACTGTAGTGGGTCCAGTGTGTCTGGTAGTGAAGAAATGATGAAGTCTCTGACCAGGCGTTCAAAGCACTTCATCACTACTGAGGTGAGGGCTACAGGGCGATAGTCATTGAGAGAAGCAGGGTGGGGTTTCTTCGGGACAGGAACAATGATGGACTCTTTGAAGCATGTGGGGATCACCGACTGAGATAAAGAGATGTTGAAGATCTCAGTGAACACAGGAGCTAGCTGGTATGCGCAGTCTCTTAGGATACGACCTGGGATGCCGTCTGGTCCTGCTGCTTTCCTGGTGTTCACTCTCTTGAAGGCTCTCCTTACTTCATGCTCGGAGATGACGAGCACGTTTCCGGTGCTGGCAGTATCTTCCTGTCTGCAGCCGTTAGCGCCGCTAACACTAGCATTGTTGGAGACCTTAGCTGCAGCCTCGAAGCGAGCATAGAAAGTGTTCAGCTCGTCTGCCAGAGTCACGGCCGCGTTCGTCATACCGGTTGTTGGTGCTTTATAGTCCGTTATTGTCCTTAGTCCCCGCCACAGGCTCCTAGAGTCACTCTGTTGGAGTTGTGACTCTAGTTTCCTCCCGTAGCGCTGCTTCGCCTCTTTCACCGCCCTCCGCACGTTATATGACGCGGCTTTGTACGGGTCCATGTCCCCCGTCATGAGTCCCGTGTTGTAGGCAGCGGTGCGGGATCTCAGAGCGTCGCGGATGGTTTTATCCACCCACGGCTTCTGGTTGGGAAACGTTGTGATAGTCTTTGTCTCCACGGTATCATCCGCTAGTTTCCCGATGAATCCCACAACCGCTTCCGTAAACACGTTGACGTCATCGTCGGAGCTGTTTCTGAACATGCCCCAGTCTGCGTCATCGAGTGCGTCCTGTAACGCGGCCACCGATTGATCCGTCCAGCGCGCGACCTTCCTCTGAACCGGAACTTCCTGTTTCAGCCTTTGTTTGTATTTTGGCATGAGGAAGATGGCGGCGTGATCAGATTTGCCAAACGGGGGGCGGGATTGTGCCTTGTAGCCGTCCTTGACCGTAGTGTAGCAGTGGTCCAGTGTCCTTTCACCCCTGGTGGGGCAGGTGATGTGTTGATAAAAGTTCGGCGCTGCGCGTTTGAGGTTGGCGCTATTAAAGTCCCCCGCAGTCCCGAATGTCTCTCTGGAACTTTATCCTGGCCCTGAGGTCGTCAAGCTTGTTCTCCAGTGACTGGACGTTGGCGAGCAGGATGCTAGGCAGAGGTGTGCGGTGTGCACGAGCTCTCAGCCTGTTCCTGACGCCGGCTCGCTTCCCTCTAGGCCGCCGCCGATTTCAAACTGCAGGAAAATCACTAGAACGTCTTGATGCATTCTCAGTCATCCAGGAAAGTAAATCTCCAAAAGTTGATTCTGTTCATCTGGGCGTAGAATTTTGTGGGATGAGTGACGAAACGTTTCTCCCACAAAACGCTACGTCCGGATGAACAGAATCAACTTTTGGAGAAAATCACTAGAGTTATAAGAGGCAGACAACTACACACACACAACGTGTATGCTATTGCTTTTTATTGTGGTTTAACCTGTCAAGGACAAAAACGTACAGAAAATTCTGCATCAAGACTTGAAATCATAGCTTTCGTACTTTTGTCATCCCTGGATTGGTGACATAGTGGTTAGTGCTGTTGCCTCACAGTAGGACGGTCCTGGGTTCAAATCCACAATGATTTCTCTCTGGGTATTCTGGTGTCCTCCCACAGTTAAAAGTCATGCAGTTACTAGAGTTAGCTTAGGTTGATTGGTGATTCTAAATTCACCATAAATGTTAATGCAAATGGTTGTTTGTCTCTATGTGATTAACTGGTGAGCTGTCCAGTGTGTACCATGCCTCGTAACCTAGCCCCCTGCAACCAGGATAAAGATAGGAGGATGTTAGTTGTTGTAGACCCATTCAACTTTCATGTTAACCAGACTCTAGACTTTGTTGAACATTATGTAATATGAAGTCAACATGTAGTATTTAAGTGATCAAGTAGTACTGTGGTAAAGGTTATTGAATAGTGTTGAAATAAAATGACAAAATTGTGAAGGATTAAAGTATTCCAAGAGCTCAACTTAGCTATATATCTACACATATATACATACAGTATATACATACATATACACACACACACACACACACATATATATATATTAGGGGTGCAACGATACACAAAATTCACGGTTCGGTTCGGTTCGATACTTTGGTGTCACGGTTCGATATTTTTTCGATACAAAAAAATGTTCATGCATTTTTAATTTGTCATTTATTAAAATTATAAATATATATTTTAACTCAAAAGTACAGTTTTTAAATTTAACCCTAACCCTTGTGCGTGTTTTTTATTTTGACAGCGAATGCGCACCTGCGGACCACTTATGTGCAGCCCTGGTTATTTAGCTCATCATATTGCAGCCACAGAAATTCTTTTGTCCATGAAACCATAAAGCTGCACTTTCTTTTTGCCTTATAGTCTGATTTGTCATAACTTCTCCGTTTTGTGGTAAGCTTTTCTTTGGCTGTCACTTCTTCACCCTGACCTGTCTTATTTGGCTCAGCAGAACTGAAATGCTTTTACACACGCACTCACATAAGCTCAGCGATTCTCTGCGCGACCAACCTCTCACATGTTTAAGCTGCGGGAGATTTCACTTGTCATGTTTGCATAGTAAGCTAACGATTGATAAGACGATGTCAGAGGAATTGGTGCACAAATTAGCATCACTCACAGATCAGTGCTGTCGCTCTCTATACACAGTTCGCACGATTGCAAAGTGAAAGCAAAAAAACAAGCGCAAATTCAAACGCGACTTCAATATGTCACATATTGACAGTGGCTCACCGATGCCAATGACATAATTACCCAGCTACATTTCTGAAAGAATGCAAAAGCATTGACATATATTTTTCCTACAATAGCCCGACGGGCAGGGAAGAGATAGATTTTGGTAGCCCGACTGAAAAAATCGCTAGCTCCGGGACGTCGGGCTAGCGATATTGCAAGCCCTGTATCTGATTGAGGAATCACTCATCTTTGGAAAAGAGAGTTTATTACAGAGAAATGTCTCTTTCCAAAATAAAAGCTATACTATCCGCTTCTTCTGGGCTATATTCTCAGCAGCATAAGGAGAATCATGTGCTAACAGCTGTCTAAATGACTCGGCTAAAGTTAGTAGCATGCTTGTTGTTTTTGTCTTTGCACTAGGATGATGTCGGCGTAAACGTGCAGTCATATTCGTTGTGTTCCCACTAGTGCTTTCAGGTTAATCTCGTTGAAATGACCTTAACGCCACAACACGGCAAATCTCCGTTAACGAGCTACCGCCGATCGCTCCGTGCATGGGGCTAGACGGCCAACACGTTAACGAGCTAACTGCGCTAACACACTAGTTCACACCAATGTAATTGAGCATTGCATGGCACATCCAACTTACTGTTTTACTTTAGTCCATGACTCGCTTACCTTCAGGGTCATATGTCACATGAAAACCAAAATAATTCCAAACGCCAGATCTGAATGAGGTTCAATTTGCTTGTTGCAAGCAGAGCTTAACTTCTGTCTCGCTAGCTTGCCCTGCGCTCTTCCTTCTGACTATGCTGTCTGTGTTGAGCGCTCAGTGGATCTGCGCTGGACAGTGCAGCCCAGGCGGAGTAGTCGAACACAGATTCACTGAGCGCTCAACACAGACAGCATCGTCAGAAGGAAAATTGATAAAATAAATTACAAATGTTGTATTGTTCGATACATATGCGTACCGAACCGAAAGCACTGTATCGAACGGTTCAATATCGATACGAATATCGTTGCACCCCTAATATATATATATATATATATCTACACATATATACATACATATATACACACACACACACACACACACACACATACATATATATATATATATATATACATATATATATATATATATATATATATATATATATATATATATATATATATATATATATATATGTATGTGTGTGTGTGTGTGTGTGTGTATATATACATATTTAAATTTGGGTCTACACAAGTCACTTTCCATCACGTTATAGCAGTAAGTTAATTATGTTTGTTAGTAAGTCACTAGCTCCTCCTCCTCCAACAATGTCAACACCAAGCACTAAGAGGAGTGCACCAAAACACCACAAATAAGTAAGTCAGAGGGTGAAAATTATTTTATTCCACCGGACACACACACAAAGACACACACACACACACACACACACACACACACACACACACACACATATAGAAAGCTCCAGGAGGGTCAGAAACAATGAGGAGATTGTCCGTAATAACAAATGGTTCATTAATTCATAAATCAGAGTGTCAGCCTTGGTGGACCAACTCCTCACAGCAGAGAGCAGGAGCTGTGTGTTATTAGCCAGGAGGATGGCACAATGAAAACTAATGGGCACAAGCGCTATGTCTCCTTGGAGCACTGACTCTGCTAACACATTCATTCATCACCGAGCTTCAACCAGACAAACAATGGAGAAATAATAGAGAAAAACCTTATTTATAAATCACTTACATCTTTAGATACATAGATATTTATCTTTGTATATTTCCTGAACAGCATATGTTAATTTCTCTGTAGCTTATTGAATCAAATAATTTGGACGAGCTGCCCATTAATACCAAGTATTTAATAGTAAAAAACACATATTTCTTTTAATAATAGGAACCTTACTGATACAAAAAATAAAGTAGAGCTCTGACCCTTAATCAGTTATAATCAGTTGTATTGGCTTGATTATGGGTCTCCTCAGGATTGTGTGTACAGACTGTTCTTGATTAACATCTCCTTCACCCTTCAGATTTTAATCTTTAGTGCATTAATCTGAGTAAACTCAAGTAATTTTCAGCAATGCTGCTCCAGCTTTAACCTCAGCAGTGGTGTATTTAGACAAAATAACTAAAAACCTTTTATTCCTCAAGAAAAGTAACAAATAAAAACAAATTACAAATCACTGGTACACTGAGATGTAGGGACAATCTCTACTTCTACTATAGTGAAGTTATTGTGTTTGGCCAAGGGTTTTTGTGTGGGATGATTTACACATAAAGTCAAGACACACATAGAGTCAACTTCTCAAAATCCATCGGATGATCATGATTCCCATGATGCCTAGAAGATAAACTTTTTCAACCTTCTCTTTAGAGGAGAGGGCTTGAAAAAAGCGAGTGAGATGGAAGGACTTAACTGTTAGTTCTGAAGTTATGTAACTGTAATTAGATTTCAGCAGTTGCATTGTTTCATTAGTTACTAAGGGTAAATAACAATATTAATGCATGAAAACAGTTTCCAGTGCAACTGTGCTCACGTGCATAACACAAAGTGAGAAAGTAGGGCTGGATCATTTCACCTTGAACCATCCCTTAGTCATGTTGCTATAGTCTCCAACTGCTGTGGACCTTCCCATGATGCACTGAGTAATTTTCCTCCACTCTTTCCTCCTTTCACTAAACTTTGCAGAAGTGCTTGCTCACTGAAAATCATCTGATAGTTTTCCTACTCTCGCTGTCTTTGTGAGGTCTTTACCTTACAATATACAGCACCTTGAGACGACTGTTGTTGTGAACTGGTGATATATAAGCAATATGGAATTGCACAGTGTTTGTTTGTATTTGATTTTCATCTGACAGCATCGATATATCAAATTACTCATGACAGCAGCAATATCTATGAAGTCATCTGTGTATAAACTGACACATCATTTATCTCACAGCCTGTTAGCTAGTGCACACTTTTTTTGCAAACAAACAACGCAGACAAACACTGATCCAGAGTACGCATTCATCAATTTCTTTCACAGGTCCCTAATTACAACTGAGACGGTGACTGCTAAGCACCAAAGAAGCTGCACATGACTGTGCTAGATGCACGTGATGAATATATTAAAAACACGTTTGACAGCAGCAGCAATAGTTTTTTGTGCACTGGAGTCTGGTGAGAGACAGTGAGAGGATCATTTATAATGCAGCTTGTTATTTGGCATGCATGTAATCTTCATATATCATGTATAATGGAAGTTAGTGTAGACATCCTCCTTTATGTATTTGCCCTTTGCCTGTCCTGCCAAAAAAAATTCTCATTACATTTTAAGCAGAACAGACCTGTGTAAAGAAGAAGAGCTGGCACTCTTTTATGCTTTTTACTCATTTCTGTCTATTGAAAATTTGCTAAGAATGTGCAACGATAGGGGCTATTAAATAGGTGTAGCAACACTGAAATATTATTCAAGCTTTTTGGACAATTACAACTGAGTGCTGTTATCCAAAAACCTTTCATTTTTATGCCTTGAGTAAAGAAAATTGAGCTGAGGATGGCATTATCTGCTCCATCACAATATTAGCTCAATCATCTAATGGGTTTGGATACAAATGCACTGCTGCACTTTGAGGAAGTCTGCTAAACTGTAATGAATAGAGCAGTGAATTTACACCATGCAGCAATACATGTTATTGAATATTTTCCACATTTAAAGACTCCCTTAATTGATTGATTATTGCAAAGGAGGGATTAAACAAGAAAGAGGAGCTCAAATAATATTTTTTTCTTTATTAATCTTCATAATACAAATGCATACTCACTGTATTGTTATCACAGAGGTGACAGAAAGAGCGTTTGAGTGATGACAAAAGAGGAAATCGAAGAGAAAATGGATGACTCTACTGTTGTAAACTTGCAAAAGCAGCACAATTTTCATTAAGTGTGTTCATAGATTCACAGTTTCCACAGTGTGAATAATAATGAGTTCACGTCCAACACCACTAAAAGGTTTCCTCTCATCTAAAATATCTGAAGTTTCACCAGAGAAATTAACACAAATGACTATGGTGACTTTTTGACCTTCCCTCCTCTTTAGCCTCCTGACCCAGAAGTCATTTTGAAGTTTCTTTTCCAAGGCTTCAATGGCTTTTGGAGATTTCAAAAGTATCTTTCCTTATGTGGATTTGTAGACAATGCTTTTCTACCTTCTCTGTAATTTTGCAGAATAAATAATTATAATAATAACCAGACTTCCCTTTTTTGCCTCCAGAACTCATTCTTCAAGGTGTAGATTTAAAAACTCAGATTTTTATTTTCATTCATACTGAGATGATAGCATGTTGCTGCGGATTTGCTGACTCCACATCCATAATGCAAACCTCCCATTCCACCACATCCCAAAGATGTTCTATTGGATTGAGATCTGATGACTGTGAGGGTCATTTAAGTACAGTGAATTAATTGTCATGTTCAAGAAACGAGTCTGAGATGATTTTGAGCTTTGTGACAGGGTGCATTATACTGCTGGAAGAAACAATAAGCAAATGGGCACACTCTGACCAAAGTGGATGGGCATGGTCAGGAACAATACTCAGATGTCTTTAAATGATGCTCAGCTGGCACTAGAGGACCCAAAGTGTGCCAGGAAAATGTTCCCTTCACCATTTCACCACCAGCAGCTTGAACTGTTGATACAAGACAGGATGGTTTCATGCTTTCATTCTGATTCTACCGTCCAAATGTTGCAGCAGAAATGGAGACGCATCAGACCATGTAAAATCCTTTCCAGTCTTCTCTTATCCAGTTTCGGTGACCCTCTGTGAATTACAGACTCAGTTTCCTGTTCTTAGCTGAAAGGAGTAGCAGCCAGCGTGGTCTTCTGTTGCTGTACTCATGTGCAAGGTTTAGTGTGTTTAACAGGTCAAAGATGTTCTTCTCTACTTTGTTGTATAGTGTTACTTGAGTTTGGCTCCTAATTAGCTCAACGAGTCTGGCTGTTCTCTGACCTCTGGCATCAACATATACTTTTTCTTTTTTACAGCCAACTCTATGCAAACCCTAGAAATTGTTGTGCAGCGAAATCTTAGAAAATTAACAATTTCTGAAATACTCAGCCCATCCATCCACCCTGTTTAAAGTGGTTAAAGAGTTCTCAATTTGTCCTCATACAGTGGTTATGAAGAGGAGCATGGGATATACATTAGATTTGTTCCAGGCTGTACTGTTAGGGCATTTTAAAATCGGAAGTGGCCAACAAAGGAACTGAAGATATTACTCTTAATGTGTTGGTTTCTTTTTCAAAAGTTCTCAGTGAAAACTGACACATTTGACTTCAATTTTTAACCTTTTGCCTCCTCAGAGAGTTGCTTTGCCTCCCTCTTGACTCAAATAAATGTGAAGTAGCAGATAATTAAGTACATATTGGACTATTTACAAATGTTGTCTCTCAATAAATACAC
This sequence comes from Mchenga conophoros, assembly GCF_057382185.1. Taxonomy (NCBI): domain Eukaryota; kingdom Metazoa; phylum Chordata; class Actinopteri; order Cichliformes; family Cichlidae; genus Mchenga; species Mchenga conophoros. The sequence continues at coordinate 27,613,534 of NC_140530.1, read as the reverse complement.
ACCTTATAATCAGGCTTTCACTGATTCTGTTCTGAGATATTTTTTTTCTTAAAATTCTTTGTAAATATATCTGTGACATTTAACACTCCACAAATATGCATCCTACTTTTAAAAAATATTTATTGCCCGACTGATATCGGATCTTTGAGGCTGACGCTGATATTTACAATTGACAGTTTAAAATGTCAGGTAATGATAAATTGCCACTTACTGATACGTTTTGCTGTGCTTCATGCACAGGAATGAGAAGAGAAATGGACAGAGGAGGAAAGAGGACAGAAATAAGTGGAATGAGTGCTAGAAATGTAGCGCTGTGCTACAACAGGGAAGTTTTATAGCTGCATCACAAATCAGCTACATCGCTGAAGTCCACTGGAGAGCAAGCTATGCAAAAATAATGGCCAGTGTATAAAGAGAAGAAAAAGCACTGATTGCTTAGTGTGGCACAAAAAATGAGTTATGCAGCAGTTTATTGTTGCATGTTGATAAGAAAAATGTTTAATAAGACTTTAATAAGTCTAAAAGAAGAAAATGATGGGGAGAGGAAAAATGGAAGGAAGAGAAAGAGAGGGTTGGGAACCTAAAACAAAATTGTTAACACACTATTCGAGTAGTTTAAATGTGACTGAAGAATTTAATGACAGTTGTATGAGTGGGTCACGCAAATCGCTGGTTATATTGTCTCTTCAATCATCAGTGGTGTGATTATATTAGAGATGACAATGGCGAGATGATAAACCACTTTAATCTGTTTTACTTAGCCTTTAGCAGGGAATAAGAACAAGCTGCAGGGTTTTAGATTTACATGCACACAGACACACACACACACGCACTTCAAAGAGGAGCTGTGCATAGGTGCGTTGGTGTATTGTCAAGGCAGAAGATTGAAGTTGACTGATCCTATTAGGTTTTACTGTTGATGCACACACGCTTCAACAGACATCTGAAAAAGCTGCATACACATGCACACAGAGACGCGCACATACAACTGAGCAGCACATTAACAAATTGTCTTGCACACACTCAGACACACACACACCATTCGCAATGTGACTCAGCTGTGTCATATTCACAGTTGAGAGGGAACAGAGCGAGGAGTGCAGAACTAAAGAACGCCTGTCAGGTTTATTTCTGTCTCCGGCTGGCTCTTGCCTGTGTTACCAACGGAGCTTCATGCTCTGATCTGCTGCTGCCCCACTTCCTGGTCCCCTTGTCTACTCTTGAGTACAATGGCAAAAATAAAAACATAAACAACCTTCAAGTGTTGCAGCATGCATATCGTCCTTCACAGGAACTGTGCACAAATTCAAAACCCGCAACAACAGTGAACACCAACTATTTGTCCTGCTTCGACTGAGAACTGGCGCTGCATATCATTATGGCTAATGATTATTTTAGGACTCCTTGCAAGATGGGAGAAGCACTTTGAACAAATAAACCAACTATCTGTGCTGCTTAGAATACTTTTATTACTTTTATGGATCAAGTCAGAAAGCTGGTTCGAACAAGTAAATTAAAACTTACGCACAAAAATATTAGGTTTACTAACGCACTGTTAGAAAATAATATAAAAACTGATTAACATGTTGATTTATTTTGCCTTAACCCTTTCAAGACCAGCGTATTGTATTTGATACAGGTGTTTTGTGAGTTTTTGAGACTTCTACATCATCAGCGTGACTTTTTTTACCCTCAAAAAATGATATAAATTGCATGACACATGACTAAATAATAAAAAAGGCTTATGTAGCAAATGTGATACAAATTAAAACTCATATATATATATGCAGATTAAAATGTGATGTGATTAATATATTTATTTAAAGATTTCTGGCAGTTATTTCATGCTTGAGGTTTTAAAGGGTTAAAGAGACCTGGTTACATGTAAAAGTAGAATAGGAGGCAGTTCCCAGCTTGGATTTTGGAGGCTTAAAACATTCCTTATTGATAAACCATATAGTAAGTTTTAGAAAGTGGAGTATTTAGTGCTCAGTGTTAGAAGTACTTGGTTGTTCGAGGCAAAATAAAAATGAGTGGCTTCAGGGAGTTTTTTGTTTGTTTTCTTGTTCGTTTGTTTTTTGTTGAGCTTCCAGTGAGCACTGTTGGGGCCATAACTCCATTTCACCAGATTACTTCACAGATTTCCGATGGAGAAATGAGAAGTATGATCAGAAGAGTTGTCCAAGAGCTAAGACCCGCTTGTGGAGAGCTACAAAAAGACCTGGTAACAATTGACAATTGAACTACTATGACCTGTATGCACACTCACCATTAAAGACTCCATTGCTGAAGAGTTAAGTTATAGATCACCACCCCATTCATTTAAATAAGGGGCTTCAAAATAACTTCACAGTTAACCTCGTGGAGGCATTTCCAGGACGGCAGGTTATACAAGGTTATTATAACATCAAAACGAAACAGAACTAAAACTGTGTGTTTAAAACACATAGTTAAAATTAAAGTAGAATTTGACTCAAAAAACAAAATAAAAATGTAATATTTTTTGTTTGTACAAATCGATGTTTGTTGCAAAGTCAAAAACGAACTAAAGACCAAATAAGACACAAATCCTCTAAATTATTATTATTATTTTTTATTTTTTTGCCATCTACTTCTGAAAATATTAAAGAGTCCAAAGGATAAATTGGAGAAACAAGTGACAGAAGTCCTTGCCCTGTATGGAAATGAGCCTCCACAAACTAAAATTAACATCTTCATCCTCTAATCTGTTATCAAACTGTTCTCCCACTAGGAGCTCAGTCTGAGTGGAGTTTTTTTTCTCCTCCTCTTACCTCATGTTATGTATTTTCGTTGTTTTTTTTCCTATCAGCCTACCTTTCTGACATGTCTCCCCAATGTGATGTTTGTGTAAAGTTGGTCAGAAGATTCCTTTGTAAGTGCGCATGCGCCATTAGCGTGCTGCCTGCTGTAACCCGAATTTCCTTCGGGATTAATAAAGTATTCTGATTCTGATTCTGAATTATCACCGTCTTCCCTACCTTAAGTGAGCCAATCAGCCACCAACCAATGTGCTTTTAATTTCAGTGCTCTTTTGTCAGTCTGTCTCTCATTCTTCCATCCTGCCTCCTCCCCCATTTCCACCTCACTCTGGTCACTCAGAGCCCATCCAATTCTCCATCTCCATCTTCATCACCACCGGGGATTCTTTTCTGCAACGATGAGTCATTGGAGACTAATTGCCAAATAGATCAATGAATTTTTGTATCACAATAAAGCGTGTTCAGTTCTTCCAAATAATCTCTCCTTTTTGAAATGCTTGGGCACCATCATTATTTAATAAAAAAATAATAATAAAAAAAAACAGAAGACAAGCATGAATTTAACTCTGAAAGCAAGGGTTTGCTGGAATGTAGCAGTACAGTGATTTTCCAATCACTCATTACAAAAGGCAAATGGTGTGTGTGAGTTGTTTGCTGTTACACAGAAAAACCGTTAGAGTGTGACAGTTGCCAGTCTGAAAGGGAAACAGAGCCAGGGACAGTTGCACTTTTCACCAGAGTTGGCTCAGAACACATTGTTCATCACCAAGTCTGTGCAATGATGTCATCCCCACAATGGGCAGCCAGAAAAACGTTCTTTACACTCTTCTCACACTGACTCCAATCTGTCTTTCTGCTGTGAGACTTGGACAGGATATCCGTTTGTGTGTGTGTGTGTGTGTGTGTGTATGTGTGTGTGTGTGTGTGTGTGTGTGTGTGTGTGTGTGTGTGTGTGTGTGTTGACCTGTAAAATCTGTGTATGTATTTAAGGGTTTTTCTACTTTCTCTACTGCTTTTGAATCTTGGACAATGTGGATCGCGTCAGAAAGTCTGGTCATTTTGTCCTCAAGGTTTTCAAATGAGCTTTGTTATTAGGATCATGGTTAAAGTTAAAAATGTGACTGTGGTGGATTACGTGTTAGGGACTGTATTATATCACAGAGGGACCCTACAAGTATAGAAGTGTGAGTGTGTCACAGTCTGTGCAGTCATTGTGTGTGTGTGTGTGTGTGTGTGTGTGTGTGTGTGTGTGTGTGTGTGTGCGTGTGTGTGTGTGTGTGTGTGTGTGTGTGTCACTTTGCCAGGATTGGCACTCAAATTGGCCAGAGGAACCAACTAGTAATGAGATCTCACTTTTGGCATTCCTTTCTGCTGCAATGTCGTCAGCAGACACAAAAAAGACACCCAGTTAGAAAAAATATGACCATTGCACCAAAAGCAAAGTTCGTGTGGGCCAAAAAAAATATTGTGTGTATCTGTGTGTGTCTCTGTTTGTGTATAATAATGGTCTTTTCTTGATATTAAAGATAAAGCATCAAGTGAGTTAAACTTCGGGAACACTGGAACATATTGTTAATAATCTGTTTCAGCTGCTTGGTATTACTGAAATTAACTAGAGGTGCACTAGAGGGAACATCTCTTTCACAGAAGGCATATTTTTTCCACCACATCTTTTATGTATTTATTTATTTACTTAAAAAATTGGTGGCATGAGAGGACACCAGGAAGCTACATTGTCAACTCACTCAGGATGGCACATCAGTATGTACCATTTCCACATGGTTTCTTGTGTCTCAAGAGCAGGGAGGACATTCCAGTTACTCTGGGAGAGCTGGACAGGGTGGTAGAGGGTCCTTAACCCATTAACAGGACTCTTATCTGCTCCTTTGTGCAAGGATGAGTGGGATGAGCACTCCCAGAGCACCACAAAATGACCTCCAGCAAGCTACTTGTGTGAATGTCTCTGACCAAACAATCAGAAAGTGACCAGCAGTGATTTGCATTTACTATAGAATACCAGAATTGGCAGGTCCATCACTGGTGCCCTCTGCTTTACACAGATCAGAGCAGGTTTGCTCTAAGCACATGTGAAAGATGTGAAAGTGTCTGGAGAAGTTGTAGAGATATCGAGATTTTGCTGCTCTTCTGTTCAGCTTCACCAGTTTAAATGGTGGGTCTGGGGAGGCATATTGATAGAGGGATCCACAGATCTCTACAGACTTGGCAATGACACCCTGACTCATATTAGTGATTGGTATAAATCCTTGGACCTAATGTCAGGCTCTACAGGGTAGTGCAGTGGGTCCTAGGTTCCTCCTGGACCACCACAATGCCCAGTCTCATGTGACCAGAGTATGCAGGCAGTTCCTAGAGGATGAAGGAATAAATACCATTGACTGGCCCTCACTTGACGTATCCACTAGAACACCTCTAGAAAATTATTTTGCGATCCATCCAGTGCTGTTGTGCAGGAGTTCAGGGTTGCCCTGGTCTGGATCTGGGAATCCCCTAGAAAACCATCCATTGTCTTATTAGGAGCATGCCCCAATGTTGTCAGACATGCATACAAGCATGTGGGTGTCATCCAAACTACTGAGTACCATTGTGAGTCGCTATAATAACATTTTGCCAAATTGGACTAGCCTGCCACATCATTAAACATATTAAATGTAAATCAAATATTATAAAAATGTTATTCTAAATTAAATACAATGTAAAACATCAGAAAATAGTTCACACAACAAAACTGAGAGATGGTATTTCTTCATAAAATAATGAGGGGAATGGCTACAAAAGATGACCTCAGTTTATTGAGGTTATCTTATTGTTTTTGTAATAAAACAATTGACATGTGTCCTGCAGTTATAGTTGAAGCTGAAGAATTTCACAATTGAGTTAAGAAGTCTAGAATACATCTGGCAGATGTTGAATGAAACAAAACACAGTACTCTGAAACAGCAGCTGCTTAGTATGTGCTTTATTATCTGAGACGACACGGTGCTGAGACTAAGTTTCAACAAAACTAGTTGAAAGTCATTAAGTTGGCATTAGTAATAATTTGGATCTCATTTCCAACAGTGAAAGCAATGAAATGACATCCTGAAATGCAGTGTGACTGCAGGTTGTTGAGCGCTTTTATGTTACTGCTGCTGACTGTAACCAGTGAACCAGCTGAAGGGTCTCCAGGGCTTTTTATTTTTTTATTTTTTTTCAGACTGTTAATGACTTAAAAAGCAGAATTACTATTTATGCTTTGGTTTGGTTTGGCCAGCCATTTGGCTGGTTAGATGAAGAAAAAAAGCACAACATCACACTTAAAGCACTCCAGTTATCACTGATAAACTGCTTATATGAATTAATATGATGAAATGATATCACAAGGAAAGGCTGTGCACTGAGAGATTGCTGAGAGATCACAAACGTATGTGCCTTTCAACATGGAGACTTTGAATGTGCCTCTTAAAACCTCTCTCTTTGTAACTCTTTTAACCTTTTCAGAACATTTTGCCAAATAATTCAGTTCACTTAGTATCTAAAGACTTTAATTTATGCAAATTCCAAAGAGTTACACCTTTAATGTTTGTGTTGCTTTTTTCCATGCATTCCACAGCTTGTTATTCACTCCTGTAAAATGATAGCTTATCACAATGTGTATGAACAGGGAGGCCTGACAATGTGAGATAAGGGGAGATATGGGTCAAAATACAAAACTTTTAGGACCAAAACCTTTGCTATGTTTTATAATCAAAAACAGCTCAGTCAAAATGTTTAAATCAAATGTGAACCTCTTCAGTAAAGAAGTTCCAGACAAATCTCTCTCTCTCTCTCTCTCTCTCTCTCTCTCTATATATATATATATATATATATATATATATATATATATATATATATATTAGGGGTGCAACGATACACAAAATTCACGGTTCGGTTCGGTTCGATACTTTGGTGTCACGGTTCGATATTTTTTCGATACAAAAAAAATGTTCATGCCTTTTTAATTTGTCATTTATTAAAATTATAAATATATATTTTAACTCAAAAGTACAGTTTTTAAATTTAACCCTAACCCTTGTGCGTGTTTTTTATTTTGACAGCGAATGCACACCTGCGGGCCACTTATGTGCACCCCTGGTTATTTAGCTTGTCATATTGCAGCCACAGAAATTATTTTGTCCATGAAACCATAAAGCTGCACTTTCTTTTTGCCTTATAGTCTGATTTGTCATAACTTCTCCGTTTTGTGGTAAGCTTTTCTTTGGTTGTCACTTCTTCACCCTGACCTGTCTTATTTGGCTCAGCAGAACTAAAATATATATCTGTCTGTGAAGGTTCTCAATCATCCAGGTCATCGTAGTGAAATATAAATCCTGCTGCTTTTACACACGCACTCACATAAGCTCAGCGATTCTCTGCGCAATCAACCTCTCACATGTTTAAGCTTGCTGCGCGAGATTTCACTTGTCATGTTTGCATAGTAAGCTAACGATTAATAAGACGATGTCAGAGGAATTGGTGCACAAATTATCATCACTCACAGATCAGTGCTGTCGCTCTCTATACACAGTTCGCACGATTGCAAAGTGAAAGCAAAAAAACAAGCGCAAATTCAAACCCGATTTCAATATGTCACATATTGACAGTGGCTCACCGATGCCAATGACATAATTACCCAGCTACATTTCTGAAAGAATGCAAAAGCATTGACATATATTTTTCCTTCCTACAATAGCCCGACGGGCAGGGCAGAGATAGATTTTGGTAGCCCGACTGAAAAAAATCGCTAGCTCCAGGACGTCGGGCTAGCGATATTGCAAGCCCTGTATCTGATTGAGGAATCACTCATCTTTGGAAAAGAGAGTTTATTACAGAGAAATGTCTCTTTCCAAAATAAAAGCTATACTATCCGCTTCTTCTGGGCTATATTCTCAGCAGCATAAGGAGAATCATGTGCTAACAGCTGTCTAAATGACTCGGCTAAAGTTAGTAGCATGCTTGTTGTTTTGGTCTTTGCACTAGGATGATGTCGGCGTAAATGTGCAGTCATATTCGTTGTGTTCCCACTAGTGCTTTCAGGTTAATCTCGTTGAAATGACCTTAACGCCACAACACGGCAAATCTCCGTTAACGAGCTACCGCCGATCGCCCCGTGTGTGGGGCTAGACGGCCAACACGTTAACGAGCTAACTGCGCTAACACACTAGCTCCCACCCATGTAATTGAGCATTGCATGGCACATCCAACATACTGTTTTACTTTAGTCCATGACTCGCTTACCTTCAGGGTCATACGTCACATGAAAACCAAAATAATTCCAAACGCCAGATTTGAATGAGGGTCGGGGAGGTCCATGTGTCTTGCTAGCTTGCCCTGCGGTCTTCCTTCTGACTATGCTGTCTGTGTTGAGCGCTCAGTGGATCTGCGCTCGACAGTGCAGCCTAGGCGGAGTAGTCGAACGCAGATTCACTGAGCACTCAACACAGACAGCATCGTCGGAAGGAAAGTTGATAAAATAAATTACAAATGTTGTATTGTTCGATACATATGCGTACCGAACCGAAAGCACTGTATCGAACGGTTCAATATCGATACGAATATCGTTGCACCCCTAATATATATATATATATATATATGGAGACGGAGCAATACTGGAAGAGCATATGGGAGAAGGACGCAACCCATAACGGCAATGCTCAGTGGCTAGTGGATCTGAGGGCAGACCACAGCGACCTCCCTGAACAGGGTCCAGTAACCATCACAGTGGCAGATATCCAAGAAAGGGTCTCCAGTATGAAGAGTTGGACAGCACCATGGTTCACGCCTACTGGCTGAAGAAGCTGACTGCACTCCACGAGCATCTGGCAGCACAAATGAACCAGCTGCTAGTTAACGAGAGACACCCGGAATGGCTAACTGAAGGCCGGACGGTCCTGATCCCCAAGGACCCCAAGAAGGGACCGGTCCCCTCCAACTACCGACCAATAACCTGCCTCAGTACTACATGGAAGCTCCTGTCAGGCATCATATCGGCTAAGATGAACAGGCACATGGGTCAATACATGAGCGGGACACAGAAAGGAATTGGCAAGAATACCAGAGGCGCAAAACACCAGCTACTGGTAGACAGAACAGTCAGCCGAGACTGCAAGACCAGACTGACCAACCTGTGCACTGCCTGGATTGATTACAAGAAGGCCTATGACTCAATGCCCCACAGCTGGATACTGGAATGCCTAGAATTGTACAAGATCAATGGGACCCTAAGAGCCTTCATCAGGAACTCAATGGGGATGTGGCGTACAACACTAGAGGCCAACTCCAAGCCCATAGCACAAGTCACCATCAAGTGCGGGATCTACCAAGGAGATGCTCTGTCCCCACTGCTGTTCTGCATAGGCCTGAACCCCCTCAGTGAGATCATTAACAAGACTGGCTACGGATACCGACTACGAACGGAGCAGTTGTCAGCCACCTCCTGTACATGGATGACATCAAGCTGTATGCCAAGAGTGAACGAGACATCGATTCACTGAGCCACACTACCAGGCTATACAGCAATGACATTGGAATGTCGTTCCGATTGGAGAAGTGTAGTCGGATGGTAACAAAAAGAGGGAAGGTAGTCAGAACTGAGGGGATTGAACTACCAGAAGGCAACATTGCAGACATAGAGGACAGTTACAAGTACCTGGGGATCCCGCAGGCAAATGGGAACCATGAAGAGGCCGCTAGAAAAGCTGCAACCACCAAGTACCTGCAGAGGGTCAGGCAAGTCCTGAGGAGTCAGCTGAATGGTAAGAACAAGATCCGGGCCATCAACACGTACGCCCTGCCCGTGATCAGGTACCCTGCTGGGGTAATAGGCTGGCCAAAGGAGGAGATAGAAGCCACTGACATAAAGACAAGAAAGCTCCTTACCATGCATGGAGGGTTTCACCCCAAGTCCAGCACCCTGAGGCTATACGCTAAGCGGAAGGAAGGGGGCCGGGGACTGGTGAGTGTCAGCACCACAGTCCAGGATGAGACAACGAACATCCAAGAATACATTGGGAAGATGGCCCCAACTGACCGAGTGCTCAGTGAATACCTCAGGCAGCAGAAACCCAAGAAAGAGGAGGGAGACGAGGAACCATCATGGAAGGACAGGCCCCTGCACGGTATGTACCACCGGCAGATAGAGGAGGTGGCTGATATCCAGAAATCCTACCAGTGGCTGGACAAAGCTGGACTGAGAGACAGCACAGAGGCACTAATCATGGCAGCACAAGAACAAGCTCTGAGTACAAGATCCATTGAGGCTGGGGTCTATCACACCAGGCAGGACCCCAGGTGCAGGCTGTGTAAAGATGCCCCAGAGACAATCCAGCACATAACAGCAGGGTGCAAGATGCTAGCAGGCAAGGCATACATGGAACGCCATAACCAAGTGGCCGGCATAGTGTACAGGAACATCTGTGCCGAGTATAACCTGGAAGTCCCGAGGTCAAAATGGGAGATGCCCCCAAGGGTGGTGGAGAATGACCGAGCTAAGATCCTGTGAGACTTCCAGATACAGACGGACAAAATGGTGGTGGCTAACCAACCGGACATAGTGGTGGTAGACAAACAGAAGAAGACGGCCGTAGTGATCGATGTAGCGGTTCCGAATGACAGCAATATCAGGAAGAAGGAACACGAGAAGCTGGAGAAATACCAAGGGCTCAGAGAAGAGCTCGAGAGGATGTGGAGGGTGAAGGTAACGGTGGTCCCCGTGGTAATCGGAGCACTAGGTGCGGTGACTCCCAAGCTAGGCGAGTGGCTCCAGCAGATCCCGGGAATAACATCGGAGATCTCTGTCCAGAAGAGCGCAGTCCTGGGAACAGCTAAGATACTGCGCAGGACCCTCAAGCTCCCAGGCCTCTGGTAGAGGACCCGAGCTTGAAGGATAAACCGCCCGCAGGGGCGTGCTGGGTGTTTATTATATATATATATATATATATTTACACACACACACATATATATATATATAAAGTGTGCTCATCCACTGAACCTGTTCTGAGTCTCACATTCAGAAACACAAAAAGTTTTTCCCACAGTGATCAACAAAGTACATCACATTATAATTCTGTGACTCATGGTTCACAAACAGCATAAAAATCTTTTCCTCTGATTAAGTCATGTATAAATATGTGACTCATTACACCCAGCTCTCAAACCTTTTTCATTGCTTTCTAGTGCCAGGCACGTCTATTTCTGTGCAAGCCTGCCGTGTACAACATACGGTGGGAGTGTGCACAGGAAGCAGCTGTTAGAATGAGGATGAGAACCTTAAATGCCTGCACGCACGCACGCACGCACGCACGCACACACACACACACACACACACAGAAACAAACATGCACACCAGTAACCGGAGCTGGTGACAGCTTGGCCCCTCATTTGGCTATTTTAGTCGACAGACACTCAGAAGCTTTGTTTGGCTGTGTATCAGATACAGAAATATTTTTGCAGGACTGAATTAATTTTGATTTTCATAAACGCATTATGAACATCATATGCAAAATTTTTATTCTTTATTTGGTTTATCAATTAAATTGAAGAGTCAATTTACTTGTTCATTTTTTTTTAAAGAAAATTTATTTTGAAGTCATGTAAATTTTAAAGCAAAGTAACAGAAGTTCATGCATAAATATTTCTTTTAGGGCCCTCAGTAGATTACAGGCACATATATCAAAGCAGAAAGAATTACTGTTAGATAGATAGAAAAGAAATATTTTCTACTACAACTTTTAATTTCTATTTTGCACATAATTCTCAGTTTTACATTTTCCTTTACAATGCACTTCAATAGTTACTGTTTATTTGCGGCATGTGCACGATAGTTAAGGATCTGCATTTCTATTACTACTGTTTTGAATGTACCAAATATTTAAAAATGATATACTTAGTTTTATTTATTGTAGATTCTGCAATTTCTCTACTTATTATGACTGTGTGACACCTGTTTCCTTAACTAGGACCGACAAAATCATTCTTATTACAAGTATACATATAAAAATACAAATACATAAATAATAAATTAATTAATAAAAAAAATGTTGCTGGACGCTTAAAGTCATTCTGGTGCATCATATGGAATTTAACACATACTCAACAACAGGCATTAGATAAATAAATTGAAAAAGTGAAAGACTGCAAGCTTGCACTTGTGCAAATCATTTCAATGATTTTTTTAATCATAAAAGGTATCTGATATTGTACAACAGATCAATGGGACAGCAGTGCAGAGGCTTCAGAACTTGTCTTTGAATGCTCTAATTTTAAAGATTTCTTCAACTTCTACATAGCAAACAATGATGGTGGATAGACTTTTTTTTTCAAAATGATAAACAAATATGATTTAAAACAGCATTTACACTGCTTCTTGGGTGTAACTGTCCATTTAAAGTGACAAATCACATTAGAACCCCTCTTCCTTTGTACTCCAAACCCAAACAGTGAAAAGTGCAACAGCAAAGCACAGACTCTTGCATGCACGATGCCTTCTTTCTGCATGTGGCTGCTGAGTATTACACCGGCTGGTTGTTGAATTTATGTGCAAGGAATTTAATTCCACAAGTGGCAATGCATTCCTGCACCTGTAAAATGAAATTATTTGCTCAGATTTTTCTTTTTTCTTGTGACACTCTTGACATAAGTGTATTTCCATATGTCTACATTAATTCTATGCTGTGTAAATACAATATAGGTATTGCGTTGCTAATAAACGTAAAAACTCAACTTTTGGTGAATTTACATTTTCTTGGGAAACACTAACTTTGCCAGGTACAATCAGACACAGATTTTGGACAATTCCCTCACTTACTGAAATTGTTTACAGTAGTATGCACATTTAAGGCACTTCAAATTTCTATCATGTAACATTTAAATCTGAACTCAGGACACCCAGCAAGATTACTCCAATAAACTATCCTGAGCAACAGGGACAGTTGTGAGAACAAGGAGTCCTGTTGATGATGTGGCTTTGGAAGAGTCTTGGTCTGAACATCACGGTGCCACTCTGGGATTACATGAACAGACAGAAAACACTGAATCAGATTTAACAGCCACAGACCTTAATTAAAATGTAAGCAAGTATACAGAAGATAAAATGGACTGAAGTGTCTTCTCTTTTTAATTTACAAATAGATATGTTTAAACTTTTCACAGAATCCTCACTTCAGTGTCCAAAGTGCTTGTGCCTTATTAGAATCATAACACATCCACTCACATATTCACAGACTCAGAGACTGAAATAGTTACCCACACATGCACAGACACGCAGGCGATCACGCCTATTGCTTCGTATGTACGTGAGCCACCACAAGTGATCTAAGCACATGTTGTCATCTAATAAATTTAGGTAGCATTTGAATGAAAACATGCCTATATATAAACAATAAACTCAGGCACATATATGTGGGGTCACCTATGTATTACTGGCTGACTCAGACCAAAGGCCTGTTTGTGTTGTGCAAGTATGTGTGTGTGATGACAGAAACCACAGAGACACTAAAAAAGAAGTGGACACCTGTTCTCTGGATAGCACTGGGAGAAATTCCACTCCACAGTCACAGCGCATGTTTGTGTGTGTGTGTGTGTTAGAAACAAGTATGGTGACACCGTACTTTTCCTGTCTCACGTGGACTAGATGCCCATCACTTCGTTTATGACCCTTCCCTTTTTAAAGGCCAGTATGGAGCCAGAGGGGCTTCAGCAGGGGATTAAAGTCAAAGTCCTTGCACTCTTCACACCAGCAGCTCACCCACTGACCAACTTATCTGGAAGGGTGTGGATATTTCCGTAAAGATCCATCGTGGCTATAAAGGCTGAGGAACACTGATGATCATTTGGAAAGATTCACTTTACAAGTTTGAAGTCTTTAAGATTTGAGCTGAAACCTTAGGAAGCTGAATCCATTAAGATTCACTTCAGCCTTTTTTAAGCGTTAAGTTAACTCGCTAGAATTTTCACGTGACGAAATTTTTTTTCAAGACTTTTTGGCATCTTAAGCCAATTGACCAAAACTGAAGCTAGAAATAACGACATCACCTGCAAGAGTAGATTATTATACGGGCAATAAAAGTGAATACGTTGGAAATTCACCATGAGTAGCAGTGGGATCGCTACAGCTTCATCCCGGGATCCACAGGCTTTCAAACGGACTGTAAAGAAGATAAAATGTGCTGCTATGGTGGCCAATTTGGCTAAAAGTTGGCAGGGATGGGCTAAAGAACATGCTGGCAAGCAAGAAGCCATGCCAAGTGGCTGGATGCCTTCATCTGTGGAGGAGGAAGATAAAAAAGAACGCAACCATGTTGTTAAACTTACAGTTACCCCACGTGTAATCTTAGCAGATCCCAGTGACAATAGTGAGAATAAGATCAGAACCTGCTCTGTAAACAAGACCGTTCAGCCAAAACGCAGCGAGTGCAGCAGCAGCGATGTAGTTAATGCCATTCGTGGCAAGATGGAGTCAGGTCCTGAGGAGACCAAGCCATTCATGGGCAACGAATCACCAACACGGCGGCGGCAGATGAGGGCACTACAAAGTGGAGAAGGAGGCGGGAGGATACAGAACAGGAAACTAAAGCTCCAGGAGAAGAAGTTGGGGTCAAGAAGCAGCAGCGTGGACACAGATGACAGCGGGTTGGGAGAGGAAAATGGGCTCAGCGACAACAATGAATCTAAAACCGAAAATGGCGAGCTCCAGTCTAAGCAGACCAACAGGCCAAAGGTAGAGTGGCTAATAACAAAGATCTTTAACGATACGTTTAAACAATATCAATATAGTTTTAAAAAAACTGTTAGAAATGTATTCAGGTTTAAAGGTAGATCAATCAACATTTTGATCACATTGACAAATCCATAGAGATTTATCCAAAATTTTAGGTTTTTCTTTAACCCTTAAAACATTCTTCTTCTTACTATTTTGGTTTTATAAAGTGTTGTTTCATCTTTCAATCATTTAAAAAAATATATTTATAGCATGGTTTACGGGAGGAGGAATAAGTGCAAAATAAGTGCAAAATACTAAAATAAAAGAAAAGTAATTGTTGGACTAGCATGACGTGAAACACATTAACATGAATGATAACATAAGTCAGAGACAATTGGATATTTACATAATATCTAACCACAACATCTTTATAAGAGGTTTCTTCAAAATATCTTTAGATACACTTGCATTAGATTTAACTGTCACGTTTCCCTGTACCCAACATTGATATTGTTATTTAAAAAATTTCAAATAATAAGTCAAATAAAAGAGAAGAAAAGCTATTCAGGGATACTTTTTCTTAGTTATTATTATAAAGTGTAGAAAGACACGTGAAAGCACACTGATAGCAGAAAAGCTCCACAACTCTTTATTTTAGAGGTTATTTGTAACTGTCACTGAATGTTTTGGTAATGACAGCCTTACAAAAGAGGCGGAGTATTTTGCAGAGTTTTTGACAAGTCGGCTTTTTACAACTATATTAAATGTCCCCCAGTCAAAGACACAAAGGAGAATAAATTCCCCTAAAATAGAACAAGTCACACAGTGTGAATAAACAAGATTAAGCAGAAGTGCCTTTGATGTCACCTGAAGAAATCCAACTCCCTCATGGACACCAAACATCATAACAGTTACATAACTGCAATACTGAAATCTCTCCCATAAAAGGCAAAGGCTTTTTTAGTGGCCCTCTAGACATGTTAAAGGGGTTGCCAGAGAGCAAGTCCAGATCATAAAACACATGCTGGAATGCAGTGCAGTGGAATATATGTAAATAAATATAGTTACACCCTGACCTTCAGGTGGAACAGTCAGCGAGAGGAAAACAGGGTGAAGGGAGAGAGGTCAATGAAGGACATGAATTCGAGGTAATATGAGACACTGAGAGAGACAGTGCAATTATAATCAAAATATGAAGAAAAATGGTTTCTGAAATTATTTTTGTTTTATTGCTGTGTATTTTTGCTTTGTGTTGTTCAAAAATCCTGTTAAAGCATCAAAGGTGTGCATTATCAAGTTAAACGAGACTTAAGGAATACAGAGAAAAAAGTGATGGGCATACCAAAAAGGTAACACTGCTATTCATAAATCTTTTATCTGCTAGTAAAAAGGCAAAAGAGAAGCTAAAAGAATGTAGAACTGTTGAAAATGGCTGTGTGTGCCGACAGCAAACAACACCTATCAAATTAAACCAGTTTACATGACCCATGATTTATCTGCAAACATATATTAGCATAAAAAGTAACAATAGTAGTAGCACTTTAGTAATAAATGCTAACTAACTTCAGCATATCAGGCGTTAAATGAAAATGAAGTAACCTATCAAAGAAACTAAATTCAGAAAATATTATATGCATGCGTTATTGAATTTCACCGACGCTGCAATTTAAAAGCTCATGGTTAAATATTTCCCTCTAAAATAAACGCGAGTTAAAGTATGCCATTTGCAGTTAATGAAAAAAAAATTGTAAATAAGTGTTTACCACTGCTCAAATCCATGCCAACACTGTTTTATTAGCATAGAGTAAAAACAAATGTTACAAATTCAGATCAGTTCAATTCACAACACGTTAAAGTCTAAGGTGAGACATTAATAGAAAGAAAAATAAGGAATAGCAGCATTATCATCTTGAAAGTTCACAGAGTTTTGTGGAAGGTCCCTCCGTGACACATCTCAAGATTTCATAGATCAAATACCAAAGAGATCTGATGACACTCTTCCGAAGCTCTGGAAAGCTAAGACACATACCAGGGGAATCGGGGTGGAGTGGGGAACTGTGGGGGTGGAAAAAGTTTTTCTGAAAAAAATATACTAAAGAAAGATTAGGACACCCTCTCCTTTGGTTTATATAAGGTTCTCATTTCCAAGTACTCATTTATTTACATCCATGCTTCTTTATTTGCACATGTGCAGTCTCACTGTATTTATCGACAGACTAGGGATCAATTTCACCAACTAAAACATAGTTTTTAAAAGGACTAAGGGTTAATAACTCTACAGATTCCTATAGTGATGAAATACACTGCAGGTTTTTCTTTTGCTTTAAGCTCACCCAGCGCTAAATGAACAATACACAAATGTTTTGACGACCTATGTACTCCTCTTTAATAAATTTCAAAAGACATGTGTTGCTTTGCGCTTTTGTTTCCTTGAAAAGGTTTCAATGGATTTTTCAGTTTTGATTTTAACCTTTCTACAGATTAAAATTGCCACCACGGGTGACATCAGAAGTCGCTGGCAACAGTGGTCCGAACACCACATTGAAGGCCAGAAGCTCAATCCCTTCAGTGAGGAATTTGACTATGAGTATGCTATGGCCCAGCGCCTCCACAAGGGTGACTCTGGCTATGGACGACCCAAAGAAGGCTCCAAGACAGCAGAGAGGGGAGACAGGGCCCAGAAACACATCTACAGGGAGATGGAGGAGATGGTCTGGATTATAAGAGACATGGGCTTCAAGGATAAAGAGGGTAGAACAATCATAACTTTTGGCCGTCTCTTTGACCGCTACGTGAAAATCTCGGACAAAGTGGTGGGCATTCTGCTTCGCTGCCGCAAACACAAGATGCTGGACTTTGAGGGGGAGATGGTGTGGAAGGGGCAGGATGATGATGTCATTATTACGCTAAAGGATTGAAAAAATATTATGCGTATGCAAACGTACCTATAAATCTCATACATCAGAGCTCCAGTAGAAACAACTACTCATTCTGAGCATGCAATGTCATGTACGTAAGGAAAATGTAGTATCTTTATAATGTTTAAAAATTAAACATGCATACATATCTAATGTTTCATACACACACACACAGACACACACGCTAGAGTCATTAGTTCTTCTCATATACCTGACAGATTATGGGGTGAAGGGAAGCTATCTTTAGCTTGCAAACCATGCTCAACTTGCTAACTATGCTACATGCTAGAAGCCTTAAGAATCCATCGCAATGTCAGTCATGGTAGAAGGCTTTACTGAGTCTCCAACTAAACAAACAAGGACTTTGAGTTAATTTCATCTAATAATTCATGACAGAATTGACAAGGGAAGTTTATGTTCATTTAGCTAATTTTGCTAAAAACATGCAAGCAGTGGTAGCAACTTACTAGTCTTGTTTATTGTTTGTTTGTTTTCTTAAATAGTTAAAAAGTACTTTAATGAGACCAATGTCTGCGTTTCCTTAGTTTGTTTTTATTTGTTTTGTTTTTCGTCTTCTTTGGAATGACAGTTTAAGACTAAATAGTTAAATTAAGCTAAGCTAACATTTATTTTTATGTAGGAATATGTGACATCTTTAGAAATAGAAATAATGGATATAAATGTACCTTAAACCTCAGTTTTCAACTAAAGTACTTAAAAGCACACTACACCAGTCTTTCTTACAGGACTACAACCATGTTTACTCTGGACCATGCTCACTTTCAAAGATTTAATCTCCAGTAAAATGTTTGGTCAAAATGGCTTTCTTATTTGGTTGACATACACAACAAAAATTAATTGCAAAATAATGTAATTATATTTAGAAAAGGGAAAATGACAATAAAAAGAAGCTTACATGCAGTAATGTGAATAATGTGAATGAGTTTGAAAAACTTCTGCATGTTAAGTTTGTGTAAGGCGAGATTTTTTTGAAATAAATCATTTTAGAGCAAACATTTAAATGTTAAAATGGGATCATCTCATATTAAAATTAAATGAAAGAGGTGCTTTAAATGTCAAATGTTTGCTTCTTTCAAAGTGAAAGCGTGGATGTTCTTTATATATGTATTACAAAAACTGTAAGCATTTGTATAATGTGTACAGTTTTTTAGTTAGTTTTTAGTTAATTAGTTTATTTTCAGTATTGTTGTGGTCAGAGTGGTGACACATGCTATGTGGAAGCAAACAAAGAATAAAAATTAAATGCTGCTTTTGTTTTTCTATATATATACTCAAACTGTGTTGCATACTAAGCTTATTTCAGTTTGTTTACTGACTGTGGTGTTGCATTAGGTCACTCTAGCTGACAAGGCTAGTATGTCATTGTTGAGTTGTGTGTTGTATGTTTCTGACAAAAACCTTTTTGCTTGCGTGAAAACAACAGTCTGCAGAGCATAAGCTTTAAGATAAAAGATATATGTTTTACATCAAATTAAAATAATATTTAAAAAATAAATAAACCCATGCAAACTGGTTAACTGCACTTGAACATCAAATGCAATATCCTACATGATCACCTTAACCCAAGGAGAGAAATTAAATGTTGCATTTAAAGTGGTTATGTTGCGCACAACGGCGCTTTTACAGGGAGTGCAGAATTATTAGGCAAGTTGTATTTTTGAGGAATAATTTTATTATTGAACAACAACCATGTTCTCAATGAACCCAAAAAACTCATTAATATCAAAGCTGAATGTTTTTGGAAGTAGTTTTTAGTTTGTTTTTAGTTTTAGCTATTTTAGGGGGATATCTGTGTGTGCAGGTGACTATTGCTGTGCATAATTATTAGGCAACTTAACAAAAAACAAATATATACCCATTTCAATTATTTATTTTTACCAGTGAAACCAATATAACATCTCCACATTCACAAATATACATTTCTGACATTCAAAAACAAAACAAGAACAAATCAGCGACCAATATAGCCACCTTTCTTTGCAAGGAGACTCAAAAGCCTGCCATCCATGGATTCTGTCAGTGTTTTGATCTGTTCACCATCAACATTGCGTGCAGCAGCAACCACAGCCTCCCAGACACTGTTCAGAGAGGTGTACTGTTTTCCCTCCTTGTAAATCTCACATTTGATGATGGACCACAGGTTCTCAATGGGGTTCAGATCAGGTGAACAAGGTGGCCATGTCATTAGTTTTTCTTCTTTTATACCCTTTCTTGCCAGCCACGCTGTGGAGTACTTGGACGCGTGTGATGGAGCATTGTCCTGCATGAAAATCATGTTTTTCTTGAAGGATGCAGACTTCTTCCTGTACCACTGCTTGAATGGTAAATGGCCTGTATTTATATAGCACTTTACTACTCCCTAAGGACCCCAAAGCGCTTTACATATCCAGTCATCCACCCATTCACACACACATTCACACAGTGGTGATGGCAAGTTACATTGTAGCCACAGCCACCCTGGGGCGCACTGACAGAGGCGAGGCTGCCGGACACTGGCGCCACCGGGCCCTCTGACCACCACCAGTAGGCTACGGGTGAAGTGTCTTGCCCAAGGACACAACGACCGAGACTGTCCGAGCCGGGGCTCGAACCAGCAACCTTCCGATTACAAGGCGAACTCCCAACTCTTGAGCCACAATCGCCCTAGAAGAAGGTGTCTTCCAGAAACTGGCAGTAGGACTGGGAGTTGAGCTTGACTCCATCCTCAACCCGAAAAGGCCCCACAAGCTCATCTTTGATGATACCAGCCCAAACCAGTACTCCACCTCCACCTTGCTGGCGTCTGAGTCGGACTGGAGCTCTCTGCCCTTTACCAATCCAGCCACGGGCCCATCCATCTGGCCCATCAAGACTCACTCTCATGTCATCAGTCCATAAAACCTTAGAAAAACCAGTCTTGAGATATTTCTTGGCCCAGTCTTGACGTTTCAGCTTGTGTGTCTTGTTCAGTGGTGGTCGTCTTTCAGCCTTTCTTACCTTGGCCATGTCTCTGAGTATTGCACACCTTGTGCTTTTGGGCACTCCAGTGATGTTGCAGCTCTGAAATATGGCCAAACTGGTGGCAAGTGGCATCTTGGCAGCTGCACGCTTGACTTTTCTCAGTTCATGGGCAGTTATTTTGCGCCTTGGTTTTTCCACACGCTTCTTGCGACCCTGTTGACTATTTTGAATGAAACGCTTGATTGTTCGATGATCACGCTTCAGAAGCTTTGCAATTTTGAGACTGCTGCATCCCTCTGCAAGATATCTCACTATTTTTGACTTTTCTGAGCCTGTCAAGTCCTTCTTTTGACCCATTTTGCCAAAGGAAAGGACGTTGCCTAATAATTATGCACACCTGATATAGGGTGTTGATGTCATTAGACCACACCCCTTCTCATTACAGCGATGCACATCACCTAATATGCTTAATTGGTAGTAGGCTTTCGAGCCTATACAGCTTGGAGTAAGACAACATGCATGGAGAGAAGGAAGTGGACAAAATACTCATTTGCCTAATAATTCTGCACTCCCTGTATATGTGCATTTACCTTCTATAATTTCATCAGGAACTGAACAATTATTTAACATTTAGAAGTTATTTATACAAAATTTTGTTCTTGTAAGTAAGAACTTGAATGTCTACGTGTTGAAGAGTTATCTAAGGTATCTAAATGAACTTTTATTACCACTTAGTCAGACATACACATTGCATGCACAATCACCTGTCAAAACTGATAATAACTTATCAAAAAGGTTCCTTACTTTCTCTTGGGAAACATTTTGGGGTTTTGCAATACAAAACAGACACATTCTCTTGCATCGGACTTTCAGAGTGAAATAAAATGACACACGCTTTTTGGTACCGAACCAAACAGGCTAGTCACCACAGCAGCCTTAATACTGAATACAAGCTGGAGGCCAGATAATATTTTCTTTTTAGGATGTTTTTGATATATAGAAAGTTGTATGGCATCAAATGCTACAGATATAGTTATACTATAGACTACCACTGTTACACAGGAAAATAAATTAATAAAACATGACAATACTTGGCAGGCTTATAAGCTTGTGTCAGTATTGACATTTATAACATGTGTGAGTTTATAACTGCTACAAAAGTTACAAAAGTTCCTTTTGTAGAAGTTCATGGCAAAGCCCACACTTGCTGATTTTGTAGTGAGACAATTTTAAGCCCCTCTGGACTTTGGTTTTGAAGTGCTCACTTTATAATTGTTTTTTCATAGCCTTGTCTTGATTGAAAAATACTTATCCAGTCTTTAAGTCTAACATCATTAGCTGTGTCTGGGCCCAAACTCCGCTGCAGGTCCATAAGCCAAACGATCACAGCGGCATCACTGAGAGTTAAGTGTCTAAATTCTTTCATCTGTAATAAAATGATCAGTGTGGCTGCTCTACCAGGTGTAACAATTAAGTTAAACATCCAGGCATCCATGAAAACGGAATTTATTAAACTGAACGCAGTTAGAAGTTAGCAAGGAGTTAGCTCGCTAGTTTCCATCTAAATATAATATAGCCTGTCCTGACAGAGAGGTTTCTGAAACAAATTAAGACGTACAGCTCTGCTATCACTTCCGACATAAATGAAGACAGGAAAGTAAATAGCAGTGGCGTTTGTAGGGTTACTTTAGTTTGGCTAGCTGATATATAATGATGTGCTACGTGATCGCTAGTGACACAGCTATGTTAGCATAATATAAACAGTGAAGGTGGAGGATGAACGCTAATTTCTTTCCACTCAATAAAAGTTGCTGTGAGGATTCTCGATGGTCAGGGAGAAATGTAATCGCATGGCACGATGCTGTAAACGGACCGAACTTAAGTCAGGAGAACAACTGAGATAATTCATCCACAATCCGAGGTTATTCATTAATATACTGCTGCATGAGCTGGGCTGTAGTTGCGTCGTAAGGTTTTAAAAACCGAGCTTTAAAATAAATAGCGGTAATAAAAACCGAGAGAGGGCGACAGTGATCACTGACTGTTTTTAGGGGCTTTTTGAGAATAAACAGAACCAGATACATTCAGAACCAGAGAGACATTCGGGACTGCAATCTCCTCTGCTTCACCGAGACATGGCTGAACCCAGCGGTGCCGGACCACGCCATTCAGCCGGCCGAGTTCTTCTCGGTTCACCGCATGGACAGGACACGGGACTCGGGGAAGTCAAGGGGAGGCGGCGTGTGTTTAATGGTGAACAACAACTGGTGCAACAGTGCGAACGTTGTTCCTCTCACACGCTCCTGCACACCAAATCTGGAACTACTGTCCATCATGTGTCGTCCTTTTTATCTACCTCGGGAATTTACATCGGTCATTGTAAGTGCCGTTTATATTCCACCACAAGCGGACACGGTCACCGCCTTATGCGAGCTGCATGAGGCACTCACACAGCACCAGACACAACACCGGGACGCTGCGCTTATTGTGACGGGGGACTTTAATAGCGCCAACCTCAAACGCGCAGCGCCGAACTTTTATCAACACATCACCTGCCACACCAGGGGTGAAAGGACACTGGACCACTGCTACACTACGGTCAAGGACGGCTACAAGGCACAATCCCGCCCCCCGTTTGGCAAATCTGATCACGCCGCCATCTTCCTCATGCCAAAATACAAACAAAGGCTGAAACAGGAAGTTCCGGTTCAGAGGAAGGTCGCGCGCTGGACGGATCAATCGGTGGCCGCGTTACAGGACGCACTCGATGACGCAGACTGGGGCATGTTCAGAAACAGCTCCGACGATGACGTCAACGTGTTTACGGAAGCGGTTGTGGGATTCATCGGGAAACTAGCGGATGATACCGTGGAGACAAAGACTATCACAACGTTTCCCAACCAGAAGCCGTGGGTGGATAAAACCATCCGCAACGCTCTGAGATCCCGCACCGCTGCCTACAACACGGGACTCATGACGGGGGACATGGACCCGTACAAAGCCGCATCATATAACGTGCGGAGGGCGGTGAAAGAGGCGAAGCAGCGCTACGGGAGGAAACTAGAGTCACAACTCCAACAGAGTGACTCTAGGAGCCTGTGGCGGGGACTAAGGACAATAACGGACTATAAAGCACCAACAACCGGTATGACGAACGCGGCCGTGACTCTGGCAGACGAGCTGAACACTTTCTATGCTCGCTTCGAGGCTGCAGCTAAGGTCTCCAACAATGCTAGTGTTAGCGGCGCTAACGGCTGCAGACAGGAAGATACTGCCAGCACCGGAAACGTGCTCGTCATCTCCGAGCATGAAGTAAGGAGAGCCTTCAAAAGAGTGAACACCAGGAAAGCAGCAGGACCAGACGGCATCCCAGGTCGTATCCTAAGAGACTGCGCATACCAGCTAGCTCCTGTGTTCACTGAGATATTCAACATCTCTTTATCTCAGTCGGTGATCCCCACATGCTTCAAAGAGTCCATCATTGTTCCTGTCCCGAAGAAACCCCACCCTGCTTCTCTCAATGACTATCGCCCTGTAGCCCTCACCTCAGTAGTGATGAAGTGCTTTGAACGCCTGGTCAGAGACTTCATCATTTCTTCACTACCAGACACACTGGACCCACTACAGTTCGCTTACCGTCCAAATCGTTCCACAGACGATGCCATCTCTCATCTCCTCCACACATCACTCACTCACTTGGACACTAGAAGGGGGAATTATGTTAAAATGCTCTTCATAGACTACAGCTCTGCATTTAACACCATAATTCCCTCCACACTCACCACCAAGCTGGAGCATCTGGGACTCAGCTCATCTATGTGTCAGTGGATCTCCAACTTCCTAACTGGCAGACCACAGGCAGTAAGGATGGGCGGACATGTCTCAGCCTCCACCACTCTCAGCACTGGAGCCCCCCAGGGGTGTGTTCTGAGCCCCCTGCTGTACTCTTTGTACACATATGACTGCGTGGCCACTACCAGCTCCACCACCATCATCAAGTTTGCTGACGACACTGTCGTGGTGGGCCTGATCTCTGATAACAACGAGACGGCCTACCTGAAGGAGATTAGGAATCTGGAGAACTGGTGCCAGAGGAACAACCTCCTTCTAAACGTCAGTAAGACAAAGGAGCTGATAGTGGACTTCAGCACTAAGCAGGAGAGGAACTACCAGACCCCCGTCATCAACGAGTGCCCAGTGGAGAGAGTGGACAGCTTCAAATACCTCGGAGTTCACATCACGCAGGACCTGTCATGGTCCTGTCACATCAACACCGTGGTGAAAAAGGCCCGACAGCGTCTCTACCACCTCAGACGCTTGAGAGACTTCCAACTGCCCTCCAAGGTGCTCAGGAACTTTTACTCGTGCACCATAGAGAGCATCCTGGCGGGAAACATCTTAACCTGGTTCGGGAACAGCACCATGCAGGACAGACGAGCTCTACAGAGGGTTGTGCGGTCAGCTGAGCGCACCATCCGCTCCGAGCTCCCTGACCTGCACTCAATCTACAGCAGGCGGTGCTGGACCAAGGCCAGGAAGATCGTGAAGGACCTCAGCCATCCCAACAACAGACTGTTCTCTCTGTTGAGGTCAGGAAAGCGATTCCGCTCCCTGAAGACCAACACAGAGAGACTGAGGAGGAGCTTCTTCCCGCAGGCGATACGGTCTCTCAATCACACCACCACACAGTACTGACCCACACATACAGTTCTTACACACACACTGGACTTTCTGGACTTTGGTTTTGCACAACACTGGTCACTATATTCTTCATTTCCGGTTAATGCTTGTACAGCTGCTGTTATTGTGTATATATTTATTTATATTTAGATTTCTTCATACATTCTTATATAGTTCTATATTGTGTATTTTGTATTTTGTTGTACAGTTATTTAATTTTCAACTTTAATTTATATATTTATCTTTATCTTATTCTTCCCAGTTAAATTTACCCTTCATTCTAATTTGTGTTGTACAGTTATTTCATTTTTAACCTTAATTTATATTTTATTCCTTCCTAGTTAAATTTACCCTTTTTAATTTTTCATATTTATTTCCTATCTTATTCATAGCCTTTTCCTTTTTTGTTTTCTTTAGGTCACGAGCAGTTGTCCAAGCATTTCACTACATATCGTACTGTGTATGACTGTGTACATGACAAATAAAATTTGAATTTATTTATTTATTTATTTATACAAAGCATTAAAACATGTTAAAAACACAAAGATTGGGCCCAGAAGCAGGATTCATCACGTCATCACTTAAAGACCAGATAGTCTGTGATGTTACATGACTGTTTGGTCATCCTACTTAGGCTTTCTAACAAGTTTGTGTTTTTTGATATTATTTTGTTATTAATTGAAACAAAATGAAACAAAATTCACTTTTAGTAAGAGTACGAAATGGTCAGTTCCCCATGAGGAAGTTACCAATCTTACCAGTGAATACACTCATTTAACTTATATCCATTAAATAGGTTTTATAAGTCTGTGCACATAGACTGAACTTTATATTACTTCCAAATCACAACTATTTAATAACAAAGGTTGATAAAAACAACAACACAGATATTTACTATAAAAATATAGTCTATATTATTTGCTCTGAAAGAGAGAGCCTTAGATTACCATTTGCAAAGCAATCTCTATTTGCTTACTTTATTTATAGTTCACAGTCTTTTCCTAACATAACTTTGTCAATATGAGGCAGGAAAGGATATCCCATGGAAGACAGAAAAGCAGAAATGAGGTAGTAAAAAAGAGAATTGGGGGCATTTAAACCAAAATTACTTACAAAAACCAAAAAGTTAATGGAAGCAAAAAGTAACACAAGGAGACAAGTCGAAATTAATTTTTTTGTAATTTTGATCGAGAAGCAGTCCCTGAATCTGTTACATTACACAACAGTGATGTGAGAGGAGGTGCCAGAGTAAGTCGAAGGAGCGTCTTGTTCAACGGCCAGTTCCTTCCTGTACAGAATCAATGTTTTACTCATATGAAACATGTTGTTTTTGTTTGGATCTGTAATTTCCCGCATGGACAGAATGATTTATGTCTCAATTTACATTTGCACCATCAGAGGCCCCCTGCTGGTTCATCCCATTTTAGTGTGTGAGTTTAATTTCCTGTCTTTGCAATGCAAGTCACACTTACTGTACACTTGCATGCACAAACGTGTGTCTGTGTCTTTTTCTTTCTGTCACTCTGCGCATGTGCATGCAAGTCATGCCTTTGCGTGTGTGTGCGAGGGTGCCTGCCTAGAATGACCTGTCTTCCTGTCACGCAACTGCTTTGTGTGTGCATTACAGAGAGAAAGAGACTGCAAGAGAGAGAAAAAAGGAAAGAGAGACATTAATATAAGCTGATCAGTTTGTTCACCAGGGAGTCTGGACATCTGCCAGGGACAGGGAACGACAGGGAAAATAGTGATAGAGGAAATACGAGATTAAAAGACAATGAAAGAGTAAAAAAGGAAACAAGTTAGAAAATATAGTAGATGTAAGTAAAAGATGAGAACTAGAGAAAAAGAGAATATATATATATGGAGAGACAGACAGACTAAAGCTTCAGACTTGGTCATCCTTAGCGACTCTATCTAGCAAAATGAATCCTTCCTCCCTTCTGTTTTATCTCCAACTCATTCTCATCTCATTCTCTTCGTCTACATTTTACTTATTTTTTTCTTCTCTTGTGTCTTTCTCTGTATTTCTGTTTTCCCTTCTCAAGTCTTCACAGAAAATCTTCCCAGGAGCTTTAGTTGATGATCAGTCTACAGTGATGATAACAGAGCACCAATAATTCCTAACTGCACACACACACCCACACACACATTGCATTTACAGGTAGAGATCTACATAGTCACCACCACCCCCAAAAAATACATAAAATAAATAAATAAATAAATACATTGCATTCCTGATGTAGCACATATGATACAAATTTAAAGTCAAATATGCAAATTCTTTTTTTTTTTCATCAGATGGGTGACTAAACACTTAATTTTTTAAAGAAATCTGAATTTTCTGGCAATTATTTTATGGTTCAGGCTTTAAGGGAAGTAAAAGCATGGAAACCTACATGAGGCCCTAACCTTCAAAATAAAGTGTTTTCGAAGAGGGACAGGAGCAAAATCACACAGGCAGAGAGGCAGAAAGGAACCAAGAACTTGCAGTTACTAAAAACCTAAGCATTAATGTCACTCAGCACAGAGAAAGATAACTAATAACTAATAATAAAATCATATACATTGACAAGAACCAACACCACCAAGTTCAAGGTCACTGTGGATTTATGTTTTATAAAATAGTTATCAATAAAGTCACGATGAATGGCTAAAAGGGCTCCATAAAGGCACAGAATGTCAAATAGAGTGACATAAACCAACAACAGGTGAAATAATGATTACTGATGTTGAATGATGCAGATTACTTATCAAATGACATATAGGTTACAATTAAGTGCTTAGTCTGTGACCTCGAAGTGTCTTTTGTTGTAAAGCTGTAGTCCTCTGTCCATCCAAACCAGACTCTCACCCTTATGTAGCTTGTCAGTGTTATGTTGCTTATGGGCTAACTGTGCCCCCTTCTGAAAAATAAAAATTCAAGTATAATTCAAAAGTACTTCTTAGCTGGTATGACAAGTATGTGTCTGATTGTCTCCCTTTGAGTGGATGTGACATTCCTTTTCCAGGATTTTGATGTATTTGTTTTTTTCTTTCTAACAGGGATGATGTGCATTAATAAACATTGCAGTAAATGTCCCAGAGTTAACCATAGGCTTGTTTTCTTCTGTAGCGCTTGGCCAGATCTTAAAAAGGCTGTTTAAAAATAAAGCAATATAATATCGACATTGTACAAATAATCAATAAGCAATGTTTTGTAAGCATAGAACGTCTTTCTGCTGCTTTTTATATGACCACCTTAAATTAAACAAATAGATAAAAAAAACAGATAAAGCATTTAATGATGGAGTTAAACTATTTTATTGACAGCTGGAATAGAATAACAATACACCAAATTGTGCATTTACTCAACAATATAACGGTTTCCCAAAGAATCTGCAAATATATGTGTTTTAAATGACAGCGCAGTGACTAAAACTAAAGTTACAACATTTTGTCACTCTTCTGATAACATTCAGGACTTCAAGTCAGTAAAACATGAGCAACAAATGGAAAGCAATGCATATGGACTTTTGCAGCTTTTTTGTACTTTAATGCTAACGATTGTTAATGCTATTCTACTGGAATAAAGTAAATTAAAAAAATGCAATATACTTACAAATCAGTATTTCAAATATTTAAACAGATTGGCAATTCTTAAAATATGGCGTTTAAACAGATACCTGGCAAAATACCTTACTGTTACTGCTGTTAATGTTCTAGTAGCAAAAATTGCAAGTGCAACAATAAAGACAATGAAGAAAGAAAATGGATAGGTTTATTTATCTAATGAAAGTATAGCTGACAAAAACAATTTTTCCCTGGATAAATGCTCGTCACTAAGGAAAACTTTTCCAGTAACATTGCTTCCAGACGTTGCCCATATTACATGTCCTTGAAAACATAAGAAGGCCTGTAAAACTGTTTTATACTACGCATCTTAAAACCAAAACATCGCCTTCCCTTATTATGTTAGGGGTCTTGGGAATATGTATGGTTTAGACAATTCTCATATGCCTTTAGAAGACATCACCACATGATTTAAAGAATAGAATTTAAGGCTGTGGATTTTTTAATATGATGGCTTTGTATCACTGAGGAAATAAAACAACCATGTTTGCAAAACAGTGAGTTAAGACTTGTGTAGAACTGAATGACTGAGATATAATCTAGAAAGATGAGAGCTAAATCTACACCAAACAGTCATAAAATAAAAACAGTAACAACAAAATAGAACAAAAAAAAAAAGCAAAACAAAACCAAAAGAAAAGAAAAAAACAAAGTTATGATTTCTCATGGCACTTTGATTCTCACTTGGTTCACCGAACTGTGTAATGTATTAAGTCATGGTAATATGAAATGCTTTGAACGCGATAATCTACCAGATGGTGTGTGAGGGAAAACATTTATGAGGGTTAGTTTTGGGCTGTGAGGCAGTTGGGGGCTCTAAGAAGGAAAGAAATAAAGCTTGTGGATCGCTGTCTCTGCAGCACAGCGGACTGGAGGAGATGTGCTGCTTTTGGGATCCACCAGCCACTGTTTCATAATAGCCACAGAGGAGCAGCATCTTCCCTTTCATCCACCCACTCATCCACCTCTTCCCTGTGAGAGAACATAAT
This sequence comes from Mchenga conophoros, assembly GCF_057382185.1. Lineage (NCBI taxonomy): Eukaryota > Metazoa > Chordata > Actinopteri > Cichliformes > Cichlidae > Mchenga > Mchenga conophoros. The sequence continues at coordinate 27,583,863 of NC_140530.1, read as the reverse complement.
TTGATATGTCGAGAAACATACACACTGTCACTCTAAAGAAAACGATTCAAGGAGTGCTTGCTTTCTTTCTAATGAGTAAAATCTCATGTACTTCAGAGGGGAAAGATATGGCTGATTTTAGCAGATAACAGAAATTTTTTTCTTTTCTTCTTCAAAGGTAAATCTTTCCAGTGTCACTTTTAGGTTGATCTGCAAAAACACACAGACTTAACCCATTGTACACCAAGGTTAGCTCGGTGTTTTATTGACTACTACATGAAAAAGTAGTTCTCCAGTTTACACATATTGAAGCTATTTGCTGACATTTAAACACAAACTACATAATCTCTGTCAAAATGGGGCAAAACATTAACTATCTTTTGGCCTATTTTAATTTACAATTTAAGTAAGAGATATTTGTCATTATTAAGGATGTTTTGTTTACCTCAAAATTTTGGAGGATTCCCCTGAGGTCATAAACCCTAGGCATATACGTTTTATCACTACAACTTGGTGTTGGGCCTAAAAGACTTTTGGCATAGTGGTCATTTATCGCTGACACAGCACACTTAACCACACCAGACTAGCATTCTGTGCTGAGTCTTTAGAAAGTATGCATTTTTCTGACAGTCCAAAATATCCCCAAATGAATTGTATTATTGAATGTACTTAATATTCAGTGCCACAAGCTGTGCTTGTACATTATATCATCACTAATCTTATCAGCTGCTTAGCAGCAGAAAGTCTGGCCTGCCAGGAAGCATAATATTCATATTTGACTATTTTATTTTAAAGAATGTGATTTTTTTTAAGAATTTGATTTTCAACTGTCTCGACATATCTGCTCTTCATTGATTTATTTTTAAAGTTAATATAAATAAAGACCGAAGGAGCACATGACTCATCTTAATATACTACTGTTTGCTATAACCAGGTGAATGGCAGTTTATAATGTGTAAAAGCCAGCAGCAGCCAAAGGAGCAGGTATGTAAAAATTACACCCTAAAAAATATGAGCAAAAACACACAAGAAGCTTAATACATGTAACAAAATCGTTCCCCTACAGTTTTCTTCATTTCTTGGGCATTGGTCCCAAATGGCACCATGTATACAATCAAGTACCACTAATATATAAAAAGTAAGGTCTGGTTTTGCAGAATTACAACCTTAACAGTGTAAAAGGACCTCGGCAAGATAGGATTAGTGGGGGCTTTTTGTTTTGTTTAAACACCTCATTTGAAACATAAAAGTAAAACGAGGTGCATCCAAACATCAACAGATAAACAACAGCACAGTTTAGAAAATATGTTTTGATAAGAAATGGGTCAAAATGGTTGAATCTATCCTGTAAAATATGTTTTTATTGTTTTATTATTAGTAGTTTTTTTGCTCAATTTGTTCATTTGTTCAGTATATCAGAAATTCATTAAGAACATATGCACAGATTTCTATTTCCATAGATGACACTAAAGTTGTTTTAAATAATGGATTGAAATGTCTTTTTCTCTCTTTTCTTGCCCTGCGTTGATCACTTAGTGTGCCAATTCTCATTCCTTAGCCCTGGCAAAAATGTGTATTGTGTGTTTAAGGCCTCTACTTACATTACAATTGATAGAAATACACAATTAACATCCAAGTGGCAGACACAATCAAAACATGGAGGAATGCAAAAACATACATTTTTGGTCCTGAACATGTCAACAATAACATTAACAGACTTCATCAGGTCAATCATTTGCCTTCAAAATTACACAGTGTCACTGACTAACTCAAAGTGATGAAGGCGAATCATTGCATGAGAAAATTTACACAATGATTATTAACAGTTACTCTTAATCCTGGTAAGAAGGCTGGCATATAAACTGTCTCTCAGACACTTACAGAATTATTATTATTATTATTAACAATATTATTATTAATATTAATATTATTCGAATAATAAATCATACCCCAAATTCACACAAATGACTGCATCTGTAGACGTCATAAAAACCCCATTATTTCCTGCATGCATCGCACACTACTGCTGTCATGTTTCTCCACTGGAGAGGGGAAATTTTGGGAAACTTGTTTAAAGTTTAATATGGTACAGTTAACAATTGTCTCTTTGATAAATGCTTTATAAACATCTGTTCCTTTATGTTGCACAGGGAGCGGCTGCAGGTTAGAGATAGAGAGGTGGGAAACTTCAGTGATGTTTTTTTACATCACTCCTGGCTGCCATTAGATAAATCTAAATCATTTGGATGCATGTATCCTGCTTATGGCTTGGTGAACGACTGAATCCCAGTTTTGTGAAACTGGCTTTCATTGAATCAAAACTGGGAAAACAACCCATTACCCATCAAATATCTAATCTAATCTCTGTTTTGGCACAAAAAGCACTAATACAAACACATTCCTTGAGTGAAAGTAAGGGGAGTTCATTATTTTATATCTAATTATATATTAATTTTATATATTTGTATATATGTATGTATGGTACATACAGAGTTCTAACACTTTTTTACAGATATAAGACACTACATGACAGTTTTGTTGAAAAAACATTGAAAAAAATAAAATGACATTTTTCTGGAAGTGATTTTCAGTTTCTGCATTCAATGTCATTTGTCTGCACATGCAACAAATGGACACGTTAAGACATTTTTTTTCAAAGTAAAAGTTTGGAATTGCACATTTAAAAAAAAAAGTCCCTTTATGCCTCATGATGAATTCAATTGTTTTGTTTTCAATGATGAATCTTACCACAGCGAAAATCACTACTTACTCATGTCATTTTTCTGTCAAGTAACAGACAAATACAGTGAGTGGATGCTTTCTGATTATTGCTTTACAGAATTTTGTTAAACAGTTTGGAACTAAATGCAGCATTAATATCCCTGCAACACTGCTACTGGCAAAAGAGAGGCAATTTTAGAGGCCCCTTTTTAGAGTAAAATTGCTCCAAATTGGGTGATTTGATTAAATTAAAAGCAGATTTAATAAAAATTTGGTTCTGAAATTTTCATTCAAAGTAAAAAAAACCCAAAAACAATAAATTAATTAATGAAATAAACTGGCTTAAAATCTTCATATTAGAATGTTTTATTAATTTAGAAAAAAAAAACAATTAGTCACCTTTATCATTATCTAAATACATTTGCTACATATTTTGACCCCCACTATCATTGGATCTTAACCCAATGTACTGTATTTCACTAGTCTTCCTGCTGTGTAGCATGTAGTTCATGCTTAGTCTTATCAAGTTGTTTGTTAATTAGAAGTTTAAATTAGTCATGCGAATGCTACCAGCTAATGCTACAATCTTACAGTAACTAACAAGAATATCACTTCCCTCTTTCAGAGCTTTGACATTAACCACCTCAGCCATGATAAGTTAACTTTGGCTCACTCCAGAAGACACTAACAATATTTACACATAAAAAGACATTAAGAATCATAAAGTGCCCAAATGAAATACATATGCTTTTGCGTTTCAATAAACTATGAATTTCTCTACAGTGTGCACATTGTGTTTCCTTTAATTCCACCTATTTTTGTGTCCTTTTCTGAAGTCCACAAAACCTGACGCCAGTCCACTCAGATCCTTTGTTTGGATGATGCAAAGTACATTTCATGCTTCCTTCCTCTCTTTCCTTTTTTCCTCTGTACTGAGTGGTAGCATGGCTAATCACCAGGTGCCTTGACGTTCTGTGGATTAGGACTGTAATTTAGAATAAAGGGGGTGATTCTCTGCACAGCCTGAATGTTGCTGTCAGATGTTATAAGTGGTTGTTTTTGTGCCTCCCTCATAATGGCACATGCCGCAAGGTAATTGAAGAAAAGGAAGAAGAAGACACTTGCTGGTAAAAATTGGCACAGTATAAACTGTTATTAGAGAACGTTAGCCAACGCTTTAAAAATAGCGGGGAGGAATCTATTTCCACAGTATTAGCTAAAAAGAAACTACACTTAAACTGGGATGTACAGCAATGTGTTAAGTCAGTGACGTCAGATTGCTATTGCATTTGCTTGTTGTTTGTCAGTGCTACAGCTCAGATACAAAACTACCTCCTGTATTCCATGTGAATGTGGAATGTGAAAACTATATTAAACTAAATAAGAGTAAAACACCTTCAACATGAGCCCATTAAACCCTGGTTGTTTCTTGCCAGGCGGATGTAGACGGTGTCCTCATAAAGGTTAACATAATTTAATCATGCTAAGATCATGCATTTATGGTTATTTGGTTTGAATTCTAATTCTAATCTAATACGATATAATGCATGCATAAAATCCAATTTAGTGTGGTTGTGAAACTATCAAACTAGCATTTTCATAACGATATTCAAGAGGAAGGAGTCAAATGTTTTCACATATCACACCGCCTGAAGTGATTCAGGTTGGTGGACTTTGATTACATCTGGTGCCATACTCTGGAAATCTCTAATTGAACATAATCGGTGTGCTGTTGATTCAAGAAACACCCAGCTATTTTTTTTAAACCCAAAGGATACATGTTTTTATGTGCTTGATTCCAAACACAACAGTAACTGATGTGATTGAAAAGCACCTTCCAAAAATGGTGACAAAACAATCTGCAAAATCAGCTAATACCAAGATTCATTGCAATTTAAAAAGTACATGCTTTGGGGTTATAATGAGACACGTTTTTTTTTTAAACTCATAATGTGGTAGTTCTTCTTCTAAGCCATATAAATTCACTCTTTGACCACTTTATACCTTGTATTCCAGGTAAATGTAGTTAACAGGAGAGAAAGCCAGGACTAGCCCTGACCCACAAAATCAGTTCCAAATCTTCATCCTTCCAGTAGATGATGGGGGTTTCATTCATATTTCTACCTCTCAGATTCTCTACATTTTACCAAATAAAGTGAACAATGATGGGCCAAACGTGTGACACAAGAAATGTAATACAGGTCAAGTGCTAAAAACCAGGTAATGTCTTGGTCAGTTACAACACTTAACTTTATATATTCTTTGAAAGCCTCTCAAGTTGCTATGCACACATTCATTCGCCATCAATGCTCCCTCAAAATGAGATGGTGGTTTGTCAAACAATTTGAGGACAGTCTCACTTTCTCCTAGGACTCGTGGGTAGACAATAACACTCAGAAGCTGCCCAGCCCCTTAATGAAGACACAGAAAGACAACAAGCAGTCCTGGGATGGGGAATTGAATGTAGGCTGTAAAGAAGGGCTGTAGCTGAAGCGAGCTGAGCCTGGAGTCTATCGTGGTCCCAATAGGATGTAATCAATGTCGGCAACCAAACCCTTCTTTGAAGTATCCTCATTAAGAAGGTTTTTGTTTTTTCTTTATAGAGCTCTGAAGAGAAAAAAAAATTCCGGGGGGCGGTCGGTTGCAACAACAAAAGAAATGTACTTCCCATGAGTCTCGGGAAATAGTCTGATACAATATCAAAGAATTATAACACATTTCCAATGAGAACCAGCATGACCAACTGGTTTGTAAATTGATTTCCAAATTAGGGAAGTGATTCATTCCCCAGTGTAGCTGGGCCTGTCGAAGTAGCCTTGAGTGAGATACTTTACATCTACCTGCTCCAGGGACAGCACTGCCTGGCTGACCCAGGTGCAGCAATGCAGGGTTTACAAAAACTCTGTACTTGGTTGAAGCAATGGAAACTTAGCCGCAACATCAAAACTATACATTTCTGCGTGAGTCTTATGATCGCTCACAACAGGGCCCAATGGTGCTCTCCAATGACATCTGGGATGAATGGCGGATGAGCGGTGCCATTGTTGGATCCACCATGGAGGAGGTAGGGAAAAGCTTGTACCAGCCGATAACCATTGTGCTGAGGTCCAGCTCCTCCAGTAGGATTCGAGCTACACCCATGAAGCATTTGCGGTCCATCCGTCCATAGTTGCCCCAAACAATAACCTGTGGAAGAGAGTCGTAGAGTTAGAAGGTAAGACTCTAAAATATACTAAAATATATTCCTATAATAAAAACCAGAATGTTTATTTCCTGCATTTGTAATTACATATAGACTCAGGAAGGGATAGAATGCATGTTTACAGAGCCTACTTCAAGACTGAAAACAAAATAAAGGAATAAGGTTAATAAGTTGCCTTGCTCATCTGTACTAAACCCATCAGTCTTGATAGTTATTCTCTCTGGTACAGCAGCAGAGAGAAGAGTTAGGTGTCAATAAAACTAAATAAAGAGGTGCTGTGCACGAGAGAGAGGGATGATGGTAGTGTTTGGAATCCTGTGTGTGTTTGTACTTTTGTTGTCCTCTGCCTCCTGACATCCTGATAACATCAGGACTCATCTCAGACCACCCAGCAGCTTGTCAAGGAGTGGACAAAATAATCAATATCCTTCAGCAAATGTGTCCACTCATGTTTTGGTCTTGTGTGTCTGTACATCCCAGCACACTGATTTCCTTGATATATGTTAGTGTGTGTCTGCAAGTGATTTCCACAGAGACTCAATGGTCAAATCTATTTCAACCTAGTCTTCTGCTTTTCAAAGAAGGATAATCTATTTCTTTTTCTGATTTTTCTTCAAAAAAGATCTTAACCTTAACCTCTACAAATTAGGAAAGAGACATTGGTAATGGGAGAAGTGAGAGTTAAAACAGCAGAAACCAGTTGTTTGTTAGCTATGGAGGATGACATCTGCAGTGTCCAAGATCCAAAGTTTGCACTCTCTAGGAATAAGAGAAATGCTCGGAGAACAAGGCAGAATCAGTGCTAGATCTCACTAATGTTTCTGGGCCCGAATGGGAGCAAATCCCTCCAGTGGGAAGCTTTCTTAGGCAGCGTAAACAGAAAGATTAATACCCATTATTTTGGAATAACCACTAAGTTTAATAACTGTTTGAGGGTCGTGTCAGAAGAGATTAGGTTAAGACAGGCTGAATTTGAACACTGATGCCAGGTTGACGTTGATCTATAAGCAATGGCACTGGACAGAATTACCTCACCTTGTTAAGTAAGGGTATGTTACAATAAATATTTACATGTCTGTGGTCTAGCATATAAAAGTCACATATAACCTAGTGAGATTATTCCAAATAGCCAGCATGTCATTTTCTAATCCGCTGACAGTTTGACAGCAGAACCTCCCCCTAGTTTGAAGAGACAGCTTAATAATAAATGATTGAAAAGAGTCAGATAAAAGACACATACTGGAAACATACACAAAGTAAACCCTGGATCTGTTTTTAATAATAATCAAAGAAAGAAGAAAATAACTGTAGTATAAATTTAGGAATTCAGTAACAGCTGCCACTCATTTTTGTTGTTTTGTTGTTTATTGACACCGAGTAAAACATCATCTGCCTTTAACGACTTCATTTCAGATTCCAAAATGCTTGTTGTGTTGCATCCTCTGCTTCCGGTTGTATTCTGTGTTATTTTACTTTGTGCCTTGTTGTGAACATTAGTTCATCGTGGCTTTCTGTGCTGTGCATCACCTCATTGTTTCCCTTTTACATTACTGTCTTGAGTCTATTCCCCCTCAGCCTTCTTCCTTGTAATACCCTCATGTTTCTGAGTCTCCCTGGTTGTTTTCTCCTCCTGACTATATCTTTTCTTGAGCTCATTGCTTTCAATTTTTTTCACCATGTTGGACTCATCTACCTCACTGTGCAGTGTTTTATATTAGTATCACTGTAAATAAATAAAGCACAATTTCATTCTGTCACCCACGCAGGCCCTTGGTGTTCACTTCAAGTTATTTTTGGCAGTGTGACAAATGAAGTCTCATTTTAGTTAATTAACAAATCATTATAAAGTGATCATGCAGGGTGGTACTCTATTTAACAACTTTTATGCCCACCCCCTAACCATGAATTTGGTGAATCATTACACACTTTGTCGTCATGCGCCATATAAAATCTTAATTTACCCCTTATAGCCATGCCTCATTTATAAAATGTTCAGAATGGGGACATGGGAGAATGTTTTTTTATGATGTCAAAATAAAAGTTGACAAACAGCTGTTAGTTAGATTTCGCACTTGATATGTTTTGGAAAGGCTGGAAAAATAGCTGAAAAAGCTGAGAGTTGGTTTTGGGCACAAGTAGTAAGTTTCTCAGTGACTTTTCAGTGTAGACTTAAGCAGCTTTTTGCTTTGCTAGATCAGTAAGTGACAAATTGAAAAGTGCTGCTGATTTCAGCGATTTTCATTATCCAGTGTGAATGAGTTTGATGAAACTCGAAGGACAGCGACATGACAGCAGCTAATTAAGAGGGAGGCGTTTAGTGGCTAATTACACAGTGACGGGAGCAGCAGAGCAGCCAGAGCAAGAGCTGCAAGTCTCTCCACTGAACACTATACTATTTTTACCTGCTGATTACTGATGGGAAAAAAATACATAAAAGGGTAATATTCTGGCAGTTGAGACGCCAGAAAAAATGCTCTAAAATAACAGAAATGTATCATTGCATTAACTCACATCAACTTTCTGTAATTAAAATGTAGTTTTTAGCTTTAAGTTACATGAGCTCTTGTGTATTTTTTGTCTGTTTTATGTTAAATAGCGGTATTTACTTGTTAAAACAGTTACCTAATAATATAGCCAAACACTGCTATAATATAAATACCCAGGCCAAAAATGACAGAATATTATTGTTATTAGTTGGAATTTTTTTCAAAATCGTGTACATTTAATCCCTATTAAATGTTAGGAAAAAGATATACTATGCATAAATAGAATTGAAAACACTTTTATAAAAACTATTAAGTGGATTTATCATAACAGCAATGGCCTGGTCTTTACATGTAATTTTACATACATGTATAACTCTTGAATATTTAGTAAATCTGTGCTCCCACAAATACTTATAATAGATTTGACTTTTTAAAAAGGTATTGACATTTTTTTTATGCTAGATGCATTTTCTGATGAAATCCCAAAAGGATTTGTGTCTTACCTTTTTTAAAAATTTCAGAAAGTGTTATTACATGTAAATTATACTGTTAATTTCCATTTAATTAACAATCCTATCATGTAAGAAGAGTGTACTGGATATTAATGGATATTATATTACAGAATGATGAAAATGTGAACTCTGAAACACCAATGACATATTTAATTCCTGTTTAATATTCAATTCTGTTTACAAATAGACCTTTACAAAAAAAACCAATTGCTCTTCTTTCAACATTTTTGATGACAAAACTTGAAATTATGTGTTACATTTTAGACAAATGAAAGTGCTCTGTGCCAAATAGCTTTTAGGGAGCCACGCAACCAAAACAAAACAAAAAACAAAAATATCTATCAATTAAACTTAGGGCACCTGAAACTTAGAATCACACATAACAAAACCCTTGTAAAAATAGTGTGAAAAATAAAGTCACAATTTTATGTAAAAAACAAAACAAAACGCATTTTCTTTAAAAAAAAAAATCCAAATTTTGGATCTATTCACAGTTACAGGTTTTTCACAATATTGTAGATTAGACACGTAAATTCACAGCTTATTTTTTGTATTCGTCAGGAATCCTTTTGCTGCGCATTAAGCTTTGTTGTTAACTTGTTGACAAATCAAAGTGATCTGTACCAATGATTGTTCCACAGTTGACAGTCATTGGAAGCCATGAGGGTGTTTTAGGTGTAAGGACACTGCAAGCTGATGCTCTCATACAGAATTCATGTTTCTTTAATAGATATATTTTCTTCACAAAGATGACACAAAATGTCTATGGATGCTAACTTTCGAAGCACCTCCAACTTTGGCCCACTGTACTTCTTATTTAGCACTTTCATAAAATATTGAATGGTTCCATGATATGATTAGCCTGCAATAGAATCAGCATTCTCTGTATTTTCTGCTGATGCCCAAATTGAATGTTCTGTGTAACGAACTGCATGGCACGTCAAGTTAGGTGTATCTTACCTGGACCACTTTCCCCTGTGGACTCTCAGAGAAGACCAGGACCTGGTTGTAGAGAGGATCCAGAGATTTTCTCACTGATTTCGTCTTCTTCTTGGCCACACAGATTCCATTCTCCAGAAGATAAACTTTAATGTAGGCTGCTAGAATGACAGCAAACACATAGATTTGACTGATTAATTTCTAGTTTTTCAGTATATGATAAAAAAATATGCTCATCTTGTTGAGACTAAAAGATCTTCCAACACACTGTCTGGGCATTTGTCACATACAGTGTGTTTTGAACAGATGCTATAAAATAATGACTAACAAATAATGGTGTGCAATATGACATAAAGTACAATGCTGTTAAAAGTGCTGTTTTGATATGTAGAACTAAGCAGGATAAACAGCTAAATTTCCCTTTGTTTAAAGTGGCCCAAAAAAAAGGTGAACTACCTTGGTCACTTTATTACTGAGCAAATGAATGATGATGATGACATATAGAGACAACGGTGTAAGCTCTATGTGCAGGCAAATACTATTGCACGCAAATTCAGCTTTTGTTCACTTCCAGTTAAAGTGGCTTTGTTAAAGCATATTGTACACTGCTATATACTGCCCCCCTTGTGGTCATCCTACAAACAATGTAGCATGCAGAATCTGCATGTTGCATATAATGATGCGATGAGAATCCTTTGCAGGATACCTAGAAGGGGTAGTGCCAGCCAGATGTTTGCAGCTGTGGGTGTTTGGACTTTTAAAGCACTTTTAAGAAAGTTAATGTTCAATTTTAGAGAATGACTGGATGGTTCGAGTAACAGTATAATTTTAGCACTCGCAGATCCGACAGTGAGTGGTTCCCGTTACTCATCCAGTCTGAGAAAGCACTGGTTGAAGTGTTTGTGTATTTATTGATTTCTTTTAAGTAATTGTGTTTTAGGTATATTACGGTTTTATATTTTTACAAATGTTTTATATGTTATATATTTATTTATATATATATATATATATATATATATATATATATATATTTATTTATATATATATTTATATATATAAATATATATATATTTTTTTTAAAGTTTATACCTTGTGTTTTGGGGAGGGGGAGGGCTTGTGTGTGTGTGTGTCTCTGTCTTGTTTCTATGGACATGAAGTCTGCCAATAAAGATTGAATTGAATTGAATTGAATACTCCTTATAATGTACAAATGGAATTTGGAGGCTGAACTGAGATGAACCAAACAGTTGATCGTGTCAGTACTGAATTGTGAATGAAGCTGTAATGTTGTATAATCACATCAACAAGCCTAAGATGAAAGCACAACACATGAATGTGTAACCCTCGAATGTTCTAAGATACCTGTGGTGATGCTCCCATCTAACCTTGCAAAATACAGGCTAGGGAACAAGCTTATTGTTCAAAATTTTGCTGTTCACAGTGACCAGAAAGTAAGGAGAAAGTTCCAATCATCTGTATATTTTGAAAAGAAAAATGATAAAAACTGAAAACTATGATTTATGATCATTCATGATCACTTGACCAGCTGTCAGAATAAAAGCATCTACTACTGTTTGTACAGGTTTAAAGAAGAAATATTGGCTAATAATAACATATGGTTTCGCTAACAGCATTCTAATGTAAGTTTACAGTACTGGAGCTTACACACAGGTCACAGCTTTCTGTCTAGTGTGCTGATAACAGGATAGAAATAATTCAGACACTGGCTCACTAAAATCTGCAGGCAAAACCTCACTTGTCTTTACACTGTACACGGAGTTCCTTTTATCTCTATACCTCCCTTGTCATGACCATGTTTTTCTTTCAGTTACAATATAGTGGTCTATGCTGATTTGTTTGCTTTCCTCTGTTTATTTTCCTATTCTCTTTTATCTCTCCTTCATAGTTTTTTTCCCAGATACTTTTTGTTCCATTTCGGTGAAGGTGTTTAGCTCTTATCCAGTTGGGATTGATGCCTGCTTTAGTATTGTGCAGCGGCGAGGCGCTACAATCAAAGTCAACAATATGATCATTCTGACCAGAGGAGGCATTTAATACTGGACTGTATCTATGGATTAAAATCTGAAGTCAGAGCATCAAGATGCACATTTCACTACTGCATGAGCAAAGACAAATGCAGTTTTTACTTATTTAGTGCATCGCCTGCTTCTGCTCCATTCCCCCCTTCACTCGTCTATTTTTTATATTGTCAAGCACAAAAAGTATGTTTTTGGAAGCTATATCCCATTAGTATTAAATATGCCCTACAGGCTGTTGTGTATGTGAAACTATTTGCTGGCTTGTAAAGCATTCATGTGGAGTACAAACAGAAGTAAAGCAGCTTTATAAATGTTAAATTTCGACTCAAAACACCTCACGTTATGGTATAAATGGTATTCTCTGAAAAACAGAGCTCAAAGACTGATCACAGACAAACCTGGAGGTCCCTTTGAACCTGGTTTCATGGTGAGGCCTCTGGCCTGGACGACCTCCACCTCCAGTCCCCCATTCCGCTCCATCAGTCCAATCTCTACATCACCTGATTGGGTGAAAAAATGAGATTAAAGGAGGTGAATATTAGCCCAACAATTAGTAAATAGTTTTAGAAGAAGATACTAAAATGGATGTGAGACATAATCGTGTAAGATCACTTGGTAACTTCAAGTCAGTTGCTAGACATGTCCAAACTATCCATCATGTATAAAAATGTACATCCTGCACTGGTTTGTCAAATGCCTTTTACACATTGTGACCATGGCCGTGTCATATTATGAAGGTGATTCTGAATGAGAAGCCAGTCACACTGTATGAGCAATCACAGAAGGATCCTTTGACTTATGTCCTATTTTACTTTGCATGGGACCATATCCTACTAAATTAATATCTGACTGCATCAAATAAGTGAAACTAGAGTACAAGACCGTAGTTTCACTTATTGTTTTCTCAAACACTCTCTAGACCTCAGTTCAGTTTGACTTCTTTGCACAACCAGAGAACCAGAGAAATGGCTCTGGTTGACCATTAGAAAGAATAAAAGTACTTGACACATTAGCATTCCTTTTCAGACCCAGAACCCAAATCCATTTTTTATATACGATCCAACTTCCAAACCAAATCTTGGAGCCAAGGAAAAGACGGTCCCAAAGCAAGTTCAGTTTACTGTAAGAGCAAAATACTGCATCACATAGAGCACACTTCTCTCTGTCCAAACGTTCTGCATATTATGTTTTCTGTAGCAATAAACCCAACCAACAATAAAAATCATGGTAAGTTACTTATTAATAGAGTAATAATATAAAGGCTTAATATAAAAACTATTTAGAGATTCTGAAATATCTTGTTGGTCTCCCAACATCAAGCTCCTTGAATTATGTTAAGCAAAATGGTGTGAACTTCAATACAAGCATCTCTGAAGCTTTCTTTTTAATAAGTCATGGTTTTGGTTCAGTCTTAACACTATAATTTATCCCAGTCAGCTGGCTCCTCACAGAAAAAAGCCATAAAGACAGTAAAACATGTAAGAGACAAAGCTTTTACTGCTAAATAAGTAAATATATCATTCATATGTACTCTCTAATCATAGCTCTGTCTGCGTTTTCTTCCAATAATGATCTGCATTTTTTATATTAAAATTGCGTGCACATTGCAATAATTTCTCTCATTAGAAGTAACTTTGGAATAAAAGTTTTAACTAAATGTCCCCAAAATGACAAATGTATTCCTTTGAAAGTGACACAGCTCAGATGAAAGCCAAGTTATTCTGGGTTCTCTGACATTATATAATGTTGGACCAGGCAGCAGGTTTGGAGTGGAGCTGGTCCAGTCAGTGTCACTGTTGTTGGGCCAAGGACACTGTCTGGCTGCCAGTGAGGAAACTGACCCACTTACAGTAAATCACTGCTGTAGAGGACAGACTTCATGCAATATATCCAGTATATACAGCCTGGAAATGAATAAGTGAAGTGCTGGAGATGATGAGAAAAACAGTAAGACTGCTGATTTGTGAGGCACTTTCTTTGCCAATGTAAAATGATTTTAAGGAACCATTTGGTTCAGTTTTATGAGTATAAAGCTTTTTTTTTTTCTTTTTAATTTTCTGACCCAGCCTGTATATCAAAAATGGAAAACACATTTTTATTCTACAGAAACAGAAATGTAAGAAATTGAATTGGCTGTAGCAAAATAATTAAAACTCCAGTCTTCTCTTACCCATGGATGTTGTCGCCAGTGTCTGTCGCCCAACAAACTGGGCTGGTCCCATCCCATCCAGGAAGTCACTGAACTGAGCATCGGATGCCAGACACATGCCACTGTAGTTAAGACTGCAGAGGGAACAAAAAAGCAGGCAGACAAAGACACGGATGGTTAAACATGACCAGACAGTGCTTAATGCAGTTCAATTAGCAGAAGAAAGTGAGTGACTGAAAGATAATGAGACAATGGAAGAGAGGAGTAACAGAATAGGGACAAAAGCAATCCAGAGGAATAACGAGATAGGGACTGAAAAAAAGAAAGAAAGAAAGAAAGAAAAGGCTGATAACCGAATACCATTTATCACTCCCCTTTCAGGTTAGTTAAACTCACAAAATTTTAATTGGCTTCCTGAAACTAGGCTCAGATGTTGGCTCTAGAGTTTGACCCCATGTGTCCTTATTTTGTGTGGTTTTTATGTGTATACAAATCGGCTCAAAGTGCTTTAGTGGCAAACAGCCAGGTAGTAAATATGTGTGTGAGTGTGTGGGTTTATTTGTTCTATGAGCAATAGACGACAGCACTTTTCTTCCATTGCTCTACGAGTCTAACATGATGTGTAAATAAAAACATACCAATGCACTCTCAAAAGTAGGAGCATAGTAAAAGTCAGTTTTCGTCCCTACAGTTTAAGTCTACACAGATATACCCCTCAAGGCTAAAAGCTGGACCTCCACTGTGTACCAAAAACATCCCAGGCAGCAGTGATGTGTCATGATTTATACATTTTATTGGCCTAATCACTGTGACTTTCACCTTGTAGTTAGTTAACACAATAAAAAGGACACCTTTCAGCTATCTTGTATTTTTAAAAAAACATTAATATAGTTCACTAACAGAATAACTTCTTTAGCTAAATTCAGTGTTGTGGATATATTATTTGAATATCTGAATATATTTGATAAGTAATCAGTCTACTAAAGAAACAACATTATGTAATGCTGAAGAACCAACATGAGTCATGAGTAAATTATTACTTTCAACCCTGTCTGAGCTACCAGCTTATTTTCATAGAGGTTATCCTTGCTTCTATGAAAGGACTGAGACAGTGACCTCTGTCTCTGTGCTGGGGGTCAGGGTCAGGGATTTACTTCCTCCTCTCTTCATTTCTTTTGCTGCTTGTTCCAGGACAAAGCTCTCTTTTCATGGACTTTCGTGTCTTTGTACAAGTTGATGGTTTTGCCACAGTAGAGAATAGCCTGCATGCATCACTGTTTGCAGTGTTTTCATTTACAGCTGTAATGTACTTCTCACTCACTGCAGCATGTCGCTGCTCAGTGGTGAGCCACGTGATCACAGGAAAACTAAACACAGCAGAGAAGGGAGGAGGAGGTGGAGCACAGTGTGCCTGCATGACAGGAGAAGTGTTTATGCTGGTATCGATCCAATACCAATACCAGCGATGGTATCGGTACTATCGATATTTAGATCGCTCTACCCACCTCTACCATGATGACAAACTGCTGTACCTCTAAAGGGCCATTTATGCAGAAAGTGAATAGCAGTAATGTGGCATCTATACAGGGTACAGTAATTTTAACAAATGACAAGGAGAAAAACACAATGGTGACATTGGAGTAGACAGGTCCCTGGTTAAACTTTTCCAACTTAGAGTTAAGCGACTGAAGAAATTTCCAATGAAAGCAAAGTGACTGGACCACACTGGACCACCTAGAAATGGCATTACACCCTCAGGAACTGGAAGCGCCTTGTGCAGATTTCTGTGTTGATTTTAATTCCAGAGGAAGTTTGGAGCTCTCCAGTTACTGAGTCAGTTGAGTGTTGGTGACTTTTACGCACTATGCCCCTCAACACTTGACAATCCAACTCTGTCGCTTGTAAAACACTGGCCAAAAGTTGGGACACACTGCAAACTTTTGCCTGGCACTATATTTGTAGTAAAATGCATGCATGCATTTTTGAAGAATTCATTTAAATCTGTAGGAACTTGGTATGTTTAAAAAGAGGCCTATGAGGCAGGCAGTGTTTGTATGCCTTTGAATGACACTGTACATGATGTAAAAGGTCACACAGACATACTGTATATATATTGTATCTGTATCTGAGGTGTGAGTGACAATTGTGAGGGTAACACAACCTTGAAGCATGCATAAAATTGAACAATGAACTTTTCGTAACTTGGACGGTGGCAATAATTTAATTTAACGACAAATGTGCAATGTGACTACTGGTTCTGTAGAGAATTTATTCATTACTCAAAAAACATTTAAGAGAGTGGGGAAAGTAGTATATGTCACATAATTCACCATTCTCTAACAGCCACTTGGAGCCAGTGGCAGTCAACCCATTCTGTCGTTTAGTTACGAGGACATGTTGGTTCTAAATAAAGTCATTAGCCATGTTCCCAACCAGAGACTGAGCAAAGAAAGACAGGAAAGATTAACTACACACATCCCTCTCTCACTGTCATTTCTTTTCCTTTCACCTCTCCTCCTTCTCTCCAGAGCTCTCATTAGTCTCTTTCTTTCCTCCTTTTTCTCAGATTATGCAGTTTGCAGCTGTTTCGAGCCCCACGAGATAACATTCTCTCCTTGTCTCTACTTTTATCTCTTTTCCATATCCCTCTCTTCTTCTTCTTCTTCTTCTTCCCCTCTTTAACCTACATGTTTTTCCACCTTGCCTTCACTTTGATATTTTATCATACTTTATGGTTGCTCAATTTTAAATTATCCCCACTCTCACAAGAGTGCTTGGGTGCACATATAAGGAACAAATCATTATATTTTTTTTTAAACTAGACACTCAATGCTGACTTTGTCTTCAGTTATTAGATTGTTCGAGCAACGTCATACAAAAGCACAAAGTCTAACCTTTAATACTAACTGCAAACCAAGTATGCAAATGCTTCATTACAAAATAATTTAGAAGTCGTTCAGTGCAATAAAGGAAAGCAATTATTTAAATTAGTAATTTACATTCAGGTGGCAGCATATAATAAGTAATGACATGTCAATTTTAGGGGATGAAAGATAATCCCAAACTCTCATTTACATCTCGTTACTTTATCTTTTCCCCTGTGTTGTTTGTATACATCCCATGGACGCTTGGGATCTGGGAAGTTTGGACACCAGATCAGGATCTTGAGCTTTTTGTTGTGTAACTTCAAGTCATTCTTGGACAGCTTATGTGGTGCATTGTCCTTCTTGGAGAAATTGCATCTGAAAAAAAATATTTAAGTGGGTTTTAAGTAACATGCACAAATACCAGGAGGTTTCCAAACAGAACCTTGCATTATCATGTAATGATCAACATTATTCACTTCGAGTGTCAGTGGTTTTATGTGGTAGCATGCTGGTCTATGTATATCACAGCATGTTTTTTTTTCTTCTTTTGTTTTGTTTCTGTGACCATAATGCATGAATGTAATATGCAAAGTATTAAAGTGCTGCATATATGCAATTAACATAATACATCAATTAATATGTTTGTATACTGAAGAAATTACATTCCTAATGAGGTAAAAACCTTTGTATATGTGTATCATGAGTACGCATGCAAAGATATTAGTCAAACAACATTAGCTGAGTGGGTATTACTGGGTGATAAATTCCTGAGCTTTAGATTATGTTAGTGTGTGGGGCACATCTGGGGATTACACTGCTGTTTCGCAGAAATATGACGTTCAATGCAAACCGCAAGTGGGAAACCGATGGGAACTTTGCATAAATATAAGATCTCATACTACTCAGTTTTTTGTAATGCACTGGAATTTAGAACAACAACAACCTTTCATTAAAGTTAAATAAATATGGAAATATATTTGCAGATTTTACAAATATATTGGTAAAAAAAAATCTGTCTTTCTGTTGTTAAAATATCATTTGAACAGAACTACATTTATGTTTTCTGTCATCATTGTCATAAGCTCCACACATACTGCACTAAAATTTAAAGCGTCACAGTGCAGCTGAAGCACTGCTTTGCACCGCTGACAAAGGATTGGTTGTCAGGAGTACATTATAATTTTACAACATGAACCCAGTAAAATGTCAACATGTTTTTTCCTGGATATTTTTTAAAATGATGTCTCCTTTTAGAAAGAGTCACAGTTGTGTGTCTCTCTTACACAAAGACACACATTTCCATTTACCTCAGTTTCCACAGTGAATGTGTGCGTGCATTGGATCCTGAATGGCTCCCACCATAAATCAATAAGCTCATAAGTGTGACTGGATGGTGTTAGCTAACAAAGTGCTTATTCATGACTGTGCATAGAGAATGATGGAGCTTTTCAATCAGCAGACTGAGCCAGACAGCTGACGTAAAGACTGAAATACAGACAGGAAGATGAGCAGTGGTTTGCTGCGGATGATTTAAATGATGCAGTGAGTCAACTGTTGCCAGCTTAATGAGTCAACTGTTGTTCCCTTTAATGTTTTGTTGCTTGCAGCATGGTGCATGCACAGATTTTAAAGGCCCCTTCTGTTTCTGGTTTTATATAATTTTTAATGTGCTTTTAATATATAAAAAAAAAGAACTGAAAGAAAAAACTAAATGAGACAATCATGGAGAATAGAGCTGAACATACTGGAACACCAGTTAGTTACACAATCTATGTGATCTGGTATCTTTTGAACATTGATAGCATTGATTTCCCCAATGTATTTTCCATGTGGGTTATGTTTACAAGAATTATTTTTCATTAACACAAATATGTACAAATTATGTTCATTTCAGTTTGAAAAAGACAATGATCAGTCACAGGATTTAAGATAGAAATATATCTTCCTTGTTCTTGTGTAGAATTAGGGATGTCAAGCATATTGACATTGTTTTGGAAATCTTAAAATGGGAGATAATATAAAGTAAAAACGTATTACTATGGAGCTTGTCTGTTTATCTATATTAAACCAAATAACAAAATACAGAGAAGGTAAAATTCTTTAGATTTCTGTCACAACATACACCTTTTTATCTTGCACAAAATAATCAATATTGAACATTAAAAAAAACACTTGAACTTACCTCAATATGACGACACTTACACTAAATGGAAAAAAGTCCTGGGCGACCTGAGTTGTTCTGAGCTATTGTGTAAGTTATCTTTTGTTTACATTTGTCATATCAACCATGTATAGTATGAACAAAGATGGTAATGGAGCCTGGTGAGTCTGCAAGGCACAGCACTTTGGGACCATGAAGAACATTCTGGGTGTTTTCATAGGATAACAAATTTTATCTAATATTAACCATGTTTCATGTCACATTTGTCAGGGAACTGGGTCTGTGACCCACTATTTTTGAGGGGTTTTTTTTAATTGTTTTTGCAAAACAATTCAAATACATTTTGGTGGTGCATGTCGACATTTTTATGTCGGACAATCACTTCAATAGAAATACATATCAGCAATGTCTGTGACCCAGGTGGCATTGCTTTTTAAACTATTTTTAAATTAATAGTGTGTGGTATAAGTGGTAAAAGGCAGAGCTCCATTTAGGTAAGCTAGACAACATATGACGTGATGCGATGTGTGCTGTGTTTTCAGCTAAAGTGACTTGGATGTGGAAGAGCAGTAAAGACTGCAGAGTTTGAATAAGCTAAATCAAAGAGCCTCGTGTGAACACAGATTTTCTTGCACTCTTTCTCCTTCTAAAACTCTCTTTGTCATTTTTTTTTTTATCTGTGCCTGTAATGCCTTCATTAATTTTTTTTTTACCTCACAGTTATTAAGGCTTCACTGTGGACTTCTAGGAAACAATCAATTAGGTTGTCTTCTTCTTCTTTTCATATAGTTGTGTATGTTGGCTCTGACTGACATCTTCTGTTTGATTTATTCATCATTAAAAAAGGATTTGCTTCTGCTACTAAATAATAAATAAGCTAGCATCATTAAAATCTAGCTAATGAATTCGTTTTTTTTCCCATACTATGCAAAGTAATCCATGTTTTTAAGCAGAAGCTCATAAACAACGTATTTGCATATTCCAAATATAAATGGAATATTAATATGCACACAAACACACTCAATGATGCAATCATCCTCTCGTTATTTTCGTCCCTCCTCTGTTCCTCTGTAAACCCTCCCAGCCTACATCAGTCTGTCTGACTTGTCTTGTTATGTAACAGTAGGAATTCAAGCTGGTAGCCAGGTTGGCAGTTATCTGCATGTGTCCGTGTGTGTGTGTATGAGCGTGTTCAGTAGTACTACACTATTACTGCTGATGTCATAGGTGCTCTGTATGCTCTCTCTCTCTCTCTCTCTCTCTGTCTCTCTCTCTCTCCCCCTGTGCATCAAAGACATTGCTGATGTTTTTCCTGTATGACAGGTAATAGAAACACAGCATCTTCTGATTGCAAAACCTCAACCAAAGGAATCAAATCTCTGAAATTCCAATACACTAAAATATATTCCTTTTTTCATTTTAAGTTTGAATGAACTGAATTTGAATCCTTGCAAAAATGTGCTATTTTCAAAATAGTCTCAGTAGTTTTACTGATATAGTTTAAAGTGCAAATAGATTGTCCAACATCCAAAATGAATTCAGAAGAAAGAAGAAGAGAAATAACGAGTTAACATAAACCAGTGACACACTCCAGGGCCTGATCAACCCTGGTAGGGCCTCCTTGGATGCGGGTGTCTAGTGATAATGGCCGAAACACCCGATGAATCCAAGGTCCACTACTGACTATGTGTCCCAAACTGGTAAAGTGTCTGGGCTGCCTTTCCTCATAACAGCCATCCCTCAAGATTTTCTCCATTTAAAGCAATGCATTATCAGGGACTGTAACACCTAGTCCTTTTTACTGAAACAAAAATCCAATCTACAGCCTAAAGTTTACGGGAAATTGTTCCTAAACAACTAAAATAAAGAAAGCCAAGTAACAGCAACAAAAACTACCATCGAAGGAGGGTAAAACAAAAAGAAAAACAGCTGTAAAAACATATTGCAGAGGACCTAATGTAATAAGTTTGTAGCAGGCTTTTTGTAATTTTACCAAAATGTGGATTTTTTGTGTTGGCTTTTGTTTAGTTTAGTTTTTTCAGACTCAGAATGCTGTATTTGTGGTTAAAATGGTATTTAATTAAAGCAGTATTTGTTACTTACTTCCCTTCGGAGCCATAGCTGTTCATGCTGTCTTCTATGGACTCGTGGCTAGCCTGGCGAACAGTTCGACTGGGCATCTCCACAGCCAGCCCCGTCTCTGTGCTCCTCTGGATAGCTCCCTTCAACTTCCTGCCATCTGTATCCACTGCAAGTAAGCAAACACACAAAAATAAAACCTGAATTCAGCTACATGTGAATAGAGTACAGTGTTGTGTATGTCTGCTAGCTTTAAAATTCTTACAGTTGTTTTAGTTTATACAATCCCTTGTTTCGAAATGTCTACAGTGTTGCTAATGCCGTTACTACGTAAGGATGTTCAGTTTTAGTACAGATTGATATTTACCCTTTTCTTGCAGTAAATCAGCTTCTAATTAAAAATTGACAAAAAGTCACTAAAATAAATAACCTTCAACTATTATACATCTCATCACATAAGCTGAGTACAATAAAACACTCAAATCAACTTTAAAGTAAGCGAGTGACTGCATGCGACTGGCATTTGTTGTGGCAGGATTTTCCTCTAGTTTCCGTTTTTAATATTTCATTTGTAGTTTGGAAAATATAAACAGGAGAGGATGTCAGGTTTGTTTGTGTCCCGCTGTGACCTCATCAGTGTCACACGAAAGACGACCAGAGAGATGAGAAATTTAACAAGGCCAAGGACAAAAGCACCCGATTACTCCTTAAAGCAGGGACATACATCTTGTTGCAAAGTAGCCCACAAAATCGATGTGTGGAGCACTTTATGGGACCACTCTCTGGCTTCAAGGTGTCCTGTGTGTGTGTTTGTGTGTTGATGGTGTTCATGTTGGTTTAGTTCATAATGAAGTGTTTTAGCAGGAGGTCTTTCGACCTTGTTTTTAGAACAGGACAGGAAAGATGTTTTCCTTTTAATGGTCAGGACACCCGCAAGGAAAACACACTAAGACAACACACATTCACCACAGTCGCTCGAATACATCAGCCTAAAACACATTTTAGACCATGCCACATTAATTTTGTGAAGCTGAGTGTTTTTCAAATAAATGCCAAACGTGATTAAATAACTGAATAAAGGGTAAAATCCCCCAAATGAAATACATCTCAACAAAAAGGCACCCACAGTCACACACTCTCACACACAACTACATGGGCACAGTACTGTGAAAGTTAGTTCTGCAATTATTAAAGAGCGACCTAGAATGGTGCTATTTCTATCGTGTTCAAGTGGGACGGGACGCTGGCAGATTTGGGTTACTTGCTTCTTCTTGCTGTCTGGTTTCGTATGATCAGTTATCTCCTGTGTTGGTCCACAGATGCACTGTCATCCATTAATACCAAAGTCAGTATAGCGTGCAGTCCAGAAAACCAGTGAAGGTAAAAATTCAAGGCAGTGAAAGAAATTTTTAAGAAAAATAAAACATAGTACTGGTAGACAGAAGAAAGCTTTAATACTGTTCCACTTACTTAGCATAATTCATGTTGCTTTTAAGTTTTTGATGTGTAAGATCCCTTTTTTTCCTGCATTCACACAGCACTTCCTAGAATTTTGCTGTTTCCATATAACCATTTTGGATTTGATACTGACATCCAACAACTGTTTAGAGAAAAAGAAACGTAATATGTTCTTTGCATGACTAAACATGGGACATTGATTTTTCCTACTATCTAATTAAGCTGCATCTACATGTTAAACAAGCATATTTTCAGAAACTAGACGATGTTACTTGGGAACTTAAACTCTACTCCAGACGACAAACAGGTCACAGACAGTCTTTAAAAGGTCTGACTGAATCAGTCATTGTCACACATCCCTTTCAGAATAATTTCTATCTTAAGTCTATGGCTGATTCCTGGGTTCGTTCCTTGTATAAAAGTTGAAAAAGTCTTGAGTGTGGTATGGTGGCTAAAGGAAAAAGTGTAACTACAGAGAACTGGGTAACACTTTGAAAATGCTGCTCCAAAACCTCACACCTGACATACAGTAAGCCAGGAATTTGATACCAATACCATGCTTTACACAGCACAAACTTCTATTAACCGATGAACCAAATTTCTAGTGCCACCAATTGCCTAAAAGCTACACAAATTGAACACAATTCTCAGTAACTAAAGTTACAGCAACTGAACCTGATTCTTAGCCAAACTGATCAAACTATACCCGAACCAAAGCAAACAAACAGGACAGCCGAGTGTGGACCAAGGCCAGTTCACATATAGCCCTGTGGACTGAGTGCAACAATGTGTAGCAGCAATAATCCTTCAATATCATAAACATATACAGGCACAAGTCAGTAATATGCATCTGCTGCAATTCATATCTCAAGCATTTATGTAATGTTTCCATTCAGAGAGATTTATATTATAATACAAGCTTAAAGCTCCAAGGTTATAAAGATAATGAGCGACAGAAAATTGGGTCAGAATGCAGATGTAATGCGTGTGACATGGTGAGCAACCTGAATATCCACATAAAAACCTTTAGAGTTGTAAAATAAGTTTCCTAATCCTAATCTTACCCGGCATCTGGATTTACGAGCAAACAAATCTGCTTTACTCCCAATCCTCCTGCCAAACTATTGTGGTAACAAGAGTCACAAGTCTTGCCAGTCTTTACTAGTATCTCCTTAACATTAAAAGGCCTTTATGAAGTTTCAGACTTCTAGCAAAATATTGCTGAATAGTTTATGGTTGCAATGCCTTTCAAATGCTGTGTAACACAAACAATTTGTATTATTTGCTGTTCGCACAACTTTGCTAACTGCTAATGTTCAACACAGGTCCTCATTGTGTTTTATAGTAGATAGAGCAATAAGAGTATTTGAATGTTAGTCTGCTAATATTTGCTGGCTGAGCAGTGTTACATTTGCTGACTTTACTTGTATTTGTCACGGTCCTGGGTCTCCTGACCCAGCGTTTTTAGTTCTTTGTGATTTTTGTATTATTGTACTTGTGTGTGATTTATTCTATGGCTTCTAGTTTTGATCCCTTGCCCTTCATGTCTCTCTGTGTCCCCTCTGTTCTGTGTAATTGTGTGTCTTTGCATGTTTGAGTTTCTTGTTTTCTGTCACTCTGCATTGTGCATTATGTTCTCATGGTTGGTTTTTTGTTACTCTCTCTAGTCTAGTCTCTTGTGTTCCCAGCTGAGTATTTCCCTGTGTATTTTGGTTCTTAGACCTCTGCCTTATGGTTTATGTCTCTGTATTTCTTAGTTGCTGTCTCCACTGTGTCAAGTTCGCGTCTCTGTGTGATACTTCCTGTTTTACTTTGATGGTCCGTGTCTCATGTGAATGCGTCCTGCTTTGCTTGTCTCGTCAGTCCTGATTTCTCCCAGCTGTGCCCTCCTTCTGTGTCTCATTCCCCTCGTTACTTCCCAGTGTATTTAAACCCTGTGTTTCTCTGAGTCAGTGTCGCGTCGTCCCTCATGCTGTGTGGAGCGCCCTGTGTGTCTCTCTGTGAGTTTTCCAAGTTCCCAGTTTAGATTAGTTTGTATGTTTTTTCCCTGCCAGCAAATAAAGCTGAGTTTTGAGTTCACCTCCCTGAGTCTGTGAGTCCTGCACTTTGGGTCCAACTCCTGCCTGCCGCACAGCGATTCATGACAGTATTGCTATGTTTTAGCTAGGCAGCTTTACTCACAACAAGTGCTTTTAACCAAATCTACCTGTCGTTTCTGGAAAACAAGTCCTTTCCATTAGTTCACTTCTGGCTAAATCCTCTTATTGGACAGTGGCACTCTTTGTAAGATATTGACGGCTAAGCAAAGACATTCACTTTGCTTGTGTTTGAATTTGTGTTCTAAAAAGATTCTAACAAAAAAATAGGGCAAGAAGCAACTCCTGCCACTTAGCAGCCATCTTGTAAAATGAAAATGAAAAAAGTAACTCAATTTCTCTTTGTCGTAGAAAAGGTTTAGGAAGGTTTTTTGTCTCTTTTTCTGTACAAGTTTGAATTCTGTTTTACATGAGCATATTTATAGAGCTTTATTCATGACAAGTCTCGTGTTAATTCATGTTATAGATCATTAAGCCAAGAAACAGTTACAATGAACAAGTTTTCTTCTTTCTCATCTCTTAATTTACTGCTTTACTGCTTATTATTTACATGAACAGTGATGCACAAGTCAATGAGGAAGTGATTTGGGCACAGCTTGTGTCACCAGCAGTGACACGGATATGGTTGCCATGGACACAGATGCCATTACTATGGAGACTGCAGTCAAACCAGAGACAGCGGTGAGGATGTTCTGTGAGCATTTTAACACAGGGGCATATTATTAGCTTGCTTCAGTGTTTGTGTGCATGTTTCCATTATGTTGTGTTATGTAGACACAAAACATGTGGAAACAACTTCTACTTGAAAACAAAATTCTGTTGGTAGAAATTCTTTGTTTTTAGGATAAAAACTTGGTTAAAGAAAATATTAGCTTTGGTTTGAGGTTAACATTATGGGCTAAATATGGTTATGCTTAAAGTGAGTCTACCGAAAATGCATTTAAGTTCATGTTAGGTCCTCTGAAGTAATGGAAACTAGATCGTGTGTGTGTGTGTGTGTGTGTGTGTGTAGCCTCCTGTCACCTCTTGTCACGGGTGGTGTATTGAGGTGGAGTAGAGTTACATAACTAATACAACAGGTGGGTAATGGCCGGAGACACATCTACCACTCTGGTTTGCTGCAACCCTTTTCATGCCACTGATGGGATATTATCTCTGTTCACTTCAATCCAATTGAACATGCTTTATCTGCAGCAGAGTGAAAGGCAATCTTGCCAGGCAATCAAGATAAAAGATTAAAATTTAGAGGACTGACAGTTTTTTTTTTTTTTTTTTTTTTTTTTTTTTTTTTTATTTGCAGCATTTCTCCACTGATTTGTCCCCAACACTTTGCACAAAACATTAGGCCTGCGATGTTTTCTCCTTTCTCCTGCCTGCCTGCATCTTTGCATCTCTTTCAGTGCTTTCAGTGAAGTCACATCAGTTACTGCATGCTAACAAGTCATAAAAATGACAGAAAACCTTGCTACATATATACAGGCAACACCACCAGTCAAGACTAAACATGGCCTGTAACTGAACGACAGGAAACTTTTAGCTGTATGCAGTTTTTCCTATTTTTTTTGACAATCAGTCCAGCGACCAAAACTCACTCACAGGTCTATGCTGTCTGTGTTGAGCGCTCAGTGGATCTGCGCTCGACAGTGCAGACAGCATCGTCAGAAGGAAAATTGATAAAATAAATTACAAATGTTGTATTGTTCGATACATATGCGTACCGAACCGAAAGCACTGTATCGAACGGTTCAATATCGATACGAATATCGTTGCACCCCTAATATACACATATACATATTGTCTAAAAATGTGTTTGTTTTGATTCAATTCAGATATAATCACCCTGAAATACAAATGTTTACTGATATGACGATGACAGATGTTGGTCAGCCAGCATCTGCTTAGAAAGCCAAGCCCGGCCACTTTTCCTTCTGAGACCAGCTGCTGTTGTTTATTTGTTTCCAGATGCCTCGGGTCTTAAGTCTGGTGCAGTCATTTGAAATCTGGAAGCTCACTGCAAAGGTTCCTTCTGTCAACTTGAATTCTCTCCTTTCTTTCACTGCATCCCCAACCCTGGTCCAAGTGCAAGTGACCTGTCCTTCCTTTCACCTTAAAACGTTTTTAAAGTAATCAAATGTCTGAAAAAAGTAAATCTTTGTAAAAGTGAAGAATTAATATCAGAATTGGGTATTATTCCCCTCAGACATGATAAGGTTTACCTAATGCTCTTGAAAGGTGAATACCATTTCCCCACTATCCTAAATGTCATCTCTATATAAATATCAGCAAGGGCATTTCTCCCAGTCTTTTCTCCTCTCTGTTCTCCACCTCTGAAAGAGGGGGAAAAAAGAATAAAAATAAAATCTCACTCCAATCTAAAATAGCCTCCTGCATTTCTGGTGAATGTAGTTCACAGCGTGTGATGAAGTGTGCCTGCTGTGATGTAGCACAAAAAGTGTCTGAGGTGACGCACAAAAGTTGTGATGTAGCAATCAGTGAGCCAGGACTCATTAGTTTGTCTCCCAGCAGAGAGATATTAATGAAAGCAGAGCAGATACAAAAATAGTCGCTCTCCATTCAGACAACTTATCTGACCAACATACAGACAGGGAGACTTGTAGACAAGGTAGGTCATACCTTGTGGCCTAACTCACTCAATAGGCAGATATTTCTGCAGTGAATTGGGATCTGCCTTAACATAAATCTCCCAAAATTGATTTCAGACTTTTACTGGTAAAATGTCTAGAAATGACAAAATAAGTATTTGCTTGTGTTGTGCAAATATGTGTGAATGTTTATGATAGAGTGTAAGTTAGTTTAAGGCACTTTGACAGCAGTAGCGAGAATCCCATATACAAATAATATTCATGAATATATGTCAAATATGTCCTTAATTAAGACAAATATGACATGAAAGGAGCAGCTGTGTTAGAGGTGGCTTGCAATGTGGCTTGCAGATACTGTAGACAGCAGTCTCAGGCAGCTTAAAGCAGCTTAAATAGCATGCTCTATAGAAGTTTTGCACTTGCAAAGTCACCAGCATTATGAATCATTAATGTATCTAAAGTACTTAAGAAAACTGTTTTTTAAAAATCACTTCATGATTCACAACTTAGGAGACACTGCCAAATATAATCTTGGCAGTGTGGTCAAATTTTCTATGTACAGCTACAGACAACATCTCTCCAACTTTCCAAACAGCATCACAAATACATCCCCTTCTTGCACAGTGGGGTGTTATCATGTCAAAGCCCTGTCAGTGTTACTGCCATAGAGTGAACTGTAGCATCATATAACTTCCCTCTTTTCTCAGGAAGGACCTTTTTTTCTGAGAAACCCTTTATAAAGTTTAAAAACTCAACTTCACACACTTCTGAGGTCCTCCTAAATTGTACTGTACATATTATAGCCAATTTAAAAGCAGACTCCCTGCTTATTTTAGTTCTGCAGATAAATTTTTTTTAGCAATTATCTATATGTAATTTGTCAATCAGGTTATTGTTTCCATTCTTCATAACATGACATATGCAAAAATGTGTTAATGCATACTTTGTTGGAAAAGGGACAGTCATCGCTGCATGTCTGAACCTCTGTGGATGAATCAGTGGTTAAATGAAACTAAATGGATGTACAGCAATATCCAGTGAGTGAAATTACTTTGTCACCAGTAGACTATTCATTACAGAAAGAGATGATTTAGCATAAGGTGCCTGTCAGATTGAGAGGATTCTGGGAGGCGCTGAGAGAGTTGCATTTATTTAAAAAATGACTTTCCTGGTAGCGGTACTACAGACGATGACGAGCGATGACTAAGGCTGGAGATGAAAAAGAAGCTGCCTTTTCAAAGCTTTGGCACCACATATGATGGGCAAAGCAGAACACTGAACGCCGGAAGAAGGAGTCAGCGCTAATTACTTTATTGGTAGATAAGCATTTTTTTAACCTTCCTAGAAATTGAGGGTTTTGCTGAGTGTGCTATACTATTTTTGAACACTGGGGAGTACTGTCACAGTCTTATGTGTTTGGCCAGGAGATACCCCAGTTTGAATGCCTTGCTCAAAGATATTAGGATAGATTAACTGACAAACAATGTTTCAGACTGATTATAGTATCAGGATAGTTTTGCTCAGCTGCAGGAGTTTATTGGCACAGCTGCTGCCCGTGAATTAATCAGTTTCTTCTCATTTAAGCAGCAGTGTGATGGCACCTGGGTCCCTTGTACACATGCCTCTACCACAGTGATTGGTGCTCCCTGTTTACAGGCTATCTAACCTAACACCAAGATACATGACTGTTTGGTAAGATGGTCTTTGTACAGTTAGTGTATGTGCATAAAAAAGTAAAGCTGCCTCACTAACACAAGATCGTGTTTGTAGTTAGAGGACACTCGCAGTAACAGTCTTGTTACACTAGTTTGCACATGAAACGGAACAAGATGGGGTGATAAAGTGGTAGCCACCCCTCATCTCACTTTAAACGAGGATGTGACTGAGGCCAAAGATTATCTGACATCAAACTAGACATCCATCAGATCATGCATGTAGTCACAGCTGAGAGGTATTTAATTAGTATGAGCAGGCACTACTAATTAAGTGTACCATACGTACTTATTTCTGCATTTCCCATATAAAGTTGTATTATTAGCTACAGTATGTAAGTACAGATTCTCACAGTATGTACAGTAGTATGTGCTTGTAAAGTGTGTCTCAGTTTTTCAAAATAAAAATAAAACTTGTACACTCAATAAAGTAGGGAATTTTTTTATATTCATATTAGCAATTTAAGCAGAAGATAGATGTAATGTGGAGGTGCAAGGTGAATTTAAGGGAGTGACTGAGTGAGTATATTCGCAGGCTTTTATGGTGTTCGTTGGGCCTCATTAGCTGACCATCCTCCCAGGTCAGCCCAGTCTATTGATGTTGGCCAGGGGAGCATGTTGATCATGCATCATGCAATCTCTGTTTTAGCATATATACTGTATATTTAAATCAATACTGTATACAACAACAGCTCTCAGAGAGCACTAATTGGTAATATGGAAATCCATATTGACAGAGATTTTAAGATCTAGAGTGGTTTTGTGAAACTTTATGATGTCATTGTGACTTTGTAGGGCATCATATTGGAAACATAAAAAGTGCATTTTGCTGTTCTCACCAAGCCCTCTAATATGACATATTACTTGATACCTTGATTACTTGATTCTTAAAAAAAAATTTCAATGTCATCATTGACCTTGAGTGCTAACAATGTTAGTCAAGGTCAAATGCTTAGCCAAACTAGGTACTCATGTTCCCCGAGGCCTAGTATATTGCTGTGAAGTTTGAAGACGCTCCATGAAAAACTGTGGGTAATATAACATTTTTACAGATTTTCAGATTTGATGTGATCTTTACCCAATTTTCAAGAAGATTAAATCAGCTCACATTTATATTGGTGCCATCACACAAAACCTGAAAATTATATATTGAAAACTGTGCACACTAGACTGCTAACAAACTCCTTTCAGAGGGAGAAATATAGGTGCAGTTAAGGAGAATGAAATCAAAGCTTTCTCTTCTATGTACATGCCTTATCTGTTATCTCCTCTCAGGTGAAATGAAATGTCCCTGTGACCTGTGAAAAAGTTATTGATGAGCTGCCAATATTCTGATTAACCCTTTATATTGATTGAAAATCTCAGTTACAAAGATCTTCATTTGTCATTGGTTCATTAGTGAACTTGCTGCACTCTGGTTGACCTCCTCCTCCTCCAACATGATGAAAAGCCATATCGTTTTTGCAAGACTTGCCGAATACCTGTTTGGTCATTTATGAGCTGCCAAATATGCTAATCTATGGATTCTACAAGATTTACAGTGGTACACTTTGGCACCAAAAAATCAGCAATAAATTGTTTTGTGTTAACTTTTACTTAACCAGGAGATTTTTTTTAATTTTATTTTTCCAATAATGTCCTGTGCCTCTAGGTTATGTAAGCTACATGGTGTAATCATCTGTATCAGACTTGGTCTAGCACATCTCCCAGCATCCAGTTACTGTATCTTTTTTTCTTGTTTCCTTAAATCACTTTTAATAAGTGCCCAACACTTATGGCTACGAGCAAACCTCAAGCCGTGCTTTTTAGAAATAAGTTGGCATTTGTCATCAGCCGTTAAATGTGACAATATTGTGAAACAGGTCAGGCCATCTTGGTAAGTTATTCTGTCTCATGTACAGTACACACTTCTCAAGTGGTTTTGCTACTGTTAACAGAGTTAAACCAAAGGAGCTGCCTGGGTAAGGCAATCAGAAGCAGGAAGTATTCTCACATCGGCAGCTTCAGAAGTCACATGGGCATTGTACTAGTTAGCATTTTCACTAGTGAATAATTCTTTTAAGCTTTAAACTCAGTCATGATTCACTACTCATTCACTCGCTCATGTATATTTATGCAGCTTTTTGTTCCATGAACTGTGCATGCATTTCAAAGGAAGCTGAAAATTTGAAGTTCTATACTATTGTGCATAAGAAAACAGCAGGGACAGTATCAAATACCATTTAATGTCTACACTAAATTTTTATATTGGCATGCACAAAGTAGTACCAAACACAGTGTATGTTGTATTTAATAAAGGAAAGTATTGACTTTTAATTAAGGGGATTATTACGAAGTTATAAGGTCATGTAATCAACAAAGTAATACAATTCATGCTGTCATGAGCAATTTGATTATATTTGTTGTTAAGATCTTCTAATGTGGGCGAACATCATATACTACAAACACTTAATAATAATAATAGTGGACTGCATTTATATAGCGCTTTCGGAGCCCTCAAAGCACTGTACAATTCCACCATTCATTCACTCTCACATTCACACACTACAGTTGTAGCCACAGCTGCCCTGGGGCAGACTGACAGAGGCGATGCTGCCATATCGCGCCATTGGCCCCTCTGGCCAACACCAGTAGGCGGTAGGTGAAGTGTCTTGCCCAAGGACACAACGACCGAGACTGTCCGAGCCAGGGCTTGAACCGGCAACCTTCCGGTTACAAGACGAACTGCCAACTCTTTGAGCCACGATCGTGCACTCAAAACGCTTTATATAACATGCCTCATTGAATCATTCATACCAGAACTTTTTTCTATGCTTTTTCTACCCAAGTGCTTCCTGTCTAACATTCACACACATTCCAGAAAGAAACTTGGCGTTCAGTATGTTGCCCAAGGATACTTTAGCATGCAAACTGGAGCAACCAGGGATCGAACCATCTACCAGTGTATAACCTGCTCTACCTCCTGAGCTACAGCCAGCCCAAATCCCTCTGTAAGACCAGCTAAACACTCACTGGATAAAAATACTAACAGAACCTCATTGAATCATTTCTTTCCATCCCTGTGGCTTCTGAGAAAAAGTGCTCAGTCTAGTGACATCAAGGAAGATATGAGGACACTGACGTCAGCATACGTATGCATTATTTACTTGAATACCACTTCCACACAAATCTAAGATTCTCATTGCTCTGATTTGAACATACTGGATGACTGTTTCTCATCTATAAAACATTTATTGTGTTAGAAGAACAAGCGATGTTATATTCAGCAAAAGGCTAGTTATTTTCCGATAGAAAGACAAAGAGAGACAGGAAGAAAAAATAATGTAAAGAGGCAGGGCCTCTTGGAAGAAGAAAAATATCTGTCAAGATGGCGAGTTACAAAAGAGAAGAAGCCCAAATTAAAAAGAACAAGACAGAGTTTGAGTGGCAGGATCGAGAGCTACAGAAAAGATAGAGATAAAATGAAGGGTTGGCAGCATCGATGAAATGTGATAATGAAAGGGAGAAAAAAAGAAAGATGATTTATTTCTGCTCCTCCATACTGTAAGTACTCTGCCACTGAAGCAATTTAACAAAGTGATAAACAGCTTTCCAGAGAATTACACAACTCATATTTATCCTCGTTGTCTGACAGACCCCATACACTTAACTCTTTTTTTTACTCTTTGATACAAGCCAAAGCAGCTAAAGGAAGTTTATAAGACACTCACATGATAGAAAGAAATGTAAAATACTCAGTTTTTAATTATTTTTTACAATTTTATGTAATGCAAAGCATGTTTGATCACCATTAAAACTTTTTTTCAATATTTACATAATTTTGTGTAAAATGCAAAGAACGGCAGAGTTTGTTATTTTATGAAATCCCTATGG
This sequence comes from Mchenga conophoros, assembly GCF_057382185.1. Classification (NCBI taxonomy): domain Eukaryota; kingdom Metazoa; phylum Chordata; class Actinopteri; order Cichliformes; family Cichlidae; genus Mchenga; species Mchenga conophoros. The sequence goes on along the minus strand of NC_140530.1, from coordinate 27,550,987 downwards.
TGGTAAAAACTGATATGGAAAAGATATATATAAATCTTATAAAGTTTGTATCTGTCTTGTGTGAAACTTGTATGAAAAGCATACAAGAGTGAAAACAGATATAAGATCCCTTGAAAAATCATATAATGAAACTTGTATGTTTTGGATACTTACTAAAACAATATATGAAAGTAATGAGAAAGTGGCCACTTTCATGAGTAAATCATGTAAGCCTTATATGATTTACTCATGAAAGTTTTTACTATTTCTTTTCCATATGGGAAGATTCATCCATTCGTTTTTGTCTGCTCTTACAGTTCCGGGTCATTGGGGGCGGAGCCTATGCCAGCTATGATAGGGTGAGAGTTTATCATAAAATATGTTTTTTTAATTACAGTTCTGTTGTTTTTACAAAACAAGCCCTATGAATGAAAACAAGTCCCATCCATTGGCCCCTTAATGCAGTGAGGTCAACCTGTACCCTTACCGGGAAAACAGCCTCAAAGTATAATATTTCCACCTCCACGTGTGACTGTGGAGGTAGATAGTATTCACTTAATCCAAACACTGCTGGTTGAGTTAATGCCAAAGAGTTTGATTTTGATTTCATGTGACCACAGAACTTTATCCCAAACCATCTCTGTATCATTTGCCTGTACATGTTCCCTATGCTTGCAAGCATAGGGGGCCTTGGGCGCCATTACCGGTGTAGTGTGTTACCAATGGTGACACACTACACACGAACAAGGCTCCTCCTGTGTAGTTTTGGGCTGATCCACAACCCCTTCTCATGATCATCCTCACCCCATGAGGCAAGATCTTGCATAGAGCTCCAGACTTAGAGCATTTGATGGTCATTTTATAGTTCTTCCATTTCCAAATATTCGCACCAACAGTTGTCACGTTCTCACTAAGCTCCTAAGCTGATGGCCTCGTAGCCTATTTAACCCTTGTATAGGTCTATAATTTTGTTTCTGACATCATTTGACTTTGGTTGTGCCCATGGTGATGGAGAGGTTGGACTGGAAGAAACTGATTCTGTGGACAGGTGTGCTTCATACACATGGTAAATGGACTGGTTCACACGCATTCATGCATTGGAGAGCAACTTGGAGTTAGTTTCTTGCCAAGGATATTTGGCATGTAGACTGGAGCAGACAGGTATCGAACCACCAACCTTCTGATTAGTAGGTGACCTGCTCCACCACCCAAGACTTCAGGAGGATCAGGAGGATCTGTAATTTAATGACTGATTAATTGCAATCTGTGTGCCATGTGGGCACAGACTGGATTCTTGCCCACTGGAGCCAGAATTCAAATACTTATTTCACTCAATTGCAGGCAAACAAATTCATAACTATTTACTTTTTGGGTTTTTTATTGTTTTTTTTTTTTATGAAAATACTTTGTCCTATCAGCGTTTTTTCATCTAGTACATCTGTTTTGACTCTAACCTGATAGTTTTTTTTTATTTTTTTAACGGATCAAAAAGGAAAAAAATCTCGCAGTTTACTACATGCAAAACTTTGCAGTCTTGTAGCCACTGTACTAGTGTTAACATCAGCATCCCAACATGTTCTGACTGTTACTCTAATGATTAGCAGTTTAAAGATTTTTGACTTGCAAAGTTACCATAAGGCAAAACATGCAGTAAGTACCATTGGAGTTTAGTGTATTAGCATCCCAGCATTTGCTAATTGGTAGAAAAGTGGATGTTCAGTGCTAAAGACTGTACTGGACCTGAGGTACAGTACAATGCAGAACAATACATGTTCAGAAACCAAAAAATATTGTCCTCATTAAGATAAAAAGTTAAAAAGACAACTTTTTAAGTTTAAAAAACTGATTAGTTTCAGGTAATCAAACAGGTCCCTGTACAATCTGAAAAGGAAGCATAATAAAGTCAGATATGGTGTAGGATTATCTTATCAGACTAGTGTCTGAACCAGTATAACATTTCTATCCAGCACATTATCAGTGATAATATCTTGATCAAATCAATGGCAGTGCAAGAACCCTTTTTCTACTTACAAGCGATGACTGGACAGTTTTCTTGTGTTGCTGCAGGGAGAATAAATCACTTTAAGGAGCACCAATTTTGTTGGTCCTTTCAATGAAATAAATTTAACATGATTTTGGCTAGTTCTTTGATAAAGGACTCACACGTGCACACAAAAAGCCCTTGTGTAAGCACTCACTCTCACATCCACACAAGAGAGTCCTCTAACCTCTATTACAGCTGGCACTATGGTGATTTGTTCCCGCCAAGGTCTATATTAGAACCGCAGGGCAGTGAAGAGGAATAACTGGTCCAGAATGGAAGCAGAGGCTCCAACAAGCACTTTTTTTAAAAGCAAGAAAATGCCTGAGCAAGGACTTTTGAAAATAGACTCTGAAGAATCAAGTATAACAATGAAATTAGAAAGAAATGGTCCAAAGTTGAGTTAGATCTATATTAGAATTATTTTATACGGACACTAGAGGTCATTTTTAAGGAAACCTTCTCCAAAATATTATAAAGTATTTTACACATCATAACTTAGAGTTGACCTGAAAAAGCACATTTCCTTTTTTACAAGTAGTAACAATCCCAAAACTTATTTTCAAAGTATATTTTCTTGTACCAGCTAATCCAAGCTCACTCTGATATTCTAACAGCTGTTACAGTTTTAAAATTTCATAACGCCAGATGACAAATTGTCTTGTTTTTAATGGATTATTGATAATCTACTGTGTGCACCCCTGGTTTGTCTAAAAATAAAAAAGGACCCAGTAAATAAGGATGTATAGAAAAAGACAGGTTGCATATGTTATCATTAAACAAAAAGCCTAACATCTGTGTTACTTTCTTTTCTTTAGTTAGTCCTCTATCACAGTAAAATGAATTATCTTTCAACATTTTGACAGAAATGTGGATAAAAAAGAATTATGGATACTTTTTGTTCTGATAAACTAGCGAAATATCACTACAAAAGTCTTCGTGTCCTTAAGGTGCTGTTGGAGAGAAAATTCTTGGTGGTAAACTGATTCTTGGGGGATTGTAAATGGCGATTAATAGATGTTAAAATATAATTAATTAATTTTGAAATGAATGCTTTCAATTATATGAAAAGAGACCACAAATCCCCAGAGCTGCAAACAGAATTTGGAACACTACTGAGAAAATATCCATGAGCATATCTTTGTACAGTGATGGACTATTTTCTACTCACAAAATCTCTCCCAATGAGAGGACATCATATTAGATTCAGTGCATGTTACATACATCTTTACAGCAACTCCTAATATTCATTACAGAAACATGTTCCATAGAAAATTCAGTTAGAGCCAGTGAACATCTTTACACTCAGTTACTTAGTGTAGATGCAACACTTCTGCAAGAACAGAGACAAAAAGCGTTGGATAATCTGAGCTTAGTCGATCCAATAATAGCATCAGATAATTTTCTAAGCTTTTCGCTATGTAGCTTGAGTTTATTAGCATTATGATACCAAACAAACGGATTGTAAATGTTACTGCTAAAATTCTGAGACATCAGTAGGTGGAGCACATGTTTATCTTCATGCGGTTTCATGAAAAGGGCTCTTTCGCGAGCATTTCAAATTTAAGAAATTCGAGTAAAACTAAATGAAAGCGGTGGCTGTGATATATTTTCTCTTAAGTGTTCACAAATTAAAGCATCAGAAGGGGGAGGTCATGAGGAGGGGAGGTGGGGTGGTTGTGCTGCTAGCTGTAGCCTTAATTTAAATTTATCAGATACGAGAGTGGCAATAAATCTCATCTAGCACTCAAATAAGAACATTTGCCAAATGTTATGGCCTTGACCACTGTCACCCACCCATCTGCTTAACCTCTTCTGTGTTTTCATGATATGTAGATCCTGCTGTGCAGTCCTTGAACCATGATTGGACCCAAGTGCCAATTAGTCTGCTTCCAGGATTCATTCGACCCTGATTGGAAAGGCAACCCATCCAGCTCACCAATCAGCAAACTCACCTTGTTGCTGACATCTAATTTAAGGGAAGCACTGATGTCATTCGGGCAGTGCTGTGATATAATGTGAGCAGCCTGCCTCTGAGTCTCCTGTAGTTCACTGTGTATTCGTCTTTACTGTGCAGATTCTGTTTGGTAGTAATTTGAAGTGAGTTAACACTATGCAGATGTAGTTCAAAGCTGTTTAACTGGTTGTTTTTCTAAAGAGTTTGTTTCATTGAATCATATTACTGCCAATTTATTCAGATTTCAGGACCCTTGTTTTTACTTTTGCAGTTTTGTCTCTTCTTTTTAGTAGCCATTACCATTTTATTGTTCTTCGCTTTACAGTGTTATGTTTCCTTTAGCCGAGCTAAGAAAGGACAAGGACTGAAACTTTTTCTATGAGGACAGAAAAAGTGCATGTTTTCTCAAAAATTATGAATTTTCAGATATCAATTGTTGTCCTCCCTTAAAAAGCTGCTTAAGTGTATACACAAGAGCTGTTTTATTTGCCAGAAAAAGGACATAGTGTAAAATATATTTTGCTGACACATTTAATGTATTTGTCTTCCAAAAATCTCTTTGGAAATATGATAATAACACAGAAAACACAACAAAATACAGCTGTAGTGAAAAAAAATATACAGATGTTGGACTAATTTAGTTTCTAATTCAAATTCAGTTTTATTTATATATATATCGCCAAATCATAACAACAGTCATGTCATTGTGCTTCATTGTGAGGTAGACACCCTACAATAATAAAGGGAAAACACCAAGCATCAGTAAGCAAGCACTTGGCAAAGGTGGAAAGGAAAAACCCCTTTTTAACAGGAAGAAACCTCTGACAAACCCGGCTCATTTGCTGTAACCAGTTAGGGGTAAGGAAGGGAAACAAGGGTATGGGAAATCAAGATTTCCACTCACTAAGATGCTTTAAAATAATAAATCTGTCATTAATTCCTTTTCTTTTTCTACAATATATTGAATTATTTGAGTGAGAGGTTTTATTTAGACCCAGAATGGGTCTAAGCACTGACTGTGGTGTCTGCAACATCTCGCAAAAATGATGTTCAAGCAACAAAAATAAAATCCAAGTTGCTATAACTCATAGCTAGTTTTTGACAGCACGGAAGATGGGCATAATGTCAGAAAACAGAGAGGTGAAGAGTCAGGTCACTGCACAGGAAGAAAGGACTGCCAAAAGAGGAAAAGGAGCGGGAAAAAATTATGACAGGTGAGAGCAGGAGGTGAAGGAGACAGCAGAAAATTAGAGGCAATGATGGCTGAAAAGAGGTGAGGGAAGACAATGAAACATGATGATAAAAGAGAAGAACGAAAGGAAGAAGAGTCCAAAAACAAATTGGACAAAGGGGGAAACTATGAAGTAGGAAAAGTTTTTTTTTTACTTAATATTTCTATTTAACTCATTAAAGGTTCTAGTAATCACAGCAGTTTACCAGGAGCCTGAGCAGGAAGTGGTGATTTTAACCTGTCATGAGAGACAATGGGAGGTGGCTGTCAAAGCTCGTCGGATCAACACATTCAAATTGCCTCTCGGTGGCTTCCTGTCATTACCACACAAAGCACGGCTGTTAACAGGCTGTGGCATTAAGAATGAAATCTCACTCTCATTCATTATGTAACGGTATGTTTGGAGAGGAATCGCAGAGGCTGTCTCGTCTGGCTTTGTCTCCACTTGAAACCCACGTCAACTTGACTTCCTGCTCTCAGGCTGTCACAATGCAGCCTGTCAAGACAGTCAGGCATCATTCAGACCTTCATTTCATTTCTGTACTCATCTTACGTATTTTTTTTTTCTACCTTTCCCTAATTCTTTGGCTTTCTTGTTATTTTTAGTCCTTGCTTGGATCCCTGCATCTCGTCCTAGTGTCTGAGTCCAGCCCCTATTTGGAACTATGTCAGTCTGAAATCTGAAGGGGTATTTAAAAGGAGATCAGTTATTTTAAGCACCCCCAGTGAGTTAGTTGCCAGTGTAAATGGTGTCTGGAAAGCACAAATTCTACAATAGGGTCCAGCATAGAAATCGATTTATTTCATCAATTATCTAGTATCACTGAAAGCAAGAACGCTTCAGAGTGCCAGATGGTTCTAGCTCGCTGTCAGCAAGTAATCCATTCATTTGCAGGCCTGCTACACCAAGAGAATGCTTTTTGCAATAGATATAAGCCGCAATATCTGATAGCTAGTCGCTCATGTTTTATTAGAACCTCATGAGTTGCTGCCTGCTTTAAAGGTCAGCTGCATTCACATCACATTTGCCTAACATACTGCTGAATGAGGAATCGGGCAGCTGTTTAAACTACATTTTATGCTACAATTCGCAGAATGCATGCAAATACAGAGCTGCTCTTGGCCAGATGCACTGATATGACAAAATCTTTTACATTTCTACACAACTAAGTTTCCATTTACACTTGGGATAATTTTAATCACTGGGTGAATTAAATGAAAAGATTTTTTATTTTGGGTGTGATTTTTACAAAGGTTGAACTGTGCAGGTGGATAACTTAGTAGTAGCAGGACACATTTTCAGTGAACCCATTGCTAGCAAATTCAGTATCAACACTATGCATCTGCACACGTAACAAATGCTTGACTTGATCTGAGCTTGTGCTTATGTCACACAGATTGAATATGAGTGCTGTTAGGTCTTTTGGAGTCCATTAAAACACAAAATAACAAACAAAAAATGTTTTTGTTTTTGAATGGATGTTGGTTTCTGTTTGGATCTACACAACCAGACAATACTGCCAGTAACACAACATAAGGAAGCAAGAAGGACACACAAAGGATGCGGAGTAAGAGCTGGTAAATGGCTGAAACAGGAAACCTTTGCCAATAATGCAACACATGCGCACAGTAGGGGGCTCTGTTCTGTGGTGGTTGGCATAGCTATTCGTTATTATAGTAAAGATGGTGGTGTGTGCTTTTTCTTTTATTTTCAATTAGAATTGCATTTGTTTTGTGCTTTGGATGCTGATCATGATGTGAAAATAAAGAAACCATAATGCTGTGCAGCTGAGTAGTACTAGCGTGAGCTGTAGGAAAAAACTTACCATCCTTTTTAAGCTTTTTTCCCTCTTTTTTATTTAATATTTAAAAAAAAATTTCACTCAGACTGAACTGGTGATCCGAGGTCCCCTTTACTGCCCAAATAATTACTCTTAGGCATTTCATTAATGTCTTTCAAGCAGTAACAATCGTCTCTAAAAGGACCTTGCCATTTCCTTGATTTCCATTTTGCTTTGTGTTCAATCTGAATAAGGCTTCAAAGAAATTCAAACTGTCTTCTACAAAGCAGTGAGCGACATTCGGCACAGAGAATTTGCCAACATTAGATCTTCGTCTCCTCGCAGCTCTTTCATTCCCATTGGTGTGAAAAGAGACGAGCTGCTGGTTTGTTAAAGAGGATGTCATATTGCATTATAATCTCCGGGTAAGAAATTCATCAAACCTTCCCCTGCCATGTGGCGCTGCTGACGTGCTTTTGTACCCCGTGGAGAAAAACACTGTGTTAAAGCAACAACTCGATCTCTGTTCCCGCATCAGACTAAAACACACCTAAGAACACACTCCCTGCTGCCATATTGCTCAGTATAACAAATGAACACCTGCAGCCTTTACCTCCCTCCCTCCAGCCCCTCCTCCTTGCCCTCCCTATAGAATAGACCTCCTTTCCTGGCAGTCCATTTTTTTTACTCTTGACTTTTCTGGGTCGTCTCTCTAGCTTAGAAGCACACCAGAGACCTCTCTGCTTTTTCTGTTCTTCTCCTCAGTTCTTCCGCTACTAATTCATATCTTTGGCATCTTTCTTTCAGTTATTTTCATAAAGAACACTACTGCACAGACTTTGCCTTATTTTGACTTGGAAATATTTTGCTCTTTTCCTTAATCTCTCCACTGCCTTCTCTTCATACACTTGGCCTCTGTGTGACTTCACAGCAGAACAGAAGAGGAAAACGAGTTGTTATTCAATGAAGGGGAGCAGGGGAAGGAGGAAAAGAAAAAAACAAGAGATGCAAGAAGGAAGAGAGCATGAAAGATTTAACTTCTTTTTAAAGCAAGAAGGGAAAAGGAGACCTATTGTGCTATTGTACTTTTTTTCAGTCTTACCTTCTTCGTCCCTCCTCATGCTCTTCTTTTCACCTTTACCACTTTTGTCCTATTCCTCCGTATCTATCGCCAGCTGATGTTTGACTGATATCCTCTTTCTTCATGTCATTTTTCCATCCTGCTTCTTTTCTTTACTCGCTCCACTTATGCTCATCATACATAAGTCCCAACTCCCTTCCTCTCAATTTCCCTTCATGTCATTCTGCTCACTCTCTCTCTCCTGATTTGCAGAAGGCTAATGTCCCAGATCCTCCTTTTAGAAGTGACATCTCGTCTAGCTGCTTTATGAAGCCATAATACCTGATGCACATTCGTACTTCACACACACACACACATTTAACACTTTCATTTCTAACTAAAAGGTAGTTCTTTTAATGTTTCTATAGGAAATCTGGATTCTGCAGTTTAAATAAATAGACACTAACACGTGTCCTCGCAGAGGAGCAGTCCAAGTGTAAACCTGTACATAATCCTGCTGTTGATCTTCAGATTTCATCCTAAATTAGCTAAGTAAGGGATAAAATCACCACTTTGGAAGATTTTCCTAATTTCCTTCTCCTTATGAGAACATTTTGTTCCCACAAGCAAAGAATTACTGCAGCACACACACTCACACAATGAAATATAAAGTCAATTAATCTCCCAGTACAGCAGCACCAGGAGCGCCTGTTCTGTTTCTATTAGAGTTTTTTTTTCTCTATCTGATTAATGGCAGGATTAGAGTGAACGAGAACAAGTCTGAGAGGAAAAAAAGTGTTCTCCCTAAAACACTTAAACATTATTGTTTTCATTTTCATTTTACATTCAAAGAAAAAGAGAACTTGTCTCTGCTGGTTGTATTTTTTGTACACAGCATTTTTTTTTTAAATCAGATAGACAAAAAAAATCTAGTTTTGGACTCTGGAAAATAAAACTGGACCGCATTCATATAGTATTGTCCTAGCCTTATTTACTACTTAAAGTACTTGCAGCTGTTAATTGGACAAGCAGGGCTAGTACAATGAAATTTGCAGGATCAATCAGGGGCTGAACAACACAACAGTGTAGAGAACACAATAACATGCAATTTCAAATAAGATAAAATGGCTCAACTTGGGGAATGGCAAAATACAATACAGTATCACACAATGTATTATAGAATAAGAAAAACATGCAATAGCACCAGACTAGTGACCTCATAGGTCGTCTATATAAAGTAGATCACTCAGAAACACCAGCCACAGCTATGGATATTTAGATGATGTTTACTTTATACAGATGATTTCTAAAAATCCACAAATGTAATTTAAATAATTTACTGACAATAAGACTAATATTTTTTACTTACAATTTAAGGACCTTACATTGATTTTTTTTTTACTGATTGTGTTTCTCTGTATCTTTCACACATTACCAGTGTGCGTCTCTGGGTTTTGGACCCTGTCCCGTGCTGATGGATAGGATGTTGTGTTATATGAGATCATATTTGCAACTGACACAAATTAAAGCTTGTTGGAAAATAAATAAATAAATAAGCTGAGACACATCACTCATCCAATAAAGTAAAGATATGAGGCTTTCCATTTCAATTCAACCATCTCACAAGTTCTTTAGGCTCAATTGTTCAGCTTTTTGCATGAAGCATTTTTCATGGAATAATATCGAGTGCTGCTATGAATGCCTTTACTTTTACTTTCCAGTGATGATACTTATCCCACTTATGGTAGACACTCAGGTGCAGTTTTGTAGGAAGATTTGACAAAAACATATCATAGAAGAGGCACAACAATTAGTTTCTGCATCCACTGAAGGGGGAATCAGCTCAGAATAAAATGCAGCAACGCATACTGAGAAGCTTTCATTAATTACATCGCTAAATTGGAGCATTTCTCACTATGTTATCACTCTCGTCACTTTCCTTTAAAAAGCACAGCTGAGTGCAACAAGAGGACATTCGGCAGCAAAGTGTGTAAAGTCAGAACCAGAAGGAGAAAATAAGAAAGTGGCATTTGCGCTTTACGGCATAAAGTTACTTCTGGAATAAACTCCATTACTGTGAGATTCACTGTTCCCTGGGACGTTGGTTCAAACAGATGATAGGGGAAAAAATGCATGCACTGATGACTGGCTTTCATATTTTACATTAATCAACTCAGCTGTCAGTCTGTCACCTAAATGGTGAAACCTGACACCTGAATTGCTAATAACACATGCATGGCCTACATAAGGCTGTGTGTCATCAGCTGGGGCATGTACTGTAAGCATGAATTCATTTATTGTTGTTTATTTTTTAACTATCAGGGAGTACATAAACTCTATTTACATGAATCACAGCTCATTTCCCACTTATTTGGTCAATTAAAAGGCTTACAATTAAGGATCAGTCGTCCTTTTTTTTTACCAACCTACAACTGTTCTGCTTTTCCCAATTATGTGGTGGCTGTTTCATTTTAACGGGGACCTATTATTATGGAGTTGAAAATAATCCTTATTTATCTTATACTGGGTTGTAGTGTGGCCCCTGAGTTGGTTTGCCAGTCTGGAGGTGCTTTAGCTCATTTCCTGTTAAGACCACTTTCTTTTAAAGCTGTTTTTTCTCCTGAGTGAGCAGAAAAAACTGTCTCAAACAGAACATTTAGAAAAGTGTGAATCCAGGGATTACTTGTACATACCCTGAGCTCAGTACTTAAACCTTCCCCATGTTTACACCACCATTTTATCAGTATATTGTATATGTCCGTCTTCTATTTGTTCAGCTACTCCTTTTAGGGGTTTGCACACCTTCCATTTCTCTCAGAATCCTCCTCTGTCACACCAACCCTCCAAATGTCCTTCTCAGTGGTTGTCCTATTCTCCTGCCTGGCAGCTCCATATTCAACATCCTTTGTGCAACATATCCACTATTTCTCCTCTGCACAGGTCCAAGTCAACGTGCCCTAGACTCGCCCCTCTAAAATATGCTCATTTCTAATCCTGTCCATTCTTATCAGTCACAAGAAAAATCTCCAGCTGTGCCTCCTGTCTTCCTGTTAGGGCCACTGTCTCCAAACTGTAAGTCATAGCAGGTCTCACTACCATCTTGTAAATTTCCCGGTTATTCCTGCTGCGATCCTTCTGGAACAAATCACTCCTGATACTCATCTCTACCCTCGTCACCCTGTCTACACTCTCTTTTTCACCTCTCTTGTGCACTGTCTACTGCTTTAGGTGGTGAACTCCAGGTATTTAAACGCAGTCACCCTTACTACCTGTTTTCCTTTCAGTTTCACTGCTACATCTGTCTCCCTCTCACTCATACACATATTCTGTCTTGCATTAGTCACCTTTACTCCTCTTCTCTTGAGTGTATACCTCCACTTTTCCAGGCTCTCTTTCACCTTCTCCCTACTCTCACTGCAGATCACACTGTGATCCTAGTCCACAGAAACTCCTGCTTGACCTCATTTATCAACCTGTCCATCAACACTGCAAACACGAAGATGCTCAGAGCCAGTCCCAAATGTAATCCCACCCCTCCCTCCTCTGACCCATCTGTCACTCCTACTACACACACCTCACCACTGTCGCACTGTCCTCATGACCTGCTACAGCCTCACATACTTATCTGTAATTCCTGACTTCCTCATAAAATGCCACTCTTCCTCTCTCTTATGCTTTTTGTAGATCCACAAAGACACAGTGTAGCTCCATCTGACCTTCTGCATATTTCCCTATCAGCATTCTCAAAGCAAACATCATCATCGCTGCTCCTTCCTGGCATGAAGCCATGCTGCTGCCCACTGATTGTCACCTTAATCATGTGATGTAATTTTGAGGTTTCCATATTGTGTCACCTCTATTTGACAGTAAAAGGTAAATATTATATCTGTCATATGTAATACTTATTCAGAGCTCAATCTAATCCCAATATAATAAATTACATTTTTAATATTACACACAGGATAAACATTACTGACCAAATACAGAGTGCAAATATACTCCAAAACAAGGCAGCGGTGTGCTGTCAGTGACCAAGCTAAGCAAACAAACAAGCAGGACACAGGTCAATTTGCAGAAGTGTTAAGAAATACTTCCATGAATAAAATGGATGTGTTTTAGCTATAAAACACACTCAAGCCAAGCAATTTCTTCTCCTCATCTGACCGTCAAAACAAGTAGTTGTGATGGCTTCTAAAATCCTACAATTGCTTTTAGCAGTTCTTTTAAAGTAAATTTAAATCCAGCACATCAGTGAGATGTACCCTTGCAGATAGGGCTACTGTCTTGCCTTGCTTCTACTTTTTCACCTGTTCTTTCTTATTGTTGTTAGAACAGTACTCTCCTTCCTGTGCTGTCAGAGAAGCATATTTGAATTGAGCTGAAATGAAGCGAGAGAGAGAGGACAAATGAAACAAAGAGAGCAAGGGAAGGGGAAAAAGGAAGGGGAAGGGAAACAAGAAGTCAAGCGATTAAAAGGCAATTTAAGGTGGAAAGACAGAGCTAACCTGCAAACAGGATTTCAAAACTGCAGAGTGAAAATGGCTCAGGGAGGGAGTGAAGGCTTGAGAGAGCATGTGAGAGAGACAATGAGACAGAAAACGGGAGAGAGAGAATTAACCTGCAATCAGGCCTCTATTTAGCTGCAGTCAGCCACAATCAGCAGCCATATTAGCATTTAATTAGATGGAGAGCCACAAACCACGGCCTGTCGCTTCGCTCTGATTACCTCACACACTGCTTTCATGTTCCTATGTGTGCGCGCTTGTATCTTGAGGCTTACCTGCGTATTTGCTCATACAGCATACCTACGATCACAAATGCCTGTACATATAAATTTGTTTGTCTAGACATGGGAATACGTCTATTTGTCAATGCATGAGTGCTCATAGAAGAGCGTGCTTGTGCTGGTAAGAGACTGAGCTTTCCCGTGCAGTGCTTACACCATGAAATGACTGCTTGAGTATTAGTTTTGATTCATCCTGAATACCATTCTACATGTACAATGAGATTGTGGGTGCTCCACACCAACTGTGCCTGAATAAAATATAAAAAGTAGACAGCAGGAATAAATAACAAACAGGAGAAAGATAAACAATCAAGAGGAATATATACAAAAAAATAGGAGAAAGACAGACATTAGAGAACAAAAAATAGTTGCAAAGTTCTTAAAAGTAGTGCAAAGAAAAGTCTGAATAGAGTCCCTATGTCAGAGGCCTGAGTCATGGGGTTACTCATACCATGGCTCAGATTGGTGAGGTGGGTGGGATGTGGGGGGATAGTGTTTGTTAACAATCTGAATGCCCCAGGGGAAGAACCTGTTTGTGATCCTGGAGGTGTGGGACCTGATTGACCAGAGGGCAGCTGGTCAAACGGGTGGTGGGCGGGGTGTAAGGGTTCACCTGTGATTTTGGCACTGGTTTTCCTGACACACGAGGATTTGGCTATGGCCTCATGAGGTAGCAGAGGGCAGCCAATTATTTTTTTTGGGTGGTGTTAGTTACCCTCTGCGTAGCCTTCCTGTTCTCAGTTGTGGCCCCTGCATACCAAACACCCAGGCAGCAGGAGAGCACGCTCTCCACTGAGGAGGGGAAGAAGGCCAGCAGCAGCTTCCGGTCCAGGTTATTCTTCCTCAGCACACGGAGGAAGTACAGCCACTGCTGGTCCTTCTCCAGGGTGTTGGTGTTGTGGGTCCAGGTGAAGTCAACAGAGATAACCACACTAATGTGTGTGTGTCTGTGTGCTCTTGAGCAGGCGCAGGTGTACACAATATTTCTAAAAACAGTCCTCTAAGCGCTGGTTTGGTTAGACACAGCTGCTGCATGTGTTGGTTTGAAAACTGCTATGATTTACTATGTAAATAATTATAACAGGTGGTCTCAGCCAATAATGGCTCATGTTCCAACTATTCCAATACTTCTAACTGTCTTTAAAATAAGAAAAATGCAGACTGCTGCCGTTTGGGCCTTTTATCTCTCCTGTATGATTTAGAAATGTCTGTGACACAAGAGCAGCATTTACACTTTTAAATTCACAGTTAAAATGTCCTTAAGGATGAACATTTTATACACATCTCTGTATATGGGCCAGCCTGTTATTTGATCTCACAGCTTTTAGATCTATGGCTATCTCTGCAATGTGTAGGTTTCCGCAAAAACAATAAAAAGCACTTCTGCATGTGTGTGGACAACATTAATAAGAGTTTGTCATAAAATGTAACTCTAAAAGTTATTGGTTTTAGAGTTACATTTTAACAAATAGACCAAGTCTTCAAAACAGAGTAACACATAAATAATTTAAGACTTGTTTTAATTTTGATCTTCTGTGTTTTAAGAATGATATGCACCAAACTTGTGTAGATTTTCAAAATCATTTGGCAATATATACTGTATGAACATATGGGATACATTTTAACATGACTTTTCTTAATAGTGTGGTAAAAACATGCATTATAACCAAACAAAGGTAATTTCATAAAGGTAATCAAGTCAATCAAACAGCCACAACAAGTGGATTGTAAGGAAGGTGTTTGTGTGTTTTTCACTGTTGTTTTCATGTTAACTGTGTGGAATTTGTTTTTTTTCAATTACAATGAAAAGTTTCTTATAAATTTTTTTATACATGAACATTGTGTTCCCCATTTACATTCTTTATACCAAAAATAAAAACCCTGGTGAAGCCAATTTACCAGGATTTTTTATATATATATATATATCTCTTTAGATGGATTAAAAGCACTTTTGCCCTTTATGTCAATTCGTTTCCACATATGTTGTTAACCTTGATACGATGCGTGGTTTCCTTTGGAAAGACAGTCATAACACAGTTTATCCACCACAGCTCATTGTCCTCCAATGTTACTTAACAAACAAACAACAGGAAACAGAAAAAAATGCATACTCTGCCAAATAATCCAGTATGAATTGGGCTCTAGAAAAGATATTAGTAATGCAGTTTTCTAGGCAGGATTAATACGACAGTGAATCAGAGGTTACGTAGTTTGCAATAATACCAGTTCAGGAGCAAAATACATTACATCATCTAATGCATCCAGTTTGAGGAATTACTTTATCCTACCAGCAATCTCATCAATGAAAGTGGATATAAGTGTGCATAGGCTTTGCTGTCTTTCTCCCTCTGCATAGTTGCAATGACAATCTGAAGAATGAGAACCTGACAATGAAACCACAGAGGCATGAACGTACAGTATATGTGGTATACAGCGCAGAGACAAACATATGCAACACATGATATACCACAGCGCCACGCTCAGTCATAGACACACATACAGAGATGTAATGTCGATATCACTGGTAAAGATTTTCACTTCTTTTTATGCACTTAACATATCTGCTCTTCAAAGTGTTAGAATAGTAGAAAATGCACATTATCTACCCACAGTTCTGCTAAAAGTCCAACACAGTAATACCAGCTTACTCTCATACCTGACAGAATGCTTAAACTGACAATGACAACCAAAGCCACAAGAGTCTCTGCAGACATGACATATCCATATTTATAACTTTAGCGCCTCTAGTGGGGCAGATATAGACAGACAGTCTCAGAGCATGATTGCTTTTATTTTTAGTTGTTGTTCACTTTGTTTCAGTAAAATATTGATAGATAATAGTTCCTATTAAAGTAATATATTACTGTCTTTGTGGTTGTAGTGCTAGGCACTGCTCTCTTATGTGGTATTTTTAAATGACCTCCATCCACTATAAAAAAATGACTGATAAAATATTGAATATTAAAAATTGAAAAAAAAAGGGAAAAAACTACCTATTAGGTTTTAGATCAATGAACCCATGCTGAAAGGAGATAGTCCTTCAAGTTCTGGCAGGTTTTACATAACTCACTGCCTAACAGACACAAATAATGTATCTTGGAGGCCTGTGTTTTATGAATTAATCCATCAGTCATGTTGATGTCCTTTGCAGGTTTGCGCATATGTGTGTGTGTTTCATTACCACTTACCTCCATCATCCTCATCAAAGGAGTTCATGCAGGGGAAGTAGATAGCGAGGGCCTCAAAGGACGCTGACAGGCTGATGCGGCTCTGCGACCTCTCCATGTAGAGGCCCGTCGTCGGGCCCGGGTCGGCCGGCTTGGCCAAGCGCGGCTGGGCATTTTTCACGCGGAGTACGGCTCGCGGCGTCTTGGATGGTTGTCAGCTGCCCCCCACGGCAGATCCACTTCACTCCAAAAAGAACAGTCAAATGAGAGCCCCAAGGCACTCACACCGACTTGAATCGGTGCAGAAAGTTACTTGCACTGACTGGTGGCACAAGTTGACATGAAATAAAGTTTTTGCTGTTCGTCTTTCTCTTTATGTGAAATTAATGTCCTCTGGTGCAAAAACATGATAGAAATCTGAAATGTGGAAAGATATACGTCAAGGTTGCTCACTTTTGATCAGGTAAATAGTTTCAAAGAATAATTATGGATCTATCTGTGACCGTGTGCTCCAGGGTTAGGTTTCTCTTTTTCTGTCATCTCTCCTCTAGTTATTGGCTTCTGGTTTGTTGATCCTCATGTGCATTGTCCTTTTCATGTCTCTCATGCCGTCAGAAGTCAAAATGAGAGTCAGGTGGAACTACTGACGGCACCCGATCTCACCTGCACCGTTAAAACGAGATCTTGCTCTTTGATTCACAGCAAAACTCCCTAAACTCTGCACTCTGCATGCCAGTCTAACATCCTCCTGTTTGTGCATTCAAAGCTCGAATTTCTTCCTTAGATCCCAGTGTAGAAAGGAAGATGTGGATGTGAGGAGACACTGATGGTGGAGGTGGTGCTGACGCCCAGCAACGTGTTGCTTTACGGCTGAATCAAAGCTTTTGGTTCCTGTCGCTCAGCACTGTTAATTCCTTCCTCTTTGTACAGAGCAAAAGCATTTCTTTCAGACAGAGAAACTGACCACGAGATGCCAGGAGCTGTTCCCAGTCTGCTTCATTTCCAAGCCCAGAACATCAGTTGTAGCAGCAATTGCAAGTGAGGGCAATCTGTTGCTTCTGCTCTGCTTTCAACTGTATTACAATTGATGTTCTGCCGTAAATGTTCTTAATTGTTTTCTGTCAGCAGTTGTCGACTTCGTCCTCCTCCGTCAGTCCTGTGCCGCTCTGATGCCGTGCCGATGCTCCACTGACTGTCTGCTCCAGAGACGGGAGAGGACAGAGAGAGAGAGTAAAAGAGATGTGTGAGCGAAAGAGAGAGAGAGACTGCACTGTTAAACAGCTTGTGTCTGACTGGACTCATTCACTGGCAAGCTGCATGGAGAGGGAGATGGAGCGGGGGGAATTGGAGGGGGAGGGAGGATGGATGAGAGGGGAAAGCAGAAACGGGGGGGGAGAGACAGAGAGCAAGAAGGCAGGAAAAAGGCGGTGGGAGAGGGGACAGAGTGCAGACTGTTGCCTGCAGCCCAACCAATCAAAATGTGGATGAGGGAATATGGGTGTGGCTTGGGGATTGTCGAGGAGATGTAGGGCAGTACAAGTGCACATCGTCTCTCACTCGTTCTCCTTATGTTTCAGTAACCATTAACCTTTTTTTTTGAGAAAATATCACAAATGCATAAAAGAAGCCAGCAGTCACTTTTACAATGGTAAAAAAAATACATCTTTCTTTAATTTCCATACTGAAAGATG
The DNA here is from genome assembly GCF_057382185.1 of Mchenga conophoros. NCBI lineage: Eukaryota > Metazoa > Chordata > Actinopteri > Cichliformes > Cichlidae > Mchenga > Mchenga conophoros. Next base: position 27,533,294 of record NC_140530.1, on the reverse strand, counting down.
AAGCTGAGGTATGATATTATTTAGGATCTCAACCCTCCTAAAGTAATCCACAAAAACACAACTTCAAAATGGGTCAGTGGTTGTACTTTTATTTTCCCTTAGTGTTTTCATATCCGGAGAAACCCTTAGGCATTTCTATCTAACCAGCTGGACACACTAATAAGATTTAATTAAGCTTAATATGGATGTTGCTTTCAATCTATTGATCAAAAACATAATTTAGAAAAAAAATTATAAATATAATGTTTAATGTGCACTGTGGTCAAAAAAAATAAGATGCAGCTATGAAAACTGCTGTTTATGGTATTTCTTGGAAATTAATTTGATGTTAAAGAAGTTGTAAACTGTTGCACATAAAATAGTCACAAAAACGCAAATGACTGCCCTGCTTTTTATTTACACTCAGCACAACTGAGTAAGAGTAAGAGTTTTTTTGATATTGTGTAACCAAGTAGGCTATATTATCTAAACCTAGCCATGCAGTTTTCATTAGTTACTGTGACTAACTTGTCATGAAGAAGTTGACTATGCAACACTTTAAACCTCTGGGGATCACTTTCAATCACACGACAATTGCATAGGTCAACTATTGGGAGGCAACCTGTCTCCAAAAAAAAAAATCGCGATTCAGGACTCACAGCAATCACTCTCACCCAAGGTTTGGCTATAATTGCTAATGCTAATAATTGCTGATTTATAAACACAGACAGATTCCCAGATTTGCATCAGAAGGCAACAGCTTGCAGTCTTCACTGATTTATCAGTTATTAGCTTATTATCACAAATGGATTGCAGGATTGAATTGATGAGCAACTTGACTCCATTCGATCACAAACAGGCCACACTGAGAGGAAACTGATTCCATCTTATAGCCGTTTTACTGCATCTCGAGACACCAAAGTTGTTTTGAACACAACAACTTACTATGTCTTATTTCAAAGACAATGCCAATGAGCTGCACTGCAATAGTCACAAAAATGTGGTCATAGTGCAGTCTCAGTCTCTAACCACTGTTTTGCCCGAGTGTGACTGTACCATATATGCCGGACCCTAAACATATAATTTTTTATAACCTCAACTGAACCACATAGTTTTATTACCGAAACCTAATCAAACAGGTTGGGTTTTGTTTTGGGGTTTTTTGATACAGGTGCCCAAACCTAAACGTGTAGCAGTGGCGTTTTCATAAAGTAAGCCAGACAGATCATAGAACAGATGGGTATTCTGTATTTTGACAGTTTCCTGGATGTTGATGAACTCTGTCTGGATATCTTCACCATTCTGCAATGCTTCCTGGCTCGAGAATTGTTGAAAATGACTATAGTGATAATAAAAACAATATATTTACCGTTTCATGACAAGGACTCAAAAGAAAGGAACTGTTTAAGAGCTGTAAAAGAAGCAAAACCACACTAAACACCTCAGTACTGTGTATTAATAGCCTCCTTTGGGCGACTGTTATTATTTTGCAGAAAAATGTTTCCTGTCACTATTATGTGGATCAGTATGACTGCTGCAGATTGTAAAAGCTAAGCTAACTTTAAAAACATTAGAATCATATTCTGTAATATTTGTTTGTATGACAGGTTTGTAGTTTTTCCCAGAAGGACTTCGTACAGCTAAAAAACAAAAAAGAAAATAATAACAACAACAAAAAAAACCTATTCCGAAATACATGAAGGTCCACACACAGCACAGCATGTTCTATGTGCTTTGGACAAATTTAAAAGGGAACTTTGCACAAACTAAATGTATGGAGAAACTACAAGAATGTATCATGCAATGGCAAAAGTATGCAACTATGTACTTTCTGGGCATATACATACTTTTTTTTTAATTTCAGAATGAGTTATTGTTTCTATGCTTCTAATAGGCTAATGTTAATATAAGATTGGAGTAATATCTCTGCAAGTTGGTCTTGACAGTGCTTAATTAAATTCTATTTCCCTTCTTGCATTTTCATGTGTATATGACTGGAAAATCCCAGTTCCAAAAAACACATGCACACCTGTGTATGTGTGATGTGCTATTTTTTATTTTGAAATTACAACTGTTAACAGTTAACTGAGTTATCTATAGGGACTGAAAATAATTATCAAAATTTAATGCTGTTTTTTACATTTTTTCTGTAGAGATCTCTAGACAGTGCTTTCACAAGCTTCCTTATTGTGGCTATCCTGTTAGCATAGATTTCATTGCTGTTGTCCTCCACATTTTATTTATTACATTAGTTTGCCAATATGTCAATAAGACATGCAATCTGTCCAGCTGAAGTCACCTGAAGAATCAATTGCACTGACAATAAATGTTTAATGTGAACAATTTAAATATTGTTTTTTTTCTCCACATGTAAATTAAAATTGGACAGGCTACAATTGACAGACATGTCTAAAACACTAATGAAATGAGCCCTTTCGGAGCTTGTAGAGTTTTTAAACGAATCCATTCAAAGGAGACAGGGACAAAAACCAATCTAAAGATATTGGATACTAAAGTGCAACCTATGGGAGGGAAAAATACATTGCACTTAATGATGCTACAAATAAAGAGTTTATTGTGGAAAAACAGCAACAAGAATGTTTTTCACGTAGCATGAAGTAAAAAGACAGCATGAAGCTCCAATATAAAGGTGAGCATTCACATCTGCCAGGCGAAAATTGAAATGGACAGGTCAGTCGATATCAACCAGATCCAAACCCCTTGTATGGGCTTTCTTTTTTTAAATCTTTTTTTTTATTTTTGTTCCTCTCGCTGTGTTTTCTTCCTGCTTTTGTCCTTGTTTTATTCCTCCTTCTTTTTCATCTGTCCCTTCACTCTGCCCGTCTTTGTCTCCATACTGTGCACCTTTTCCCTCTTCCTGTGCAGCAGAAAGACAAAGGAAGGAGGCAATAGGATGTGAAATCCATGTTGCTTCACAGAGCTCCATTCATCTCTGTGCTCCTATAGTTAAAAGCCATAGGGGACACACACCCATAATGAAAACAAACAACACACTGCAGTGACTGAGTCACACAAGTACACAACTCCACAAAGGCAAAATGTGGTGAGTCATCTTTTTTATGTGTAGAAACATAAAAAACTGAAACGATACACAGATGTGCACACAAACACGAATACAGTACATACACACATGCAGCCAGTGGCTGGCAGAAATGATCAAGTTGTTTATGCAAAAGACACCAGAGTTCATTCCACAATGTCAGTCAGACAAATGACTGGTCAGAGAACAAGGGTCACTAATTTATTACACCACATTCATGAAAATGTCAGAAGTGGCAACTCTGATCCGAACAGCTCCTGTAAACACACTGATTAAAGGAAAAACACCTACTTTCTGGAGAGTAAACTATTTGCTAAAAGTGAATTTCATGCAGTCGGTAAATCTTGGCCGAGTAGATAAACAAACATTACAGTGTCCCGAGTCAACTTATATGTTTTTAGTAAATGTTTGTAGGTCTTTCCAAATAAGGATGATGATTCTTCGCTCATTTTTTTGTACTTTAATCAAATTATATTCTTTGATATATACTTTGATATACTCTTCTTATTCTTCATTGACCTTATTCTTTTGCCAGTGTTTTCTCTAAACATCTATTTCTCAATTTATGATTTCAATAGCAAATAGGCATGCTTCATTTTTCGTATTTATGATCCATCTTTATATCTTTTCAATTCATTCATTCTGTATGGCAAACCTTGGTAAATTACATTTCTGTGATTCATTTAAATACCATCCTCCCTTTTTTTTTTTTCAGGGAAATTCCTGCAAATACAAATGTAACAAGGCCAGCTCCAAAAAAATAAAACATCTGCCCACACTTTTTAGCCTTTTCACAGAGCTGAAAGTGTGCCTCTTTATTAAATCCTGACCATTGTTTTTATAAGTCAACAAACAAACAAACGGTTTTGCACTGGTGCAGGCTGTGGAGGCTGGCCTGGAGTAGGGAAAGAATAGATTTGACTGAAGTCCTGAAACTGTCATGTGGCTATCTGAAGATAGTATGTTGTATTACTTAATTGGATATCATAAAGCATAAACAATCTGTCATGGTCCAGGTGAGTTGGCTGTAGTTCACGCCTTTGGGCGGAGCATTGTCATTGCATCTGCTTGCTCACCTGGCAGTGATCAAGAGCTGTCAACAGACAGTATTTAGGACCAGCGTCCTCATCCAATACCTAATCTCTGTTAGTAACAGGTCTCTCTTTGTGCCTTACTTTTCATCCCTACAATTACTTACCTCTTCTTCCTTGTGCCCTCAGTAGTTCCTGGATTCCATCATGCCCACCACCAACAGCTTGCACCTCTAACTGGACGCTGGCCACCTCTGCTTCCGGTTCTCTGGATCTCACGTCACCTGCCTGCCTTCACTGCTCTGGATCACTGGACACTCACCCGGCCAACAGTATTTTTCCCCCGAAGCTCCCCTCCACTCCGCCTGCCAAGTAAGAGATCAGTTTGAGAATTGCCACTACCTCGTTAGCCTTCTCCCTGCCATGCCTTTAATAATATCTCCTCTCCCTCTGTTCACAGTGCCGCCCGTTCGAGACCTCCATTCTTAAGTAGATTCCCCTTGAGCCTTAGTTGAGCCCTCCATGTCGAGGCACCTTTCCTTGTATCATTGTTTCCTTGTATCATTGAGAACTGTACCCGGCCACCTGTGACTGAATCTGCTCATGAGTCTGCGTCCACACTCTGGTCTCCGGGCCCCAGTGTGACACAATCTACTGATTCTGAGGGGATCCAGTGGGAGGCACTCTTTGATTTTTAGCTGCTGATGTCATAATACTGTTGGTCAGTTTGTGTGAACTTATTTTCACATTAGGAAAAGCTGGCATGTGCAGTTTTGCATTGTAACTCTCTCCAAATTCAACTTGTTTATTTTAACTTAAATTTAACTTTGTTTATTTAGCCAAGACATGCCAGAAAAATAGAGAGTCAAATTACTGTGGTAAGTGATCATAAACAACCTCACCAACCCTGTATTAAACTTTTTTTTTCACTGCATTTTTTCAGGTCTTTATTCATGTTTTCATTCTCATCAGTCACTTCTCACTTTATAAAGGCCTCTTTACTGTAAGATGTCTCTGTCCTTGTGTGCTCTGCTGAGTGTATTGTGTCCAGTGAAGTGCACTGGTATCATGTTGACAAGCACTCGGCAGCTCGCTGTGAGCATGCTGTCCAAGCACGCCTTATCACAGGAGCATTGACCTTTTACTACGAGTACCTGCCTCAGCGTCTGTGCCCGCCTTTTTCATGTCAGTGCCTGTCTCTCTGCCTTCCTGCCTTTTCCCTCCATCTGCTCCTCTGTCAGACCCTCTGCCTTCCTTTCTGCATTTCTATTTGTTTGCAGCTATCATCAGCTGTGTTTACTTGTATCACTTTGAGTTAAGATGTATATACATGCAAATAGCTTTACTATTCTTAGTATTATTATGTTTTTTTTAAATATCACTATCTTGTCTAAAACAGATTATCAAATTATCTGAGAAGACCAAGTTAAAGAAACATTTATAAAAAGAATGACTCAATTTGATTTCAGCTGCACTTTGCTATAATGAAATAATCAAAGATCAGGCTACATCCAGACATATTTTATTCTGGGGGATTTTTGGCTTTTCTATGAGTTTTTGCCTTCCGTCCACACACAAACAGCATTTTGGATCACTGAAAACTGAGTTTTAAAATTTAACTTCTGCCAGGGTGAAGATTTAACTGCATTTAGTCTCACAACATCAAAGGTATGGGCAGTTATGGTACATGAACTGATTCATATACAGAGCATTTCTAGCCTGTTTCAGTACTCAGGGTGGTTTAAGGCGTCATCTCTATCTGTTGCTTTGGCATGCTCTTGTGAACGAGATCATCCATCCATCCATTTTCCTCCGCTTTGTCCGGGGCCGGGTCGCGGGGGCAGCAGCCTAAGCAAAGAGGCCCAGACCTCCCTCTCCCCAGCCACCTCCTCCAGCTTATCCGGGGGAATACCAAGGCGTTCCCAGGCCAGCCGAGAGATATAATCTCTCCAGCGTGTCCTGGGTCTGCCCCGGGGCCTCCTCCCGGTGGGACATGCCTGGAACACCTCACCCAGGAGGCGCCCAGGGGGCATCCTTGTCAGATGCCCGAACCACCTCAGCTGGCTCCTTTCGATGTGGAGCAGCAGCTGCTCTACTCTGAGCCCCTCCCGGATGGCCGAACTTCTCACCCTATCTCTAAGGGAGAGGCCAGCCACCCTTCGGAGGAAGCTCATTTCTGCCGCTTGTATCCGCGATCTCGTTCTTTCGGTCACTACCCACAGCTCGTGGCCATAGGTGAGGGTAGGGACGTAGATCGACCGGTAAATTGAGAGCTTCGCTTTTACACTCAGCTCCCTCTTCACCACGACGGACCGGTGCAGCGTCCGCATTACTGCAGCTGCAGCCCCAATCCATCTGTCGATCTCCGGCTCCCTTCTCCCATCACTCGCGAACAAGACCCCGAGATACTTGAACTCCTCCACTTGGGGCAGGAACTCATCCCCGACCCGGAGTGGGCACTCCACCCTTTTTTCCGGCTGAGAACCATGTCCTCAGATTTGGAGGTGCTGATCCTCATTCCCGCTGCTTCACACTCGGCTGCGAACCGTTCCAGTGCGAGCTGGAGGCCCTCACCCGATGAAGCCAACAGAACCACATCATCTGCAAAAATCAGAGATGAGATTCTGAGGCCACCAAAGCAAAAGCCCTCTGCCACTTGGCTGCGCCTAGAAATTCTGTCCATAAAAATTATGAACAGAACCGGAGACAAAGGGCAGCCCTGGCGGAGCCCATCACCCACCGGGAACGAGTCCGACTTATTGCCGGCAATGCGAACCAAGCTCTTGCAACGGTTGTATAGGGATCGAATGGCCCGTAGCAATGGGCCAGACACCCCATATTCCCGCAACACCTCCCACAGGACACCCCGAGGGACACGGTCGAATGCCTTCTCTAAGTCCCAAATGTCCAAATGAATGAGATCATTGTTTGCATTTTCATATAGATTCAGATCATTTTCAAAAACTAACTTGGAAAATCCCAGTTTTAAAAATTACCATTGTATGTGTGGATGTAACCATTTTTTGTCAAATAATAAAATTGTAAAATGTATTATTTAAAAAAAAAAACGTGTTAATATCTTGGAACTAGAGAAGCGCACAGTCAAAGACCATGTCCTGAGCAAAAAATCCAAAACCTGGTTTGTTGTTAATAAATTTATCCACACTTCCCTTCTGTCAGAAATATTCTCTGTCCACCTTTGATACATATATACAACATAAACATTAGAATTTTTCATTTCTTTTCCATAGGCACCAGTACTGGTCAGATTTCTCAATTTCTACTCTGGTTAAGAAAGAACATACAAAAGTACTAAAGATACCATGGGCCAATGAAAAGACTTCATAATCCACCCTGACTGAACCTTGACCTGGACAATGTGATCTTATTAGGGCATGAAGGTCACATCCATCCCCACTGCTTGGCTGCATGCCCGACCCAACCAGGACGTTGCCAAGGCAACTGCGAGTTGCAGCAACCACGTCAGGATCAGCTGACAGTGATGTGAGATGACAAGACCACCCTGAGAGGAAGAGAGACTGAATGAAAAAGGGAAAATCTTTAAACAAAAAATTGAGCAGATGATGACAATACCTATCGGCGTATATTCATAATGTCATGCTGCAAGATGAGAGAAAAGCTGATGGGAAAAGATGGAACTGGAGGGAGAGAGAGACAGGAGACGAGAGATGAAAAATCACAGGAAGGGTCTTGTTATTGTTCTAATTGGTTATTTTAAAAGTGCTCCATAATAATACTTTCTCAGTGGATATTAACACTGAAATGTTTAAAAGTTATGCAAACCAGGATTAAAACCCTTCTATTCTTTTTATGATTTTGTTCGTTTCTCTGTCACACATTCACATTTAGGTATCTTGCTCCACATGTAAACGCAAGATTATACCAAGTTTCCCTCATTTTACTGACTAACTTTTACTGATTAAGCTTGGGAATATCATCATCAGGAATGCTTCTTTACATTACGGGAATTAACAGTTAAACAGGACAGGACGTTTGCGGGTGGTACTTTGGAGAATTGTACCATGAGACATGCAACAAACATATGAAAACAGGAACTTCCAAAACTTGGACTTGCTGCAGAGTTGAACCCAATAATTTCAGTGGTTAAACGAGCAGCTGCTGCAAGAAATTCACAGATGAGTCACAGAAATTCTCCAGTTTTACTTTAATTTAAAGCTTTGTAAATTTGGTTCTCAAACCTGCCTTTTGAGAACCTGTGAAATGGTTCTCAAAAGGCATCTGGTCAGTGGGAACGAGAATGCCTCGTGGCAGTTCAGAAAACATTCTTGAAATTTAATCTATTGATCCATGTTCAAGGACACAAATACAACTACTTCTAGTTTTAAAGGGCACAAATGCCCATCTTAAGAGAATCGCAGCTTTTTCCCGTGTTCATGGGTGGCATACAAGTGAAGTCAACGATTGGTTTGTCTAGTCCTAAGTTATGAAGTCTAATACTGATTGCTTTTGTCTTTGCCTTTGTACTGTTTTGAAACTGGATTTGAAGCACAAAGGGCTTATCTGACTGGGAAATTGAGATTAGTCCACCCTAGGATCATAGCACTAAAAGCAATGGTGGAGGTCTTAAACAGTAGGAAAAACTGTAAAACGTATGAAAATACAATTAAAAGTCAAAAATCTACATCCTCCTTCCCATTTTTTAAAGCTGTCCAGTGGGCCAGATTGGGGTTTTTGCTCGGTCCACCCTGATTTAAGGCATCAGTCACGCAGGCCTGTCAGCAGTCATCTGGCAACCAATAAACGCAAAAGAAAAATATGTAATCCCTGGCTGGTTGCTAATGGGTTTTGGCTGTTGCTGTTGAATCGATTGCTAAAGACCCATTAATTCCTAGAGACCAGCCAATAACCCCCTGGTAACCAACTACTATAGTCCATGTTCAGTTGGCGAATGGTTGTTGCTCGTCACTAGCAAGAAATTGGTCACAAAGAGGTACAGTGCTGCACTGAAAACCTCTTTACAATTGCACTGGTCACCAGTAGTTTGTATGTAAGAATTCATGACCAACTCACAGAGCAATAGTAAAAGTCAAGCCTTTTGAAAATGTGTTGATTGCACTGGTATGGGAATGCTTAGAATTTAAAGGGAAACAGGCTCCATTTCCACTTTGAGTGAGATTTTTCCAAATTTAAAAAAAGCTTGGAGAGTAAATGGCAAGTATTTGTAGACGGGTTGCACCTTCCGAATCAGAATCAGAATCAGAATCAGAAAGGGGTTTATTGCCAAATGTTGAGCAGGTTTACAACATTAGGAAATTGCTGCGGTGCTTCAGTGCAAACATAGTGTCATAAATAGCACTTAAATAGACATGAAAAAATAAAAGTAGGGATAAGAATTAAAAGTGCTACGTAGAAAGATATGTGCATGAGATATACATGAGATATATACATGAGAATAAGAATTAAGAGTGCTACGTTGAAAGATATATACATGAGTGCAGATGGTGATCAGTGCCAATCATGGAATGATGCAGTGAACACAGCGTAGGGTCATGTGTTAGTAGCGGGAACAGTCATAAGGTTGTTGTTCATGTGTCCAACAGCAGAGGGGAAGAAACTGTTCTTATGGCGAGAGGTTCTGGTGCGAATGGACCGGAGCCTCCTGCCTGAGGGGAGCAGGTCAAACAGACTGTGTCCAGGGTGAGAAGGGTCAGCTGAGATCCGAGCTGCACGCCGCAGTGTCCTGGAGGTGTACAGGTCCTGCAGAGATGGGAGTCTGCAGCCAATCACCTTCTCAGCAGAGCGCACAACACGCTGCAGTCTCTGTTTGTCCCTGATAGTGGCTCCAGCGTACCACACGGTGATGGAGGAGGTGAGGATGGACTCGATGATTGCAGTGTAGAACTGCATCATCGTCTGTGTTGGCAGGTTGAATTTCTTCAGCTGCCTCAGGAAGTACATCCTCTGCTGGGCTTTCTTAATGACGGAGGTGATGGTGGGCTCCCACTTCAGGTCCTGGGTGATGGTGGTACCCAGGAAGCGGAATGAGTCCACAGAGGTGATGGGGGTGTCAGTCAGGATGATGGGGGGGAGTGGGGCTGTGTGCTTCCTGAAGTCCACAATAATCTCCACTGTCTTCTGGGCATTCAGCACCAGGTTGTTGTGGCTGCACCAGGACACCAGACGTTCAACCTCCCTCCTGTAGGCAGACTCATCCCCGTCCGAGATGAGTCCAATAACGGTGGTGTCATCTGCAAACTTGATTAGCTTGACAGACTGGTGGGTGGAGGTGCAGCAGTTGGTGTACAGGGAGAAGAGCAGAGGAGAAAGAACACAGCCCTGAGGGGAGCCGGTGCTGATGGTCCGGGAGTCCAAGACATTCTTTCCCAGCCTCACATGCTGCTTCCTGTCCGTCAGGAAGTCAGTGATCCACCGGCAGATGGGGTCAGGCACATTCATCTGGGAAAGCTTGCCTTGGAGATGGTCTGGAAGGATGGTGTTGAAGGCAGAGCTGAAGTCCACAAACAGGATCCTGGCGTAGGTTCCTGGGGAGTCCAGATGCTGCAGGATGAAGTGTAGGGCCATGTTGATGGCGTCGTCTACAGACCTGTTGGCTCTATATGCAAACTGCAGGGGGTCCAGGAGGGGGGCCGTGAGGGTCCTGAGATGGGAGAGAACTAGGCGCTCAAATGACTTCATGACCACAGATGTCAGAGCCACGGGTCTGTAGTCATTTAGTCCAGTGATTCTAGGTTTCTTTCCATGCACACTTTGGACAGCAGCAGAAATTTGCTAGCAACCAAAGCAATCACAAGGAGGTTTTTGGACCATCAACCTCTTTGTCATCAATTACACCTAATGACAGCCAGCAACCTGTAGCAACCACTTGCCAACCGGCTGGAAAATATACGTCTTTTCTGCAACCAGCCAGTCACCGGGTAAATTCTGGTTCCTAGGCCTGTGCGACTGAGACCGTCTCTGCCTCCTCAAATGTGTTCCCAACTCTGCCAAAACTCACTAAATATCTTCGAAATTGGTCGCAAGACAACTTCAACTCTTTTGTCTTATTCAAAAACATCATCAACAGCAATCATCACTACATTCTTCCGCAGTGCATTTTTTGAGGACAATTTTTTGTTTGTTTTTTTTTGCAAAAACACATTTAGTGTGTTTATACATTAACAAACAATTTTGCATCTGAAAAATTGAGAATTTTGTGTAAAAGCATTATAAATATAAATTGTTTTTTAACTATTTTATTTTTGCTTTTGTGAAAACACATAATGTTTGACCTGTTAACACATCTTACAATCTAGAAGAAAGTGCAAATACTGCAAATGGGTATTACTGCTTTGCAACATACATATCTTGTTGGCCTACAAAAAGACACACAGTCACCTTCAGGTCCAGTAGTTAGACCTAGGGCATACCGTAGTGGAGACTTTACCTGTATGGACAGGAATGGACTTTGACTGTGCCCCTTCTTTTAAAGTTTATGGATTAAAAGAACAACATGTGAGCTATGAGAATCTGGGTGACACACACACACACACACACACACACACATGCACTGACGTCAGTCTGTCGGTCTTGCTGTGTCCCTGGGGTTCATCCACGAAGAGACAGAAGGCCTCGCAGTGAGCGGTAAAGACCTCCACTGAGCTGCTGCCGTGAGCGTGTGTGTCTTTGTGTGTGTCTGTGATAATGAGAATTCACGAGTGTGAGACAAAGATCCGCAGAAGGCTGTGTTTATCCTTCTCTTCCTGTCACACCATGCTTGTCTGTGTGTGTGTGTGTGTGTGTGTGTGTGTGTGTGTGTGTGTGTGTGTGTGTGTGTGTGTTCATGCGCAGGCAAAGGGAAGAGAGATAAAGATGTTACATAACCGTGTCATGATGGATCACCAGGTAGTACTCTGTTCATGTGTGCGTACCTTTGTTATTGTAAGCTCAAAGGGGGGCAAATACATCTACATGCTCAGAAAGTAAAACCACACTACTGTCCTCCATTACATCAGAAAGCCCAGGCTTCAGTTTTACAGGCATTTATTTTAATCTCAGGATTTTTCAGTATTTCCTCATGACGTTAAAAACAATAGGCTGAAACACTTATTCTGGTGTATTTATTTTGTTAGCATGAAAGGTTTTGGATAATCATCAACATAATCAGTATTATGTTGATCAGTAATCTGTATGTTGATTATGATCCTCTTCACCTTTTACTAAATGTCCACTTTTAATAAATAAGCAAGAGCATAAATGCAAATAAATAATTTTAAACCAAATTACTCCTTTGAAAACACACTCTTTGTGAGATGAGAATTGAGAACTTAACTCTAACAGTCCTCTCTCTGTCCACCGTATTCTCCATCTATTCCATGCACGTTTTTTCTTTTTCCTTGAAGCTGTTTCCAAAAGAAAGTCAGTCCCCATCGACTCATCTGTTAAAATAACTAACATTATAATTTAAAATAGCATCTTTACAAACTGGTGCAAAACTCTTTATAGAGTTTCCTCCTTTAGTAGGTCAAAAGAGTGTAATTTAGGGTATGGACACTTTGATAGACAGGCTGCTGGAGCCAATCAGCATCTGCAAGCCTTCACCTCTGCTTATTGGAGTCAACTCTTTAAATTGATTTTCTTTGTGAAGTAAAGTTCTGCTATTTTGTAAGCATTGCACCCATTCAGTTTATGGGTGCAGATCGCTAACCATGCTAGTGTTATCTGATCATTTAGCACTCCATCCTCCAAATATGGTAAATTTGTCTTTGCCAACTCTAATAATGAAATTCATCTCTTGTATTGTTTGGAGTAGAACTTATTCCTGCTGATGTTAATCCAGTACCGTTGTGTAAGAGCAGCAAGAATCTCATTCTTTTATATGATGAATAAAAAAATAACCTGCGTGTACAAGATAATAAACTGCTCCTACAATTTTTATTTAATAAACTAATTGTTCCCACAACATCGCTCAATAGATTTAAAATAACTTTTGTGTCCACAACTGCAAATTCATCAAGTCGATAATTAAATACAGTATTGCCAGTATTGTCGATACTGATACTTTTATCCTTTAAAGGCAGCTTATGTAGTGGAAAGCAGTGTGTCATGATTTATGAGATTAACAATCATCAATTTGTAAATTCTGAACATATTTTAATGACCACTAAACTGTGACTTTTTAAGTTTTTACTGTATTTCGAAACAGTGTGTTTTGGGGACCTAGAATGTAAATGTGCCTGTCTCTAAATCACTTTGGGTCAGCTTCTGCTGTTTAAATGTTTTGTAGGCTATTGTTGGAGATTTACAGTTAACAAACAAATAAAATCGATGCGACTGTCATCACAGACAGTTTTCATAGTGCATGTTTGAGGGTTTTTTTTCCATTTCTAAAACAATAAATAAATAAAATTAACACAATTCAGTGGGCTACATACTGAATTTATTATTAATATCAATGCTGGCACTGGTATCAATACTATTGATATTTGGATCAATCTGACCCCCTCTATTCTACACACACACACAGAGACAATGATAAACCAGAGAGAAAATGAGAGAATATGACTGAGTTATGGAGAATCTGTAAATTGTGTTATCACTGCATCTTTGATGGAGCATTGAACCATGGGAGCTGAGCAGCTTTGTACCAGCATGTGATGTGTGCAGCTGTTTGTCGCGTGTGTGTGTGTGTGTCCCAGTGGGTGTGCAAAAATAGAGGTGACACTGATTTGTCTTTGAGGATAAGGCATTCCTTCCCACATGGCTGTATCTTTATTTCTCATCCCTCGTCTCTAACCTTTACATTTCCTGTTTTTAATCTCTCCTTCTTCCTCTCCTTTTTTCCTTTCCCCTTCCTCTCTCCCACCTACATATTCTTACCTTTTCTTCCACTAATATCTTTGTGACTCTTGTCTTCCTCATTCCATCTTATCCCTCATCACAATAAAAGTGATGTGTTCAATCTCACAAAAACATGAGATGGGTAATTTGGCTATGAGTCCAAACAAAATGGCCCCTCCTGGGTGTGATGTACCTCCCTGTGAAACCGGAGATTGACGCAGGAGTTAGCAACAGCAGGATGGCAAATCAATTGTTAATCAGTCCGGGCGGGGAGGCCGTTGTGGGTAATGGGAAAGGCAAAGGGTGGGGATTGTTCAGAAGCGTGTGATTACTGTATTGATTTAGTTCAAGGGAAGGAAGAGAAATTAGAGTTTTTAATGGATGATGGAGATTATGTTGTAGCTACTGGTAATTGACTGTTCACTTGGGGCAGCATCCCATCATTATCCAGGCAAATTTACCACTTTGGCTCAGCACACACAGTGCCTTGAAAAATCATCTGCCACCTTCCTGATTACTTAGTTTTTACATATTTGTCAGATTTCAACTTTTAAGGCCGTTAGCGTAATTTTAATATCAGACAAAGAAAATCAGAGTAAATAAGTAATCCTGTTTTAAATGATGATTTTATTGATTATGAACACACACCCCCCCCTCCCCCAGATATATCTAAACCCTACTTGGCTGTAAAAAAGTAATTGCCCTACAAACCTAATAACTGCTTGTGGCACCCTCAGCAATAAGAACTGCAATCAAGGTGTTTGTGATAACTGGCAATGGGTATTTCAGATTGATGTGGAGGAATTTTGGCCCACTCTTTGCAGATTGTTATTAATTCAGCCATATTTGAGGGTTTTCAAGCATGGATGAACTTTATTTTAAAGCAATTCTAAACCATCACAATCTAATTTGAGTCTGAACTTTGACCTAACCACTGGAAGTTTTGATTTTTTTGTGTTTTGGGTAATTTCCTGCTGCATGATCAAAGTGCACTTGAGCTTCAGGACACAAACTGATGGCCGGACATTCTCCTTCGGGATTTTCTGGTAGAGGGCAGAATTCCTGGTTCCACCAATTACAGCAAGTCATTCAGTGTGCTGAAACCGTAAAGCAGCCCCAGACCATCCCACTACCACCACCATGTTTGACTGCTGGTATGATGTTCTTTTTATGAAATGCTGGTGTTAGTTTTAACAGGGCCTGAACTTTCTTGAAAGTTTAGGCAGTAGCCGCATTGATACCAATATGTAAAGCACCAAAAGTTTTTGAAGCCGTATGTCTTAATCCAGATGTTCTCTGAGCAGCCCTTGTTAGCCTCCATGAGGCTTAAAAGGGCTGCCAAAGTAATCTGCATTTAATAAGACTGTTGTGTTTTTAACATGTTTCAATGCTTTGTATCTTGTTCGATTTAATGTCAACAATCCCCTAAAAACAGTCAGTGATCACTGTCAGCTTCTCACGGTTTTTATTACCGCTAATCAGTTTAAAGCTCAGTTTTTAAACCCTTACGATGTAACTAGCCCAGCCCATGCAGCAGCAGTATATTAATGACTAACCTTGTATTGTGGATGGATTATCTCGGTGGTTCTCCTGACTGACGCTTGGTCCGTTTACAGCATTGGGCCCCAGCCCCCGGGCCTCGGACCAGTACCGGTCCGTGAGTCGTTTGGTACCGGGCCGCGAGAGTTGAGGCTCAGGTGTGAAATGTATAGTTTTCAGGGGTTTTATCGGTTTTCAGCGTTATTTTGTTATCGTTTTTATCGTTTACTCGGTTTTCCTGGGTCTTTTCACGTGTGTTATGAATAAATTTTCTTTTTTTCGGTACCGGTACTAGTTTTATTTTGTTGTATTTATCCGCGACACCTTAAAGGCCGGTCCATGAAAATATTGTCGGGCATAAACCGGTCCGTGGCGCAAAAAAGGTTGGAGACCGCTGGTTTACAGGATCCTACCATGCGATTGCATTTGCCCCTAACCATTGGAAACCCTCATATTAACTTTTATCAAGTGGAAAAAAGTCCTCCCTACGTTAGCATTCGTCCTCCAGCTTTACTGTTTATGTTATGCTAACATGGCTTGTCGCACTAGCGATCACGTAGCACTTCATTACATACCAGCTAGCCCAATTTCAGTAACCCTACAAACGTCACTGCTGTTTACATTCCTGTCATCATTTATGTTGGAAGTGATAGCAGAGCTGTACGTTTTCATTTGATAAATTGATAGATTGAAGCTAGCGAGGTAAATCCCTGCTAACTTCTAACTCAGTTAAATGTCATAAATTCCATTTTCATGGATGCCTGGATGTTAAACTTAATTGTTACACCTGGCAGAGCAGCCACACTGATCATTTTATTACAGATGAACAAATTTAGTCAGTTTTTAAACTCTGAGTAATGCTGCAGTGATCATTTGACTTTTGCAGCAGAGTTTGGGCCCAGACATGGCTAATAACATCAGACTCAAAGACGGATAGTGCTGGTCTACCAATTCGTAACCAGGTCACTAATAGGCAAGTTAATTAATACGCTTGCTACACTTTAAAAAACAACACAGGTTAGCTGAACGAAAGCACCTATACTACCGACAACCAATACACGTCATCGTCCCAGAATGCATTGTGTGCGAAAAAACATGGCTGCTCCGACGGATCCAAAATAGTTTTAAACAACAAAGATTTAATAAATAACAAAATTTTTTAGTTATTCTAAAGTATGTTTTTAGTGGAGATAATTTGTTTTTTTTGTTTTTTTTTTTGTTTTTGTTTTTTTGCCTGTCCCATTTGGTTCTTTAGCCATCAGAATTGTTGTCTGAAGACCAACAAGGATACCCAATGGATTTACTTTGCCAAATGGATCATCGTGGCATTGCCGTATTGGTCCATTTGGTCGATCTTTGTTTTTATTATTTATTATATTTTATTTTCAGATGTTACAGACGGGACAGACATGAGTGAGGGATAGGAAAGGGAGAAAGAAAGAGGAAGGAAAGGAAAAACAGAAGGGGAGAGGGACAGTGAGAAAGGGGGGGAGAAAAAAAATAAAAATCTCCTGGATCACCTGTTGAGAGAAGAATAGAAAACAAGCAGAAAAAAAAAACAAAGCAACATACTAAACACAACACCATCGCATTAATCTAGCTAAGTGTAAACAGCAGTAAATACTAAATATTCAATGTTGTTGTGCAGCACGCAGGACAGATGTGCTTCGAAGTAGCAGCCAAGAAAGGTGTAATTTGGGTCTACGAGCAGTGAACACCCGTGTGCATACCTGTGTGGATCAGCGCGCTTGTATTCCAAAGGTTTCTCCATGTAATGATCTGCTAGGGAGTGTGTGGGGGCCACAGCCCCGTCCTCCGGGGTGTGAAGCGGGTATGGAGGAGATCAAAACTCCAGACATCCAGAGGCCCCCAGAACACAAGAGACCATGGAAGACCAACAGAGGGGCAGCCGCGCCACTGTTCCAGTAAGAGCTGAGGAGAGTCCCCGATGAGGGCTCACTCAGCAGCCGCGGAGCAGAAGCCAGGGGGAGTTGCAGTGACGCGCCCATGAGCTCCGCCGGCCCCCAGCTGTGCCTGAGTGACCGAGGCCCAGGCCGAGAGGCCGGGGGCACCCAACCCCCGAAGGGGCCCAAGCGAGCCCTAGGCTCCAGGCCCCGATAAGCAGCCGCCAAGGAGTGAGCCGGTGTGTACCTGGACGCCCACCCCCAGACACAAAGAACCACCAACGCACCGACACCTGAGGGAGTCCGCCACTGGCAGGGGAAGTGGTGGTGGGCGGAGATAGGCCTAGTGGAGATAATTTGTAACATATTTAGAGTAACTTGTCATAATAGTCGGGGTTCCCTTTAACATGTTTTGGGTTTTTTTTCAACATTCTTTGCATTGTATTCAACTTCAGCACTTTCTCAGTGTTTTTTCTATTTGCTGGTATTATGGTGACCACTCAGGGCCTCTATAAAGTAGGTTTGAATAGCTTGTTCCCTTAATAAATGAAATCACAGTTTTAGAACTAAATTTGTTTTTACTTGGGTTACCTTACTACTATTAAAATTTGTTTGATGATCTGAAACATTTAGATGTAATTGTAAAAGAAAAAAAACCCCTGGGAAACCAGGAAGGGGTCAAATGCTTTTATGTGTGCGATATACAGCAAAAATTGTTGCAGATGAAAATTCTTAGGAGCTGAGTTGATCCATTGGTCCAGGCTAGCTGTTAGATTTGATGCCTGCTTAAATTTTCCCCTCAGGTTTCCAATGACTTTCCTCTAGTGACAACCTGAATTGCTCATTCATTCTGTTGAATAAATTAACATCTACTAGCAACATTTGGAAAATTTAGATATTTGTAGGTTCCAAGTTGATGAGTTTTCCTCTAGCACTAGCCTGTAGTCATTCTCCAGGTGTCAATTAATGCTGTTTCATGAAAGCCACTTCTGTGCATCATTTATGCACAACATGTCCTTTGGCAGTGGAGCTTGACTTGAAAGGTTATGCCATAGTGAGGTCTGTCTCACAACTTGTCATTTTTCACCATGCAGGGTAATTGTTGTGAAGCACTATATTTTACCCTAAACCAACGTCTTTGTTATTATTAGTGCCTAAATATAACCACCAAGTAAAAGTTAAAGTAGAAAGTGAGTACAAGAATCAACAAATCAGAAAATGAACAAGAAATCCCACCCAGATGCCATCAACAGTCTTCAGGATGACAAAACTGTGGTGTATTACACAGGCTGTGGACATCTTTAAAATGAGAAAGTTAACTCTCGCTGGCAAATTCTCCCTGCGCAACACAAACTGATGCACAAGAGCAAATTGTCTGCAAAGGAAAGAGACATGTGGCATCTAAGAAAAATGGAGCTAGTTGTATTTTATCCCAGAATGAAACACAATGCTAATACTTCAATGAGCTCACCTGCTTTTAGTGAACTAGCGCAATGATCATTAGATTGCCTGTTAAACACAATCACATCCATCTCAGGATGATTCTTCTGACTCTTTTGACTTGAATTTTAAGACTTTTCTTCCACTCTCCTCATCGGGTCAGATGATGGCAAACTGTTGCCTCAGAGAAATGCAAGTATTGTTCTCTATGTACTATCTGATGCATTTTGTTTAATGTATGCACTTTAGCTATCAATTCCAAAATGCAATGTGCTGTTTACACAGTAAAAATATACACAGAGCTTACCTGGCGATATGGCTATCAGTGATTATTCAAAATCATAATCATTAATAAATGGGCCAAATTTCAATCTACTGCTACAGAGTTAACTAATGACTTAGCATCATATGGGGAACAATTAAAAAATAATCCTTAAGCTATCATCTGCTGAACCAGTCTCTTGGGGCAACAGCTAACATTTTCAAGGTTGAATTGATAATATATTCTGTTGTTGCATTGCGGCTATGAGTTTGTTTCCTTTCCATCGGTCAGTGTCTGATTAATGAACTTTTTCCCCAAGTGGCTCATGAGATATGAAATCTTTGTTACGGTGTCAAGATTGCATTTCAATCAAATGTGTTTCTCTTTTGCTCTCCACATGGACTGTTTGTAGGGAACCAAAGTCACCATGATCACAATTTACAAAACCTGCTTGAACTACAAATAGACTACAATCAGAAACCCAAAGAAACTGTCTGATACTCAAAATCCACTATCAAGTCCCCAAAAGTAAAAAGGTAGCACCAGCATAAAACATCAGGAAAACAGCTGACAAAGTTCAGTCTCACCAATATGTAATATAATTTGGCAATGCTAATGTTTCGGCCATGTAGCACTCTGACCAAAATCAACTGGTGAAACCTTATTTATCAACTGTTTCTCTTGAGTTTTGTGTGGAGTTCATTTGGGTGAATGTACTTGGAAAGCACATTTTCTTGAGAGACTGAATTACCAGAAATCCTGTCCCTTTTGAGCTTTCCTCACTATTGAAGTCTCACACCATATATTTATTAAAGGGATAATCTAAACAAAACAAAAAAAAAAGCCCTTCATCATCTGTATGCCCAGTGACAAAGGAAAGTGAGATCACTGGCCCCTGGAGGACTCTAGATGTCATCTCTGACCAAGGATGTCAAGTGCCATTTGCCATCATCCTCTGTTTTTTTGGTTATGTAGCTGTGTTTGCAGGCCAAATGTGTATGGCACAGTTCCATGCTGGCCAGATGTTGCAGCAGCTGGGCACAGTCCATCCTATCAAAGGTCCTGGACATGTCAGCCAGCAGCACCCTCACCATTGTTTGCTGTCGCCAGTAACCAGAGTAGTGACCCTTCAGCACCTCTAATGTGTTTATTTGTTAAACTCAAACACATCTTTGTTGTGTAGCCATGTTTGTGCCTTAATAGAGAATATATGAGATGGTTTACGTGGGTATTTGACTGCCCATGTCAGTGGGTGTACATGTGTATTTGGAAATGTTAGTAAATAGTTCTGGTCTTCCTTTCTGCGCACAGAATACCAATCAGACATTCTCAAGAGACTGCAGGTTCAATTCCTCCTTCCAGCCTTTTATCTACTCCATCACTCACTGTGTGTACCTGTGTGTGTGTGTTTTCCGAGGTATGTTAATAACGATATTGTGTCTCTGCAAGTGTATGTATGCATCCAAAGGCAAGGGAAAAAGAAGAATAGCAGGATAAAGAGTAAATGGAAGAAAACAGTGCAAGTGAAAAACAGAACGGTAAAGAAAGACTTGAGTAGGAACGTGAGATAGCAAAAAGAAGAGTTGCTTCTAAAGAGTAATGGGTTCTCACATTTCCATTAAGAGTTGTTTTTCAAGCCATCCAAAAATTGCCTTTATGGTTTCTTCTATAGATCGACCCAAACTGAAAATCTTGTAAAATAATTTAGTGATGCTGTGTGACTCAAACTGAAATCTTTAGAGTATGAGTGCAGCATTGCAAACACATACAGTTTTAGATTAGTTTACCAAGTTAAGGTTAGCAGTGCTACAGCAGCAGTCCTTTTTACCTGCAGGTTAACATTTGGATATTTGTGCAGCACAGTGATTACATGCCAGTTTTCTCTGACACAACCAACACAGAAGCACCGATTTTCTACATCAAAATACTGCAGAACTGTGCTGGTTAGCGCTGGTTAGCACAGCTGTCACCTATCTTACTTTTCACCTTTCACAACTAACAATCACAGGGAGACATGCCGCCAATGTTCTAGTGATGCAGAACTGCTGACTGCTGTTATGGTTCAATTTAAACAAATGAATAATTCATTTAAATAACCAGTATTTCCAACACTGACTACTGATTTAATCATCTAGTCAACTATTTGCAGACACACGCAAAGTTTTTCATCAATAATATGTGAAATGGTCAGTTGAATTTGTACACTGAATAAAAAGTACATCATGTTCAGGGTTTGTACATACATGCTGAATCTCTGCCTCTGTGTATGTAATTATTTCACAAAATGTCAAAGAACTACATTTGGCGAGAGCAGCCGGTTCCCTCTGTGAATAACTAATGCCATCACCACTCACCACGGGTGCTGCTCAGCTAGGCTCTTACACAAACACATAAGCTGCACTGACTGTAGAAAAAGGTGCAATACTGCCTAAAAACTTAATGTAAGACAACAGCACAAACAGACGATGTAATTCATTCCTGTCATCAGCAGATGAAATTTAGTTTAGTTTATCCAGTTTGAAACCAAAACAAAGTAATCAGCCCACATACTTAAGTATAAACTTCATTAAAGTGTTGACTTTAATTAACAACAAAAATCAGAGATTTTGCTGATGAGACATAGACTGAAATGTTAAGTTAGCGAGTAGCCTACTACTGTTACAGTAACATTTTATTAGCATAAGCATTTAATATTAGCCATTGCAAACAATGGCCACTTTCCAAACACAATAGTATTTTTTTCTGTACCATGCCTCCTTCTTCTTCAACAAGTAAAAAAAAACCTAGAACATTGCCAATAATATGTAATTTTTTGCAGTTCCTCACGATCTTCGTGTATTTGACATTCTGCATTTCTATTGGTTGCGCAAATGTTCATCACACTGTGCCACAGACACGAGTACTATGGCACAGAATTATACTCGCTAAGTAATGCAATAAATACACATGCTCAGTAACACATTTACACAAATGGACTTTGCACTACTACACATCCATCTGAAACTGATGTCTATCTTTTATCAACAATGTGCGATCCACACACCTGGCTTTGTATTTCCAGCATCTTGTTAGCATAGTTGTTAACCTCTGCCTGTGTCTCTTGTTCTGTGACCAGTCCCATGAAAATGAAAAGCTACACCTGATTTAAATGTGGCCATTCTCAGCACCAAGGTAATTTTCTCTATATTCCTGAACAATTTTCAGCACCATTACTATTTTTACATTGCTCACTGAAAGGCCTCTCATATGCCCTTGCACTGTAGCTCTGAAGGAGAACGCTGGATGTCCTCCAGTGTGTCAAAAAGACGACCTCAACTTGTTTTTCATTTTTGGAAAAGGAACAAAGTTGCAGGGAGTTTAATGTAGCGAGTGCAAAGATTGTGTTAATGTGACAAGAAACATCTGGATTTTCAATGCAGTGAGCTAGCATGCTGGCACCGGCCACAACTTCAATCACTTCCACCAATGACACTTAGGACATTATAGCAGAACACTGCTATAATATACTATAATGTACTGTACAGCCTCACCATGCAAAACTTATAAAGGGTAACATGAAACAATTGAACACAAACTTTTTCTTGGTGGGAAATCAAATAAATGTAAACCATGTTAATATATTAATATATACAATTAATATATTAATTGTAACAAAACTGTTTTGGCCGTTTTGTGCTTTTGCTACTACATTGTACATTCTAATTCCGTTGTTTTCATTCTAATTCTGTTTTTTGTTTTAAACTTCCATTGTTTTCATTCAAATTCTGTTGTTTTGGTTCAAATTCTGTTCTGTTCATTCTAATTCCGTTGTTTTCATTCCAACTCTGTTCTGTACATTCTAATTCTGTTGTTTTAATTTAAACTCTGTTCTGTTCATTCTAATTCTGTTGTTTTCATTCAAATTCCATTGTTTTGATTCAAATTCTGTTCTGTTCATTCTAATTCTGTTGTTTTCATTCAAACTCTGTTCTGTACATTCTAATTCTGTTGTTTTAATTTAAATTCTGTTCTGTTCATTCTAATTCTGTTGTTTTCATTCAAATTCCATTGTTTTGATTCAAATTCTGTTCTGTACATTCTATTTCTGTTGTTTTCATTCAAACTCTTTTCTGTACATTCTAATTCTGTTGTTTTCATTCAAATTCCATTGTTTTGATTCAAATTCTGTTCTGTACATTCTAATTCTGTTGTTTTCATTCAAACTCTGTTCTGTTCATTCTAATTCTGTTGTTTTCATTCAAATTCCATTGTTTTGATTCAAATTCTGTTCTGTACATTCTAATTCTGTTGTTTTCATTCAAATTCCATTGTTTTCATTCAAATTCTGTTGTTTTCATTCAAATTCCATTGTTTTCATTCAAATTCTGTTCTGTTCATTCTAATTCTGTTGTTTTCATTCAAATTCCATTGTTTTCATTCAAATTCTGTTCTGTACATTCTAATTCCGTTGTTTTCATTCAAACTCTGTTCTGTACATTCAAATTCTGTTGTTTTCATTCAAATTCCATTGTTTTCATTCAAATTCTGTTGTTTTCATTCAAATTCCATTGTTTTGGTTCAAATTCTGTTCTGTACATTCTAATTCCGTTGTTTTCATTCAAACTCTGTTCTGTACATTCAAATTCTGTTGTTTTCATTCAAATTCCATTGTTTTCATTCAAATTCTGTTCTGTTCATTCTAATTCTGTTGTTTTCATTCTAATTCCGTTGTTTTCATTCAAACTCTGTTCTGTACATTCAAATTCTGTTGTTTTCATTCAAATTCTGTTGTTTTCATTCAAACTCTGTTCTGGTCATTCTAATTCTGTTGTTTTCATTCTAATTCCGTTGTTTTCATTCAAACTCTGTTCTGTACATTCAAATTCTGTTGTTTTCATTCAAATTCCATTGTTTTCATTCAAACTCTGTTCTGTTCATTCTAATTCTGTTGTTTTCATTCAAACTCTGTTCTGTTCATTCTAATTCTGTTGTTTTCATTCAAACTCTGTTCTGTACATTCTAATTCTGTTGTTTTCATTCAAATTCCATTGTTTTCATTCAAATTCTGTTCTGTACATTCTATTTCTGTTGTTTTCATTCAAACTCTTTTCTGTACATTCTAATTCTGTTGTTTTCATTCAAATTCCATTGTTTTGATTCAAATTCTGTTCTGTACATTCTAATTCTGTTGTTTTCATTCAAACTCTGTTCTGTTCATTCTAATTCTGTTGTTTTCATTCAAATTCCATTGTTTTGATTCAAATTCTGTTCTGTACATTCTAATTCCGTTGTTTTCATTCTAATTCTGTTGTTTGTTTTAAACTTCCATTGTTTTCATTCAAATTCTGTTGTTTTCATTCAAATTCCATTGTTTTGGTTCAAATTCTGTTCTGTACATTCTAATTCCGTTGTTTTCATTCTAATTCTGTTGTTTGTTTTAAACTTCCATTGTTTTCATTCTAATTCCATTGTTTTCATTCAAATTCTGTTCTGTTCATTCTAATTCTGTTGTTTTCATTCAAATTCCATTGTTTTCATTCAAATTCTGTTCTGTACATTCTAATTCCGTTGTTTTCATTCAAACTCTGTTCTGTACATTCAAATTCTGTTGTTTTCATTCAAATTCCATTGTTTTCATTCTAATTCTGTTGTTTTCATTCAAATTCCATTGTTTTGGTTCAAATTCTGTTCTGTACATTCTAATTCCGTTGTTTTCATTCAAACTCTGTTCTGTACATTCAAATTCTGTTGTTTTCATTCAAATTCCATTGTTTTCATTCAAATTCTGTTCTGTTCATTCTAATTCTGTTGTTTTCATTCTAATTCCGTTGTTTTCATTCAAACTCTGTTCTGTACATTCAAATTCTGTGTTTTCATTCAAATTCCATTGTTTTCATTCAAACTCTGTTCTGTACATTCTAATTCTGTTGTTTTCATTCAAACTCTGTTCTGTACATTCTAATTCTGTTGTTTTAATTTAAATTCTGTTCTGTTCATTCTAATTCTGTTGTTTTCATTCAAATTCCATTGTTTTGATTCAAATTCTGTTCTGTACATTCTATTTCTGTTGTTTTCATTCAAACTCTTTTCTGTACATTCTAATTCTGTTGTTTTCATTCAAATTCCATTGTTTTGATTCAAATTCTGTTCTGTACATTCTAATTCTGTTGTTTTCATTCAAACTCTGTTCTGTTCATTCTAATTCTGTTGTTTTCATTCAAATTCCATTGTTTTGATTCAAATTCTGTTCTGTACATTCTAATTCTGTTGTTTTCATTCAAACTCTGTTCTGTTCATTCTAATTCTGTTCTTTTCATTCAAATTCCATTGTTTTCATTCAAATTCTGTTGTTTTCATTCAAATTCCATTGTTTTCATTCAAATTCTGTTCTGTTCATCTAATTCTGTTGTTTTCATTCAAATTCCATTGTTTTCATTCAAATTCTGTTCTGTACATTCTAATTCCGTTGTTTTCATTCAAACTCTGTTCTGTACATTCAAATTCTGTTGTTTTCATTCAAATTCTGTTCTGTTTTCATTCAAATTCCATTGTTTTGGTTCAAATTCTGTTCTGTACATTCTAATTCCGTTGTTTTCATTCAAACTCTGTTCTGTACATTCAAATTCTGTTGTTTTCATTCTAATTCTGTTGTTTTCATTCAAACTCTGTTCTGTTCATTCTAATTCTGTTGTTTTCATTCTAATTCCGGTGTTTTCATTCAAACTCTGTTCTGTACATTCAAATTCTGTTGTTTTCATTCAAATTCCATTGTTTTCATTCAAACTCTGTTCTGTTCATTCTAATTCTGTTGTTTTCATTCAAACTCTGTTCTGTTCATTCTAATTCTGTTGTTTTCATTCAAAATCTGTTCTGTACATTCTAATTCTGTTGTTTTCATTCAAATTCCATTGTTTTGATTCAAATTCTGTTCTGTACATTCTATTTCTGTTGTTTTCATTCAAACTCTTTTCTGTACATTCTAATTCTGTTGTTTTCATTCAAATTCCATTGTTTTGGTTCAAATTCTGTTCTGTACATTCTAATTCCGTTGTTTTCATTCTAATTCTGTTGTTTGTTTTAAACTTCCATTGTTTTCATTCTAATTCCATTGTTTTCATTCAAATTCTGTTCTGTTCATTCTAATTCTGTTGTTTTCATTCAAATTCCATTGTTTTCATTCAAATTCTGTTCTGTACATTCTAATTCCGTTGTTTTCATTCAAACTCTGTTCTGTACATTCAAATTCTGTTGTTTTCATTCAAATTCCATTGTTTTCATTCTAATTCTGTTGTTTTCATTCAAATTCCATTGTTTTGGTTCAAATTCTGTTCTGTACATTCTAATTCCGTTGTTTTCATTCAAACTCTGTTCTGTACATTCAAATTCTGTTGTTTTCATTCAAATTCCATTGTTTTCATTCAAATTCTGTTCTGTTCATTCTAATTCTGTTGTTTTCATTCTAATTCCGTTGTTTTCATTCAAACTCTGTTCTGTACATTCAAATTCTGTGTTTTCATTCAAATTCCATTGTTTTCATTCAAACTCTGTTCTGTACATTCTAATTCTGTTGTTTTCATTCAAACTCTGTTCTGTACATTCTAATTCTGTTGTTTTAATTTAAATTCTGTTCTGTTCATTCTAATTCTGTTGTTTTCATTCAAATTCCATTGTTTTGATTCAAATTCTGTTCTGTACATTCTATTTCTGTTGTTTTCATTCAAACTCTTTTCTGTACATTCTAATTCTGTTGTTTTCATTCAAATTCCATTGTTTTGATTCAAATTCTGTTCTGTACATTCTAATTCTGTTGTTTTCATTCAAACTCTGTTCTGTTCATTCTAATTCTGTTGTTTTCATTCAAATTCCATTGTTTTGATTCAAATTCTGTTCTGTACATTCTAATTCTGTTGTTTTCATTCAAATTCTATTGTTTTCATTCAAATTCTGTTGTTTTCATTCAAATTCCATTGTTTTCATTCAAATTCTGTTCTGTTCATTCTAATTCTGTTGTTTTCATTCAAATTCCATTGTTTTCATTCAAATTCTGTTCTGTACATTCTAATTCCGTTGTTTTCATTCAAACTCTGTTCTGTACATTCAAATTCTGTTGTTTTCATTCAAATTCCATTGTTTTCATTCAAATTCTGTTCTGTTTTCATTCAAATTCCGTTGTTTTGGTTCAAATTCTGTTCTGTACATTCTAATTCCGTTGTTTTCATTCAAACTCTGTTCTGTACATTCAAATTCTGTTGTTTTCATTCAAATTCCATTGTTTTCATTCAAATTCTGTTCTGTACATTCTATTTCTGTTGTTTTCATTCAAACTCTTTTCTGTACATTCTAATTCTGTTGTTTTCATTCAAATTCCATTGTTTTGATTCAAATTCTGTTCTGTACATTCTAATTCTGTTGTTTTCATTCAAACTCTGTTCTGTTCATTCTAATTCTGTTGTTTTCATTCAAATTCCATTGTTTTGATTCAAATTCTGTTCTGTACATTCTAATTCCGTTGTTTTCATTCTAATTCTGTTGTTTGTTTTAAACTTCCATTGTTTTCATTCAAATTCTGTTGTTTTCATTCAAATTCCATTGTTTTGGTTCAAATTCTGTTCTGTACATTCTAATTCCGTTGTTTTCATTCTAATTCTGTTGTTTGTTTTAAACTTCCATTGTTTTCATTCTAATTCCATTGTTTTCATTCAAATTCTGTTCTGTTCATTCTAATTCTGTTGTTTTCATTCAAATTCCATTGTTTTCATTCAAATTCTGTTCTGTACATTCTAATTCCGTTGTTTTCATTCAAACTCTGTTCTGTACATTCAAATTCTGTTGTTTTCATTCAAATTCCATTGTTTTCATTCTAATTCTGTTGTTTTCATTCAAATTCCATTGTTTTGGTTCAAATTCTGTTCTGTACATTCTAATTCCGTTGTTTTCATTCAAACTCTGTTCTGTACATTCAAATTCTGTGTTTTCATTCAAATTCCATTGTTTTCATTCAAACTCTGTTCTGTACATTCTAATTCTGTTGTTTTCATTCAAACTCTGTTCTGTACATTCTAATTCTGTTGTTTTAATTTAAATTCTGTTCTGTTCATTCTAATTCTGTTGTTTTCATTCAAATTCCATTGTTTTGATTCAAATTCTGTTCTGTACATTCTAATTCTGTTGTTTTCATTCAAATTCCATTGTTTTGATTCAAATTCTGTTCTGTACATTCTAATTCTGTTGTTTTCATTCAAACTCTGTTCTGTTCATTCTAATTCTGTTGTTTTCATTCAAATTCCATTGTTTTGATTCAAATTCTGTTCTGTACATTCTAATTCTGTTGTTTTCATTCAAACTCTGTTCTGTTCATTCTAATTCTGTTCTTTTCATTCAAATTCCATTGTTTTCATTCAAATTCTGTTGTTTTCATTCAAATTCCATTGTTTTCATTCAAATTCTGTTCTGTTCATCTAATTCTGTTGTTTTCATTCAAATTCCATTGTTTTCATTCAAATTCTGTTCTGTACATTCTAATTCCGTTGTTTTCATTCAAACTCTGTTCTGTACATTCAAATTCTGTTGTTTTCATTCAAATTCTGTTCTGTTTTCATTCAAATTCCATTGTTTTGGTTCAAATTCTGTTCTGTACATTCTAATTCCGTTGTTTTCATTCAAACTCTGTTCTGTACATTCAAATTCTGTTGTTTTCATTCAAATTCCATTGTTTTCATTCAAATTCTGTTCTGTTCATTCTAATTCTGTTGTTTTCATTCTAATTCTGTTGTTTTCATTCAAACTCTGTTCTGTTCATTCTAATTCTGTTGTTTTCATTCTAATTCCGGTGTTTTCATTCAAACTCTGTTCTGTACATTCAAATTCTGTTGTTTTCATTCAAATTCCATTGTTTTCATTCAAACTCTGTTCTGTTCATTCTAATTCTGTTGTTTTCATTCAAACTCTGTTCTGTTCATTCTAATTCTGTTGTTTTCATTCAAAATCTGTTCTGTACATTCTAATTCTGTTGTTTTCATTCAAATTCCATTGTTTTGATTCAAATTCTGTTCTGTACATTCTATTTCTGTTGTTTTCATTCAAACTCTTTTCTGTACATTCTAATTCTGTTGTTTTCATTCAAATTCCATTGTTTTGGTTCAAATTCTGTTCTGTACATTCTAATTCCGTTGTTTTCATTCTAATTCTGTTGTTTGTTTTAAACTTCCATTGTTTTCATTCTAATTCCATTGTTTTCATTCAAATTCTGTTCTGTTCATTCTAATTCTGTTGTTTTCATTCAAATTCCATTGTTTTCATTCAAATTCTGTTCTGTACATTCTAATTCCGTTGTTTTCATTCAAACTCTGTTCTGTACATTCAAATTCTGTTGTTTTCATTCAAATTCCATTGTTTTCATTCTAATTCTGTTGTTTTCATTCAAATTCCATTGTTTTGGTTCAAATTCTGTTCTGTACATTCTAATTCCGTTGTTTTCATTCAAACTCTGTTCTGTACATTCAAATTCTGTTGTTTTCATTCAAATTCCATTGTTTTCATTCAAATTCTGTTCTGTTCATTCTAATTCTGTTGTTTTCATTCTAATTCCGTTGTTTTCATTCAAACTCTGTTCTGTACATTCAAATTCTGTGTTTTCATTCAAATTCCATTGTTTTCATTCAAACTCTGTTCTGTACATTCTAATTCTGTTGTTTTCATTCAAACTCTGTTCTGTACATTCTAATTCTGTTGTTTTAATTTAAATTCTGTTCTGTTCATTCTAATTCTGTTGTTTTCATTCAAACTCTGTTCTGTTCATTCTAATTCTGTTGTTTTCATTCTAATTCCGTTGTTTTCATTCAAACTCTGTTCTGTACATTCAAATTCTGTTGTTTTCATTCAAATTCCATTGTTTTCATTCAAATTCTGTTCTGTTCATTCTAATTCTGTTGTTTTCATTCAAATTCCATTGTTTTCATTCAAATTCTGTTCTGTACATTCTAATTCCGTTGTTTTCATTCAAACTCTGTTCTGTACATTCAAATTCTGTTGTTTTCATTCAAATTCCATTGTTTTCATTCTAATTCTGTTGTTTTCATTCAAATTCCATTGTTTTGGTTCAAATTCTGTTCTGTACATTCTAATTCCGTTGTTTTCATTCAAACTCTGTTCTGTACATTCAAATTCTGTTGTTTTCATTCAAATTCCATTGTTTTCATTCAAATTCTGTTCTGTTCATTCTAATTCTGTTGTTTTCATTCTAATTCCGTTGTTTTCATTCAAACTCTGTTCTGTTCATTCTAATTCTGTTGTTTTCATTCTAATTCCGGTGTTTTCATTCAAACTCTGTTCTGTACATTCAAATTCTGTTGTTTTCATTCAAATTCCATTGTTTTCATTCAAACTCTGTTCTGTTCATTCTAATTCTGTTGTTTTCATTCAAACTCTGTTCTGTTCATTCTAATTCTGTTGTTTTCATTCAAAATCTGTTCTGTACATTCTAATTCTGTTGTTTTCATTCAAATTCCATTGTTTTGATTCAAATTCTGTTCTGTACATTCTATTTCTGTTGTTTTCATTCAAACTCTTTTCTGTACATTCTAATTCTGTTGTTTTCATTCAAATTCCATTGTTTTGGTTCAAATTCTGTTCTGTACATTCTAATTCCGTTGTTTTCATTCTAATTCTGTTGTTTGTTTTAAACTTCCATTGTTTTCATTCTAATTCCATTGTTTTCATTCAAATTCTGTTCTGTTCATTCTAATTCTGTTGTTTTCATTCAAATTCCATTGTTTTCATTCAAATTCTGTTCTGTACATTCTAATTCCGTTGTTTTCATTCAAACTCTGTTCTGTACATTCAAATTCTGTTGTTTTCATTCAAATTCCATTGTTTTCATTCTAATTCTGTTGTTTTCATTCAAATTCCATTGTTTTGGTTCAAATTCTGTTCTGTACATTCTAATTCCGTTGTTTTCATTCAAACTCTGTTCTGTACAGTCAAATTCTGTTGTTTTCATTCAAATTCCATTGTTTTCATTCAAATTCTGTTCTGTTCATTCTAATTCTGTTGTTTTCATTCTAATTCCGTTGTTTTCATTCAAACTCTGTTCTGTACATTCAAATTCTGTGTTTTCATTCAAATTCCATTGTTTTCATTCAAACTCTGTTCTGTACATTCTAATTCTGTTGTTTTCATTCAAACTCTGTTCTGTACATTCTAATTCTGTTGTTTTAATTTAAATTCTGTTCTGTTCATTCTAATTCTGTTGTTTTCATTCAAATTCCATTGTTTTGATTCAAATTCTGTTCTGTACATTCTATTTCTGTTGTTTTCATTCAAACTCTTTTCTGTACATTCTAATTCTGTTGTTTTCATTCAAATTCCATTGTTTTGATTCAAATTCTGTTCTGTACATTCTAATTCTGTTGTTTTCATTCAAACTCTGTTCTGTTCATTCTAATTCTGTTGTTTTCATTCAAATTCCATTGTTTTGATTCAAATTCTGTTCTGTACATTCTAATTCTGTTGTTTTCATTCAAATTCTATTGTTTTCATTCAAATTCTGTTGTTTTCATTCAAATTCCATTGTTTTCATTCAAATTCTGTTCTGTTCATTCTAATTCTGTTGTTTTCATTCAAATTCCATTGTTTTCATTCAAATTCTGTTCTGTACATTCTAATTCCGTTGTTTTCATTCAAACTCTGTTCTGTACATTCAAATTCTGTTGTTTTCATTCAAATTCCATTGTTTTCATTCAAATTCTGTTCTGTTTTCATTCAAATTCCGTTGTTTTGGTTCAAATTCTGTTCTGTACATTCTAATTCCGTTGTTTTCATTCAAACTCTGTTCTGTACATTCAAATTCTGTTGTTTTCATTCAAATTCCATTGTTTTCATTCAAATTCTGTTCTGTACATTCTATTTCTGTTGTTTTCATTCAAACTCTTTTCTGTACATTCTAATTCTGTTGTTTTCATTCAAATTCCATTGTTTTGATTCAAATTCTGTTCTGTACATTCTAATTCTGTTGTTTTCATTCAAACTCTGTTCTGTTCATTCTAATTCTGTTGTTTTCATTCAAATTCCATTGTTTTGATTCAAATTCTGTTCTGTACATTCTAATTCCGTTGTTTTCATTCTAATTCTGTTGTTTGTTTTAAACTTCCATTGTTTTCATTCAAATTCTGTTGTTTTCATTCAAATTCCATTGTTTTGGTTCAAATTCTGTTCTGTACATTCTAATTCCGTTGTTTTCATTCTAATTCTGTTGTTTGTTTTAAACTTCCATTGTTTTCATTCTAATTCCATTGTTTTCATTCAAATTCTGTTCTGTTC
This sequence comes from Mchenga conophoros, assembly GCF_057382185.1. Taxonomy (NCBI): domain Eukaryota; kingdom Metazoa; phylum Chordata; class Actinopteri; order Cichliformes; family Cichlidae; genus Mchenga; species Mchenga conophoros. Next base: position 27,500,963 of record NC_140530.1, on the reverse strand, counting down.
ATTCTAATTCTGTTGTTTTCATTCAAATTCCATTGTTTTCATTCAAATTCTGTTCTGTACATTCTAATTCCGTTGTTTTCATTCAAACTCTGTTCTGTACATTCAAATTCTGTTGTTTTCATTCAAATTCCATTGTTTTCATTCTAATTCTGTTGTTTTCATTCAAATTCCATTGTTTTGGTTCAAATTCTGTTCTGTACATTCTAATTCCGTTGTTTTCATTCAAACTCTGTTCTGTACATTCAAATTCTGTGTTTTCATTCAAATTCCATTGTTTTCATTCAAACTCTGTTCTGTACATTCTAATTCTGTTGTTTTCATTCAAACTCTGTTCTGTACATTCTAATTCTGTTGTTTTAATTTAAATTCTGTTCTGTTCATTCTAATTCTGTTGTTTTCATTCAAATTCCATTGTTTTGATTCAAATTCTGTTCTGTACATTCTAATTCTGTTGTTTTCATTCAAATTCCATTGTTTTGATTCAAATTCTGTTCTGTACATTCTAATTCTGTTGTTTTCATTCAAACTCTGTTCTGTTCATTCTAATTCTGTTGTTTTCATTCAAATTCCATTGTTTTGATTCAAATTCTGTTCTGTACATTCTAATTCTGTTGTTTTCATTCAAACTCTGTTCTGTTCATTCTAATTCTGTTCTTTTCATTCAAATTCCATTGTTTTCATTCAAATTCTGTTGTTTTCATTCAAATTCCATTGTTTTCATTCAAATTCTGTTCTGTTCATCTAATTCTGTTGTTTTCATTCAAATTCCATTGTTTTCATTCAAATTCTGTTCTGTACATTCTAATTCCGTTGTTTTCATTCAAACTCTGTTCTGTACATTCAAATTCTGTTGTTTTCATTCAAATTCTGTTCTGTTTTCATTCAAATTCCATTGTTTTGGTTCAAATTCTGTTCTGTACATTCTAATTCCGTTGTTTTCATTCAAACTCTGTTCTGTACATTCAAATTCTGTTGTTTTCATTCAAATTCCATTGTTTTCATTCAAATTCTGTTCTGTTCATTCTAATTCTGTTGTTTTCATTCTAATTCTGTTGTTTTCATTCAAACTCTGTTCTGTTCATTCTAATTCTGTTGTTTTCATTCTAATTCCGGTGTTTTCATTCAAACTCTGTTCTGTACATTCAAATTCTGTTGTTTTCATTCAAATTCCATTGTTTTCATTCAAACTCTGTTCTGTTCATTCTAATTCTGTTGTTTTCATTCAAACTCTGTTCTGTTCATTCTAATTCTGTTGTTTTCATTCAAAATCTGTTCTGTACATTCTAATTCTGTTGTTTTCATTCAAATTCCATTGTTTTGATTCAAATTCTGTTCTGTACATTCTATTTCTGTTGTTTTCATTCAAACTCTTTTCTGTACATTCTAATTCTGTTGTTTTCATTCAAATTCCATTGTTTTGGTTCAAATTCTGTTCTGTACATTCTAATTCCGTTGTTTTCATTCTAATTCTGTTGTTTGTTTTAAACTTCCATTGTTTTCATTCTAATTCCATTGTTTTCATTCAAATTCTGTTCTGTTCATTCTAATTCTGTTGTTTTCATTCAAATTCCATTGTTTTCATTCAAATTCTGTTCTGTACATTCTAATTCCGTTGTTTTCATTCAAACTCTGTTCTGTACATTCAAATTCTGTTGTTTTCATTCAAATTCCATTGTTTTCATTCTAATTCTGTTGTTTTCATTCAAATTCCATTGTTTTGGTTCAAATTCTGTTCTGTACATTCTAATTCCGTTGTTTTCATTCAAACTCTGTTCTGTACATTCAAATTCTGTTGTTTTCATTCAAATTCCATTGTTTTCATTCAAATTCTGTTCTGTTCATTCTAATTCTGTTGTTTTCATTCTAATTCCGTTGTTTTCATTCAAACTCTGTTCTGTACATTCAAATTCTGTGTTTTCATTCAAATTCCATTGTTTTCATTCAAACTCTGTTCTGTACATTCTAATTCTGTTGTTTTCATTCAAACTCTGTTCTGTACATTCTAATTCTGTTGTTTTAATTTAAATTCTGTTCTGTTCATTCTAATTCTGTTGTTTTCATTCAAATTCCATTGTTTTGATTCAAATTCTGTTCTGTACATTCTATTTCTGTTGTTTTCATTCAAACTCTTTTCTGTACATTCTAATTCTGTTGTTTTCATTCAAATTCCATTGTTTTGATTCAAATTCTGTTCTGTACATTCTAACTCTGTTGTTTTCATTCAAACTCTGTTCTGTTCATTCTAATTCTGTTGTTTTCATTCAAATTCCATTGTTTTGATTCAAATTCTGTTCTGTACATTCTAATTCTGTTGTTTTCATTCAAATTCTATTGTTTTCATTCAAATTCTGTTGTTTTCATTCAAATTCCATTGTTTTCATTCAAATTCTGTTCTGTTCATTCTAATTCTGTTGTTTTCATTCAAATTCCATTGTTTTCATTCAAATTCTGTTCTGTACATTCTAATTCCGTTGTTTTCATTCAAACTCTGTTCTGTTCATTCTAATTCTGTTGTTTTCATTCAAATTCCATTGTTTTCATTCAAATTCTGTTCTGTTTTCATTCAAATTCCATTGTTTTGGTTCAAATTCTGTTCTGTACATTCTAATTCCGTTGTTTTCATTCAAACTCTGTTCTGTACATTCAAATTCTGTTGTTTTCATTCAAATTCCATTGTTTTCATTCAAATTCTGTTCTGTTCATTCTAATTCTGTTGTTTTCATTCTAATTCCGTTGTTTTCATTCAAACTCTGTTCTGTACATTCAAATTCTGTTGTTTTCATTCAAATTCCATTGTTTTCATTCAAACTCTGTTCTGTTCATTCTAATTCTGTTGTTTTCATTCTAATTCCGTTGTTTTCATTCAAACTCTGTTCTGTACATTCAAATTCTGTTGTTTTCATTCAAATTCCATTGTTTTCATTCAAACTCTGTTCTGTTCATTCTAATTCTGTTGTTTTCATTCAAACTCTGTTCTGTACATTCAAATTCTGTTGTTTTCATTCAAATTCCATTGTTTTCATTCAAATTCTGTTCTGTTCATTCTAATTCTGTTGTTTTCATTCTAATTCCGTTGTTTTCATTCAAACTCTGTTCTGTACATTCAAATTCTGTGTTTTCATTCAAATTCCATTGTTTTCATTCAAACTCTGTTCTGTACATTCTAATTCTGTTGTTTTCATTCAATCTCTGTTCTGTACATTCAAATTCTGTTGTTTTCATTCAAATTCCATTGTTTTCATTCTAATTCTGTTGTTTTCATTCAAATTCCATTGTTTTGGTTCAAATTCTGTTCTGTACATTCTATTTCCGTTGTTTTCATTCAAACTCTGTTCTGTACATTCAAATTCTGTTGTTTTCATTCAAATTCCATTGTTTTGGTTCAAATTCTGTTCTGTACATTCTATTTCCGTTGTTTTCATTCAAACTCTGTTCTGTACATTCAAATTCTGTTGTTTTCATTCAAATTCCATTGTTTTCATTCAAACTCTGTTCTGTTCATTCTAATTCTGTTGTTTTCATTCAAACTCTGTTCTGTTCATTCTAATTCTGTTGTTTTCATTCAAACTCTGTTCTGTACATTCTAATTCTGTTGTTTTCATTCAAATTCCATTGTTTTCATTCAAATTCTGTTCTGTACATTCTATTTCTGTTGTTTTCATTCAAACTCTTTTCTGTACATTCTAATTCTGTTGTTTTCATTCAAATTCCATTGTTTTGATTCAAATTCTGTTCTGTACATTCTAATTCTGTTGTTTTCATTCAAACTCTGTTCTGTTCATTCTAATTCTGTTGTGTTCATTCAAATTCCATTGTTTTGATTCAAATTCTGTTCTGTACATTCTAATTCCGTTGTTTTCATTCTAATTCTGTTGTTTGTTTTAAACTTCCATTGTTTTCATTCAAATTCTGTTGTTTTCATTCAAATTCCATTGTTTTGGTTCAAATTCTGTTCTGTACATTCTAATTCCGTTGTTTTCATTCTAATTCTGTTGTTTGTTTTAAACTTCCATTGTTTTCATTCTAATTCCATTGTTTTCATTCAAATTCTGTTCTGTTCATTCTAATTCTGTTGTTTTCATTCAAATTCCATTGTTTTCATTCAAATTCTGTTCTGTACATTCTAATTCCGTTGTTTTCATTCAAACTCTGTTCTGTACATTCAAATTCTGTTGTTTTCATTCAAATTCCATTGTTTTCATTCTAATTCTGTTGTTTTCATTCAAATTCCATTGTTTTGGTTCAAATTCTGTTCTGTACATTCTAATTCCGTTGTTTTCATTCAAACTCTGTTCTGTACATTCAAATTCTGTTGTTTTCATTCAAATTCCATTGTTTTCATTCAAATTCTGTTCTGTTCATTCTAATTCTGTTGTTTTCATTCTAATTCCGTTGTTTTCATTCAAACTCTGTTCTGTACATTCAAATTCTGTGTTTTCATTCAAATTCCATTGTTTTCATTCAAACTCTGTTCTGTACATTCTAATTCTGTTGTTTTCATTCAAACTCTGTTCTGTACATTCTAATTCTGTTGTTTTAATTTAAATTCTGTTCTGTTCATTCTAATTCTGTTGTTTTCATTCAAACTCTGTTCTGTTCATTCTAATTCTGTTGTTTTCATTCTAATTCCGTTGTTTTCATTCAAACTCTGTTCTGTACATTCAAATTCTGTTGTTTTCATTCAAATTCCATTGTTTTCATTCAAATTCTGTTCTGTACATTCTATTTCTGTTGTTTTCATTCAAACTCTTTTCTGTACATTCTAATTCTGTTGTTTTCATTCAAATTCCATTGTTTTGATTCAAATTCTGTTCTGTACATTCTATTTCTGTTGTTTTTTTATTCAAACTCTTTTCTGTACATTCTAATTCTGTTGTTTTCATTCAAATTCCATTGTTTTGATTCAAATTCTGTTCTGTACATTCTAATTCTGTTGTTTTCATTCAAACTCTGTTCTGTTCATTCTAATTCTGTTGTTTTCATTCAAATTCCATTGTTTTGATTCAAATTCTGTTCTGTACATTCTAATTCTGTTGTTTTCATTCAAACTCTGTTCTGTTCATTCTAATTCTGTTCTTTTCATTCAAATTCCATTGTTTTCATTCAAATTCTGTTGTTTTCATTCAAATTCCATTGTTTTCATTCAAATTCTGTTCTGTTCATCTAATTCTGTTGTTTTCATTCAAATTCCATTGTTTTCATTCAAATTCTGTTCTGTACATTCTAATTCCGTTGTTTTCATTCAAATTCCATTGTTTTCATTCAAATTCTGTTCTGTACATTCTAATTCCGTTGTTTTTTTATTCAAACTCTTTTCTGTACATTCTAATTCTGTTGTTTTCATTCAAATTCCATTGTTTTGATTCAAATTCTGTTCTGTACATTCTAATTCTGTTGTTTTCATTCAAACTCTGTTCTGTTCATTCTAATTCTGTTCTTTTCATTCAAATTCCATTGTTTTCATTCAAATTCTGTTGTTTTCATTCAAATTCCATTGTTTTCATTCAAATTCTGTTCTGTACATTCTAATTCTGTTGTTTTCATTCAAACTCTGTTCTGTTCATTCTAATTCTGTTCTTTTCATTCAAATTCCATTGTTTTCATTCAAATTCTGTTGTTTTCATTCAAATTCCATTGTTTTCATTCAAATTCTGTTCTGTTCATCTAATTCTGTTGTTTTCATTCAAATTCCATTGTTTTCATTCAAATTCTGTTCTGTACATTCTAATTCCGTTGTTTTCATTCAAATTCCATTGTTTTCATTCAAATTCTGTTCTGTACATTCTAATTCCGTTGTTTTTTTATTCAAACTCTTTTCTGTACATTCTAATTCTGTTGTTTTCATTCAAATTCCATTGTTTTGATTCAAATTCTGTTCTGTACATTCTAATTCTGTTGTTTTCATTCAAACTCTGTTCTGTTCATTCTAATTCTGTTCTTTTCATTCAAATTCCATTGTTTTCATTCAAATTCTGTTGTTTTCATTCAAATTCCATTGTTTTCATTCAAATTCTGTTCTGTTCATCTAATTCTGTTGTTTTCATTCAAATTCCATTGTTTTCATTCAAATTCTGTTCTGTACATTCTAATTCCGTTGTTTTCATTCAAATTCCATTGTTTTCATTCAAATTCTGTTCTGTACATTCTAATTCCGTTGTTTTCATTCAAACTCTGTTCTGTTCATTCTAATTCTGTTGTTTTCATTCAAATTCCATTGTTTTCATTCAAATTCTGTTCTGTTTTCATTCAAATTCCATTGTTTTGGTTCAAATTCTGTTCTGTACATTCTAATTCTGTTGTTTTCATTCAAACTCTGTTCTGTACATTCAAATTCTGTTGTTTTCATTCAAATTCCATTGTTTTCATTCAAATTCTGTTCTGTTCATTCTAATTCTGTTGTTTTCATTCTAATTCCGTTGTTTTCATTCAAACTCTGTTCTGTACATTCAAATTCTGTTGTTTTCATTCAAATTCTGTTGTTTTCATTCAAACTCTGTTCTGTTCATTCTAATTCTGTTGTTTTCATTCTAATTCCGTTGTTTTCATTCAAACTCTGTTCTGTACATTCAAATTCTGTTGTTTTCATTCAAATTCCATTGTTTTCATTCAAACTCTGTTCTGTTCATTCTAATTCTGTTGTTTTCATTCAAACTCTGTTCTGTACATTCAAATTCTGTTGTTTTCATTCAAATTCCATTGTTTTCATTCAAATTCTGTTCTGTTCATTCTAATTCTGTTGTTTTCATTCTAATTCCGTTGTTTTCATTCAAACTCTGTTCTGTACATTCAAATTCTGTGTTTTCATTCAAATTCCATTGTTTTCATTCAAACTCTGTTCTGTACATTCTAATTCTGTTGTTTTCATTCAATCTCTGTTCTGTACATTCAAATTCTGTTGTTTTCATTCAAATTCCATTGTTTTCATTCTAATTCTGTTGTTTTCATTCAAATTCCATTGTTTTGGTTCAAATTCTGTTCTGTACATTCTATTTCCGTTGTTTTCATTCAAACTCTGTTCTGTACATTCAAATTCTGTTGTTTTCATTCAAATTCCATTGTTTTGGTTCAAATTCTGTTCTGTACATTCTATTTCCGTTGTTTTCATTCAAACTCTGTTCTGTACATTCTATTTCCGTTGTTTTCATTCAAACTCTGTTCTGTTCATTCTAATTCTGTTGTTTTCATTCAAACTCTGTTCTGTACATTCTAATTCTGTTGTTTTCATTCAAATTCCATTGTTTTCATTCAAATTCTGTTCTGTACATTCTATTTCTGTTGTTTTCATTCAAACTCTTTTCTGTACATTCTAATTCTGTTGTTTTCATTCAAATTCCATTGTTTTGATTCAAATTCTGTTCTGTACATTCTAATTCTGTTGTTTTCATTCAAACTCTGTTCTGTTCATTCTAATTCTGTTGTTTTCATTCAAATTCCATTGTTTTGATTCAAATTCTGTTCTGTACATTCTAATTCCGTTGTTTTCATTCTAATTCTGTTGTTTGTTTTAAACTTCCATTGTTTTCATTCAAATTCTGTTGTTTTCATTCAAATTCCATTGTTTTGGTTCAAATTCTGTTCTGTACATTCTAATTCCGTTGTTTTCATTCTAATTCTGTTGTTTGTTTTAAACTTCCATTGTTTTCATTCTAATTCCATTGTTTTCATTCAAATTCTGTTCTGTTCATTCTAATTCTGTTGTTTTCATTCAAATTCCATTGTTTTCATTCAAATTCTGTTCTGTACATTCTAATTCCGTTGTTTTCATTCAAACTCTGTTCTGTACATTCAAATTCTGTTGTTTTCATTCAAATTCCATTGTTTTCATTCTAATTCTGTTGTTTTCATTCAAATTCCATTGTTTTGGTTCAAATTCTGTTCTGTACATTCTAATTCTGTTGTTTTCATTCTAATTCCGTTGTTTTCATTCAAACTCTGTTCTGTACATTCAAATTCTGTGTTTTCATTCAAATTCCATTGTTTTCATTCAAACTCTGTTCTGTACATTCTAATTCTGTTGTTTTCATTCAAACTCTGTTCTGTACATTCTAATTCTGTTGTTTTAATTTAAATTCTGTTCTGTTCATTCTAATTCTGTTGTTTTCATTCAAATTCCATTGTTTTGATTCAAATTCTGTTCTGTACATTCTATTTCTGTTGTTTTCATTCAAACTCTTTTCTGTACATTCTAATTCTGTTGTTTTCATTCAAATTCCATTGTTTTGATTCAAATTCTGTTCTGTACATTCTAATTTTGTTGTTTTCATTCAAACTCTGTTCTGTTCATTCTAATTCTGTTGTTTTCATTCAAATTCCATTGTTTTCATTCAAATTCTGTTCTGTACATTCTAATTCTGTTGTTTTCATTCAAACTCTGTTCTGTTCATTCTAATTCTGTTCTTTTCATTCAAATTCCATTGTTTTCATTCAAATTCTGTTGTTTTCATTCAAATTCCATTGTTTTCATTCAAATTCTGTTCTGTTCATCTAATTCTGTTGTTTTCATTCAAATTCCATTGTTTTCATTCAAATTCTGTTCTGTACATTCTAATTCCGTTGTTTTCATTCAAACTCTGTTCTGTACATTCAAATTCTGTTGTTTTCATTCAAATTCTGTTCTGTTTTCATTCAAATTCCATTGTTTTGGTTCAAATTCTGTTCTGTACATTCTAATTCCGTTGTTTTCATTCAAACTCTGTTCTGTACATTCAAATTCTGTTGTTTTCATTCAAATTCCATTGTTTTCATTCAAATTCTGTTCTGTTCATTCTAATTCTGTTGTTTTCATTCTAATTCTGTTGTTTTCATTCAAACTCTGTTCTGTTCATTCTAATTCTGTTGTTTTCATTCTAATTCCGGTGTTTTCATTCAAACTCTGTTCTGTACATTCAAATTCTGTTGTTTTCATTCAAATTCCATTGTTTTCATTCAAACTCTGTTCTGTTCATTCTAATTCTGTTGTTTTCATTCAAACTCTGTTCTGTTCATTCTAATTCTGTTGTTTTCATTCAAAATCTGTTCTGTACATTCTAATTCTGTTGTTTTCATTCAAATTCCATTGTTTTGATTCAAATTCTGTTCTGTACATTCTATTTCTGTTGTTTTCATTCAAACTCTTTTCTGTACATTCTAATTCTGTTGTTTTCATTCAAATTCCATTGTTTTGGTTCAAATTCTGTTCTGTACATTCTAATTCCGTTGTTTTCATTCTAATTCTGTTGTTTGTTTTAAACTTCCATTGTTTTCATTCTAATTCCATTGTTTTCATTCAAATTCTGTTCTGTTCATTCTAATTCTGTTGTTTTCATTCAAATTCCATTGTTTTCATTCAAATTCTGTTCTGTACATTCTAATTCCGTTGTTTTCATTCAAACTCTGTTCTGTACATTCAAATTCTGTTGTTTTCATTCAAATTCCATTGTTTTCATTCAAATTCTGTTCTGTTCATTCTAATTCCATTGTTTTGGTTCAAATTCTGTTCTGTACATTCTAATTCCGTTGTTTTCATTCAAACTCTGTTCTGTACATTCAAATTCTGTTGTTTTCATTCAAATTCCATTGTTTTCATTCAAATTCTGTTCTGTTCATTCTAATTCTGTTGTTTTCATTCTAATTCCGTTGTTTTCATTCAAACTCTGTTCTGTACATTCAAATTCTGTGTTTTCATTCAAATTCCATTGTTTTCATTCAAACTCTGTTCTGTACATTCTAATTCTGTTGTTTTCATTCAAACTCTGTTCTGTACATTCTAATTCTGTTGTTTTAATTTAAATTCTGTTCTGTTCATTCTAATTCTGTTGTTTTCATTCAAACTCTGTTCTGTTCATTCTAATTCTGTTGTTTTCATTCTAATTCCGTTGTTTTCATTCAAACTCTGTTCTGTACATTCAAATTCTGTTGTTTTCATTCAAATTCCATTGTTTTCATTCAAACTCTGTTCTGTTCATTCTAATTCTGTTGTTTTCATTCAAACTCTGTTCTGTACATTCAAATTCTGTTGTTTTCATTCAAATTCCATTGTTTTCATTCAAATTCTGTTCTGTTCATTCTAATTCTGTTGTTTTCATTCTAATTCCGTTGTTTTCATTCAAACTCTGTTCTGTACATTCAAATTCTGTGTTTTCATTCAAATTCCATTGTTTTCATTCAAACTCTGTTCTGTACATTCTAATTCTGTTGTTTTCATTCAATCTCTGTTCTGTACATTCAAATTCTGTTGTTTTCATTCAAATTCCATTGTTTTCATTCTAATTCTGTTGTTTTCATTCAAATTCCATTGTTTTGGTTCAAATTCTGTTCTGTACATTCTATTTCCGTTGTTTTCATTCAAACTCTGTTCTGTACATTCAAATTCTGTTGTTTTCATTCAAATTCCATTGTTTTGGTTCAAATTCTGTTCTGTACATTCTATTTCCGTTGTTTTCATTCAAACTCTGTTCTGTACATTCAAATTCTGTTGTTTTCATTCAAATTCTGTTCTGTTCATTCTAATTCTGTTGTTTTCATTCAAATTCCATTGTTTTCATTCAAATTCTGTTCTGTACATTCTAATTCCGTTGTTTTCATTCAAACTCTGTTCTGTTCATTCTAATTCTGTTGTTTTCATTCAAATTCCATTGTTTTCATTCAAATTCTGTTCTGTTTTCATTCAAATTCCATTGTTTTGGTTCAAATTCTGTTCTGTACATTCTAATTCCGTTGTTTTCATTCAAACTCTGTTCTGTACATTCAAATTCTGTTGTTTTCATTCAAATTCCATTGTTTTCATTCAAATTCTGTTCTGTTCATTCTAATTCTGTTGTTTTCATTCTAATTCCGTTGTTTTCATTCAAACTCTGTTCTGTACATTCAAATTCTGTTGTTTTCATTCAAATTCTGTTGTTTTCATTCAAACTCTGTTCTGTTCATTCTAATTCTGTTGTTTTCATTCTAATTCTGTTGTTTTCATTCAAACTCTGTTCTGTACATTCAAATTCTGTTGTTTTCATTCAAATTCCATTGTTTTCATTCAAACTCTGTTCTGTTCATTCTAATTCTGTTGTTTTCATTCAAACTCTGTTCTGTACATTCAAATTCTGTTGTTTTCATTCAAATTCCATTGTTTTCATTCAAATTCTGTTCTGTTCATTCTAATTCTGTTGTTTTCATTCTAATTCCGTTGTTTTCATTCAAACTCTGTTCTGTACATTCAAATTCTGTGTTTTCATTCAAATTCCATTGTTTTCATTCAAACTCTGTTCTGTACATTCAAATTCTGTTGTTTTCATTCAAATTCCATTGTTTTCATTCTAATTCTGTTGTTTTCATTCAAATTCCATTGTTTTGGTTCAAATTCTGTTCTGTACATTCTATTTCCGTTGTTTTCATTCAAACTCTGTTCTGTACATTCAAATTCTGTTGTTTTCATTCAAATTCCATTGTTTTCATTCAAATTCTGTTCTGTTCATTCTAATTTTGTTGTTTTCATTCTAATTCCGTTGTTTTCATTCAAATTCTGTTCTGTACATTCAAATTCTGTGTTTTCATTCAAATTCCATTGTTTTCATTCAAACTCTGTTCTGTACATTCTAATTCTGTTCTTTTCATTCAAATTCCATTGTTTTGATTCAAATTCTGTTCTGTTCATTCTAATTCCATTGTTTTCATTCAAACTCTGTTCTGTACATTCTAATTCTGTTGTTTTCATTCAAACTCTGTTCTGTTCATTCTAATTCTGTTTTTTCATTCAAATTCCATTGTTTTGATTCAAATTCTGTTCTGTTCATTCTAATTCTGTTGTTTTCATTCAAACTCTGTTCTGTACATTCTATTCATTTCATTCTAATTCTACTCTTTTTGTTAAAATTCTGTTGTTTTCATTAAAATTCCGTCGTTTTCATGTTAATTCCGTTGTTTTCATTCTAATTCTGTTGTTTGTTTTAAACTTCCATTGTTTTCATTCAAATTCTGTTGTTTTCATTCAAATTTGCTACTCATTATTCAAAAATGAAAATAAAATGTCTTAGCATAAAATAAGCAGAATTATTCTTATATTTTAACTCACATTTATGATCAGATACAATACATTAGAATTAATAAATCATACCACATTAAATGATCAGAAACAAAAAGAAATCTGCCAATTTCCTGTTAGGTCATTATTATTTTCACTCTGAGCTCATCTGATCCTCTAAAGAGGGTGAAAACATAACAGCAAGCAAACATGACACCTCCAATGTGGCAGCTTGTAACGGCCCACACATCGAATGTCTGACATCACTGAGACGCCATCAAAGGCTATGATGCGCAAACATGGCTGTTGTAAAAAATGTGTGAGAGAGACATTAAAAAAAATAGCAAGATTGTGTGTTGCCTCTTTTCAGTCAATAGGAGACAGAGGAGACGCAGGCACAGATGGAGTAGAGAAAGAGAGCACCGTTTGTTTGCTTTGTTGGTACGTGACAGGATGCGCTTTTTTCTTTTGTATATTTGGCAAACATTAAATACCAACAGACTTTATCAGAGCTAAAAATTCAGCCTGGTGAGTAAAATGTGCAACAGCAAGGAAGTCTAAAGATAAGTCTTCTTTTGGTAAACAGTCCTTTTAAGGTTGTGGAGCGAGTGGCATCAGCGCTCCCTTCACAGGTTTGGTTACCTGTAATGGGAACATGTTAAGCAGTTTATCATGTCAGTAACATTTTGTGAAGTGTTATGTGTTTACTGCTAAACAGTTTACTGTTTACTGCTTAGCCCTCCTGCTAAGTTTGGACCACTCCAAGTCTCATTATGACTCCTTGCATTTGTAGATTTGACATGGGACAGCTGCTTCTCTCTATCAATACTTTGACACTTTAATTTTATTTTGGAGAAGAGGGCCAAGTCACAGGGAGCCTATTCTGGCAGATGGGGCAGATTTGATGCTTTTTGTGTAGCCAAAGAACTTTGATGAGCAGCGTGTGAGTAAATGTTCTCCCTCATAAACCACGAAAATTCACAAAATTCATGGTGCGTAACTCTGTGAATGTCAAAACACAACAAGCATGCTCCTGGTACAATTACAGTCTTTTATGTCACTCATTGGTTAGTGAAATCCCATTTAGTATTTTGGAACTGAACATTTTGACTGTTAGTTAGTGTTAGTGTTCGGGTAGAGTGGCCCTGACTAGGAAGTCAAGGGACACTGCCCACTCATGTGGTGGCAACTTTAATAGCAGCCAAAACTGTTCATGTTGAAACATTTTTATGTGCACAAGAGAGCTGGTCAGACTGATTAATTAACTTTGCTTTGGATACAAGAGATTAAGTAGGCAAGTTATTTGCATAATGTATTTGTTATAAACTGTTTCATAATGAAATAGAAATGCTGTTTATAAAGAGTATTGGGATGTGAAGATAAGAAGCAGAAAAGTGTGTCAGCCTCTCTGGTGCTTGGCAGACTTGTGCATTGTCTGTTGGTCTAATTCTGTAGCTGGCAAAGGATACAAACAGATTTTCTCTCCTGAACCCAGCAAATACCGACTGGATCCACACACAAAGTCACTTAGTCACCTTTGTGCAAAAATAAAAAGAGAGAAACTTACAAAAAATGGACAACTTGCACAATGTTCAAACACTGAGAAGTGATATTTTGTACAAAATTATCTGAATACACATCACACGATAACTCAGTGTGTAAGAGTGTCTAGGCATGCACTCACCAACGCACGTTTTCAACCTGATCCACTCACATGTCAGTGCAACCGTCATTAATTAACAGATGTTCCAGGTGGAGTACAATGTGTGTGTTTCTCTGTGTATATATGTGTGTGTGTGTCCTTTTGTTCAGTTAATGAGTCTGTCTACTGTACTGCAGGTACAAAGGGACAGCAGGTCCTATAGGGGCAGAGGAACATACCTTCTTGTCAAGGACACAGATGCTACCCAGCTGTTCCACTTATGTTGGAACACGAGCACGCACACACATGCACACACACGCACACACACGCACACAAACAAACTGTTAAAGCCTTTTTTTCTTGTCCTTTTTTTCAACTTTTACCATGTCATGGAGCAGATGACCTGTCCAGTGATCTTTTGATGCAAAATCCATACTCAGAACAGCATGTGACCAATACTGGGAATTTTACTACTAATGACTAACACGCCAGTCTTGAATTGCCAAGAACTGTGACTGAAATGAAGCGACTGAAATGTGCCACTTACCTCAGACAGGTTTTTTTAGTAACTGAAGGAAGGCCATTATATTCATCAAATGAAAAATACAGAAAATCACAATGTCTTACTAACTTATAAGGCAGGGGGGGCAAGCATTTTTTTTTTCTACTCAAGTGAAGATGTGATTACAATTTATACAACCAGATATCAAGAGGTCGAAACATCTCACCCGGGAAAGCGAGACATACATCAGTGGTGCTGAATCAGCAGTAGTGGAAAATGCTCAGGTTCCTCCAGTTTAAGGCTTGATTACAAGCTGGATGATAGATCTCCAGGTCCAGCAGCCCTACATACGCAAGGTGCACTCGAAATTAGTAAATGAAATATGCATTGTTTTACATATTATATTATGTTCGATAAGAAACAACTGCATTTACAATGACACTGGCACACACAACCATTCATATACTTTAATCTGAACAACCCTAATGGGGAGATGGAGCTAGTCATCCAGGGAACGCAATTTGTAAAGATCTTTCTTTACCCTCGGGGTCAACTTGGCAGCGATTTCTGCTGCTAAGTCGACCCCAAGTGTAATATTTGTATTCTTTTAATGATCTTGTTGGTTGGCCCAAGAGGGATTCCTGTTGTCTGGTCAGCACAAAGCCTCTATGCTACACCACCCAGGCCTGCGCCCTGAAGAGATCACTCCTATCTCACCACCAGATGAGAGCATGATACCAAAGAATGTCAGGAGTACTTATGGAAAAGACTGTCATGCTGAATTAAAACCATACTGATTTTGATTTTCCAAGACCACCATGCCTTGCAGATGCCTACTGCACCTCGAGCCCTAATAGCTACTAAAGGTTTTTTTTTTTTACTAAAGTGTTAAACTACTAAAGGTAGTTTTCTAATAAAGGTTTTGTTACTGATCAGTAAGCCCATTCTTTTTACCAAATGTCCTTTGGTGTTGGTGTTTTGACTCTTCAGTTGTAACAGTAGTAAGACTAATGTCACAGGATCATTTGCCTTCACATGGTTAATGTGCAGGATTAATGTTGTTAACATCCATTAACAGCAACGTTGCCTGAACCTAACCAAATAGTTTTGATAAAAAATAACCATCCAAATAATGTTTATAGGTACACTGCATATTATTTATTAATAATATCGCCCACCTAATGTTCATAGATGATTATGAGTTAGATGGTTAATAATTGATAGATGGTTATCAGTTATTAACCAATTAGCAAACTTTAAAAAAGTGAAGTACAGAAGTACCAGAAGTAGTTATTATAATTAGTTTTGGCCATACCAGATTATAAATTGGTCACAGTCTCACTTAGCATCACACCTTGTGAACAACTTCCTTCTTCATTTGGATCACTCCTTTGCACATACAATACAATTCCACTTGCACATACTTACAGACCTCAGATTTGTGCTGAGAGAAAACTTCGGCGTCAAACTGACCCAAAATATTATGGAAAAAGCATTTGTTTCCAGTGGAAGAGTTCACATCTGCACAAACCTAAAGGAAGCACATGAGAAAGGAGTATGACAAAGACCATCCTTTATTTTTTGTCAATAAGTAGCGTAGCAGTAACATTACATCATCAATTGATTTTCATGATTAACTTACCTGTGTCTTGTAAAAGTTCATTTGCACCAATGACACTTTGTGAATTGAAGTGGCACAGGGTGGAGTTAGGACATGTGGAGTAGACAAAAGATACAATAAAAGGAGAAAACAAAGCAGAGAAAGACCCAGAGCAGCATGATTTGTGTGTGTGTGTTAGAAGCATTACTGTGATCTAGTGTCCCTAACACAACATAAATCTGTAAAGTTGGTTTCGGCTTAATGTATTTCCCGCCAAACACACAGGCGCTTGCACACAGGGCTGCGGGATGAATCTGTGTGAAGCACAGAATGAGCAGGTTGGACAGCAGATGACTGATGATCTCTGGGAGCTTACAGAGGCTCAGAGCCACACTGTGCTGTGTAGCTGTGTGATTCAGGTACCGAATGTGAGGGAGCAAGAAGAGCGCAGACGCCTTTAACATCACAATGAGACATTGTCATGGTGACGGCTCCATCGTAACGTTTCTACATGTTTTGGTCCATCTCCCATGCATGCCTGTTTCTAATATTTTCTGTAATTTCAGGCCCAGTTATTCCATCATTCCCCATTCACTGCATTTTAGCCAGACAGCACACCTGTCCCTCATTCCTGTCAGTCACTTAGTTCCCTGCCAGAGTGTATGATGAACCATCATGGCATTCCAGCCTTTAACGATGTTTGACTGCTTACTGTCTGTCTAATTTTAGTCATGGTAGCAGTATAGCTACTGTAAGATCTATCAGTACAGACCATAGGCTGTATATAATTAGTTCCATATGTTTCCAGTAAATTATGCATTATTATTTTTTGTAGTTTTGCTTCCAGATACCCCCACAGTGGATTTCAAATCAAGCAATTAAGCTGTGATTGAAGTGCAGACTTTCAGTTTAATTCAAGGGGATTAAGAAAATTATTACATTATTTGTTTAGGTTTTACATCTCAGGGATCGTTTACACCGACATCTTTTGGAAATGGAAGGTACAGGTACCCAAAGCTAACTTGTCAAGCACAAAGTTGGCCTGACCTAAAGCATAGCCTGCTTTATCATCCTTTTTGACTTTTGTTAGGTTCTCATTTGTGATTGTGTTTCAAAATGACTAAACACCTATCAGATTTTCACTTTAGTGTTAAACCAAAGCATTCGGGGCGATTGTGGCTCAAGAGTTAGGAGTTCGCCTTGTAATCGGAAGGTTGCCGGTTTGAGCCCCGGCTCGGACAGTCTCGGTCGTTGTGTCCTTGGGCAAGACACTTCACCCGTTGCCTACTGGTGGTGGTCAGAGGGCCCGGTGGCGCCAGTGTCCGGCAGCCTCGCCTCTGTCAGTGCTCCCCAGGGTGGCTGTGGCTACAATGTAGCTTGCCATCACCAGTGTGAGAATGTGTGTGTGAATGGGTGGATGACTGCATATGTAAAGCACTTTGGGATCCTTAGGGACTATTAAAAGCGCTATATAAATAAAGGCCATTTACCATTTGAATCATCAAAATGTGAAAAATTTAAAAAAACAAAGATCATAAACTTGGTAAATCTTGTACCCACGAAGCTGATGTTAAAATTTCGTCCCACAGAAGCTTAAAGAATAAGTTCAGATAGATTTATTAATTTTAGAAGTTTTTCTCTCCACTTCACTTAAGTATAGAAAGCTTACACCTAAATAATTCATCACCATCATCCTTTCAGGATACAATATTCCTCCTACTCTGGCTTAGTCAAAGAATTTGCTTTCACCGCGGACAGGCTGAGAGCCAAAAGATTCAGCAAAGAATCATAAACAGAAATCTCTCTCACCACCTTTGTGTCACTGAGTTTTGTAAAACTACATTTGCTGAATAAAAACCAAAAATACTCACTCATTCTTACTGTCTGTTTAAATATTTTAATTGACAAACAAGGCAGAATAAACCCTTTCCTGAAACAAAAGCTTCAAAAGAGCAAAAGGGGAAAGATAGGAGGTAGTTGAGGGCTTTGTTATTACTAACTGGTGGTTTGGTGTAGTCGCTGACACTAATTAGCAAGGGTTGACAAAAGGCCACGGCTTGGGTTAACATACATCATCTTACAGCTTTAAAAAATATTTTACAAAGCTTCAATTCCCGGGCTGTCAGGTTGGCGGGGACGAGGTCCACCTGATCTAAAGGTGATGACACCACTGAACATTTGACATGCACTTATTAACACAAACATTAAGTTTTAAGTTTAATCATAGTTCATAGCAAGAGCTTGCACAAGTTACTCAAGGGCCTTGTCTCCCACCGGGCAACTTCCAGTTTCTTATCCTCAGATAATCCCTTTAATCGTAAAATCTTTTACATTTTTGCAAAGCATCGAGCTCAGGTTTTAACACTTCTCTGAAGTCGCTCTCTAGTATCCACCGCTCCTTTATGTCAGTGCTTCTTTGTGAATATAAAACATGATCTCTGCAGAGGAGAATCATCCCCCAGTGGGTGAAACAGTGCAGGTGGCTTCGGCACCACACCACAAATAACTCGCAGGTCGTTGTCGTTTGTTGGCGTGACATTTTCATCGTAAAGGTTAGATGTTGCAGATGTTGTAGGATGCATTCGTCTCATAGCTCTTCTCTCTGCTCTCCTGTGTTCTTGTGGTAATGCTTTTCATTCCAGTGTGATTTGTGAGATGTGGCAGTGGCGATAAGACTTGAATTATGTCTCCGGTTGTCCTCGCTTCGATGCTGTTGTCATTATTTGTTTAAATCTTTGATCTTTGCTGTAGTCCACATGTACAAGTTATGTAATGCTGATAGAAGACAGCCAGACTATGCATCATTTGACCTGTTACCTAATGTGTCCTGGAGTGAAGCATTGTCACAATATATGTCCTGGACAAGGACACAACAAGTACAGTATTAAACAAATCCTATACTTTGTCTGAATTCTTTAAATGATTCAGCATTAAGGAATTATGGAAACTCAGTCGTCTAGTTTATTTTAACACCTTGAAATAATTTTCAAGTAAAATAGTATCATACATAAGTATAAATTTGCAGCTAAGGAAATACCTAAAGTACAAGTACCTCAGTACTGTGCAAACTGGATATTTTTCAGTCTAAACAAAAGGTTGCAGTCTGTGGAACTGCTGCCTCAGGATTTTGATCATGAGGTATTTCTAATTTTGGACAAGCAGCTCTAGCCCATTAAAATCTTTTGTGCCTGCAGGCGGCTTCTCTCTGAGATGGATTACTCTGTGAGGTACGCTGCAGTTTACATGCCTTCACGCAGATATTCAAAAGTTTTAACCGAGTTGTGCTCCTGAATATGCTGTTATTTTGTTTGAGGTGTCAGAATGGACTTTAATGCAAAGTTATATCTTATGGAATAAACTCCATATGCTTTTAACAGTCATACTAGAAAAACTAGCACTGATGCAGGTGTGACAGCTGAAGACTCCTAAGGACACAGTAAATGGTTTATCACTGGGAAAAATCTTTTTTTTTTATATGGCTGAATATCATACATTTACCTCGAGAGGGTTTTAAATCTTTACAATATCCTATGTCCTTAGATTCTTGATTCAAATAGGGACAAAATTATATTATGTAAATTTCCAGATTCATATGTTTTTCATGGACTCTACTAAAGTAGGTTTGCATGATTCAGAGTTTTTAAAACATCTTTATTGTATCTTGTACTGAGCCTTGATGCAGACCGTCAGTTTAGCCTGTGTCTGAAACAAAATGTTTTAGCTCGTCTTCCTTTAAAATCTCTCTCCGGCTGCACCATATAAACACAAATATAACAGAGATATCCTCTCCTCTCTCAACGTACAGGTCTAGGAGCAAAAACCATTGCCTGAAGCCTTGCTCAAGGGTTAAACACTATGTTTTGCAATTTTGGCTGTGTGAAATTGAAATAAACATTCACCATTGTAAATAATGTACATGAAAGGATACAAGAATAAAGAATGATAGAGAACAAATATTAATATTCTGACTTGTCGCTTGTTTGTTTCTATGTGCTTGTCAGTGATGAGTGTAACCATAAAATGAACCACACTGCAGAAACACTAGTAATGATAATAAAAACTTTTAAAAAACAACACATTAAAGTATCAAAAGTGCTCATTAGGTAGTGTCCCCTTTGGTTTTATTTCTGTGTATACAAATATTAGCTATTTGAGATATAATTACACTATCAAGCATTTCAATTATGTAGCCAGGTTACGTTCATCATATATTAATTTGGAAAGAAAAGCAGTTATTCCTCAAACAAATCTAAGTCAGGTTACACTGAACTTTAAGTTGGGTTGTCAGTAAAGATTCTTAGAAGTCTTGAAGTAAACATGAGTATGTGTGTGCCAGGATGACCTCATGAAGTGCAGCAGTCAATTCCTTTTAGGACGTTTTAGCCTAGTTTGGAGAAAAAGTGGGGCGCGGCCTCAGACAGCATTTATATAGAAACTAGAACTGAGACTCACAATTACTGCTGCTTCTTCCCCTCTCTATCTCTGACTGTGTCCCTTCATCTTTTTCCGTTCTTCAGAATCTCCTCCCTCTGTCCACATATTTGGCCATCATTTTGTCTAATGTGCTTGAGAAAGTGATTTATGTTTATGAATCGAGCTAAAAGTGCAAGGATAGATTATTTGGAAGATGTGAACACGATTTATGGAGATCTGAATCAGACAAACAAGAAATTTAACTCTGGTTCAGCTTGCTCTCTTCGTGCAAAAGTAAGAAACATTTTGTTAAATAGGCAGTATATAAACCCACAACACAAGCCTGTAGTGGAGCCTGTACAGTGTACCATAGGGTGTACTGGTGTGTGTAAGTAGGGAGTTTTTTATCTTTTTCTCTTCACAGGAAGACTAGAGTGAAGATGGAAGATGAGCTAGGAGCCAGACCAAGTGAAGTAAATACGGGAGAGCCAAGCCTAAGCTGCGGCTCCTCCCAAACTTTTTAACCAGTCCTATCATGTTCGTACCATCATATAAAAACTCACCCTTTGTGGCACCCTTTGTCTGGTTTGATGGACAGAGGAAGATCCATGACGCCGTGTTAACTTGAACCGTCATCCGTTTAATACATTTTGAAAACGTATAATTTGAGTTTTTTATCTTCTCTCAAAAAAACCACCACAAACAAAAAGGCTTTAGTAGTCACTTGAGCTATAAGGATAAGCAAAAAAAGATAAGCGGGAGAGAATGGATGGATGGATGGATGGATGGATGGATGGGTGGATGGATGGATGGATGGATGGATGGATGGGTGGATAAATGAGTGCCTTGGTCAAGTATCAACATTTCTCCAAGACTGTTTCACGGGAAGTTCAGTTCACTTTCTTGCATTGAGTGTCCATTGTGAGCACTTGAAAGGACTCATTAACTCTTCATGCGCTGGGACATTCTTTTAGATTGGTTAGTTTAGCTTTGTTTAATATTCTTAGGCAGACATATAAGGAGGAGACATGGCACGCAAATAATCCTGAATGAGGCCTGCCCTCAAAGAGGTTATCAATCTGATTATCTAGATCTTAACTGTGTGAGCCTGCACATATCCCCCTCCTTGTTGTTGTAAAGCTTTGAGCTTTTTCTTGGATCGGTTTATGTCACGGTTCTGGGTCCGTTGGACCCAGTATTTTGAGTTTATTATGTTTTGGTTTATTTCTGCTTCATGGATTGTTTTCTTCTCGTAGTGATGATGATGATTATTATTTCTTGTTTCTGTTTATCCGTGCTTAAGGATTTGTTCTCAGTTATATCTCACGTTTAGTTTAGTTCAGATTCCATGTGTCATTCTGTCTGTCTCTCAGTGTAAAGTCTGCATGCTTGTTTAGTAATTCATGTTTCCTGTTTTATTGTGAAAGTCTTTGTCTTATGTTAGTGTGTGCAGCTTAGCTCCCCCGTCTCGTTAGCCCTGATCTCTCCCAGCTGTGTCTCCCTCCTGTTGCCGATTCCCCCGTTACTACCCTGTGTATATAAGCCCTGTGTTTTCCCATGCTCAGTGTCGCGTCGTACCCTCAGAATTATGCCTGTGTGTCCTTGGTCTCAGTGTTCCATCCTCACTCCATGTTTGTTTTTCTGCCAGCAATAAAGCTGAGGTTTTTTTGAGTTTCAATTCTGTGTTCGAGTCCTGCATTTGGATCCTCATCTCTGCCTGCCCGCACACAGAGCCCTGACAGAACGACGCGACCAGTAATGGATCCAGCGGACTCACCGTGGAAGCGCAGCTCCCGTTTTGACGGGACTCGGCTAGCGCTTGGAGGGCCTCCGTGCTGCCGTTCCTCGCTGGCAGCCTACCCTTCGGCCCACTCGTCTGCTTCCTCCCCGCGGACGCCCAGGTCTCGCAGAAAACGCTCCAGCCGGTCCCGGGAGGATTACTACGAGCCTGCAAGCAATCAGCTCACGCCTGCACAAGCCTTTTACAAGATGTTAGGGATTATTATCGTGCCACCTGACTCACCCAGCATTTCCACATCACAGCAGGAGCAGCCACAGCAGAGTCCTCCCTTGTCACATTCCGCCAGCGCCGCTCCCTCTTCAACAGGGAGGCAGCGAACACGCAGCCAGCACTCACAGCTCCAGCAGGAGCCTGGGATTCAGCTTAAACAACCGCCTAGGGTGAGTGACAGTCTCCCTTCATTCGCCTTTTTTGTCAAGGGATAGACAGACTGTTTCCCCCAAAGCTGCGAACGCCAGCTACATGAACACTACAGCTCGTGTTTCTCCGGTTCGGGAAAATAAGAGTTTTCGTTTTAAGAATGACTATTTTCCCATTGGTTCAGAAGACTGTGCGCCTGATGTTTTTTTAGATCCAGGAGTTAAGACTGTTCCGTCTGGATCTGTTTATTCTGGAGCTATGTTTATTCAGTCAGCTGCCCGTCCACTTTCAGCTCAGTCCCCTGCTCAGCAGCCGTCTGTAGCTCAGTCTCCAGTGTCCCCTGCTCGGCAGCCGTCTGTAGCTCAGTCTGCAGTGTCCCCTGCTCGGCAGCCGTCTGTAGCTCAGTCTGCAGTGTCCCCTGCTCGGCAGCCGTCTGTAGCTCAGTCTGCAGTGTCCCCTGCTCGGCAGCCGTCTGTAGCTCAGTCTGCAGTGTCCCCTGCTCGGCAGCCGTCTGTAGCTCAGTCTGCAGTGTCCCCTGCTCGGCAGCCGTCTGTAGCTCAGTCTGCAGTGTCCCCTGCTCGGCAGCCGTCTGTAGCTCAGTCTGCAGTGTCCCCTGCTCGGCAGCCGTCTGTAGCTCAGTCTGCAGTGTCCCCTGCTCGGCAGCCGTCTGTAGCTCAGTCTGCAGTGTCCCCTGCTCGGCAGCCGTCTGTAGCTCAGTCTGCAGTGTCCCCTGCTCGGCAGCCGCCTGTAGCCCAGACACCAACTCCACCACCACCACTTTCGCCTCAAGCTCAGTTAGCCGCCCGGCCTCAAGCTCAGTTAGCCGCCCGGCCTCAAGCTCAGTTAGCCGCCCGGCCTCAAGCTCAGTTAGCCGCCCGGCCTCAAGCTCAGTTAGCCGCCCGGCCTCAAGCTCAGTCTCCAATTCCACCACCGTCGTCATCCCAACCATTGTTTCAGTCACCCTCAGTTCAGCCTCCTGTTCAGCAGCCACTAGCCCTGCACCCTGTGTCACTTGCTACCCCGGTACAACAAGCTCAGTCAAATCAATCTAAAAGGAACTGTGTTTCATCAGTTTGTTCTAAGCAGAGCAACAAACCTCATGATAATGTAATCATTCCTAAAAAGCTGGCCAGTTCAGAGACTGACGCGCTCCAGGGCCTCCCCAGAGGCTGAGTTTGGGCCTCAGCCTACTCTGGACCCCTGGAGGCTAGGAACCCAGCTGAGGACTGCACCCGGCTGTCACTGCCTGAGCAGAGTCAATGCTCTGGGCGGCTGAAGTCTGCTATGTGTTTGCCAGAGGCCCGTGCGCCCGCTGGTCCTGTTCTGTCCCTGCCAGAGGCCCGTGCGCCCGCTGGTCCTGTTCTGTCCCTGCCAGAGGCCCGTGCGCCCGCTGGTCCTGTTCTGTCCCTGCCAGAGGCCCGTGCGCCTGCTGGTTTTGTCCTGTGTGTTCCAGGGGCCCCTGTGCCCACTGGTCCTGAGACTGTTCTCGCTGGAGGGCCCGAGGAGCCCGTCCAGCCTCCTCCCTCGTCAGCTGGGGGGCCCGAGGAGCCCGTCCAGCCTTCAGCTGCGGTCTCATCATCCTCGCCCGCTGCGGTCTCATTATCCTCGCCCGCTGCGGTCTCATCATCAGCACCATCATCTTCGTCTGGTCCAGCCTCCGTGTCAGCATCCTCATCACCTGATTCGCCTGGTCCAGCCTCCGCGTCGTCCTCGTCTGGTCCAGCCTCCGCGTCGTCCTCGTCTGGTCCAGCCTCCGCGTCGTCCTCGTCTGGTCCAGCCTCCGCGTCGTCCTCGTCTGGTCCAGCCTCCGCGTCGTCCTCGTCTGGTCCAGCCTCCGCGTCGTCCTCGTCTGGTCCAGCCTCCGCGTCGTCCTCGTCTGGTCCAGCCTCCGCGTCGTCCTCGTCTGGTCCAGCCTCCGCGTCGTCCTCGTCTGGTCCAGCCTCCGCGTCGTCCTCGTCTGGTCCAGCCTCCGCGTCGTCCTCGTCTGGTCCAGCCTCCGCGTCGTCCTCGTCTGGTCCAGCCTCCGCGTCGTCCTCGTCTGGTCCAGCCTCCGCGTCTCCATCCACGCCAGCCGCAGCCTCCGCGTCTCCATCCACGCCAGCCGCAGCCTCCGCGTCTCCATCCACGCCAGCCGCAGCCTCCGCGTCTCCATCCACGCCAGCCGCAGCCTCCGCGTCTCCATCCACGCCAGCCGCAGCCTCCGCGTCTCCATCCACGCCAGCCGCAGCCTCCGCGTCTCCATCCACGCCAGCCGCAGCCTCCGCGTCTCCATCCACGCCAGCCGCAGCCTCCGCGTCCTCATCCTCGTCTGGTCCAGCTCCCGCATCACCAGCTTCGTTTGGCCCCGCCTCTGCATCAGCCTCACCTGGTTCAGCCTCCGCATTCGCTTCAGCGTCGCCTGGCCCAGCTTCGGCTTCAGCCTCTGCCTCATCTGATCCAACCTCCGCTTCGCCTGGGGCTGCAGGGGCCACGCAGCCTTCGGGTCCCCTCCTACCACCTCCACATTGTCGGTCATCTGCCAGGCCGCTTGTTGGGCATCATCACCACCGTGGCCGCCCTCCGGACTTCTGTTGCCGCCACTGCCTTCCGCGTGGCCGTTGCCGTCCGCACGGTCGGCCCCCAGAACTGCTTCCTCGCCGCCGTTGCCGTCCGCACGGTCGGCCTCCAGAACTGTTCGCACGTCGCCACCGTTGCCGTGTGCACGGTCGGCCCCCTGGACTTTTTGTAGACTCTTGGTGAGCTCTGGTTTCGTTTTGTTTTTGATATGCTTTCCTGCGTTTTTTGGACTCTGGTGCTCCTTGTTTTTTTTTTTGTTTTTTTTTTTTTTTGCTTGGGCCTGTGTATTTCATGGATGTATAATCCATCGGATTCTCCTTTGTGTTAATGATAGAGTATTGACAAGTCTGTTAACTTACATAATCTGCATTTTTTTTACAATATAATACAATATAATGTATGTAAAATAAATAAACTTTACATTTATTTTTTTTTATTACCACATAATGAATTTTACCAATTGCCATTTATATACAAGATCATTTCTAACACTGTAACATTTATTGAATAGATTTTGTAATTTTCACATAGTAATGCTCTAAATGCCTCAAAAAAAACTGTTATAAGATATTTTTTTTTAAAGCCACTAAAAAAGTGAGGCTTCATTTGCTTGTCCTCATTTGGTATTACTGGGGGGTTTTCAGAGGCCATGGGGCATAACTGAAGGAGGGTCACCTTTAGTTTTTAGCCCTGACCTTGGAACAAACGTCCCTGCAAGGAAGATAAGGAAAAAATAGTTTCTATCTGCTATTAAAATATGATACTGGCTGAAGCTTTTTCACACACGAAGAACTGGGTCGAGTTTAAAATGAACATAAGAGTGGGCACAAGTGCTTTGAGCTAAATGCTAACATGTTCACACTTATAAAGCAAATATGCTGTTGCTAGCAGTGCTCAACTTGCTGATTTACACAAAACAAAAAGTACAGCTGAGGCTGATGGTGATAGTAGACTTCTGAAAATTATGGCAAAGTAAACAAAATAAATGGAGGTGAAATAAATGTAGTTGCCCTCAATAATGACCCATATGCATGGCTTCATGCACAAATCAATGAGTCATCAATATTTTGTCAGGTACAGTTGGAGTTTATCCCAGCTGTCACAGTATAAAAGTCAAGCTACAATCAATCCAACACAGCAAGACACACGGCCACACACTCTCACATCCATACCAACTGCCAATTAAGAAAAAGCATGCCTTTAAGCTTCATCAGTTTCCTTCCAAACAGACAGGAGATAAAAGCTACACTGAGAGTGGCTCCTGCTTTGCTTTGAGGTCAGTGCTATCCTCCATCTTATATATGCATATATATATATGTTTAATATGTTATCATAATCACAATAACGATAACTGTGAACAATAAGAAGAAAAAGAAGAATGACTTCACTAACACAAAGTATAGGCTACTTTTACTACCTCGACCCTGTCACTACTATAGGTGTCACTGACACATAGCTGGTGCTTGGGGGAGCATGTACCCTTAAACTACCTGTAGGTTGCTTGGAAAAGCAGAGTAAATTTTTTTTTGCCCTGGGAAGTAGTCAAATCATAACTCCCACACAATCTTTAGATGACTGTCCCACTGCTCCGTATGCTCCTCATCTCAGGGGTCCATTGTGTTTTCTGCTGAATCAACAGGATATCGGCTCTATATTCTGATTTCCCAGAAGGCCACTGACACTGTTTTGATATTAAGAATCTCGCCATGACATATTTTGTAGGGAAGCGGTCGCAGAACCTGAATATTGCTTTATTTAGTCATCACTTAGAGACGCTGTGAATTCTATAAACACAGGAATGCAAATTAAGGCCTACAAGACTGAGATTTTCATGTTTACCTTATAAGGTCTAAAAACTGTGCCAAGCAGTAGCTAAGTAAGACCTTTTTCCCTGCTGTAACTGAATTAGTTGAAATAGCCTACGTGGCTTTCACAAAGTATATGAATTTTGCAGAAACCATAAGCTGTGGACCTGTTTTAATTTTACCTAAGGTATAAGAGATGCGAGAAGTTTTTTTATCTCTCTTTTGTCACACAAGAGTTCCAGAGTCTCAGATGTGCTGAAGACTTTTTATTGTCTGAAGTAATCATCAAAGCTTTTTCTTCTGCAGCTGATGTAGACCATTAGATTGCAACAGTACCTTCAGTTTATATAAACAAAGTTATTGTGCCAAGTATGCTTTTTGGTGTAGTTGGATTGTGTTCAGCACCAATGTTTTCTTTCTATTTCATAAATTATTCAGTTTACATAAGACAAATAATATGGCTACAAAGAGCATAAACTAGGTCCAGGACTTTGACACCACTGGCCTTTTTTTGTGTAGTATTCCTCATATTATACTATAAACTGATAGTGACACAAATGGATTGCCCCTGAAATAAGTATAGCACATCAAATGTCCCCGGCCCTGGGACAAGTCTGTTTACAGCCAGTGTTTAAATGATAGAACCAGCTTCAGCTTAGCTTGCTCAAAGCCAGTGTTGCATGTATTTCCAGTAAGTAATTCCAACATAACATTTTGCTGTAAAGATATCGCATATTTTCAGCAATGCAGTAATGTAACACGTTCCTGTAAATGGTAAATGGCCTGTATTTGTATAGTGCTTTACTAGTCCCCAAGGACCCCAAAGCGCTTTACACATCCAGTCATCCATCCATTGGTGATGGCAAGCTACATTGTAGCCACAGCCACCCTGGGGCGCACTGACAGAGACGAGGCTGCCGGACACTGGCGCCACCGGGCCCTCTGATCACCACCAGTAGGCAACGGATGAAGTGTCTTGCCCAAGGACACAACGAGCGAGACTGTCCAAGCCGGGGCTTGAACCAGCAACCTTCCGATTACAAGGCGAACGCCCAACTCTTGAGCCACAATTGCTCGCTGTACTAAATTCAGTTATTATTAATTGATAATTAATTGCTTTAACTCAGCTCCATATGTCCAAAAGGAAACATGACCTTTGGACACACTAGATCTGTTTACTTCCTGCCTGCTTTTCACCAGTGGAAAACTAACCTGCTAGGACCTCTCAGTACCATACCCAGCTGTAAACATGCCCAAACAACTAGAGTAAGACTCAGTATCATCTCTTAATTACTTTACTGTTCTTGTTCGTGGAGGACCCTTGGCTCGATACTAGCCTCTTGTTCATTTTACACTGGTAACTATAACAGAATCATGTTATGGTTGCATATTAAAAAAAGCATATTAAAAATATATTTTTACACAATATATGTTGGATATATTTTGCACAATGAGTTGCTGAGGTGAATGCTGTGAAGAAAGTGAAACTTCATGTAGACATTGTATAAGTAACACAATGTCATTGAATTCAGCCATCTTTACTGCACGTTTTTTTCTTTGTGGTGATTATTTTTTTATTTTAAAGAGTAGCTAAGAGTGCTGTGAACTATGGATGCAGAATAAAATGGAAAACAAGGTATGATGTGACTGTTTCAAGGCTGATCGACATTCATTCAAGACTGAAACTGGTTAACTAACTGGTTAAGTTGGAAGTTAATAGAAAAAAATATTATAGCTTGTAGTCACACAGGCTTAGACACCTATCAACCACTGGTTGCTAGGGAAAAACAGCCTTATTATGTCCACCTACTATGTGGGATTGTCTACATGTTGACAGCAGCAAACTTTATAAAGAGTGTTTTAATAACCCTGCTGCTCTGGTCTGAAGGGCACTTCTGTAAGAAGAAAAAAAGAACATTTCTCCTCAGAAAACAAAGGAAAGTGCTTAATTTTTGAACTAATTTCAAATCGCATTTATTCTTTCCCTGGTAATAAGAATTTTCGCCTGGACTTTTATTTATTAAAAAACCTATCAGATCTCTTATGTTCCTGTCATGATAATATACATATTTATATTATATAAAATGATTAGAATTATTCCTGCATTGATGGTGATTCTGGCCTATTTACTTAGTGTATATAATTAAGCTTTTAATAAAAAAAATTTTACCTACCCCGTGGTTTTGTGATTTATGTGAAGCAGCTGTTCGAACACTGCTGTGCCCCTTTGGAAATAATTAATTCTATCTATCTTTGTATTTTCATACCCTTGTCAGAAACAGAGAAGTTTTCCTGCACATGGATCTTGTTCATTTTGCCCACTGATATCTGTCATTTTAACCATGTTATCCACAAACACATAAATATCACCACCACAATCACCCTCCTGTGGGTGCTTTAATATCCTGCCCTGTTTTTTGTGTACAGCCAGTCCCAAAATAAACAGGGACCTGCTGCTTGTTTGACTCATCTACTGGGAAATAACAAGTTTTGTGGTGCCAGAAAGCTGAGCTGCAATTCAAGCACAAGTTGCGTGTTTTCTTTTGTCTTTTGTTTGTTTACATACATGTAGAATGAATGCATGTAATCCATATAAACACATGCACCAAGAAATGTACAATGGCATCACATGAATGCTCATGTAAGCAAGCACAAACTATTTCCACATAAAAATACTGCAGAAAGATGAGCACAAGAAATGCTTTCTCAATGACAGCAGGGTCGTGTGGGGCTAGTGTTAGATGCAAAGAGAGTTTATTATGCACATAAACATACAGTGTATGCACAAGTACACACTTCAGCACCTTGAGTCATCAAAGAAGTAATAAGCATCCAAAACACAACAGGAATTGCACTAATCCCCTGTTCTCCATGCTCTATAAATAACTGTTCTGTTCTTTTTAATCTGAGGAAGCAAGCAGGAGCCATGAAAAGAGGCAGGCTCCTCAAAGGATGGCGCCTGCATCACTGGAACGACTGCTCAATTCCTGCATTCTTTAAATTTTTACATAAGCACACTATCATTGCTACCCATGTTCAGGTTTTTGGATGTGTTTGCACATGAGAACATTGTGTGCTTTGAGCAAAGAGGAATAGGCCATTATCTCAGTTTTAAATGCTAACATTCGAATACCCAATTCATGCTTCAGACCAGACCGGTTTCCCTAACTCAAGTTACGTATTATTTCCTCAAGCAAGATGAATCATTGAGTCAAGATCAAGTCTTAAGCCCAAAGTTCTTATTTTTTCATTTCTCAGTATTACTGTCATTAAAAGCTGCCCATGAGTGAAGATAGCTTGATACAGCACTTATGCAAAACATGGTTCTTATCAGCTAAAAGCTGTACATAGTTTTTATTTTGCCTTTAGCTGGTAAAGTATACCTAAGAGTAGTAGTACATACATATGTATTCATTAACACATTCACTATTTTTATTCATTAAAATTCAAAGAACCGTATCCAGTTTAAATGTGGCTAATTTCCTCTCCTTAGGTACATGAGGTACATACTGCCTCATATGAATAACAATGTAATCACCTCCCTATAAGCTGAAGTTTTGGCAGTTTGCTGGTCTGCAGAATTCCAGTGTATGTTAACACAATGCCAAGAAAGAAAGCAGCAATGATCTTAGTATGTTAAAGTTTTTAACAGAACACTTGGAATGAGATGGAATAACTATAACCTTTTTGGGTTCTGTTTTGCAATGTTGCATTTACATTTCTGGATCAGTGTCCTTTGAACGCACAAGACGAGGGCCTCTTGTCATCAAGTCAACCATAAATTCCTCCATATACCAAAGTATACAGAAGAGTCAAATCTGAGGCCATATTTCAGGAAGCTAGAGTTGCCCAACTTTGGGACGTTTAACAGGATTGATTGAAAGCACAGCGGCAAATCTATAACAGAAAAAGAATCAGGATGTTGCAATGACCTGGTCAAAGTCCGCACCTCAATCTCATTCAAATGCTGTGACAGCACCATAAAAGAGGTGTGCATAAACAGAAACTGAAAATCTAAATGAACTGAAGCAACATTGTAAAGTAGAGTGGACCAGAAGTCATCTCCGGATGTGAGCGACTGATAAGTATTATAGAAAGTGGTTATTTTAAGTTATTTCTGCTAAAGCTGGTTGTACAATACGAGCTACTGAATGATGGGGTGTACGCTGGAAAGTGCACAGGGTCACCGGTGACTAATCGGTGCACTGATCAGCATATGTAATAATGAGAGTGGCAGCATGCTGAGAGGAGGACAGACGGGTAAAAAGTCAGCTGTGTGAATAGAAAGCAGAACATTATGTTGCATTGTGATATGCAGGACACACATGCTGCATTATACCACTCCGAGGTGACCTCTTCATTACACGTCCCACCTTCTCTGACTACCTCCAGAGTGAAAAAGTTTAACTCTTGCGCATAAATTTCATAAATTGCGCATTTTCCTCTGCTGAAAATTCACAAACCGTCACCTATTACTGACCTATCATAGAGTAAACCGGAAAGCCAGATCATCCAAAACAGAAAACTATTTTTGTGTGTTTTAAACAGATCATAATTAGAAGCAAACCAGTTAGAAAAACTGTGTCTGAATTATGTTGAGGAATGTTTTGCAGAAATAGTACCTCCCACCTTGCAAAATAAACACCACACCATCAGTGAATCTCTGCAAACACCTCGGTATCTGACAGATACCTCTAAATATGTTCCAACACAAATAGATGCAGGTAATGTAAAATAAATTTAGTTTGGATCTGAATAGTTTAAAAAAATTCTCTAAATCGAGCTTAATTGGCGAACATCTATCAAACATTTAATGCCTAACGTCTATCACAAAAACTTTGACAGACTGCGAATAACTCAAATGCAGAGACAGTGTTTGGTTTTTTTAAACTATGAACAAAATCTATACCAATATGCACAACTCATTCCTGATGAAACCGCCATCCATCGTTCTCTGTCAAAGTGAGTGATATCCAGACTGAAGGCTGGATTGTCCAGTTTAACAGGCTCTCTCCTAGGACTTTACCCCAACATGTGATTCAGGTTCTGTTCTGCAGCTGCAGACAGAAAAAGTGAGCTTCCAACGACATATTCAAAACATGTACAGTACGTACCAACGCAAACACAATTTCTTTTTTAAATACACAAATAGAAAATCTGCATGCTACCAAAACTGCATATCTATTTCATTAGCAATCTTTCTCTAATCATGTTTATGTTTTTTGATTTATCACAGCTTTCCTTCCACAGGATGATGCCAAACCTTACTCTAACAGCAAGACTCTGGGAAGCTGTGAACACAGCTGTCTGATGCTGAGGACTAATTCCAGCACACACCTCTTAAAACTACAGCTTAAATTGAAAATTCAATTTGTTTATAAATAAAGGAAACAAGATATAGCACATTTTAAACTTGCTAGTTTGAAAATTGTAGCGCTTGTAAATATTTCTAAACCTAAGACAGACCCAAACTTATTGTCTCTGCTTTCAGACTGTATGGGAAACTATACTAAGAACCTGGAAAAACATGAAATATAAAAATACAACCAATTTTGTTTCCATAGAGGACAAAAACAGTCCAGTCTTTTTGTTAAAGATGGCAAATCTAGAATCTGCATTTCAATTGGAAATATGTTTCATGCCCAAGCAGATACCTGCAAACTAAATGTTGGATATGTTTTGGTGCACAGCAAAATCTCCAGTGTTAAATTAACACTGGAGAGTGTCTATATGGGTCCACACCTCTGAGTGTTAAATACAACACTGTTGAGTGATTTTCTAACACTGGAAAATAACTCAAAATGTTAGAAATATTCCAGTGTTAGAAAATCAGCACTGCTCAGTGTTAGCCATTGTTAATCTTCAAAACTGACTAGGTTACTTTTAAACATATAACACTGTCAAAAGTGTTAATTTAACACTCAACAGTGTTGTATTTAACACTCAGAGGTGTGGACCCATATATAGACACTCTCCAGTGTTAATTTAACACTGGAGATTTTGCTGTGTGCAAACTGTGAGACAGGCCAAAAAAAGCACTCTATTTATTCATATTAATGTACACATATTGTCATGCTTTTTCGTGACAGAACAAATTTGTAAGTATTTTATTCCATTAGGATGTATATTTTGTGTTTTCAGCATGCATGTTGTGTGGAAATAGATGTGACCAAGAAAACAGAGCTTTGAAAGAAGTGGCAACCAGCGTTGGGTGTAAAGCATTATTGTTATTACACTACTTTAGTTACAAAGTTTTTTCTCTTATCTACACCAGAGGTGGACAGAAAGAAAGAAAGAAATCAAATCAACATGTTTTTTTCTTCCTGAATACAAATGCAATCATCAGCTGATTTTAGTTCATGTGCTCCGAGGACATAAAAGGTGGATTTGTCTGCAACTTTTCAGAAACAGAGATGTGGAGCCCCCCTGCTGGAGCGGGGGGGCTAGGAGGAGGAGTTGGCCGTCTGACTGCGGTCTGGAGTGTGGGGCCTTCCTGCTGCTGCGGATTCGGGGCGGTCTGCCTCCCCCCACCGCAGGGAAAAGGGTAACACCACCTGGGTCTGGGTGCAGTTCCCCCCTCCAGGGGCAAGGGTACCTAGACCCGGTTTGTAGAGTACGCTTGGGGAGTGTGATCGTGTGTACAGCGTCTCTTTATGTCTGTCTCCACGTTGGTTGAGTGTGGAGTAAGTGCATATGAGAGCATGAGGGTGGGAATGGATGTTTGTATCTGTGTGTGCCTGTATGTCTGTG
The DNA here is from genome assembly GCF_057382185.1 of Mchenga conophoros. Taxonomy (NCBI): domain Eukaryota; kingdom Metazoa; phylum Chordata; class Actinopteri; order Cichliformes; family Cichlidae; genus Mchenga; species Mchenga conophoros. The sequence goes on along the minus strand of NC_140530.1, from coordinate 27,467,545 downwards.
TCTATATATCAGGTTGGGTGTCAGGCGCCACCTCTCTGGGGACATCTCAGGCCCTCCAAAGTTTGGAGGCCTATCTCCCCCTACTACCACTTCCCCTGCCAGTGGCGGACTCCCTCAGACATCGGTGCGTTGGTGGTTCTTTGTGTCCGGGGATGGGCGTCCGGCTCACTCCTTGGCGGCCGCTTATCGGGGCCTGGAGCCTGGGGCTCGCTCGGGCCACTTCGGAGGTGGGGTGCCCCCGGCCTCTCGGCCTGGGGCTCGGTCACTCAGGCACGGCTGGCTGCCGGCGGAGCTCACGGGCGCGTCACTGCAACTCCCCCTGGCTTCTGCTCCGCGGCTGCTGAGTGAGCCCTCATCTGGGACTCTCCTCAGCTCTTTCTGGGACAGTGGCGCAGCTGCCCCTCTGTTGGTCTTCCTTGGTCTCTTGTGTTCTGGGGGCCTCTGGATGTCTGGAGTTTTGATCTCCTCCATACCTGCTTCATGCCCTGGAGGACGGGGCATGAAGCCCCCCCCCCCCCCCCCCCCCCCCCCCCCCCACACACCCTCTAGCAGATTATTACATGAAGGAACCTGTTAAAAAAAAAACAAAAAAAACAAGCGCGTCCATGCTCACAGGTGTACACACGGGTGATCACACCCACAAACTACACCCTTTTTGGCTCCTACCTCAAAGCACACTGTGTTCTGTTGATCTTATGTGCTGCACAATAATGTTTAATATTTAGTATTTACTGTCATATTCCCATAAATCATTGTGATGTTGTTTATTCTATTACTCTTGTTCTCTTCTGCTTGTTTTCTTTTTTCTTCCTCAGCAGGTGATCCAGGTGATCGATATATGCATTTTTTTTCTCTGCCCGTTCTGTTGGTTTTTGTCTTTTGCCCTTCTCCCCCGTCCCTCTTCTCAGCTGTTTCTCTTTCCCTCTTTCTTTCTCCCCTTCTTTCCCCCAGTCAAGTCTGTCCCGTATTCAGTAAGTGAAAATAAAATAAACAATAAAAGGTGAATCAAATGGACCATTACGGCAAGGCTGGGATGGTCAATTTGGTAAAGTAAATCCGTTGGGCATCTTTGTTTGCCTTTAGACAACAATTCTGATGGCAAAAGAGCCAAACGGGACAGGCAAAAAAAAAAAAAAAAAGAAACAGAGATGTGGATGCTACTTTTATTATCATTCCACAAAAGGTCAAAAGTGTGATGGTTAAGTGGAAACTGCACCCAGAACAGAAACAGCTGCCAACAGAACTGCTAACAGAAGCATCTGCACAGATAGCATGCTAACACAAAGCTAGCCAAAAACCCAGAGCGACGTTAAAGCTGAGTGAATGCCGAACCCAGCCCAGCAGCCAGAGCCTGAATTTCAGCAGGTATCAAACTGATGAGCAGTCAGTCTTGCAAATGTAGCAAGTAACGAGACAGTAATGTAACAAGTAGTGCAATGTCATACTTTCTTTGAGGAGTAATTAAGCAATGTTATGTATGTAATTACTTCAAAGAAAAGTAATGGTTAATGTGTAATACAACCCCAACACTACTAGCAACCTTGTGTTTAAAACCAAGCCATGATCTTTTTCTGAACCTCACAAAGTCATCTCTAACGCCTAAATCTGACGTTGTTTTTAACGACATATTTCTAATTAATAACATATTTAAAAAGTCATACAAATGATATGTGAAAAGCTGTGACAAGCATGACTCAAATCTGGGTTTCTAGTGTTAGCAGTGAGATGATATATGCCAACCCACTGCTGCTTCTTAAAGTGGACTGTTGGCCTTGGAAACAAAAAGGAAATTTCTGGCACGACTTCACTTACTCCCAAGGTGCATGGAGAAGAACAATAGTCTAAATAAGTTGAAGCTCCAGCAACATTGCATTACTTGACTTTTCCTGAACACTTGGGACTTTGGCTCTTATCTTTGGAACCAGGAAAACAAGAAAGAGGACAGAAACTCATGTGTGTATGTATTTTGACTCAGCAGGGATGATATGAAATGAAAAAAAAAGTTGAGCATCATTATTTGGAAATCAATTCAGAATACATAAGCGCCTTACAGAATTTTATATAAATACATGTCGGCCTGTTGGTAGAAAGGCAATTTCTCCTATGCTGTAGAAAAAGTATACATTGTTGCATAGAAAGCAGCAAATGAAATTTCTGATGTCCAGAATTTTTTGCTGCATGACCCCCAAACCACCAATTAAATGTGTTTACACCAGTGCCCACACAAAACCTACATCCATACCTAAAAGTATAGTCAGAGTTCTACTAATGAACCTCGAGGGTTAAGTAGCCATACAGTCCACTCTGAATACATAAAGGTCAGATAAATAAATATGTCTGATCTGCCTGTCTATATATTTCCTGTCTTGTCTCTGTTCTTTTCACCTTCCACTCCTCAATCATGTCTTTCCTGTTATTTTCAAAAAGCTGTCACCTTAAGACCAAATGGCTTTGAAGCCAAGTGGTGACTCCATTGATTTTCAGTAGATCTTTCTACAGCTTGGAGCCCTGAGCTAGCTTTATAGGACTTCATAACATATTTATAAAACTCTGTCAGATTGATTGAAGACCAGCGAGACTGGACTCCATCAATGGAAGGCAGCTCTCAGTCACTTTTCTGGATTATAGCCACAGCAGAGGCTGCCTCCAGCTGGAGTAAACCTCGAGATATTTTTTGTGCTATTCACCTTCTTAACCTGATAAGACTTTAAGATCCAATTACAAATGCATATTAAACACCCATTATGCACACAGCATTGTTTTAGATTTAGATTTTACTTTAGATATCAGTTAACAATCTTGGTAATTATTGGGTTATTGGGTTACTGAGAACCTTCACAGACATTGGGTTATTAAGTTTAATTTAATGGACAACTCCACAATTTGATCATATCTTCAGTGTGACCTGAGGTACTGTATGAAAAGCATGTAAAGCTAGTATAAAAAGATTATAGCTGGAAATAGTTTTATATGCTCCGTTTAAGTGGTTTTGTTGGTTATGACTTAAATAATTAAGTGACCTGAAAAGAAAGCCAAGCAGTCTTTTTTCGTGTCTCCAAGGTTAACTGAAGATCCCTAACACACAAACACAAATACACAAACTGCACTGCAAAGAAAATACAGAGTAGAGTGTGAAACAGTGAACATCTACCATTTAAGTAAATTACAGCTGATAATTTTATTTTAACTTTTTGTCTCCATGGGCTAACAAATCTTCAAAGAGACATATTGTATGCAAAATCTTAATGGGAATGTTGTTAGAATAAATTAAAAAGTAAGCGTTTGATTTTAGTTTCAGTATATGATTTCAGCTGTTAATAAGTCCACCAAAACATTAAATGGAAAAGATAGAATAGAATACGGTAGAATAGAATAGAATCTGTCTGTGCCTCCTGAATTCTATTATAAGTTCTTTTGTTTGAAGAACATTGAGTTTCATATTATTTTCTGAGGACCAGTGAGACAAGTTATCTACCTTTCTCTTGTACCCTGTCTCATCATCTGGCCATGTTTTAATGACTTGGGTGCATGGAGGAGTTTGTTTCCTGAGGAGGATGTAGGCAAGGATGAGGAGCAGAGAGAGGTGGTCAGTTTGAGGGGTATCACTCTATAGGCATGCTTGATGTTGCTGTATACATGGTCCAGTGTCCTGTCCCCCCTGTAAGGACACTTAGCATGTTGGTGGAACTTGGGGAGTACAGATTTCAAACGTGTCTTATTAAAGTCCCCAGCAACAATATGGACACCCTCCAGGGTTCTCTCTGCTGGTTACTGATAATAAGCTGGATGTGGTTCAGAGCTGAGCTGAGCTAACGTTAGCATTGGGGAGGATGCAAACAATGGTAACTATGGCTGCCGTTAGCTCGCGGGGTAGATCAAAGGGCCTGAATCAGTCATTCCCAATGCGTAATATACCAACAATTTGTCACGTCCCGAAGCGTTCCATGAGAACGCGGAAGGTGACCTTCTGCGTTCCTATGCTACGTGCCAGATTGTGGATGAAATCAAATAGAATGACGCTCCCGCAGTAACACACGTTCCAGCCGTGTTTTCCAGCCCTAACCCTAACCTTATCCCTAACCTTAACCACCACCTTAATCGTGTTAAATAGTGTTTTCCAAAGCAATTTCAGTAAAATAAATTTACATGTGTAGATTAATTCCAAATGGTTCTCATTTTTCCGAAGTCGTAACATAGGGACGTGTTGGGTGGCTGAAAGCGTAATATACCTACGGTTTGTCACCTAGTCTAAAATGTTGCACTTTGGGAGTGAGAACGTGTTGCGTTGGCCTGCACTGAATGAACATGGCTTCTAAGTTCGGTGAGCAGTGATGGTCTGTAATTCTACTGTTATGGCACCAATCCTGAAGCACAGAGTCCACACTAGGGCATAACCTTCACTTTCTCAGGCATAACTTTAACCCAAATCACAATCTTTCCTTCAACTCTAAGCACTTTTGAAGCCTAAGCTTCCTCCTCTCACCCCCAGCTGGTCACAGCAGATAGTTGCCCCTCTCTGACCCTGGTTCTGCCGAAGGTTACTTTCTGTTAAAAGGGAGTTTTTCTTTCCCACTGTTATCAAATGCTTGCTTATAGGGGGGCATCTGATTGTTGGGGTTTCCTCTATTTTCTCTGTATTATTGTAGAGTCTTTACCTTACAATATAAAGTGCCTTGAAGCAACTATTGTGATTCGGCATCTATAAATAAAATTGAAATCGATCGAATTGAACTTACATAAACATACTCTAAAATAAAATGAGAGAAGATGAGAAAGCAATACTTCCACACATGACACAAGCCCTTGTCTCCATGGATGAACGTGCTATGCCTTATAAGACATAATTATAAGTCACAGTGATTTGTGCTTGATCCCCAGGGATCAATAAAGTATTCTGATTCTGATTCTGATTCTAAAAGAAGGCTGCTTTTAAGGGGACAAACAGGAGGGAGAATGATATGGCAGTATTTTGGAGAATGGCTTATTATCCTCTGCCGGATAATGAGCCCAAACACACCTCAAGGCTTTATATTGGCAAGTAATGCTGGAATAACATGAGTACCAAGAGCAGCCTGAGACTGCATACCTATGCCAAATCCAACAATTACCTCCACAGCATTCATGAAACAAGTCATGCATGTTGTGGAGCTAATCAGGATCCAGATATCCTTCAGGATCCTGAATAATTTTCTTACGAACATCAAAATAATGTCTCCCAGACTGACTTAATAAGTTAATGACTTCTAATTTGGGCTGAGCTATACCTATGTAGACTTTTACATCATTGTAAATATATCCAAAACCTTTTGAGCAATACTAATAAGAAACAGCAAAGAAAACATTGGACAAGCAAACTAGACCAACTACCTAACTACCTAGAGAAGGTTATTTAAGTTAAAAAACAAACAAATGTAAAATATATCCACTAGTGGTCTTAAATACATAAGATTAATTCTGACAAGTTTACCAAAGTATGCTACATCCAATTTCAAGGGATTTCTTATGGTACACATTTATATTTTGAACACATTTATAATGTAAATTAAGGTCTTTTGTCTAAGTTTTCAAAAATGAAAGTTACCCTCTTGGTTGAAGTTATTAGTTCTCCTAAAACGCAGCATCTTAAAACAGGAACTGCCTCATTTCGAAACAGACGGTGGATGAGTGGATTTCATTCAGACCTGCCTTTCCAAAATGAATATAGAACATGTTAAAAGACTTCCTGCGGAGGATGATGATGATCTAAATTTAATACGCTTTTAGGTCACAGCAAACTGCTTAAGCTGTCAGGGAAATGACAACCAGAACACATATTTAGTATCTGTAGGTGTTTGACAAAAGCTTATTTGAAAGTTCATTTCCTGAACAACCACTTCTGTGGAAAATATATAATAGATGGATAGAAAGAAACTCCTTAGCGATGAATTTTAAATGTATTTGCATTCACAGATATTTTGGGTGAATACATAGCAGCCGTTACCCTAATGTGGTATAGATTACATCAGTAGAATACGAGCAAAGAAAAAAGCATAATACAGTACAGCATAAAGTTGGACTTTTTTTTCTCAAATGACGCAAGAAAACGCCTTGAAAATTATTCGATGTCTTACATAAATTTTTATGAAAGCTGCTATTTTTTTACATACCTGTAGATTCCACTGCATTTGACTCAATTTTAATTGCCTGGTCTTATTTTTCTCTCTGGCACTTTTTTAATTTTCAATTTTGTAAATGTCTGAAGAAGAAATGATGGTATGATAACCAGCATTTTCTTTGTAAGAGAACAGACCATGAAGAAGAAACTCCACTGATCAGGCTGAATCAAAATAAAACTACCAAGAGTCTTTACTGTCATCTAGTGGCTGCTACCATGAGCTACAACACATGAAGGCAGTAAGAATTAATTCGCCCTCAGTCTTGAAATGTAAGCAAACAAACCTCTTGAGATTTGTTGTTTCATTTTATCCCATTTAATTAAAAGCTGCTGCTTGGCTGGTATTGTTTCCACCTGATAAGTTTCATTAAAAAGTGCTGATGCAGACACTGACTTAGAAATAACATAAAGGTGCACGCAAAGCGCTGTTACATCAGCCATTAGCAGAACAGAAGAATATCTGATAGTAGGACTTTTTTTTTAACTAAGCTTTGAGAAACTTTTTTTTCTCCTTCTGTTATACATTGTTTTATAACAAGTCTTAGGGAAGTGTTGCCCAACTTTGCCTTCAGTCATACTCTATGACATAATTGTACATAGTTCCTTTAAATCATTACAGATATTTATAGCATACTTAGAAAGTGCAGTAAGTACATCTGATGTATGCAAATCCAAGAACTGATGATTTATAATATTTATAATTCATCTTTTTTTATTAACAGGAAGAGGTGGCATATGCATATTCAAAAAGATGGCTGAGAAAAAAGAAGTGGATTTAGAATTTTCCCCTAGTTTAGTGTTTTGTGTTTTCTTTTGTGTATCCCACAACAAATAGGTGGAGAAAGGGGAAAACTGAGACATTAAAAAAACATTAAAAAGCAGAAAATGAAATGCCAGATAGGCAGAAATGGTCTGACCTCTTACTTTTTGTATCCCTCCCAAAGTTCAAACAAAGCCTATCCCCATGACTACCAATAACAAGTATATTTAACTAGTGTGTGAACATATAATGTGTTCAAAGATGGGTGTGGTTTTATCAGATTGTTTTTTCTGTTGGGGAACTAAGAAAGGTAGCCCAACACACACTGATTAGGAATTGGAATAAAAGAACTCTTCCGCATATAAAGTTTACATACACTCGTCATGCACATGAACATCATGAATGATTTCTTTAAACTGTTCTCTTTCCAGGGTGGGATGATCATACAGCATACATCTTTAATAACTTTAATAAAATCAGCACACAAGTTTGGATTTATTTTGGATTTTCTCTAATCTACACACAATCAAAATGACACATACAGGCTCAAATATTTGCATACACGTCTAATAATATTTGGTTAAATGTTTCTTAGCAAGTTGTGCCTTGCTAAGACGTTTTTGTAGTCATAAACAATCTTGTGGCATAATTCTGGTTGGATATTTGACCATTCTTCTTGGCACTGAGAATGTGTACAAATTTTCAATAGGCTTTGGTAGCGCCATTCTAATGTTAGCCCACTTTATCGATTTTGGAAAACAGTTTTAATCTGTGTTTGGCCTCATTGTCCTGTAGGAACACCCACTGGCATCCAAATTTCAACCATCTAGCTGTTGATTTAAGGTGAAGTTGAATAATTTGGACATAAAAGGCCTTCTTCAGTATTCCATACACTTTGTGGAACATACCATTACCGCTGGCAGCAAAACAGTCACAGTCCCAGAGCATGACGCTACCACCGCCATGCTACCACCGCCTGACAGTTGAAACCCTCACCTTTATCTAGTTCTCTTGTCATTATGGCCAAATAACTCAATCTTTGCCTTGCGTGACAATGAAACTTCTCCAGAAGTCCAGAAATCCAGAAGAATTTGGGGTTAGTCTGCCTTGTTCATTATTCCATCCACTCTGTACCAGTACCGCTGGTATCAAAACAACCCTAAAGAACGCTGCTGTTGGTAGTGGTAGCATCGCTCTTGGTACAGTGTTCTTAGGTTTGACAGCCTCACCCTTACAAACACACCTGCTCTCATTTTGGGCAGATAGCTCAACCTTTGTTTCCTCAGAGTGTAAAACCTTTCTCCTGAAAGCATTTCATGGTCATATTAAGGACCCCACATCTGGCAATTCTTGAGTAGAGTCTTAGGAATAATGTTACCAAGTTGGTAAGGCAATTTCTGTAAAGTTGATTTAAAAAATGTCACTCTACATTTCCAAGATATCCAGTTGCTCCTCCAGAATGATGGTGTTCAGTTCCACCTGCCTACTCCTGAATAATTATTTAGTGCATCCAGACAATACCAAAGGCACAAAATCAACACGTCCACACTGCAAATACTCTGAAAAAACACAAATACAAATTCCTGGCAGCAAGACAAACGCAGAAATAGAGGCAGAATGACTGCACACAGAAATCCCCAATGCAACTATGAAGCAGCATGTTTGAATTGACATACAGTTAGCTGGGTGGGCTATTGATCTGAATATTGATCGACTGAAGGGTGTGGTGCTCCACTACTGCTGTGCTTTTGGCCAGACACTCATTATGGTAATATTAAGGAGTAAATCATTGTCATGCAACCAAAAAAGTATATTAGAAAGGGCTCCACTGCTGATATGTGAACTTTATTTATATATTTATATCTTAAATCTGTTTCCAGATGTTTGACTCAAGGCCAAAATTCTTGATTCATTTAACAAATTAAAAGGCATGACCGAAAACCTCCGTGAAAGTTTAATGTAATTCAGAACTTCAAACAATCAAAGCCTTGTTTCCCAATCTTTTGAAATTCTGCAATAATTATGTATAAAGCGCTGATCTTTCTACCTGCTTTTATTGAAAAAGTATTTGTTTTATACTTACGTTTTACTGCAGAAACCTTGAAACACCATGGACAAAACTTTGAAACAACACTTTAGGAAATAAGGCTTGCAAAATTGTCTTTGAATATATTTTTTAATGTTCTTACATATGATGTTCTCTGTAATATTCTTCTGTTTTCTGCTTATAATCTTATATTTCTTTTAATGTGAACTGATTCTTTATTGGTATTTATTATCCACATCTGATCTGCATCTTTTTCTGTTTTAACTGTTTTTGTTTTTATAAATGTGCTATATCAATACATTTTTTAAGCATAGCATCTGTCCCTGCAGTTGATGTTTGATCAACTCAAACTACAGAAACATACAAAAATAAATGTCTTATGTGTTTACACCATTTTACTGGGTCTTTTAATACCTCTTTTAATAGAACAGTGGGAGCTGAGGGTTCAAGATGAAAAGAGGGCTCTAGTTCCTTTGTCCGTTCTGATCCTTTCCTGAGGCCAAGGGAACGTGAGATGCAGGAGGGCAGGCAGGTGTGGTTCCAGAGGTTTGTCTTTGAGTTGGGATTGCAAGACCGAGCAGACCAGTGTTGGAAAGCCAAGTGAGTAAACAGGTGAGTTGCAAATTGTGGACCAAGGCCGAGAAGAACTCGAGACAGAGAGACAGCACAACAAGTGCAAGGGACAACTAGATGCTGCAGTGCAACCATGGGGATCCAATTTACCTCTGCAGGCTCAAGCTGATCCTTCAATGCTGCTCCTTGATTGACGGAGGATAAAAAAACATTTGAGTTTGGTAAGAGGCAAGAACCTGACTCCGCCCAAAGGGAGGAGCCCAACTCAACCTGGACCCAGAGAAAACGCTCCTTCAACCAAGACCCTCATCCTGGACCATGACATACTTGTAACTTGATGGCTTAAATGATTGGCAAACTCATTAACTCATAAACTTTCTGTATGCCAAACTCCAGAAGCTTAGTAATTAGAATAAAATTAAGATGTCTAAAAACTCTCTGTATGAATATCTTTTTACAAAATAATATAAGTCAGTTGAAATTCTTAACACTTTATCAACTAGATTACAAGAGCTGCTGGTTCTCTTTACAATTATTTTATTATTATTATTATTATTTTGCCTCCTCATTTGGACAAAGGGCACTGTAAAAAAATAAATAAATCCATTGTATATTTGAAGTAAGTTACTGGGAGTCCGAGTGCTGTTTCCAGCAACTTGCTAGTTTCATTTACCATAGATATCATAATGCATTACACTATGTATGATAATACAAAAACATTTTAATTTACTATATTTTCACTATATTTTATGTTACTATATTGTATTGTCATTATAATATTATTAAATTAATATTAAATCATTTAGCCTATAACCATATTCTAAATTAAAATGTCTAAGCAATATGTATAGTAGAACTTTTAGCAAAGCTGTTAGGAAGATGACAGCATCCTTGGCTCAAACTCATAAATGACAGCTGCAGTAAAAGTTTGCAGGCATATTAAAGATTCCCAGAGTAAAATTCATTCTGACTAAAGTAATGACCTGACTTCTTATCTGGCTCCTCAGGCAGGTTAAAATGTTTTTGACAGACACAAAATTGGCTGTAGTTCCCAGACACCTAGTATCGCAGTAATTTTGCTACTTTTCTAACATTTTTAATGTCTCAGCAATAACAGCTCCCAAATTTGGGATCTGAGTAAATATCAATAAAATGTCAGCTAAAATTGCATGAAACATGATGCAGACATTGATGAATGTCGTTCTACATTAGTTTCCAATTTCTTTATTTTAGCATTTGAATTCTGCTCTCCCCAGCATGAACTGTATACCATGAGCCTGATCAGGAAAATAACTGCAAAGCACCAGATCTGTTACATGCAGATATTACAGTTATGCACATCCAAGCTGTAGTTGTCAGTGATGATGTCACATATTGATGATTCACACTCTATGAAACATCAGTTTACTGCTGACTAATAGTTTATTGGTCTCAAGCACTAGGGAACCAGTCTGCTGTCAATAAATATTTTTTCCATTAAAAAAAAAACCCCAAAAAACATGTATTTTGTTAAGCTGATCAAAGATCGTTTCACCATTTATACTGGAAATGCAGTTCTTAAACACTTTTTACAAAAGTGAAATGATTACTATCCAAAATTAAGGACTAAGGTAAAATGTATGTAGTATATAATGTGAATCATTTTTTGATTCATATTCTATTTGTTTTTTCTGTAAGCAGATGCTTGTACCAGCTGGTAAACATATTTATGTCTTCTTTAATGGCTGCTTTGGGCATCTTAACATGGGACTGTGTGGGTATTAATAGAGAAACTGTAGTTCAGCTTGGTAGTCTGTTGGTCATTCGTGGGAAGCTAAAAATTGCCTGTCAACCTGCATAAAGCATCAGTTGTCAGATGGGGGCATAGTGCTCAATATGTATGCTCACTGGGATAGTCTTACATGTGCTGATGTTGGTCTGTTAGCAGTTCACGGAGAAGAGCAAAGTTACAATTGTTGTTATAATTGTTAACAAACATGTTCATCAAATAATACAAGCAGTAAACGATAATAACAGAATATAAAAATAATACGCTCCATATAATACTTCAATCTGCAATAATTGCTATATATTCTATATAAACAATATATTATATAGAATATATAGTGATCTTGACATCTTGACATACTTCAATCTGCAATAATCACTATATTTTCTATATAATATATTGTTTATATATGCAGATTGAAGTATTATGTGGAGCCAAACTGTGCTTATAAAGCATTTATCAGATAACTTGAATGGCAACTTTAAGGGGTTAAAATAAGCTTTTTGAAAAAGATAAACTGGAATACTAAACCGTCGCTGATGTTACTTTACTTTATAACCATTACTTCAAAAAATTAATCACCTCTCATTTCTACCAATGTTGCTTTTTCAAATGCAATGTTGTTTATTATTCCAAGTAAATTATAGTGAATTTGTTTTTTTTGTTTTTTTTAATAGTTTTGTTTGATACAGTTAAAGTGTATATTGGTCCAGTTAATCTTGAGATCCTTTCCATGGTTGTTAACAGAATTCTTCCAAAAACTGAATTATTCCTTTGAAATCAGCTATTCAATTTTTTGGGATTATTTTGTAAAATAGAATAACTGTTACTGTTTGCTCTATCAATTTTATTTTTACCGATAGTGGAATTAAGGTTTGCTTTTAATCATGGAATCTCACTTATTTTTCAAATTTAAATGTCGACCCAATATGTCTGAAAAAAAAACTGATATGGCTTATAAAGATTTGGATATCTGATCAGAAATGATTAAAAACAATGCTGTATTATCTGCTAACTATGAGAAAAATAACCTGATTTGAATGCGTGTGGCTATTAACAGAACTGTATTTTGTGGAACTTGTGCATTGGTTTCATTTTTCAGTTTCACCTTCCTTGGGTTTGATGGGCCATATGTTGATCCTTTGAGACAGTTTATTGACTGGTGATAGAGGTTAAGCCATCAATGAATGAATGAAGAAGATATTGAAGACATATAGCCTTCATCTTGACATTTTTTATATATATTGCGGATAAAATATATAGTAAAAGTAGATGAACAGTATACCTGATGATCTACTGCTGTGTGGGTGGTGTACTGAAAGAAACAGGACTCCTTGTTACAAAGTATAAATGCTTGAAAATAATAAAAATAAATAAATAAATCAGTGTAACCCACACAGAGCTGTGTCAGCTGACACGACGGCGAACTCAGATACGACAGCAGCAGCCTCAGGGAGACAGTTGCCACGGAGACCGACGCACGTCATCCTGTAGCGGTTGCCATGGCCCTCCTGACGTCAAAGCCCCTCGCAAGATGCTTAGGAAACCCCCTGGCGCGGTTGCCGTGGATACTGGCGGGGGGAGGGGTGGGGTTAAGAGGAAGCGGAAGTGTCAGAGCAGGCGGAAGTGGTACTGCCCTGAATACCCTGAGCAGCGAGCGGAGGACGGCTTGACAAACTCACATCGTTGAGAGAATAAAATCGGGATTCCTAGTACATCTTAAATGTGAGTTCACCAGCATATTACTCGATTATCGTCTTATAGACAGTGTAAACACAGTCTTTCGTGGAGAGGAGCAGTCCGAGTGGTAGCCCCATTGCCTGCCTCTGCGGCGGAAGGTGCCTATTGTGGTCTGGGGCTGGGGGCGAGGGTTTAGGCCGAGAATGTGGCCGGATAACGAGAAATAATCCATAAAACACATATGAGCGGTTGCCTCTGCTCTCTATGCAGTTATTATACCACTGATCTTTAATTTTGAAGGCCCAGAATGAGATAGATGCATGCGCGATCCGCGGTCCCGTGAAAGGGGGGGAAGCGGCACCAAGTTTGGCCATTTTGACAGCTTAGCAACCCCAGCCGTCGCGAGAGCTCAGACATTTTAGCAGTCAGTGCTAGCTACATGGCGCCGCGGCTAGCGACAAACTAAACCGCAGACGCTATCTGCCATATGACGATCGTAATATCTGGCCTCATTATTCGCAGCATGGACTGGAAAAGACATCGCGATTATGGATTGTCTTTAAACGAACTCCGTCATGCCGTAGTGAAACGATATGGAAGCTAACCCACCCTCCATATTCCTTGGGAGTCTCCCCTCAAATTCGACTTAATTTCAAGATCTTTCGATTTTATGTAGCTCGATTAGGATAGTGAAGACATAGAACTAATTAAACATTAAACTACGTAGATTATTTGGCTACCGGTTTTGGTGTAACCTCGTCGGCGTTCAGACTGAACTGGGTCAGATCCCCTTAGCGGGCTAGGCTAACCATTAAAGCCAGTAAGCAGCCGTACTGTTTAGCTTCCATGCTAGCTGGCGGTAATCTAGCTCTCCATCTTAAAATTCCGCAGGGGAATGCGACAAGGAGGGCGTAACTGCTAGCAGGCCGACTCAGCGCTGTTACCTCAGTATTCGTGCCCCGAGGCCGTTTTTAAAAACGTCCGTGTCAGACTCTTTTTGTCGAGATTATGGATTTTACTCGGTTGGGCGTGTGTCGGTCCAAAGCTGAAGATGGTGTCCCTCGATTTTTTTTATTTTTTATTTTTTTAACGATAATTGTTTAGCTAGGTGGTTCAATAACAGCACGGCAAATGCAAAGCACGTTGGTCGTGTGCCAGACGATTGTAGCTTGGACTGAGTTGGATCAATGTCAAGCCGATGTGTAGCTCGCTATGGCGGTAAAGCAATGCGTCATTAATGCGCTTGTAATCGCGACCAGCGGCATTTTACCTAATGCTAAGTGCTAACTCGTGCTAATATGTCATAACACAGCTGTGTGAATTACGATGCACGATAGACCTGGCAATTAAATTGAGGCGGAGCCCCGTTTTAGTGTTTGTAGGTAATGCAAGCCATTACATAATATCTATCCTTTGTATATATAAAAAATAATAATAATGACACGCCTTGTTAGGTAGGAGTATCGTTTCTACACACAATCAAACAGTAATGAACCATGTTTGACACACCTGGTACAGAAATGATCCTCACATCTTCCTAAACAAGAACAAAAATTGTCCTATTTTTTATATTATTTTTAATTAATTGGTTTTAATAAAATGTCTATAATATCAGACATTGTATCCAGTTCCCATGACAATCGCTACAAAACCCAAGTTGTTTTCAGAACCCTACATTCTTAACAGAATCAAATCATTTCAATGTTATATCTTAAATTCTACTATTAGTATTTTAGTTTTATCAGTGTTATTGGAGAGTACAGTGAAGATTAAACAGGAGTGGAGGAAGACATCAGCAAAGGGTCTTGGATTGGACACGAACCTGGGTCCTGGGATATGGTTGCCTGCTCAAACCACTGAGCAAAACTGGTGTCTTGAATCAAATTTTGATGAATTATGAAGTTAACATTACTTTTGTTAATATGCATTATGTTCGAAACACATTAAACAAAATAATAGCCAGGAACCAATACTGCAGTCTGTGTCCTGGTGTCTCATCAAAAAAATAAAGTTGCTTTCCTGTGGTGCGTGTTAATACAAGTACATCAGCATCTGGCACCTGAATAGGAGATTTGGTAATGATAGGTGGTGGTGGTGGGGGACTTCACCCTGCCAAACACTGTCACCACCTAAATCATGTGTTTCTGTGACCACCATCAGTGATGAACATTAATTCATCAGTTTTATATATCAATTATGATTTTGGTTTTGTGATAATTAGGATAAAAAAAAAAATTCTGCTATGAGGCTCTTGTTTTGTCTTTTATTATAAATCAAAAACAAGTTTGACCTTGTTTGCTTTTTGCCCCACCCTAAAACCCTAAAATCACTGTTTAGATCAAATTCAGCCAAGAAGACTTTGGGTGACCATCGAGATGATATGAAAGTTCTAAAACGTTTGTGCAGGTGAACCTTTTGTTGTATGCAGGGTTTGACTCTCTAAACTTGTAAGCTTTTGCCAGCATGCTATCGAATTGTCGGTTTGTCATCGACTTCAACTCGCCGTCGCTCCACAAACCATGAAAGTCCTCAGAATCCACTGCAGCCTTGGCTACCTCTTCCTGTGTACAATCTCAGGCGTGTAGACACTACAGCCTGGAGGTGACTGGTGTTCAGCTTCCCACGAGATGATCCTGTGTCCCTGACATTGTTAACCTTTTTATAAAAATTATAATTATATTTAAAGTTGCACAAATCCTGTTATAAATGAATGATTTCTGTTATAAATAACTATTAGACAATTAAGATTATAGTAAGAGTATAGTTAACTCAAATATTCATGATTATTATGTTTTGCCTTAATACGGCAACCCTGTCAGGACCCACTCTGCAAAATGTTGCAGCTCCTTTGGCTTAACTTTTGAATGCCATTTGAATACATATTTTTATTAAAAACATTCAAAGTTTTTTGTATGGATTTCACACTTAAAACACCAGTCGTCATATATTCTGATGTTGGTTAAAGTGGGATTTGCCAATGTAAAACAATTATACAATTATATTACCCATGTGTCAGCCTCGACAAAACGCTGGTGAATCTAGAGGGATCACATTTTTCCTTCAACAAGTGTCCTGATAATGGACTGAATGGGTTTCTGAATTTATAATGATCATAATGGTCTCACTTTTTTTTTTTTTTTTTTTTTTTTTTTTGGAAAACTAATGGAACTGTGCTCAGCATCAGCAGATAATTGATTTCTGCTTGTTAGCCTTTGAATTGGCGCTCGATACGTGCTGTTGGTGCGCTCCCTGTCAAGAGGCCTTTAATTACTCAGCAGAAGAATAGGAGTGGCCGTTTAGTTGTGAATGAATAGCTGAAGGTTTGTTAGATTTGTCCGCTCTCCTGCTGTGACGTTTAGAGGTACTCATTCTTTTCATATTTTCACAGTAGTTGTTGTAAAGATAAGAATCTGGTATTGAATTTTCTTTTAAATCATCCCTATAGATTATATTATACATTTCCTAGATACTGTATTTAGGCTTTAAGTGTGTTTTTTGGCAGATGCCTTTCATTTATTAACAAATACCAATTTTCAGACTGGCAGTTATGATTGCTTACAACTAAAATACAAGTGTTAGCGCCTCACGCTAGTCATTTTTTAAAATATTATTATTTATTACAGTTTGTAAGTTTAATAGGAAACAAATTGACTTACTGTTTGGTTGACTAATAAACATAAAATACCTTTTTTTTTTTTTTTTTTTTTTTTTAAATTATTTTTTTTTCCTGGAATCTGAGCTCCATTCAACAAAAAAAAATGCTAACAAAAACCAAAAATGCTTCCTTATGCATAATTGTTTGTGCTTATTCTTAAACATAAACAATTAAAATGACTGAGTGTGCAAAGAAATCTGCATATTGATCGGAGTGAATTAAATTAGGGAAAGCGTTAAAGCAACTAAACCACTTAAATGTAGAAGTAAAAGAGGGCTATTTGTTTCCACAAATGCCTCAGCACCCTCTGGTGGCAGTGAGGTAAACTGTTACATGTTTTTAATATCATAGATTAAGATTTGAAAAAAGTACACAGAATGTTGCCCCAACTGGGTTATTTTCTTTCTTTCTTGCTATTTTTTTTTTTTTTTTTATATAAAGAAAATACTTATTAGTAGAAGACAACCTCAAGTGTCCTTTGCTGTGACAACACACTGTTCTTAAAACAATGTCATTCCTCATGTGAAAAGAGAACTAGTAAGGCAGGCTACCTGGAACTTTGAAGGCGCTACTTGTTTAGATTGCTGAGATAGCTTCTGTGTACACAGTGTCCTCTATTGTCATGTGCTTTACCAGTCGCAGTTCAGCAGTAGGGTTGGCCTGAAGAAGTGAGAGTCACTGCTGGGGAAAAAACCAAAATGACATAATACCTTGTACCACTGGAAGAACTGCTAAAATCACTGTACCAAAAATGTCTGTATTTTATGGCTTAATTCTAAAGCTAATAGACATTTTTGGACACATTTGCATATATATGGCCAAAGAATTCTCAAGAATTATTTTTTTTTTTCTTTTGGTTACACATTTCAAAACTAACTAGAAAAAGCCAGTTAAAATAAATGAGAAATACTATACCTAGGCATTTATCAAAGGAGGAAAGATTTAAGATTAAACAACATATTTTTGTATGTGACTATGTGAACCTGTTGGAGAATAGCGGTTAATTTAAAGGTTAAATCTGAGTTAAATGTTTTCAGTCAATGAGGTTTGAACCAGGTGTGGGGGCCCAGTTTTGCGTCAGTAATGAGCGTCTTTCAAAGTCTGATCTTCACAACATATTATTGGAAGGATATATAATTCCCCGTACAAGATGCATGTAGCCTCGATGTCACCCAGCAGTCAGTGAAGCCTTGAGCTAAGCGTTTTTGAAACCAAATCTTGGGATCGAGGGGTAGATGTGAAATTGGTTGCGTGACCTTTTCATGAATCACAAGGTAGGCGAGCTCTAAGGTGCCCTGCCTTGTCTTCCTTTTTGACACCAGTGGGGATGGTAATTTGCAAAATTGATATTATCCTGTTTTAGAATGGTCTTGTAGCTAGTGATTGAGAATCTAAACTCATCGGGAAAGTTTTTATTGAAGTCACTGATCTGGCAAGCTGAAAGGTCAGTTACCCATGAGCGTGTACACAACTGGACTTCTTTTTGCAGCTGGACCAGTCGCCTCCTGCTGGTCATTAGAAGGAATTCAGGTTAAAGGAACTTTATCTTTGGGTGCTTTTTTTCAAACCCAGGATTTATATTTATATATTCCATAAGATTATTATAAAAAGAAATCGAGCATCGTTAGAAGTACTCTGATTGTTAGGAGCATGAGACACTGAGTTTAATAGACGTCAGAAACGAACAAAGACTAGCTTCTAGTCTACCAAAGTCGTCGTCTTGTTTTGTTCACCAGAAGACTTCACCAGAAGAAAGCTGAACAACAATGCTTTGCACTTTTCCTCATTGGGATGCATTGAGGAAGCTACTTCTGCCCAAAAACTGCTCTGTTGCTGTCTAAGAGTTTGCTAAAGCCCCCGTGGATGAACCACAAAGACTTGTTTTTTTTATTTCTTTTTTTTGTTTAGGTTTTTTTTTTTTTTTTTGACTATTGAGAGACAGAGAAGAAGGAACATAAAAACGTAACCTGTAAAAGTAGGGCTGCCACAAACGATTATTTTGATAGTCGACTAGTCACCTATTATTTTTGCGATTAGTCGACTAATCAGATCATGCGTCTATTGGACGTAAAACGTACAGCTTATTGCACCAGCAGCATCTGCTCTTATATAACTATCATTAGCTTACAGCTTGAACTGTTTAAGGTATGTGCTAACTAAAAATAAAGACAAGATGATAGTTTATTAAACTTTTAATGAAATTTGCAGATTGTCTCGAAATTTAATAAACTCGGCCGTCTGTTCTTTCTATGTAAAATGACAGGACACTGGACTAAATTCTCTATCATTTCACACTTCTGTTTAATCAGTTCTCTGTTTGACATTTATTCAGCTGTGTAAAAACTTGTGTAACGTTAGTCTCAGCCAAACCAATTTACTGAGGAACAAATAAAACTCTGAAAAAGCCAAACAATAACATTTTTAAATTATCTGAGCAACTTATATATCACGTTTAACCTGAAGTGAAAGACCTCGGGGGTTTGAAAATGATGTGCCGGGAGTTCGCTGTTCTCGCCGGCTCTAGTGAGCCTCTAGCTATCGAGCTGGTGGATAACAGACGTCTCCGAAAAAGTCGGAGCACCTTTGCAAATATGTGATGTCTTGATAAACCGAGCAGAAGTTTGCACAGCTACATTCTCGCCTGAAAATATGTTAACAGTTTATTTTGTGACCCAGAAAGAGTAATAAGAGTAATATTAAAACTAAGCAGCTGCCGCCATTGTTGAAAACTGGAATTGGCTGAGCCGTGCTATGAATTCTGGGATAGGTTGGGCCACGAAGGATAAACCCGACCCATCCTTCAAATCTGGGGACGCATTTGGGGGAGTCTTCGAATTTGGACAGGCTTCGCCGCGTCGCTGTAATGTAATTGGCCTACAAATGCGGCCTCCGAAGGATGCGGCCGCTAAATTAAATCCTAATGGAACAATGAGTTTTCAATTGGAACAGAGGAATCTGAGGAAATCTGTCCACAAACAGGAAGTGGGTCTTCCAGCAGGACCACCCCCAAAGCACAAGGTATCCTATGCCCTCCCCCTCCAAAAAAAAAAAGTCAGAGCTGTTGTGTTAAGTATTTGAAGCATACAGTTAGTGTATGGAAACCCACTAACAACCCAGCATTGGCGCTACTTTACACAGGAATGTCTTTTTTACCGCACAAAAACGGGTGTTACTCGTGAAATGGAACTGTCTTGGGAGAATTGCTTTTGACCAGAAGAAAGAATTCAAAAATATGTCCACGCACACTTAAAACAAATCTCCTAGAATGGTAATCTCTATCTGATGAATAAACTGTGGCAGTTACCAGAAAATTACTAACCACAGAAACATGCCACAGTTTGAGAATGTTGGGGAGAAATAGGATCTGTGCTGATTTGAAATGTTGATCGACAGTTCCAGACTGAAATCGGTGCCAAAACTGTGTCGACTAGAAGTCGACTCGACAGGCCGAATTGTTGACAGCAAGGCCTAATTGTATCTTCAGTGAGTCATTGTTGGAAAAACACATGAAAAAGTCCAAGTGAGTGCTAAAAATGTTTTATAGGCACCAGATCTAAAGATACTTTACAACCTGCTCTTTAATTTAAAATCTGAGCAGTTGACATAAAAGCCAGTGTTAAGCAGAAAACAGCTCAGAATAACCGAATAAATTCAGATGTCTGTTTTTGTGGCCTGCTTTCATCTTTGATATTGAATTAATGACAGTAATTCTCTTATTAGACTAGAACTTGGTTCAGAATGAATTTGAAACCATTTTAATGATGTGTTAATGACATCAGATCTGTCAAAAAATAACTTGTAAATCTCAGATTTGGTTTTATTTATGGTGGGAAATGTGAGAGAAGTACAGTAAATAAAAGTCCTCTGCTTGTGGCATTTATCATAGCTCATATTTTCTTTGCCCTCCATAGGGAAACCCTCTTTCACAGCGAGGTGAGAGGTCAGGTAAGCTCCAAGGATGCTAAAACTGAAAAGAGAGGTAGTTTTGAATTTCCCTCTGGTAGATAACTGCTGACGGAGCTAAAACTGTAGCAGCTAAGGCTGCTTTGTGTATAAATGTGTTTGTACATTTTACTGTTGCCGTGATGGTGTAGTCGTGTTTTCATTAGCAGTTTAAATGTGTAATGGTTAAGTGCTTAAAGCTCATTGTGGCAAATCCAAAGTGTGATGGTGTAGATATAAAAGGCGATGATGTGGCCTACTTAGACCTACAGATTCATCTGGAGAGTAGAGCAGCCCTCGGGGATGAAATAACGGGGAGCAGCCATTTCGCTGCAATTGAGGTTTTGACATTTTATGAGACATTTTATTAAGTCTTTGCCAGTATATCCAACACTCTCGTATGTGACGTTAGGATGCGCTAAGTGCGATGATGTGGATTCTCTTTGCTAGTGGGTTGACCAGCTTTTTACACGTTCCTGTTTTCTTGCAAAGTGGCACCTGCAAGTGCAGTATTCTAGCTATCACATCTGCTATTTCTTTCAGCTTCTTCGATATGTTCTGCTCTTATTAAAAGCGCTGATTTCCACACCTGTTTCTCACAAGCTCTCTATCTCTGTATAGTTTCGCTGCCCATTTCTGGTCATAGATGAAGAGCTGCAGCGGTGAAGTCCTAACTCTGGTCTCCTTCTTCTTGCAGTCTAAAAGATGGATAAGAGCGACCTGGTGCAGAAAGCCAAGCTGGCAGAGCAGGCCGAGCGCTATGACGACATGGCGGCTGCCATGAAGGCTGTGACAGAGCAGGGCGCAGAGCTCAGCAACGAGGAGCGCAACCTGCTCTCTGTCGCCTACAAGAACGTGGTATGCTATCAGTCTTATCATTTGTGCGTGGGTCGTTTTGATATTCTTCTTCTCCCCGCAAACCTGTAGATCCGTGACTCCCAAAGTGTCGGCCACGGTCCCCTGGTGAGCTGTGAAAGTATTACGGGTGGGCCGTGAGAGGTCATTTACAATGAGTATACTATTATAAATTCAGCTAACTGAAAGGTTGATATGATTTTGCTCTTATTATTGATAGGAAAATGTCACTTTAAAAATAGCTTTATTTTTTTGGATCCCCCTTATTATTACAGAGGTTGCAAACCTGCCACTGCCCATCATCAGTGGTGACCTGTGATTTCAATGAAAAGCTAGATGACTATAGGAATGATTAATGGTTTTCCTTTTTATCCTTATCACTTATCTATGCTGGATAAGCATAGGAAATTGAGAATTTAACAGTGTATATGCTGAGATTTGTTTTCACTGGCAACACTGTTGGATTACAAGTATATTTGATCTGCTCCTGCTCTGCAGTGAAAATGAAAATTAATATTTTGTCAAAATTCTTCAAAATTTGATCTTTTGATAGTAAAGGTTTGTAGCTAAAAGCCCAGATGTACTCCTGACCATGAGGCTTGTTCACTTCAAATTTCAATTTTTATTTATTTTTTTGTTATTTATTCTCCTACGACTCACAGTTCAAATAATAGCCTTGGTCTTTCCAAGTTATATGATATATGGTGTTGAGTAATCACCAAAATACTGTACTGACCAAATTAATTGTGATTGTAACTGCGATATTCAAAACTAAAATGCCGATAATAATGGATTAATTTGACAGATTGTATCATTTTCTGGAGACATTACACTCGTAGTGTTAATGAATTCTTTTGAAGTAAAAATCTGTCATCTTTTGCAAAAGGAACCATAAAATTCTGTGTTATGACTTTATAGAGGAGTCTCTTTGTTCTCATGTTTAGTTTGTCACCACAGCACATTATACAAGGAAAGTGTTCTTTGACCCCATATGATCTTAAAAGCAGAAAGAGCGCTTTCACAGCTCAGCGATAACAATACATTTATAGCACCTATGTCAGCTATAAACGAGTCCCTCCCTTCAGTCCTCTGTTTTTAAATCATTCTCAGAGATTTATTTGGAAACCTTTACTGTAAAAGTTTTGGGTGGCCGAATATTTTTGAAGTTCAGCATAGCCATAGTGTAGTCCATCTTGGCACGAATCAGTCACTAAAATGCCAACTCGTTCAGCTCTAAGACTGTTCTTAGCTGTGCATTTTACATTTAGTGGTTTTTATTTTTTTTCTGTAAAGATTTTGAAGTTTGAAGCACAAATTATGTAAGAACAGCCCGAGGCTTTCCTGCACTGCCGCTCTGTTTATCATTGGGGTTTTTCTTAAAGCTTGCCTGCACCAAGTAGTACACAGTTCAGTTGATTTTGCCTGCTTCAACAGCAACTGCAGCAAAGTGGATAGTATATATGTGTTTAGTTCGGACGTAGGAAATAAAACACTGCAGTTCAGACGGGTTTCGTCTGGTTTTGCAGTTAATTTTGTGAACTGTTATTCAGTGACAGACTTGGAAAAAAGATATTAATTAATAAAACGATACAAGACAATGAAGGTGGGATAAATGGAAATGAAAAGCAAAAAAGAAAAAGCAGTATTATTAGCATTATTCATCTAATTTATTTTCAGTAATCTCATTTCAGCTCATCAGTTTTGATGCTGTGATTAAAAAGACTTGTGATTTCTAACATTTTAGAATGACATTAATGACTTTGTGCCCTGATGATTTGTTGCAGCTGTTGATGTCCAACTATGTACCAAAACTATCCAAAATCAACCCTGAATATTTGCATTTTTAATCATGGTTACTCAGATGCCCGCATCAGTTGATGGGCAATCAGCATCTGCTTCAGATTCAGCATACTCTGTGCAGATATCAGCCTGTGCTGCAGCCTGATAGTCACTTCTTCAGAAGAGCAAATACACGCCACAATGTGCAGATTGAAACCCAACATATCAAGAAAATGCACAGGCATCTGTTATGTATGGTAATGCTTTAATCAAAGGTGCATTGTGGCCCCGAATAAACCTTAGATATACTTAAATTCATTCTCATTTAGTTGTAGATCAGATGCAGTAAGATGCTGTTTTTTAATGTGACTCCTTCTGGTTTGCATTGTCTTTGCTAATAGGTGGGGGCACGCCGTTCATCCTGGCGCGTCATCTCCAGCATCGAGCAGAAGACGGAGGGGAACGAGAAGAAACAGCAGATGGCCCGTGATTACCGCGTGAAGATCGAGGGTGAACTTCAAGAAATCTGCAATGACGTGCTGGTATGAACAAGAGTGGGGCAGAGAGGAGGAGGGGGGGGACGAGGAGTTGTGAAGGAACAGTGAAAGAAAGGAGAAAATGGATGGTTGTGATGATAGAAGGAACGGCAATACTTAAGAGAAGGCAGAAGATGGTGAAGGAAGGCACACTGTAGTTGATCCCTTCTGGCTGTCACATGGTGCTACTTGTGGAGATGGTACCGGTAATAACGTAGCTGGCAGCTGTTGAGAGAGCTGCCAAACAAAGCTTTAATTTTCTTCTCGGTTTTTTGCTTTGCTGCCCCACTTGGCACGTTTGATTAATTTTATTTGTGTTCACTTTTCTATAGAAGAAGCTGTGCACGCGCACGTGTGCTCCAAAGGGGGGATGGTGTGGGCAGATTAAGCTGTGTATTACCCCCCCATTGTTCTTAAGATGACACAGCTTGCCCATTTAGCAGTGCTGTTAATACTGCAGTGCCAAGTGACAGTAACCGTGCGTACTCCCAGCAAATTAATATTGAGCGGTAACCCCATTGACTAGACACCCTTCTTGAATCTCACATGGACTTTGTTCTTGCACAAGATTATTTTTATGATCTTGTGTGAAAAAGTTATGCATAAATGTTTAGCCAGGCAGCTTCATATCAGTTACTGCGTGTTTCTTTCTTCTGAAACTCTTGACCACTGCGCAAAGACATCATGGTCCTGCACAATCCCAGGGAGCTATGCAAAGTGTTTCTCAGATAAAGTACTTGCAAGTAATCGTGGTAAAATGCCTTATGAACGTTCACGACAAGAATGAAGGTCATTAGTGTGCTAATTTAATGCTGTACGGTTGTGCCACATCATATCGTACATGATAATACCGGTACAAATTTTTACGTGACATAAAAAGGCTATATAGCACTATCATTGCTATAACAATGCCTTGAGTTTACAGTCCCTCGAGTTCAACGACGAGACAAGCCCAAGCATGTCTAAAAGCAAGAGTTGTGTATCAGTTTCTGATGATGCTTTTTTTTAAGGTACTACATGTACTTTTTACCACTTCCAGCAAACCACCACACTTTGCCAAGTATGGAGGAAATGTTTCGCCACTTGAGGCAAAATTCCGTCAAGCTAAATATTCAAACAGTTATGTGATACTTCAAATTTCCAGGGAAAACACTAACTGCTTACTTTTGTGCTTACATTTGACTTATGCTGTATCATTGGATGTAATGCTGTGTCACTACTAGTGCACTTGAATACTGCCCGTTTCAGTAGAGTCACTCTTCCAATGAGCAAGTGTGCTTTTATACAGCAGTTACCTGTATATGTTAGGGGTGCAACGATACAGAAAATTCACGGTTCGGTTCGATACTTTGGTGTCACGGTTCGATTTTTTTTCGATACAAAAAATGTTCATGCCTTTTTAGTCATTTATTAAAATTATAAATATATATTTTAATTCAAAAGTACAGTTTTTAAATGTAATGTTGCTGAAACAAATATAAATATCTGATTGAGAAATCACTCATCTTTGGAAAAGAGAGTTTATTACAGAGAAATGGCTCTTTCCAAAATAAAAGCTATACTATACGCTTCTTCTGGGCTATATTCTCAGCAGCATATTAAACATATCAGGTCCCCATAAGGAGAATCATGTGCTAACGGCTGTCTAAATGACTCGGGTAAAGTTTGTAGCGTGCGTGCTTGTTGTTTTTGTCTGCTTCCGCTTGTCTTTGCACTAGGATGATGTCGGTGTAAATGTGCAGTCATATTCGTTGTGTTCCCACTAGTGCTGTCAGCGTTAATCTGAAATGACGTTAACGCCACAACACGGCAAATCTCCGTTAACGAGCTACCGCGGATCACCCCGTGCGTGGGGCTGGATGGCGTCAACACCTTAACCAGCAAACTGCACTAACGCAGTAGTTCCCACCAATGTAATTGAGCATTGCGTGGCACATCCGACATACTCTTTTACTTTTGTCCATGGCGCGCTTACCTTCAGGGTCATACTTCACACGAAGACTAAAATAGTTCCAAACGCCAGATCTGAATGAGGGTGGGGGAGGTTCAATTTGCCATGTTGCAACGAGCTTAGCTTCTGTCTTGCTAGTTTGTGCTGCGCTCAGTGGATCTGCGCTCGACAGTGCAGCCTAGGCGGATAAGTCGAACGCAGATCCACTGAGCTCTCAACACAGACAGCATCGTCAGATGAAAAGTTGATAAAATAAATAAAATTTTTTAGTATTGTTCGATACATATGCGTACTGAACCGAAAGCACTGTATTGAACGGTTCGATATCGATACATGTATCGTTGCACCCCTAGTATACATGCAGGAAATCTTCCTCGTGATAATGTCAATGAATACAATTACCGAATTCTGGGTCATTTTGGTTCAAAACCATCAAGCTGAACGATGTGAATCAGTTGAACGACAGTCCATATGGTGCCTGTAAAAGAGCAAACACAGAAGATACTTTTGGCTGCTCCCAGCAGGTAGCTCCACATGTTTGATTTGGCAGTTTTTACACTGGATGCCCTTCCTGATGTAACACCAGAGGGATTTGTTTCCTCCCAGCATCTTTTACTTTTTAGGCAAACGAACTGGAATAACATTTATTAATTTATCTATTTTTTTCAAATTACGGCTTGTCCCACTTCTTAAATATAATTTATAACAACCAAAGAGCATATAATAACAAAAGTGACCTGTGAAATTGTACCAAACAGAATCAACCCAATATACTGGGTATAAGCCAACTGCTGATGTTGTTTCAGCAGCCCAGAGTGAGTTATGTTTCCATCACACTCCAACCTCATAATTTATTGTTAGTGCAGACTTCAGATAAAGGATGGCTGAAGGAAAATACAGTAATTGTGTCTGAACCTGAAGTGACCTCATAGGCTTCAAGTATCCTCATTTGTTTTCATTTTCAAACACTTGGAACGTTAATACTTTTGCCTCAACTGGAAAGTACTTTCGGTGAAGCTTCCTGTATAAATAAAGGCCTTACTCAGCTGTTCAAGTGTCACTTTAAAGGAGCTGTTAAAGTGTTGTGAGAAATTACAGTTGTTTTTTGTTTTTAAACACTTGTAGCAATAAATATGACTTAGGCCTCACTGTCAGGTCCTGACAAGGCTAGAACATAAATTGCTCAAGGTCAAAGCAGCTCAAATTTTTTAGCGCATGAGCAGACTTCTAATAATATCTTCAAGGTCAAACCATCTTCAAGCCTCCGCAGTGATGTGGTGCTGTAGGAATGATGGGAGAAAAGGATGGGTAGAGACATGCTGTCCTTAAAGCAGCAGGAAGCTTGGAAGGGGAGAGCTTTGATGCATCCACGGGATGGAAAAATATGTCAGTAACCCTGACCTAGAACAGCGTACCAGTGGATCATCATATCGCATCATATTGGCTCTCCAAGAGTAGTGTTTTGTTGTAAGCTGAAATATGAATTCTGCATTTTAAAATTAGGTGTATTTGTTGCTAAAATAAAACGTAGGTAACCTGATTTAGCAACTGCTGTGGGGAGTGGACGGGCGTGCTGCAAACTTGAAATGCGGAATAGACGGAGCACTCGCTAACCTTGTGCAAAGTCATCAATAGCCAAAGGCTTGCCAAAAATTACATGTTGTTCTTCATTTTGTTTTTGATGCTGAACTTATCCACAGTCACTGCTCAGTTTTAGTTGGAGCGCCAGAAGAAAAACACTTACTGGAAAATCAGCTTATTTATTTATTTTTTTTAAATTCAGTTTTGTGACTTTTTTTTTCCTTTTACAGGAACTACTTAAAAGAGGCAAATCATTCTTTAGTTGCTCTGTCATCTCGAAGTTATCAGCTCAGGATCACATGTAGGCATTTCCTCGCTGTATTCGCTCAGAAGTCAAAGCGCCGAGTGCAAGTGACTAAAGTTAAAATGGCTACCGCCCCTATATCATGTCTACATGACATTCCCAGGACAGGTTACTGGAGTCAGCAGATTAAAACAGAATCATTGTAATCACTGAAACAAAGCTGACCTCAGTGAGGAAGAGGCTCTGGGGTAAAGTGAGAGCTGATCACATGGTCAGAGTAAAACCCTTCTTTAAACGATCAGATGAGGACAGCAACAGCGGTATGAACCGTGACACACATGCTTGAAGTTGGTGTCACCCCGGCAGCAAACCTGGCTTTCTCTTCTTTTCAGACAAAGAACACATTAATAAGCAGGTGGCCCAAGGCACTGGGACACGGCTTTATTTCTTTCGCACAGAGGAGTCTTATATATGTGATAATACAGAAAACACAATTAATTACACCCACCATGCCCATATCTAGCTCCACTTTTTTTTTTCTCATGCTTTAGTAGAATGGCTTCGCAGGATTTCCAGCTCAAAATAATCCCCATCCGTGTTACCCTCATTTCATCCTCTTCTTTTTGACTCCAGCTGGTCTAGCTCTCCTCCTCCTGATTCTGATTGGCTTCTCCTCATAAATAGGTTTGAACATCAGGTGGGCGGGGCTTCTGTACTCACTACCAGAGTGGTGGCGATCGTATGAGGGTGGGAGATTGCCGCTTTTATTGAGATCACACAGAGGCGAGAGGAAAAAACCGAAGTGAAGTTGAGCATTTGGCTCACATGATTACTTGTCCAAACACTGACCTCATCATGGAAACTTTGAGCACTTTGAACATTCGCATTTGTAGCAGTACAGTATATGACAGCTAGTGGGGAAAAACATCATAGCTCAGTAATATACCATGCATATTAAGGAATAGCAGTGTTCTTAAAATAAATCTACTGGATAAAAATGAGCGAAAGTACGGGTGTTGAGAGAAGTAGACCTTTTGATGTATTCAGACAAGTCAAACTTTTTAAAGGCTTTACAGTTTTCAAACATTAGCAGTAATTTTTAACTAAAAAGAGAAGCTGTCTTCAACAGAAAATCTATCTACACACACACCTGGAATGGTGGGATCAGCAGAAGCACAGGTAGCCATCAGGAAATGGTCAGATACAGTTACCAGTAATCCTGCATTTGAAAGGTGTGGATGGGGGTAGTGAATTTCTAAAGCTATTCAGCTATTCGACAAGCACGTGTAAAGAAGCGTCTGGCAGCTTGATGCTGTTAGTGATTGCCAAAGGACTGCCTCCATCCATTATTTAAATGTGTAGGATGGGAGAGTCAATTAAATGAGCGTAATTGAGGTTCGGGTGTTTACTCTTTAGCTGTTGGTAATGGTGTTTGTATTCATCACATGTTTGGCTTTAGCAAAGGCCGTAATGCAAATAGACTGAGAAATATTAGCAAAACCCTCTGTGTTCAAGGTGTTTGTTTACTTTCCACTCGTGTGTCTTTATGTAATACTCAACCTGTAATGTCTAAGTGCAAAATGGAAAAAAAACTTGTCATCTGTCTGTTTCAGAGCCTGCTCGACAAATTCCTCATTCCCAACGCATCTCAAGCGGAGAGCAAGGTGTTCTACCTCAAAATGAAAGGAGACTACTTTAGATACCTGTCAGAGGTGGCCTCTGGGGACTCAAAGAAGAGTAAGTAGTCTGAACGAACCTCTGATATATTTAAATGGGAAAGATTGTTTACCTTTTCACACAGCACGTGATAACTGGTCATTTGTGTTGTGAAGATACGGTGGAGAACTCTCAGATGGCCTACCAGGATGCCTTCGACATCAGCAAGAAGGAAATGCAGCCAACACACCCCATCCGGCTGGGCCTAGCCCTCAACTTCTCCGTCTTCTACTACGAAATCCTCAACTCGCCCGAGCAGGCCTGCTCTTTGGCTAAGCAGGTTGGTCTTTAACACTTTATTTACTCATGTACGATGGCTGAATTTGCATTTTTGCCGTTTTTATTGAAATGCAGATTAGACAGGTGGTCCTTCCTCCACTGAACAGTCTGTCATTTAACAGTCATAAGACACATGGAGTCTCACCAGCTCCTGAGCTCTTCCTCCCAGACAAATACAGCCATTTACTGCTAAAACCAAATTTTGCTCTATATACCACTGTTATTTTGAAAACTAATAATCAGGATGCAGTTGAAATGCAGATTATCAGCTGATTTAATTCACAGTTGAAGAATTGGGGGCTAAAATATGGAACCAATGACTCCATCAGCACTGGGTTTCCTCTTTTATGATCCTTTTCGGGCCTTTACTCTCAGTCAGCCATTTACACAGTATTCCCCTTCTTTCTCCTGAGTTGCTTTTGAAGTATGCTTTGGGTCATTGTCCACCCATTGTGTATTGCTTAGCACACAACAGTCAAACTTTGCTGCATTGGGCTGAATCTGAGCAGAAGGTCTAGCGTCCAAGTGTGCGATCGTTCAGAATGTGGATTCTTCTCTTTCCGCCTGTGGTACAGGTTATCTCTGCTTCACTCGTCTGCACTCTTCCAGAACTTGCCTGGCTTTTTTAGGTTTGCTTGGGTCGGACTGACACAATTTAATCAAACGCTGAGCATGAGGCTCCATGCAGACGCCCACAGCAGACTTCAAGTGAACTTTAAATAACAAAAACAACCACTCGTCCACGATATCTGCGGCTGGGTGTGTGCTTCCTGTACTCTACAGGGCAATGGTCTACAAACCTCTGTATTTTCTCCTTTGTGGTCTTTTCCTTATTTTTTTGACTGGGATAATGAAATGTCTACCTTCTGGAGAGTTTTCTATAGTTGGCTTTTTGGTATGAAAGGTGTTTTTTGCTATTGAAATGATTGAAACGATCCTGTGATCATCCACCATGGTTGTGATCAGTTTCTTTACATTTGTGTCCCAGCTATCTTTCAGTGGATTTGTTTATTTTGACAGCTGCTGGTTCATAGCAACAGCTTCCAAATATCACAATTGGCAACTGCAGATGTTTTACTTGCTTAATGGATCAAAGAAGCATCAGAGAAATGGCTCACACCTGTCCATGAAACACCGTTGAGTCAAGTTCAATTTGGTCCAGTGCGATTTATTGGAGCTAATATTAAAGAGCTGTCCTCAATTTGGATATGCTATATCTTTCATATAGCTGTAACTCATACATGTTTTTTTTGGGGGGTTTTTTGTTTTGTTTTTTAAGCTTGTCTCAGTGAAAACAAGTTTTCAGAAGGAAATTAACCAGTGAACTTCTCCCTGCAGGCTTTCGATGAGGCAATCGCCGAGCTCGACACCTTGAACGAGGACTCGTACAAAGACAGCACGCTGATCATGCAGCTACTAAGGGACAACCTCACTGTGAGTATACCTGTGAACAGGTGTCGTTACTGAAACTCGATGAGTTTCAGGATTAGAATTAGAAATAATTAAAGGTCTCTTAGAGGAGAGTGGCACAACTTGTAATTGTTGAGTGTAAAACATAAATGCGATGTGATTCACAGACACTGTTATATCGGGTTTCCTGTTGGGTATGGTTGGGACAAAACTCTGCTAAAGCTCAAGAATGCAAATCAGAGTTCACATCAGTGTTTCAACTCCAGCTGCCATTAAATCCTGTTTCACATTTTTTTTTTATGTGTTGGCCAACAACCGAGCACACAGCACCGATATGCAGCTTGCAGCCACTTGCCAAGGTTTTGCTCTACTCTCTTTTCTTCTGCCAGGATCCGATGGCGAAGAACAACAGTGTCGATGACTGATTCATCATATTACCATGATCACAGACTCACAGGCTGCATTAATTTAATGCTACCTGCCAGCAGGATACTGATGATTAGAAGAATATGTTGAGTGGAATTGTTTTTCATTCATATGCAGCAACGTTTACACATTGCTGACTGTTGCACATCAGCCAGCAAATTTAAGTCTTTAAGCTTGGCCGTCTAGAATCCACAAATAAAAATGCTGAAGTATATTTGTGTGCACAATACACATACTACAGCATTGCTTGTTCTCTTTTAAACTTATAAGAGTCACGCTTACCAGGGATGCACCAATCAAGTGTTTGTAGTTCCGATCTGATACGCTGGCTGGATCGCCTGCTACAGCCTCTTCCTCACAGTTAGGAAAACGGATAATTAACACTGGTATTGACTGTACCTCTTCTTATTTTTAACACGGAAC
This sequence comes from Mchenga conophoros, assembly GCF_057382185.1. Lineage (NCBI taxonomy): Eukaryota > Metazoa > Chordata > Actinopteri > Cichliformes > Cichlidae > Mchenga > Mchenga conophoros. The sequence continues at coordinate 27,435,766 of NC_140530.1, read as the reverse complement.
CAGGCTCCCCTTGAACAAGTAAATTTACTAAGTTTTTGTTTGTTTGGTCTTTTTTTTTTTTTTTTTTAATTTAAATTGAGCAAATGAATAAATGAGACCAAGCCACAGGATAAATAGAGGAGCATAGAGCTGGTTGGATGAATTGGCTCTCTATCACAGATATCCGGTCCAGTTTTTGTGTTTGTATCTGATCAGTGCATCGCTAATCCGGCATTTCTGCCCACTCTGTGTTTTAAGTGATATACCAATCAGCCACAACATTAAAACTACCTGCTACCTATTGTTTAGGGCTGCTTCGTGCCACTAAAACAACTCTGAACCATTGGAACATGGACATGAGGTTGTCCTGCGGTATCTGAGAGGTTGGCAGCTTATCCTCTGGGTCCTGTGGGTCGGGCGGTGGGGTCTCCGTAGATCCGGGTTTGTTCTAGTTCATCCTGAAGATGCTTAGTGGAACTGGACTCTCTCTTTGTCGTGTTCCTCGGGCAGTTTTTGCTGCTTCTTCTCCTTCTCCTCCTCTTGTCAGAGTACCCTTTCCATGAGAGGTGTGCTTGGTCTGCAGTAATATTTAGGTGGGTAAGTGCCTATCAGCGTCATTCTGAGATGAATGCCAGGACCCAAGGTTTTCCCAGAACAAGGATTAGTGGGAAATGAGACTTTGTGGCTTTAATATTGTGGCTGGTTAGTGTACAACCAAATTTTTATTTCAAAGGATTATTTTTAGGATTCAATAGTTGCAGAAATATCCAAAAATAATTGTAAATCTGCAATTGAAGGAAATGGGTTAAAAATAAAAGAAATAAACGATAAGGATGAGATCAAAATATATATGAAAACAAAATCAAATGGTGTCATGTATGTTGATCTGAGCTGTTATTTATTTATTTTATTTTTTCTTAAATACTGGGCCTTGGTTCAGACCACAGCTGTCGAACTCCAGGCCTCGAGGGTTGGTGTCCTGCAGGTTTTAGATGTGTCCTTGATCCAACACGGCTGATTCAAAAAGCTAAATTACCTCCTCAGTATGTCTTGAGGTTCTCCAGAAGCCTGGTAATGAACTAATCATTTGATTCAGGTGTGTTGACCCAGGGTGAGATCTAAAACCTGCAGGACACCAGCCCTCAAGGCCTGGAGGTCGACACCCCTGGTTCAGACCTTCAGTTCATTTTCTGTCTAAAACAAGCTGCTTTAGCTCCTCTCTTTAAGTTAAAGTTTTTCCAATTGTCTGCCCCATGCAAACAGAAGGTGAGCTTCTGTGTTACTAGCCAGAGATGGTTCAAGGTTCTTTATTTGTCACATGCATAGTTATACAAGTATAACACACAGTGAAATGTAGATGTGTGCCTCAGAGCAGTGTTTCCCAACCTTTTGAAGCCACGGCACATATTTGACATTACAAAAATCACACGGTACACCACCAAACAAAGATGCCACAGAAAGCATATTCATAATTTTCCCCGTGTACCAGGTATAGTGGACTTGGCTTGACATGTCCCCAGTATCCTTTTTTTTTTTTTTGGTTTTGTTTTGTGGACCACTACTCAGGCTATGGCCTTCATCTGGGCTAAATTTCCTCCAGGACCCGGGTACTTTCTCTTTTCAAATATTTATCTGTTGCTGTTAAGCGCTGCGTTCACAGCATGACTATTATGTCATTTGTTCTCCGTCGTCTTGTTTTGCTGGCAGTTGGCAACCCACTTAGGCTACGTTCACACTGGAGGCGAAAGCGCATCAAATCAGATTTTTTTTTTTTTTTGAGCCTATGCGACCCATATCCGATCATGCTATGACAGTGTGAACGGCACAAATCCGATATTTTCAAATCCGATTTGGGTCACTTTCGTATGTGGTACTGAATCCGATACATATCCGATGTTTTAGAAAGAGACTGCTGTTTGAACGGTCAAGTTGCATTAAATCCGTCTTTTACATCACTGACACAAGACAGACGCTAATTATCAGCACTGGAGAAGACATCACGAACGCTTCCTGGCCATCCAGTGTAGATGTCAGTGAAACTGTTGGGAAGACAACGTGAACATTTTATTTGTACTGTATAATCTGCAGATTCTGACAGAAATCTGCAACTATCCTTTGAAGCACCGCTCCTCTCTTAAACAGCAATAAGGATCATTATGAGGTTATTTACATTATTATGTAAATAACAAAATAACTTAAGCAAAAATTGGGAAACGTGAAGTCCGAAGTCTTTATATTAAGGGCCATCAGTCAAACAATACTGTTTGCTCTGGGTCTAAACAGAGCGCGTTGTGTGTTACATCTTCTTTCGCGCATGCGGGCCGCTTTGAGCGTTCACACTGGAGGACGTTTGCTGTCGCATTTTATTTGTAGTGTGAACGAGCAGACAAAAAAAATCGGATTTGATCAAAAAATCGGAATTGAGCATTAAGACCTGCAGTGTGAACGTATCCTTAGCAGATCGTTGTACTGCCCTCTAGAGGAAGAATGTAATTGTTCTGCCCGTTACTCACGCTGATCGCTTAGAGTACTAATCAGGTGGAACCAAATAATCTTCCACAGCACACCTCATCATTTTCAAGTGGTTGGGAAACACTGCCTCAGATGATCCGATAACGGGTATCCACTCTCTTCGACATCAGTACAGATCTCCAAGAGAACCACTCTGAGTGTTTATAGCAGCCTGGCGCCTGAGCTTTTTCTTTATAGGGATTACTCTTACATACCAAACTTCGTTATTTGAAACGCTGGCCATGTTTAATGAGAAGATTCACCATTTATATTTATCACAAAGGGAAAACCACCTCAAAGGTCACCCTTTAAGTTTGGGAGTGGCTCTTTCATTATCAATTGGTCATCAACTCGTTGCAGCTGGTGTTAGTGCATTTTTAAGCACCTCAAGTGTACTTGAATGAGCCCTAATACTGTGGTTCTTTCAAGAAGCTACAATTAAGTGTAATAATAGAACAATTCTTGGCAGCCACAAAACTCAGAAGTAAATGTTTTTGCCTTCAGTAAAGAATGCTGTTCTTTATGACTCTGTTTTTGCCCTTGAACTGTTATTATCATGAGGGGAGCTTGACACAGGGATTTCTAAAACCGTAATAATGACAAAAAGATTGCACTGAATAGATTCCTGCTCCTGAGCTGCACCGAATCAGGACTTGTACGTTTCCCCCTTGCAGATCTGTGTATTTATATGTAGCAGCTATTCTGCTGCAGTATATTCACTCCTGGTTGTTGAAAAGCTTTCTGGGAAGTGGAGTTGGAGTGAACTGGACTGGAGGAGAAATGGTGAAAATAAAAGCAGATGAAGATGGACTACCAAAAATATCTCGACAGCATCATGAAACACTTGTTAGAAATGCTCACGCTGAGTGTTTGAAGATGCTCAAACCTTCCTTTGTACCTCGCAGTCTGGAAGACGACACTGAAAGATGTCTCTCTCTCTCTTTCTCTCTCTCTCTGCAGCTGTGGACATCGGAAAACCAGGGAGATGAGGGTGAGGCCGGCGATGGAGAGAACTAGAGCACACTTCACTGTTAACCCATCCCCACACTCTTCTTCCTCTTCCTCCTCCTCCTTTTATCTCTCTTCCTCTTTCTTCTCTACTTCCTCCTCTTCGTACACATAAACGACCCGTTCATTCCCTCGTCCCACTTTTTCAGTCCCAGCCTCCCGACTTCCCTTCTGTATAACCAACAGCATGAATAGTACCTGCCCTTCAGACAAATATTAAAAACAGATATGAGAGGAGGACCCCCCCAGAAAACTACTCTTTCACCCCCACCATTTAATCCATCCCTGTCACCCTCCCTCGATCACGGCACTCCATTGCAGGCCAGCAACTAAAAACCACTGGCCAGTCTAGTCTTATAGCACGCGGGGAGGGTTTTTATCCAGAACCACCAAATAAATTAACGTCTCCTAGAGTCGACATTCGCCTCTTATCTTTCTTTCTTCATTCCACTCTTCCCCTCACTTCCTCCTTCCTAACATCTCAGTCCCTTCCCTCCTGACCCCCACTCCTCTCTCTAGCGAGTTAATGCATTTATATAGTTGTCCATTCCTTCTGTTTTGGCTTTTCTTAGTGTACTGGCAAAAAATGGCTGGTTTTATTCCACTTTAAACAAAAACAAACAAACAAAGGTTATTAAACTGTCCATTTATTTTCAACAAACACTGTGATTGCTTAGTTTTTCCTCCACCTTGCCACCAAGAGCCCTTGTTTGATGGCAAAATCGATATTGAGCTGGGATTGGGGGGGGTGGGAGTGGCGGGTTGGGGGGAGGGAGTGGGAGTGGGTTGTGTGTGTGTTTCGGGCAGCAGTGAAATTCTGCTGAGGTTTATACAGAAGGGTCCTCCTTACAAGGCTGTATTGTGACACTGACGAGTCTAAAGAGGGGGAAAAAACCCCAAATCAAAAGCGCCTCACCTGCCGCATAATCAAACACTCACCTGCTTTTGTTTCTCTATTTAACAATCCCTGCACTGGGCTTCAAAGAAAAATGATTTGGATAATGATTAAAAGCAAAAGCACATACATTCCACCTTCACGTTTGACTCAATTTAGGATATTTTCCACCGCAAAATGGGACGACCCCAACCCACCCTCCACCTGCTCCTGAAATCCACCTCCTGTCGGGTGCTGTTGAACATCGAGTACTACTGTCCCCCCCCTCGGTTATAAACATGTTCATTTATCTTTGCAAATGCTTGTTTTTTTTCTTTGTCTTTTTAATTACTTTTGTGTGTTTGTATAACAAATCAAACTAATCTTTGTGGTTTTTGGAGACTGTAAAATTGTAAAACATTTTTAGAGCTTAACTGTAAATCTGTCTTTTGGAAAACAGAACGGTTTTGTGGATCTTGTTCGTTGAACACATGCTTGCAGAGAACTTTTGAAGCCGTTGCAGTCAGCTGCTCTTTCACGCTTGGGCTTTTTTTTCCCTCTCCTTTCACCCAGTCACTTTTTTGTTTAGTTTTTTTGGTACTTATCCCCTCACACCATCCCCGTCCCAGACCCCTCGCTTCCCTCTGCGCCCTCCTCACTGCTTGCACGGGCAAGTTCAGACAAGTTCTAAGTTTCCACTTGCTGCTGAATAGTGTGATCAACCAGCAAGAATGCACGCTTTCATTTATCGCAGTACAAATCTGCTGCCGCAGAAATTGTGCACTCTGTGGACCGACACTTAAACTCACTGCTTCCTCATTTCTTACCTGATCGTTCCAGGTGAGCTGCAGAGGAAAAAAATATCAGTAAGATGGACCTAAAAATACAAATCGGACTTGATTGTGAAATTCTGCTAACAACATGCAAAAATATTTGGCCTTTTTAAGCTCGAAACTAAAATGAGACTTGTTAGAGATGTAAACAAAGGAAGCATTGTTTTTAAATGTCACCTGTGGTGCAGTTAGAGTCCACAACAGGTGCACGTGTGGGAGGGAGAACACGTAGTTCGGACCAGTTTTGCTAAGCATGCGTATATATGCCGAGGCAATCTAAAGATCTGTCCACTGCATCAAAAGGAGGCAACGCTCAATCAGCAACTTACGGTACATTTTCTAGCTCATTTTCCAATCTCACTCCTGGTTTTCTTTTCTGGCAAACGTTTCCTCCCAGTTTTTGCAGTCCAATATCAATATACTGTTCGCGCTCTGAAGCAAGGCAAACCCCCACAATTGACCCCCGTTTTTAGACTGAGATGTGATGAAATATAGGCGGACGTCAGCTAACCAGAAATCCTGTTTTTGTTTTGTTGGTAGCGCTGCCCCCCCGCCCCCCGCGCTCAGTGTCACAATAACCTTGTCATCAACCATCTCGACATTCCACTCTGTAGGTGTAGAGAAGTCATACGTCTCAATGTTTTTGTTTTACTTTACTTTGCTGGGGACACATGTTTTCATGCACTGATGTTTAAAAGGTTGGAAAAGCAGGAAAAAAAAAACAACCCAGTTCCTCCCTCCTGCCGCTCTTTTTCTCGTTAGCTGAACAAAAAGGCAGTTATTCTACGCTTTTTAAGGAAAAAAATGATCCCATGCAGTAGTGAATGTGGCACCGAGCCTGTCTGTATATCTGGTATCTGAAATCATTTTGTTTTTACTGACCAGTATTCTGCTTAAAATAAAAAAAAGGAAAAAAAAAAAATAACCCAAAAAATAACAACAACAAAAAAAGTTTGCTTCTGTGACGGTTTTATTGCTTAGCAGCGCACGTGGTTGTGAAAATTTAGAGTTAGCTTCAGGACACCTATAAAAATGAGAAAATGACAAAAAAAGAAGAAAAAAAAAAAAAAAAACACCCTTCGATACCCCCCCACCCCACACCCCTCCCTGGTTATTGACGTAATAATAGATTTGTGTATGTCTTTTAAAAAAAAAAAATTCCAACTCTAGTTTCACCTTACATGTTATAAACAGGACAAAATGTAAAAGACGATTTAAAGTGAAATAAAGGTTTTATCAGTTCGAATCGGCCCTCTTCTGTTTATTATCACCAATGGCCACATGGTTTTTGTTTGTTTTGGGGGTTTTTTTGTTTGTGGAGTTTTCTGATTAAAGATGAACGCCGTCCAAGATGTCACATCTGGGAGTTAGTGACAGCCAAAGTCAGAAACGAGTTTTAAAGCACAGTTGAGGCAAAAATGCAAATATTCAGCAGTACAGCAGGAGCTCGCTGTATTCTTCTGCTTTTAGAACGGTCGTTTGTAAAATAAGGAAGCATCAGATGTTTGCTGTCTTTATGAGGTCCGAGTAACTATAGTTGGAACTTCTGCCTCTGATGTTTTTCTCTTCCCTCTACCTTCAGCCATAAAGGTTTTTCTTTGGTGTGTTTAGATATCAACGGATTTGCATTTTATCAGAAAGAAACGTCAGCTCAACGTGGCTTTGATTAAATTGTGGACATTAAGCATCACACCTTTACAAACTCTTATCGAGTATCCAGATCCAGAGACTCAATCCATGCATGGCTTGAAGGGAATTTTCATCAGCATCAGACTTTTTATATTCAATTTATATTATTTCTCGTGTAGTGGTTCACTTCCTTTATAATTTTGCTTTGTATACATGCAGAACATAATATGACGTAACAAAACTCCACTTCTGTGCATCCCTTACAGTCATCTGAATGATTACCACAGCCTGATGTAGCCACTGTGTTGAACTGGGCATTTTGAAGCCTCAGTGTTGGGATTTTGGAACCAGAAGTCGCCATGTTTAGTTTATTTCAAGGCTATTTAGCAAGCTGCATCGTTACCCTGTGAAGGTAGAATGTGAAGACACAAGTCAGCTTTTTTGGCTAAAAAACAGACTCGTAAAACACTAGAATTTCACTCGGAGACTGAAGCACAAGGTGAGTCATAATTTTAGTCAGATAACCAATTAAAAATGCTCCAGAGGTCTCCGACAGCTCACACGAATAGGTTACATTTGGTTCTATGAAAATGATGAAGGGGAGGCCTCTCAGATACTGATGACTTACAGCTGTCTGTGTCAGGACACTTGTAAGGAAAAGTAGCCCCACCCCTAACCCCAATATCCAGGTGCATGAGTTATTGAAAACATTGATGACTGGGGCTGTACTTTCCATGGAAACCAGAATCACTTTGTACCAGCTGGCAAACATCTTTTTTTTTCCCCCCATGTGTGTGACGTGTGTGTGTGTGTTTGAGATAAGCGGATGGATGTTGTTGTTTTTTTTTTAAATTTGCTCTTCACTGAATATTTATGGTAACCTCTGAACACTGAGTTGTAGGGATTTAATCAATCGGTCTATGAGAATGGGGGGGAAAAACCTTACCAGATTAAATTGCCAAATCTCGTGATTAAGATGTTCTTCTATGTATCATTCACTCAGGCCTATTATGACATCTTGCATGTCTGCACGACACACTGTATAGCCTCTTTTACATCAGAACCATGATCCTTCAACTTAACTTTCACTTTGTGAAGTGGAGGAGCTCGGAGGGAGCTGGGTGGGGCAGGAGAGAAGTGAAGATGTCTGTCCAGAAAAGACTTCCAGGGAGTAATCTAAGGATGTTTTCACATATGTACTATTTAGCAGTGGCGTGTCCAGCGGGGTGGACACCCCCCCAACCAGACTGGCCACCCCAGGTGCCACCCCAAAGGCAAAACAATAAAATTCAATCAAATATCAAATGTACGATTATGTTTTCACGGTGAAGCTCAGATATCCGAGTGTAAGTGAATGCAGCATTGGCTTCTGCGCTATGTGCATCAAGTTAGCAAAGGTAGGAGAGCCAAGCACGAAAGACGGCACTGCACGAAACAATTTTTCGGTGAAAGAAAATGAGGACAGAATAAATGTCCCGGTAAGTAATATTAAGTTTGTTGAGTTTAGTAAACTAAGGTGAAATTAGAATACCAAGGAAAAAATTACACTTAAAGAATTATTGCAGCCGTCGAATATTTCAGACAGTATGCTACTGAGGGCAGCTAACATAAGAGTTATGAGTTATAAGATATAATCTAAGTCGTAACATTGCTGTATGGAGCTGCAGATTTGGTTGCAGGTTAACATAGCTGGACTGGCCATCGGGCATACCGGGCATATGCCCGGTGACTTATTTTTTATTTTTTTTTGTAATGGCATGAACAATGAGAGGTGGTGGATTGGCCAGATGCAGGTCGATGTGTAAAAATAACTCAGTTGTTTGATGGTGTCTATGGCGGGGCTTCCACAGAGGCCAGCAGGTGGATGAGGGAAGGGGAGGCAGGAGGAGAGCCCCGAGGCGGCCACCAGTCCGAGTGTCAGGTGAACTGAACTTCAGGTAAGAAGTTATGACCTGCAGTCTATCTGGGTCAGATATAAACCAAGTTTAGGTGGAGTTTATTTTTGTTGTGCTGACTTTTTACTGTCAGTTACAATAACTCGTACTGCGTTCTAGCCAGCTTGACGGAGTTTTTATACAGCTGGGTGGGTGCTATGATGTTACTGATAGTGAACTTCTCTCATTCTCCCCCCTCCCTCTCCTGTTGCTACTTCAATCATGAAACTGATCAATGATCAGCTGATCGGCTTTTTTCTCTTGTTTATTTATCGCCCACTTTGCGCCAGAAAGGAAACCAGCAGATGTCGCGCTAAACAACAGCAGCACGTTTAAGCTTGATCAGCTTTTGTTAGAATTTATTTAATATTAATTTCTAGTATCAGCTGATGTTTGCTGGAGCCACAGCTGTAAACCTGCTGGTCATGATGTCGGTTTGGTTATGTGGTGAGAGGGAAACATGAAGATGAAACCAGGAGATGTCCTTACTGGATCATCAGAGCTGAACAGATGATGGAGAAACAGGTTTACCTTTTAGGTGACATGGATGAGTTGAAGGGAAGTTATGAACTGTTTCTGAGAGACAAATAACACCAGGATCCTTTTTTATGTAGCTGACAGCTGGTAACTGTGCAGGGGCGGGTCTAGGAAAGTTTTGCCAGGGGGGCCAGGTAGGGCATTAACAGGCAAAAGGGGGGCACAAAGAAATACCTTTCTTTCTTATTCTCATTTAAAATGTCTAGCTTTTATTAAATAATTATCTAAATCTTACAACCAAAGTTTTTATCTGATGTAAAATGTATAGAAATCATACATATACCAACAAGACGGTGTACATATGGAAAAGATATATATAAATTTTATAAAGTTTGTATCTGTCTTGTGTGAAACTTGTGTGAAAAGCATACAAGAGTAAAAACAGATATAAGATCCCTTGAAAGATTATATAATGAATCTTGTATGTTTTGGATACTAAAACAACATATGAAAGTAATAAGAAAGTGGCCACTTTCTTGAGTAAATCATGTAAGTTTTTACTATTTCTTTTCCATATGGGACTGTCACAACAGCATTTGTTTTCATTCAAAGGCTTTATGGCTTTAATACCTGGTGGGCCGGTCTGTAGTCAAAATGCCCGATTTTCTGTCCCAGTCCAGCCCTGCAGGTTAATACTGGCAGTGTCACCATGCCAGCTGACTGTATTTCATCATCAGCCAGTGTTGTTCTTGATCAATATTACCAAAGTTTACCATAAGGCAGCATAGAAAGTATTTACTTGCTTTCAGGTTTCATTCAAATGTTAGTCTTTTCAGTTGTTTCCCCACTTTTTTCCTGTTTCAAAATCACCAGTTTGTGAGAAGATTATCTTCTTTTTTTTAACAGGCAGATAAAGTTTTACATTGGAATTGGCTAATTTGTCAATTGTTTGTTACAAATGTTCGTATTTTAATATTCAAAAATGTTTTTCCCAAAACATATGTGCACTATATGTCAGTAAAAATACTATGCAAATATTGCTGTCCTTGAATACTGAGTAAACACTGACAAAGCACTGATTGTATCTCTTGTACTTTATCAACACAGTATCTAAAAACTTTGCACCATAGTGGTTAAAATCTCATTCGAATAAGAGTTAAAAGCGCATTCGGTTATTAGGTTTATAGGGTTATTGAATTATGGTTAACGGTTGGTAGGTCTGTGAAGGTTCTCAGTCATCCAGGTCATCGTAGTCAAAGGAGCTTGCAAGCTCCTTTGATTAACGGTTGGTAGAATTTTTTTAAACTTTATCTGCCAATTACATCTGCCACCCTTCTCCAAATCTGTGCCCCTACCTGGCCCCCCCAACAAAAATTTTCTAGACACGCCACTGCTATTTAGGTGCTTATAATTGATCTCTGCTTGGTTTTTGCTGTGGGATTAGTTAATTTGTGCAAATGCCATCACAATATCTGGGTCAACCGCTCGGACTACAGAGCTACATCTCCAGAGAGTTTATTCTATGGTGAGAACATGATTCAAGCTCAATCTGACCTGACTACCAGGTGTACACTGCAATCTTCCTGTAGGCTGGTATGCTTTGCATTCTGCAGCAGAGTAAACAAACTATAGCAACTATCCTGGTGCATTTAGTTTGCTGGAAATGGTCTCCAAATAAATATAAATCTTAAAGGAAAATGTTCTTGTTACCACCCTTTGTCATGTGTTTACATTGTTATATAAGATGAATGTTCTCACGTGGTTTGGATGAGGCCACCCTTGGAGTTTCGTTTAAGAAAAAAAAAAAAAAGCTACAAGTTTGCAGATCCATCAGCTGATTCAGATCGAATGAGCAATGGGTGTTAAAAGACCTTGATCAAACAAACCTGCCTCTCCCTGAACCTGGATCTGCAGGTTTCTTCTGGTTAAAATTTAGTTTTTCCTCCCCACTGTTGCCAAGTGCTTGCTCAACAGTGGTTGATTGAAGGTGCCTTGAAGGAGCTGCTGTCATGATTTGGCGCTATGTAAATAAAACTACTGAATTGAATAGATGTACAATGTTGGTACAGGATCAACATTTCACCTGGCCAGTCACGTCTAAGCGTTCAGGTAGCATTACCCAAGAAGCTATTAAGAACTTTCACTAGGAAACTAACATGACTAGCCTAAATTTGGCTAACAAGAAAACGATGATACAATTTTTTTTAAATTTTTTTTTTGTATAAATTAATAAAGAAAACATCTGAAATGCTTACCAGAAGAGTTTTATATAAACAAAGGGGTTTTTCCCCTCCACATTCCAAGATATGACCGTTGATCCTGGACCAACATTATGAGGATGATGGAGCCTCAACACCAACACGGGGATATCAAATAGACCAGTATAGACTACATAAAGCACATGACATCACTTTGAAATGTTTATAAATTTCACATCGGTCTCACTGTTTGAAATGTATTCTAAAACTTTTTGAATTGGAAAAGACTGCAAACGTAGCACCTCCACTTTATACACTGAAACAGCCATCTATCTGGAAAACTTTACTATTGTTATAGTTGCCATATAAGTGGGTTTGCAGTTATAGTAAAGGAATAAACAACCATCACTTTTAAAAAGGTTTGACTTGAGTGTGAAATTACATCAGTGGAAAAAGTTTAAATGTTTGAACCAATGGGAAGGGGGGAGAGGGTTTGCTTCAGGCAGCTGGTTTCCAAGAAAAATGGAGAGCCAACAGAATCTAAAGGCACCTCTGCTACAAACAACTATTTAAAGCCGGAGGAATTTTACCCTCCAGTATCCCCTGAAGTGAATATTACTGTGATGGAGGACCACGCTGGTCCCAAGTCACGTCAGTTTGAGGCATTTGCTTCAGCCCCAGTAATGCCCAGAGCCACTGCTCTAAGAGCTGATGCAATCTGCAACCGTTTCCAAGCCGTCTGAGGGGAAATAATCTACTCCTCCAGTGCTCACACAGCATCAAAGTACAAAACAATGCACCAAATATGAGAGTTACCTAAAATATCCTGTGAAAGACGGACAGGATGGCGATGGAGTGGTTAGAACTGGTTTGAACCCCTGCTGGGGCCTTTCTCTGTGGAGTTGCATGTGTGGTTTTCCTCCAGGTACTCCGATTTCATCCTGCAGCCCAAGGACATCTATGCTAGGCTAGGTTCACTGATGATCCTAAACGGATTCATCACAGATGTGAAGAAGATAAAGTGATATGTGAACTTGTGACTCTGAAATATCTGACTATATGAACATGACGCAGGTTCAGATACACTTGTATTTAATTTTAACATGTTTTTATATATGTTTTTTCAGGACTGACTATGGCAGCAGTGATCTTTTGAAATGCAGATTTAGCTAAAAATGTCAATATTAAGTAGAGGATGGATCATCGGGTGTGCAGCTCAGAGTCTGCACTACCTCTAAACACCCCCTGAATATATCGGGCTCTGGCTGCTCGAGTCTTTCGTATTTTTATCTGTTTGAGCTCGTTTTTGCTCTCCGAGTGTTGAATCCACTTTGATGTGCTGTCTTTCTGAATATTTTATTGTGCGCACACTCAGCGGGGTGAGAGATTGAGTGGTGTGAATGTAGATGATAGTTAACTGCTACTTGAGCATTGTACATCTATTAATTAAGGGCTATGCAGGATTTCTGGATCTTTCTTTGTGTACAGGAGATATTAGACCATTAGTTTTGTGCCCAGAACTATGTAATTTGGTAAAACTGAAACTGAATTACTGAAGTTAGTTAGTCAAGCTGAGCATAATGAGACACATTAGGAGGTAAAGAGGTGTTAAAGGTTACGTCAGGCCTGATGAAGAACGGTTTTGTCTGTGAACCTTATTTTTTTATTGACTGCATTGCAAAATGCCAACCTGTTTTTCTTGTTTTTTTTATCTGTAGTTCACAGGAAACACTATTAGATTTGACAGATACTTTCTTTTTCTTTTAGAAAACTAGTTGAGAGGAAAGACAAGCTGCTGTAGTTCTTTGTAAGTGCTTTACAGTTAAGTGAAGTTGTTGGCTTCTCTCCTGCCTGACTGAACTGGACCGGATCTGGGGAAGGAGTCATGTCTGAGTGTGCTGCCAACAAAAACAGCACTTATCTCAATTTCTTGGTTGCACTTTCGATTTGAGGCTGACTTGTGTGTACAGATGAGGAGGAAAACCTCCAAACATAACAAATGGAATTCGATGTTTTCATTTGACTATAAAATATGCTAATCTTTATGTAAAAAAAATAAATAAATAAAAAAAGCTATGCTGATGATTTCTGACAATATTTTCACGGACCGGCCTTTAAGTTGTTGCAGATAAATAATTTATGCATAACACACGGGAAAAGACCCAGGGAAACAGCGTTAACGATAAAAACGATTAAAAAAAAATAACGATAAAAACTGGTAAACACCCTGAAAACTATACATTTCACACTCGAGCCTCAACTCTCGCGGCCCGGTATCAAACGACTCAGGGACCGGCCCGGGGGTTGGGGACCGCTGAATTTAATGACTCTGAAAGTGGTATGGTTGTTGGTGCCAGACAGCCTGGTGTGAATACTTCAGAAGGTTCTGATCTTCCCAGAGTTTCCCACATAAAGAAGAGAAAGTATCCAGTGCATCATGGGAAGCCTCTCAGCAGTCTAGGCCTATTATAGCATAACTAAGGGATGGTTCAGGATAAGCTGATCCAGCCTGTAACTATTGGAATCAGTTTTTTAAATAAAGGGAAGTTTTAAGACTAATCTTAAAAGCAGAGCGAGTGTCTGTCTTCTGAATTCAAACTGGGAGCTGGTTCCACAAAAGAGGTGCCTTAAAGCTTTATGCGCTGTCTCCCATTTTGCGTCTGAAAGCTCTAGGAACCACATGTAAGCCACCAGTCTGAGAGCGAAGTGTTTGGTCAGGATAATAAGGTACTATGAGGTCTTTAAGATGGGATGGGGCCTTATTATTCAAGATTTTGTAGGCAAGAAAGATTTTAAGTTTAATAATTCGTGTCATATTGAAAAAAGATTGCACAAAGCCATCCAGATTTTAAAAAAATTATTTCTTCTTGCTGTTTATGTTACATAGACACAAGCAAATCCATGTGTAGTTGTGTATAAATCAATGAGACGATCAAATCCTACAGTAAGTATGACGCTGTATGCAGCACCTGGTCAGCTTAGCAAATTGGGGGAAACTGTAAACCTGTGTCACTTGTGTCATTTGTCTTTTTTAGAAGCAGCAACACCAACACATATACAAAATAAGGTATCTTAGCACTTAAAGGGGTAAGCTAATAACTACCAAGCTAGTAGGGGTGTAGTTAGTTTGTCTTACTTTCATCTGATGCTCTGCCAAGTGATCAAGTGCTGTCATATTTTATTTTAAAGACTAAAAGAAGGTAGAGCATGCTCAATCTTTTTTTCCCCTCAAATTTATTTGCAGTTAAAACAGAAGCAAGTGACAAAACTAAAATAACAAACTGCAAAAACAACAGTGAGATAAAACAAAGGATCAAGCATAGATGTGCTTCAAAGTTTCCCTGAATGAATAACTTGATATACATGTGGAGGTGCTGTCACTGAAACAAAAAACATGATTTTAGCTTCAGCAGATGAAAGATGGACACAGGCACTTTAGTCAGGATGGAGATGCTAAGCTACAGCAAGTTAATAAGAAATTTTACTCTATCTACAATGAAATAGAAAGTTCACAGAATGAGGCAATACTTTGTACATAAGGACCCGTGTGAGGACACTACTACTTGGTTCACATACTGCATATGTCAAGAGAAGGGGAACAAGTCGACGTTCCGAAGCTAAAGTACCAAGCCAACCTCTCTCACTTGGGACAGAGAGAAATGAAATGAAGCAAAGTAGTAAGAATGTGGTGTCCAATAGGTGACAGAGATAATATATGCAGATAACCAGAGAAGGACTCCGCTCTTAGTTATAATTTGAACCATAAACAGACTGCACAAGTCTTACAACCTGGAAATGAGTTGGTATGTTTTATTTCCACTTCACTTGCCTTAAAGTCAGTGCATTTTTTGTTTGTTTTTTTAAATGTATTATCTTATTTATTCTTTTTTAGATGTTCAAAAAAGGTCTGCGGTTAACAGATTTTCATACTTTGTTCAGTTAAGCTTTTCTTGAGTCGTCACCATCGAAGCCTTCATGGTTTCAAAAATCCAGTAAGACTCGTCCATCAAACAGCCCGTTCAACAAGTCTTTCATTGGCTTGTAAAAAATGTGCAAGGAGGTGACGGCCACCTGAGAATTTCTACGCTCTCGCATGCCCCATAACAGCCTAGTGGTGTGACGTTAAAGTTAGAAGCAACCTTGGTGAGGTTTGTTTATAGCAAGCGAGTCAAACATGGGTCCAACACACCCATTACATGTCAGGTGACAGTTCGATCAATAACAACTACATTTTTATCAATAAAACGTACTGCTGAGATACCAGCATGGATCAAAAGCAGTGAACTAAAATACTATCGTTAAAACTGATGGCTCATTAAAACAGTGGAACATTTACAGACTTCACATCTTTAGCAGGTCAGCTAATGTAATTTATCAGTGGCTCTCGACCACTGCAGGTCAAATTGCGCCATATGTGGCCCTTTAACTACAATGAGTTGAACACCCTTGGTTTGTGTCCTAACATTAACATTTTACAGCTCGCAACTGCTTATTCTTAAAGCACAAACATATCATGAATTTTTAAAGATCATCATTCTGTACAAAACGTACAGGTATTACAAAATTTTACTCCCCACTGAGCCTACTTCCTGGGAAAGTCTGAATCACGTTTTGGCTGAAGGAACCGGGGCAGTACGAACTTCTGGGCTGGCCTACAAAAACAAAAAGGCAATTCTTTTGTTGACATCAAAATCTGCAGCATCACTACACCTTCCTACATCGGAGTAATTAAGAAGAAATGCCAAAGAAATGTTTTCCTTTATTCCAGGAAATTAAATCCAAAGCATACATACTGTAGTGATATGCTGCAAAAGGCTTGCTACTTGAACTCTCACACAAACAGCTCTGCAGGCATATGACTGCCTCACAAGTTAACTAGATCAGACTCTACTGAGGAAATCTATGCAAGCTATCCTATATGGCATGGACATTATAAATATCAAAGGACCTAGAAACAGAAACATGTACTCCAAACATGGGATAAATAAGTACACTACCTGAGAGTAAAAACATCTGAATTGGCTGTTACCTTGAAACTTAACGTCTATGATCACCAGTGTTTACAGAAGCTTTGTGATTTAACTCTAAAGTGGGCTTCTCAACAGCAACTGATTTCTAAGGAAAAACTCTTTCAGTTTCTGTCAAAACTTTTGGGATTCATCAAACTTTAAGATAATATTTTATCCATGGTTACCTAAAAGACCTCAGCCTGCTAATATGAAGGCATTTTTTTGCCTTCCTCATGCCATTTATGGCCATGTAGTGGTACCATGACACTCAAGCTCCGATAGTAAGCGCCAACCCTACCCACAGAGCCACCCTCTTTGCTATTCCTGTAGTCTCTCAGATTTCTATGTCATGTCTGATTCAACTTGGCTTATTTTTTGGAGAATTCAGCTGCATCTCAGATTTTGCATCAGCAAAGTAAACTTGTTGACTGACCTGTTTCACAGGGTTTGAATATGATCATAGTTTTTTGTCTTGGAAAAGTCCTTAGGTGCATACCCTTGAGGTAAATTTATTTGTCAAAACATACATTAACATCAAATTTAAGTTCTGGCACCCAGCAGGAGCGTCACGATAGCTGACTGCCTGCTCAAGTTTTACAAATGACGATGGTAAACGTTTATTCTCAGAACCAGGTTGAGGTGTGTGAGTAAAATAAATAACCATAAATACTGGATGATTGGAAACTGACAAGCTAAAAGTGGTAAAAGAAATATTTCCAAGGCTGCTTCATTCCTATTCCAACATCATTTCTAAGTATCCAGAGCTGATGTGGTTTTCTACAAGCACCTTGAGACCAACTTCATGTCTGTTCAAGTGAGAGTAAACACATTAAACAGGAATTCAGTGAAGGAGTTTTGGGAAACACGGGCCTGGTCTTGGACTCACAGACAGTAGAATCATGTCACTGTTCTGCTATTTTCCACCAACTGATTCTTATAAAAAAAGATGACTTTGGCTTCTTGCACTCAGAGCAGTGACACATCCTTACTGCTGCCTCTAGTCCCTGACCTGTCCTCATTTCTTCTTCTGCACTTCCTGCAGGAGCTTCAAGGCGGCCGAGTTCTTTGGTTCCACTTTCAGCAGAGTGTTCAGATCGTCCACGCAGGCTCTGACGTCCTGCAGGGGAGAAGGCAAAAAGTTTCAGAGATTAAAAATGAAACAATGCTGACAAGGTCAGAGAAACTGAAAGTAAAAACACCTCAGTAGAACAGAGTCAGTGACCAATATCTGCATAAAAACAATCAACACAGTTCAGAACAATGCAATTTAATCCACAGTTGACGTATGTGCTTTCTCACAAGGTGAACTTGAACATTTTTAAAAACAAACCAGCTTGGAACTAACAAGTAAATAATAATGTCTCTTGCCCGCTGCCTTATAGTTTGCATATATTTTGCTATTTAGTTTTAAATTTTCATTCATCTGAGAAAACAACTCAATCAGTTTACTTTGAGAAGATCCCCTTGCCATTATTTTGATAGGACCTGAGCATCAACTGAACTTTCTGTTTCATGTTTCCCTGTGAACAGTCTGATCAGATTGCTGTTGTTGTGGCAGTCTCGACTGTCATCCTGTGAAGGGTCAGGGTCTGATTCCACCACGTTGGACTGCATCAGGCAACAGTAGTCCTTGTTCTGTTCTGGACATCTATTTGGAAGTCTTGAGGCTCACAGACCAGATTCAGAGCAGAACAAGGACGACTGCCTTTGGGTTCAGTCAAAGACAGTAGAGGATGAGGAAGAAGTTGATAACTATCCCATTACTTTTTGTCACAAAGCATATGTGCTTTATTATTTATTTATATATTCACAAATTCAATCTATTTCTATGGGAAACACTAAACATGGGTAAACAAGTGACACTAATCACATAATGAAGGCTCTCTTGTGTTTAAATACACCTCTGTTTAGCTACCATTTAATATTAAAACGGGATTACAGTCACACTTATGACTGTAAGTGTGACTGTAATCCCACATGACAAAATAAATGTTCAAACTGATTTTTTTCTAAATTCCATCTCAAAGTAGATCAAGATACAAAACGTCACCCAGCAAAAAAACGAGTCATTTCCTTTAGTACTTTGTGACAATGAAAAAAAATGCCGTCCAAAACGATGAAAAAACGAGTTCCTCTCTGCACAACCAGCTGAATGATTTAAAGCCCACAACTAAGACAGGAACAGCTGGTACTAGGTGGTTAGCATTGACTGAGCTTTAAAAAAAAAAAAAAGAGTGAACGAGTGACTAGTGCCCTAGTCTGGGTAACCGGTAGACAATGCCTTCTTGTTTCTTCTCTATCTGAAATAACTACTATTTTTATTCACGTCTTTAGGTGACCTGATCTTGAACCCAGCTGAGATAGTGCTAGCTATGATCAATGATGTAGTATTGAGATTCACAGTCACAGGAAAAGAAGAACATGAATAAAGAAAATACATGATAAATCTTTGTTTATTTTGCACCCCCGCCCCCTCTTTTTGTTTTCTTGCGCTGGCAGGTTATCTGTTACTCAAGGCAATGGAAGAGGAGACACTGATAATTGGATGTCTAGATAAAAATCACGTTGAACAATATGAGGTGGAAATGAAGAATCGACTCTCTTCGTGTCTTTTTGACAACTCAAACCTCCAAACACTGACTTGAGCTTTTCACTGCATGTAGCTGTGAGTGCCGAGCTTACTGTCTCCTCTGTGTGTTTTGACTACTAATGAGGAGAGACTGTGAGGGGAAACGCTGGTAATTATCAAGGCAGGAAATGCTTTTTATTTTGTCGCTTAGCTTGAAAACCTGCAGACACTTTTGAAACTAACGTCTGATTGCGCTGTGTGGGAATCAGAAGCTGGAGCGCGGTGATGAAGACTCGTGCTCTTACCTTGAGTTCCTTGTGAGCCTGAGCCCTCCTGTAGAGAGCCTTGACATTGTTGCTGTCAATCACCAGCGCCTCGTCACAGTCTCTGATGGCGTCTCTGTACTGCTTCACTGACAGGTAGCACAGCGCCCTAATCACACAACACACAGTAAACCACATTTAAAACATCTGGGCGCATCTTTATTTATTTGAAGGTCCAGTCAAACAATAATGTTGCCATGATGTATTAATTATCAATCTAAAATGCTTCACTACATGTATAACACTCTGTGATCAGAGCACTCCAAAATGGATGAATCTGAATTTGTATTTATTTTCAGGTTCTTCAAGATTATTCATTTTTTTGTCTAAGCTTTTATTTGACTGACACACCTAAAACGTTACCTTTAAATGCTTTCTAGCCTCTTCATTTGTTCATTTTTTACTGAAATATTTTTAAATGTGAACTCCATTTCAACGAACTCTTTAAATAATATCCAGCTAAAGTGTTTTTTGTTTACTTTTTAATTTATATTTATCTTAGTCCAGGGCCATCATGTGATTCAGACTGATTCTTTACCATTCATTGTCAGAAATCCACATTAAGGATCCTCCAAAGAAAATATAACAAGCTAAGGGGCCGAATTCATGTCACAGTGCGGCAGAGAAATAGAGTCCCGGCATTTCTTTAATATTTTTTTTTGTGTTTGTTATTGTTTTCTAGTGCTACTGTGTTATGTTTACTCATGTCAAAAAGTCAGGAAAGACTTAAGTGTAAAGTAATATCTGTGTACTGAGCTAATGATTTTAGCATTTTTGTCCAGTCACGCAGAAAAACATGACTCATCTACTGTGCAACAGCAGTTAGTCCATATAAGCTACAGCTTGCAAATTTCCATCAGCCACTAAAAAACAGGCTTAATAGGCAATGGGCATTACACAGAAACTGCCCAACATAGTACAAATGCCTCCTGATTAAATAAAGCAACTGAATATTAAAGCAGAGAAAAGTTATCAAAACAAAAATCTTAAAATGTATATTATGAATACCATGTCATCTTTAAAGTTTTCATAGGTATGCAAATCCCTTTAACACAGTTTCAACGATATTGAAATCATCCACCTTTGTGAACATATTACTATTCTTATATAGTCAGGTTTTTTATAACTGCCAAAGCTATATTTAGCTAAATCTGTAGGAGTCTTTATTTTATAAACAAACAAAAACAGGACCAAATAATATATGATGGTTGATATATTCGTTGGAGCAATATTAAATACAACACTGCAGAGACACAGATGTTGATGATCAAGGCTCACCGGTTGGTGTAGGTGGTGACTTCTGTAGGGTTGTGTTTGAGGCTCTGGCTGTACTTCTCTATGGCCTTCTTGTGCTCTCCTTTCTTCACCAGGGCATTGCCTTCTTCTTTTAAGGCCTGAGCTTTCTTTATCTCTTTATCACTGGGAGCTGAGGAGAAGGTAAGGAAAAGGTGGGGGGCATAAAAAAGAGAGTTTGAATATGATAATGCTGCTCCGTCTCTAAGTAACTTTTAAAAAAATCCAATGAATGGTTATGTTTTCATGAAGCTGCTCAACTCTTTGACACTAACAAGGAACTCAGTCAATTCAAATCAATAACATAATTTTAAATAACATAATTTTTCATAAATCTATGTACCAGGTTTTTTTGTTTGCGTTGTGCCATTCTGCTGAGGTGTTGGACTTTGTTGGGTGACATTGCCTGCAGACTTTTGGGCAAGTTTTTCCTTCACAGACAGAGGAACTGTGGGAATGGGAGGAAGCTTTTCTCTCCATGACGGACCGTCTGTCTCTGTGAGTGCCTTTGTCATCCTGAGAAACAGTACAACAGTGACAAGAATGTGAACAGAGAAGAAGCTGAAAAACAAACTTTTTGTGCTTCTGCCCACAAGTTCAGGTTCTGTTCTTGAACTATGGAACCAAGGAGTCAACACTTTTACTTTTAGAGATACTGTGAAGACACTTCTGTTAATGTATTTACAAATACTCATGTGTAGGTCTAATGTCAGGTCTGTGTATTTTCATTATGGTTTCATAATCTCTTTCTTGGGGACGGGGGATTACAGAACAGTGTTTAAAACCTACAACAGACCAAGAAGATGCATAAACCATCTGTTTTTTTAAACCTCCTAAAACAGATATTTCTGTACTGATATTTCTGCAAAACTGTAAATTGTAAAGTGTAAACTGGTTAGATTTGTTTATTTCGATCTGGAAAATCAAACTCGGAAACAACTGTGATTGGTCTACTTGGCAGTAACATGCCATACAAACACAATATGTTGATATTGTTCACAGTGCGATTGGAAAGGCTCGTATTAAGGTACTGCAGCTATAGAAACTCAGAGATGGTGAATATTATATTGTAAGCTAAAATATAACCATCACTCAGCTAGCTAACAGACAACATACCTGTTGGTGCCATCGTGAGCTGCTGCTATGTTGCAGTCAATCTGTAGAGCAGTTTTGTAGTCTACGTAAGCTTGCCTATAACGCTCCAGAGCTTCGGAGGCAGCAGCACGACGAAGCAGAGACTTCACATTGAACTGGGATAACTCCAGAGACCTGAAAGAAAACATGTTAAAATCATAATTTAGATAATATTTTGATAATGAACAGGCTGAAAATGGACGTATCGTCATTAAAAATTTAACAATAAGTTTAATGGACAAAACTACAGAAGTCAATATACAGAACAGAACAAAACATTGCTTTTATTTCATGTACTTGAGCGTCTCCCTTATGTTACATTACCAAAGGTTGGATGTTCTCACACAATCAAACACCCCAAATAAGAAAATCAGGGTGTAAGATCTGAGGAAAGAAAGATGCATGAAATCCAAATTGCAACATCACACTCACATATTGCAGTCTTTCACACATTCCCCACAGTTGCCATCCTTCAGGTAGCTGGCTGCACGGTTTGAATACAAAATGGACAAATCCTCTGGATTCCTTTTACCTTAACAGGAAGAAAACGATGTGTTTAAGAGCAGATCGTCAAACAACAAATAACCCTATTAATCTGAAGACATGTGCAACTGTTAGAAAGAAAACATTCATTAAATGACCAGAAAACACAAATCACACAACACAGCATTGTAGTGTTGTCAAGCACATTGTAAAATATTTTTAAGTCTTAAGTCTCTACTTATTGCAACATGGCATCAATTCTCAAAAACTGCTTTGCTGTTCCCTGATGCTACAATAGCCATGTTAGAAACTGCGACTAGCGAGGAAGATGAGGGATTTGATACAATTTAATGTTGCACTCAATTCTTATAGCATTTTGCCTGTACTGTAATACTAAATACTAATTGCAGTACTAATTGCACTTATGTGTGCAGCTCTGCACACATAAGTGGAGGAAGCAGATAGAGAGACTACCTAGACTGAGTATATTCACTTGGGATGTCAGTGTACACACACTGATTTTCCCCAAAGAGGTTTTAGTCAGAGCCAATGGAAAGGAAGAAGAAAATAAAAGAGCACTGGTTTTACATTCATATGGGTTTCATTTTATTGTTTAAGACCTTTTTTACTAAATATCTTCTGCTGCTCCCTTATTCACAAGGGGTCACCAGAGCAGGTAGCTTTGCATATTTGTTTTGGCAGAGTTTTATGCCAAAAGCCCTTCCTAATATAAACCCACAAGCAAACTGTCTCTTGCCAGCGCAATAGCGCAAACTCTGCAGTATTGCACTATGGAGCCACTAGGACAATTTTTTGTATGTCAGTTTAAAAAAGAAGAAGAAGAAAAATGTAGGGATGGGAATTAAGAACCAGTAATAGGTTCCCAATAATTCAATTCCTTGGAATTGTTGGTCTGCTTGCCTATCGATCCTGCTTATCTGTGTGCTGGAGGAGGAAAATAGCGGTTCAGTCTACAGCATGTACTTATTTTTATTGCACAAAAGGATGAGAGTGCAAACTACATCCAACACAGAAACAACTGCATTATGTTGCTAATACAACTTTGGCCCTTTGCAAGCATACTAACACTAAGCTAGCGAAGGACCCAGAGTGATGTTAAAGCTGAGTAAATACCAACCCCTGAACTCAAACCCTGAACTTCAACAGGTAAAAAACGGATGAGCAGTCAGGCTGCAGCCTCCGTTTCTACTTCTATTTTTATGGAGAAACACAAAAGTAATGTAATGTTTCTACAGTAGAATCATAATCACTGTGAAGTAGGGCTGCCACGATTTGTCGACTAGTCACGATTACGTCGACTATCAAAATCGTCGACGACTGATTTAATAGTCGATGCGTCGTTTGAAGCTTTGTAAGATCACAAAAGACGCAGGAATAAGTGGCAGGATTTAAGAGTGTAATAACGGACTGAAACAGAAAATGGCAGCATTGCATGTACAAGGATGTCAGCTACCGTTAAACCCCGAAGAAGAAGAAGCAGCTGTGTCCCAGAATTCATAGCGCGGCCCAGCGCAGTTTCCAACAATGGCGGCAGCTAGTTAGTTTTAATATTACTCTTATTATTCTTTCTGGGTCACAAAATAAACGTTTAACATATTTTCAGGCGAGAATGTAGCTGTGTAAACCTCAAATATCTGCTCAGTTTATCAGGACACCACATATTTTCAAAAGCGCTCCGACGTTTTCGGAGACATCTGTTACCCACTAGCTCGTTAGCGAGCCGGGGGCTAGGCTCACTAGCGCCGTGAGAACACCGGACTCCCCGCAAATCGTTTTCAAACCCACCGCCGTCTTTCGCTACTCAGGTTAAATATATATGAGTCACTTAGATAACTTAAAATGTTATTGTTTGGCTTTTTTTTTTTTAGTATTTTATTTGTTCCTGAGTAAATCAGTTTGTCTGAGATTAAAGTTATAGTTTTTACACAGCTGAATAAACGTCAAGCAGACAGCTGATTATCAGAAGTGTGAGATGCTCCAGAATATACTCCAGTGTCCTGTTATATTTTAGATAGCAAGGAGTTTATTAAACTTCACCGAAACAATCTGCAAATTTCATTAAAATTTAATAAACTATCATCTTGTCTTTATTTTTAGTTAGCACAGACCTTAAACACTCAAAGCTGTAAGCTAATGATAGTTATATAAGAGCAGATGCTGCTGGTGCAATAAGCTGTAGTTTTACGTCCAATGGATGATGATCTGATTAGTCGACTAATCGCAAAAATAATCGGTGACTAGTCGACTATCAAAATAATCGTTTGTGGCAGCCCTACTGTGAAGTCTTCTTGTGCTAGTTTTCATCTTTGCTTTGTGTTCATAACTGAATACTAAGAGAAAGACTGTATGTGTGTCAGCATTAGGATTGGGGTTTTTGTTGAGGAACAGGAATGTGCCAGTAGGTTTATACTGTTAACTGGTAACTATCAGGTCATTTTACAGTAGTGAAATGTTAAAGTAATGAAGGTTATGAGCAAAGAATACTTCACTACTTCCTCTTGGGAGTAGTGAAGTACTACATTACAAAGTACTGCATTTCTTTTAAGAAAAGTGTTCTGTGTAATATATCTTTTGAGTAACAACCTCAATACTGATCAACAAAGAGGGGAAATACCTCCAGCATGCACACACATTTGACCACCACATGCAATTAATCTGCATGAATTTAATGTTTTTGGATATGCTGCTTAATGATGGTGGTGAGTCTCAAAGGAGCCAGTGAGAACCGAATGAGAAGACAACATGAACCTCTAATGGAATTGGAACCACTAAATTGATCAATTTCCATCCCTAGGAAAATGCAGATTTATATCAAATAAGGTCACAGGAACATAAAACGTACTTCACACTCATTTCTCGGTGAAGTGTATGCACGCTCAGATTATAATACTTACTGTTCTTCTCCAGCGCTTTGATTGCCTGGCTGTAGAGATTTGTGGCCTCGCCATATTGGCCTGTCTTGAAACATTCATTGCCAGCTTGTTTCAGCTCAGCCCAGGACTTGGACTTCTGTTTTGGTGGCATGTCTTCTTGCTGGCTCCTACCTAGAATGATACAGTAATGGTTGGTTTATATGTGGATTAAAACATCAGACAATTCAAATGTAACTGAAATGACTCATCAATAAAATACTGGATTTCTATTCATACAAAGGAATAATGTGGACCTCGCCACCTCTGTGTGGTGGCTGAATGAGGCACGTGTTTCTACAACAATTTTGTAAAGAAAGAAATTGATATATTAGTTGTTACACACAGCTTTGTTTATGTGTCAGTCAAGAGAAGCTTGTATCTATATTTTTTGTCAAAGATGCTTCTTCATTGTTTTTTTATTTTTATTTTGTTACTGTATTCACCAGTGTTGGTCTGAAACGGACAATTAACCTGAAAAATGTGTGAAATTATTTTGACAATTAGTTCATCATTTTTTAAGTAAAACTAGAGGGAAAAAAATACTTTTTTAGAGATTTTAGTTTCTCAAAGAGGATTTTCTCCATTCAAAACTAGACAATTGTCTTCGGCTTTTGTTTTGTGCTGTAGAGAAACTGAAACAAAATGTCACAACAAGCCATATACTGAAAGTAATCACTACTTATAAGGTATATATTTTATCATCACTTCAATATAAAAAATTGTACCATAAGCACACCATGAGACTGCCTGATTAACACTAAATCACAAGAGTAATTTTAATTACCAACACTATATAGTCACATTCAGATGCAGGCAATTTTAGATTGACTAACAAGAATATATATCAAATAGCTTTGCTTAGTGCACAGAGGCTTATTTTTGTTTGAGGCCACTGGCAGGGCTGTAAATTAAAGAATTTTCCAAATCTGGAATTAATATAAAATATCTTGTCTAATCTTAAAAAAAAATTTCAATTAGTTACACTGTACAACAATTAAACAATTAAGTTGAAGTCATTTTTTTCTTGCAGTGGTGCTTTATGTTCTCTTCCACATGCCTTTACTTTTTAACCAATTAATTAATTAACATGGTGTCCACAAAAATGTATAGAGTGAAATCCTGCACCCAGCTCTGACATATAACATATGTCATATGACATATAACCACAAACCAATAAAAATACTTTCCACTTTCAGCTTCTGTAGCCTTACTACAACAACAACAATAATAATAATAATAATACTGAGATTTGATGGCAGCTAATAGTTTGCACTCACATATACCACAGGCTTAACTTAAATCAGTTAAACCTCAGGTTAAAAACCCCACACCAAATTAACAAACCTGCTCATCTAACTGTAAGCTAATCTGGTACCTAGCCGCTAACAGTTACACAGTCATATTCTGTTCATGACATTTTCTCCAAACCATTACTTAAATCCTACTTTCAAAAAGAGCCACAACTGAATCTTGTTTCCTCGAGATTTTGCTTAAAAACGCGTCTTACTCCCACTCTTTCTATGCGTTAACTCGCTAGCTAAGTAATGCTAACTCGTGTGGGTTTTGAATGGTGTTTTATGGCAGCTAACATAGCGTAGCATAGCTTTGCTACTATTAGCATGTCTTACCGGCTGCTCAGTCTGAGAGATCACAACGAGGAAGTTCCCCTCTTCACAAACTATCTGTTGCCCTTATGAACGTTGCTAATAATGGCATTACTCAGTGCATGTATGTTGTCCCGGTGGCTGAGACCCACACTCTGCCTGGGTAGAGTTTAGTACAGGGGGAGGTATATGGAACTTGCCGGCAGTCTCTAGTAACTTCTCAGTTTGCGATATCGGTTTCGCTTCGTTTTAACGTTGTGTTCAAGTACTGTGGTCAGTGTAGGACTTTCACCTGCATGGCGCGCCCTCTGGTGACCATCTGATCAAAGTGTGTTCAGAGACCAGAAACCACAAATGACTCACTGGTTGAGTTTTCAGCAGTAATCGCCACAATAATTTTAACTTTATAAGATAATACATGCAGATTTTTTTATATATGCTTCAGCTTTTGATCGCGAAGCTATAATAAAGCGCAGCTCGTTTTACTTTCGTGGTGAAAAGTCCTTTGCACTATCCTTTCTGTATCTTGAACGCCTCATGAGATAGGGAGAAGCAGTTGTTCGGTTTCTATTTAGAGAGCAAATTGTGTTTCGACATAAATCTCGCGATGGTACATCGTGTCCTATTTAAATCTAAATGTATTTATTTATTTTTATTTTTGGAATCTAGTTTGACGAGTACAATTTAAATGTACAAACATGAGTTCCTATTAGAGTTAGAAACCTTGTAAACGGAGTTGAGAAAATATATGCAAAAGAAGTACTTATAGTCTGAGACTCAGGCAAAATGTAAAAAAGAATTTTAAAAAAATTGCTCAGTTTTGAATGTTTACAGTGTGCCTTTGATGTTTGGGCCGGTTGGGGTCTCTGTGTGCATGTTTTCTTTGTGCTCAGGATCTTGATCCTAATTCTAGCCAATATAGAAACCATCTAATAGATTACATCAGTCTCAAGACAGCCTCTGCCACCACATTAGATCAATCCCTCTGGGCTCCTTTGATCGGCTCCATCACCTAGCGGGGGTGGGGGGTCGTGGTTTGGTCCCGCTTTCGCCATTGTGGTTGATGTGGAGGTTGGGACGGGCTTAGGGCGTCTGGAGAATCCCTAGGGACGTTATCCCTGGAGGGCTTAACCCAGGGGTTGTAGTCATAACCTGGTTAGTGGCTCTGGTTGCTCTTAGAGGGTGTTCTAAGAGCGATCATGGCTCAAGAGTTGTTGAGTTGTTGTACAAGTTCGCCTTGTAATCGGAAGGTTGCCGGTTCGAGCCCCAGCTCGGACAGTCTCAGTCGTTGTGTCCTTGGGCAAGACACTTCACCCGTTGCCTACTGGTGGTGGTCAGAGGGCCCGGTGGCGCCAGTGTCCTCTGTCAGTGCGCCCCAGGGTGGCTGTGGCTACAACATAGCTTGCCATCACCAGTGTGGCAGGCTTGGGGTTCGGGGGTGCTTCGCCTCCGTGCTAGGGCTCTGGCTGGGCCTTGGGTATGGAGTGTGATTGTGTGTACAGTGTCCATGTATGTCTATCCCTACGTTGGGTTAGTGCTGAGTATTTGTATATGTGTGCATGAGGGTGGGAATGCATGTTTGTGTCTGTGCCTGTTTGTCCGTGTCTATATATGTCAGGTCGGGTCTTACACTCCACCTCTCTGGGAACTCCCAGGCCCTCCAAAGGCCTATATCCCCTGTGAGTGACAGTTGTAGTGTGTAAGAACACTCAGGTCTCTCTTGAAAAATACAAATTATTAGTATGACAGAAAGGCCAGAAGCATTATTAATAAAAACAAAAATGTTAACCATCTTCCAATAATCATTTTATTTGTATAGTCATAAAAAATGTACAAAATCTACAGTGCAAATAAAACACATGAGTATAGGCCAGTTTACTTCTCAACCACAGGGAGGCACTTTAACACCTTCTCATCAACAGGCCAGAGGAATTTATGCAAACACAAGGAAATCTTACTGTGTCGTACCATTCGTAAACACTATGAAGAGCTCCAGTTCATTTAGCAGATGCAAATCTGACAGGCAAGCGTTTGAAAATATTACTGTTCTGCTGTGATTGCCATGTGCTTGCTTGTAGCTTCCTTCAGGAGCAGGAATAAGCTTGCAGGAACACTAACCAATACATATTTTAAGAGTAGTTAATAAAGCTCAGAGTCTGAGATAAAACACACAGTGAGAATACAGGTGTCTGTTTTTCAGTTTGCTGTTTGTACAACAGGTTTAGCTACATTCTTAATAATATGTAAACATTCATTTTCACATGAGCATCAGCTGAGCGTTTGTACCTAAAGTGGCCGTAACAGCTTAAAATATGTAGTAGTGTCAGCTTTTGTGTCAGAATACATGGTGACAGTGAATGCGGCAGTTATATGAAACATCAGTGCAGCACTTTCTGTTGTTAAGGTTCAAAATTGAGGAAGGAGAGTACACACCACTCTTGGTCCAGAAGGTCTTGGTCAAACAATGATTTTAATGAATACACGCGTGGGAAGACACTCTGTACGCAGACAGCCAGTAGTCCTCGACTCAATGCAATGGTACTGATGACAATTATTTAACAATAGCAGTAAAATAATTTCCCTTCTCCACACTGTCCAGAAGCACAAACTTGTTTTTTCTTCTGAAAATCAGCGAATGAAAGAAAGGAAAAATACATAGAAAACTATTATCTCTTATCCCACAAAGGTTGCTTTTTAAAGCAACCTCAAAAGTTTATATATATATATATATATATATATATATATCTATATATATATATATATATATATATATATATATATACACACACACAGAGTTGTGTAAAAATGAATGAATGAATGAAAAGCCTGAAATAAACTGGTAGGTTTTATGGTAGAACATCAAAAGTGCAGGTGCACTTGAGGTCTCTGAAGGAGGAGCAGTCAAAGTCAGCCATGAGAGTTTTCTTTCCGGTCTTCTTGGGAAAAAAGAGCAACTGGATACGTATCCTGTTGCTTGGCCTCAGATTTGGAAGTCTGTGGGAAACATAAGAGTAATACAGAACTGTTAAGGTTGATGTTTAGTTTGTGGATTTGACATAACATTTTATACACAGTAACAACTCACTAGAAGCCTGTTGAAAAGACAACTTTGCCAGACATCCAAATAATGTTGAGATATGGTAAAATCTGAAAACTTCAGACTGCGGAAAAGACTTTTACAAAGAGATGACCCTCTTATCATTATTCCTTCAAGGGATTTTGCTGGGGCTACGTTCTTTAGAAAGTCCTGAGGCCTGTACTATGAAGCAGGATTTGGGCTTATTCAGGTAACGTCAGAGCTAACACTTGTTTTTCAGCGTTATAAAGGTGGTTTGCTTCTCACTGTTGTTTATAGTTATGTAACTTATGCTGCAGACCTAAACCGCTCCAGAGCAGGTTTTTATCAATATTAGAGAGACAAGCAACCCATTTGTACTTGTGAATTCAAATTTGGGTGGCTGTAGCTCAGGTGGTAGAGCAGGTCATCTACTGATCGGAAGGTTGGTGGTTCGATTCCCGGCTTCCCCTAGTCTGCATGCCAAATATCCTTGGGCAAGATACTAACCCGAAATTGCTCTCCGATGCATTCATCGGAGTATGAATGTGTGTGAATGTCAGTTGTGCTTGTGCGAATGGGTGAATGCACAAGTTGTGTAAAGCGCTTTGAGTGCTCAGAAGAGTGGAAAAGCGCTATATAAGAACCAGTCCATTTACAATTCTGTTTTTATATTTAATCTTCATGTTACTCTCAGACCCTTAAACACTTCCAGAGGCTGCAGGAGAAAGAATAAAAATTAAATTCTAGATTTTCCTGTCTTAATGATAGAGCATTGACCCATTCACTCACACAGTCAGTATTTTTACTGCCTTTCCCTCTTGGCTCAAAATAAATAATTAAGGTAGCAGATCTTTCACACATACATGCATGTTTCCTCCCCATCCACTAGACCACTTCCAGAGATAGTCAGAGTGCAGTCCGTCAGCATCTTGTTGATTGGGTTCATGAAAACTACTTCAGCAACTGTCCTTTGGTTCAGTCTCACTGGACCATTAACCTGAAAAACAAAAATCTCACTGTTTACTTATTAGTCAGTAAAACAATGTAAAAATCTTTGCATGTCCAGTTTTGATTCCAACCTGCTTGAAAATATAAACTACAAATTATACCTTCAGTTTATCCAGCCTCTTTTTTTACCATTAGCAATGCATGAAAAATAAACATGATAGCCCACATCATATAAAATTACAGATACAGGAGTCACATTTCAATCCTTAATGGACAAACACAAAATTTGGTATAGAGACCAAAGCTGCTGAAGATGAACTGTATAAATAGGAACTGACTCATCATCTATATAGGTCAGGCTCAGTTTGAGCTATACCAACTTATAGCTAGTTATTTTATTTATTTGTTTTGTGCTACTTTAGCAAGCTTTTATGCATCTAACGCACTTGTGAACAAAAACAACAACAAAAAAACAAAAAGAAACATGTCAGCTGAAGCATTATTTGCTCAAAGTCCTCCTTTGGCCAAGAACAGCCTGAATAGATGCTGGCATAGTTGCAGACTTTAGTTTTATATATATATATATATATATATATATATATATATATATATATATATATATATATATATATATATATATATATATATATATATATACACATGCATACACATAGACACATATACATACATATATATACACACACATATATATATATATATATATATATATATATATATATATATATATATATATATATATATATATATATATATATTAGAAATTATATTCTATATTTATTTAAAGGCATATAACATAGTTAAATATAATTATATTATAAGAGTATTTAGAGGAGTATGTATATATTAAGTATAATATATTATTTTATCAACAATCAACAGCAGTCAGCTAATGTGACAGTTACTTCGAACAAAGCAACATAATGATTAAGGAGACACAGAGATGGTAGTTTTTTACTCACTGTGATGGACATAGGAGGATTCAACAGAATGACATCATTCACTGCTAGGTATACATTTCCTGGCTCCAGCTTATCTGTGACTACAGCTGAAATCTTCATGCTGTCAGAGCCTACCATGTGTTTGTGGTACACCAAGAAGGGGACCAAGATAGGAATGGACAGATCTGGAGCAGACAGAGGGAGTGAGAGACAATTATAGTTGTTGCAGTCCCCCCACCAGGACAAATAAATAAAAACACTTGTGAGAAACTCCTCAGCAATTTACCCACCTTTCCCAGGCTGCAGTGTCTCTTCATTTGTCTCAGTCTGGATGTTTTCAAACGGTGAGCCATTGTATCTCATGGCCTGGACGCTGATATTGATGGACACAGGCCTGGCAGTGCGGCTCACACTGTTCAGCACCAGCTTCAGACTCACGTCCTGACCGTCCATTGGCTTGGATACCTGCAGCACCACAAATTCAATTCAATTTTATTTATACAGCGCCAAATCACAACAACAGTTGCCTCAATGCCTAAAGTACTGTTGGGATTTACGCAGGCGGCACAGTGAGGAGAAACTCAGATTTTTGACACTGACCCTGTTCGTATGTATTTCTGGGAGTTCTTATTTTTTTGTTAATAGAAAAAATGTTAACAGTGGAAAAAAGGTCACTGCTACATTCGTAAAAAGTAGACAGAAATTCACACAACAAAGATAAAGGTAAATACTAAAATATATTTAAGATCTACTTGAATAGCTCTAAAAATAAAAACATATATAAGGAACTGAGATGTACCTCTTCAATTCGCATGGATATTTGTGGAAGTGGAAGGATGCTGTCATTTGTATTATTTGTAGTCTCTGTGTTGTTCCCTCCCCTCCCTCCATTCCCAGTTCCATTTGTTGTTCCTCCATTCCCAGTTCCATTTGTTGTTCCTCCAATCCCAGTTCCACTTGTTGTTCCTCCATTCTGGATTGGATTATTTGTCCCTCTATTGTTCTTTTCCTCTTCATCTCTGGAGTAATCTCTGGTGAGGGCATATCTAAATACAGTTCTCTCCTCATTAGACCCTGTAAGAGTGGAAAGTTTTAGAGTGAGAGTGAAAATTAATTTTGTTAAAGAATTTCTACTATGTCTTGACCAAAAGGTTTTATTTAACCTTCTTATTAGTATCAGAAAACAGAGAACACAGTCACCAAACCCATTTTTATTTGTAATCTCTTTGCAGATCGCTAGTGAACCGTTAAAACAAGGTTTATATAGTTTTTTTTTTAACCGAATACTATCTGTCATTCAAAGAACCAAAGACAGCCTAACTTAGCACAATGGACTGTATATAAAAAGGCGGATGCAACATCCTGTTCTGTTCATGAATTTTAATTTTTGTTGCCATGATGCCAGGTCTCTCTTGGAAATTAGATTTTTAATCTCAATGAGATTTTTTACCTGGATAAATAAAGGACAATTTTTTTTTTACACTACCACTCTGTTGATCTGTGACCTTAATTAACATTTTGGTCTCACATGCTCATTTCAGGATTTATGTGACACATCAAAATGCTCATTTTATAAATAGGGGTGGTATAACAGTGGTAACTTCTGACTGACAAATCATTACCAGTGTCATGTCCCTTGTGAGATCTACTTTCATAATATCAGGATGGTAAAGAACAAAATTCTCCATTTAAGTCTTCAAGAAACACGTCTTTTAGGTGAACCCACCTTCCTTGTACTTGTAGCTGTCTGTGATGTCCAGCCTTGTGTTGGAGCCAACAGCCTTGGTGGAGATATTCTGTCCGATTCTCTTGGTGTCAGAGAAAATATTCACCATTGTGCCATCAGCTTTACACTGCCAGGACACAAAGAAAGAAACACGATAGAAACCAAAATTTGAAATAATAAATATTGCTATTATACTAAAGGCTGCTCCTCTTTTGGTGCTGCTAACTATGTTATTTGTGGATTTATATAGTACAGCTCTGTTCACTAACCAGCCAGTCAATGCAGTCAGCATTGACCATAGCATAAACAAATGGGGCATCATATTTTAGATCGGTTTCTCCATTCAGGATGGCTTTGACTGAGGCTGGACCGCAGCAGTATGCACCTGCAAAAGGACAAGCAAGAAAAGCCATCAGATGAACATTAAATAAAGAAACATGCTTTACTAATACAGAGTAGTTTTTATTCTAACTTCATGGCACTAAATATGGAACTTTCTAACCATGGAGCTGCCATCACTAACAGCACTAGATGAAAAGAAATCACACAATCGAATATCACATTCAAAAACAATACTTAAAAATTGTTGGTATATTTACTGGCAAAAAATGAATAGTTAAAGTAGGAAAAGAAAAGTCATTAGACAAAGGAAGAAAATCTGAGGAGACAAGAGTTCATACCATCGCTCTTCTCCTGTGGCGTTGGATCCAGAACTTGCCAGCCGTCATATTTACCATCTTTTCCCAGGTCAGTTCGCCTCATCCAGCACTCTAACCAGACATGATAGTTCCTGAAACATAAACATGACACAAAATTCGGATGTTGGAGTCAGTGGAAACACAACAGTGGCTTTAAAAACTCGAGAACATGGCAAAGAAGGCTGGGTGATTCACTTCAATTCAATTGAATTGTATTTATATAGCACCAAATCACAACAACAGTTGAATCAAGGAACTTTATATTGTAAGGTAAACACCCAACCCTACCCTAAGCTTGAGAAATGGCACCATAAATCACACTAAGGACATTCTTTCTATTGACAGATTAAAAGCTTTCAGACAAAGTCACCACTCCCAAAGCACACAAGACATACTTTGTAAAACCACAGTCAAGATTAAAAGCCTTTTAGACTTTTGGACACAATTTCATTTGTCCTCTTTTATGCAGTCTGACATATCAAGAACAAGATGGTGGTTGAGTACTAATAAAACAGAAAAAAACAGCAAAACCTTTTGAAAGTCAACCCTGTAGCTCTATAGCGTTTCTGGTGTTTGTTTTTCCAAAACCACTGAAAATTGGATAAATTATAGTTTGTTGTATATAGTGCCTCTCTGTTTTTTAAATTAACCTTATTTAGTTCTGTGAGAAATTAAGACTGTACAATGCTCAGGGAAACTCTCTCTCTCCCTCTGTGTGTGTGTGTGTGTGTGTGTGTGTGTGTGTGTGTGTGTGTGTGTGTGTGTGTGTGTGTGTGTGTGTACAAAGGAACTGTTCAACTCTTTACCACAGAATTTAGTTCTGATCTGTATCTCTCTCTGTTTGCTTTCTCAATATAAGCCATATGAGCTTGTGTCATCTTACCAGACACTGTCCTTGGTCTCTTTCTCTCTCACTCCATAGTCAGCATGGTACACATCAATGATCAGATTCTTGTTGCTGTCGTGAGCTGACTGGTAATTGGTGACCACACGGCATGGGATGCCCAGCAGACGCATTACTGGAAATACAAACATTAAAAAAACAGATTTTTTAAAAATGTGATATTTGTCAAATTGTACATTAGTTTAGCATCTTATTGTTAAATGTTGTTGCACTGGCCTAGTGATGGAAAGTTATAAGGAAAAGACAAATCAGTAAACCACTAAAGCTATGGCTCACCAGACTTTTAGTGTAATCCTATATTAACACTAGAAAATTGGCAATTGTAAACAAACTTGAGACTTTGGTACATATACCTTGCTAGGACCCTTTTGCCTCCACAATTGCCTTTATTCTTCATACATATATTCAACAAAATGACAGAGACATTCCTCAGAAATTCAGAACTGTTCTAATCGACGGTGGTCATATAGCAAGGGACATGGTCAGTGGCTACCCTCAGGTAGGCTGTGGCATTTAAATGATGCTCAGTTGGTAAATTGGACAAAGTCTGCAAAGAAAATATCCCAGACACCATCGCTCCACAAGTACCAGGCAGAACCGTTGATACAAATGAGGACAGATGTCATATCGCATGTGTTTCAGGTTTAATTAATATTCCTTGATTTATTGTTGCTCATGGGTCTAGTTCTCTTTATGGTTTTCTGCTTATGTTATACTTATAGTTTCTACACTTTAGGTCTCTGCATAGTTGTATTGTAGTGAGTGGTTATTTGAGTTATTTTTTCCCTGTTATTAGCTTGAAGCCATTATCCTCTGACGGCTATCAACAACAAGGCATTTTCACCCAGAGAACTGCTGCTTATTGAGTTTCTCTTTTAAGGACTTTAAACCTTAGAAATGTTTGTGAAAAAACATTCCAGTAGATCAGCAGTTTTTGAAATACTCAGACCAGCCGACTGGTAGGATCAACCACGTAACATTTAAAGTCACTTAAATGTGAAGGTTCTCAGTCATCCAGGTGATACAACCTTTCTCCCCAATTCTGATGCAGTTTGAACTTTAGCAGGTCTTCCTTACCATGTCCATCCAGCCATCCTTTCTCCTTTGCTTATCTGATTCAGGGTCGCAGGGGGGCTGGAGCCTACCCCACCTGCCATAGAGTGAGAGGCAGGGTACACCCTGTGAAGGTTGCCAGTCTATCGCAGAGCACCTTCGCCATGTCTATAGGCCATTAAGTTTTTGAGTTGTTGCCCTGTGATTGGCTGATTAAATATTTGGATGAATAAAAAGGTATACCCAGCAAAGTTGATAATGTATGTAAACTAAAGCACCTGCAATATAAGGCAGCTTATTTCTTATTTCTCATTTCACTTGCCTAAACACATACTGTATATATAACAGATATTTAGGTATGTATTCATATTACCCACCTAAATAGATACTGTATGTAAGTGAGGACTTGCAGAGTTAGCCAGTACCTGAACACATCACTCCTGCAAATACCCAGCACTGTCCATATTTGACTGGGTGGCAGCCGATGTTATACCAACGCTTGAGGATGGGATAGCTGCCAGACCAGTGAGAGGGTATAGTTCCACCCCAGAATGGAGCTGACCACCGTCCCTCCAGGACACCACAGTCATCCATACTGTTGATCTGGAGCAAAACAGGAAAACAAAGGTGAGTGAGTGAGTGAGCTTTGGCTCCCCTCAAAATTACTATAAAGCATTAATTAACAAAAGGTTTTGTTAATTAATGCTTTATAGTAATGCTTTATAATTAATGTGTTATTTTGTTTATGATGCCTTTTAAACGTTATGTAAAATGCTTTAAATTACCTTCTTGGTGAAACTTGCAGTGCAAATACAGTACATCTGTCCAAAACACATGTATATACATAAATATCCTACCATGGCGCTGACCACACGGCTGACGTAGATGGGGTTACAGCGAGCAGAAACGTCATTAGCTGCATTTGCCAGGTGTTTGGGGTTGACATCCAACATCTTAAGACAAATCTTCATCATGTCCTCTTCAAACTAGACAGGAAGAGAGCAGCTTATCTTAAACTACAGTGCTGTAGGTTATTCGTACTTAATGGCAGAGTCAAAAATAATCGAAGCATTTACATTAACTAATTAATTCTAAAGTAAAATATTAACTTGAAGCAGCTAATATCTAAAAATGTCACTACTCTATACTTCATAATAGCATGTTAATAATGATCTACAGTAGTCTCACACCATATAAATATATGTCTCTCCGATTAAGGAGTTACACCTACAAGCC
This sequence comes from Mchenga conophoros, assembly GCF_057382185.1. Lineage (NCBI taxonomy): Eukaryota > Metazoa > Chordata > Actinopteri > Cichliformes > Cichlidae > Mchenga > Mchenga conophoros. The sequence goes on along the minus strand of NC_140530.1, from coordinate 27,398,393 downwards.
ATTAACAGTGACCATCTTTTTTGCGCCTCTACCATACTGAACAATAGAACTCTTAGAATAAAAGACTGATTGGTAAAAACATGATTAATGTGGTACTTTTCGGTTTTGATTTATCAAACCTAGAATCACAAATCCACTAAGCCTACACAGTGTGTGTGTGTTTGTACCTGCCCAAAGTCCCAGTTAATAGATGTGATGTAGTTCCCACTTCCTTTGTAGATTATACCACGTTCATTCATCACAAACTCCTGTCTCTCTTTCTCATCCTGCATAAACACTGAATCATCTACAGAGGCGGGAATAGGGATAACCACATGAGACAGACGGATTAATGGATGGATAATAGTGGTTTTAAGGAAAACAACAGCAACAGATGAACAGTGCTGGAGAGCCTGGAAAACAGGTCGGCAGATAGAAAGATAACTTACCAGAACACCAGGGATTGAAGAGCACAACCAGTTCTGCCAACAACGTTTCCTCATCCCTATGTCTGGCGGTTAAGTTGTACTTTCCGATTGGAGTGTCAGCTGGGGGGGTAATGGTCAAATTCAAGGAGCCTGTTGGTGGGTTGGATCCCTTCTCTAGCTCCACTTTCCACACTGCCTTTGCTGATGGCGAACGCTGGATTCTGTCTGGCATACCAAAGCATGACTTTGTTCCCAGGTCCTCAGATGGATTTTCTCCTGCAGAGAGGATTCACAGAGATCATAGATGTGACAATACAGTACCAACAATACAATACTCTGTAACTACAGAGTGTACATGAAAGACAGACATCATTAACCAGTGTGAGTTACACCTGAATCATTTCCAGTAGTCAACACAGGGCAAATGACAAAATTTTACTGCATGAAAATGTTCCCAAACACACTGTCAATGCAGAAAAAGTATATCTTCATAGAAAAACACATAATAGAACAAAATTAATAGACTGTCCCATTTTGATGGAGAATAGAATAAATGACAGCCAACCTTTAAAAAACAATCATTGAAAGCTACTTAAAACTACAAGAAGGCTTGCCTAATAGAGTTCAGGCTGCATCGAGGAACAGAGGTGGCCATACCGAATACTGATTTTCAAACTCAGAATTGTAAAAATTTTCATTTCATTGCTGTATTTCCCAGGAGTGGCTCAAGACTTTTTCACAGTACCCAATGCTCATTTTGAATTTGATTGCAACAGAAGGCTGAAAGATAGTTTAAAAGACAAACAGTGGTCATATCCAACTGTGCTAACTGGCAAAACACCTTTAAGTAAAGCTTAGTTTATTTAGCCTTTCACTTATGTGTCATGTCTGGCTTTTTCCTCACCCTTTCAATTTTTGCCACACCCTCATGGGTTTCACCTGATATTATTTCTCCTGATTGCCCAATTAGTTGTTTTTTTTTAAATTCCATCAGCTCATTAGTAAAACCTGCTTTTTGTTGGGAATACCTGATTCTGGTTCCTGTGTTTGGGTCCTCTTTTTAAACTACACTTAACCACATGTAGCTGTTATTTATTATTTAAATTTATATTTTGTATTGATTTTCACAAAATTCTTCATATGTATCCATACAGATCTTTCAAAAATGTTAATGTCAATAATAAAAATAACAGCAACAAAAAAACCAAGAAAACAAAAGTAAGCAAACATAAACAAACTCCTGTTGATACATGGAAATCAATATTCAAACATCTCTTTTATTTACTATAAAGTGTCACAACTGCAAACTAAATATTTAAATTTAAAAAATATAAATTCAAATTATATAAACCAAACATGCACAGTTTGCAGCTATCAATTCCTCAGACTGACTTTCTCCTGGATCAAAACCTTTCCAAAGCTCAAAAAGGGTGCCTTCAATGGGCTTGGAGGTTTTTGCTTTGAGTCCCAACTAGGGCTGTCAGCGTTAATCGCGTTAAAATGATGTTAACGCCAAATCCACATTAACACAGCATATCCCCATTAACGAGTTAACGCGGATCACCCTCTGTGTGGGGCTGCCAGTGTTGGGAAGGTTACTATTAAAATGTATTCCACTACAGATTACAGAATACATGCCCCAAAATGTATTTTGTAACGTATTCCTTTACATTACTCAATGGGAGTAACGTATTCTAAATACTTTGGATTTCTTAATATATTATCATGCTTTTTACAACTACATGAATGTACTATTGCTGTGTGATTTATTACTATTACTGAAGGTTACTCGCCATACCAATAGCAACTAGATTTTTAAATCTTAATATAAAATGAGTAACAGTAGGGTGGACATTAGGTAAGGCTGCGCTTTTTGCAACGATCTCGTATAGAAAACTGTTTTTCGTGTATATAAAACAGGTCCTCTGGCTAATACGTCAGGTTCCGTGTCGAGTTCATAGCCGAAAACTAGCTTTACTTTGTTGTCTGGGTCGACTTTGCTAGCGAGAGACAGAGAGAGGCGTTGAAAGGCCGCTCCAACGGAATTTGTTGTTTCGGAGGAAAACACGAACACAGAGTAGAGTAGAGTCTTAATAACTTACTTACAACTGGCCAATACTGCCCATGAAGCTACATTGTTTAGGCCTATGCCTGTAACACTGTGCCTATTGCCTTTATATTAAATAATTTTTGAACAATAATTAAAAAAAATATTTCGTCACATCATTATAGCAAGTAGAGGTGACATGGGCCGCGAGATTGAGACACAGACATTAGAGCCTTTTAATGCGTGTTTTGTTTGGGTTTCCACTGGCGTGGAATTACCAAGGACAGAGAGGGCATAGCCTAACATATGAAACAGGAAAAGACCGCCGTGTAATCCATTTATTTCAACAGAGTAACACTACCTTTTTAAACGGTAACTGTAACAGAATACAGTTACTCATATTTTGTATTTTAAATACGCAACGCTTGTACATGTATTCCGTTACTCGCCAACACTGCGCTAATACGTTAATCAAGCTACCCGCGCTAACCCGTTGACGCAGTCCAGCCCAACACAAAGGGTGATCTGCATTAACCCGTTAACGGAGATATGCCGAGTTAACGTGGTGTTGCCGTTAATTGACGGTGATTAACGGTGACAGCCCTAGTCAACAGCTTTGGGTCAGTAAATGTTTGTTCAGCGCCCATCAAACAGCATCTTCTGTACACTTTGGACATATTTTTTATTATAAGGATTTAACTTGGGAGGGTTTACATACAATATGTTTGCATTTTTTACAAAAAAACAAACAAAAAAACATCATTTAATGGTGGACCAACCTGTTACTGCTGTAAAGGTGAGCGGGTAAAGATTGGGGTTGAACGGCTGTGTCAGTTCAACTTTCACGGTGAACCGCTGGCCTCGCCTCACAATCAGCTGATCCTTTGAGATTTTTTTGGTGCCATGTTCTGTGTTGTTTGTCTCACAGTTGAGATTCACTCCTTTAAAAACTGCAAGAAATGTAAAATAAAATATAGAAATGTTAACTGTGAACAAAAATATCTGAAAGTCAGGTCACAAAGTGAAGTCTTTATTTTAATAAACTTATTTTTAATGGCATGACACTTTAAAAAACAAACAAACAAAAAAGAAAAGAAAAAGACCAATATCTGTCATCTCCTGATACATTTTAACTTGGTTTCCTGGAAAGATTTGCAACTGAAGGATGCAAAAGGCTTTAAGCTTGCTACACCGATACCTTCTCCATGCTAAAATAGATGAAGATTTTAGTGACCTCGATTCACCTCAAAAAACTGCCTCAGCTTGTCAAAAGTCTCAATTCTATCTAGCAATTTGGTGACAGGAACCCAGGGCAAGGCAGGGTGGAGATAAAACTATTTAAACACTGTCATGAGAGTCATCCAAACGTCACAAAGTTGAAGTTACATGTCAGGAAAAATATGCATGGATTGGGCATGCCTCAACAGGGCAGAATCAGTGATGAACACAATGCTCGTGTCTCGACCAAACCCCAACAGCATGGTAATAAAAACAAAACAAAACACAAACCTCACATTTAAGTCCTACGGGTATGTTCAGGAGAACAGGTGAATCCATAGAAAAGCACTGCACTGACAAGTAACATGGAAAACTGAGACACAATTCATAAAAACACTTAAGCACAAAATAGTGAGGTTTGGAGAGACTATCTTAACACTTTGTCTTTTTCTATATTGATATGAGAAGTACTTTTCACAGTCAAACTTTTAATTTTAATGTTAGGAAACAAGATTGAACAGGTTCTCAGTGTGTTTGAAATGAAAAGTGAATTTATAACTTTTTGTTAGGAGAGATGAAGTTTTTTAGATTTCGTGGTGGGTGAGTTTGGTTTGGGTGTGTGTGAGGGAGGGAAAAATGCACACACCTGCTTTCATATTGTAGTTAACTGTCTACATTTTGTCACTATTACTCACATTTTTAACAAGGGTGTACAGTAAGAAAAAAACCCCAAAACTATAAACTTTCTTTAGATTTATTAAACTTATAAATCTATAGCATGTAGAGTTCTCCCCTTGGGTAGATAAATTTATACACATTTTTTTTTACTAAACATACATGAAGGTTGGCCTGAAATACACACTGAAACACCTGAGAGAGGGAATGCATTTAAGGGACCTCTCCTTAATATCTATAGAAAGTTTTGGCTGTCTGTGACATTAAAGTCAGTCTGTGAACACTTTCTAAATATTTTCACATACATTTTTTTTGCAGTGCCTACAAGTTTGCATAAGTTCATATTTATATTTCTAACACAGTCTCATTGATATCTTAAAATTTTAGCTCTTTAATTCAGTTTCCAGAGCTGCTAAATGTTACTTTGTTCCTTCTAGAATCTCAGTTGCCTTAAATCTGTCTGCACTGCACAATTGAAACCCACAAAGACGATGTGTTTATCTTTTGATAGTTCTAAAACAATCTGATGGAGGGTGTCACATATTGGAGGTGGTCCTGGATGGGAGGCAAAACATCACGCGCACTAATATTTTGATATTTATGATTATTTATAGATGCCTTCCGAATAAAAAAAACAAACATAACCACAACAATCTAATACATGATTCAAAAACAACTGCTCTTACGTCGATGTAATGGGCACTTGAGTACGAAACTCAAACTGATTATGGGGGCATCGATCAAATTTAGAAGGTGTTCCAGATTTCCTGAACTAAATTTTATGCCAAACTGGCCTGAATCTGAAACTTTGGATTAACTTCAACTTGCAAAACATATATTTGAATTTCCAGGTTGACACATGATGACCACAGGCATGTTGTCGTGTATGTAAAGAGAATAAACTGCAAAAATCCTGTTTAATGTGTCAATGTGAGCTTTTCACACAACATTCTCTGGCATGTACTTTCTGAAGACTGTTGTTGTAAGGCATTCATTTCTATTTGCCAGCACCTGCAAGTAAGATTTCTAGAAACTGGGAGAACTGAGGTCATGCAAACTAAGTGTATAACACGATTTTATTTTAACTCTATAAAAACTTTGAAATAGGTGCAAACTTTTCTAAAACTCTTGTCAAATGCAATCCTGCTTTTGACAAGACTATTTAACTGTTATTATTTAAATTAAACAATTTAATTTAAATCAGAATACATTAAGCCCTTAAAGATATGATGATAAACTTCAGTTAATATATGTCTAAAAGTTAATGTACTTACTTGACTGTTTGGTCTCCGATGTCATCTTTCTAGACTTTCCACAGCAGTTCAGGTACAATGAGAAGCTCTCTGGCTGGGACTCAGCACCACACTGACAGGTGGTTGAGCCCTGATTTATTTTAAACCAGCTGTCACACCCAGCCCCAGGTCACCCAGTTTACATTACACAAACTAGATGAACCATTTCCTCCCTGTTCAAAAAGCCACCCACACAAACACACACATAGGATAATATGATGCTGCAGTGCATTACATTCTGTTTCCTTTGAATTATTAGCGCGTTTCTGAATATCCTAAGTGTATTTTATAGTGCTATCTAATTTGTGTAAATAATAAGTCTGGATAAGGCAACATGCTGATCCAGGTTTTTTTTCGCTAGTTCCATCTCTAATTAAATACAACAGATTGTTCATTTTCTAAATGATGATTCTAATTAGAGTCTAAAAGGAGTATGAATTTTAGTGATATGCAACTGAGAGATTGGTTATTAAGCCTAGTTTCAGAAAGCTAAGATAACTGTGTTTTTCTGGACAAGGCTTCAAAATTGGGACTTCATAAAATCAGGTGACATGACAGTGGCATTAATTTGACTAATGGCTGTTCTTTTTTTTATTTTAATTTTTTTAAATTTATTTTATTTTCACTTACTGAATATGGGACAGACTTGACTGGGGGAAAGAAGGGGAGAAAGAAAGAGGGAAAGAGAAACAGCTGAGAAGAGGGACGGGGGAGAAGGGCAAAAACCAAAAACCAACAGAATGAGCAGAAATAGAAAAAAAAAAAGAAAAAAAGAAAAAAAAAGCATATATCAATCACCTGGATCACCTGCTGAGAAAGAAAAAAGAAAACAAGCAGAAGAGAACAAGAGTAATAGAATAAACAACATCACAATGATATATGGGAATATGACAGTAAATACTAAATATTAAACATTATTGTGCAGCACATAAGATCAACAGAACACAGTGTGCTTTGAGGTAGGAGCCAAAAAGGGTGTAGTTTGTGGGTGTGATCACCCGTGTGTACACCTGTGAGCATGGACGCACTTGTTTTTAAAAGGTTCCTTCATGTAATGATCTGCTAGAGGGTGTGGGGGGGCCACAGCCCCGTCCTCCAGGGCATGAAGCAGGTATGGAGGAGATCAAAACTCCAGACATCCAGAGGCCCCCAGAACACAAGAGACCAAGGAAGACCAACAGAGGGGCAGCCGCGCCACTGTCCCAGAAAGAGCTGAGGAGAGTCCCAGATGAGGGCTCACTCAGCAGCCGCGGAGCAGAAACCAGGGGGAGTTGCAGTGACGCGCCCGTGAGCTCCGCCGGCAGCCAGCCGTGCCTGAGTGACCGAGCCTAATGGCTGTTCTACAGTAATTTTGTGCGCACACCTCCTCCATGAAACTTAAGCCGATGACGAACTAAATAAATGAAAACCTTGAACACCCTGGGAATGCTTTTCAGGTCAGGTCTTGGCATGCAGTTTACTTTCATGGTTGAATGCAGTTGTGCATGAGAAAGACGTAACTGAAACATGTAACACTGATTATGCAATAAAATTGCTTAATATTGTATGATGTCAGACTATTTAGTAATTTCTTTGGTTTATGTTTTGTCTCTTGAATCATCAAAAAGGTGTCTGTGCTGAAACTGCGTATGGATTGAAAGTTGGGGTGGGTTCACTTTCCACTGCTTAGAGAGTTAGTCCAACCCTGAAAGAGCTCAGTGTACTGATTTTCATTTGGCATTCAGTAAGAATCCATTCTGGACTGTGAACCATACTTATTTTCCTGGGAATAAGAGATGGAAAAGTACATTTATGTTTCACTGAAGCGTAGTTTTCACATTCACTAATAACTGAAAAGATCTCTGGCTTTATCCCTCGAGTTCTGGAAGAGCATCCAGTGTAAAATACAATCAAATGCAAAGCTATCCACTGTGGCAAAGTCTTGTGACTAAGGGAGCATAAATATGCTTCAATTCCAGTAAGAATTGGTGTATCTGCTCTAGACCATGTTGATGTTTTTATTCACATCCTGTTCCAAGTTTTAGTCCCCATTATTGTGGCAATGATTTAGGACTCACACAGAAAAACAAAAGAAATAAATGCCAATAACATTTTATTCATTATACAGGTTTTGCAATCTATGCTTTTCCACATCTTACATGTCAGGTTAGATCTGCCACTACCAGTGATGGGAATTACAGCGTTACAAGAAACGGCGTTACTTTTTTTCAGTAACGAGTAATCTAACTAATTATTATTCCTATCGTTACAACGGTATCGTTACAATGCCGTTACCAAGAAAATGCGGTCGTGTTACTATTTTTCAAGAAACAGACGGTTGAAGCTGTGTTCAGTTTACGCACCTTATATCAGTTGCACGGAAGTAACTGACTACGTAAGTAATCTGGGCGCTACAACTTTAAGCTGTGCGCGCTCCCGCGGATGGAAATCACTTTCTGCCAGACAATCACTTTCTAGCACAACACCCAGAGCTAAGGGGGCAAAACAATCGCTTGAGTGCTGCTGTTTGGCTGAGGAACAATAAAGTAGTCGTGGTAAGCCAATCACTTCAAGATGACAAAGCAACAAGGTGATATATACCAGTTTTTAAATTGTGTTGATAGGCCACGTAAAACCAGAGTCATGATAAATCAAATCAAATCAAATCAAATCAAATCACTTTTATTGTCACATCACATGTGCAGGCACAGTGGCACAGCACATGCGAGTGAAATTCTTGTGTGCGAGCCCCACAAGCAACAGAGATGTGCAAACACAACAACACAAACGAGCAAAATACAAGAATGGCCAACCTGAAACTAATAAATATATGTACAATATATAATAGTGTATGCATTTCTGGATGTGTATACTAAATATTTTCCTACGTGTGTGTGTGTGTGTGTGTGTGTGTGTGTGTGTGTGTGTGTGTGTGTGTGTGTGTATACACATTTTTACAAATTAAATAGTAAAAAAATAAAATAAAATAATAATAATAATAATAATAATAAAATATATAAAATATACAGAGTTGAATATGTGCAAAACAAGTGGCATTTATATACAGTGTGGAGTGCATAATGTTGAAGTTCCAGTAGTGAAGCTGAGGTGTCTATGATGTGTTCAGCAGTCTGATGGCCTGGAGTCTGGAGGGAGGGAAGCTCACCTCCAATTATCCGTTCAGAGCACCGCACTACTCGCTGGAGAGCTTTGCAGTTGTAGGCGGTGCTGTTGCCATACCAGGTGGTGATGCATCCAGTGAGGATGCTCTCAATGGCACAGTGATAGAAGGTCCTGAGGATGCGGGGGCTCATGCCGAATCTTTTCAGTCTCCTGAGAAAGAAGAGGCGCTGCTGGGCCTTCTTCACTGTTTTGTTTGTGTGTACTGACCACGTAAGATCCTCAGCCAGGTGTACGCCAAGGAACCGGAAGCTGCTCACTCTCTCCACAGCAGCGCCGTTGATGGTGATGGGGGTGTGTACTTCTCTGCACCTCCGGAAGTCCACTATCAACTCCTTTGTCTTTGCGACGTTGAGGGTGAGATGGTTGTCTTGACACCAGTGGGTCAGGGTGCTGACCTCCTCCCTGTAAGCCGTCTCATCACCATTGGTGATAAGACCCACCACTGTAGTGTCGTCCGCAAACTTCACAATGATGTTGGAGCTGTTAGTGGCTGTGCAGTCGTAGGTGTAGAGTGAGTACAGGAGAGGGCTCAGTACACACCCCTGTGGAGCACCAGTGTTCAGTGTGATGGGGGATGAGGTGATGCTGCCCAGTCTGACCACCTGGCGTCTGTCAGACAGGAAGCTAAGGATCCAGCTGCAGAGGGAGCTGCTCAGTCCTAGATCCTGCAGTTTCCTGTCCAGCTTCGAGGGAACGATGGTATTGAATGCTGAGCTGTAATCTACAAACAGCATCCTCACATACGTGTCTCTAAACAATATATACCCGTGTTTTCCTCAATAGTTTCATCACGTTTACTGTCTAAGGACAGCGCTAGCAAGCACTCTCTGCTTATGACCAAACCCCCCTCCCCAGCCCTTTCGTGTTGGTGGAAAAATGCACCATGTTGACCAATCAAAAAATAATATGGCAACATGACATTTGGTTGTTTAGGAAGAGGGGGAAGTTTTAGGAGTGACGGCAAGAGAGAGAGTGAGAGAGAGCAGAAAGAGAGAGAGAGCGAGTTTTGAGATGTGAGAGATTTGTGAGGTTTAGCATGTTTGGAGTGTGTAGTTAATGTGTTGTCTTGTGTAGTTAGTGTGTAGTGTTGTGGATAGTTTTGTGTTGTGTGTCAAAACAATGAGGCGACTGCTGTCTGCAGGTGTCAGGCTGTGATGTTCTCCTTTATAGTGGACAGAAATTATTTTTTGGAGTGGCACAAATAATTTTTGTGGCATCTTATTGAATGCAGAACAGCTGATTGTTCTGTAAATAGTTTGAAATGATTATTTTAAAAAGGGTAAAAGGTAAATGGCTGCAAATAACTTTGTTTGCAAAACCTGTGCATATGATTTTAAAATTGGCAATTTATATTTGCATTTAAAGTTATGAAATATAATTCATTAAACATGTTTGTGGTTGTTACAGCATAAAATATAACTTTTTCTACTCAAATTTTATGCTTTTTGTCTAATTTTAGATCAATTGTGTTAATACAGTATGTCAAAATGAAAACATAACTATAAATTCAGACACGTGAGATTGTGCTGAAAAGGATGATACCAAACAAAGCAAAGTAAATAGTTTTTAACAGTGAAATGTGGAGGGAAAATCAAAAGTAGTGAAAAATGGCCTATTATACCCTGGACCCCAGAGGGTTAAAAAAAAAGTTTTTTAAGTAACGCAATAGTTACTTTTCAAGTAATTAATTACTTTTAGAGTCTTGTAACTCAATTACTAACTCAGTTACTTCTTTGAAGAAGTAACTAGTAACTATAATTAATTACTTTTTCAAAGTAACTTGCCCAACACTGGCCACTACACAGGAGACAGTGAGACAGCTTACATAGTCTTTAAATGTTCTACCTGAACTGTTCTTTGTTTTTGACATGAAATGAAAGTATGTTTCTTTCGGTTTTCTTGATGTTGACCTTCTCATTGTATCTGTGTCAAATTTTAATACACTTATCTGAAATACTAACACAACCATTTCTGAGGCAGACTCTGTATATGTATTTGAATCAGGCTGTCATACTGTGCTTCTTATCTGTACTGATTAAATGAGATCTATGACATGTTTTTGTACGCAGCTTACATTGTGTTTTTCTCACACAAAATAATCCATGTAAGGACTCATAATTCTTAATTATTTTTCTATGGGCACACATTGTGTTTCAAAATTAATCTGAAACTGTTTGTTGTCCAGTTCCAGCCTGAGAACATTTTTCTTTTATATCACACATAGAAAGAAACCACATTGCCCAACACTGACATGAATAAGGCATGTTCATGTTTAATGCAACGTGGAAAGATAAGATCAGGTTTTGAGATACTCCACCCACCTGTTTCTCAACATTCTCCAACACACCCAAGGGAAGCTTCGTTCCTCTTCTTCACAAATGATTCCAGTGAAATCTGTTTGGCACTTCCATTTTTCTTTTGTTCGTAAACCTCCAATTTTTCACTGGTTTTACATGGTCAACGTAAAATTTCCAAGTACAGATTATTTTGACTTTCATGTCCATGAACTTTTTATGTAGTTTTACAACTTTCATTTTTTAAGGAGACTTATAATGCCAGCATACTCACTGTCACTGTCAGAAGAAAGTTTAATTAAGCATTAGAAATTAACTAAATTGGCTGTTTTAAACCGAGGACAAACTAGGGAATTGCACCAAGGTCCACAATATGATAAATAAGGATTATTTTAAACTGTTCAGCTATGCTAGCAGAGCACAAGAATTCAAAAAATGAATTTGAAATTAGCATAACAAGTCCCTTTGAAAGTGTAATTTCAATACATTTCATTTGTTGTTTAGTAAAAATCAAACCTGACTTGTGCTTTATACTTGGGGAGTTTTATTATTATTATTCATAAGTATATTTTGGAAATCTTAAGTTAAGAACATTCCTTTCTTACTGCAAAGAAATGCAAAAGTCACATTCAAATTACATTTTTTTTGTTTTGTTTTGAGCGTAACTCTGTCAGATTGGGCAATTGTAAAGTCATAAAAACATGCCATTTCATGACTGAGAGATAAGACAGACTATATGCAGCTTCTTTATCAAACTTTGTTTCACAAAGTACATCAGGAGGAAGGGCAAGCTAGCAATTACAGGAAAGGAAATAAATGGACAACAACAAGAGAGGCAGTGTGAATGGCATAAGTTTTAGAGTTTCTGTCACGGTCAGGGGATCAGCAGGCCGCTGACTAGTAGTGTTCTCTCTCTCTCTTGCTCTCTCTCTCACTCTCTCGCCAGGGTGGAACTCATGGCGGGTTCACGCCCTCGGCCCACGCCCCTCTGAAGAGGAAACACCTGGGCCTCATCAGTGCAGCCAGCCTTTAAGCCAGGGAGTGGCTTCTACTCATCGCTGGATCGTTGTGTGTGACTTGCGTCAGTGCAGCCCAGCTCTGAGCAAGTTCTCTTTCGTTTCCCTGCGCAAAACCCCTAACGTGTGTTTCCTTCTGTACATAGATCCCCTGGACCCGACCCTGCATTCCCTGAGTGGATTCCTGTTTTTTTGTGAGTGTTTGGAGAGAGACTGGTCACGATAGGAGAGAGTCAGAAGAGGAGCAAGTGTCTTTTCCCTACCTGGAATTTCCCGGAGCCTTTTCCCTGTCACTGCTTTGTATATAGCACTACCCCTGCACTATTTGTATATACACCTGGTGGAACTGTAATAAATACCAACAGTGCCTCTGAGTCCTGCGTGTGAGTCCTCAAGCGTTTCACCTAATTGCCAACTGAATCCTCTGTGATCATAACAGTTAATCTCATGAAATTCAATTCAATTTATTTATATAGTCGCCTCAAGGCGCTTTATATTGTACAGTAGATCCTACAATAATAAATACAGAGAAAAACCCAACAATCATATGACCCCCTATGTGCAAGCACTGTGGCGACAGTGGGAAGGAAAAACTCCCTTTTAACAGGAAGAAACCTCCGGGAGAACCAAATGGGCATGACCATCATGAAAGACTCAAAAAGACAAAAATCCTTTCATTATGACACAGCATATAAGGTGAAAATGAACTATTGTGTATGATTTTTTTTTTGGAGATCAAAATCCAGAGTGACACCATACGTTGTTGAATTTGGGCTATAATCAGGCTGATGTCGTGCTGTCTGAACCTTAAGCATGTAACTTGAGGGTAAAACTCTTAGGGAGGTGCACCAAACTGTCGTGTTTAACTAAATGATACATTATTTTTTGCATGTAGATCACTGACTCTGTAACTCTTTTACCTTATTTAAGCTGCCTTGCTGAAAAAGCTACATCCTTGTGTACATGCCAGCAAATTTCATATAAATTGCACAAGCAGTCCAACAACACAGGCCTGGGAACAGCATGACACTTTCATGGGTAGTTGAGTGTGGCGGGGTATGGTCTGCGGTGCCGGTGCAGAGGAGGCAGACGCACCTGAGCTGCTGATCTGGTCCTGGCTGACACCTCCGCCACCCCGAAGGCGTGGGAGTGGAGGAGGTCCAGACACAACACGAAACTAAGTTGCGAACCGTCCTACCATTGTGAATATTAGCTAGAAAAATACTCTGACGAGTAAAATTAAGTGCCACACGGGTCATTTCCCCCCGTTAAAGTATGCTTGTAGGTCACATTCACAAAGGTAGCATGGTTTGGCAATAAATTTTACATATCAGAGTATTTCTCTAGCTAATATTCACAAATACAGGACGGTTCGCCACTTAATTTTGTGTTGTGCGCATGCGCAGAAACAACGGGTAGGATGGTTTGATGGTTGGTGGGACAGCTTGATAGGTAGGGTGTTTTGTCAGGTGCTCGCTACCTGGAGGAGGGCGGTGGAGCAACCACCTGACAAAACACCCTACCTATCAAGCTGTCCCACTTGTTGTTACTGCGCATGCGCACAACTCAAAACGGCCATGTTTTCGGTGTTAATAGCACACACCTATTATTTGATCCTACTCCAATCTCGTGCATGTGAAAAACAGTTAGTATTATATGTTTTACTTCTTTATTACAGTTTTCCTTAAGCTGTTGTCAATTTGTTAACTTTTCAAGCTAGTATGCATTTTGGTTTTTGTGCTGTTGAGACAACGCCGGTCTCTGTGATTCTTTTGGTCCTGGTAGAGATCACGCTGAGATGTTTCCATATTTTACACAATCCTTTTATTACCCATTATTCTTACAGATGCATTTGGAGATCAGCACACTGCATTCCTATGCAGTCCTATGCTAAAGGCTGTTCTAAAGAACTCCACACAACAGTTACAGTATAACCTCTGGTCCCCCCCAACCCCCTACAGTAAACACCCCCGCAATGGAAATACACTAGTACAGTGGCCAAGGGTGCTGACACCCTGACTCCCATCTCCTTTTAAGGTAGTGTCCGTTTGCCCTTTGTCTGCCCCTCACCCTCAGTAACTCTTGCTTCCTGCCCTGAGGGTGGGGGTTGATTGTCCTCCTGCCCTGCACCCCAGTTCTTTGTTCCCATTCCAGGCCCATTTTCTATTTTGTATTCTTACACCCATTAACCGCAATATTATAATGTTGCAAGCAATCACAAACTATATTCTCTTTAACTCTGATGTATATTAAGAAATCTATTCTCACCAGTGCAAAAATACTCCAATTTGGAGTCTCAGTTGAAGTCATATTTGAAGTCTTGATTTAGTACTTCTAAACTTCTGTAAACTGGCGTACAGTGTAAACCTTGTCAATTAATGTTAGTCCTCCTGCCTAAATAAATACCTACCTATAGATATGTACAATGGAGGCATAAACCACGTAAGGTAGTATATTCTGATAAGACAGCACGGATTGGTAGACATGACTATAAATTTACGCTACGGTAGGATGTTTTGACAAAGTAGGACGTTTTCCGCCTGAGCTGGAGGTCGGGGTGCTGGAGGGACTGGCCGTGTGCTGTAGGTAGCATGGTTTGGCACTTAATTTTACCCGTAAGAGTGTGTTTCTAGCTCTTATTAACAAAGGTAGGATGATTTGCCACTGAATTTTAGCTGTTAAAATATGCTTGTAGGTCACATTCACAAAGGTAGGACGGTTTTGCACTTTATTTCGTGTTGTGCGCATGCATAGAAGCAACAGGTAGGATGGTTTGGCAGGTGGGATGGATTCCCAGTACACCTGCCACCCGTTGAGCTGCCTATGAGCCCCGGCTCACGGCCATAATTGCTGCACTCCTGCCAATTGCCACACTGGTGGCCCACAGACCAGCTCCGGAACCGCTGCTTCACATGCGGGCGGAACCTGGACCCACCTCATCACTAGCGCCGCTGTATACGTGGGTGGTCACCTAAACAGACACCTGTCACTAGGCCAGGGGCTGGCCACAGTCGGGTGATGGGGGTATGTGGCGGGCCGTGGTCTGTGGTTGGCACTGCAGACGGACACACCTGAGCGGCATCTGCAATCATGCCCTGCTTAAAGTCTGAACTTGGTTCTGCTGTAATTGTTGTTGTTGGTAATGTGTTTGGCTGCGAGCTGCAAAGGTGTAGCCAATTGTAAAACAGCAACCGTAAAAATAAAGTGTGTGTGAAAAGCATTGCCATGTGGTCAAGTCTGCTGTGGTTCTGTTACATCGAGTTACAACCTGAATAAGTTGACACTCATCTTAAATGTACCAATATGCACAAACATCTGGAGATTTTATAAAAGACAACATATATATTATAAAAGACCTTTTAAAACATCTGTATTAGATAAAGAAGCATAAAAATACTGTCTCTAACTGTTACAAAGTTAGTGCTGTTTAGTTCTTTTTATTTCTTGACCTCCTAGTCTACATCTACCCAGGGCAGATTTACTGATGTCAGCCAAGTCATCGAGTTGGGACACGTTCTGAGGTGTGTTGAAGTCACTGTTGGATTTGACAGCTGACGTAAATTTCTTCATCATCTAAATGTCTTCATCACCCCCTTGCACGCACCATTTACCTGTCCATCCTTCTCTCACAGGGCATGTGTTTTGTGTAAAGTTGGAGTTTGACTCCCTGACTGACTCCCTTTTATCAGCCAGCTTCAATTGCACTTTTTGGCACTTTGGTATTCATATAATTTTTCTAAAAAATGAAATAGAACAAAATTGACAATAATCTCTGTTGGTCTGTTTGAAATAAAGGCCTGCTTGTAAAAAGTGAAGCCAATATAAAATTCACAGTGTATGTGTGTGTATACCTGTTCAATTTCAAAACTCAAACCTCTGATTAAAAAAAACACCATTACTGCTGCCTTATTATCTGCGGAACATCAATACACTTGTATTAAAACCTTGTAAAGCTTGGTCATTAGTTATTGTTAAGCTCTGACCCTCTTGGACAGTGTATCCTGTTCTTGTCCTGTCTTTCTTCCCTCACTCCCAAACCGTCATGGCAGATGGCTGCCCCTCCCTGAGCCTGGTTGTGCCAGAGATTTCTTTTTAGTAGAAGGGAGACTGTTGAGGTTTTATCTGGTTTATATCTATCTTTGTAGGGTCTTTACCTTAGAATATCATGTGCCTTGAGGAAACTGTTGCTGCGATTTGTCATTTTATGAATAAAATTGAATCAAATTTTATTTTGTGTTTTTAGCTAAATGACGAAATTTTTTTGGCCACTTAATTATGATGTCAAAATCTATGGGTAAAACATACCTTTATTTGTTTTCATGTTTAATTTCAGCTTCATTTCTGTCTTAATTTCTGTTCATTTTGTGCTTTCAATCTACTTTAAAGGAAATAAAAAAAAAAAAATCTTCAAAAAAGACAGGAAAGACTTCACCAATAATGGGAGTATCTTTTTTTATTTTTTTATTTTTTTACATTTCTGCCATCTTGTGGCCACAGTCGAGAGCTCTTTTTTTTTTTTTTTTTTTTTTTTTTTTTTTGCCTGTCCCGTTTGGCTCTTTTGCCATCAGAATTGTTGTCTAAAGGCAAAGAAATATGCCCAACGGATTTACTTTACCAAATTGACCAACCCAGCCTTGCCATAATGGTCCATTTGATTCACCTTTTATTGTTTATTCGTTTATTGGGCAGCACGGTGGCACGGTGGTTAGCACTGTTGCCGCACAGCAAGAAGGTCCTGAGTTCAATTCCACCATCAGGCCGGGGTCTTTCTGTGTGGAGTTTGCATGTTCTCCCCGTGTTTGCGTGGGTTCTCTCCGGGTACTCTGGCTTCCTCCCACCGTCCAAAGACATGCAGCTTGTGGGGATAGGTTAATTGATTAATCCAAATTGTCACTAGGTGTGAATGTGCGAGTGAGTGTGAATGGTTGTCTGTCCCTATATGTTAGCCCTGCGACAGACTGGCGACCTGTCCAGGGTGTACCTTTCTCCCTATGACAGCTGGGATAGGCTCCAGCGCCCCCCGCGACCCAGAAAAGGATAAGCGAATGGATGGATGGATGGAATACGGGACAGACTTGACTGGGGGAAAGAAGGGGAGAGGGAAAGAGAAACAGCTGGGACGGGGGAGAAGGGCAAAAAACAAAAACCAACAGAATGGGCAGCAAAAAAAAAAAATGCATATATCAATCACCTGGGTCACCTGCTGAGAAAGAAAAAAGAGAACAAGCAGAAGAGAACAAGAGTAATAGAATAAACAACATCACAATGATATATGGGAATATGACAGTAAATACTAAATGTTAAACATTATTGTGCAGCACATAAGATCAACAGAACACAGTGTGCTTTGAGGTAGGAGCCAAAAAGGGTGTAGTTTGTGGGTGTGATCACACGTGTGTACACCTGTGAGCATGGACGCGCTTGTTTTTAAAAGGTTCCTTCATGTAATGATCTGCTAGAGGGTGTGGGGGGGGCCACAGCCCCGTCCTCCAGGGCATGAAGCAGGTATGGAGGAGATCAAAACTCCAGACATCCAGAGGCCCCCAGAACACAAGAGACCAAGGAAGACCAACATAGGGGCAGCCGCGCCACTGTCCCAGAAAGAGCTGAGGAGAGTCCCAGATGAGGGCTCACTCAGCAGCCGTGGAGCAGAAGCCAGGGGGAGTTGAGTACACAGTCGAGAGCTCTAATTGTTTTTTTGCTGCAGCTATCTCTGTTTTACAGGCATGTCAGTCTCCGATAACCAAAGATGGAAATGGGCAAGCAGAGACGCCAGCAGCTTTTTCTGGTAGTTTTTATAAGCACATTGTGAATAAAGCTCTAACCTTTGACTGTGAGCTCCACCCATTTTTATGACATCCTCCACAATGAGGTGCATCTCACGTGTCGGCACAGAGGCAGGCCTGAGACACGGAGAGAACAGAAGGTGAAAACCGCCGCGAACTGAAGTTATAATGCTGGAAAAAAACAAGGTTTATTTCAAATCAATTCACAAATGGAGACACAATCAATTTTGACTGCATCAAGTAAAAATGATTGTTTCTGCACATATGTTTTTTATTTATTTATTAGTTTTAAACTATCAAATTAAATCACAATTTTATCCTTTGAAATTAGACAAGATGACCCCACAGACACAGAAACGTCATTCTGGTCACTCCCAGTGAAAACCTTAACATTTTCAGCTCTGCCACCTCCACCTCGGCCTCCTGTCTTTTTGTTTGGGCCACTGTCTTGAAACCATACATCATAGCAACTTTCATTTTCCCTATTGATGATATCCTTCTGTCACAAAACACACCTCACACTTGTTTCCACCCACTCCATTTTATAATGGGCTTTTAAATTGTTTTTTTTTTTAAATTAAAGCCCTGCTAATTGTTATCTGGTGGAAGGTCAGACAATTAGCCAACCACTACTTTAGACATTATGAAATGTCAGAATTTCTTAAAATAATTAGATAAAGAACATACTTTGGATTTTTCCCAGTAAATAGTGGCATTGTAAGGTTATTCCTTCTGTATGTTTTTGAACTTTTTTTGTATTAAAACTTTGTCCATTTTGACTTTTCATATTCCAGCTGTACATTCTTTTAAAAGCAAATCTTTGCATTTCCTGAACAAATATATTGTCAGTTGTTTTTCTTCACAAATCTGACTCTGAAACACACTGTATGGTCTGAGTAACACTGCGGTCTAATGTCTCCTTTAGGCCACTGAGGGATGATGACAACACCAGTGCAGAATTTGTATCTGATGTCCCAGTAACAGCTTACAATGTGCAGTGGTGTCAGCTTTTATTTCAGTGTATGTGGTAGTAGTGATGACATATAATACAAAATGTGACATTTATATAAAACATCAGTGCTGTACTTTCTGTACAAGTTCGTGGTGCAGATATGTGACTAACAATGGTGTAACTATGCAAACAATTTAAGTAAAGTAATGGTGGTAACAATAACCAAATGATAATAAATAAAATGTTCTTTACTTATGACTGAACAAAAGTAAATGTAGAGTGACGCAAACAGACACGTTATTCTGTATCATAATTCTTTTTATGACACACCTGTTCTCTTGTGTCCCAAACAACAAATAATAATAATGGATTGGATTTATATAGCGCTTTTTAAGGCACCCAAAGCACTTTACAATGCCATTATTCATTCACTCTCACATTGGTGGAGGCAAGCTACGGTTGTAGCCACAGCTGTCCTGGGGCAGACTGACAGAAGTGAGGCTGCTATATTGCGCCATCGGCCCCTCTGGCCAACGCCAGTAGGGTAAAGTGTCTTGCCCAAGGACACAACGACCAGGACAGAGAGCCCGGGGATTGAACCGGTGACCTTCCACTTACAGATACGCTTCCCAACCCCCTGAGCCACGGTCGTCCTTTATAATAATAAGAAACATTATTAGCACAAGGAGACTGTAAACTGAATGATACTGAGCATGAATGATTACAAACAAACAGCAAAGAAAGAATGAGTTGTGTTGGTGTGATCGACTTCTTGTTACGAATCTGGGTCGTTTGACCCAGCGTTTTGAGTTTTAGTTTATTTTTGATGTTTATGGTTTATGTTTAAGTTCATTAGGTTATCTAAGTTCATTTGTTTATTAGATTCCTCTTGTGTCTTCTACCCCTGTCAAGTTTGTATTGTCATGTCTGCGTCTCACGTTGCCTCTTTTATTTTGAAGGTCCATGTCCTACGTCAGTGTAGTCAGCTTTGCTTCCTTTTTCTCGTTAGTGTCAGCTGTTTCCCCATGTGTTTCCACTTCCCCTAATCACCCTTGTGTGTATTTAGTCTGTGTGTTTCTGTTCGTCCTTTGTCAGGTCGTCTGTTGTTCACGTCATGTTTCATGTCCAGGTTGTTCTTGTTTGTTTAGTTCTCCCAGTTTAGGTTAATGTTAGTTTTGCTTCAGTTAGCCTTGCTCTTTGTTTGTACATTTCTTACCAGCCTCATTAAACGGCTCGCTTTTTGTTAATACCCAAGTTTTGGTTCCACGTTCCTTTTGTGTCTGCATTTTGGGTCCTCTTTACAAATTCCTACAGTCTACCTCCACCAGACTGTGACACTTCTTTTTTTTTTTTTTTTTTTTTTTTTTCTTGACACTTCTAAAGTACACAAAAAATGACCCAAACATCCACAAGGTTTTGACAGTTTATTTGGCAAAATTATGCAATCACTTACTGACCCTTTACCAAATTGTGTAAAAATAAAATGTCTACATCAAGCTTTTTTTTTTAATTTTTTAAATTTTATTTACTGACTAAAATTACACAGCTTCTACCCTGTGATTCTGAGGAATTATGGTTGGACATTGACAGTACAGGTGCACTTGAGGTCTCTGAAGGAGGAGCAGTCAAAGTCAGCCAGGAGGGTCTTCTTGCCAGTCTTCTTGGGAAGTAAGAAAAACGTAACACGAAACCTGTGGCTTGGTTTCAGGTCTGGAAGTCTGAGGGAAACATAAGAGTAAAACAGAACAGTTAAGGTTAATGTTTAATTTGTGAGACCGGATTGGTAAAAGCTTGTGTTCCTAGAACTGTGACGACAGGAGGAAGCTGCAAGATGGGCCAAGGAGGTGAGCAGAAGTTTCTCCACTGGAATTTTGCTGTCCTGATTTCAATGGCCCATCCACTGTTTTACTCCACTGTTTTACACACCATTACAGAAATCTCAGGGACTGCTGAGCACTGTAGTCAGTGGCTAGATAAAGGGGAAAGACCCCAGCTGAGCCCCGAGACGTTAGGGACCCACACCCAGGTGTGATCAGCTTCTAGTGAGCCTGTGTCATTTCAGGTGGTGTGAAGACGGAAATAATGCCATTGCTACATGGAGGAAAAACTGGTGCACACAACACTTGTTGTGTAAAACTGTACACAAGCATTTAGAATCCAGATAAGTTTAAATTATGCACACACGCTTACATGCAATTTTGCTCTCCGTCCACGAGACCACTTCCAGAAATAGTCAGAGTGCAATCTGTCAGTGTCTTGTTGACTGGGTTCATGAAAACCACTTCAGCAGTTGTGCTTTGGTTCACGCTTGCCAGACTGGGAGTCTAAAAGACAAAGATTTTACAGTTCAAAAACTTTTGCATATGCAATATTTTTCCCAACCAAAAATTAGAAACCACAACACGTATATCACTTTCAGTTTATGCAACTTCTGCTATAAATATGACAGCCCACATCATACAACACCACAGATACAGGAGGTGCATGTTTTATACACAGTCATGCACATAGAAAAACACTCACTCTCTGACCATCGCGCATGATATCAGATAAAGGTTTGGGCACACTCACGTGTTCCATCCCGAAGGACAAATATGAAATTTGGTATACATTAAAGACTGCCAACTGTAATAATGTGACCTAACTCCTCATGTAGCAATCAGTTTCAGTTTAACTGTACCAGCTCCATGACCAATTACTTTTAAATACAAGACATGTCAACTGGCAGCGATGGTGCTTTTTGTTTTGTGCTAATTTAGCAAGTCTTTATTTCATTTCACATAATTATATTTATCATTAAAACAAGTACAGCAGGAGATAACAACAGCTGTGAGCTAATGTGTCAGTTGTTCTTCGAACAAAGCTACAGAATGATTACAGAGTGAGAGAGATGGTAGTTTTTTACTCACTGTGATGGAGATTGGAGGATCCAACAGAATGACATCATTCACTGCTAGGTAGACATTTTTCGGCTCCAGCTTATCTGTGACCATAGCTGAAATCTTCATGCTGTCAGAGTCCACCATGTGCTCATGGTACACCAAGAAGGGGACCAAGATAGGGATGGACAGATCTGGAGCAGACAGAGGGAGAGAATTATAGTTGTTGCAGTCTCTCATATGACCTGATCTCTCAATCTGTCTTTGAGGTATCTCTAATCTAAGAATAAACCCCACCCCACAAAAAACACTTCAGTCCTATCCAATTGACTCACCTTTCCCAGGCAGCAGTGTCCCTTCCTTCACCTCACTCTGGATGTTTTCAACCGGTGAGCCATTGTATCTCATGGCCTGGACGCTGATATTGATGGACACAGGCCTGGCAGTGCTGCTCTCACTGTTCAGCACCAGCTTCAGACTCACGTCCTGACCGTCCTTTGGCTTGGATACCTGCAGCATCACAAATAGAGGAATAAGGTACAATTCCCTGTGCACCAGGTTTATTATGCACAATTCCTTAAAATATGATTAAAAAGATATGCTTAAAACAACAGCTTGTGAGATTTGAGTTTTCTTAATTTAGATAAGCACTTTGCTTTTAGGTAACAACGGTAATGGTCATCTCTTTTGAATAAGTTGTGGTTTTTGGGTGGTTTTTTGTTAAAATTGATTTACAGTAGAGACCATTAAGCACAGCCTTTGCTAGCCTTTGCTAATTTCAGCCAGTGGCTATAAACTATGAGTGATTTGTAATTAGACAGCATTCAGTGTGCTTCATGCACAAGATATAGTTAAAATGTAACGTTTTCATTCTCATTAAAGCACATACAGTAAAGACGAATGCAATCCTTAGTTCCAACAAAAACATTTGGCCCAATCACCACCACAGTTGTTAACATTAATGCTATTTGTGGGCCTCCTGATGACATTTCAAAAGAAAACTTGTCAGATGATGATCCTGCAAACAGCCAATCCACCAGTTATTCATCTAACTGGCTGCTCAGCTAGAGCAGGACAAGTGTGCTAAAATGGTCATACTGTAGACACTTGAGTATAGAACTGCATATAAGAGATAACACATTTCACATTGACAGTGCTTTTTTCAGTCCTTTTTATGGTTTTATGGGGTCTGGTGGATTGGATGAGCTTTTATTCATTAACTGTTTTGGTTAAATTATTAAAATTAATTTAAAAAGGCAACAGAGGTAACTTTTTGTTACATTTGTAATAATAAATTTTTTTAGAAAATCCAGACACCAAGTAAGTACTAAAATATATTTAAGATTCACTTAAATAGAAAAATAAAGAGATACAACAGGAACTCTGTGATGTACCTCTTTAAATTGGATGTTTATTTTTGGCTGTGGAACGATGCCCCCAGGAGATGTTCCATTGGTACTGTTTGTGGCCCCTTCATTGCCCATTGTCTCCTTATTTCTGGAGAGGGCATATTTAAATACGGTTCTCTCCTTCTCAGTGCCTGTGGGGATTGAAAATGTTGTTGAGTTCAAGATTCACAAATTAATTTTTATCAAATAATATCAAATGTTCAGACCATAATGAAATGAACCTTCTCATTACTGATGAAGTTTATTACATCTTCATCTGCAATATATTTTGCAAATTCCTATTACTCCATTAGGTTTATATAGTTGAATTTTGAAATTCCCAATAATACAAAATGTGACATAAATTATGAAATAATTCAGAGAAATAACTTTAATCTGTCAAAAGTAATAATAAATAAAAAATTCCATAAATCTTAACCAATGAAAGTCAGACATTGCTTTTCAACCATGCTTCAACTGAATTATTTAAAAAAATAAATGCATGAAACAGGCCTGGACAAAAATGATGGTACCCCTAGAAAAGAATGAAAATAATGTGACCAAAGGGACATGTATGTTAATCCAAAGTGTGTTCACTAATCAGCATCACAGGTGTCCACAATCTTGTAATCAGTCAGTGGGCCTATATATAGGACTCCAGGTAGTCACTGTGTTGTTTGGTGATATGGTGTGTACCACACTCAACATGGACCAGAGGAAGCAAAGGAAAGAGTTGTCTCAGGAGATTAGAAAGAAAATAATGTTAAAGGTAAAGGCTACAAGACCATCTCCAAGCAGCTAGATATTCCTGTGACTACAGTTGTACATGCCATTCAGCAATTTAAGATCCATGGGACTGTAGCCAACCTCCCTGGATGTGGCCACAGGAGGAAAATTGATGACAAATCAAAGAGACGGATAATTCGCATGGTAACAAAAGCCCAGAAAGACTTCTAAAAAGATCCAAGCTAAGATTCATTCTCAAAGAACATCAGTGTCAGATCGCACCATCTGTTGTTGTTTGAGCCGAAGTAGGCTACATGGGAGATGACCAAGGAGGACACCATGGTTAAAAACAAATCATAAAAAAGCCAGACTGGAATATGTCAAGTTTCTGGGAGAATGTCTTGTGGACAGATGAGACAAAAATTTAACTTTTTGCCAAGGCACATCAGCTCTATGTTCACAGACGGAAAAATGAAGCATATCAAGAAAAGAACACTGTCCCAACTTTGAAACATGGGGGAGGCTCGGTTATGTTCTGGGACTGCTTTGCTGCATCTGGCACAGGGTGTCTCCAATCTGTGCAGGGTACAATGAAATCTCAAGACTACTCGATTCTAGAGAGAAATGTGCTGGCCAGTGTCAGAAAGCTCACAGGTCATGGGTCTTACAACAGGACAATGACCAAAAACACACAAAAATGGCTAAGGGGAAAGCATTGGACTATTTTAAAGTGGCCTTCTATGAGCCCTGACCTCAATCCTATTGAGCACCTTTGAAAGGAGCTGAAACATGCAGTCTGGAAAAGGCGTCGTTCAAACTGGAAACAACTGGAGCAGTTTGCTCATGAGGAGTGGGCCAAAATACCTGCTGAGAGGTGCAGAAGTCTCATTGACAGTTACAGGAATCGTTTGATTGCAGTGATTGCCTCAAAAGGTTGTGCAACAAAATATTAAGCTGTGGGTACTATCATTTTTGTGTCCAGGCCTGTTTCATGCATTTTTTTTTTTAATAAGTCAGTTGAAGCATACTTGAAAAGCAATGTCTGACTTTCATTGGTTAAGATATATAGAATTTTTATTTATTACTTCTTTTGTCAGATTAAAGTTCTTTCTGTGACCATTGTGAGTTTTTCTTTCATTGACTGAAGGGTACCAACAATTTTGTCCACGTGTGTATAGTTTCATAATATCAGGATGGCAATGGACGAAATGGTCAGCTCAAATCTTTGAGTTTGTCAGCTGAACTCACCTTCCTTGTACTTGTACTTGTCTGTGATGTCCAGCCTCGTGTTGGAGCCAACAGTCTTGGTGGAGATATTCTGTCCGACTGACTTGGTGTCAGAGAGCATTTTCGTCATTGTGCCATCAGCTTTACACTGAACACAAAAAAACTATTTAGAACACAAAACTAGACATAAAACATTTCTGCCAAAGACTTCCTTCTAAATGGGATATTCATGTATTCATAGAGTCGAGCTATGTATACTAACCAGCCAGTCAATGCAGTCCGCATTGACCTCAGCAAAGACAAATGGGACATCATATTTGAGATCAGTTTCTCCATCCAAGATGGCTTTGACTGGGGCTGGACCGCAGCAGTATACACCTGCATATGTAGAGCAGCTCATTCAGACAAAGTGTTCAAACGCAATACTTAGAAATTTATCTTATATTTACTATCAATAAATTAAAGTAATAAAACAAAGGAAGAAACAGTTTAGACAAGAAATTTCATACCGTCACTCTTTTCCTGTGGTGTTGGATCCACAACTTGCCACCCGTCATATTTTCCATCCTTTGCCAGGTCAGTTCGGGTCATCCAGCACTCTAACCAGACGTGGAAGTTCCTTAAACAGATACAGAACACAACATTCTGATGTTGGAGTGAGTGGAAACTCAACACTGGATTTAGAAAGTCCAGAACAGTCAACAGAGCTGGACTAAGTGACAGCATAAGGAAATTAAAGTGGTTGATCAAAAACTGGGGGGTTGTTGATGATTTTGACAAATTAATTTAAACATGGACAATTACAAAGAAAGAATAATATACCATCTTCAGCTGCACCAAAGAGTAAAACAGTTAAATGTGAATTATAAAATATTAGGGCTCTCTCTTATAAGTCCTTTTTATTAAATGATTTAATAACTGACAACATATTAATTTGTTCTGCCTTACTGAAACCTGGTTACAACAGGTTATATCATGTTAGCTTAAATGAGTCCACACCCCCTCCATCCCACTGTCAGAAACTTGAAACACAGGATGAGGAGGTAGAGTGACAACAATCTTCTACTTTTCTACTTCAATCTATTAATCAAATTAATCATAGACTTAGATGGAGTTTTAATTCATTTTGAAAGCCTAACTCTTGGCCTAGTCCACCATAACGGAAAAAATCAAAAGTCAGTTTTATGTTACTATCGATCTTCCTCCCGCCATCCTCCAGATATCATGGGAGGCCCCTGCAATAGCCTAGACCTACTGCAGCGTAACTAAGAGAGGATTCAGGGCCACCTGGTCCTTCCCTAACTACATGCTTAATAAAAAAGAAATGGTTTAAGTCTAATCTTAAAAATAGAGATGGTGTCTGTCTCCCAGTTCCAAACTAGGAACTGGTTTCACAGAACAGGGGCCTGAAAGCTGAGGACTCCCATTCTACTTTTAAATATTCCAGGAACCACAAGTAAATCAGCAGTGCAAAGTACAAATTAAATGAAAAGCCAGACCCTCCCCAGCCAAGACTCACAGACTTCATAGGTCCCTCAAACTGCCAGGCCTCTGGCTGAGGACCCGAGGTTAAAGGACAAACAAATCTCACATGCAGGGTGAGTGGGGAAAAAAAATAAAAAATATATCTATATATCTATATATATATTAGGGGTGCAACGATACTCATATCGATATTGAACCGTTCAATACAGTGCTTTCGGTTCAGTACGCATATGTATCGAACAATACTAAATTTTAAATTAATTTTATCAACTTTTCTTCTGACGATGCTGTCTGTGTTGAGAGCTCAGTGGATCTGCGTTTGACTACTCTGTCTAGGCTGCACTGTCGAGCGCAGATCCACTGAGGCGCAGGCAAGCTAGCAAGACAGAAGCTAAGCTCTCCTTGCAACATGGCAAATTGAACCTCCCCCATCCTCATTCAGATCTGGCCTTTGGAACTATTTTGGTCTTCATGTGAAGTATGACCCTGAAGGTAAGCGCGTCATGGACAAAAGTAAAACAGTATGTCGGATGTGCCACGCAATGCTTAATTACATTGGTGGGAACTACTGCGTTAGCGCAGTTAGCTCGTTAACGTGTTGACGCCGTCCAGCTGAAGCACAGGGCGATCCGTGGTAGCTCGTTAACGGAGATTTGCTGTGTTGTGGCGTTAACATCATTTCAGATTAACGCTGACAGCACTAGTGGGAACACAACGAATATGACTGCACATTTACACCGACATCATCCTAGTGCAAAGACAAGTGGAAGCAGACAAAAACAACAAGCACGCATGCTATAAACTTTACCTGAGTCATTTAGACAGCCTTTAGCACGTGATTCTCCTTATGGGGACCTGATATGTTTCATATGCTGCTGAGAATATACCCCAGAAGAAGCGTATAGTATAGCTTTTATTTTGGAAAGAGTCATTTCTCTGTAATAAACTCTCGAGTAATTTCTCGATCAGATAGATTTATTATTTTATTACTTTGTTGTTTCAGCAACATTAAATTTAAAAACTGTACTTTTGAGTTAAAATATATATTTATAATTTTAATAAATGACAAATTAAAAAGGCATGAACATTTTTTTGTATCGAAAAAATATCAAACCGTGACACCAAAGTATCGAACCGAACCGTGAATTTTGTGTATGTTGCACCCCTAATATAGATAGATAGATAGATAGATAGATAGATAGATAGATAGATAGATAGATAGATGTCTTACCAGACACTGTCCTTGGTCTCTTTCTCTCTCACTCCATAGTCAGCATGGTACACATCAATGGTGAGATTCTTGTTATTGTCATGAGCTGACTGGAAGTTGGTGATCACACGGCATGGGATGCCCAACAGACGCATTACTGGATCCCAAAAAACAAAGAAAACAGCCAAAAAAAGAAAAGAAGTGAATGAAGCATTTGTCAAATTGTACATTAGATTTTATTGTTAAATATCATTATTCTTAATGCTATGCCACTAGCTGGCCCAGTGATAGAAAGTTGTAAGTAAGGAAAAGACAGATGAGACCCCTGCATATCAGTAATATTATGAACTTCCAGAGAACATCTAGTATTATCCTACATTAGTACTTTGGTCTAGAAAATTGGCGGTTGTACTGTGAGTAAGGACTTGCAGAGTTAGTAAGTACCTGAACACATCACGCCAGCAAATACCCAGCACTGTCCATATTTGACTGATTGGCAGTTGATGTCATACCAGTGCTTGAGGATGGGATAGCTGCCAGACCAGTGAGTGGGTTCATTCCCACCCGAGTATGGACCTGACCACCGTCCCTCCACGACGCCATAGTCATCATTACTGTTGATCTGGAAGCAAAAAAGGAAAACAAAGTTCTCCTTCTTATATTGTGATTTATACAGGTGAGCTATGGTTTCCCTCAAAATGGTTATAAAACATTGATTAACAAAATGCCATAAACCATTCCTTCCTACATGTTACCTTGATTCCTTTTATATTTAAAGTATAATCCTTTAAATCACCCTTTTGCAGAAATGTTCTTTGCAAATAAAATACATCTGTACAGAACAGATGTATATTCATAAATATCCTACCATGGCGCTGACCACACGACTGACGTAGATGGGGTTACAGCGAGCAGAAACATCATTGGCTGCATTTGCCAGGTGTTTGGGGTTGACATCCAAGATCTTCAGACAAATCTTCACCATGTCTTCTTCAAACTGGGCAGGAAGAGAGCAGCTTATCTTAAACTACAGTGGTGTAAGTCATTCATACTTCATAGCAGAGCAAATCTATTCATACTTATCGTCAAAAATTATCTACAGTAGTGTCAGATTGTATCTATGTGACTCACTGAGTCATTCTGTGTGAGTACATTCTTAAAATTTACCTGCAAGCAATTAGCAAACATAAATATATTTTTGCTTATGCAAAGGTTGATGGTGGTTACATCTTCTTTCTCTTGTGTTAAACATTTATCAAGAATCTTAAATTATTCTAGATACTGTATACACCCCTTTAAATTAACCAGTTTTATTTTGCTTTATAGAAGATAAAATATTATAGTGGTGTGAAGACAATGGTGTTTAAACCCTTAAAATAAAATATGCAGTAGCAATAAAATTTTAGCATTATTCAGTAGCTACCATTTTGAAAGATAAGATTGTGCCTTTTTAATATGGTGCTATTTGGTGTCTATTTATTAAACTCAGTGTCAAAAATCTAATAAACCTACACAAAGTGTGTTTGTATGTGTGTACTGGTTTTTCCTATCTTGGTGTAGACCAAAATCTAAAATGTACCATACTTGTGGGGCCCAACCAAAACCCAAGTCCCCATGAGTTTGAAGGCATTTTTCAGACTCAAAATGTGGTTTTAGTGTCAGGGTTACAATTGGGTTATGGTTAGGTTTAGGGGAAGGGTTAGGGTTAGGCATTCATTTTTGATGGTTAGGATTAGGATAAGCGGCTAGGGAAAGCATTATGTCAATGAGACAACACCCGACATATGTATGTGTGTGTGTGTGTGTGTGTGTGGTGTATACCTGCCCAAAGTCCCAGGGAACAGATCTGATGTAGTTCTCACTTCCACTATAGATTATACCATGTTCATTCAACACATACTCCTGTCTCTGTGCCTCATCAGAGAGAGACACTGAATCATCTACAGTAAAAAGGACAGGGATAAATACTTAAGACATAAAGATCAATGGATAGTGTTTTTAAGGAAAACAACAGCAACAGATGAACAGTGTTGATGGACAGTTAGGCAAACTGGCAGCAGACAGAAAGATAACAAACCTACCAGGGCACCAGGGATTGAAGAGCACTACCAGAGTTGCCAACAAGGTTTCCTCGTTCCTATATCTGGCAGTTAAGTTGTACTTTCCGATTGGAGCGTCAGCTGGAGGGGTAATGGTCAAATTCAAGGAACCCGTTAGTGGGTAAGATCTCTTCTCAAGCTCCACCTTCCATACCGCCTTCGCTGACGGCGAACGGCTGATTTTGTCTGGAATACCAAAGCATGACTTTGTCCCCAGGTTCTCGGATGGATGTTTTCCTGTTGAGAGGATTCACAGAGGTAATAGGTAACTAGAGATAAACAATACAATACAATCAAACCGTTTTAACCACCAAAGATGGACATTATGAAAACTATCCTTCTTAAACCCGCATTAATTCTAATGACCAGCAGGTGGTGACTGTTTAAAAAAGTGCAGTTGCAAAGAAGACTATGAGAAAACAGCAGTAAGTAAGCACTTTAATGGTTTATGGTCGCAGTCCCTATTTTCAAATTTTACTGAATGCAACATCATGTTCCTGTTACAACGTTGTTCTTCATTATCATCAGAAACAATGCTCTATGAGTGACAAGTCACTAGTGCAGGTGTGTGTCATGTTTCTCAGTCCTTTTCCTTGACATGTCAGTCAGGTCAAGGCTTTAAAACACCACTGTCTATAAACTGGTGGAAACTGTCACACCAACTGGATCCATCTTTAACTTACCGTCTATGGTCCCTGACAGGACCTTCCATGTCCAAAAAAAGAATTTAATAAACATAAATCAGTACCTTAAAGATGCATCATTACTCTTTTTTTTAAATTATGCATTAAAAGGGGAAATGGGTTCAAAGTTGAGCACAGTCCAAGAATAAATCTATGGAGCTATAAATGAGCATTATAGGTTACCATTTGAAAGTTTAGCCATGTTTACTAAGATATTGACCACATATACATGTACAACACAGAACAAGTAAATGTGTCTCATTATAGACTTGCACCTCTCACTCTATGACAGCTGGGGTAAATATTAACTTTCAAACTTGTTAGAATTTGCATTATGTACTGTACTTCCATGCACATTTCAATCATGCCAGTCACTGCCTCCCTTTTTAATTTCATGCCAACAAAGACATTGCAACCAATGACTGAAAGCAAAAGAAAAACTCTGGTCACATCCAACTGTGCTAGTAGGTGAAAGCCTTTAAGAAGTAAAGCTTAGTTTATATACAACAGAGCCTTTCCCCTTTGTGTTATGTCTAGCTTTCTCCTCACCCTTTCAATTGTCTGCTCCACCCTCATTGCTGTCACCTGACATAATTTCTCTTAATCTCTCTTTCTATTAATAAATATAAAACCTGCTCTCTGTTTGAAATATCTGGCTCCTGTGTTTAAGAGCTCTTTTTAAACTACACTAACACGCATGTATCTTTCATTTTTAATGGGTTTCACAAAGGTCTTGATAGACATCCATATTAAGAATTCCGAAACATTAATATTGCTGATAAAACAGAGAAAAAGAAGAAAATAGAGAAAACAGAAACAAGAAAAAAAAACCCTCATAAAACACTGTTGATACATGGAAATCAATTTTCAAACAGTTCTTTTATTACTTCAATAAACAAAATCTATTAAAAGAAAGTTATATGCAATTTAAAAAATATCTTCATTGTATAACTACAGACCAACCTGTTTCTGCAGTGATGGTGAGCGGGTAAAGGTCAGGGTTGAAAGGTTGCGTCAGTTCAACTTTCACAGTGAACGGCTGACCTCTCCTCACAATCAGCTGATCCTTTGAGAGTTTTTTGGTGTGGTGTTCAGTGTTGTTGATCTCATAGTTGAGACCGACTCCTTTAAAAACTGGAAAAAATAAAAATATAACTGAAACAGACAAAATCAAAAGAATTGTGGCTAGTTTTCCAGGATACTGGAACCTTCATCCTGTTAATGTCTTTTGTGTGTGTCTGTGTGTGTTTTCCTTTCCCTTTTCTCTCCATATGTTTGCCTTAAATGTCAAATTAACTATTCCACACTTAAGGACTAAAGCCCACAGTGGTGATATGTTTACTCCATCTTTTCAAACTGTCAAGAATTGCACCTTTACTTTGACAAAGTTTACTTGCTGAGTTCAAATCTGAAAACCCCTTTCCTCCAACATGTCCGACTTTTTAGTTATGATGTTGATGCAAGAATTGGACAATTAGGATGACTGAACAGAAACAGCAACACATTTCAGCATTTAAGAAGTAAGTTTGGTCTTGAGATAAGAAAAGCCAGATGTTTCATTCTAAGGTTATTTATAGATGTCTGCTCAAGAAATGGATAAATGTAAGCACAATAATTTAATGGAGCTCAGAAGGTAAAGCAGGTCATCTAATCGGAGAGTTAGTGATTCAATCCCTGGCTGCTTCAGTCTGCCTGCCAAAGAACATTGGACAAGATTAAACCCCTAGTTGTTCTCTGATGTCTCCGTCAGAGTATAAATATTAGACAGAAAGTACTGAGGCATAAAAAAGTGCTTGTGTAATGTGTGTGAATGAGGCATGCTGTATAAAAATCAATCTGGCATACTGGTATTTAAACTGACTTGAACCTGGACCTAATTTTGTTTTACAGAACATATTTTGGATTTTCACGGTTGTGAGATAATGACCACAGGCACGCCGTTAGCTTTGTCTGGGTTTTGTTTTTTATTGTGATAAAGTTGAGCATATCACAAAAAAATCTTCACTTGCTTTAATCCAATGCATTTTTATTCCCCAGAAGCTTTTTTAAAGAAACTGCAAAGGTGACTGAAGTCATATCATCTAAGCATTTTATGATATTGTATTTAATTTACCAGATAAAAACTGACACAGATGCAACCTTTTCTAAAAATCTCTTTTTTATTTTGCTTTTGCTTCTAACAAACCATGTGATATAATATTATGTAAATACATTTTATTATGTAAATAATACATCTTGTGTTAAAAAGAAAATGTAAATAACAATACATTCTTCATGCATACAATATATATAAGGTGCGATGTATTGTAAATGATGGTAAAATTCAGTTAATGTACATTCAAAAGTTGCTGTACTTACTTGACCGTCTGGTCTCCGATGACATCTTTCTAGACTTTCTGCAGCAGTTTAAGTACAGCGAGAAGCTCTCTGGAAGGCGCTGACCAGCACACTGACAGGATACGTTGAACCATGGTGGATTTTAAACCAACTCCTACACCCATCCCCATTTCACAAACTAGATTAACCAGCTAGACTAGCCATTTCCTGGTTGTTCAAAAGCTGCTTGCGCATGCGCACGCACGCACACACACACACACACACACACGCACACAGGGTAAAGAATCTTACCAAAACCTGGATCGACTCCAGAAATTAATAACTTTTAAGCAAGATCAAACCGCACCCCTGGCAAAAAATAAATAAATCAAATTCCATTTAGCAATCAAAACTGAACCCATTGCATGACCTCACTGTCAGAGGTGTCATTATGGATCTGACGGTAATTTGTGGATTCCAGTTTGTGACTGCTAATGTGATTTAACCTGCAACGCATCCAAGCATCACACAATGAGCACAAACCTGGATTAGAACTTTACATGCTGCTTTATTTACTCTAAGTACAATATGCATCAGTTTAAAATAAATACTTGCTGATAATTCACAGGTAATTTAGTATAATACATTGCACTAATTATGTATGGAGGGTTTCATCCCAAGTCAAGCATCTTGTGACTGTATGTTAAGCAGAAGGAAGGAGGCCGGGAATAGTGAGTGCCAGAATCCCTATCAAGAATGAGACAACAAACATCCATAAGTACGTCAGAAAGAACTGATCACGTGCTTAGTGAATACATCATTCAGCAGAAACCCAAGAAAGAAGATGAGCGAGAAGAAGAACCATTATGGATGGATAGATTGCATATACCAGATAGAAGAAGGGTGGAAGATGCTATCAAGTATGGCATTCATGGAATGCCATAACCAAGTAGCCGGCACAGTACAATGGAACATCTGTGCCAAGTATAGACTGGAAGTCCCAAGGTCAAAATGGCATACTAGGGTGGGTTGAGAATGTCCAAGCTAAGATCTTGTGGGTCTTCCAGATTCAGATGAACAAACTGGTAATGGCTAACCAATGAGAAATAGTAGTTGTGGACAGGCACAGGAAGATGGCCATAGGGACAGATGTAGCTATACCAAGTAATAGCAACATCAGGAAAAAGGAACATGAAAAGCTGAGAGAGGTGCTTGAGAAAATATGGAGGGTGAAGGCAACAGTGGTCCAGCAGTTTCCAGGAATGACATCTGAGATCTCTTTCCAGAAGAGGGCAGGATTAGGAATTAAAAATATATTGTGCAGGACTCTAAATTTGGGATTAAAAAATAATAATCTACATCTATCTATATAGATAACTATCTATATATTCAACTATCTATATATTGTCTCTCTTACTTTTAGGCTTTCACTATGATACACAGGCTTCCTCAAGGGTGTTCTTGACTTGGTTAGATGTTTTTCTTAACCATGGAAATAATTCAGCATGCACTCTAGTTGTCTTACGTGGTCTTTCAAGCCTTTTGGTGTTGCTGAGGTAGTAAATACCATTAACTTGTTTTAACAACTGATTTGGGCAATTCTAAAGTTTCTGCTGTCTCTTTGTTAGATTTATTTGTGTTTTTCAGTCTGATCACCTCCATCACTTGCACTAACATCTCTTTGGGCCTCTTATTTAAAATTTAATTTGAATTACAGCAAAGAGCTTGCCGTGTTAGTCCATTTGATTTACCTTTGTTATCATTATTTATTTATTTATTTACTTTATTTTAAGCTATTGCAGACAGGACAGACATGACAGAGGGATAGGAAAGGGAGAAAGAAAGAAAGGGAGAGAAGACACTAAAAAAAATCAGCTGGATTTAAATGAAAAGCAAAAAGAAAGTAGCACAATATACACAACACCACAGCAATAACCTAGATAAGTGTAAGTAACAGTAAATACTAAATATTGAATTTTATTGTGCAGCACGTAAGACCGACAGCACACAATGTGTGTGAGCGCGCTTGTATTCAGAAGGTTTCTCTATGTAACGATCGGCTGGAGGGAGTGGGGAGCCGTAGCCCTGCCCCCCAGAGTATGAAGCAGACACGGAGGAGATCCAGGCGTTTTTCGACGTTACAATCAGTATGTAAGCACACAGGTTTTAAAAATCACAAACTGTAATCCATAAAATGCAGTCTGGTCCATAATTATACTTTTGGTAGTGAGTTCATACAATGGGTTTGGTTTTTTTGTTAGCAGGATTACTCAAAACAATAGATGGATTTAGATGACAATCTTTGCAAAAGGTGGAGTTTGATCAAGTTTAAAAGTGATTAACTTCACCAGAGTAGGAACCAGGAAGCTTTGGGAAGACTATTTACCAATATAAAGAGAGTGACTGTGTTTGTGGGTGCTGCATCCTGGAACCTTTGGGCTTGGCAGAGCACGCAGCTGTAAGTGATGTGGCTTCCTGTAGAAGCAACAAGAAAAAAAATCATTAAAAGTTCTACAAAGGTGCATAACTTTCCATTTATCATTATCCTGAGATAACACCTTTTTGACGACGAGAATAAAAAACAAAAGAAAAAAAGCAGTTTGTTGTGAGCTTGGGCTTGAAGTAGCAGTTTACAGTTAGTTAGCACTGTGGATACGATCGAACTCGCTCACATATTTCGCTGAGGGAGACATCAACTGGACTGAATATGTTGAAAGACTGAGAGACTTTTTCTTAGCAAATGAATTCTTGATGAGGGGAAGGAAAGGCCAGTTCTTCTCAGTTCAGAACAAGGAAGTACAAGTTGATATGTAACCTAACTATGTCTTGGAATTGAATCAGCTTCAAAGATCTGGTAACACTGGTTCAAAATCATCGCTGCCTCATGGATTGATGAGGCAGTGTTGCTAATCCAACTTTATGCTCACTGTGTGATGTTTGCAGGCGTTTACTCTGTTTAAATGATGTTACAAGTAGTCTGTACATTTTTAAGTAAGCACACAGGTTTTAAAAATCACAAACTGTAATCCACAAATTGCAGTCATGTCCATAATCACACCTCAGTTAAGCCAGGGCCGTGCCAGCTCCAATCAACATCATGATAATCATGGTTCCCAATAGCTAGATGTCTTCAACGTCCTCCATTGAGAGTGTTGCCAGACACATAACCTGCTACTTCTCCCAGTTGTCCATCGTGTATCCAGCAACAAATGTCAATTGCGTTAAGAGACCAATTGATCAAATCCATAAGTTCGTGATTTAGAGAACAAGACGGAGAGAGTTTCTGAGAGTTAGACAAGACTAGACAAGGACAAGAGAAGCCAAACAGGAGAGCCACACGAGAGTTATTCAGGCAGCTAATTGTGATTAGTGTGCAACGACTTATGAGATGAATTTGCGAATTCTGAACACATTTTAATCACCACTATATCACTGATGAATGTTACTTTTAACAATAATTAATTAACTCAACAAAACATACCTTTCAGCTTTTCATGTGTTTTGAAACTGGGTTTTTGGAGACCTGGAATGTAAATATTTCTGTCTCTAAAGCACACAAAAAGGTTTGGCCATTTTTCATAGTGCATGTTTGAGGTTAACTTTTTCCAAAGAAATAATTAATACAGTTCAGCGGGCTACATACTGAACTTGAAGGATAAAAGCAAAGTATTGATCCAATTGTGTTAGTATCCATCCGATACCAATAATAGTGTTGGTATACTATCGATATTTGGATCAATCCGCCCATCTCTAAAATGCAGGACTCAAATGCAAAAGGTGAATTCAAATTGGCAGCTTTATTGCTAGGAGAATTGTCCATAAACAAAAATTCACACACACAAAAAAACTAAACCCAGAATATGAGAACTAGAAGAAAAAAAACACTGGGAAACGAAAACTGAAACTAGAAACATGGAACTAACATTCAAACCAGAAAAACGGCCTAACACACATGGAGGAGGCACAGAGACTAAATCTAAAGGCTGGAAAATCACAGAGGTGCTAAAGAATAACTAAGGAACATGAAATACAAAAGACAAAACCACAAAAAATCCCACAAAATCCCAGAACATAGAATAAACAAAACCTAAACAAGGAGTCACCTGACTTCAAACCATGATAGTGTTTTTTAAAATGAAATTTAAAAAAATAAAAATAAGTAAATGGATTCAAAAATCAACAATGTATTTCTGACATTTAAAATATCAAATCCTCTTCTCATTTGAGAATCCATTTTCTCACTACATTTCCTTTTCCTGTTAGCTCACAGATTCGTTATTATATTAGCAAATGGATTGGCTTTGGGATTAACTGCTGGAGTAGCTAACAGATTAACTATTGGGTTAGTTATCCCATTTCCAAAATACCAAAATAATGCAAATCAGCCGTGCGATGCGATGCAAAGAGCTCTGTAATTCAGGGGTGCCCAATCCCAGTCCCCGATAGCTACTATCCGGCAGCTTTTAGATGCATCCCTACTTCAGCACCCCTGCTCAAATTGGTTAGACAGACACATTCTTGCTGCCCGCCTTTTGGCTGTGCAGGTTTGCACTGCTAAAACATGTGTGTGCTTATACAAAGGTCATCAGCCTTGGTATTTACACTCTAACCAACAAAGATGAAGAATGAAGGGACTCTTCAGTCAAATGGAGAGCTGAGGCTCCGAGTGTGGGCCTGAAGACAGCCTGACCACCTGTTGAAGGTAACGTGCTGACTTGGCTAATGCTAACATCACCGCATATAGCCCCACGCTTTTCAGATCATGTTAGATTATGAAAATTTGACCTGTTACTTTATACACAGTGTTCGAGCAATAGTTGCAACCTACGGCCTTTAAACTCATGATTAAAATGCTGTCTGTAAACTCATCAGTCCAGATGTTACTGCATACCTTTGTGAGGCTTAGAGTTAGAAGAACTGAGACAGGGTGATTAGAAAAATAGCTCTTAGTTCTCTATTGACTGAAGTCCATTTATTTTAATATACGGGCGCACCTATTTCTGGATGGTTCAAAATCTGAACGCTTAGATTTCTGAATCTAAAGAGTGAATGCATTTAAAGCAGGAACTGCGCACCTTGCTATCAAAAGTTTGGTAAAGTAGCATGAGTACTGTAAAGTTTTGTAGAGTCCTTTTAAAAAATCACACAAGCAACACACCACATCTGGCATATAGTTACATTTTATAGAGT
This sequence comes from Mchenga conophoros, assembly GCF_057382185.1. Lineage (NCBI taxonomy): Eukaryota > Metazoa > Chordata > Actinopteri > Cichliformes > Cichlidae > Mchenga > Mchenga conophoros. The sequence continues at coordinate 27,360,341 of NC_140530.1, read as the reverse complement.
ACACTGTTGAAATTGTAAACTGTATAATCCAGTGATCCACTTATTAGTAATTTTTGAGTAAATGGATGTCACTGATAAATCAGTGGTGAAATATACCTGCAGGTGTTTTTAACAAACTGTTTCTTGTTTTTGTTGAATTCATCAGCAGCTGTGGAGAGATGTATTTGAATATCTTCTGCTCCTCTTTTCCTAACCTGGAAGCTAAGGATGGCTTAATCCACACCTGGACACAAGCCTTACCACTTATCATAGATGTTACACCCTCCATGCAGCAACTCCAGAGAGATACCCACGACCACTGATTAGGATTAGCCAGAAATATGTCCCTTTCTGGCAGCTGTGGTAACTTATAATAAGAAAGTTTGCATTTGAAAAATGCTGGGTCATGTATGAATTGTCTGAGACCATGTGTCATCATACAAGGATATTACATTTAGGCTTTTCTGCACCCTCATTCTTAATTAAGTGTTTTAAACTTTGATAAAATATGGCAACTTTGTGTTGTGCTGGGAATTTTTGACCATTCTTCCAGAAGCACATTTGTGAGGTCAGACACTGATGTTGGACCAGAATGCCTGCCTCACAAGTTCTACTCTAATCCAAAACTGTAGTATTGGGTTGATGTCAGGACTAATACAAGCCAAACTTGCTCATCCATGTCTTTAAGGACCTTACTGTGTGCACTGGTGTCCAGCCGTGCTGGAAAAGGAAGGGACCATCCAAACTGTGGCAGGTCATTTCATAACCACAAGGAATTTGATATGAAATGAAATTGTTGCACGATATCGTCCAAAATGTCTTGGTATGCTGAAGAATTATAAGTTCATTTTGACCGGAACTAAGAGGGCGATCCTAACTCCCTGCTCTACCACACTTTACACTTGGCACAAAGCAGTCAGACAAGTACCCATCTCCTGACAACTGCCAAACCCAGACTCATCCATTGGATTGCAAAATGGAGAAACAGGATTTGTCACTCCAGAGAACACTGAGTCCATTGGTGGCATGTTAATTTTTATATCTGTGGCCATGGAAGTGATTGGAAGACTTGAATTCAATGATTTGAATATATGATTTAATAGATTTGACAATATGGTGTATTTTGGACCATTTCTCACAAGAGGTCTCAGTTTTGAAGGGTGCCTCCTCCAGACTTCATGTTTCAGCTCCTTCCATAGATGTTTAACAGGATTTAAATTAGGGCTCATAAAATGCCACTTCAGAATAGTCCAATGTTTTACTCTAAGCCACATAATCCATGTAAGGACTCCTCCCTCTTAATTGTTTTTCTGCGTGCACACATTTTTTTTATATGTACCCCACCCACATAGACACATAAACCCATCATTCCTCACATAGGCACCAAAGGAAAAAAAAATAGGAAACAACAACAACAGAAACACTCCTAAATGCACAGATACGCTAGCTGTCCTGCTGAATGAGGGCTTTGGCTTTCTGCAGGTTGTGATCGACTGCATCATCTACAAACTGAATCCAGGTCAGCTTTGACTCCACTCACACATGACTGGATCTAGAAGGGTTGTGACAATGATAAACAATTTATTTTCATATCACTTATAGAAAGAAACCACCGTGCCAAACATGGACATGAACTAATAATATTCAGGTTTAATCTAACCCAGAAAAATGCAACAGAAAATGATCAGGTATGATCAGATGTTCAGATGCTCCACCCACGTGTTTTTGAATGCTTACTCTGGACTGCACATACAGCACCTGCCGATTGTTCTCTGACCTGCATTAGTTGAATTTCATCTTCTTTCATCATTGAGTACGTTGCTGAATGTGTGCTGGCCCTCAGGTTGTTGTTTGTTTTTTCTTTCTTTCTTTCTTTCTTTCTTTCTTTCTTTCTTTTTTTAAATCTAATTCACACATATTTCTAATTAAATGTGGAATATTTGATTGGTTTTGATGAAACAGGTTATGATAATGATACACACAGGTGTGGTTAAACTGGGAGAACAACATCGCCACCTGCCGGTTTAACTGTAATACTGCTACAGCTGCTGCCACAATTGAATGTAAAGACATGTTGACATGCTGAAGCATACCAAGCATAAGTTTATTTTGACCAGAACTAAGAGGGTGATCCTAACTCCCTGCTCTACCACACTTTACATTTGGCACAAAGCAGTCAGACGAGTACCCTTCTCCGACAACTGCCAAACCCAGACTTGTCCATTGGATTGCAAAATGGAGAAACAGGATTTGTCACTCCAGAGCAGTGGCGGTCCCAGCCTGTTTGGCGCCCTGGGCGAGCGTCAAAGGTGTGCGCATTTTTTGACGTCACACTGTGCGCCACGTTATTGTTTCGGTGAAATGAATTTCTACAATACTGTTACTGTTAATTGTACTCTCTGCAGTGTTTAAATGCTTACATATACACACAGTTACTGTCCCTCCACACATACGACTCGGTTCTGCTTCTATGTCCCATCCTTGTTTACTATTTCCCACCGAGGCTTCTAGACTTCTGATTGGCCAACATTTCTGCACGGTTAGGAATATATCGCCACCTGTTGCTTTGGCATGTTCCTAGCAGCGTTTTCCTTCATTTCTGCGTTTACGTGTGGACGGGATTATTTCTTTTAAACGAAAACGGAAAATCTCCGTTTTCAAAAATACCCGTGTAGCCCAAGGTGTATTTCTAGGATTTCGCACAACCCAGGATTCAAATCATGAATAGATAATGGGCTTGGATTCAGATATCTACTGATACCAGTGTTAAATAATAAAGCTGTACTTGAATGTGAGGTAAAAACTGGAAATCAATCTATTTATGTAAGGCAACATCAGTTTAGGCATAAACATAGCTTTCTTAATTTTTTGCAATATAATTGGACAAATAAATACATTCAAGAATATTATTCACTGCATTTGTATAGTATAAGTTTAGTATAAAATTAGAAATGACTTTACTGCAGTACAGACTTCTTAGCTGTTCCCTTTATGTGTTATTACAGCGGATCATCTGCCTCCATCTAACCCTATCGCCAGCATCCTCCTCTGTCACACCAACCGTCTACATGTCTAATTATATGGTCTAAATGGTCTAATTTTATATGTAGATTGAATTTTTTCCTCTTCCTTTAGTCAATTTATCAATCATACTGAAGAAGCTTTATATATACTTGAACCTGTCTGACTTATTGAACCTTTCATGACATCTCCATATTTTACAACTAATAAAAGGAAATTTTAAATAGTTGTAATTCTGTGTTTGAACAATTGTAATATCATTTACTCATTTTAATGGCTTCAAAATAAAATCCAATCAAAATTTGTTGTACCAGAACTTGAAATTATCAGAACTGGTTATTATGAATTATCAATTCATAAAAAAGTACTTTTGGCCCATGTGATTGCTCTTAAATCTTCACTTAAATTAAATTAATTAGTTAGTTTTTTTTCTTAATGATCAAAATGTTATGTTTACTTGTAAAGATTGTTTCAGTGTATTTTGATCACATAAACAATATACAGAAAGTTATTTAGGAGAATAAAATACTACACAAAATAAAGAATTTATTTATTTATTTATTGCTGTTCTAGGTGTGCTTCCATCTTGGTCAGGTCTCTCTTGAAAAAGAGATTTCAATTTAGTGTCCACATTTTAAGAGAGAAATGACAACTAATACTCATTTTATTTATATATTCGGGGAGGGGGGGGGGGGGGGATCTACGCAGTGCAAATAGAACAGACTGGTGTAGTTCTTCAGTTTACTTCTCAGCCACAGGGAGGCACCTAATAAACACTTAAGAGCTCCAGTTCCTTTGGGAGATGACAAGCCTGTCTGACAGCAAATATTACTGTTGTATTGTTGCAGTGTGTGTGTGTGTGTGTGTGTGTGTGTGTGTTTTTCAGTTTGCTGTCTGTATATCAGGTTTAGCCACATTCTTTATGTTATGCAAACTTTAGTTTTGACATTAGCATTGCTGTAAGTAACAGCTTAAAACAGTAGTGTGAGCTTTTATAACAGTGTACATGGTGCCAATGATGACATATAATACAAATAAATTAGACATTTTTGTGAAACAGCAATGATGCACTTTCTGTCCAGAAGCACAAGCCTGTGGTGCGAGGTCACACCTGAACAGATCTGCATCCAACAGTGCTTTAACCATTAATGCAATTAAACAAAACAAACAAAAACAGTGATTATAATAAACCAGTAATAGTATAATTAGTGCTTTTTACACACGAAACACAACAACAGCTGTCTAAAGGCACTTTACATTATAAGGTAAAGACCCCACAATGATACAGACAATTTAACACAGTAGTCTGTTTGGATAGACTCCCTTTTGGAGCCAGTCTCAAAAAAGTTTCTTCTGGAAAATCACTAAATGAAAGTAAAGAAAAAAACATCTCTTATTAATCTCTTATCACATTGCTTTTTAAAGCTACTAAAGTATTTTTAGAGTTACTTTTTACGGATTTACTCATTGAAATTGAAATGTCCCATCCTTAATGGATAAACATGGACACTGGTGGACATTAAAACACTAAATACCCAATTACATTCAAATGCACGTCCATCAGGAGTGACACATTTTTTTGTTTTTGTTTATAAGCCTTTATCCTTCTAACACATGAGAAGATGATGATCGCGTCAGAGTAAATTCTGCTTCTCATCAATACATTCTCATTGGGAAAAATTAACATACCAAATATAGTTATTTATGTATTATTTGCTTAAAGTACTGCTAAACCCAAGAACAGCCTCAAGCAGCTGCTGGCATAACTGTAGACTTTTACTTTATATTTCTGTATATTATATTATATATTTATCTTTATATTTAGCATTAAACCAAGTAAAACAGGAGATACCAGCAGCAATGAGCTTATGTGACAGCTATGTGATGGAGATTGGAGGATCCAACAGAATGACATCATTCACTGCTAGGTAGACATTTTTCGGCTCCAGCTTATCTGTGACCATAGCTGAAATCTTCATGCTCTCACAGTCCACCATGTGCTCATGGTACACCAAGAAGGGGAATAAAAAAGGGATGGACAGATCTGGAGCAGATAGAGAGAGAGGTTCATAATTGTTGCTGTGTCTCATATGACCTACAGATGGATTCATTTTCACGTTTCACTGTCAATCTGGTATTGAGCTATGTCTAGTCTAAGAATTAAACAAAGTACTTGTGTCCAGAGACCCACCTTTCCCAGGCAGCAGTGTCCCTTCCTTCACCTCACTCTGGATGTTTTCAACCGGTGAGCCATTGTATCTCATGGCCTGGACGCTGATTTTGATGGACACAGGCCTGGCAGTGCTGCTCTCACTGTTCAGCACCAGCTTCAGACTCACGTCCTGACCGTCCTTTGGCTTGGATACCTGCAGCACCACAAATAGTGTAATAAGGTATGAGTTCTTGTGTACCAGGTGTAATATGCATCATGTTTAGCTTCAGATTTTTTAGATTTTTTGTAGGTAATGTCCATTGTTTGTTTTTTTTCCAAAAATTAAAGTCCGACTAAGTTGTGTGTGTGTGTGTGTGTGTGTGTGTGTGTGTGTGTGTGTGTGTGTGTGTGTGTGTGTGTGTTTGTTTATTCAAACTGCATTTAATATAAAGAGCATGAAACACAGCTAGTTTATAGCCTTTGGCTATTAATGGTCTGGGGTTCATAATCAGACTGTGATCAGTGTGTTTCATGCCTTTTGTATGCACAAGAAAAAATTACAAAATACAGTTTTATCATCACAGCTGTTAGCAAGGTTTGATGTCATCTTCAGCTGCAGTACAGCTCATATCCAGTTTACTTTTATTGTTTCATACAGTGTGTGTGTTTACATTACTCAGACATGAAAAGCTCTACTTTAAAGTATAAAAAGCGATTGATGACTGTATGATTCTCAAACTACATATATGAGGGAGAACATTTCAAACTGACATGGTGGATTGGATGAGCTTTTATTCGTTAACTGATTTGGTTAACTTATTCAAAATAAAGTAAAAAAGGTCTATGTCTAACAGTTAGACATAAAATTCACACTTTGAGAGAAAAGTAAATATTAAAATACTAATGAAGTGATACAACAGGAACTCTGAAATGTGTGTGTGTGTGTGTGTGTGTGTGTGTGTGTGTGTGTGTGTGTATAAGCCATATGAGCTTGTGTCATCTTACCAGACACTGTCCTTGGTCTCTTTCTCTCTGACCCCATAGTCAGCATGGTACACATCAATGATCAGATTCTTGTTGCTGTCATGAGCTGACTGATAGTTGGTGACCACACGGCATGGGATGCCCAACAGACGCATTACTGGAACCACAAACACAAAGAAAAAAAAGTCAATGAGAAATTTCTCAAATTGCACATTAGTTTTTCATTTTATTTTTAAATGTTGTTGTTCTTATTGTTAAGCCACTAGCTGGGGTTGCACTCCCCCAGTGATGGAAAGTGTCAGGAAAAGACAGATGACAGAACCACATATAACCACATGTGGTTATTTTAGTTGTTTTTGTACTCCAATTTGCACTAAGCACTGTGGCCATTCTCTTCTGACCTCTTAAAACAGGGCATTTTCTCCCAGAAACTTGCCGACCATTTTCTATAAAACAGAGATGTTTGTGTGTGAAAATCCCAATAGATCAGCAGTTTGTGGGATACTCAAACCAGCGATTCTGGCATCATCAACCATCTCACTTCAAGTCATCATCTTTCCTTCCTCATTCTGATGATTCATTTTGAACTACCATGTCTGCTTTTCTATGTCTACATGCCTAAATCAATTTAGTTGCTGCCATGTGATTGGCTGCTTAGATATCTGCATTAACGAACAGTCTATCAGATGTACCCAGCAAAGTAACCGTTTAGTGCATGTAGAACTAGAACCCTGTCCGGCCATAATGGAGTTTGTGTTACTGAGCATGTATACCTGAACACATCACGCCAGCAAATACCCAGCACTGTCCATATTTGACTGGGTGGCAGCCGATGTTGTGCCAGCGCTTCAGGATGTGATAGCTGCCAGACCAGTGAGAGGGTTCATCCCCACCCCAAAATGGACCTGCCCACCGTCCCCCCAGGAAGCCATATTCATCTCCACTGTTGATCTGGAAGAAAAAAGGAATGCAAAGTTCTCTCTCATAATGTGATTTATACATGTGAGCATTGTCCCCTCTCAAAATGACTGTGAACCATTAGTTAACAGCAAGCTATATTTCCTATATAATGAAAACAGGACCATTTATGTTTGTTGGCTTCTTTGGCCAGCTCTCAATTTGTCGTATAAATAATACTGGAAGAGCTGTTCTTCTGGTTTGCCAAGCTGCTCACCGTAAAATAAACTAATGAATGAAAAAATTAAAATGTACTTCCAACAACTTGTTATAAATTATGTCAAAATATATAAATTAGGGGAAAATACATACATCTTCCTTCCTTCTTATTTATCCCTTCTATCTTCACATCTTACTTATTTTCTTCCTTCCTTTAATTTACTCTACTTCTAACTCCCTTTTTCATTTTTCATTTCCTTCCTTCTTTCTATACTTTTTAATTATTCCTTCATTTTATATTGCGTTCGTATTTTACCCTAATGCCTTATATTTTATGTTAAACACTTCAAATCACCTTCTTGCAGAAATGTTCTAGGCAAATGACACACGGAGCATATATCCTACCATGGCGCTGACCACACGGCTGAGATAGATGGGGTTACAGTGAGCAGAAGCATCCTTAGCTGGGTTTTCCAGGTGCTTTGGGTTGACATCTAAGATCTTCAGACAAATCTTTGCCATGTCCTCTTCAAACTGGACAGGAAGAGAGCAGCTTATCTTAAACTGCAGGGTTGTAGGTTATTACATAGAAGATTATTATCATGATTTTAAAAAAAATATTTATACCTGCCCAAAGTCCCAGTGAATAGATATGAGGTAGTCTCCACTTCCTTTGTAGATTATGCCATGTTCATTCATCACATACTCCTGTGTCTCTGCCTCATCACAGATAGACACTGAATCATCTAAAGAGAGACAGGGATCTGGGTAAAAACATGAGACAGGCAGATCAGTGATTGGTAGTTGTTGTTTTTTTTGGGGTTTTTTTTTAATGAAAACCCATCAACAGATGAACAGTGTTGATGGACAGTTAGTCAAACAGGTGGGCAGACAAAAAGATAACAAACCTACCAGGACACCAGGGATTGAAGAGCACTACCAGATTTGCCAACAGTGTTTCCTCGTCCCTATATCTGGTAGTTAAGTTGTACTCTCCGATTGGAGCGTCAGCTGGAGGGGTAATGGTCAAATTTAAGGAGCCTGTTAGTGGATAGGATCTCTTCTCCAGCTCCACCTTCCACACTGCCTCTGCTGACGGTGAACGCTGGATTTTGTCAGGGATACCAAAGCATGACTTTGTCCCGAGGTCCTCAGATGGATTTTCTCCTGTAGAGAGGATTCACAGAGATCAATAACATAACAATACAATACCTTCAAGCTACTAATTTTAACCAAAGAGTCTACATGAAAGATGTAAAGAAGAAAAACTGAGTTATATCTGCATTATTTCTAATGGCCAGCAGGGGGCAACTGCTTAAAAAAAAGTGGAGTTGCAAAGAACAGTATAAGAAAACAGCAATAAGTAAACACTTTTCTAATGAGTTTATACTCTCAGTTCCTATGTTCAAGTTTTACTGAATCCAACAAAATGTTCCTGTTATACGTTTTTTCTTCATTATCGTCAAAAACAATGATAAGCTAGATATGTTTGAGGGTGGATCTGCTCTGTGATTGACAAGTCCCTATTAGAAAAGTACGGTTCCTCAGTCAGTTCCCTTGACATGTTAGACAAATCAGGGCTTTAAAACAGTGGTCCATAAACTGGTCAAAGATGTCACACCGGCCGGGTCCAACAAGCAGCCTGGGATCATCTTGAGAGAGAACAGAACAAAAGGCAGCCAAAACCCAAAGAAGAGGTTTGAATGCTCTTCAGAAAACCTGGAAAACTAATATTGAAGACTATTTACAGAAATTTAATGAAAGCTTGCCGTAGAGAGTTCAGGCTTCATTGAGGAATGGAGCTGGAACCTGATGCCAGCAAAAGACTGAAAGGTGTGTACCCAAAAAAAGAAAATCAACTGTCATATCCAACTGTGCTAGTTGGCAAACGCCTTTAAGTAAAGCTTAGATTACTTATAAAAGAGCCTTTCCCTTACCTGTCACATCTGGGATTTTCCTCACCCTTATAGTCTGCCCCACCCTTATTGGTTTCACCTGTTTTTATTATTCTTGATCTTTATTTATTTTTCTCTTTTTTAATTCGATCATCTCATTAATAAAACCCACTTTCTGCTTGGAATACCTGATTCTGGTTTTGTGTATTTGAATCCTCTTTTTAAAGTATACTATACTACACGCAGCCTGTGAGCAAGCACTTTTGTAACAGTGGGAAGGAAAAACTCCCTTTTAACAGGAAGAAACCTCCAGCAGAACCAGGCTCAGGAAGGGGCAGCTATCTTTATTAGGGGAGGAAGACGAGTCAAAGACACTTTGAATTAACAATTCATTCTAATAAATCAATTGTTAATTCAACATTATAAATTAAACATCCATGGTTTCTGTCAGTTATTCAGAATGACAGGGTGTTAGTCTTAGGCATGTGTTCAATGATAAAAAGAAAATTTCCTTTCTCAGCATGGTTATACGCTTTTGAAAAAGTCTAATAAAAATGGACTATTTAATAACATACAAACCTGTCACTGCAGTGATGGTGAGTGGGTAAAAGTCAGGCTTGAAAGGTTCTGTCAGTTCAACTTTGACGGTGAACGGCTGGCCTCGCCTCACAATCAGCTCCTCCTTTGAGATTTTTTTGGTGTGATGTTCAGTGTTGTTGGTCTCACAGTTGAGATTCACTCCTTTAAAAACTGAGACTTAAAATAAAAAGAAAAATTATACAAACTTTAGTTTTGTGCCTCAAAAGGGCAGGGTAACAAATAAACACAATGCTCGTGTGTGATGTAAGCTCTCTGGAGAACTGCATAAAGAAGTCTGCCAATCCTCAGCTGCATTTGTGAATTTTGTAACTGCACAAAAATGATCATCATGTAGCTCTAACCAAAACTGGTTAGTGTCATATCCAGAGGTTGTCTTTTGAAAATAGATGTATGAGTGCTGCCAGGCGTGGAGGATCAGCCTGATGGCTGTCGTCCATGAAGAAAGCCTCTTCTAAAGATAATGCACAAGAAGGCCCGCAAACAGTTTGCTGAAGACAAGCAGACTAAGGGCATGGATTACTCGAACCACGTCCTGTGGTTTGATGAGACCAAGATAAACTTTTTTGGTTCAGATGGTGTCAGGGGTGTGTGGCGGCAACTAGGTGAGGAGTACAAAGACAAGTGTGTCTTGCCTACAGTCAAGCATGGTGGTGGGTTGTCATTGTTTGGGGCTGCATGACTGCTGCTGGCACTGGGGAGCTACAGTTAATTGAGGGAACCATGAATGCAAGCATGCACTGTGATCCCCTTCCTTCAGAAGGGGGGGGGATCACAGTCCCCATCATAAAAAACTATGGTGGGGACTGTATATTGGGCCACATTAGTGCAATGTATTATACTAATATACCTGTGAATTATCAATGAGTAATTGTTTTAAACTAATGCATATTGTACTTTAATCAACAAGAGTCTAGATACTGCATAAACATCTAATCAAGTGTTTGTGCCCACTGTGTGATGCTTCCAGGCATTTCCTCATTTTAAATCACATGAGTAATCACAAACTGTAATCCACAAGTTACAGTCAGGTCTAATAATCACACCTCTTGTAGTGAAGTCATGCAGTGGGTTTGGTTTTTTCTTTGTTAGCAGGATTACTCAAAAAATAGATGGATTTATTTATTTTAATTTTTTTGCAAGAGGTGAAGTTTGATCTAGCTTAAAAGTGATTAACCTCTGCAGTTCATCCAGATTTGGATCCATTTTTGGCAAGATTCTTTACTATTGTGAGAATTGGACATGTAATCTAATATCTTTATAAAAACAAACTGAACCACAGTTAAAATTGGGAAACTCCTTATAAAGTTCTCAAGAAAATATTAACAACACGTCCAGATTCAGATATTTGACTCTTGCACTTTTACCTACAGACCGTGGATAATGGACAGAACAACATAAAAAACTATAATCTGTGTCTTTCATCCCTCAGTTTAGTCTGCAGTTTAATATCAATTCTATGTTTATAGCACCATTTCACAATAACAGGCATCACCAAGTACATTGTGAGGTACAGACCTTACAGCAGGGATGTCAAACTCATTTTACATTGTGGGCCAGCCCACTTTGATCTTAAGTGGGCACAGCAGTGAAACTCTTCTTTATGTTGGTAACTAAAGTAGTTATGCATTTAATCACCGAGACATTTTAATATAAGAAAAATAAGAAAAATCGCGGGGGCAGCAGCCGAACTAGAAAAGCCCAGACCTCGCTCTCCCTCGCAACCTCCTCCAGCTTGTCCAAGAGAAGACCGAGGTGTTTCCAGGCCAGCCGAAAGCGTGTCCTTTGTCTGCCACGGAGCCAACTCCTGGTGGGACATGCCCAGAACACCTCATGCAGGAGGCGCCCAGGAAACATCCTCGTCAGATGCCTGACCCACCTCAACTGGCTCTTTTCAATGTAGAGGAGTAGCGTCTCCTCTCTGAGTCCCTCCCAGATAGCTGAACTCCCCCTATCTCCAAGGGAGAGGCCAGCCACCCTTCGGAGAAACCTCATTTCCGGCACTTGTGTCTGCAATCACGGTCTTTCGGTAAAAGCTTATAATCATAGTTTAGGTTGGAGTCGTAGATCAACCAGTAAATCAAGAGCTTTGCATTTACACTCAGCTCTCTCTTGACCACAACGGACCAGTGCATCACCAATCCATCTATGGTTCTCCTGCTCCTCTCACTCATGAACAAGACCCCAAGATTCTTAAACTCCGTCACTTGGGTCAGTAACTCGTCCCTGACTGGCAGTGGGCACTCAGCCCTTTTCTGGCTGAGGACAATGGCCTCAGACTTGAAGGTACTGGTGCTGATTCTGATTCTCACCGCTTTACACTCGGCCGCAAACCCCTCCAGTGCGAGCTGGAACCCACCACCTGATGATGCCTACAGAACCACATCATCCACCAAAAGCAGAGGTGAGACCACCCAAGTGGACAAACAGAATCAGTGACAAAGGGCAGCCTTGAAGGAATCCAGTCCCACCTGGAATGAGTCCAACTTATTGCCAGCTATGCAGACCAAGCCCTTTCAAGCCCCATCCATCTCCCATAGAACACCCTGACAGACATGGTCAAATCCCTTCTCCAAGTCCACAAAACACATGTGGACATGCAGACTTGATTTTACACAATTTTATTTCCTATTTGGTTTTTGCACTATGAAAAAAGACTAATTTGACTTTAGACATACTGTACAATCTGGACAAAAATAATTGTCATAAATTTGTACTTAAATTTATGTGACTATTACATATATTATTTTTTACAATATTAAATCAACATCTAGTTACATTTAAACTACATTTACATTGGTTAGTTTAAAGATACCTTTCAGTTCGAGGTAACTTTAAATTTACAAAAAACCTTTGTTTCAGGTCACAAAAACATTATAGCCCCCTACAGATGAAGCAGATGGCACATGTTATCGTGAACCATATATTTCACATCTTTCTTAGTGTTACCAACTCTTGAGGGCAATATCAGGCTCCTTAGCCGCTAAATTCTCCACAGTGCTCACCAGTTACTGGTGCTGAGCAGACAAACCCAATATGACAGCAGTAAAAGTATGACAATTCATTAAAGTTGAAGCTAGACAGACAAAGACAAAGTAAACAAACAAAGTAAAGACTCCTGTTTCAGGAAATACATTGATCCATGAACTAAAAAGTGTAAAATCTGGTATGCTTTAGAGTTTTAGTGATATGCAATTTGCATGTTGCTCATTAAACCTGGTTTCAAAAGCTAAGATGGTGATAGCCACAATGTTCAGCATGAGGCTGGTTGCATAACAGTGTCACTTTTCCCTCTGAAATGACTAACAACTACTTTCTGCATTAATTAGGGTAGACAAACCCTTACTTCCAATCGGTGCCCACACCCTGCATTTCACAGAAAAAAATTACGGAACCTGTTAGAGGTCTACTGTTGTTTTACTTCCAAGAACTGAGACCTTTCAAACGTGAGACAGGTAACTTTGAGTCTTTGTTCCTCAAAATTTGTGTCCAGTGGTTGTCCAGTAAACTAAAGCTTTACTTATTAAATACTATCTGTGGTTCTCCATCTGGTTCATTAATGTTAATCCCCTTTCTACAGAGAAACTGGGTTGTAACCGCTGTAAACAATCATGTGGAATCTAAGCTAATAGAAAATTGAAAAAAATTAAAACCTTGAACACCCTGGCACTGCTTGTGTCATGTCTTAGCATGCAGTTCAGCTTCTTAGTTGGTGAATGTAGTCACGCATGAATAGGATGCAATTAGCATGAATCATCTAAAGCTGACTAACCAATAATATTGCCTAATGTTGTATCAGACTATCCCATCTCTCTTTTGGTTCATGTTGACTGACTCAGGCTTTTCACGAAGACCTCAGTTGCTGATATTGGCCAGACACACAGCTCTACGGAGAGTCATGCTAGTTCCAGACTTCTTTCATCTACAGATGATGGAGGCCACTGTGGTTGTTGGGGCTGTCAGTCCCGTAGTAATTTGGATTTCATGGCTTGGTTTGTTCTCTGATATGCAGTGTCAGGTATGGGATCTTTTATAGACAAGTTCCAAATCCTGTCCAGTCAACTGAATTGCCCACAGGTCGATTACCGAAGCTGAAGAGACGTCAGACAGATGATCAGTGGAAACAGGGTGCACCTGAGCTCAATGCTGCCAACTGTGTCATGGCAAAGGCTGTGAAAACTCATGTTATACTATTTATTTATTTAAAATTTATTTGCAAGAATTTCAAGCAAACTTTTTATGACTTTGTAATTACGGAGTATTGTGAATTTAACTCATTTTGAAATGAGGCTGTAACATGATGAAATATAGGAACAAGTAAAGCATTGTGACTATCAGATGCACTGTACAAATAATCCCTGAGATCCAAAAACTCTGCTCTGAAGGCTGAGGGTGAATAGAGGGGCTACACAAAAACCCAATAAATGTCCCCTTAACCCCTAGTGTATCATGTTTCAAACACACAGATTTTCTGTGAGTTTTTGAGACTTCTACATCATCAGTGTGATTTTTGTCATGTATGGAAATTAAAATTAACTTAAAAAAAAAAGTCAGATGGTCCAGTCTGCATTTTTACAAAAAGTGTAATTTTCCTCCAATTATTTTATATTTTAGGCTTTAAGGAGATATATGGATTATTTAGTTATTCCAGTACTGTCAACTAAAAATAAAAAAATCAGTTAAACTGTATCTTTTAAAAGTTTAATATCAGAACATTCCACTTGTCGTTCAATAAGGACCTGGGCTGTGAACCATACCTATATTTCTGTGAATAAGAGGGAAAATTGCTAGATGACGACAGTACAAAGCTTCACGGGACTTCGCACACCAGTTGGTGGAGTAACAGTGGCATTTTCCCCCTAAAGGGACTCACATCTACTTTCTGCATAATTTTGGTAGACACACCTTTCTACAGTGAGAAAAGTAACCTTTCGTTTCCCAGTGTTTGTGCGCTCTGCTTTCAGACCTTATCCACTTGTGGATAAGTGCATTCACGTTTTTTCTTAGCCAACTGTATCCCTAAGATCTCATCAAAACAAGTAACTTGACACATGCATAACCTTATTTTTGGGCAAAGTCACCAAACATTTTAATAGCATTTTAACTTAAATTTGATCTGTAATTCTTCAGACTGTTTTATGTCTCTGTGACCATCAACATGAAAGTTATATTTCATTCCCCATTCTTTCAGGTAGAGGATTCAAAAAGAGTGATTTTGTTTTATTTTGCTTACATAATCTGTTGATGAAGCTGTTCTTTCATTTTAACAGAACTGAAAATGCTGTTTATTTGAGTAAGTGAGATCTATGACATGTTATTTTATGCAGATTACATTGTGTTCTCACAAAAAACAGTGTAAGAAGTCCCACCTCTTAATTATTTTTTTCTTTTGCACACATTTATACTTGTTTCAAAATCCATAGCATTTTTATACCCCCCCCCCCCCCCCAAAAAAAAAAAAACAACAACAACAAAAAAACCCAAAACAAAACAACAGAAACACGCGTAACTGCACAGATACACTAGCTTTCCTGCTGAATGAGGTCTTTGGCTTTCTGCAGGTTGTGATCGATGGCTCCATCTAAGAACTGAACCCAGGTCAGTTCTGACTCCCCACACACGTGACTGGACCTGAACAATGATAAACAGAGTCAATAAAAGAGCATTTTCCTCTCACATCACTCATAGAAAGAAACCAGATTGTCCAACATTGATGTGAACAAGTCATGTTCAGTGTTCATGCAACCCGAAAAGATGTAACACAACATGATCAGATAAGATCAGATTCTCAGAAACTCCACCCACCTCTTTCTCAACATTCTCTAACACACCCAACTACTTTCCCCGAGGGAAACTGGTTGACAAATTAGACCAGGCACAATCTGCTTTCCAGTTTTATTTTCATGTTATGTTGTAGTGTCACTTAATGTCTAAGAACATTTTGTTTTGACTGTAGTGACTCTTACCTGATGATTTCCAGAACTTTCTTTAGAAGTGCTGCTAATTTACACACCTGTTGAGAAAAAAAAACAATGTCTTTATTCAGGTTCTACGTTTATATATCATGAAGAGAGAAAGAAATTATTTTATCTCCTGCTGAATTTTTAAGTTTGCCAACTTACAAAAGAACATAGAGACTCTCGGCTGCCTTTGGATCATCAACAAGCTCCTTTCATATAGTTTTCGACTGATCCATCACCTTTTTCAAGATCATCCTTACCCCATGAAGCAAGATTACTTTATAACTTTATGTAATGTGTTTTTTCTTCTATATTTCTCATTCTCATCATTCTGTCTCTCTTTATTAAAATGAAACTACCCTAAAAATGAAAGACTGTTCATTTGTTTGTAAGTAAGCAAACTTAGAAATTCAGTAGAGGATCAAATAAATAATTCCCCAACTGTATAAATTCAGACTTGAGTCCCCTCTAAACACTCTGTTTCATAACATGTTTTTTTGGATCAATACGAGATTGGACATCCTTAATATCGTCATCTCAGGCACACAGCTCTGACTCTAATCACAGAAGTCCCACTCATCTACTGTCCAAACCTTTTATTTGCAAAATGTGGCCAATCAGAAGAAAGTTGCGATAAAAGCAGTCATAAAATAAAACGATTTGTTTTTAAACAGAGGATGATCTGAGAGGCTACACCACAGCCCATAATATGATAAATAAAGACTAGAAAGCGAAAATTTCTGAAGAAATTTTAAGTGTGCCTATGCCACCGCTAATCAGTATAGTTTGCCATTCAAACGGCTACAGAGAGCAAAACTCACCGGAGCAGCCATTCTCCACCATGAACTATGGTAAAACCAAACACCGCTCGCGCCTCACAGATGACAGCTTACAGTTTTGTGTAAAGATGAGGTGACTTCGTACAGCCCCAATTTGTAGACGCTGTGCGCAGAGGTTCATAAGCAGACCCGACAATGTTTGCATGAACACACTTTGAAGCATTACGTTATGGACCACTTTTCACACATAGTTGCTGTACCCACACAGCCGGCTGTAGCTTTTCATCTCATAGCCCGACACATACACAAAAAAAAACAAAAAAACAAAAGCAGAGAGAGCACAGACTTTACACCTGAGAGGCGTGATTGCAGATGCCGCTGAGGTGGGTCCACCTCCCCTGCAGCGGCACTGCAGACCACGCCCTGCCACACACATCAAACACGTAAAATAAATATTTATGCACTTTTCATTCACTTTTTGTTTTTTGTTATTTTTACACAGTGTTCTGAATGATTAACAATGGTCTACAGCCAATCTTGTGTATTATTATACAAACTTTGGTTGTAAGATTCAGATAACTATTTAATAAAAGCTAAATATTTTATATGAGAGTAAGAAAGAAAAGTATATCTTTGTCTCATACTCTCATCAGACAATACTTGAACCTCTCAATAAACAAAATATTTGCTCGGCTTAAATGACAAACCGCTATTTTACACAGTGGAACACTTATTTTTAAACAAAACCAATGCAGTTCGCCACTGACAGTGCTTACCTTTGCACATCACAGTAAACACTGAACCAAGATGGCGCCCACGCGAACGAGAAATCTGAACTACGGTGTCCTGCAGAGGACAAATGGTCAAAATTGCTAAAATTTACAACATATATGCAGCTCAACAGCGACACCTTGTGACTTATTCCAGTCACTACCTTACATATACATAAGTCTTACCTGACATTCAGTTCACCGGACACTCATACTGAATCACCAGCCCATATAAATGAAAAATAAGTCCAGCAGCCAACCAAGAGTCATCACGAAAGACTAGGGGTGACACGACAGCGTGAGCGGGCCTGGGTGTCAGCCAGCCCAGCCTGGGTGTCAGCCAGCCCAGCCTGGGTGTCAGCCAAGCCGCGCTAGCCAGCTAGCCGCCATGCGGCGGTGAAACGAGAGCGTGAGCCGGCCTGGGTATCAGTCAGCCCGGCCTAGGTGTCAGCCAAGCCGCCCTAGCCAGCTAGCTGCCATGCGGCGCTAGCAGTAACATCGTGAGAGATATGGGACTTCTTGATAAAATATGGGACTTCTTGATAAAACGAGCAGATATTTGAAGTTTACACCCCTACATTCTCGCCTGAAAATAGGGGAGGCTGTCATAAAGTTCAAAATCAGTAACTTAGCGCGCACAGCTGTATAGAAACTCCGTTGTGCTAGCTAGCACGCAGTACAGTTATTGTAACTGTCAGCACAACGAAAATAAACTACACCTAAACTCGGTTTATATCTGACCCAAATAGAGTGCAGTTAATAACGTCTTACCTGAAATTCAGTTCACCAGCCGCCTCCTTCTCCTGCATTGGGTTTCCCTTATCCACGATTGAGCTCCGCGTTAGCCACCACCGGTCGATCGGTGTTTCTTTCCCCGCATACGAGGGGAAGAGACATATACCGGTGGCTAACGCGGAGCTAGCTAGCCACCGGTATATGAACAACTCAGTTAGTTTTCCACATCGACCAGCATCATCGGCCCATATAAACGCAAAATAAGTCCAGCTAAGACAAAGACTGTTTGCGGAGCGATCGGGGGTGAAAGGAGTTAGAGACGCCTCACTGAAAGCCAAGCCTGGGTGCTTTTGAGCGAAGCGGCGCTAGCTAGCCGAGCTAGCTAGCCGGCTAGCCGGCCGGCCAAACTAGCTAGCCGGCTAGCAGCAACATCGTGAGAAATCTGTTGCTAATATGGGATGTTTTGACAAAACGAGCAGATATTTGACGTTTACACACCTACATTCTCACCTGAAAACCAGTCGATCGGCGGCCGCCTCACATGTTTCTTTCCCCACATATGAGGGGAAAGAGACACATACCGGTGGCTAGCTAGCTCCGCGTTAGCCACCACCAAACAACTCAGTTTTTCCTCATCGACCAGCATCATCGGCCCATATAAACGAAAAATAAGTCCAGTGTGAAACAGTCGCTTGGCGAGCGATCGGGTGGTTTAGCGAGTGTCAGCCTCTTAAGTTTAAGACAAGCCCGGCTGCTTTTTAAGCGACGCGGCGCTAGCTACCCAGCTAGCGTCAGTACACAGGAACTACTTCCGGTAGTTATACAAAATAAAAGCGTCCACAGGGACACAGCGGCCGCCTCGCATTACTCCCGACATACCACTAGAGTGAGCCAGCACACCACAAATGAAGTTTTCTTGTTCTCCATTCATTTCAATGGGAAAAAACTTGCATTAAAATATTCATATTTAAAAAACTATAGAAGTAATAAACACCAAAAGTCATAGCAACTCATTCCAGCTCCAGCCGCACACAATGATATATCATATGTGAACCTTGTCTCAAAACTGTGGGGCGAGTTAAGGTCCAAAATTTCAGGCGGAAAAAGAATAATAATAATAATAATAATAATAATAAATCCGAGCAATAGTAATAAGTGTGCCTTCGCATAGGCACACTTAATTATAACAGGCCCATTTAAAAGTGTAGTTCCAATACATTTAATTTGCTGTTTAGTAAAAATACAGTCTGAGCTGTGTTCAATACTTTGGAAAAAGAGTGGGAACTGAGAAAATTCAGAAGCACAAATATACTTTTTAGGAAAGTCAAGAATATTCCTTCTTGACCACAAAGAAATGCTCATGCCCTGTTTATATTAACATTTCTTTGTTTGCTCTCAGTGTTAGCTTGTGCAACTGCAGAGTCATAAAATGATCGCTTTTCATGATTGTCAGACATAACAGATTAAATGCTGCTCCCTTATACGTCAAACTTTCTTTCACAAAATGCATGAGGTCATCAGGAGGGAGGGGCAAGCTAGCAATTTTTAGAAAACTGTGTAAGCGGGCAACAGTGGACAAATGGTAGTTTCTCCTACCCATTTACAGCAGTACATATCAGAGCAGGTGGGGGGGGGGATTTTCAGTTGTTTGGCTCCCTGCGATTCTTTACATTATCTATATGCTGTCTTGTGAAAAAGCAAGGCAGTGAAACAGCGATCAACTGAAGTTAAAAGCTTTTCTGTGCACATCTGACTCCACTCCCCTGCACTCTTGTCACTTTACATACCAGCACAGTTCACATAAATTACACAAGCAGATCAACACCACAGGCCTGGAAACAGCATGACACTCTGAGCAATGATGTTACAACCCGAAGTAAGCTGACTCTAACCAAATATTTGGAGATTTTATAAAAGGTCCACATTTAAAAAATGAAACACTCAGATCACTCAGCTTTTTCAGGTGGCTGACTTTGTGAACTTTTGATCAGAGCTGTAACCAAAACGTTCTTAATCCCATTGGATGAAAGTGTGTCTTACATTGGTTTCGACGCCATTATAATCCATGGGGGGGTAGAGACAAAGGGCCAGATCATCAACGCTAAGGAGAAAAGACAACCAACGACAAAGGTGAGTCTGCATGACTGTGACATCATTAAAACTTGCACCTTAATTATGACCCCAAACACACATTTTGATTTGCATAAAAACTATGGAAACCATAATTATTTATATAACATATAAGAACGTCTGCATTAGCCAAAGAAGTATAAGCATCCAGGGTCTAACTGTTAGAAATTTTGTGCTGTTTAGTTCTTTTTGTTTCTACTAGTGTGAAGTCTTGACCCCTGTGTGTGTGTGTGTGTGTATGTTTGTATGCATGTGCCTACCCAGGGCTGATTTCTTTGCTGATATCAGCCAAGTCGTCAAGCTGTGACACGTTCTGGGGAGTGCTGAAGTCACCGTTGGATTTGACAGCTGATTTAAGTTTCCTCAGACAAGCTGCTGCTGCTTTTATCAGTCCCTGGCACGCACCAATCACCTGCCGATCGTTCTCTGACCAGTACATATCCTGGTTGCCTCGGGGTTCATCTCCGTCCTGGTCATCATCGAGTACGTCGTTGAATGGGTCTTCACCCTCAGCTAATGCCTGATGGGATTTGATAGGCAACATATTTTTGCCATTACAGTTCTTATGAGAGGTGAAACTAGACCAAAACCATACCAGAATATAAACATATTCAATTTTGCTGTAAAGTTGGAGTCTATGGGGACTGACTTTCTTTCATCAGCCAGCTTCAAGTGCACTTTCTGGCACTGCTGGCTTTATTATTATAAAAAAATACACAAAGAAAACTTCTAAAACTGAACGAATAATAATAATAATAATAATGATAATAATAATGTTGAAATAAAGGCCTAGTTATAAACACCAGAGCAAATATGAAATTCACAGTGTGTGTATACCTGTTCAATTTCCTCTATGGCATCTTTCACAACTCGAACCTCACACAACAGAACCACGACCACTGCTGCCTTATTATCTAGAGAAGATCAATACACCCATTATTAAAACCTTGTAAAACTTTGAGCAAAATTACCAGTTAAAGACTAGAATCCTATATCAATATTTAAAGTTTTCTTATTTTGTGTATCAGCTAAAACACTCGTCTGACGGCAGATTTTTTGATCACTTAACTGTGACGCTAAAAATTTGTGGATAAATGTACTTTCTCTGTTTTAATGTTTCTAACAATCCAAAAATGAATATAAATGGATATAAATGGATATAAATGGATAAAATTCACACCTGTTCTTTATTAAATGTAGACATTTTGGTTTTGATGAAATAGCTTATGGCACTGATACACAGACTGGGAGTTAGACTGGGAGAAAAACATCCCCACCTGCAGGCTTAATGGTAATACTGCTATTGCTGTCATAATCAATGTAAAGGCATATAAAGCATTATCAAAGTAAAGATATCTCCTGCTTCTAATATTAACATATAACTTCAAAGCAGTGGCGTTCCGTCAGGCCAAGCACATAAAACACACAAAAGTAAAGAAATCTCTGTCCTTTTATGTCACAGTGCTGTCATGAAGCCGTCTTGTGGCCACAGCTGGCTATCACCGCTTAAAGCTCCACTTGTTTCATAATCATAGGAAACTGCAGCTGTCTCCATTTTATTAGTTTATCTGTCTCAATTAACAATGACTGGAGCCGATTGGCCACCTTTTCTCTGGTGGTTTGCACATATGCATTGTGGATAAACCTCAGATCTTTGACAGCGGTCACTGGGTCCACTTTCACTGCTCTGGGATCAGTTACAATCTGCACGCCCTGTGGAAACAACTAGCATTGGCAAGTAGACAGGTTCCTGGCATTTATCATCATAGTTTCCTCTTGCTAACCAGCTTGGCCAACATGTTTGATATAGAGATAGAGAAGATGAAGAGTGAAAAAACTGTTAATAATGCCTTTAGTACATTAGATAGGAAAGCTGACCATGATGGAGAAAGGCAGACATCTCTGACTATATCTAGTCTAAAAAAACAAGCAAAACAACCAGGTGCTGGCTCAGCTAGCACTGTATACTTAAAAAAAACCCCAACTTGTAGGGTTGTGTTTCCGAGCTCATGAACAACAGTTTGTTTTTGTTTTTTCTGCAATATGTGGTCCTCACAAGACAGCCACGACATGCTTGATAAAATATGATGCTGAACATTAAACTTAAATATGAAATATTTTAAATAAGCTCAACCTTAAAGATAAGCAGCAATAATACTAATCAGTTTAACAGTGACGTGGAACACTTTTCTGCAGAATACTTATTTTTACTTTGATACTTCATGCATAATTTTTCCAAATTTATAGTGTTTCATTGCTTCTTTTCCTAAAACCCCACTGTTTCAAAGTATCATAAAACAACTCCCTGAAAGGCTGGAGTTAAACATCATTTTACTGGTTTGTTTTGTTTTGTCTTTGTCAACGGACCTTTTGACAACTGAGGGAACTGGTCGCAGGCAGACCACACTCCTCCTGTTGACATCAGCTGTTCCTGGCTGAGGCTGGAAGAAAGTGTTGGAAAGAGAACGAGGAAGAAGATGATAAATTAAGAAGAAAATAAAACAGAAAGGGGAATATAAAGAAAATACCTTACAACTTACAGTTTAAGCCGCTAATCAAACGCGGCTTAAACATGTTAACGCTGTCATCACAATTAACGCGATTAACAATTAATCCACCTGGAGCGCAGACTGACTCAAAATCCCTGAAATGTCTCTGTCACAGCATTTCAGGCAGTTTGTCCTAGCTTTGTCGATTCTGCACTCCAGATGGGTCTGCACTAACACCGAGTAACCCCTTACACGGGTGCATTAACGCATTAATGCGGAGAGCACTCATTTTTTTAATCACGGGATTTCCCCAAGTCCTATTTTGGTGCTACCTGTTGATTCTAAAAATTATATTTTTTACCCATTAAATGTTCAGAAATGACAGAAACATGACAGATTTCTGAAAAATATGGTCGTACAAACTCAGTACCATTACTACATCTGAACCATGTAGTCACCAGCCAGGAGAGATCCGGTTAAATCTCACTGTGAAACAGATCGTTTAATTCACCTTAAAACTCATGTCCTTACATAAGTAACTGTAATATGCAGAATTTGTTTATTTTGCCTGGTGTGATTTTTATATTCTGACAGATTTCTATCATGGAGGAACGTAAACCATTGCAAACAAATAACACCAACAAACAACAAAATGTCGGCATCGATGCAAGCCTTATGCTATTTTCTTTACCTTGTTGTTTACCTTGTAATCATTGAAAGACAAAATTAAAATTTCCCAATTTCCCAGGTCCCACATGTAAAACTCTGGGTTTGGTGTCCATACCTTTCTACAGGTGAGCTCATTATGACCTCTACCAGTTGTGCAACTCCCTCTAGAACCTCGACAGTAGCATCTCTGACCAGTCGGCGCAGAGCCAGCCCTGAGACACCGAGAGAACAGAAGGTCAAAACACTCTGACACTGAAGTCGCAATAAAGGTACAGATCTACATGTATTTCAAATCAACTCACAACACAATAAATGTTGACAGCATCAGCATCAAGAAAGTTACAATGACTGTTTCTGTACATAAGTTTTATTTTTTAGTTCGCAACCACTGAATCACACTTGTTCTATTCAAACCAAATGTGAAGTGAAGTATTTGTGCCATGTGATCACACAGAAATGGCTGTAAGTTCAAAAATGATGTTACTATTACTTAATTCCAGTCTCTGGTTGTACTTTGGAGGTTGCAGTGGCTAAAAGCGGTGAATAAGTGGGTAAGGACGCATCAATCTTCTCCAGTCCGATTCAGACACCTCAGCTTCAGATACCTACTGATACCAGTGTTAAATTATCAAGCTGTACACTTGAATGTAAATGGCCTGTATTTGTATAGCGCTTTACACTACATTCAGTCATTCACACACACACTCACATTCACACACCACTCTAGGAAAAGACTAGAAATCAATCTGTATACTTAAGGCAATATCAGGTTAAACCTAAACTATTCTTTCCTAAATTTGTCAAATATAATGTGACACATAAATGTATCCACGAATACAGTTTGCTTGATTTATATTGCATGATTTTAGTAGTAAAATAACAAAAATATATATTTATGCTATTTATTTGTGAGACTTTAACACTGAGCTAAAGTGTCAATACTGCTGTTGCTACATTGGATATACTTTCTTTTTCCCCCCTCTCACTTTGTCTCACTGTGAGTGGAACAGAGATGCACAGTGTGTCCTTAAAAAGTCTGAGGAAACAAGACAAATAGAAGACGAGTTTGCCTAAGAGAGTTCAGGCTGTGCTAAAGAATAAGAGGGGTCATACCAAATACTGACTTTGATGCTTGTTAGAATTATACGAACTGTTTTTGCCTCATTAACTGTATTGCAGTCTATAATTGCACATTTCAATAAGTTGTTCCTATTTTCCAAAAAAATAGGGTGAGTGAAGACTTCTGTTAGTACTACCGTAGTAAACACAGAAGCGCGTCGCACTGAAGTAAATAGATAAGCCCACAGACGGGCACTTGCTCTGGCTTTTGGAGTCTGGATTAGATTGACAAGTGTATTGCGATATTCTGGCATTGTGAAATGGTCCAAAAACCTGAATGCAGTGCAACATATTCACCTCGCTCGTCTGAATACAACATAACTATTCTGCTGTTCACAGGGTTTTACCTTGGCTCTTAGGTAGCCAGTAATACACTGTGGACAGTGTGAGGATGCTCTTCATGATGGACTCTGCCAGCTTCTCTCCATCCTGGAGATTGTGGAGGAAAAACAGACAGAAAACAAATGATGTAATGGTCTTTAGAAGGTTTATGTGGAAATTCAAGACCCTGAGATACATGACAATAATTTATGGCTCCAAGTAAGAGCTCAGCTCACATCATCATCATCATTTCTTATTTTTACACTATACCAGACTTCAAAACAATCTGTTTATCAGCTCAGTGAGAAACCTTCATGATTAAAGAAATAATCTGACCTGTTGTGATGGCAGAGGAGGTTTGGAGAAGGCCAGGCTGAGTTTAGTGGCTTCCTGGGACACTGCCTTCACTGCCTGATCTGTTGACACAGACAGTTGCATCATGTAACAACAAGACCATGAAGGAAGGAATTCTCCTAATGCTTCTTTTCTTTTCTTTTTTTTTTAATATCAAATGAGTCATTGCAAAAACATTATAAAAACGATGCAAATACATTTCTCACAAAACATTCACTGTAACGAGACATGAACATCATCCAGTTGTCAAAGGATGTTCAAAAGTCTAGGAGCTGAAACAGCAGCAAGAGATCATGATACTCAACTCAAAGTGTCCCAGAAGTTGGAGAGGTTGAATGCTCCATCGGACTCGTTTGATTCTCCATCTGCGAAGGAAAAAAAATGTTCTAAATTCTTGGTTCTAGTTCTTAAGCTAAACTGCAGAGGAGTCTTCTTCTTTTGGCTGCTCCGTCGATCATCTGTCTCCATCTCATCCTGTCCCTGCATGCTCTTCTGTCATACCAAACCTTGGCATGTCTTCCTTCACTACATCCATGAATCTTCTCTGTGGTCCTTTTCTCCTGCCTGGCAGCTCCATATACAACACCCTTTGCCTAGGATATTCCATATCCCTCCTCTGCACATGTTCAAAGCATCTCTGCCTTGCCTCTCTAACTTTGTGCTGCTCAGTCTGATCTGTCCATCTGATGTACTTATTTCTAATCTTGTCCATACTGATAACTCCAAAGAAATTCTTAAACTCTGCCACCTCCAGCTCCACCTCCTGTTTTTTCCCCACTTTAGTCCCACTGTCTCCAACCCATACATCATAGAAGTTCAAACTACGATCTTGTAAACCTCCCCTTTCACTCTTGCTGCTCTCCCTCTGTCAAAAGATCACCCATGACACCTCGTCTCCAGCCTGCTGGAAATCTCTTCTTGTGCACTGTCTGTTGTTTTGGATGGTTGACCCCCAGGCCTACTCATCTAACCTTCACTACCTTTACTCCTTGCAACTTCACTGTTATCAAAGTGCAGAGAATTATTTTCAGTACAAACAATTATTAAAATAATTTATTCTTTAAATAATCTAATTTCAACTTCTGAAAAAGGAGAATTAGCTTCTATTGCTGTTTAAAATCACTGTGAAATGGATAAGTGGTCAGAAAATAGGATTTAAAGACAACTCCATGGCACAAAAAATATTTCTTTCTTACAATCTTTATTATTTAAGGGTTTCTTGGGTTAAAGCTGTCAGTTTTGATCAGACTCATCTTCTCAAGTGTTAACAGAAGTCAGTGCATTTCTGTGTCGTTTCTGGACATTACTTTGGAGAAAAAAAACAAACATATTTGGGCTTTTATATACTGGGTTTTCTTCAGAGGGAAGACCAAAACCTCCCATGTACAGAAAAACACGGACCTCATACTAAATAATTAATAAACTAGATTGAAAAATTCAATAATTAAATGATCAACTACAATTAGCTAGCCACTGCTTTGGACATAATGAAATGTCTGAATATTTTGATGACGACAACAAAGTAGGTGTTTTGGATTTATGGCAGTAACTAAAGGGCCACTTAGGGCTGAGTGGCGCTTTAGTTCCTGTCTGTATGTTTGTCTTGATAAACATTTTTTTTTCGTATTAAAATGTCTGATATTGTCCATTTTGTCATTTTCGTATTACAGATTTACACTTTTGTAAAAGCAAACCTTTAAGTATTCTTATGTCCTGCACAAGCAGTTGTTTTTGTTCACAAAACTGACTCATGAAACACACTCTATCTACCGAGTAACACTGATGTCTAATGTCACATTTAGGTCAGTTAAGATGAGGACAAGATAATATAACTGAAAAAGCAAGACAAAAAGCCCCAACCTCCATTTTCTACAAGACCTGGGAATACAAACCTGAATAAAAGCGAACATGAATTAGCAGCTAAATGTAGCTGGGTCACGTAATAAAGTGCCAAATGTCTTTATCGCTGTATGTTACATTAGTTAAATCCCCGTCTTTGTCTGCTAACAAACAGCAGTCAAACTCGTTAACTGCTGCTAAACTCACGAATCGAGTTTAACAAACAGTTAAACTCGTAAATCTACAACAGTTAACAATAAAGTTTATACCAATGTTAGCACATATTTTAGCACATATATTAGCACGTTTAGCTAGCTTGACATAAGCTTTTATGGTTAAGCAGTTTCATTTGTGACAACACAGACAGATAATGTGGCGCAGTTACCTCTGACTCGGTCTCGGATACAGTTGATGGAGTTAACCAGATTCCGCAAAGCCACTTTTCCACCACAACTATCAGCACTCATGTCGCCAGAGTTTGTGGATCGTGTTACATGCGTGTTGTGGAACTACATAAGAGGAGCCCGTTGATAGGGGGACAAAAATAAATGAAACAACGGCGCCGCCGCCTGCTTACCCGGCTGCCATTCAGCCAGGAGTGCAGCAGAGGGCGCCAACGAGCTAGTCTTCAAAAACTATTAAACAAGCCCGCATACCTACCTCAAACCAAACAAACAAAGACATTACAACTCTTTAGTTCACAGTTGTGCAAGATGTTTGCTTTATTTATCTATAAATTCTTAGCAGGGATGAATTATTCTACACAAATTATTTTGTAGGTCTGTGTGCTATACAGCCACACACTGTTGTATAACAACCCCAGTAATTATCTATTTATTAAAAATCAAAGTATATTAACACCACATCGTCAAGTGAAAAACAATACAAATTGTAAGTACACATTAAACACATTAAGTAAACAAACTGTCATTTATCATTAATGCAGTGATATAGAGAGGTTATCTGTAAGCACAAGAATCTGGATGTTTTTTGATGTGTTTTACTTGTACATATAAAACCAGTTAATCAGAGGATTAAAGATCGAATGATTAACGTTAATTTAATTATTTCAATCTCAAATTTGAAGACATTAATTTGGCTGCTTGATGAAAAAGAAGACTCCGGTCCCGAATCCCATCAGGCACAAAACGACACTCACACCGAAAAACACGGCTGCAGGGCTCACTCTGCTCCTCTTATTTTCCTTCAACTCTGAAAATAAAAAAATAAAAAAAAATTTTATTTGTGTATTTTGAAAATGACTGAAAATTGCATCTGTTTATGTCTAAAAAGGCCTTCTTGTAATAATTCTATGACTGTTGTTATTTAAGGTAAACATAGGAAGCCAGATGACTTTTTTAAATATAGAGTCTGCAAAGGAGGCATTTATCACAATAAACAGATATCTGTGCAAGACTGCAAAGAATCTGTTAGCAAAGCTTTTAATGTTTCTAAACTGCATTCAAGCAGGCTTTGGTTGTATGCAGGTAAAGGTGTGAAAAAAGGATTATGCTTCAGTCAAGAAAACACTGGTTTTCATGTGAAAGCTACTCAGTTTTTCTTTAGCCTTTAAAATTTTACCTACATTTGTTAACAGTTACCAGCACAGAGAACAGGAAATCATTTCCTAGCCCAAAAGCCCCTAATATTGGCATGTTGCACATGTCATCAACCAAAGCCAAACATATTTTTTGCTTGAGGCATGCTTGGACTCATTGTAGTTTTCTCCTAAGTTGTAAGTGCTGCAACTCTGCATCAGCACTGGTGTGGAATAAGAAGAAGTCAAATGAAAAAAATCACAGAGATTTTTTCTTTGTATGTTTTAAAAATTTCTTCAGGGTTCCTTGTTTTTTTTTTAAACTGTTGCACCTCTTCCCTCTATCTAAGCTGGATATTTCTGAGCTCCAGCATTAACATGACCGAACCCTCTCATAGATCCATGCCTCCAACCAAGAACGAGGTTTACAAAAACCATATTACAATACAAATCAAGTGAATTGTGATATCACTTTTGACATGTGCAACTGCTTAGAAGGATGACAATAGGAAGCATAAATTAAATATAAGACATCAGACGGTAGATGGAGGGTTCCCCGATTCACAGAACATGAATGTTAGGAGGCTGCTTTTTGCTTCAAACAGCTTTATTTTAGTTGCTAATCTAGGATGTATGAAAGCGATAATGTTGCAGACCTTACATGTAAAAAGAAAAATGTAATCTAACACAGTATTGGTATTGCTGGAGGGTTTCTACAATTGGTATCATCACCTGATTGTCTACTGGGGAGAATTTCAAGAGTCCTTGGCTTATTCATAAAAACAGTTCAGTTCAGTTTAATTCAATTTTATTTATGAAGTGCCAAATCACAACAGCAGTTACTTCAGGCACTTTATATTATAAGGTAATAATCCTACCCCAGCTCTTGCTGATAGGCACTTGCGCAGCTTGATGCTCCACCATGCAGATATAATAGTCTCCAGGTTTTGGAGTGAACAGAAGCGTAGAAATCATGTGGAATGTCCCATCACGATTGTGACGATAACGTAAGTTTGCCACGCCCTCTGTGAGCTCCACTCCATTCTTGGTCCATGTGAAGTTGATGGTGGGTGGGTAGAAGTGGTTGGCCACACAAAAGAGTGTGTTCATCACACTAGCCTCCCCCTCATACCGGGTATAGATGTAGATGTCAGGAGGATCTGGTCAAAGAGGGACACATTTCATACTTTTAGAGCAAAATCCCCCCCAAGAAATATTACCTTGATAGAATTAAGAATATATAACAAATTCACAGATTTAAAATGTAAGACATTGACAGAGACATTTAAGCATCTAAAAAAAATGAAAATTGTATTTTCTTTTGCATTTTTTTTTTTTGCCAAACATTGTTGGTGCCGGAGGTTATTTTAATATTTAAACGAGACTATTACCATAAAAAAAAACTGCAAATGTGCCAGTAGAAGCCAGAGGGGCTCCTAATGGGACTGTAGCATTTTTAAATGAGTTGCTTCTCTGTCATCATCTTTCTGCAGGTTACATGTTCATCACAAAGTTATAGCAGTTAACTAAACCAAAACTAACAACTAAAACTAGGCACAAAAAACACTCAAAAATTAAAATATAAGCCAGGCTTCTGATTTAAAAATATGATAAAAGAAAAACTAAATACTTTGTTTACAAACCAACCAAAAAATATATATATATATATGAGAATTTTGATGTGAGGAGGCCTTATTGATACGTTTATTAATTTCAAGGCTGAACCATGAAATAATTGCCAGAAAATTCTGAGTGTTTATTGAGCCTTCTGATGAGAAACAAATATTAATTTGCATATGAGAGTTTTCACTTGTGTCATATTTGCTACATCAGGCAGTTTTTTGAACATTTATTCCTTAAAATTATATTGTGTAATTAACTCGTAAAGTAAATAAAGGTACTAAATATAAAAAGGTAATAAATAAAGATGGGAACCGACTGCTTTTTCACTGGAAAGTTCATACGCTATGGCAGACAGACTGCAAAAGTAAAGCTTATATGGAAACAATCTAAACATTAATGGT
The DNA here is from genome assembly GCF_057382185.1 of Mchenga conophoros. Classification (NCBI taxonomy): domain Eukaryota; kingdom Metazoa; phylum Chordata; class Actinopteri; order Cichliformes; family Cichlidae; genus Mchenga; species Mchenga conophoros. Next base: position 27,329,871 of record NC_140530.1, on the reverse strand, counting down.
GTCATTATTCTGTAGACATTACGTTGTGCAGTCAGCGGAGTAATAACAAAGCTAAAATGCTCTATTGACAGTTTAATTTAATCTGTGCTGAGAAGCAGAATGAGATATCCAGCAGTGCATGGTTATAATTCACAGACATAATGGGCTGGATTGAAAAGAAATGATTTGTACCTGTGCTGACCTCCAGAATATTTTCTCATTGTCACTTGACCCTCTTTGAGCTTTGTTTTTCATCATCACCAACTATGCTGCACTTTCATTTGAGAGAAACTCCAAACACTAAAATAACAGTCTACAGAGTCAGGCAGCTATTCTCTGTGAGTTTGCCACACGAAATGACACCACACACATTGCATTTGTTCATCTTATCTATAATTTCTAAGAAAATGCTGGCATAAGCAGAAGAGTTCAGTTTATGGAAGGAGACTGCCTTAGAGTAGTTTAGAAAGGCCACTGTAACACAAGTTTCAAGCTAATTTAATAGTATATAATTACTTTTCAAAGGTGATTCTGTCTCAATATATTTTCAAGCCAGAGAGAAGGTCACTGATTAGCTGTGTAATTAAGGCTCCACCAGTCTAGCACCTGCCTGGAGCACTTAGTTTCAAAGCAGCTTGTGTAAGTAAGTCACAGAAAAGAGATATTTTAAACCCGGTATGTGCTCTCTTAATTCTTTCTGGTTACATCTGCTTTCAGTTGGATCAACAGTGTTCTTTCTTCCCCTCGATCAGGCTGAGCTAAACGAATGCTCGCAATGAAGTGTGCCAAGATCAGTACCTCGCCGTAGGGGAGCGCCGGGATCAGCATTTTTTGCTTTACCCAAAACGCTGTGACAGTGTGCAGTGCTGGCTTTGGCGAGTTCATAAGCCATTTTCTGGATGTCTTTTGCAGGTTGTGGCAAGTGAGGTAACACCCACACTACCTCTTTCTTGTTGAAATCGGCATATGCAACCACGTCGTCGTCAACAACAACGTCCACCCGCACATCATCAGATTCATAGCATCCATAGATGTAATGGAAGTTGTGGGACTGTGCTGAAAAGAAGAAGGTGCAAAATGAATACATGATGGAAGCAGTTCAAACATTCTACACACTGATTTCCCCGACCTTAACTGCAGCCAACAGGCTGGTAGGGGGTGTAGCTCTTCTACTCAGTATATTCTAGTTTGAAATAAAAGAGTAGTTTTTATTGTTGTTAATTAATGAATTACTGTCTAACTGGCTAATTTAAGTCAACTCTATGTCAAGTGAGGACACAACACTTTTCTTCTAGAGTTGTTTTGTATTCACTCGTTCTTTAGGTTTAGGCACTAAAATCGTTGCGTTTACCAAATCACTGTGTCTTTGCTTGAACTACCATATTTACTGAGCACTTCACAGGTGTCCATATGTGATTAGCTGGGAATGATAGACCTCACTCACTTTTAGCAAACCCTGGTTAGCTGTATTCCCCTGTTTCCAGCTCATCTTATCTTCACTTAGGCTAACAGCCTCCAATCTGCTTAATCTGCTGCTGTCTCTTTCACACTGCTCCAATTGCAGCTACTTGAACACAGAGCAGAATACCTGTTCAGTCAGTCATATTAATTTCACCTGAATCTGCTGACAAAATACCTTTCCATGTCTCCTTTATTACGCTATAGGACAGTACCCTTTAATCTTTAAATGTATGCACTTTAAAGTTTCAGAGCTCTAATGAGCCATCACATTATAAATACACTTAGCACAGTGAGTGCACTCAGCACTAAAATAAATATATTAACTTGAATTAAAATGTTTATTTTACCACTCTGTGCACTAAATCAGCTGATTATTAATTTTCTGTAGCATTAATTGCCTGTCTTATTTGCAACAGTGTTGCATTTTACCATTACATTGTTATGTTGTTCATCACCATTTTCTCATCATTATCTGACAGTGTCTATGGTTGGGGCAGATCAGCGTAGGCTGCACTCACAACGATCAATTTTTGTAAGGAAAGAGTCATGCGACGTGTCAAACACCCCTTTTCATGAGTATGCACAGAACCTGAAGCAGAAAGCAGAAAGCTAAGGAACACTGTCATGGCACACATTATCTCCAGTTGGGGTTTTAGGTTTGGTCAAGCCACTAATGCATACAGAGCTTGGCTGTGCTGCACTTTCTTCACAGTACAACCCCTCAGGCTACCGGCATGCACTCCAATATGCTGACATAAACAGAAACCAGCAGCCTGTTATCATTTGGTAAAATTGAGGCATTTGTTTTATTTCAAACTTTAAACTCAAACAGCATTTTTCACATTTTTTTTTAAAGGTGAAAATATATAACGATTCCATTATGACAGTTATTCTAACCTTTCAACTTGAGCCAGGCAGACATATTGTTTGGCTGACGTTGTGTGCAAATACTGGCCTGACACAGATATACATGGATATAAGTGCTGATATGATAAATTGCTAATGTTTTTTTGTTTTTTTTTGCAGAACACAATGCACAAAAACATCAAAAACATCACATTTTATCTAGCATATTTCACCTTAGTGTCTGCAGGTAACTAAATATGTAACAGAAGTGAACAGAAAGTGGTGTTGTGCCTAACTCTGTCTTCATTTACCATTTCATGATAAAGTGCTAATAAGCTTAGGAAATCATACCAATGATTCTGTCATTTTGCCTCTGTACACCACCACAGTGAAGATGTCACTGAAGCGCAGACTTTCAGAATAAATTCAGGGCTTTACAAAAAGAGTAGCATTAGCTGTTCGGGAATTACACCCTTTTTTTATACAAAGGCCTCCATTTTTATTTAGTTATGGGCCTGGTTATGGTTGTTAGGTGAGTTGGTAGCATCTGTATTGTGAGAGGTACAAACACAATACAGAATTTTAATCCCCTAAAATCCTCTTTAAAAATTCCAGAATTTCAGGCGCTACTTCCAGCCAGCTATGTAATGCAATAAAAACTGTTGAATGTCACATTGCTAAATGTCATTTAAATGTACAAAAGATTATTTTTGTAAACACAAAGCAAATGTAAGAATTGGAGTCGACATCTTGATCTAACAGTTTGTAATTTTGTCAATTTTAAAACATCAAATTTAACTAGCACTGGCTGAGCTCAGATTACAACAAGACATTCCAAACTACTCGCATTTTACCATGTGACTGGTGTTCAGCAAACATTTCCTGAGAAAGACATATTTAAATTCAAGTTCTTGTTTTTTCTTCCTCTTGTATTCTCACCTACTGTAGCACAGCTCTATAACTAAAGTAGACTGATGATGTTGTTGTTGTTTTTACCTTTTGTAATCCTTTACTAACTGTGGCTGTTAAAACATGTTTCATGATGACCACCTATACAGCAATACCTGCAACTTAAACAACAAACATCTACACTAAGTCATTTTTAATTCTGCAGGATACTTCCACTTTCTCATAGCTGAGCTACTCACAAAAAGCCAAGTGACAGTCGTAGCCTTACTTGGTATATATCCACAAGCAGCTCCAGCACTTAAAATCAGTGCAATCACAGAAAGAGCCATCCCTGTTAAAAGGCTTGTATCTCAGCAGCAGCTCCAAAGATAAACAGCACGGTGTGCAGCAGCCAAGCAGAAAGGATTACACCTCTGTATTTGGGTAGAACAGGAAGTTATGGGCAAGCTCTGTAGAGGGCTGAAAAGAGTCAAATTAGAAGTGAAACTACAGCCAAGCTGTCACATTTTGTTTCAAGCGTTATAAGAATTATGCTTGTTTTTTGGCAGTTATATCCATCCATCCATCCATCCATCCATCCATCCATATAGATAGATAGATAGATAGATAGATAGATAGATAGATAGATAGATAGATAGATAGATAGATAGATACATGTATTGTGATTGTGTATTTTTTTTATTTCTAATTGTTTTGTTGTATTTATTGTAGCCACACCGGATAACTATATGTTATTGCTATATTCTAGATGGGTATTAGCTGAACTCAGGAGGTTAAAGCTTCCTCCTTTGGATGCTAATCATGAGGACTGCAGGTGTTTCCTGTTGGCAGATATTGATTTCGTCTGGCTTCCTCTTCCTCCTCGGACAGTCGTTCTCATACTGTTTCTTGCCTGGCCTCTGTCACTTGTCAAAAAGAGTTAACATCCCCTTGGTCTCTATTTTGTTTTACATGAAAGAGTGACAATCACAATCTCTTTTAATCTTCCCCCTAAATTTATTTGTGTTTTCATTTTCAAAATGAAAAATGTTCAGATAGGGCGTCGTTGTGCAGTCACCTGTCATTTCTCATCGTGTGAGTCTCATTAACTGTCAGGTTTACGATCTCAGGTCAGCTGCACTGAAATCTCAGCAGTCTGGATCTTATCGGCTCTCAGTTTTGTGAAGTCATAAAACCACAGTCCCTGTATTGTTCACAAACTCCCTTCTTATTTCTCTTAGTGTTTAAAGTTCTTCCAGTAGTTATAACAATTGCAACAGGAGAAGTTAAAAAATGCTGTTGGATGCTGTAGATGATTGATGGTTCTGGGGAAAGAAAGTTTATGCAGTACACCAAAAAGACCACTCAGAAGCAACAGGCACGTGGGTCTTTTTGAAAGGTTTGGATTTTTAAAAAAAAATAGATACTTATGTAAATGTTAATCCGAGGTATCAGGTTCAAAAAATAATGTTCTCAGCAGAGTAGAAAATAAGAGAGTTGAGTTAATGGGAAAAAAAAATGTCTACGGTTGTAGTTTTAGTTTTAGTCATATCCATATCAGATATCATGATAGAAAAGCAGTTTATTAGAGAATGCTGCTTTGTATGCTCAGTCACAGATGTGTTCAGCGTGCCCACATGTAATAGACTCTCAGACTGAGCTCACATAAGGTTACATGTTTATGAATCATCTTAATCTGATCATTTTACAGCAGTGGTGTCACAATAGATTCTATTGTGTGAGTGTGGGAAGAAAGCATTTCCATGGACACTACTTGTTTTGTTCAGCTGTTGGAATTTTTAATGTCATAGGAGTGTCTGAAAGCTTTATCGTGTTGCAAACTTGAAGCAGAGGTGATTTATTGCAGTTTGTTTGATACCTATCACTAACTGGATGGCAGCTGGAAGGTATTGTGTTTCTCAAATACACAAAGCAACATTGTGACAGAAGTAGATTGTTAACATTATCTTATAAGCCACACTACGGAGAAATATTTACCCTAAAAGGAGCATTATTTGATAATACCAAGCACCAACTTCATGAAAATCTCCCACAGATTTCCAGTCAGATTTGAGTGCAATGGTGATATTTTTGTCATGAATCACTGTGCAGCAGGCAGAAGTTGGACCCAAAATGCAGGACTCAGACTCAGGGGATGAATTCAAAATCACAGCTTTATTTGCTGGTCACAGAAAACGAGCATACAAAACTAAACTAAACTGGGAAAATATAAACTCACACTTTGCAGAGAGGCACACCAGAAAACACACAGCTTGAGGGACAACACGACACTGACTCAGAGAAACACAGGGTTTAAATACAATGGGAAGTAACGAGGGGAATGAGACACAGAAGGAAAGCACAGCTGGGAGAAACCAGAACTGACGAGACAAGGGAGCAAAGTAGGATACACTCACATGAGACACAGACCTTCAAAGTAAAACAGGAATTAGCACAGATGCAAACTAGACTAGGGGAGACAGAGCAACTAAGAAACACAGAGGGCAGCTACCAAATACTCAGAACTAAGCAGAATACAAGAAAACCAAACTAAGACACTACACTAAAGAATAAGCTGGGACAACAAAGAGAACTAAGAACATAATACAAAAAAACTCAGAAGCACAAGAAACTCAAAACACTGGGTCACTGACCCAGGACCGTGACAATTTTTGTTTCCTAGCCAGGAACTGCTTTACAATTTCCACAGAACTAGTAACAGAGATTTATTGTGTTTATTACTTCATTCATGTACTGCCTGTCATTAACAAGAAGTCAATATCATTGGCTCTAAACAGTAAAAAAAACATTATTCCTCGGCGTTGTCATATCTTTCCAGTCATGTTGGACTCATGGTTGACTTAACCTTACACTGACTACAGCCCAAAAACAGTATTACCTTAATGTATTGAGATTTGGAGCACACAGTTCACGTTAGAAATGTATTGTGCCTTTTATTGCAAAGTTTAGAGATATATTTCACATACAAATGCAGAATTCCAGTTTGTCACACCTATGAAACAAACGAGATTTCATATTACACAAATGAACCGCTAGCTACAGTAATTTAAAAAACTAAGCAAATAAGGAAGTAGTATCTACATTCTCATTTAATGAGGCATATAGGAGATTAAATGGTTGGATAAGCAAAACTTACATGTAACCAATTCTTAATGCATAGCATTAGCACAAATGCATTTTACATCATGAGCCAGACCAGTGAAACAGCCCTTTCTGTCACTGTAAAGAAATTTAGTTACATGTTTAGTCCTTAAAATATCTGAATGTAAGACAAATAATTGCGATTTTAGCAGGAAATTTCCAGTTTAGCTGAATCCCCTTCAGTTATTCTTCCTGACCAAGACTCACTCAGAGATGGACCCACTTGGTTATAGTATTCCCAGAGTATTTTAATGTATTTATTGTAATATTAATATTTGGAGTCCCTAAAATTGCTATGCAAATTACTCCAGTGGATAATATGAATAAAAGAACTTTTCCATCATTTATTTGTTTAAATTACTTTGTTGTGTTATGAAAGACCATGTGGAAAGTCTATCGGTAAAAAAAAAAAAAAAAAAGTTGTAAAACTTTAAAACTGAAAATACAGTTTAAAGTCAAAACATATGTCTTTCCAAAGCTGTCCAGTGGGGCCAGATTGGAGTCTTTGACAGGTCAATCCTGGGTCCCAGGATTCTGGTCGTTTGGACAAGAGAAGTGTAGTCAGATGATAACAAAAAGAGGTAAAGTAGTCAGAGCTGAGGGGATCGAACTACCAGAATGTGTGTGTGAATGTGTGTGTGAATGGGTGGATGATTGTGTATAGTGTAAAGCGCTTTGGGGGTCCTTAGGACCAAGTAAAGTGCTATACAAATACAGACCATTTACCATTTACCAGAAGGCAACATTGCAGACATAGAGAACAGCTGGGGATCCCACATGGGAACCATGAAGAGGCCGCTAGAAAAGCTGCAACCACCAAGTACCTGCAGAGGGTCAGGCAAGTCTTGAGTAGTCAGCTGAACGGTAAGAACACGATCCGGGCTATCAACACCTACGCCCTGCCTGTGATCAGGTACCCTGCTGGGATAATAAGCTGGCCAAAGGAGGAGATAGAAGCCACTGATATCAAGACCAGGAAGCTCCTGACCATGCATGGAGGGTTTCACCCCAAGTCCAGCACCCCGAGGCTGTACGCTAAGTGGAAGGAAGGAGCCAGGGACTGGTGAGTGTTAGCACCACAGTCCAGGATGAGACAATAAACATTCACGGATACATCAGGAAGATGGCCCCAACTGACAGCGTGCTCAGTGAATACCTCAGGCAGCAGAAACACAAGAAAGAGGAAGACGAGGAACCATCATGGAAGGACAGGCCCCTGCACGGTATGTACCACCGGCAGATAGAGGAGGTGGCTGATATCCAGAAATCCTACCAGTGGCTGGACAAAGCTGGACTGAAAGACAGCACAGAGGCACTAATCATGGCAGCACAAGAACAAGCTCTGAGCACAAGATCCATAGAGGCTGGGGTCTATCACACCAGGCAAGACCCCAGGTGCAGGCTGTGTAAAGATGCCCCAGAGACAATCCAGCACATAACAGCAGGGTGCAAGATGCTAGCAGGCAGGGCATACATGGAATGCCATAACCAAGTGCCCGGCACAGTATACAGAAACATCTGTGCTGAATATGGCCTGGAAGTCCCGAGGTCAAAATGGGAGACACCCCCAAGAGAATGACCGGGCCAAGATCCTCTGAGACTTACAGATACAGATGGACAAAGTGGTGGTGGCTAACCAACTGGACATCGTTGTGGTAGACAAACAGAAGAAAACAGCCGTAGTGATAGATGCAGTTCCGAATGACAGCAACATCAGAAAGAAGGAAATACCAAGGGCTCAGAGAAGAGCTTGAGAAAATGTGGAGGGTGAAGGTAACAGTGGTCTCAGTGGGGTAATCGGAGCACTAGGTGCGGTGACTCCCAAACTAGGTGAGTGGCTCCAGCAGATCCCAGGAACAACATTGGAGATCTCTGTCCAGAAGAGCGCAGTCCTGGGAACAGCTAAGATACTGCGCAGGACCCTCAAGCTCCCAGGCCTCTGGTAGAGGACCCAAGCTTGACGGAGAGACTGCCCGCAGGGGCGAGAGGGGAATTATGTGTATATATATATATATATATTAGGGGTGCAACGATACACAAAATTCACGGTTCGGTTCGGTTCGATACTTTGGTGTCACGGTTCGATATTTTTTCGATACAAAAAAAATGTTCATGCCTTTTTAATTTGTCATTTATTAAAATTATAAATATATATTTTAACTCAAAAGTACAGTTTTTAAATTTAACCCTAACCCTTGTGCGTGTTTTTTATTTTGACAGCGAATGCGCACCTGCGGACCACTTATGTGCAGCCCTGGTTATTTAGCTCGTCATATCGCAGCCACAGAAATTCTTTTGTCCATGAAACCATAAAGCTGCACTTTCTTTTTGCCTTATAGTCTGATTTGTCATAACTTCTCCGTTTTGTGGTAAGCTTTTCTTTGGCTGTCACTTCTTCACCCTGACCTGTCTTATTTGGCTCAGCAGAACTGAAATGCTTTTACACGCTCACTCACATAAGCTCAGCGATTCTCTGCGTGATCAACCTCTCACATGTTTAAGCTGCGGGAGAT